>NC_090718.1:9801531-11051531 GCF_040954835.1 Lepisosteus oculatus | reverse complement strand
CACATAAAATAAGAGGATTCAGCATGTAGAAAGGCTGTTTTCAAAACATTCAGCGTTGACTGTGTTTGCCTGACAGGCATGGGGCTTATAAAAAATGAGAAAATGGCGAAAAATTAAATTTTCAAGGAAACTAAAAACCAACACCTTTCCTGTATTTCAAATGCATCCCAATGCACAACAAATGCATCAGAATATGTCTAGGTGCTGTCAAACCCTAACCCTAACCCTAGCTCGGGCTCTTCTGGAACAAATTTTAAAATCCTGGTCTGCTGAGAAAGTGCTACAAAAGTTAGTAAAATGAGTACAAATTGTTCAGAAACATTCACAATGGCAGTATTTCAGTACTTTAAAGGTATCTGCTTTCAATCTGTTTTAATTCTGCATTATCTAGGTTTTTGCAACCTGCTGCTGAAATGGTATATTAAATGTGCATGATTTTTGCTGTTTACAGCTTAGGATTACATTTACCACTAAAGTTTGAACATACTTTCCATTTAGTTTGTTTTAAATCAGATAAAATAAGAGGATTCAGCATGTAGTAAGGCTGTTTTCAAAACATTCAGTGTTGACTGTGTTTGCCTGACAGGCATGGGGCTTATAAAAAATGAGAAAATGGCGAAAAATTAAATTTTCAAGGAAACTAAAAACCAACACCTTTCCTGTATTTCAAATGCATCCCAATGCACAACAAATGCATCAGAATATGTCTAGGTGCTGTCAAACCCTAACCCTAACCCTAGCTCGGGCACTTCTGGAACAAATTTTAAAATCCTGGTCTGCTGAGAAAGTGCTACAAAAGTTAGTAAAATGAGTACAAATTGTTCAGAAACATTCACAATGGCAGTATTTCAGTACTTTAAAGGTATCTGCTTTCAATCTGTTTTAATTCTGCATTATCTAGGTTTTTGCAACCTGCTGCTGAAATGGTATATTAAATGTGCATGATTTTTGCTGTTTACAGCTTAGGATTACATTTACCTCTAAAGTTTGAACATACTTTCCATTTAGTTTGTTTTAAACCACATAAAAAAGAGGTTTCAGCATGTAGAAAGGCTGTTTTCAAAACATTCAGCGTTGACTGTGTTTGCCTGACAGGCATGGGGCTTATAAAAAATGAGAAAATGGCGAAAAATTAAATTTTCAAGGAAACTAAAAACCAACACCTTTCCTGTATTTCAAATGCATCCCAATGCACAACAAATGCATCAGGATATGTCTAGGTGCTGTCAAACCCTAACCCTAACCCTAGCTCGGGCACTTCAAATTTTAAAATCCTGGTCTGCTGAAAAAGTGCTACAAAAGTTAGTAAAATGAGTACAAATTGTTCAGAAACATTCACAATGGCAGTATTTCAGTACTTTAAAGGTATCTGCTTTCAATCTGTTTTAATTCTGCATTATCTAGGTTTTTGCAACCTGCTGCTGAAATGGTATATTAAATGTGCATGATTTTTGCTGTTTACAGCTTAGGATTACATTTACCACTAAAGTTTGAACATACTTTCCATTTAGTTTGTTTTAAACCACATAAAAAAGAGGTTTCAGCATGTAGAAAGGCTGTTTTCAAAACTTTCAGCGTTGACTGTGTTTGCCTGACTGGCATGGGGCTAATAAAAAATGAGAAAATGGCGAAAAATTAAATTTTCAAGGAAACTAAAAACCAACACCTGTCCTGTATTTCAAATGCATCTTAATGCACAACAAATGCATCAGAATATGTCTAGGTGCTGTCAAACCCTAACCCTAACCCTAGCTCGGGCACTTCTGGAACAAATTTTAAAATCTTGGTCTGCTGAAAAAGTGCTACAAAAGTTAGTAAAATGAGTAAAAATTGTTCAGAAACATTCACAATGGCAGTATTTCAGTACTTTAAAGGTACCTGCTTTCAATCTGTTTTAATTCTGCATTATCTAGGTTTTTGCAACCTGCTGCTGAAATGGTATATTAAATGTGCATGATTTTTGCTGTTTACAGCTTAGGATTACATTTACCACTAAAGCTTGAACATACTTTCCATTTAGTTTGTTTTAAATCACATAAAATAAGAGGATTCAGCATGTAGAAAGGCTGTTTTCAAAACATTCAGCGTTGACTGTGTTTGCCTGACAGGCATGGGGCTTATAAAAAATGAGAAAATGGCGAAAAATTAAATTTTCAAGGAAACTAAAAACCAACACCTTTCCTGTATTTCAAATGCATCCTAATGCACAACAAATGCATCAGAATATGTCTAGGTGCTGTCAAACCCTAACCCTAACCCTAGCTCGGGCACTTCTGGAACAAATTTTAAAATCCTGGTCTGCTGAGAAAGTGCTACAAAAGTTAGTAAAATGAGTACAAATTGTTCAGAAACATTCATAATGGCAGTATTTCAGTACTTTAAAGGTATCTGCTTTCAATCTGTGTTAATTCTGCATTATCTAGGTTTTTGCAACCTGCTGCTGAAATGGTATATTAAATGTGCAAGATTTTTGCTGTTTACAGCTTTGGATTACATTTACCACTAAAGTTTGAACATACTTTCCATTTAGTTTGTGTTAAATCAGATAAAATAAGAGGATTCAGCATGTAGAAAGGCTGTTTTCAAAACATTCAGCGTTGACTGTGTTTGCCTGACAGGCATGGGGCTTATAAAAAATGAGAAAATGGCGAAAAATTAAATTTTCAAGGAAACTAAAAACCAACACCTTTCCTGTATTTCAAATGCATCCCAATGCTACAACAAATGCATCAGAATATGTCTAGGTGCAGTCAAACCCTAACCCTAACCCTAACCCTAGCTCGGGCACTTCTGGAACAAATTTTAAAATCCTGGTCTGCTGAAAAAGTGCTACAAAAGTTAGTAAAATGAGTACAAATTGTTCAGAAACATTCACAATGGCAGTATTTCAGTACTTTAAAGGTATCTGCTTTCAATCTGTTTTAATTCTGCATTATCTAGGTTTTTGCAACCTGCTGCTGAAATGGTATATTAAATGTGCATGATTTTTGCTGTTTACAGCTTAGGATTACATTTACCACTAAAGTTTGAACATACTTTCCATTTAGTTTGTTTTAAACCACATAAAAAGGAGGTTTCAGCATGTAGAAAGGCTGTTTTCAAAACATTCAGCGTTGACTGTGTTTGCCTGACAGGCATGGGGCTTATAAAAAATGAGAAAATGGCGAAAAATTAAATTTTCAAGGAAACTAAAAACCAACACCTTTCCTGTATTTCAAATGCATCCCAATGCACAACAAATGCATCAGAATATGTCAAGGTGCTGTCAAACCCTAACCCTAACCCTAGCTCGGGCACTTCTGGAACAAATTTTAAAATCCTGGTCTGCTGAAAAAGTGCTACAAAAGTTGTAAAATGAGTACAAATTGTTCAGAAACATTCACAATGGCAGTATTTCAGTACTTTAAAGGTATCTGCTTTCAATCTGTTTTAATTCTGCATTATCTAGGTTTTTGCAACCTGCTGCTGAAATGGTATATTAAATGTGCATGATTTTTGCTGTTTACAGCTTAGGATTACATTTACCACTAAAGTTTGAACATACTTTCCAGATAGTTTGTTTTAAACCACATAAAAAAGAGGTTTCAGCATGTAGAAAGGCTGTTTTCAAAACATTCAGCGTTGACTGTGTTTGCCTGACAGGCATGGGGCTTATAAAAAATGAGAAAATGGCGAAAAATTAAATTTTCAAGGAAACTAAAAACCAACACCTTTCCTGTATTTCAAATGCATCCCAATGCACAACAAATGCATCAGAATATGTCTAGGTGCTGTCAAACCCTAACCCTAACCCTAGCTCGGGCACTTCTGGAACAAATTTTAAAATCCTGGTCTGCTGAAAAAGTGCTACAAAAGTTAGTAAAATGAGTACAAATTGTTCAGAAACATTCACAATGGCAGTATTTCAGTACTTTAAAGGTATCTGCTTTCAATCTGTTTTAATTCTGCATTATCTAAGTTTTTGCAACCTGCTGCTGAAATGGTATATTAAATGTGCATGATTTTTGCTGTTTACAGCTTTGGATTACATTTACCACTAAAGTTTGAACATACTTTCCATTTAGTTTGTTTTAAACCACATAAAAAGGAGGTTTCAGCATGTAGAAAGGCTGTTTTCAAAACATTCAACGTTGACTGTGTTTGCCTGACAGGCATGGGGCTTATAAAAAATGAGAAAATGGCGAAAAATTAAATTTTCAAGGAAACTAAAAACCAACACCTTTCCTGTATTTCAAATGCATCCCAATGCACAACAAATGCATCAGAATATGTCTAGGTGCTGTCAAACCCTAACCCTAACCCTAGCTCGGGCACTTCTGGAACAAATTTTAAAATCCTGGTCTGCTGAAAAAGTGCTACAAAAGTTAGTAAAATGAGTACAAATTGTTCAGAAACATTCACAATGGCAGTATTTCAGTACTTTAAAGGTATCTGCTTTCAATCTGTTTTAATTCTGCATTATCTAGGTTTTTGCAACCTGCTGCTGAAATGGTATATTAAATGTGCAAGATTTTTGCTGTTTACAGCTTTGGATTACATTTACCACTAAAGTTTGAACATACTTTCCATTTAGTTTGTGTTAAATCAGATAAAATAAGAGGATTCAGCATGTAGAAAGGCTGTTTTCAAAACATTCAGCGTTGACTGTGTTTGCCTGACAGGCATGGGGCTTATAAAAAATGAGAAAATGGCGAAAAATTAAATTTTCAAGGAAACTAAAAACCAACACCTTTCCTGTATTTCAAATGCATCCCAATGCTACAACAAATGCATCAGAATATGTCTAGGTGCAGTCAAACCCTAACCCTAACCCTAACCCTAGCTCGGGCACTTCTGGAACAAATTTTAAAATCCTGGTCTGCTGAAAAAGTGCTACAAAAGTTAGTAAAATGAGTACAAATTGTTCAGAAACATTCACAATGGCAGTATTTCAGTACTTTAAAGGTATCTGCTTTCAATCTGTTTTAATTCTGCATTATCTAGGTTTTTGCAACCTGCTGCTGAAATGGTATATTAAATGTGCATGATTTTTGCTGTTTACAGCTTAGGATTACATTTACCACTAAAGTTTGAACATACTTTCCATTTAGTTTGTTTTAAACCACATAAAAAGGAGGTTTCAGCATGTAGAAAGGCTGTTTTCAAAACATTCAGCGTTGACTGTGTTTGCCTGACAGGCATGGGGCTTATAAAAAATGAGAAAATGGCGAAAAATTAAATTTTCAAGGAAACTAAAAACCAACACCTTTCCTGTATTTCAAATGCATCCCAATGCACAACAAATGCATCAGAATATGTCAAGGTGCTGTCAAACCCTAACCCTAACCCTAGCTCGGGCACTTCTGGAACAAATTTTAAAATCCTGGTCTGCTGAAAAAGTGCTACAAAAGTTAGTAAAATGAGTACAAATTGTTCAGAAACATTCACAATGGCAGTATTTCAGTACTTTAAAGGTATCTGCTTTCAATCTGTTTTAATTCTGCATTATCTAGGTTTTTGCAACCTGCTGCTGAAATGGTATATTAAATGTGCATGATTTTTGCTGTTTACAGCTTAGGATTACATTTACCACTAAAGTTTGAACATACTTTCCAGATAGTTTGTTTTAAACCACATAAAAAAGAGGTTTCAGCATGTAGAAAGGCTGTTTTCAAAACATTCAGCGTTGACTGTGTTTGCCTGACAGGCATGGGGCTTATAAAAAATGAGAAAATGGCGAAAAATTAAATTTTCAAGGAAACTAAAAACCAACACCTTTCCTGTATTTCAAATGCATCCCAATGCACAACAAATGCATCAGAATATGTCTAGGTGCTGTCAAACCCTAACCCTAACCCTAGCTCGGGCACTTCTGGAACAAATTTTAAAATCCTGGTCTGCTGAAAAAGTGCTACAAAAGTTAGTAAAATGAGTACAAATTGTTCGGAAACATTCACAATGGCAGTATTTCAGTACTTTAAAGGTATCTGCTTTCAATCTGTTTTAATTCTGCATTATCTAAGTTTTTGCAACCTGCTGCTGAAATGGTATATTAAATGTGCATGATTTTTGCTGTTTACAGCTTTGGATTACATTTACCACTAAAGTTTGAACATACTTTCCATTTAGTTTGTTTTAAACCACATAAAAAGGAGGTTTCAGCATGTAGAAAGGCTGTTTTCAAAACATTCAACGTTGACTGTGTTTGCCTGACAGGCATGGGGCTTATAAAAAATGAGAAAATGGCGAAAAATTAAATTTTCAAGGAAACTAAAAACCAACACCTTTCCTGTATTTCAAATGCATCCCAATGCACAACAAATGCATCAGAATATGTCTAGGTGCTGTCAAACCCTAACCCTAACCCTAGCTCGGGCACTTCTGGAACAAATTTTAAAATCCTGGTCTGCTGAAAAAGTGCTACAAAAGTTAGTAAAATGAGTACAAATTGTTCAGAAACATTCACAATGGCAGTATTTCAGTACTTTAAAGGTATCTGCTTTCAATCTGTTTTAATTCTGCATTATCTAGGTTTTTGCAACCTGCTGCTGAAATGGTATATTAAATGTGCATGATTTTTGCTGTTTACAGCTTTGGATTACATTTACCACTAAAGTTTGAACATACTTTCCATTTAGTTTGTTTTAAACCACATAAAAAGGAGGTTTCAGCATGTAGAAAGGCTGTTTTCAAAACATTCAGCGTTGACTGTGTTTGCCTGACAGGCATGGGGCTTATAAAAAATGAGAAAATGGCGAAAAATTAAATTTTCAAGGAAACTAAAAACCAACACCTTTCCTGTATTTCAAATGCATCCCAATGCACAACAAATGCATCAGAATATGTCTAGGAGCTGTCAAACCCTAACCCTTTAGTTTGTTTTAAACCACATAAAAAGGAGGTTTCAGCATGTAGAAAGGCTGTTTTCAAAACATTCAGCGTTGACTGTGTTTGCCTGACAGGCATGGGGCTTATAAAAAATGAGAAATTGGCGAAAAATTAAATTTTCAAGGAAACTAAAAACCAACACCTTTCCTGTATTTCAAATGCATCCCAATGCACAACAAATGCATCAGAATATGTCAAGGTGCTGTCAAACCCTAACCCTAACCCTAGCTCGGGCACTTCTGGAACAAATTTTAAAATCCTGGTCTGCTGAAAAAGTGCTACAAAAGTTAGTAAAATGAGTACAAATTGTTCAGAAACATTCACAATGGCAGTATTTCAGTACTTTAAAGGTATCTGCTTTCAATCTGTTTTAATTCTGCATTATCTAGGTTTTTGCAACCTGCTGCTGAAATGGTATATTAAATGTGCATGATTTTTGCTGTTTACAGCTTAGGATTACATTTACCACTAAAGTTTGAACATACTTTCCAGATAGTTTGTTTTAAACCACATAAAAAAGAGGTTTCAGCATGTAGAAAGGCTGTTTTCAAAACATTCAGCGTTGACTGTGTTTGCCTGACAGGCATGGGGCTTATAAAAAATGAGAAAATGGCGAAAAATTAAATTTTCAAGGAAACTAAAAACCAACACCTTTCCTGTATTTCAAATGAATCCCAATGCACAACAAATGCATCAGAATATGTCTAGGTGCTGTCAAACCCTAACCCTAACCCTAGCTCGGGCACTTCTGGAACAAATTTTAAAATCCTGGTCTGCTGAAAAAGTGCTACAAAAGTTAGTAAAATGAGTACAAATTGTTCAGAAACATTCACAATGGCAGTATTTCAGTACTTTAAAGGTATCTGCTTTCAATCTGTTTTAATTCTGGATTATCTAGGTTTTTGCAACCTGCTGCTGAAATGGTATATTAAATGTGCATGATTTTTGCTGTTTACAGCTTTGGATTACATTTACCACTAAAGTTTGAACATACTTTCCATTTAGTTTGTTTTAAACCACATAAAAAGGAGGTTTCAGCATGTAGAAAGGCTGTTTTCAAAACATTCAGCGTTGACTGTGTTTGCCTGACAGGCATGGGGCTTATAAAAAATGAGAAAATGGCGAAAAATTAAATTTTCAAGGCTAAAAACCAACACCTTTCCTGTATTTCAAATGCATCCCAATGCACAACAAATGCATCAGAATATGTCTAGGTGCTGTCAAACCCTAACCCTAACCCTAGCTCGGGCACTTCTGGAACAAATTTTAAAATCCTGGTCTGCTGAAAAAGTGCTACAAAAGTTAGTAAAATGAGTACAAATTGTTCAGAAACATTCACAATGGCAGTATTTCAGTACTTTAAAGGTATCTGCTTTCAATCTGTTTTAATTCTGCATTATCTAGGTTTTTGCAACCTGCTGCTGAAATGGTATATTAAATGTGCATGATTTTTGCTGTTTACAGCTTTGGATTACATTTACCACTAAAGTTTGAACATACTTTCCATTTAGTTTGTGTTAAATCAGATAAAATAAGAGGATTCAGCATGTAGAAAGGCTGTTTTCAAAACATTCAGCGTTGACTGTGTTTGCCTGACAGGCATGGGGCTTATAAAAAATGAGAAAATGGCGAAAAATTAAATTTTCAAGGAAACTAAAAACCAACACCTTTCCTGTATTTCAAATGCATCCCAATGCTACAACAAATGCATCAGAATATGTCTAGGTGCAGTCAAACCCTAACCCTAACCCTAACCCTAGCTCGGGCACTTCTGGAACAAATTTTAAAATCCTGGTCTGCTGAAAAAGTGCTACAAAAGTTAGTAAAATGAGTACAAATTGTTCAGAAACATTCACAATGGCAGTATTTCAGTACTTTAAAGGTATCTGCTTTCAATCTGTTTTAATTCTGCATTATCTAGGTTTTTGCAACCTGCTGCTGAAATGGTATATTAAATGTGCATGATTTTTGCTGTTTACAGCTTAGGATTACATTTACCACTAAAGTTTGAACATACTTTCCATTTAGTTTGTTTTAAACCACATAAAAAGGAGGTTTCAGCATGTAGAAAGGCTGTTTTCAAAACATTCAGCGTTGACTGTGTTTGCCTGACAGGCATGGGGCTTATAAAAAATGAGAAAATGGCGAAAAATTAAATTTTCAAGGAAACTAAAAACCAACACCTTTCCTGTATTTCAAATGCATCCCAATGCACAACAAATGCATAAGAATATGTCTAGGTGCTGTCAAACCCTAACCCTTTAGTTTGTTTTAAACCACATAAAAAGGAGGTTTCAGCATGTAGAAAGGCTGTTTTCAAAACATTCAGCGTTGACTGTGTTTGCCTGACAGGCATGGGGCTTATAAAAAATGAGAAAATGGCGAAAAATTAAATTTTCAAGGAAACTAAAAACCAACACCTTTCCTGTATTTCAAATGCATCCCAATGCACAACAAATGCATCAGAATATGTCAAGGTGCTGTCAAACCCTAACCCTAACCCTAGCTCGGGCACTTCTGGAACAAATTTTAAAATCCTGGTCTGCTGAAAAAGTGCTACAAAAGTTAGTAAAATGAGTACAAATTGTTCAGAAACATTCACAATGGCAGTATTTCAGTACTTTAAAGGTATCTGCTTTCAATCTGTTTTAATTCTGCATTATCTAGGTTTTTGCAACCTGCTGCTGAAATGGTATATTAAATGTGCATGATTTTTGCTGTTTACAGCTTAGGATTACATTTACCACTAAAGTTTGAACATACTTTCCATTTAGTTTGTTTTAAACCACATAAAATAAGAGGTTTCAGCATGTAGAAAGGCTGTTTTCAAAACATTCAGCGTTGACTGTGTTTGCCTGACAGGCATGGGGCTTATAAAAAATGAGAAAATGGCGAAAAATTAAATTTTCAAGGAAACTAAAAACCAACACCTTTCCTGTATTTCAAATGCATCCCAATGCACAACAAATGCATCAGAATATGTCTAGGTGCTGTCAAACCCTAACCCTAACCCTAGCTCGGGCACTTCTGGAACAAATTTTAAAATCCTGGTCTGCTGAAAAAGTGCTACAAAAGTTAGTAAAATGAGTACAAATTGTTCAGAAACATTCACAATGGCAGTATTTCAGTACTTTAAAGGTATCTGCTTTCAATCTGTTTTAATTCTGCATTATCTAGGTTTTTGCAACCTGCTGCTGAAATGGTATATTAAATGTGCATGATTTTTGCTGTTTACAGCTTTGGATTACATTTACCACTAAAGTTTGAACATACTTTCCATTTAGTTTGTGTTAAATCAGATAAAATAAGAGGATTCAGCATGTAGAAAGGCTGTTTTCAAAACATTCAGCGTTGACTGTGTTTGCCTGACAGGCATGGGGCTTATAAAAAATGAGAAAATGGCGAAAAATTAAATTTTCAAGGAAACTAAAAACCAACACCTTTCCTGTATTTCAAATGCATCCCAATGCTACAACAAATGCATCAGAATATGTCTAGGTGCAGTCAAACCCTAACCCTAACCCTAACCCTAGCTCGGGCACTTCTGGAACAAATTTTAAAATCCTGGTCTGCTGAAAAAGTGCTACAAAAGTTAGTAAAATGAGTACAAATTGTTCAGAAACATTCACTATGGCAGTATTTCAGTACTTTAAAGGTATCTGCTTTCAATCTGTTTTAATTCTGCATTATCTAGGTTTTTGCAACCTGCTGCTGAAATGGTATATTAAATGTGCATGATTTTTGCTGTTTACAGCTTAGGATTACATTTACCACTAAAGTTTGAACATACTTTCCATTTAGTTTGTTTTAAACCACATAAAAAAGAGGTTTCAGCATGTAGAAAGGCTGTTTTCAAAACATTCAGCGTTGACTGTGTTTGCCTGACAGGCATGGGGCTTATAAAAAATGAGAAAATGGCGAAAAATTAAATTTTCAAGGAAACTAAAAACCAACACCTTTCCTGTATTTCAAATGCATCCCAATGCACAACAAATGCATCAGAATATGTCTAGGTGCTGTCAAACCCTAACCCTAACCCTAGCTCGGGCACTTCTGGAACAAATTTTAAAATCCTGGTCTGCTGAAAAAGTGCTACAAAAGTTAGTAAAATGAGTACAAATTGTTCAGAAACATTCACAATGGCAGTATTTCAGTACTTTAAAGGTATCTGCTTTCAATCTGTTTTAATTCTGCATTATCTAGGTTTTTGCAACCTGCTGCTGAAATGGTATATTAAATGTGCAAGATTTTTGCTGTTTACAGCTTTGGATTACATTTACCACTAAAGTTTGAACATACTTTCCATTTAGTTTGTTTTAAACCACATAAAAAGGAGGTTTCAGCATGTAGAAAGGCTGTTTTCAAAACATTCAGCGTTGACTGTGTTTGCCTGACAGGCATGGGGCTTATAAAAAATGAGAAAATGGCGAAAAATTAAATTTTCAAGGAAACTAAAAACCAACACCTTTCCTGTATTTCAAATGCATCCCAATGCACAACAAATGCATCAGAATATGTCTAGGTGCTGTCAAACCCTAACCCTAACCCTAGCTCGGGCACTTCTGGAACAAATTTTAAAATCCTGGTCTGCTGAAAAAGTGCTACAAAAGTTAGTAAAATGAGTACAAATTGTTCAGAAACATTCACAATGGCAGTATTTCAGTACTTTAAAGGTATCTGCTTTCAATCTGTTTTAATTCTGCATTATCTAGGATTTTGCAACCTGCTGCTGAAATGGTATATTAAATGTGCATGATTTTTGCTGTTTACAGTTTAGGATTACATTTACCACTAAAGTTTGAACATACTTTCCAGATAGTTTGTTTTAAACCACATAAAAAAGAGGTTTCAGCATGTAGAAAGGCTGTTTTCAAAACATTCAGCGTTGACTGTGTTTGCCTGACAGGCATGGGGCTTATAAAAAATGAGAAAATGGCGAAAAATTAAATTTTCAAGGAAACTAAAAACCAACACCTTTCCTGTATTTCAAATGCATCCCAATGCACAACAAATGCATCAGAATATGTCTAGGTGCTGTCAAACCCTAACCCTAACCCTAGCTCGGGCACTTCTGGAACAAATTTTAAAATCCTGGTCTGCTGAAAAAGTGCTACAAAAGTTAGTAAAATGAGTACAAATTGTTCAGAAACATTCACAATGGCAGTATTTCAGTACTTTAAAGGTATCTGCTTTCAATCTGTTTTAATTCTGCATTATCTAGGTTTTTGCAACCTGCTGCTGAAATGGTATATTAAATGTGCATGATTTTTGCTGTTTACAGCTTTGGATTACATTTACCACTAAAGTTTGAACATACTTTCCATTTAGTTTGTGTTAAATCAGATAAAATAAGAGGATTCAGCATGTAGAAAGGCAGTTTTCAAAACATTCAGCGTTGACTGTGTTTGCCTGACAGGCATGGGGCTTATAAAAAATGAGAAAATGGCGAAAAATTAAATTTTCAAGGAAACTAAAAACCAACACCTTTCCTGTATTTCAAATGCATCCCAATGCTACAACAAATGCATCAGAATATGTCTAGGTGCAGTCAAACACTAACCCTAACCCTAGCTCGGGCACTTCTGGAACAAATTTTAAAATCCTGGTCTGCTGAAAAAGTGCTACAAAAGTTAGTAAAATGAGTACAAATTGTTCAGAAACATTCACAATGGCAGTATTTCAGTACTTTAAAGGTATCTGCTTTTAATCTGTTTTAATTCTGCATTATCTAGGTTTTTGCAACCTGCTGCTGAAATGGTATATTAAATGTGCATGATTTTTGCTGTTTACAGCTTAGGATTACATTTACCACTAAAGTTTGAACATACTTTCCATTTAGTTTGTTTTAAACCACATAAAAAAGAGGTTTCAGCATGTAGAAAGGCTGTTTTCAAAACATTCAGCGTTGACTGTGTTTGCCTGACAGGCATGGGGCTTATAAAAAATGAGAAAATGGCGAAAAATTAAATTTTCAAGGAAACTAAAAACCAACACCTTTCCTGTATTTCAAATGCATCCCAATGCACAACAAATGCATCAGAATATGTCTAGGTGCTGTCAAACCCTAACCCTAACCCTAGCTCGGGCACTTCTGGAACAAATTTTAAAATCCTGGTCGGATGAAAAAGTGCTACAAAAGTTAGTAAAATGAGTACAAATTGTTCAGAAACATTCACAATGGCAGTATTTCAGTACTTTAAAGGTATCTGCTTTCAATCTGTTTTAATTCTGCATTATCTAGGTTTTTGCAACCTGCTGCTGAAATGGTATAATAAATGTGCATGATTTTTGCTGTTTACAGCTTAGGATTATATTTACCACTAAAGTTTGAACATACTTTCCATTTAGTTTGTTTTAAACCACATAAAAAAGAGGTTTCAGCATGTAGAAAGGCTGTTTTCAAAACTTTCAGCGTTGACTGTGTTTGCCTGACAGGCATGGGGCTTATAAAAAATGAGAAAATGGCGAAAAATTAAATTTTCAAGGAAACTAAAAACCAACACCTTTCCTGTATTTCAAATGCATCCCAATGCACAACAAATGCATCAGAATATGTCTAGGTGCTGTCAAACCCTAACCCTAACCCTAGCTCGGGCACTTCTGGAACATATTTTAAAATCCTGGTCTGCTGAGAAAGTGCTACAAAAGTTAGTAAAATGAGTACAAATTGTTCAGAAACATTCACAATGGCAGTTTTTCAGTACTTTAAAGGTATCTGCTTTCAATCTGTTTTAATTCTGCATTATCTAGGTTTTTGCAACCTGCTGCTGAAATGGTATATTAAATGTGCATGATTTTTGCTGTTTACAGCTTAGGATTACATTTACCACTAAAGTTTGAACATACTTTCCATTTAGTTTGTTTTAAACCACATAAAAAAGAGGTTTCAGCATGTAGAAAGGCTGTTTTCAAAACTTTTAGCGTTGACTGTGTTTGCCTGACAGGCATGGGGCTTATAAAAAATGAGAAAATGGCGAAAAATTAAATTTTCAAGGAAACTAAAAACCAACACCTTTCCTGTATTTCAAATGCATCCCAATGCACAACAAATGCATCAGAATATGTCTAGGTGCTGTCAAACCCTAACCCTAACCCTAGCTCGGGCACTTCTGGAACAAATTTTAAAATCCTGGTCTGCTGAAAAAGTGCTACAAAAGTTAGTAAAATGAGTACAAATTGTTCAGAAACATTCACAATGGCAGTATTTCAGTACTTTAAAGGTATCTGCTTTCAATCTGTTTTAATTCTGCATTATCTAGGTTTTTGCAACCTGCTGCTGAAATGGTATATTAAATGTGCATGATTTTTGCTGTTTACAGCTTAGGATTACATTTACCACTAAAGTTTGAACATACTTACCATTTAGTTTGTTTTAAACCACATAAAAAAGAAGTTACAGCATGTAGAAAGGCTGTTTTCAAAACATTCAGCGTTGACTGTGTTTGCCTGACAGGCATGGGGCTTATAAAAAATGAGAAAATGGCGAAAAATTAAATTTTCAAGGAAACTAAAAACCAACACCTTTCCTGTATTTCAAATGCATCCCAATGCACAACAAATGCATCAGAATATGTCTAGGTGCTGTCAAACCCTAACCCTAACCCTAGCTCGGGCACTTCTGGAACAAATTTTAAAATCCTGGTCTGCTGAAAAAGTGCTACAAAAGTTAGTAAAATGAGTACAAATTGTTCAGAAACATTCACAATGGCAGTATTTCAGTACTTTAAAGGTATCTGCTTTCAATCTGTTTTAATTCTGCATTATCTAGGTTTTTGCAACCTGCTGCTGAAATGGTATATTAAATGTGCATGATTTTTGCTGTTTACAGCTTAGGATTACATTTACCACTAAAGTTTGAACATACTTACCATTTAGTTTGTTTTAAACCACATAAAAAAGAAGTTACAGCATGTAGAAAGACTGTTTTCAAAACATTCAGCGTTGACTGTGTTTGCCTGACAGGCATGGGGCTTATAAAAAATGAGAAAATGGCGAAAAATTAAATTTTCAAGGAAACTCAAAACCAACACCTTTCCTGTATTTCAAATGCATCCCAATGCACAACAAATGCATCAGAATATGTCTAGGTGCTGTCAAACCCTAACCCTAACCCTAGCTCGGGCACTTCTGGAACAAATTTTAAAATCCTGGTCTGCTGAAAAAGTGCTACAAAAGTTAGTAAAATGAGTACAAATTGTTCAGAAACATTCACAATGGCAGTATTTCAGTACTTTAAAGGTATATGCTTTCAATCTGTTTTAATTCTGCATTATCTAGGTTTTTGCAACCTGCTGCTGAAATGGTATATTAAATGTGCATGATTTTTGCTGTTTACAGCTTAGGATTACATTTACCACTAAAGTTTGAACATACTTTCCAGATAGTTTGTTTTAAACCACATAAAAAAGAGGTTTCAGCATGTAGAAAGTCTGTTTTCAAAACATTCAGCGTTGACTGTGTTTGCCTGACAGGCATGGGGCTTATAAAAAATGAGAAAATGGCGAAAAATTAAATTTTCAAGGAAACTAAAAACCAACACCTTTCCTGTATTTCAAATGCATCCCAATGCACAACAAATGCATCAGAATATGTCTAGGTGCTGTCAAACCCTAACCCTAACCCTAGCTCGGGCACTTCTGGAACAAATTTTAAAATCCTGGTCTGCTGAAAAAGTGCTACAAAAGTTAGTAAAATGAGTACAAATTGTTCAGAAACATTCACAATGGCAGTATTTCAGTACTTTAAAGGTATCTGCTTTCAATCTGTTTTAATTCTGCATTATCTAGGTTTTTGCAACCTGCTGCTGAAATGGTATATTAAATGTGCATGATTTTTGCTGTTTACAGCTTAGGATTACATTTACCACTAAAGTTTGAACATACTTTCCAGATAGTTTGTTTTAAACCACATAAAAAAGAGGTTTCAGCATGTAGAAAGGCTGTTTTCAAAACTTTCAGCGTTGACTGTGTTTGCCTGACAGGCATGGGGCTTATAAAAAATGAGAAAATGGCGAAAAATTAAATTTTCAAGGAAACTAAAAACCAACACCTTTCCTGTATTTCAAATGCATCCTAATGCACAACAAATGCATCAGAATATGTCTAGGTGCTGTCAAACCCTAACCCTAACCCTAGCTCGGGCACTTCTGGAACAAATTTTAAAATCCTGGTCTGCTGAAAAAGTGCTACAAAAGTTAGTAAAATGAGTACAAATTGTTCAGAAACATTCACAATGGCAGTATTTCAGTACTTTAAAGGTATCTGCTTTCAATCTGTTTTAATTCTGCATTATCTAGGTTTTTGCAACCTGCTGCTGAAATGGTATATTAAATGTGCATGATTTTTGCTGTTTACAGCTTAGGATTACATTTACCACTAAAGTTTGAACATACTTTCCATTTAGTTTGTTTTAAACCACATAAAAAAGAGGTTTCAGCATGTAGAAAGTCTGTTTTCAAAACTTTCAGCGTTGACTGTGTTTGCCTGACAGGCATGGGGCTTATAAAAAATGAGAAAATGGCGAAAAATTAAATTTTCAAGGAAACTAAAAACCAACACCTTTCCTGTATTTCAAATGCATCCCAATGCACAACAAATGCATCAGAATATGTCTAGGTGCTGTCAAACCCTAACCCTAACCCTAGCTCGGGCACTTCTGGAACAAATTTTAAAATCCTGGTCTGCTGAAAAAGTGCTACAAAAGTTAGTAAAATGAGTACAAATTGTTCAGAAACATTCACAATGGCAGTATTTCAGTACTTTAAAGGTATCTGCTTTCAATCTGTTTTAATTCTGCATTATCTAGGTTTTTGCAACCTGCTGCTGAAATGGTATATTAAATGTGCATGATTTTTGCTGTTTACAGGTTAGGATTACATTTACCACTAAAGTTTGAACATACTTTCCATTTAGTTTGTTTTAAATCACATAAAAAAGAGGTTTCAGCATGTAGAAAGGCTGTTTTCAAAACATTCAGCGTTGACTGTGTTTGCCTGACAGGCATGGGGCTTATAAAAAATGAGAAAATGGCGAAAAATTAAATTTTCAAGGAAACTAAAAACCAACACCTTTCCTGTATTTCAAATGCATCCCAATGCACAACAAATGCATCAGAATATGTCTAGGTGCTGTCAAACCCTAACCCTAACCCTAGCTCGGGCACTTCTGGAACAAATTTTAAAATCTTGGTCTGCTGAAAAAGTGCTACAAAAGTTAGTAAAATGAGTACAAATTGTTCAGAAACATTCACAATGGCAGTATTTCAGTACTTTAAAGGTATCTGCTTTCAATCTGTTTTAATTCTGCATTATCTAGGTTTTTGCAACCTGCTGCTGAAATGGTATATTAAATGTGCATGATTTTTGCTGTTTACAGCTTAGGATTACATTTACCACTAAAGTTTGAACATACTTTCCATTTAGTTTGTGTTAAATCAGATAAAATAAGAGGATTCAGCATGTAGAAAGGCTGTTTTCAAAACATTCAGCGTTGACTGTGTTTGCCTGACAGGCATGGGGCTTATAAAAAATGAGAAAATGGCGAAAAATTAAATTTTCGAGGAAACTAAAAACCAACACCTTTCCTGTATTTCAAATGCATCCTAATGCACAACAAATGCATCAGAATATGTCTAGGTGCTGTCAAACCCTAACCCTAACCCTAGCTCGGGCACTTCTGGAACAAATTTTAAAATCCTGGTCTGCTGAAAAAGTGCTACAAAAGTTAGTAAAATGAGTACAAATTGTTCAGAAACATTCACAATGGCAGTATTTCAGTACTTTAAAGGTATCTGCTTTCAATCTGTTTTAATTCTGCATTATCTAGGTTTTTGCAACCTGCTGCTGAAATGGTATATTAAATGTGCATGATTTTTGCTGTTTACAGCTTAGGATTACATTTACCACTAAAGTTTGAACATACTTTCCATTTAGTTTGTTTTAAACCACATAAAAAAGAGGTTTCAGCATGTAGAAAGTCTGTTTTCAAAACTTTCAGCGTTGACTGTGTTTGCCTGACAGGCATGGGGCTTATAAAAAATGAGAAAATGGCGAAAAATTAAATTTTCAAGGAAACTAAAAACCAACACCTTTCCTGTATTTCAAATGCATCCCAATGCACAACAAATGCATCAGAATATGTCTAGGTGCTGTCAAACCCTAACCCTAACCCTAGCTCGGGCACTTCTGGAACAAATTTTAAAATCCTGGTCTGCTGAAAAAGTGCTACAAAAGTTAGTAAAATGAGTACAAATTGTTCAGAAACATTCACAATGGCAGTATTTCAGTACTTTAAAGGTATCTGCTTTCAATCTGTTTTAATTCTGCATTATCTAGGTTTTTGCAACCTGCTGCTGAAATGGTATATTAAATGTGCATGATTTTTGCTGTTTACAGGTTAGGATTACATTTACCACTAAAGTTTGAACATACTTTCCATTTAGTTTGTTTTAAACCACATAAAAAAGAAGTTTCAGCATGTAGAAAGGCTGTTTTCAAAACATTCAGCGTTGACTGTGTTTGCCTGACAGGCATGGGGCTTATAAAAAATGAGAAAATGGCGAAAAATTAAATTTTCAAGGAAACTAAAAACCAACACCTTTCCTGTATTTCAAATGCATCCCAATGCACAACAAATGCATCAGAATATGTCTAGGTGCTGTCAAACCCTAACCCTAACCCTAGCTCGGGCACTTCTGGAACAAATTTTAAAATCCTGGTCTGCTGAAAAAGTGCTACAAAAGTTAGTAAAATGAGTACAAATTGTTCAGAAACATTCACAATGGCAGTATTTCAGTACTTTAAAGGTATCTGCTTTCAATCTGTTTTAATTCTGCATTATCTAGGTTTTTGCAACCTGCTGCTGAAATGGTATATTAAATGTGCATGATTTTTGCTGTTTACAGCTTAGGATTACATTTACCACTAAAGTTTGAACATACTTTCCATTTAGTTTGTTTTAAACCACATAAAAAGGAGGTTTCAGCATGTAGAAAGGCTGTTTTCAAAACATTCAGCGTTGACTGTGTTTGCCTGACAGGCATGGGGCTTATAAAAAATGAGAAAATGGCGAAAAATTAAATTTTCAAGGAAACTAAAAACCAACACCTTTCCTGTATTTCAAATGCATCCCAATGCACAACAAATGCATCAGAATATGTCTAGGTGCTGTCAAACCCTAACCCTTTAGTTTGTTTTAAACCACATAAAAAGGAGGTTTCAGCATGTAGAAAGGCTGTTTTCAAAACATTCAGCGTTGACTGTGTTTGCCTGACAGGCATGGGGCTTATAAAAAATGAGAAAATGGCGAAAAATTAAATTTTCAAGGAAACTAAAAACCAACACCTTTCCTGTATTTCAAATGCATCCCAATGCACAACAAATGCATCAGAATATGTCAAGGTGCTGTCAAACCCTAACCCTAACCCTAGCTCGGGCACTTCTGGAACAAATTTTAAAATCCTGGTCTGCTGAAAAAGTGCTACAAAAGTTAGTAAAATGAGTACAAATTGTTCAGAAACATTCACAATGGCAGTATTTCAGTACTTTAAAGGTATCTGCTTTCAATCTGTTTTAATTCTGCATTATCTAGGTTTTTGCAACCTGCTGCTGAAATGGTATATTAAATGTGCATGATTTTTGCTGTTTACAGCTTAGGATTACATTTACCACTAAAGTTTGAACATACTTTCCATTTAGTTTGTTTTAAACCACATAAAATAAGAGGTTTCAGCATGTAGAAAGGCTGTTTTCAAAACATTCAGCGTTGACTGTGTTTGCCTGACAGGCATGGGGCTTATAAAAAATGAGAAAATGGCGAAAAATTAAATTTTCAAGGAAACTAAAAACCAACACCTTTCCTGTATTTCAAATGCATCCCAATGCACAACAAATGCATCAGAATATGTCGAGGTGCTGTCAAACCCTAACCCTAACCCTAGCTCGGGCACTTCTGGAACAAATTTTAAAATCCTGGTCTGCTGAAAAAGTGCTACAAAAGTTAGTAAAATGAGTACAAATTGTTCAGAAACATTCACAATGGCAGTATTTCAGTACTTTAAAGGTATCTGCTTTCAATCTGTTTTAATTCTGCATTATCTAGGTTTTTGCAACCTGCTGCTGAAATGGTATATTAAATGTGCATGATTTTTGCTGTTTACAGCTTTGGATTACATTTACCACTAAAGTTTGAACATACTTTCCATTTAGTTTGTGTTAAATCAGATAAAATAAGAGGATTCAGCATGTAGAAAGGCTGTTTTCAAAACATTCAGCGTTGACTGTGTTTGCCTGACAGGCATGGGGCTTATAAAAAATGAGAAAATGGCGAAAAATTAAATTTTCAAGGAAACTAAAAACCAACACCTTTCCTGTATTTCAAATGCATCCCAATGCTACAACAAATGCATCAGAATATGTCTAGGTGCAGTCAAACCCTAACCCTAACCCTAACCCTAGCTCGGGCACTTCTGGAACAAATTTTAAAATCCTGGTCTGCTGAAAAAGTGCTACAAAAGTTAGTAAAATGAGTACAAATTGTTCAGAAACATTCACAATGGCAGTATTTCAGTACTTTAAAGGTATCTGCTTTCAATCTGTTTTAATTCTGCATTATCTAGGTTTTTGCAACCTGCTGCTGAAATGGTATATTAAATGTGCATGATTTTTGCTGTTTACAGCTTAGGATTACATTTACCACTAAAGTTTGAACATACTTTCCATTTAGTTTGTTTTAAACCACATAAAAAAGAGGTTTCAGCATGTAGAAAGGCTGTTTTCAAAACATTCAGCGTTGACTGTGTTTGCCTGACAGGCATGGGGCTTATAAAAAATGAGAAAATGGCGAAAAATTAAATTTTCAAGGAAACTAAAAACCAACACCTTTCCTGTATTTCAAATGCATCCCAATGCACAACAAATGCATCAGAATATGTCTAGGTGCTGTCAAACCCTAACCCTAACCCTAGCTCGGGCACTTCTGGAACAAATTTTAAAATCCTGGTCTGCTGAAAAAGTGCTACAAAAGTTAGTAAAATGAGTACAAATTGTTCAGAAACATTCACAATGGCAGTATTTCAGTACTTTAAAGGTATCTGCTTTCAATCTGTTTTAATTCTGCATTATCTAGGTTTTTGCAACCTGCTGCTGAAATGGTATATTAAATGTGCAAGATTTTTGCTGTTTACAGCTTTGGATTACATTTACCACTAAAGTTTGAACATACTTTCCATTTAGTTTGTTTTAAACCACATAAAAAGGAGGTTTCAGCATGTAGAAAGGCTGTTTTCAAAACATTCAGCGTTGACTGTGTTTGCCTGACAGGCATGGGGCTTATAAAAAATGAGAAAATGGCGAAAAATTAAATTTTCAAGGAAACTAAAAACCAACACCTTTCCTGTATTTCAAATGCATCCCAATGCACAACAAATGCATCAGAATATGTCTAGGTGCTGTCAAACCCTAACCCTAACCCTAGCTCGGGCACTTCTGGAACAAATTTTAAAATCCTGGTCTGCTGAAAAAGTGCTACAAAAGTTAGTAAAATGAGTACAAATTGTTCAGAAACATTCACAATGGCAGTATTTCAGTACTTTAAAGGTATCTGCTTTCAATCTGTTTTAATTCTGCATTATCTAGGATTTTGCAACCTGCTGCTGAAATGGTATATTAAATGTGCATGATTTTTGCTGTTTACAGTTTAGGATTACATTTACCACTAAAGTTTGAACATACTTTCCAGATAGTTTGTTTTAAACCACATAAAAAAGAGGTTTCAGCATGTAGAAAGGCTGTTTTCAAAACATTCAGCGTTGACTGTGTTTGCCTGACAGGCATGGGGCTTATAAAAAATGAGAAAATGGCGAAAAATTAAATTTTCAAGGAAACTAAAAACCAACACCTTTCCTGTATTTCAAATGCATCCCAATGCACAACAAATGCATCAGAATATGTCTAGGTGCTGTCAAACCCTAACCCTAACCCTAGCTCGGGCACTTCTGGAACAAATTTTAAAATCCTGGTCTGCTGAAAAAGTGCTACAAAAGTTAGTAAAATGAGTACAAATTGTTCAGAAACATTCACAATGGCAGTATTTCAGTACTTTAAAGGTATCTGCTTTCAATCTGTTTTAATTCTGCATTATCTAGGTTTTTGCAACCTGCTGCTGAAATGGTATATTAAATGTGCATGATTTTTGCTGTTTACAGCTTTGGATTACATTTACCACTAAAGTTTGAACATACTTTCCATTTAGTTTGTGTTAAATCAGATAAAATAAGAGGATTCAGCATGTAGAAAGGCAGTTTTCAAAACATTCAGCGTTGACTGTGTTTGCCTGACAGGCATGGGGCTTATAAAAAATGAGAAAATGGCGAAAAATTAAATTTTCAAGGAAACTAAAAACCAACACCTTTCCTGTATTTCAAATGCATCCCAATGCTACAACAAATGCATCAGAATATGTCTAGGTGCAGTCAAACACTAACCCTAACCCTAGCTCGGGCACTTCTGGAACAAATTTTAAAATCCTGGTCTGCTGAAAAAGTGCTACAAAAGTTAGTAAAATGAGTACAAATTGTTCAGAAACATTCACAATGGCAGTATTTCAGTACTTTAAAGGTATCTGCTTTTAATCTGTTTTAATTCTGCATTATCTAGGTTTTTGCAACCTGCTGCTGAAATGGTATATTAAATGTGCATGATTTTTGCTGTTTACAGCTTAGGATTACATTTACCACTAAAGTTTGAACATACTTTCCATTTAGTTTGTTTTAAACCACATAAAAAAGAAGTTACAGCATGTAGAAAGGCTGTTTTCAAAACATTCAGCGTTGACTGTGTTTGCCTGACAGGCATGGGGCTTATAAAAAATGAGAAAATGGCGAAAAATTAAATTTTCAAGGAAACTAAAAACCAACACCTTTCCTGTATTTCAAATGCATCCCAATGCACAACAAATGCATCAGAATATGTCTAGGTGCTGTCAAACCCTAACCCTAACCCTAGCTCGGGCACTTCTGGAACAAATTTTAAAATCCTGGTCTGCTGAAAAAGTGCTACAAAAGTTAGTAAAATGAGTACAAATTGTTCAGAAACATTCACAATGGCAGTATTTCAGTACTTTAAAGGTATCTGCTTTCAATCTGTTTTAATTCTGCATTATCTAGGTTTTTGCAACCTGCTGCTGAAATGGTATAATAAATGTGCATGATTTTTGCTGTTTAAAGCTTAGGATTATATTTACCACTAAAGTTTGAACATACTTTCCATTTAGTTTGTTTTAAACCACATAAAAAAGAGGTTTCAGCATGTAGAAAGGCTGTTTTCAAAACTTTCAGCGTTGACTGTGTTTGCCTGACAGGCATGGGGCTTATAAAAAATGAGAAAATGGCGAAAAATTAAATTTTCAAGGAAACTCAAAACCAACACCTTTCCTGTATTTCAAATGCATCCCAATGCACAACAAATGCATCAGAATATGTCTAGGTGCTGTCAAACCCTAACCCTAACCCTAGCTCGGGCACTTCTGGAACATATTTTAAAATCCTGGTCTGCTGAGAAAGTGCTACAAAAGTTAGTAAAATGAGTACAAATTGTTCAGAAACATTCACAATGGCAGTTTTTCAGTACTTTAAAGGTATCTGCTTTCAATCTGTTTTAATTCTGCATTATCTAGGTTTTTGCAACCTGCTGCTGAAATGGTATATTAAATGTGCATGATTTTTGCTGTTTACAGCTTAGGATTACATTTACCACTAAAGTTTGAACATACTTTCCATTTAGTTTGTTTTAAACCACATAAAAAAGAGGTTTCAGCATGTAGAAAGGCTGTTTTCAAAACTTTTAGCGTTGACTGTGTTTGCCTGACAGGCATGGGGCTTATAAAAAATGAGAAAATGGCAAAAAATTAAATTTTCAAGGAAACTAAAAACCAACACCTTTCCTGTATTTCAAATGCATCCCAATGCACAACAAATGCATCAGAATATGTCTAGGTGCTGTCAAACCCTAACCCTAACCCTAGCTCGGGCACTTCTGGAACAAATTTTAAAATCCTGGTCTGCTGAAAAAGTGCTACAAAAGTTAGTAAAATGAGTACAAATTGTTCAGAAACATTCACAATGGCAGTATTTCAGTACTTTAAAGGTATCTGCTTTCAATCTGTTTTAATTCTGCATTATCTAGGTTTTTGCAACCTGCTGCTGAAATGGTATATTAAATGTGCATGATTTTTGCTGTTTACAGCTTAGGATTACATTTACCACTAAAGTTTGAACATACTTTCCAGATAGTTTGTTTTAAACCACATAAAAAAGAGGTTTCAGCATGTAGAAAGGCTGTTTTCAAAACTTTCAGCGTTGACTGTGTTTGCCTGACAGGCATGGGGCTTATAAAAAATGAGAAAATGGCGAAAAATTAAATTTTCAAGGAAACTAAAAACCAACACCTTTCCTGTATTTCAAATGCATCCTAATGCACAACAAATGCATCAGAATATGTCTAGGTGCTGTCAAACCCTAACCCTAACCCTAGCTCGGGCACTTCTGGAACAAATTTTAAAATCCTGGTCTGCTGAAAAAGTGCTACAAAAGTTAGTAAAATGAGTACAAATTGTTCAGAAACATTCACAATGGCAGTATTTCAGTACTTTAAAGGTATCTGCTTTCAATCTGTTTTAATTCTGCATTATCTAGGTTTTTGCAACCTGCTGCTGAAATGGTATATTAAATGTGCATGATTTTTGCTGTTTACAGCTTAGGATTACATTTACCACTAAAGTTTGAACATACTTTCCATTTAGTTTGTTTTAAACCACATAAAAAAGAGGTTTCAGCATGTAGAAAGTCTGTTTTCAAAACTTTCAGCGTTGACTGTGTTTGCCTGACAGGCATGGGGCTTATAAAAAATGAGAAAATGGCGAAAAATTAAATTTTCAAGGAAACTAAAAACCAACACCTTTCCTGTATTTCAAATGCATCCCAATGCACAACAAATGCATCAGAATATGTCTAGGTGCTGTCAAACCCTAACCCTAACCCTAGCTCGGGCACTTCTGGAACAAATTTTAAAATCCTGGTCTGCTGAAAAAGTGCTACAAAAGTTAGTAAAATGAGTACAAATTGTTCAGAAACATTCACAATGGCAGTATTTCAGTACTTTAAAGGTATCTGCTTTCAATCTGTTTTAATTCTGCATTATCTAGGTTTTTGCAACCTGCTGCTGAAATGGTATATTAAATGTGCATGATTTTTGCTGTTTACAGGTTAGGATTACATTTACCACTAAAGTTTGAACATACTTTCCATTTAGTTTGTTTTAAATCACATAAAAAAGAGGTTTCAGCATGTAGAAAGGCTGTTTTCAAAACATTCAGCGTTGACTGTGTTTGCCTGACAGGCATGGGGCTTATAAAAAATGAGAAAATGGCGAAAATTTAAATTTTCAAGGAAACTAAAAACCAACACCTTTCCTGTATTTCAAATGCATCCCAATGCACAACAAATGCATCAGAATATGTCTAGGTGCTGTCAAACCCTAACCCTAACCCTAGCTCGGGCACTTCTGGAACAAATTTTAAAATCTTGGTCTGCTGAAAAAGTGCTACAAAAGTTAGTAAAATGAGTACAAATTGTTCAGAAACATTCACAATGGCAGTATTTCAGTACTTTAAAGGTATCTGCTTTCAATCTGTTTTAATTCTGCATTATCTAGGTTTTTGCAACCTGCTGCTGAAATGGTATATTAAATGTGCATGATTTTTGCTGTTTACAGCTTAGGATTACATTTACCACTAAAGTTTGAACATACTTTCCATTTAGTTTGTGTTAAATCAGATAAAATAAGAGGATTCAGCATGTAGAAAGGCTGTTTTCAAAACATTCAGCGTTGACTGTGTTTGCCTGACAGGCATGGGGCTTATAAAAAATGAGAAAATGGCGAAAAATTAAATTTTCAAGGAAACTAAAAACCAACACCTTTCCTGTATTTCAAATGCATCCCAATGCACAACAAATGCATCAGAATATGTCTAGGTGCTGTCAAACCCTAACCCTAACCCTAGCTCGGGCACTTCTGGAACAAATTTTAAAATCCTGGTCTGCTGAAAAAGTGCTACAAAAGTTAGTAAAATGAGTACAAATTGTTCAGAAACATTCACAATGGCAGTATTTCAGTACTTTAAAGGTATCTGCTTTCAATCTGTTTTAATTCTGCATTATCTAGGTTTTTGCAACCTGCTGCTGAAATGGTATATTAAATGTGCATGATTTTTGCTGTTTACAGCTTAGGATTACATTTACCACTAAAGTTTGAACATACTTTCCATTTAGTTTTTTTTAAACCACATAAAAAAGAGGTTTCAGCATGTAGAAAGTCTGTTTTCAAAACTTTCAGCGTTGACTGTGTTTGCCTGACAGGCATGGGGCTTTTAAAAAATGAGAAAATGGCGAAAAATTAAATTTTCAAGGAAACTAAAAACCAACACCTTTCCTGTATTTCAAATGCATCCCAATGCACAACAAATGCATCAGAATATGTCTAGGTGCTGTCAAACCCTAACCCTAACCCTAGCTCGGGCACTTCTGGAACAAATTTTAAAATCCTGGTCTGCTGAAAAAGTGCTACAAAAGTTAGTAAAATGAGTACAAATTGTTCAGAAACATTCACAATGGCAGTATTTCAGTACTTTAAAGGTATCTGCTTTCAATCTGTTTTAATTCTGCATTATCTAGGTTTTTGCAACCTGCTGCTGAAATGGTATATTAAATGTGCATGATTTTTGCTGTTTACAGGTTAGGATTACATTTACCACTAAAGTTTGAACATACTTTCCATTTAGTTTGTTTTAAATCACATAAAAAAGAGGTTTCAGCATGTAGAAAGGCTGTTTTCAAAACATTCAGCGTTGACTGTGTTTGCCTGACAGGCATGGGGCTTATAAAAAATGAGAAAATGGCGAAAAATTAAATTTTCAAGGAAACTAAAAACCAACACCTTTCCTGTATTTCAAATGCATCCCAATGCACAACAAATGCATCAGAATATGTCTAGGTGCTGTCAAACCCTAACCCTAACCCTAGCTCGGGCACTTCTGGAACAAATTTTAAAATCTTGGTCTGCTGAAAAAGTGCTACAAAAGTTAGTAAAATGAGTACAAATTGTTCAGAAACATTCACAATGGCAGTATTTCAGTACTTTAAAGGTATCTGCTTTCAATCTGTTTTAATTCTGCATTATCTAGGTTTTTGCAACCTGCTGCTGAAATGGTATATTAAATGTGCATGATTTTTGCTGTTTACAGCTTAGGATTACATTTACCACTAAAGTTTGAACATACTTTCCATTTAGTTTGTGTTAAATCAGATAAAATAAGAGGATTCAGCATGTAGAAAGGCTGTTTTCAAAACATTCAGCGTTGACTGTGTTTGCCTGACAGGCATGGGGCTTATAAAAAATGAGAAAATGGCGAAAAATTAAATTTTCAAGGAAACTAAAAACCAACACCTTTCCTGTATTTCAAATGCATCCTAATGCACAACAAATGCATCAGAATATGTCTAGGTGCTGTCAAACCCTAACCCTAACCCTAGCTCGGGCACTTCTGGAACAAATTTTAAAATCCTGGTCTGCTGAAAAAGTGCTACAAAAGTTAGTAAAATGAGTACAAATTGTTCAGAAACATTCACAATGGCAGTATTTCAGTACTTTAAAGGTATCTGCTTTCAATCTGTTTTAATTCTGCATTATCTAGGTTTTTGCAACCTGCTGCTGAAATGGTATATTAAATGTGCATGATTTTTGCTGTTTACAGCTTAGGATTACATTTACCACTAAAGTTTGAACATACTTTCCATTTAGTTTGTTTTAAACCACATAAAAAAGAGGTTTCAGCATGTAGAAAGTCTGTTTTCAAAACTTTCAGCGTTGACTGTGTTTGCCTGACAGGCATGGGGCTTATAAAAAATGAGAAAATGGCGAAAAATTAAATTTTCAAGGAAACTAAAAACCAACACCTTTCCTGTATTTCAAATGCATCCCAATGCACAACAAATGCATCAGAATATGTCTAGGTGCTGTCAAACCCTAACCCTAACCCTAGCTCGGGCACTTCTGGAACAAATTTTAAAATCCTGGTCTGCTGAAAAAGTGCTACAAAAGTTAGTAAAATGAGTACAAATTGTTCAGAAACATTCACAATGGCAGTATTTCAGTACTTTAAAGGTATCTGCTTTCAATCTGTTTTAATTCTGCATTATCTAGGTTTTTGCAACCTGCTGCTGAAATGGTATATTAAATGTGCATGATTTTTGCTGTTTACAGGTTAGGATTACATTTACCACTAAAGTTTGAACATACTTTCCATTTAGTTTGTTTTAAATCACATAAAAAAGAGGTTTCAGCATGTAGAAAGGCTGTTTTCAAAACATTCAGCGTTGACTGTGTTTGCCTGACAGGCATGGGGCTTATAAAAAATGAGAAAATGGCGAAAAATTAAATTTTCAAGGAAACTAAAAACCAACACCTTTCCTGTATTTCAAATGCATCCCAATGCACAACAAATGCATCAGAATATGTCTAGGTGCTGTCAAACCCTAACCCTAACCCTAGCTCGGGCACTTCTGGAACAAATTTTAAAATCTTGGTCTGCTGAAAAAGTGCTACAAAAGTTAGTAAAATGAGTACAAATTGTTCAGAAACATTCACAATGGCAGTATTTCAGTACTTTAAAGGTATCTGCTTTCAATCTGTTTTAATTCTGCATTATCTAGGTTTTTGCAACCTGCTGCTGAAATGGTATATTAAATGTGCATGATTTTTGCTGTTTACAGCTTAGGATTACATTTACCACTAAAGTTTGAACATACTTTCCATTTAGTTTGTGTTAAATCAGATAAAATAAGAGGATTCAGCATGTAGAAAGGCTGTTTTCAAAACATTCAGCGTTGACTGTGTTTGCCTGACAGGCATGGGGCTTATAAAAAATGAGAAAATGGCGAAAAATTAAATTTTCAAGGAAACTAAAAACCAACACCTTTCCTGTATTTCAAATGCATCCTAATGCACAACAAATGCATCAGAATATGTCTAGGTGCTGTCAAACCCTAACCCTAACCCTAGCTCGGGCACTTCTGGAACAAATTTTAAAATCCTGGTCTGCTGAAAAAGTGCTACAAAAGTTAGTAAAATGAGTACAAATTGTTCAGAAACATTCACAATGGCAGTATTTCAGTACTTTAAAGGTATCTGCTTTCAATCTGTTTTAATTCTGCATTATCTAGGTTTTTGCAACCTGCTGCTGAAATGGTATATTAAATGTGCATGATTTTTGCTGTTTACAGCTTAGGATTACATTTACCACTAAAGTTTGAACATACTTTCCATTTAGTTTGTTTTAAACCACATAAAAAAGAGGTTTCAGCATGTAGAAAGTCTGTTTTCAAAACTTTCAGCGTTGACTGTGTTTGCCTGACAGGCATGGGGCTTATAAAAAATGAGAAAATGGCGAAAAATTAAATTTTCAAGGAAACTAAAAACCAACACCTTTCCTGTATTTCAAATGCATCCCAATGCACAACAAATGCATCAGAATATGTCTAGGTGCTGTCAAACCCTAACCCTAACCCTAGCTCGGGCACTTCTGGAACAAATTTTAAAATCCTGGTCTGCTGAAAAAGTGCTACAAAAGTTAGTAAAATGAGTACAAATTGTTCAGAAACATTCACAATGGCAGTATTTCAGTACTTTAAAGGTATCTGCTTTCAATCTGTTTTAATTCTGCATTATCTAGGTTTTTGCAACCTGCTGCTGAAATGGTATATTAAATGTGCATGATTTTTGCTGTTTACAGGTTAGGATTACATTTACCACTAAAGTTTGAACATACTTTCCATTTAGTTTGTTTTAAACCACATAAAAAAGAAGTTTCAGCATGTAGAAAGGCTGTTTTCAAAACATTCAGCGTTGACTGTGTTTGCCTGACAGGCATGGGGCTTATAAAAAATGAGAAAATGGCGAAAAATTAAATTTTCAAGGAAACTAAAAACCAACACCTTTCCTGTATTTCAAATGCATCCCAATGCACAACAAATGCATCAGAATATGTCTAGGTGCTGTCAAACCCTAACCCTAACCCTAGCTCGGGCACTTCTGGAACAAATTTTAAAATCCTGGTCTGCTGAAAAAGTGCTACAAAAGTTAGTAAAATGAGTACAAATTGTTCAGAAACATTCACAATGGCAGTATTTCAGTACTTTAAAGGTATCTGCTTTCAATCTGTTTTAATTCTGCATTATCTAGGTTTTTGCAACCTGCTGCTGAAATGGTATATTAAATGTGCATGATTTTTGCTGTTTACAGCTTAGGATTACATTTACCACTAAAGTTTGAACATACTTTCCATTTAGTTTGTTTTAAACCACATAAAATAAGAGGTTTCAGCATGTAGAAAGGCTGTTTTCAAAACATTCAGCGTTGACTGTGTTTGCCTGACAGGCATGGGGCTTATAAAAAATGAGAAAATGGCGAAAAATTAAATTTTCAAGGAAACTAAAAACCAACACCTTTCCTGTATTTCAAATGCATCCTAATGCACAACAAATGCATCAGAATATGTCTAGGTGCTGTCAAACCCTAACCCTAACCCTAGCTCGGGCACTTCTGGAACAAATTTTAAAATCCTGGTCTGCTGAAAAAGTGCTACAAAAGTTAGTAAAATGAGTACAAATTGTTCAGAAACATTCACAATGGCAGTATTTCAGTACTTTAAAGGTATCTGCTTTCAATCTGTTTTAATTCTGCATTATCTAGGTTTTTGCAACCTGCTGCTGAAATGGTATATTAAATGTGCATGATTTTTGCTGTTTACAGTTTAGGATTACATTTACCACTAAAGTTTGAACATACTTTCCAGATAGTTTGTTTTAAACCACATAAAAAAGAGGTTTCAGCATGTAGAAAGGCTGTTTTCAAAACATTCAGCGTTGACTGTGTTTGCCTGACAGGCATGGGGCTTATAAAAAATGAGAAAATGGCGAAAAATTAAATTTTCAAGGAAACTAAAAACCAACACCTTTCCTGTATTTCAAATGCATCCCAATGCACAACAAATGCATCAGAATATGTCTAGGTGCTGTCAAACCCTAACCCTAACCCTAGCTCGGGTACTTCTGGAACAAATTTTAAAATCCTGGTCTGCTGAAAAAGTGCTACAAAAGTTAGTAAAATGAGTACAAATTGTTCAGAAACATTCACAATGGCAGTATTTCAGTAATTTAAAGGTATCTGCTTTCAATCTGTTTTAATTCTGCATTATCTAGGTTTTTGCAACCTGCTGCTGAAATGGTATATTAAATGTGCATGATTTTTGCTGTTTACAGCTTTGGATTACATTTACCACTAAAGTTTGAAAATACTTTCCATTTAGTTTGTTTTAAATCAGATAAAATAAGAGGATTCAGCATGTAGAAAGGCTGTTTTCAAAACATTCAGCGTTGACTGTGTTTGCCTGACAGGCATGGGGGCTTATAAAAAATGAGAAAATGGCAAAAAATTAAATTTTAAAGGAAACTAAAAGCCAACACCTTTCCTGTATTTCAAATGCATCCCAATGCACAACAAGTGCATCAGAATATGTCTAGGTGCTGTCAAACCCTAACCCTAACCCGAGCTCAGGCACTTCTGGAACAAATTTTAAAATCCTGGTCTGCTGAAAAAGTGCTACAAAAGTTAGTAAAATGAGTACAAATTGTTCAGAAACATTCACAATGGCAGTATTTCAGTACTTTAAAGGTATCTGCTTTCAATCTGTTTTAACTCTGCATTATCTAGGTTTTTGCAACCTGCTGCTAAAATGGTATATTAAATGTGCATGATTTTTGCTGTTTACAGCTTAGGATTACATTTACCACTAAAGTTTGAACATACTTTCCAGATAGTTTGTTTTAAACCACATAAAAAAGAGGTTTCAGTATGTAGAAAGGCTGTTTTCAAAACTTTCAGCGTTGACTGTGTTTGCCTGACAGGCATGGGGCTTATAAAAAATGAGAAAATGGCGAAAAATTAAATTTTCAAGGAAACTAAAAACCAACACCTTTCCTGTATTTCAAATGCATCCCAATGCACAACAAATGCATCAGAATATGTCTAGGTGCTGTCAAACCCTAACCCTAACCCTAGCTCGGGCACTTCTGGAACAAATTTTAAAATCCTGGTCTGCTGAAAAAGTGCTACAAAAGTTAGTAAAATGAGTACAAATTGTTCAGAAACATTCACAATGGCAGTATTTCAGTACTTTAAAGGTATCTGCTTTCAATCTGTTTTAATTCTGCATTATCTAGGTTTTTGCAACCTGCTGCTGAAATGGTATATTAAATGTGCATGATTTTTGCTGTTTACAGCTTAGGATTACATTTACCACTAAAGTTTGAACATACTTTCCATTTAGTTTGTTTTAAACCACATAAAAAAGAGGTTTCAGCATGTAGAAAGGCTGTTTTCAAAACATTCAGCGTTGACTGTGTTTGCCTGACAGGCATGGGACTTATAAAAAATGAGAAAATGGCGAAAAATTAAATTTTCAAGGAAACTAAAAACCAACACCTTTCCTGTATTTCAAATGCATCCCAATGCACAACAAATGCATCAGAATATGTCTAGGTGCTGTCAAACCCTAACCCTAACCCTAGCTCGGGCACTTCTGGAACAAATTTTAAAATCCTGGTCTGCTGAAAAAGTGCTACAAAAGTTAGTAAAATGAGTACAAATTGTTCAGAAACATTCACAATGGCAGTATTTCAGTACTTTAAAGGTATCTGCTTTCAATCTGTTTTAATTCTGCATTATCTAGGTTTTTGCAACCTGCTGCTGAAATGGTATATTAAATGTGCATGATTTTTGCTGTTTACAGCTTAGGATTACATTTACCACTAAAGTTTGAACATACTTTCCATTTAGTTTGTTTTAAACCACATAAAATAAGAGGTTTCAGCATGTAGGAAGGCTGTTTTCAAAACATTCAGCGTTGACTGTGTTGGCCTGACAGGCATGGGGCTTATAAAAAATGAGAAAATGGCGAAAAAATAAATTTTCAAGGAAACTAAAAACCAACACCTTTCCTGTATTTCAAATGCATCCTAATGCACAACAAATGCATCAGAATATGTCTAGGTGCTGTCAAACCCTAACCCTAACCCTAGCTCGGGCACTTCTGGAACACATTTTAAAATCCTGGTCTGCTGAAAAAGTGCTACAAAAGTTAGTAAAATGAGTACAAATTGTTCAGAAACATTCACAATGGCAGTATTTCAGTACTTTAAAGGTATCTGCTTTCAATCTGTTTTAATTCTGCATTATCTAGGTTTTTGCAACCTGCTGCTGAAATGGTATTTTAAATGTGCATGATTTTTGCTGTTTACAGCTTTGGATTACATTTACCACTAAAGTTTGAACATACTTTCCATTTAGTTTGTTTTAAATCAGATAAAATAAGAGGATTCAGCATGTAGAAAGTCTGTTTTCAAAACATTCAGCTTTGACTGTGTTTGCCTGACAGGCATGGGGCTTATAAAAAATGAGAAAATGGCGAAAAATTAAATTTTAAAGGAAACTAAAAACCAACACCTTTCCTGTATTTCAAATGCATCCCAATGCACAACAAGTGCATCAGAATATGTCTAGGTGCTGTCAAACCCTAACCCTAACCCTAGCTCGGGCACTTCTGGAACAAATTTTAAAATCCTGGTCTGCTGAAAAAGTGCTACAAAAGTTAGTAAAATGAGTACAAATTGTTCAGAAACATTCACAATGGCAGTATTTCAGTACTTTAAAGGTATCTGCTTTCAATCTGTTTTAATTCTGCATTATCTAGGTTTTTGCAACCTGCTGCTGAAATGGTATATTAAATGTGCATGATTTTTGCTGTTTACAGCTTAGGATTACATTTACCACTAAAGTTTGAACATACTTTCCATTTAGTTTGTTTTAAACCACATAAAAAAGAGGTTTCAGCATGTAGAAAGGCTGTTTTCAAAACTTTTAGCGTTGACTGTGTTTGCCTGACAGGCATGGGGCTTATAAAAAATGAGAAAATGGCGAAAAATTAAATTTTCAAGGAAACTAAAAACCAACACCTTTCCTGTATTTCAAATGCATCCTAATGCACAACAAATGCATCAGAATATGTCTAGATGCTGTCAAACCCTAACCCTAACCCTAGCTCGGGCACTTCTGGAACAAATTTTAAAATCCTGGTCTGCTGAAAAAGTGCTACAAAAGATAGTAAAATGAGTACAAATTGTTCAGAAACATTCACAATGGCAGTATTTCAGTACTTTAAAGGTATCTGCTTTCAATCTGTTTTAATTCTGCATTATCTAGGTTTTTGCAACCTGCTGCTGAAATGGTATATTAAATGTGCATGATTTTTGCTGTTTACAGCTTAGGATTACATTTACCACTAAAGTTTGAACATACTTTCCATTTAGTTTGTTTTAAACCACATAAAAAAGAGGTTTCAGCATGTAGAAAGGCTGTTTTCAAAACATTCAGCGTTGACTCTGTTTGCCTGACAGGCATGGGGCTTATAAAAAATGAGAAAATGGCGAAAAATTAAATTTTCAAGGAAACTAAAAACCAACACCTTTCCTGTATTTCAAATGCATCCCAATGCACAACAAATGCATCAGAATATGTCTAGGTGCTGTCAAACCCTAACCCTAACCCTAGCTCGGGCACTTCTGGAACAAATTTTAAAATCCTGGTCTGCTGAAAAAGTGCTACAAAAGTTAGTAAAATGAGTACAAATTGTTCAGAAACATTCACAATGGCAGTATTTCAGTACTTTAAAGGTATCTGCTTTCAATCTGTTTTAATTCTGCATTATCTAGGTTTTTGCAACCTGCTGCTGAAATGGTATATTAAATGTGCATGATTTTTGCTGTTTACAGCTTAGGATTACATTTACCACTAAAGTTTGAACATACTTTCCATTTAGTTTGTTTTAAACCACATAAAAAAGAGGTTTCAGCATGTAGAAAGGCTGTTTTCAAAACATTCAGCGTTGACTGTGTTTGCCTGACAGGCATGGGGCTTATAAAAAATGAGAAAATGGCGAAAAATTAAATTTTCAAGGAAACTAAAAACCAACACCTTTCCTGTATTTCAAATGCATCCCAATGCACAACAAATGCATCAGAATATGTCTAGGTGCTGTCAAACCCTAACCCTAACCCTAGCTCGGGCACTTCTGGAACAAATTTTAAAATCCTGGTCTGCTGAAAAAGTGCTACAAAAGTTAGTAAAATGAGTACAAATTGTTCAGAAACATTCACAATGGCAGTATTTCAGTACTTTAAAGGTATCTGCTTTCAATCTGTTTTAATTCTGCATTATCTAGGTTTTTGCAACCTGCTGCTGAAATGGTATATTAAATGTGCAAGATTTTTGCTGTTTACAGCTTTGGATTACATTTACCACTAAAGTTTGAACATACTTTCCAGATAGTTTGTTTTAAACCACATAAAAAAGAGGTTTCAGCATGTAGAAAGGCTGTTTTCAAAACATTCAGCGTTGACTGTGTTTGCCTGACAGGCATGGGGCTTATAAAAAATGAGAAAATGGCGAAAAATTAAATTTTCAAGGAAACTAAAAACCAACACCTTTCCTGTATTTCAAATGCATCCCAATGCACAACAAATGCATCAGAATATGTCTAGGTGCTGTCAAACCCTAACCCTAACCCTAGCTCGGGTACTTCTGGAACAAATTTTAAAATCCTGGTCTGCTGAAAAAGTGCTACAAAAGTTAGTAAAATGAGTACAAATTGTTCAGAAACATTCACAATGGCAGTATTTCAGTAATTTAAAGGTATCTGCTTTCAATCTGTTTTAATTCTGCATTATCTAGGTTTTTGCAACCTGCTGCTGAAATGGTATATTAAATGTGCATGATTTTTGCTGTTTACAGCTTTGGATTACATTTACCACTAAAGTTTGAAAATACTTTCCATTTAGTTTGTTTTAAATCAGATAAAATAAGAGGATTCAGCATGTAGAAAGGCTGTTTTCAAAACATTCAGCGTTGACTGTGTTTGCCTGACAGGCATGGGGGCTTATAAAAAATGAGAAAATGGCAAAAAATTAAATTTTAAAGGAAACTAAAAGCCAACACCTTTCCTGTATTTCAAATGCATCCCAATGCACAACAAGTGCATCAGAATATGTCTAGGTGCTGTCAAACCCTAACCCTAACCCTAGCTCAGGCACTTCTGGAACAAATTTTAAAATCCTGGTCTGCTGAAAAAGTGCTACAAAAGTTAGTAAAATGAGTACAAATTGTTCAGAAACATTCACAATGGCAGTATTTCAGTACTTTAAAGGTATCTGCTTTCAATCTGTTTTAACTCTGCATTATCTAGGTTTTTGCAACCTGCTGCTAAAATGGTATATTAAATGTGCATGATTTTTGCTGTTTACAGCTTAGGATTACATTTACCACTGAAGTTTGAACATACTTTCCAGATAGTTTGTTTTAAACCACATAAAAAAGAGGTTTCAGCATGTAGAAAGGCTGTTTTCAAAACTTTCAGCGTTGACTGTGTTTGCCTGACAGGCATGGGGCTTATAAAAAATGAGAAAATGGCGAAAAATTAAATTTTCAAGGAAACTAAAAACCAACACCTTTCCTGTATTTCAAATGCATCCCAATGCACAACAAATGCATCAGAATATGTCTAGGTGCTGTCAAACCCTAACCCTAACCCTAGCTCGGGCACTTCTGGAACAAATTTTAAAATCCTGGTCTGCTGAAAAAGTGCTACAAAAGTTAGTAAAATGAGTACAAATTGTTCAGAAACATTCACAATGGCAGTATTTCAGTACTTTAAAGGTATCTGCTTTCAATCTGTTTTAATTCTGCATTATCTAGGTTTTTGCAACCTGCTGCTGAAATGGTATATTAAATGTGCATGATTTTTGCTGTTTACAGCTTAGGATTACATTTACCACTAAAGTTTGAACATACTTTCCATTTAGTTTGTTTTAAACCACATAAAAAAGAGGTTTCAGCATGTAGAAAGGCTGTTTTCAAAACATTCAGCGTTGACTGTGTTTGCCTGACAGGCATGGGACTTATAAAAAATGAGAAAATGGCGAAAAATTAAATTTTCAAGGAAACTAAAAACCAACACCTTTCCTGTATTTCAAATGCATCCCAATGCACAACAAATGCATCAGAATATGTCTAGGTGCTGTCAAACCCTAACCCTAACCCTAGCTCGGGCACTTCTGGAACAAATTTTAAAATCCTGGTCTGCTGAAAAAGTGCTACAAAAGTTAGTAAAATGAGTACAAATTGTTCAGAAACATTCACAATGGCAGTATTTCAGTACTTTAAAGGTATCTGCTTTCAATCTGTTTTAATTCTGCATTATCTAGGTTTTTGCAACCTGCTGCTGAAATGGTATATTAAATGTGCATGATTTTTGCTGTTTACAGCTTAGGATTACATTTACCACTAAAGTTTGAACATACTTTCCATTTAGTTTGTTTTAAACCACATAAAATAAGAGGTTTCAGCATGTAGGAAGGCTGTTTTCAAAACATTCAGCGTTGACTGTGTTTGCCTGACAGGCATGGGGCTTATAAAAAATGAGAAAATGGCGAAAAAATAAATTTTCAAGGAAACTAAAAACCAACACCTTTCCTGTATTTCAAATGCATCCTAATGCACAACAAATGCATCAGAATATGTCTAGGTGCTGTCAAACCCTAACCCTAACCCTAGCTCGGGCACTTCTGGAACACATTTTAAAATCCTGGTCTGCTGAAAAAGTGCTACAAAAGTTAGTAAAATGAGTACAAATTGTTCAGAAACATTCACAATGGCAGTATTTCAGTACTTTAAAGGTATCTGCTTTCAATCTGTTTTAATTCTGCATTATCTAGGTTTTTGCAACCTGCTGCTGAAATGGTATTTTAAATGTGCATGATTTTTGCTGTTTACAGCTTTGGATTACATTTACCACTAAAGTTTGAACATACTTTCCATTTAGTTTGTTTTAAATCAGATAAAATAAGAGGATTCAGCATGTAGAAAGGCTGTTTTCAAAACATTCAGCTTTGACTGTGTTTGCCTGACAGGCATGGGGCTTATAAAAAATGAGAAAATGGCGAAAAATTAAATTTTAAAGGAAACTAAAAACCAACACCTTTCCTGTATTTCAAATGCATCCCAATGCACAACAAGTGCATCAGAATATGTCTAGGTGCTGTCAAACCCTAACCCTAACCCTAGCTCGGGCACTTCTGGAACAAATTTTAAAATCCTGGTCTGCTGAAAAAGTGCTACAAAAGTTAGTAAAATGAGTACAAATTGTTCAGAAACATTCACAATGGCAGTATTTCAGTACTTTAAAGGTATCTGCTTTCAATCTGTTTTAATTCTGCATTATCTAGGTTTTTGCAACCTGCTGCTGAAATGGTATATTAAATGTGCATGATTTTTGCTGTTTACAGCTTAGGATTACATTTACCACTAAAGTTTGAACATACTTTCCATTTAGTTTGTTTTAAACCACATAAAAAAGAGGTTTCAGCATGTAGAAAGGCTGTTTTCAAAACTTTTAGCGTTGACTGTGTTTGCCTGACAGGCATGGGGCTTATAAAAAATGAGAAAATGGCGAAAAATTAAATTTTCAAGGAAACTAAAAACCAACACCTTTCCTGTATTTCAAATGCATCCTAATGCACAACAAATGCATCAGAATATGTCTAGATGCTGTCAAACCCTAACCCTAACCCTAGCTCGGGCACTTCTGGAACAAATTTTAAAATCCTGGTCTGCTGAAAAAGTGCTACAAAAGATAGTAAAATGAGTACAAATTGTTCAGAAACATTCACAATGGCAGTATTTCAGTACTTTAAAGGTATCTGCTTTCAATCTGTTTTAATTCTGCATTATCTAGGTTTTTGCAACCTGCTGCTGAAATGGTATATTAAATGTGCATGATTTTTGCTGTTTACAGCTTAGGATTACATTTACCACTAAAGTTTGAACATACTTTCCATTTAGTTTGTTTTAAACCACATAAAAAAGAGGTTTCAGCATGTAGAAAGGCTGTTTTCAAAACATTCAGCGTTGACTCTGTTTGCCTGACAGGCATGGGGCTTATAAAAAATGAGAAAATGGCGAAAAATTAAATTTTCAAGGAAACTAAAAACCAACACCTTTCCTGTATTTCAAATGCATCCCAATGCACAACAAATGCATCAGAATATGTCTAGGTGCTGTCAAACCCTAACCCTAACCCTAGCTCGGGCACTTCTGGAACAAATTTTAAAATCCTGGTCTGCTGAAAAAGTGCTACAAAAGTTAGTAAAATGAGTACAAATTGTTCAGAAACATTCACAATGGCAGTATTTCAGTACTTTAAAGGTATCTGCTTTCAATCTGTTTTAATTCTGCATTATCTAGGTTTTTGCAACCTGCTGCTGAAATGGTATATTAAATGTGCATGATTTTTGCTGTTTACAGCTTAGGATTACATTTACCACTAAAGTTTGAACATACTTTCCATTTAGTTTGTTTTAAACCACATAAAATAAGAGGTTTCAGCATGTAGGAAGGCTGTTTTCAAAACATTCAGCGTTGACTGTGTTTGCCTGACAGGCATGGGGCTTATAAAAAATGAGAAAATGGCGAAAAATTAAATTTTCAAGGAAACTAAAAACCAACACCTTTCCTGTATTTCAAATGCATCCCAATGCACAACAAATGCATCAGAATATGTCTAGGTGCTGTCAAAACCTAACCCTAACCCTAGCTCGGGCACTTCTGGAACAAATTTTAAAATCCTGGTCTGCTGAAAAAGTGCTACAAAGGTTAGTAAAATGAGTACAAATTGTTCAGAAACATTCACAATGGCAGTATTTCAGTACTTTAAAGGTATCTGCTTTCAATCTGTTTTAATTCTGCATTATCTAGGTTTTTGCAACCTGCTGCTGAAATGGTATATTAAATGTGCATGATTTTTGCTGTTTACAGCTTAGGATTACATTTACCACTAAAGTTTGAACATACTTTCCATTTAGTTTGTTTTAAACCACATAAAAAAGAGGTTTCAGCATGTAGGAAGGCTGTTTTCAAAACATTCAGCTTTGACTGTGTTTGCCTGACAGGCATGGGGCTTATAAAAAATGAGAAAATGGCGAAAAATTAAATTTTCAAGGAAACTAAAAACCAACACCTTTCCTGTATTTCAAATGCATCCCAATGCTACAACAAATGCATCAGAATATGTCTAGGTGCAGTCAAACCCTAACCCTAACCCTAGCTCGGGCACTTCTGGAACAAATTTTAAAATCCTGGTCTGCTGAAAAAGTGCTACAAAAGTTAGTAAAATGAGTACAAATTGTTCAGAAACATTCACAATGGCAGTATTTCAGTACTTTAAAGGTATCTGCTTTCAATCTGTTTTAATTCTGCATTATCTAGGTTTTTGCAACCTGCTGCTGAAATGGTATATTAAATGTGCATGATTTTTGCTGTTTACAGCTTAGGATTACATTTACCACTAAAGTTTGAACATACTTTCCATTTAGTTTGTTTTAAACCACATAAAAAAGAGGTTTCAGCATGTAGAAAGGCTGTTTTCAAAACATTCAGCGTTGACTGTGTTTGCCTGACAGGCATGGGGCTTATAAAAAATGAGAAAATGGCGAAAAATTAAATTTTCAAGGAAACTAAAAACCAACACCTTTCCTGTATTTCAAATGCATCCCAATGCACAACAAATGCATCAGAATATGTCTAGGTGCTGTCAAACCCTAACCCTAACCCTAGCTCGGGCACTTCTGGAACAAATTTTAAAATCCTGGTCTGCTGAAAAAGTGCTACAAAAGTTAGTAAAATGAGTACAAATTGTTCAGAAACATTCACAATGGCAGTATTTCAGTACTTTAAAGGTATCTGCTTTCAATCTGTTTTAATTCTGCATTATCTAGGTTTTTGCAACCTGCTGCTGAAATGGTATATTAAATGTGCATGATTTTTGCTGTTTACAGCTTAGGATTACATTTACCACTAAAGTTTGAACATACTTTCCATTTAGTTTGTTTTAAACCACATAAAATAAGAGGTTTCAGCATGTAGGAAGGCTGTTTTCAAAACATTCAGCGTTGACTGTGTTTGCCTGACAGGCATGGGGCTTATAAAAAATGAGAAAATGGCGAAAAATTAAATTTTCAAGGAAACTAAAAACCAACACCTTTCCTGTATTTCAAATGCATCCTAATGCACAACAAATGCATCAGAATATGTCTAGGTGCTGTCAAACCCTAACCCTAACCCTAGCTCGGGCACTTCTGGAACAAATTTTAAAATCTTGGTCTGCTGAAAAAGTGCTACAAAAGTTAGTAAAATGAGTACAAATTGTTCAGAAATATTCACAATGGCAGTATTTCAGTACTTTAAAGGTATCTGCTTTCAATCTGTTTTAATTCTGCATTATCTAGGTTTTTGCAACCTGCTGCTGAAATGGTATATTAAATGTGCATGATTTTTGCTGTTTACAGCTTAGGATTACATTTACCACTAAAGTTTGAACATACTTTCCATTTAGTTTGTTTTAAACCACATAAAATAAGAGGTTTCAGCATGTAGGAAGGCTGTTTTCAAAACATTCAGCGTTGACTGTGTTTGCCTGACAGGCATGGGGCTTATAAAAAATGAGAAAATGGCGAAAAAATAAATTTTCAAGGAAACTAAAAACCAACACCTTTCCTGTATTTCAAATGCATCCTAATGCACAACAAATGCATCAGAATATGTCTAGGTGCTGTCAAACCCTAACCCTAACCCTAGCTCGGGCACTTCTGGAACAAATTTTAAAATCCTGGTCTGCTGAAAAAGTGCTACAAAAGTTAGTAAAATGAGTACAAATTGTTCAGAAACATTCACAATGGCAGTATTTCAGTACTTTAAAGGTATCTGCTTTCAATCTGTTTTAATTCTGCATTATCTAGGTTTTTGCAACCTGCTGCTGAAATGGTATATTTAATGTGCATGATTTTTGCTGTTTACAGCTTTGGATTACATTTACCACTAAAGTTTGAACATACTTTCCATTTAGTTTGTTTTAAACCAGATAAAATAAGAGGTTTCAGCATGTAGAAAGGCTGTTTTCAAAACTTTCAGCGTTGACTGTGTTTGCCTGACAGGCATGGGGCTTATAAAAAATGAGAAAATGGCGAAAAATTAAATTTTCAAGGAAACTAAAAACCAACACCTTTCCTGTATTTCAAATGCATCCCAATGCACAACAAATGCATCAGAATATGTCTAGGTGCTGTCAAACCCTAACCCTAACCCTAGCTCGGGCACTTCTGGAACAAATTTTAAAATCCTGGTCTGCTGAAAAAGTGCTACAAAGGTTAGTAAAATGAGTACAAATTGTTCAGAAACATTCTCAATGGCAGTATTTCAGTACTTTAAAGGTATCTGCTTTCAATCTGTTTTAATTCTGCATTATCTAGGTTTTTGCAACCTGCTGCTGAAATGGTATATTAAATGTGCATGATTTTTGCTGTTTACAGCTTTGGATTACATTTACCACTACAGTTTGAACATACTTTCCATTTAGTTTGTTTTAAATCAGATAAAATAAGAGGATTCAGCATGTAGAAAGGCTGTTTTCAAAACATTCAGCGTTGACTGTGTTTGCCTGACAGGCATGGGGCTTATAAAAAATGAGAAAATGGCGAAAAATTAAATTTTCAAGGAAACTAAAAACCAACACCTTTCCTGTATTTCAAATGCATCCCAATGCACAACAAATGCATCAGAATATGTCTAGGTGCTGTCAAACCCTAACCCTAACCCTAGCTCGGGCACTTCTGGAACAAATTTTAAAATCCTGGTCTGCTGAAAAAGTGCTACAAAAGTTAGTAAAATGAGTACAAATTGTTCAGAAACATTCACAATGGCAGTATTTCAGTACTTTAAAGGTATCTGCTTTCAATCTGTTTTAATTCTGCATTATCTAGGTTTTTGCAACCTGCTGCAGAAATGGTATATTAAATGTGCATGATTTTTGCTGTTTACAGCTTAGGATTACATTTACCACTAAAGTTTGAACATACTTTCCATTTAGTTTGTGTTAAATCAGATAAAATAAGAGGATTCAGCATGTAGAAAGGCTGTTTTCAAAACATTCAGCGTTGACTCTGTTTGCCTGACAGGCATGGGGCTTATAAAAAATGAGAAAATGGCGAAAAATTAAATTTTCAAGGAAACTAAAAACCAACACCTTTCCTGTATTTCAAATGCATCCCAATGCACAACAAATGCATCAGAATATGTCTAGGTGCTGTCAAACCCTAACCCTAACCCTAGCTCGGGCACTTCTGGAACAAATTTTAAAATCCTGGTCTGCTGAAAAAGTGCTACAAAAGTTAGTAAAATGAGTACAAATTGTTCAGAAACATTCACAATGGCAGTATTTCAGTACTTTAAAGGTATCTGCTTTCAATCTGTTTTAATTCTGCATTATCTAGGTTTTTGCAACCTGCTGCTGAAATGGTATATTAAATGTGCATGATTTTTGCTGTTTACAGCTTAGGATTACATTTACCACTAAAGTTTGAACATACTTTCCATTTAGTTTGTTTTAAACCACATAAAATAAGAGGTTTCAGCATGTAGGAAGGCTGTTTTCAAAACATTCAGCGTTGACTGTGTTTGCCTGACAGGCATGGGGCTTATAAAAAATGAGAAAATGGCGAAAAATTAAATTTTCAAGGAAACTAAAAACCAACACCTTTCCTGTATTTCAAATGCATCCCAATGCACAACAAATGCATCAGAATATGTCTAGGTGCTGTCAAACCCTAACCCTAACCCTAGCTCGGGCACTTCTGGAACAAATTTTAAAATCCTGGTCTGCTGAAAAAGTGCTACAAAGGTTAGTAAAATGAGTACAAATTGTTCAGAAACATTCACAATGGCAGTATTTCAGTACTTTAAAGGTATCTGCTTTCAATCTGTTTTAATTCTGCATTATCTAGGTTTTTGCAACCTGCTACTGATATGGTATATTAAATGTGCATGATTTTTGCTGTTTACAGCTTAGGATTACATTTACCACTAAAGTTTGAACATACTTTCCATTTAGTTTGTTTTAAACCACATAAAAAAGAGGTTTCAGCATGTAGAAAGGCTGTTTTCAAAACTTTCAGCGTTGACTGTGTTTGCCTGACAGGCATGGGGCTTATAAAAAATGAGAAAATGGCGAAAAATTAAATTTTCAAGGAAACTAAAAACCAACACCTTTCCTGTATTTCAAATGCATCCCAATGCACAACAAATGCATCAGAATATGTCTAGGTGCTGTCAAACCCTAACCCTAACCCTAGCTCGGGCACTTCTGGAACAAATTTTAAAATCCTGGTCTGCTGAAAAAGTGCTACAAAGGTTAGTAAAATGAGTACAAATTGTTCAGAAACATTCACAATGGCAGTATTTCAGTACTTTAAAGGTATCTGCTTTCAATCTGTTTTAATTCTGCATTATCTAGGTTTTTGCAACCTGCTGCTGAAATGGTATATTAAATGTGCATGATTTTTGCTGTTTACAGCTTAGGATTACATTTACCACTAAAGTTTGAACATACTTTCCATTTAGTTTGTTTTAAACCACATAAAAAAGAGGTTTCAGCATGTAGAAAGGCTGTTTTCAAAACATTCAGCGTTGACTGTGTTTGCCTGACAGGCATGGGGCTTATAAAAAATGAGAAAATGGCGAAAAATTAAATTTTCAAGGAAACTAAAAACCAACACCTTTCCTGTATTTCAAATGCATCCCAATGCACAACAAATGCATCAGAATATGTCTAGGTGCTGTCAAACCCTAACCCTAACCCTAGCTCGGGCACTTCTGGAACAAATTTTAAAATCCTGGTCTGCTGAAAAAGTGCTACAAAGGTTAGTAAAATGAGTACAAATTGTTCAGAAACATTCACAATGGCAGTATTTCAGTACTTTAAAGGTATCTGCTTTCAATCTGTTTTAATTCTGCATTATCTAGGTTTTTGCAACCTGCTGCTGAAATGGTATTTTAAATGTGCATGATTTTTGCTGTTTACAGCTTTGGATTACATTTACCACTAAAGTTTGAACATACTTTCCATTTAGTTTGTTTTAAATCAGATAAAATAAGAGGATTCAGCATGTAGAAAGGCTGTTTTCAAAACATTCAGCTTTGACTGTGTTTGCCTGACAGGCATGGGGCTTATAAAAAATGAGAAAATGGCGAAAAATTAAATTTTAAAGGAAACTAAAAACCAACACCTTTCCTGTATTTCAAATGCATCCCAATGCACAACAAGTGCATCAGAATATGTCTAGGTGCTGTCAAACCCTAACCCTAACCCTAGCTCGGGCACTTCTGGAACAAATTTTAAAATCCTGGTCTGCTGAAAAAGTGCTACAAAAGTTAGTAAAATGAGTACAAATTGTTCAGAAACATTCACAATGGCAGTATTTCAGTACTTTAAAGGTATCTGCTTTCAATCTGTTTTAATTCTGCATTATCTAGGTTTTTGCAACCTGCTGCTGAAATGGTATATTAAATGTGCATGATTTTTGCTGTTTACAGCTTAGGATTACATTTACCACTAAAGTTTGAACATACTTTCCATTTAGTTTGTTTTAAACCACATAAAAAAGAGGTTTCAGCATGTAGAAAGGCTGTTTTCAAAACTTTTAGCGTTGACTGTGTTTGCCTGACAGGCATGGGGCTTATAAAAAATGAGAAAATGGCGAAAAATTAAATTTTCAAGGAAACTAAAAACCAACACCTTTCCTGTATTTCAAATGCATCCTAATGCACAACAAATGCATCAGAATATGTCTAGATGCTGTCAAACCCTAACCCTAACCCTAGCTCGGGCACTTCTGGAACAAATTTTAAAATCCTGGTCTGCTGAAAAAGTGCTACAAAAGATAGTAAAATGAGTACAAATTGTTCAGAAACATTCACAATGGCAGTATTTCAGTACTTTAAAGGTATCTGCTTTCAATCTGTTTTAATTCTGCATTATCTAGGTTTTTGCAACCTGCTGCTGAAATGGTATATTAAATGTGCATGATTTTTGCTGTTTACAGCTTAGGATTACATTTACCACTAAAGTTTGAACATACTTTCCATTTAGTTTGTTTTAAACCACATAAAAAAGAGGTTTCAGCATGTAGAAAGGCTGTTTTCAAAACATTCAGCGTTGACTCTGTTTGCCTGACAGGCATGGGGCTTATAAAAAATGAGAAAATGGCGAAAAATTAAATTTTCAAGGAAACTAAAAACCAACACCTTTCCTGTATTTCAAATGCATCCCAATGCACAACAAATGCATCAGAATATGTCTAGGTGCTGTCAAACCTTAACCCTAACCCTAGCTCGGGCACTTCTGGAACAAATTTTAAAATCCTGGTCTGCTGAAAAAGTGCTACAAAAGTTAGTAAAATGAGTACAAATTGTTCAGAAACATTCACAATGGCAGTATTTCAGTACTTTAAAGGTATCTGCTTTCAATCTGTTTTAATTCTGCATTATCTAGGTTTTTGCAACCTGCTGCTGAAATGGTATATTAAATGTGCATGATTTTTGCTGTTTACAGCTTAGGATTACATTTACCACTAAAGTTTGAACATACTTTCCATTTAGTTTGTTTTAAACCACATAAAATAAGAGGTTTCAGCATGTAGGAAGGCTGTTTTCAAAACATTCAGCGTTGACTGTGTTTGCCTGACAGGCATGGGGCTTATAAAAAATGAGAAAATGGCGAAAAATTAAATTTTCAAGGAAACTAAAAACCAACACCTTTCCTGTATTTCAAATGCATCCCAATGCACAACAAATGCATCAGAATATGTCTAGGTGCTGTCAAACCCTAACCCTAACCCTAGCTCGGGCACTTCTGGAACAAATTTTAAAATCCTGGTCTGCTGAAAAAGTGCTACAAAGGTTAGTAAAATGAGTACAAATTGTTCAGAAACATTCACAATGGCAGTATTTCAGTACTTTAAAGGTATCTGCTTTCAATCTGTTTTAATTCTGCATTATCTAGGTTTTTGCAACCTGCTGCTGAAATGGTATATTAAATGTGCATGATTTTTGCTGTTTACAGCTTAGGATTACATTTACCACTAAAGTTTGAACATACTTTCCATTTAGTTTGTTTTAAACCACATAAAATAAGAGGTTTCAGCATGTAGGAAGGCTGTTTTCAAAACATTCAGCGTTGACTGTGTTTGCCTGACAGGCATGGGGCTTATAAAAAATGAGAAAATGGCGAAAAAATAAATTTTCAAGGAAACTAAAAACCAACACCTTTCCTGTATTTCAAATGCATCCTAATGCACAACAAATGCATCAGAATATGTCTAGGTGCTGTCAAACCCTAACCCTAACCCTAGCTCGGGCACTTCTGGAACAAATTTTAAAATCCTGGTCTGCTGAAAAAGTGCTACAAAAGTTAGTAAAATGAGTACAAATTGTTCAGAAACATTCACAATGGCAGTATTTCAGTACTTTAAAGGTATCTGCTTTCAATCTGTTTTAATTCTGCATTATCTAGGTTTTTGCAACCTGCTGCTGAAATGGTATATTAAATGTGCATGATTTTTGCTGTTTACAGCTTTGGATTACATTTACCACTAAAGTTTGAACATACTTTCCATTTAGTTTGTTTTAAACCAGATAAAATAAGAGGTTTCAGCATGTAGAAAGGCTGTTTTCAAAACTTTCAGCGTTGACTGTGTTTGCCTGACAGGCATGGGGCTTATAAAAAATGAGAAAATGGCGAAAAATTAAATTTTCAAGGAAACTAAAAACCAACACCTTTCCTGTATTTCAAATGCATCCCAATGCACAACAAGTGCATCAGAATATGTCTAGGTGCTGTCAAACCCTAACCCTAACCCTAGCTCGGGCACTTCTGGAACAAATTTTAAAATCCTGGTCTGCTGAAAAAGTGCTACAAAAGTTAGTAAAATGAGTACAAATTGTTCAGAAACATTCACAATGGCAGTATTTCAGTACTTTAAAGGTATCTGCTTTCAATCTGTTTTAATTCTGCATTATCTAGGTTTTTGCAACCTGCTGCTGAAATGGTATATTAAATGTGCATGATTTTTGCTGTTTACAGCTTAGGATTACATTTACCACTAAAGTTTGAACATACTTTCCATTTAGTTTGTTTTAAACCACATAAAAAAGAGGTTTCAGCATGTAGAAAGGCTGTTTTCAAAACTTTTAGCGTTGACTGTGTTTGCCTGACAGGCATGGGGCTTATAAAAAATGAGAAAATGGCGAAAAATTAAATTTTCAAGGAAACTAAAAACCAACACCTTTCCTGTATTTCAAATGCATCCTAATGCACAACAAATGCATCAGAATATGTCTAGATGCTGTCAAACCCTAACCCTAACCCTAGCTCGGGCACTTCTGGAACAAATTTTAAAATCCTGGTCTGCTGAAAAAGTGCTACAAAAGATAGTAAAATGAGTACAAATTGTTCAGAAACATTCACAATGGCAGTATTTCAGTACTTTAAAGGTATCTGCTTTCAATCTGTTTTAATTCTGCATTATCTAGGTTTTTGCAACCTGCTGCTGAAATGGTATATTAAATGTGCATGATTTTTGCTGTTTACAGCTTAGGATTACATTTACCACTAAAGTTTGAACATACTTTCCATTTAGTTTGTTTTAAACCACATAAAAAAGAGGTTTCAGCATGTAGAAAGGCTGTTTTCAAAACATTCAGCGTTGACTCTGTTTGCCTGACAGGCATGGGGCTTATAAAAAATGAGAAAATGGCGAAAAATTAAATTTTCAAGGAAACTAAAAACCAACACCTTTCCTGTATTTCAAATGCATCCCAATGCACAACAAATGCATCAGAATATGTCTAGGTGCTGTCAAACCCTAACCCTAACCCTAGCTCGGGCACTTCTGGAACAAATTTTAAAATCCTGGTCTGCTGAAAAAGTGCTACAAAAGTTAGTAAAATGAGTACAAATTGTTCAGAAACATTCACAATGGCAGTATTTCAGTACTTTAAAGGTATCTGCTTTCAATCTGTTTTAATTCTGCATTATCTAGGTTTTTGCAACCTGCTGCTGAAATGGTATATTAAATGTGCATGATTTTTGCTGTTTACAGCTTAGGATTACATTTACCACTAAAGTTTGAACATACTTTCCATTTAGTTTGTTTTAAACCACATAAAATAAGAGGTTTCAGCATGTAGGAAGGCTGTTTTCAAAACATTCAGCGTTGACTGTGTTTGCCTGACAGGCATGGGGCTTATAAAAAATGAGAAAATGGCGAAAAATTAAATTTTCAAGGAAACTAAAAACCAACACCTTTCCTGTATTTCAAATGCATCCCAATGCACAACAAATGCATCAGAATATGTCTAGGTGCTGTCAAACCCTAACCCTAACCCTAGCTCGGGCACTTCTGGAACAAATTTTAAAATCCTGGTCTGCTGAAAAAGTGCTACAAAGGTTAGTAAAATGAGTACAAATTGTTCAGAAACATTCACAATGGCAGTATTTCAGTACTTTAAAGGTATCTGCTTTCAATCTGTTTTAATTCTGCATTATCTAGGTTTTTGCAACCTGCTGCTGAAATGGTATATTAAATGTGCATGATTTTTGCTGTTTACAGCTTAGGATTACATTTACCACTAAAGTTTGAACATACTTTCCATTTAGTTTGTTTTAAACCACATAAAAAAGAGGTTTCAGCATGTAGAAAGGCTGTTTTCAAAACATTCAGCTTTGACTGTGTTTGCCTGACAGGCATGGGGCTTATAAAAAATGAGAAAATGGCGAAAAATTAAATTTTCAAGGAAACTAAAAACCAACACCTTTCCTGTATTTCAAATGCATCCTAATGCAAAACAAATGCATCAGAATATGTCTAGGTGCTGTCAAACCCTAACCCTAACCCTAGCTCGGGCACTTCTGGAACAAATTTTAAAATCCTGGTCTGCTGAAAAAGTGCTACAAAAGTTAGTAAAATGAGTACAAATTGTTCAGAAACATTCACAATGGCAGTATTTCAGTACTTTAAAGGTATCTGCTTTCAATCTGTTTTAATTCTGCATTATCTAGGTTTTTGCAACCTGCTGCTGAAATGGTATATTAAATGTGCATGATTTTTGCTGTTTACAGCTTAGGATTACATTTACCACTAAAGTTTGAACATACTTTCCATTTAGTTTGTTTTAAACCACATAAAATAAGAGGTTTCAGCATGTAGGAAGGCTGTTTTCAAAACATTCAGCGTTGACTGTGTTTGCCTGACAGGCATGGGGCTTATAAAAAATGAGAAAATGGCGAAAAATTAAATTTTCAAGGAAACTAAAAACCAACACCTTTCCTGTATTTCAAATGCATCCCAATGCTACAACAAATGCATCAGAATATGTCTAGGTGCAGTCAAACCCTAACCCTAACCCTAGCTCGGGCACTTCTGGAACAAATTTTAAAATCCTGGTCTGCTGAAAAAGTGCTACAAAAGTTAGTAAAATGAGTACAAATTGTTCAGAAACATTCACAATGGCAGTATTTCAGTACTTTAAAGGTATCTGCTTTCAATCTGTTTTAATTCTGCATTATCTAGGTTTTTGCAACCTGCTGCTGAAATGGTATATTAAATGTGCATGATTTTTGCTGTTTACAGCTTAGGATTACATTTACCACTAAAGTTTGAACATACTTTCCATTTAGTTTGTTTTAAACCACATAAAAAAGAGGTTTCAGCATGTAGAAAGGCTGTTTTCAAAACATTCAGCGTTGACTGTGTTTGCCTGACAGGCATGGGGCTTATAAAAAATGAGAAAATGGCGAAAAATTAAATTTTCAAGGAAACTAAAAACCAACACCTTTCCTGTATTTCAAATGCATCCCAATGCACAACAAATGCATCAGAATATGTCTAGGTGCTGTCAAACCCTAACCCTAACCCTAGCTCGGGCACTTCTGGAACAAATTTTAAAATCCTGGTCTGCTGAAAAAGTGCTACAAAAGTTAGTAAAATGAGTACAAATTGTTCAGAAACATTCACAATGGCAGTATTTCAGTACTTTAAAGGTATCTGCTTTCAATCTGTTTTAATTCTGCATTATCTAGGTTTTTGCAACCTGCTGCTGAAATGGTATATTAAATGTGCATGATTTTTGCTGTTTACAGCTTAGGATTACATTTACCACTAAAGTTTGAACATACTTTCCATTTAGTTTGTTTTAAACCACATAAAATAAGAGGTTTCAGCATGTAGGAAGGCTGTTTTCAAAACATTCAGCGTTGACTGTGTTTGCCTGACAGGCATGGGGCTTATAAAAAATGAGAAAATGGCGAAAAATTAAATTTTCAAGGAAACTAAAAACCAACACCTTTCCTGTATTTCAAATGCATCCTAATGCACAACAAATGCATCAGAATATGTCTAGGTGCTGTCAAACCCTAACCCTAACCCTAGCTCGGGCACTTCTGGAACAAATTTTAAGATCTTGGTCTGCTGAAAAAGTGCTACAAAAGTTAGTAAAATGAGTACAAATTGTTCAGAAATATTCACAATGGCAGTATTTCAGTACTTTAAAGGTATCTGCTTTCAATCTGTTTTAATTCTGCATTATCTAGGTTTTTGCAACCTGCTGCTGAAATGGTATATTAAATGTGCATGATTTTTGCTGTTTACAGCTTAGGATTACATTTACCACTAAAGTTTGAACATACTTTCCATTTAGTTTGTTTTAAACCACATAAAATAAGAGGTTTCAGCATGTAGGAAGGCTGTTTTCAAAACATTCAGCGTTGACTGTGTTTGCCTGACAGGCATGGGGCTTATAAAAAATGAGAAAATGGCGAAAAATTAAATTTTCAAGGAAACTAAAAACCAACACCTTTCCTGTATTTCAAATGCATCCTAATGCACAACAAATGCATCAGAATATGTCTAGGTGCTGTCAAACCCTAACCCTAACCCTAGCTCGGGCACTTCTGGAACAAATTTTAAAATCCTGGTCTGCTGAAAAAGTGCTACAAAAGTTAGTAAAATGAGTACAAATTGTTCAGAAACATTCACAATGGCAGTATTTCAGTACTTTAAAGGTATCTGCTTTCAATCTGTTTTAATTCTGCATTATCTAGGTTTTTGCAACCTGCTGCTGAAATGGTATATTAAATGTGCATGATTTTTGCTGTTTACAGCTTTGGATTACATTTACCACTAAAGTTTGAACATACTTTCCATTTAGTTTGTTTTAAACCAGATAAAATAAGAGGTTTCAGCATGTAGAAAGGCTGTTTTCAAAACTTTCAGCGTTGACTGTGTTTGCCTGACAGGCATGGGGCTTATAAAAAATGAGAAAATGGCGAAAAATTAAATTTTCAAGGAAACTAAAAACCAACACCTTTCCTGTATTTCAAATGCATCCCAATGCACAACAAATGCATCAGAATATGTCTAGGTGCTGTCAAACCCTAACCCTAACCCTAGCTCGGGCACTTCTGGAACAAATTTTAAAATCCTGGTCTGCTGAAAAAGTGCTACAAAGGTTAGTAAAATGAGTACAAATTGTTCAGAAACATTCACAATGGCAGTATTTCAGTACTTTAAAGGTATCTGCTTTCAATCTGTTTTAATTCTGCATTATCTAGGTTTTTGCAACCTGCTGCTGAAATGGTATATTAAATGTGCATGATTTTTGCTGTTTACAGCTTTGGATTACATTTACCACTACAGTTTGAACATACTTTCCATTTAGTTTGTTTTAAATCAGATAAAATAAGAGGATTCAGCATGTAGAAAGGCTGTTTTCAAAACATTCAGCGTTGACTGTGTTTGCCTGACAGGCATGGGGCTTATAAAAAATGAGAAAATGGCGAAAAATTAAATTTTCAAGGAAACTAAAAACCAACACCTTTCCTGTATTTCAAATGCATCCCAATGCACAACAAATGCATCAGAATATGTCTAGGTGCTGTCAAACCCTAACCCTAACCCTAGCTCGGGCACTTCTGGAACAAATTTTAAAATCCTGGTCTGCTGAAAAAGTGCTACAAAAGTTAGTAAAATGAGTACAAATTGTTCAGAAACATTCACAATGGCAGTATTTCAGTACTTTAAAGGTATCTGCTTTCAATCTGTTTTAATTCTGCATTATCTAGGTTTTTGCAACCTGCTGCAGAAATGGTATATTAAATGTGCATGATTTTTGCTGTTTACAGCTTAGGATTACATTTACCACTAAAGTTTGAACATACTTTCCATTTAGTTTGTGTTAAATCAGATAAAATAAGAGGATTCAGCATGTAGAAAGGCTGTTTTCAAAACATTCAGCGTTGACTCTGTTTGCCTGACAGGCATGGGGCTTATAAAAAATGAGAAAATGGCGAAAAATTAAATTTTCAAGGAAACTAAAAACCAACACCTTTCCTGTATTTCAAATGCATCCCAATGCACAACAAATGCATCAGAATATGTCTAGGTGCTGTCAAACCCTAACCCTAACCCTAGCTCGGGCACTTCTGGAACAAATTTTAAAATCCTGGTCTGCTGAAAAAGTGCTACAAAAGTTAGTAAAATGAGTACAAATTGTTCAGAAACATTCACAATGGCAGTATTTCAGTACTTTAAAGGTATCTGCTTTCAATCTGTTTTAATTCTGCATTATCTAGGTTTTTGCAACCTGCTGCTGAAATGGTATATTAAATGTGCATGATTTTTGCTGTTTACAGCTTAGGATTACATTTACCACTAAAGTTTGAACATACTTTCCATTTAGTTTGTTTTAAACCACATAAAATAAGAGGTTTCAGCATGTAGGAAGGCTGTTTTCAAAACATTCAGCGTTGACTGTGTTTGCCTGACAGGCATGGGGCTTATAAAAAATGAGAAAATGGCGAAAAATTAAATTTTCAAGGAAACTAAAAACCAACACCTTTCCTGTATTTCAAATGCATCCCAATGCACAACAAATGCATCAGAATATGTCTAGGTGCTGTCAAACCCTAACCCTAACCCTAGCTCGGGCACTTCTGGAACAAATTTTAAAATCCTGGTCTGCTGAAAAAGTGCTACAAAGGTTAGTAAAATGAGTACAAATTGTTCAGAAACATTCACAATGGCAGTATTTCAGTACTTTAAAGGTATCTGCTTTCAATCTGTTTTAATTCTGCATTATCTAGGTTTTTGCAACCTGCTACTGATATGGTATATTAAATGTGCATGATTTTTGCTGTTTACAGCTTAGGATTACATTTACCACTAAAGTTTGAACATACTTTCCATTTAGTTTGTTTTAAACCACATAAAAAAGAGGTTTCAGCATGTAGAAAGGCTGTTTTCAAAACTTTCAGCGTTGACTGTGTTTGCCTGACAGGCATGGGGCTTATAAAAAATGAGAAAATGGCGAAAAATTAAATTTTCAAGGAAACTAAAAACCAACACCTTTCCTGTATTTCAAATGCATCCCAATGCACAACAAATGCATCAGAATATGTCTAGGTGCTGTCAAACCCTAACCCTAACCCTAGCTCGGGCACTTCTGGAACAAATTTTAAAATCCTGGTCTGCTGAAAAAGTGCTACAAAGGTTAGTAAAATGAGTACAAATTGTTCAGAAACATTCACAATGGCAGTATTTCAGTACTTTAAAGGTATCTGCTTTCAATCTGTTTTAATTCTGCATTATCTAGGTTTTTGCAACCTGCTGCTGAAATGGTATATTAAATGTGCATGATTTTTGCTGTTTACAGCTTAGGATTACATTTACCACTAAAGTTTGAACATACTTTCCATTTAGTTTGTTTTAAACCACATAAAAAAGAGGTTTCAGCATGTAGAAAGGCTGTTTTCAAAACATTCAGCGTTGACTGTGTTTGCCTGACAGGCATGGGGCTTATAAAAAATGAGAAAATGGCGAAAAATTAAATTTTCAAGGAAACTAAAAACCAACACCTTTCCTGTATTTCAAATGCATCCCAATGCACAACAAATGCATCAGAATATGTCTAGGTGCTGTCAAACCCTAACCCTAACCCTAGCTCGGGCACTTCTGGAACAAATTTTAAAATCCTGGTCTGCTGAAAAAGTGCTACAAAGGTTAGTAAAATGAGTACAAATTGTTCAGAAACATTCACAATGGCAGTATTTCAGTACTTTAAAGGTATCTGCTTTCAATCTGTTTTAATTCTGCATTATCTAGGTTTTTGCAACCTGCTGCTGAAATGGTATATTAAATGTGCATGATTTTTGCTGTTTACAGCTTAGGATTACATTTACCACTAAAGTTTGAACATACTTTCCATTTAGTTTGTTTTAAACCACATAAAAAAGAGGTTTCAGCATGTAGAAAGGCTGTTTTCAAAACATTCAGCGTTGACTGTGTTTGCCTGACAGGCATGGGGCTTATAAAAAATGAGAAAATGGCGAAAAATTAAATTTTCAAGGAAACTAAAAACCAACACCTTTCCTGTATTTCAAATGCACCCTAATGCAAAACAAATGCATCAGAATATGTCTAGGTGCTGTCAAACCCTAACCCTAACCCTAGCTCGGGCACTTCTGGAACAAATTTTAAAATCCTGGTCTGCTGAAAAAGTGCTACAAAAGTTAGTAAAATGAGTACAAATTGTTCAGAAACATTCACAATGGCAGTATTTCAGTACTTTAAAGGTATCTGCTTTCAATCTGTTTTAATTCTGCATTATCTAGGTTTTTGCAACCTGCTGCTGAAATGGTATATTAAATGTGCATGATTTTTGCTATTTACAGCTTAGGATTACATTTACCACTAAAGTTTGAACATACTTTCCATTTAGTTTGTTTTAAACCACATAAAATAAGAGGATTCAGCATGTAGGAAGGCTGTTTTCAAAACATTCAGCGTTGACTGTGTTTGCCTGACAGGCATGGGGCTTATAAAAAATGAGAAAATGGCGAAAAATTAAATTTTCAAGGAAACTAAAAACCAACACCTTTCCTGTATTTCAAATGCATCCCAATGCTACAACAAATGCATCAGAATATGTCTAGGTGCAGTCAAACCCTAACCCTAACCCTAGCTCGGGCACTTCTGGAACAAATTTTAAAATCTTGGTCTGCTGAAAAAGTGCTACAAAAGTTAGTAAAATGAGTACAAATTGTTCAGAAACATTCACAATGGCAGTATTTCAGTACTTTAAAGGTATCTGCTTTCAATCTGTTTTAATTCTGCATTATCTAGGTTTTTGCAACCTGCTGCTGAAATGGTATATTAAATGTGCATGATTTTTGCTGTTTACAGCTTTGGATTACATTTACCACTTAAGTTTGAACATACTTTCCATTTAGTTTGTTTTAAATCAGATAAAATAAGAGGATTCAGCATGTAGAAAGGCTGTTTTCAAAACATTCAGCGTTGACTGTGTTTGCCTGACAGGCATGGGGCTTATAAAAAATGAGAAAATGGCGAAAAATTAAATTTTCAAGGAAACTAAAAACCAACACCTTTCCTGTATTTCAAATGCATCCCAATGCACAACAAATACATCAGAATATGTCTAGGTGCTGTCAAACCCTAACCCTAGCTCGGGCACTTCTGGAACAAATTTTAAAATCCTGGTCTGCTGAAAAAGTGCTACAAAAGTTAGTAAAATGAGTACAAATTGTTCAGAAACATTCACAATGGCAGTATTTCAGTACTTTAAAGGTACCTGCTTTCAATCTGTTTTAATTCTGCATTATCTAGGTTTTTGCAACCTGCTGCTGAAATGGTATATTAAATGTGCATGATTTTTGCTGTTTACAGCTTAGGATTACATTTACCACTAAAGTTTGAACATACTTTCCATTTAGTTTGTTTTAAATCACATAAAATAAGATGATTCAGCATGTAGAAAGGCTGTTTTCAAAACATTCAGCGTTGACTGTGTTTGCCTGACAGGCATGGGGCTTATAAAAAATGAGAAAATGGCGAAAAATTAAATTTTCAAGGAAACTAAAAACCAACACCTTTCCTGTATTTCAAATGCATCCCAATGCACAACAAATGCATCAGAATATGTCTAGGTGCTGTCAAACCCTAACCCTAACCCTAGCTCGGGCACTTCTGGAACAAATTTTAAAATCCTGGTCTGCTGAAAAAGTGCTACAAAGGTTAGTAAAATGAGTACAAATTGTTCAGAAACATTCACAATGGCAGTATTTCAGTACTTTAAAGGTATCTGCTTTCAATCTGTTTTAATTCTGCATTATCTAGGTTTTTGCAACCTGCTGCTGAAATGGTATATTAAATGTGCATGATTTTTGCTGTTTACAGCTTAGGATTACATTTACCACTAAAGTTTGAACATACTTTCCATTTAGTTTGTTTTAAACCACATAAAAAAGAGGTTTCAGCATGTAGAAAGGCTGTTTTCAAAACATTCAGCGTTGACTGTGTTTGCCTGACAGGCATGGGGCTTATAAAAAATGAGAAAATGGCGAAAAATTAAATTTTCAAGGAAACTAAAAACCAACACCTTTCCTGTATTTCAAATGCATCCCAATGCACAACAAATGCATCAGAATATGTCTAGGTGCTGTCAAACCCTAACCCTAACCCTAGCTCGGGCACTTCTGGAACAAATTTTAAAATCCTGGTCTGCTGAAAAAGTGCTACAAAGGTTAGTAAAATGAGTACAAATTGTTCAGAAACATTCACAATGGCAGTATTTCAGTACTTTAAAGGTATCTGCTTTCAATCTGTTTTAATTCTGCATTATCTAGGTTTTTGCAACCTGCTGCTGAAATGGTATATTAAATGTGCATGATTTTTGCTGTTTACAGCTTAGGATTACATTTACCACTAAAGTTTGAACATACTTTCCATTTAGTTTGTTTTAAACCACATAAAAAAGAGGTTTCAGCATGTAGAAAGGCTGTTTTCAAAACATTCAGCGTTGACTGTGTTTGCCTGACAGGCATGGGGCTTATAAAAAATGAGAAAATGGCGAAAAATTAAATTTTCAAGGAAACTAAAAACCAACACCTTTCCTGTATTTCAAATGCACCCTAATGCAAAACAAATGCATCAGAATATGTCTAGGTGCTGTCAAACCCTAACCCTAACCCTAGCTCGGGCACTTCTGGAACAAATTTTAAAATCCTGGTCTGCTGAAAAAGTGCTACAAAAGTTAGTAAAATGAGTACAAATTGTTCAGAAACATTCACAATGGCAGTATTTCAGTACTTTAAAGGTATCTGCTTTCAATCTGTTTTAATTCTGCATTATCTAGGTGTTTGCAACCTGCTGCTGAAATGGTATATTAAATGTGCATGATTTTTGCTATTTACAGCTTAGGATTACATTTACCACTAAAGTTTGAAAATACTTTCCATTTAGTTTGTTTTAAACCACATAAAATAAGAGGATTCAGCATGTAGGAAGGCTGTTTTCAAAACATTCAGCGTTGACTGTGTTTGCCTGACAGGCATGGGGCTTATAAAAAATGAGAAAATGGCGAAAAATTAAATTTTCAAGGAAACTAAAAACCAACACCTTTCCTGTATTTCAAATGCATCCCAATGCTACAACAAATGCATCAGAATATGTCTAGGTGCAGTCAAACCCTAACCCTAACCCTAGCTCGGGCACTTCTGGAACAAATTTTAAAATCTTGGTCTGCTGAAAAAGTGCTACAAAAGTTAGTAAAATGAGTACAAATTGTTCAGAAACATTCACAATGGCAGTATTTCAGTACTTTAAAGGTATCTGCTTTCAATCTGTTTTAATTCTGCATTATCTAGGTTTTTGCAACCTGCTGCTGAAATGGTATATTAAATGTGCATGATTTTTGCTGTTTACAGCTTTGGATTACATTTACCACTTAAGTTTGAACATACTTTCCATTTAGTTTGTTTTAAATCAGATAAAATAAGAGGATTCAGCATGTAGAAAGGCTGTTTTCAAAACATTCAGCGTTGACTGTGTTTGCCTGACAGGCATGGGGCTTATAAAAAATGAGAAAATGGCGAAAAATTAAATTTTCAAGGAAACTAAAAACCAACACCTTTCCTGTATTTCAAATGCATCCCAATGCACAACAAATACATCAGAATATGTCTAGGTGCTGTCAAACCCTAACCCTAGCTCGGGCACTTCTGGAACAAATTTTAAAATCCTGGTCTGCTGAAAAAGTGCTACAAAAGTTAGTAAAATGAGTACAAATTGTTCAGAAACATTCACAATGGCAGTATTTCAGTACTTTAAAGGTACCTGCTTTCAATCTGTTTTAATTCTGCATTATCTAGGTTTTTGCAACCTGCTGCTGAAATGGTATATTAAATGTGCATGATTTTTGCTGTTTACAGCTTAGGATTACATTTACCACTAAAGTTTGAACATACTTTCCATTTAGTTTGTTTTAAATCACATAAAATAAGATGATTCAGCATGTAGAAAGGCTGTTTTCAAAACATTCAGCGTTGACTGTGTTTGCCTGACAGGCATGGGGCTTATAAAAAATGAGAAAATGGCGAAAAATTAAATTTTCAAGGAAACTAAAAACCAACACCTTTCCTGTATTTCAAATGCATCCTAATGCAAAACAAATGCATCAGAATATGTCTAGGTGCTGTCAAACCCTAACCCTAACCCTAGCTCGGGCACTTCTGGAACAAATTTTAAAATCCTGGTCTGCTGAAAAAGTGCTACAAAAGTTAGTAAAATGAGTACAAATTGTTCAGAAACATTCACAATGGCAGTATTTCAGTACTTTAAAGGTATCTGCTTTCAATCTGTTTTAATTCTGCATTATCTAGGTTTTTGCAACCTGCTGCTGAAATGGTATATTAAATGTGCATGATTTTTGCTGTTTACAGCTTAGGATTACATTTACCACTAAAGTTTGAACATACTTTCCATTTAGTTTGTTTTAAACCACATAAAAAAGAAGTTTCAGCATGTAGAAAGGCTGTTTTCAAAACATTCAGCGTTGACTGTGTTTGCCTGACAGGCATGGGGCTTATAAAAAATGAGAAAATGGCGAAAAATTAAATTTTCAAGGAAACTAAAAACCAACACCTTTCCTGTATTTCAAATGCATCCTAATGCAAAACAAATGCATCAGAATATGTCTAGGTGCTGTCAAACCCTAACCCTAACCCTAGCTCGGGCACTTCTGGAACAAATTTTAAAATCCTGGTCTGCTGAAAAAGTGCTACAAAAGTTAGTAAAATGAGTACAAATTGTTCAGAAACATTCACAATGGCAGTATTTCAGTACTTTAAAGGTATCTGCTTTCAATCTGTTTTAATTCTGCATTATCTAGGTTTTTGCAACCTGCTGCTGAAATGGTATATTAAATGTGCATGATTTTTGCTGTTTACAGCTTAGGATTACATTTACCACTAAAGTTTGAACATACTTTCCATTTAGTTTGTTTTAAACCACATAAAATAAGAGGTTTCAGCATGTAGGAAGGCTGTTTTCAAAACATTCAGCGTTGACTGTGTTTGCCTGACAGGCATGGGGCTTATAAAAAATGAGAAAATGGCGAAAAATTAAATTTTCAAGGAAACTAAAAACCAACACCTTTCCTGTATTTCAAATGCATCCCAATGCTACAACAAATGCATCAGAATATGTCTAGGTGCAGTCAAACCCTAACCCTAACCCTAGCTCGGGCACTTCTGGAACAAATTTTAAAATCCTGGTCTGCTGAAAAAGTGCTACAAAAGTTAGTAAAATGAGTACAAATTGTTCAGAAACATTCACAATGGCAGTATTTCAGTACTTTAAAGGTATCTGCTTTCAATCTGTTTTAATTCTGCATTATCTAGGTTTTTGCAACCTGCTGCTGAAATGGTATATTAAATGTGCATGATTTTTGCTGTTTACAGCTTAGGATTACATTTACCACTAAAGTTTGAACATACTTTCCATTTAGTTTGTTTTAAACCACATAAAAAAGAGGTTTCAGCATGTAGAAAGGCTGTTTTCAAAACATTCAGCGTTGACTGTGTTTGCCTGACAGGCATGGGGCTTATAAAAAATGAGAAAATGGCGAAAAATTAAATTTTCAAGGAAATTAAAAAACCAACACCTTTCCTGTATTTCAAATGCATCCCAATGCACAACAAATGCATCAGAATATGTCTAGGTGCTGTCAAACCCTAACCCTAACCCTAGCTCGGGCACTTCTGGAACAAATTTTAAAATCCTGGTCTGCTGAAAAAGTGCTACAAAAGTTAGTAAAATGAGTACAAATTGTTCAGAAACATTCACAATGGCAGTATTTCAGTACTTTAAAGGTATCTGCTTTCAATCTGTTTTAATTCTGCATTATCTAGGTTTTTGCAACCTGCTGCTGAAATGGTATATTAAATGTGCATGATTTTTGCTGTTTACAGCTTAGGATTACATTTACCACTAAAGTTTGAACATACTTTCCATTTAGTTTGTTTTAAACCACATAAAAAAGAGGTTTCAGCATGTAGAAAGGCTGTTTTCAAAACATTCAGCGTTGACTGTGTTTGCCTGACAGGCATGGGGCTTATAAAAATGAGAAAATGGCGAAAAATTAAATTTTCAAGGAAACTAAAAACCAACACCTTTCCTGTATTTCAAATGCATCCCAATGCACAACAAATACATCAGAATATGTCTAGGTGCTGTCAAACCCTAACCCTAACCCTAGCTCGAGCACTTCTGGAACAAATTTTAAAATCCTGGTCTGCTGAAAAAGTGCTACAAAAGTTAGTAAAATGAGTACAAATTGTTCAGAAACATTCACAATGGCAGTATTTCAGTACTTTAAAGGTACCTGCTTTCAATCTGTTTTAATTCTGCATTATCTAGGTTTTTGCAACCTGCTGCTGAAATGGTATATTAAATGTGCATGATTTTTGCTGTTTACAGCTTAGGATTACATTTACCACTTAAGTTTGAACATACTTTCCATTTAGTTTGTTTTAAATCAGATAAAATAAGAGGATTCAGCATGTAGAAAGGCTGTTTTCAAAACATTCAGCGTTGACTGTGTTTGCCTGACAGGCATGGGGCTTATAAAAATGAGAAAATGGCGAAAAATTAAATTTTCAAGGAAACTAAAAACCAACACCTTTCCTGTATTTCAAATGCATCCCAATGCACAACAAATACATCAGAATATGTCTAGGTGCTGTCAAACCCTAACCCTAACCCTAGCTCGAGCACTTCTGGAACAAATTTTAAAATCCTGGTCTGCTGAAAAAGTGCTACAAAAGTTAGTAAAATGAGTACAAATTGTTCAGAAACATTCACAATGGCAGTATTTCAGTACTTTAAAGGTACCTGCTTTCAATCTGTTTTAATTCTGCATTATCTAGGTTTTTGCAACCTGCTGCTGAAATGGTATATTAAATGTGCATGATTTTTGCTGTTTACAGCTTAGGATTACATTTACCACTAAAGTTTGAACATACTTTCCATTTAGTTTGTTTTAAACCACATAAAAAAGAAGTTTCAGCATGTAGAAAGGCTGTTTTCAAAACATTCAGCGTTGACTGTGTTTGCCTGACAGGCATGGGGCTTATAAAAAATGAGAAAATGGCGCAAAATTAAATTTTCAAGGAAACTCAAAACCAACACCTTTCCTCTATTTCAAATGCATCCCAATGCACAACAAATGCATCAGAATATGTCTAGGTGCTGTCAAACCCTAACCCTAACCCTAGCTCGGGCACTTCTGGAACAAATTTTAAAATCTTGGTCTGCTGAAAAAGTGCTACAAAAGTTAGTAAAATGAGTACAAATTGTTCAGAAACATTCACAATGGCAGTATTTCAGTACTTTAAAGGTACCTGCTTTCAATCTGTTTTAATTCTGCATTATCTAGGTTTTTGCAACCTGCTGCTGAAATGGTATATTAAATGTGCATGATTTTTGCTGTTTACAGCTTAGGATTACATTTACCACTTAAGTTTGAACATACTTTCCATTTAGTTTGTTTTAAATCAGATAAAATAAGAGGATTCAGCATGTAGAAAGGCTGTTTTCAAAACATTCAGCGTTGACTGTGTTTGCCTGACAGGCATGGGGCTTATAAAAATGAGAAAATGGCGAAAAATTAAATTTTCAAGGAAACTAAAAACCAACACCTTTCCTGTATTTCAAATGCATCCCAATGCACAACAAATACATCAGAATATGTCTAGGTGCTGTCAAACCCTAACCCTAACCCTAGCTCGAGCACTTCTGGAACAAATTTTAAAATCCTGGTCTGCTGAAAAAGTGCTACAAAAGTTAGTAAAATGAGTACAAATTGTTCAGAAACATTCACAATGGCAGTATTTCAGTACTTTAAAGGTACCTGCTTTCAATCTGTTTTAATTCTGCATTATCTAGGTTTTTGCAACCTGCTGCTGAAATGGTATATTAAATGTGCATGATTTTTGCTGTTTACAGCTTAGGATTACATTTACCACTAAAGTTTGAACATACTTTCCATTTAGTTTGTTTTAAACCACATAAAAAAGAAGTTTCAGCATGTAGAAAGGCTGTTTTCAAAACATTCAGCGTTGACTGTGTTTGCCTGACAGGCATGGGGCTTATAAAAAATGAGAAAATGGCGCAAAATTAAATTTTCAAGGAAACTCAAAACCAACACCTTTCCTGTATTTCAAATGCATCCCAATGCACAACAAATGCATCAGAATATGTCTAGGTGCTGTCAAACCCTAACCCTAACCCTAGCTCGGGCACTTCTGGAACAAATTTTAAAATCTTGGTCTGCTGAAAAAGTGCTACAAAAGTTAGTAAAATGAGTACAAATTGTTCAGAAACATTCACAATGGCAGTATTTCAGTACTTTAAAGGTATCTGCTTTCAATCTGTTTTAACTCTGCATTATCTAGGTTTTTGCAACCTGCTGCTGAAATGGTATATTAAATGTGCATGATTTTTGCTGTTTACAGCTTTGGATTACATTTACCACTTAAGTTTGAACATACTTTCCATTTAGTTTGTTTTAAATCAGATAAAATAAGAGGATTCAGCATGTAGAAAGGCTGTTTTCAAAACATTCAGCGTTGACTGTGTTTGCCTGACAGGCATGGGGCTTATAAAAAATGAGAAAATGGCGAAAAATTAAATTTTCAAGGAAACTAAAAACCAACACCTTTCCTGTATTTCAAATGCATCCCAATGCACAACAAATACATCAGAATATGTCTAGGTGCTGTCAAACCCTAACCCTAACCCTAGCTCGGGCACTTCTGGAACAAATTTTAAAATCCTGGTCTGCTGAAAAAGTGCTACAAAAGTTAGTAAAATGAGTACAAATTGTTCAGAAACATTCACAATGGCAGTATTTCAGTACTTTAAAGGTACCTGCTTATAATCTGTTTTAATTCTGCATTATCTAGGTTTTTGCAACCTGCTGCTGAAATGGTATATTAAATGTGCATGATTTTTGCTGTTTACAGCTTAGGATTACATTTACCACTAAAGTTTGAACATACTTTCCATTTAGTTTGTTTTAAACCACATAAAATAAGAGGTTTCAGCATGTAGGAAGGCTGTTTTCAAAACATTCAGCGTTGACTGTGTTTGCCTGACAGGCATGGGGCTTATAAAAAATGAGAAAATGGCGAAAAATTAAATTTTCAAGGAAACTAAAAACCAACACCTTTCCTGTATTTCAAATGCATCCCAATGCACAACAAATGCATCAGAATATGTCTAGGTGCTGTCAAACCCTAACCCTAACCCTAGCTCGGGCACTTCTGGAACAAATTTTAAAATCCTGGTCTGCTGAAAAAGTGCTACAAAAGTTAGTAAAATGAGTACAAATTGTTCAGAAACATTCACAATGGCAGTATTTCAGTACTTTAAAGGTATCTGCTTTCAATCTGTTTTAATTCTGCATTATCTAGGTTTTTGCAACCTGCTGCTGAAATGGTATATTAAATGTGCATGATTTTTGCTGTTTACAGCTTAGGATTACATTTACCACTAAAGTTTGAACATACTTTCCATTTAGTTTGTTTTAAACCACATAAAAAAGAAGTTTCAGCATGTAGAAAGGCTGTTTTCAAAACATTCAGCGTTGACTGTGTTTGCCTGACAGGCATGGGGCTTATAAAAAATGAGAAAATGGCGAAAAATTAAATTTTCAAGGAAACTCAAAACCAACACCTTTCCTGTATTTCAAATGCATCCCAATGCTACAACAAATGCATCAGAATATGTCTAGGTGCTGTCAAACCCTAACCCTAACCCTAGCTCGGGCACTTCTGGAACAAATTTTAAAATCTTGGTCTGCTGAAAAAGTGCTACAAAAGTTAGTAAAATGAGTACAAATTGTTCAGAAACATTCACAATGGCAGTATTTCAGTACTTTAAAGGTATCTGCTTTCAATCTTTTTTAATTCTGCATTATCTAGGTTTTTGCAACCTGCTGCTGAAATGGTGTATTAAATGTGCATGATTTTTGCTGTTTACAGCTTTGGATTACATTTACCACTAAAGTTTGAACATACTTTCCATTTAGTTTGTTTTAAATCAGATAAAATAAGAGGATTCAGCATGTAGAAAGGCTGTTTTCAAAACATTCAGCGTTGACTGTGTTTGCCTGACAGGCATGGGGCTTATAAAAAATGAGAAAATGGCGAAAAATTAAATTTTCAAGGAAACTAAAAACCAACACCTTTCCTGTATTTCAAATGCATCCTAATGCAAAACAAATGCATCAGAATATGTCTAGGTGCTGTCAAACCCTAACCCTAACCCTAGCTCGGGCACTTCTGGAACAAATTTTAAAATCCTGGTCTGCTGAAAAAGTGCTACAAAAGTTAGTAAAATGAGTACAAATTGTTCAGAAACATTCACAATGGCAGTATTTCAGTACTTTAAAGGTACCTGCTTATAATCTGTTTTAATTCTGCATTATCTAGGTTTTTGCAACCTGCTGCTGAAATGGTATATTAAATGTGCATGATTTTTGCTGTTTACAGCTTAGGATTATATTTACCACTAAAGTTTGAACATACTTTCCATTTAGTTTGTTTTAAACCACATAAAATAAGAGGTTTCAGCATGTAGGAAGGCTGTTTTCAAAACATTCAGCGTTGACTGTGTTTGCCTGACAGGCATGGGGCTTATAAAAAATGAGAAAATGGCGAAAAATTAAATTTTCAAGGAAACTAAAAACCAACACCTTTCCTGTATTTCAAATGCATCCCAATGCTACAACAAATGCATCAGAATATGTCTAGGTGCAGTCAAACCCTAACCCTAACCCTAGCTCGGGCACTTCTGGAACAAATTTTAAAGTCCTGGTCTGCTGAAAAAGTGCTACAAAAGTTAGTAAAATGAGTACAAATTGTTCAGAAACATTCACAATGGCAGTATTTCAGTACTTTAAAGGTATCTGCTTTCAATCTGTTTTAATTCTGCATTATCTAGGTTTTTGCAACCTGCTGCTGAAATGGTATATTAAATGTGCATGATTTTTGCTGTTTACAGCTTAGGATTACATTTACCACTAAAGTTTGAACATACTTTCCATTTAGTTTGTTTTAAACCACATAAAAAAGAGGTTTCAGCATGTAGAAAGGCTGTTTTCAAAACATTCAGCGTTGACTGTGTTTGCCTGACAGGCATGGGGCTTATAAAAAATGAGAAAATGGCGAAAAATTAAATTTTCAAGGAAATTAAAAAACCAACACCTTTCCTGTATTTCAAATGCATCCCAATGCTACAACAAATGCATCAGAATATGTCTAGGTGCTGTCAAACCCTAACCCTAACCCTAGCTCGGGCACTTCTGGAACAAATTTTAAAATCTTGGTCTGCTGAAAAAGTGCTACAAAAGTTAGTAAAATGAGTACAAATTGTTCAGAAACATTCACAATGGCAGTATTTCAGTACTTTAAAGGTATCTGCTTTCAATCTTTTTTAATTCTGCATTATCTAGGTTTTTGCAACCTGCTGCTGAAATGGTGTATTAAATGTGCATGATTTTTGCTGTTTACAGCTTTGGATTACATTTACCACTAAAGTTTGAACATACTTTCCATTTAGTTTGTTTTAAATCAGATAAAATAAGAGGATTCAGCATGTAGAAAGGCTGTTTTCAAAACATTCAGCGTTGACTGTGTTTGCCTGACAGGCATGGGGCTTATAAAAAATGAGAAAATGGCGAAAAATTAAATTTTCAAGGAAACTCAAAACCAACACCTTTCCTGTATTTCAAATGCATCCCAATGCACAACAAATGCATCAGAATATGTCTAGGTGCTGTCAAACCCTAACCCTAGCTCGGGCACTTCTGGAACAAATTTTAAAATCTTGGTCTGCTGAAAAAGTGCTACAAAAGTTAGTAAAATGAGTACAAATTGTTCAGAAACATTCACAATGGCAGTATTTCAGTACTTTAAAGGTATCTGCTTTCAATCTGTTTTAATTCTGCATTATCTAGGTTTTTGCAACCTGCTGCTGAAATGGTATATTAAATGTGCATGATTTTTGCTGTTTACAGCTTAGGATTACATTTACCACTAAAGTTTGAACATACTTTCCATTTAGTTTGTTTTAAACCACATAAAAAAGAGGTTTCAGCATGTAGAAAGGCTGTTTTCAAAACATTCAGCGTTGACTGTGTTTGCCTGACAGGCATGGGGCTTATAAAAAATGAGAAAATGGCGAAAAATTAAATTTTCAAGGAAATTAAAAAACCAACACCTTTCCTGTATTTCAAATGCATCCCAATGCACAACAAATGCATCAGAATATGTCTAGGTGCTGTCAAACCCTAACCCTAACCCTAGCTCGGGCACTTCTGGAACAAATTTTAAAATCCTGGTCTGCTGAAAAAGTGCTACAAAAGTTAGTAAAATGAGTACAAATTGTTCAGAAACATTCACAATGGCAGTATTTCAGTACTTTAAAGGTATCTGCTTTCAATCTGTTTTAATTCTGCATTATCTAGGTTTTTGCAACCTGCTGCTGAAATGGTATATTAAATGTGCATGATTTTTGCTGTTTACAGCTTAGGATTACATTTACCACTAAAGTTTGAACATACTTTCCATTTAGTTTGTTTTAAACCACATAAAAAAGAGGTTTCAGCATGTAGAAAGGCTGTTTTCAAAACATTCAGCGTTGACTGTGTTTGCCTGACAGGCATGGGGCTTATAAAAATGAGAAAATGGCGAAAAATTAAATTTTCAAGGAAACTAAAAACCAACACCTTTCCTGTATTTCAAATGCATCCCAATGCACAACAAATACATCAGAATATGTCTAGGTGCTGTCAAACCCTAACCCTAACCCTAGCTCGAGCACTTCTGGAACAAATTTTAAAATCCTGGTCTGCTGAAAAAGTGCTACAAAAGTTAGTAAAATGAGTACAAATTGTTCAGAAACATTCACAATGGCAGTATTTCAGTACTTTAAAGGTACCTGCTTTCAATCTGTTTTAATTCTGCATTATCTAGGTTTTTGCAACCTGCTGCTGAAATGGTATATTAAATGTGCATGATTTTTGCTGTTTACAGCTTAGGATTACATTTACCACTTAAGTTTGAACATACTTTCCATTTAGTTTGTTTTAAATCAGATAAAATAAGAGGATTCAGCATGTAGAAAGGCTGTTTTCAAAACATTCAGCGTTGACTGTGTTTGCCTGACAGGCATGGGGCTTATAAAAATGAGAAAATGGCGAAAAATTAAATTTTCAAGGAAACTAAAAACCAACACCTTTCCTGTATTTCAAATGCATCCCAATGCACAACAAATACATCAGAATATGTCTAGGTGCTGTCAAACCCTAACCCTAACCCTAGCTCGAGCACTTCTGGAACAAATTTTAAAATCCTGGTCTGCTGAAAAAGTGCTACAAAAGTTAGTAAAATGAGTACAAATTGTTCAGAAACATTCACAATGGCAGTATTTCAGTACTTTAAAGGTACCTGCTTTCAATCTGTTTTAATTCTGCATTATCTAGGTTTTTGCAACCTGCTGCTGAAATGGTATATTAAATGTGCATGATTTTTGCTGTTTACAGCTTAGGATTACATTTACCACTAAAGTTTGAACATACTTTCCATTTAGTTTGTTTTAAACCACATAAAAAAGAAGTTTCAGCATGTAGAAAGGCTGTTTTCAAAACATTCAGCGTTGACTGTGTTTGCCTGACAGGCATGGGGCTTATAAAAAATGAGAAAATGGCGCAAAATTAAATTTTCAAGGAAACTCAAAACCAACACCTTTCCTCTATTTCAAATGCATCCCAATGCACAACAAATGCATCAGAATATGTCTAGGTGCTGTCAAACCCTAACCCTAACCCTAGCTCGGGCACTTCTGGAACAAATTTTAAAATCTTGGTCTGCTGAAAAAGTGCTACAAAAGTTAGTAAAATGAGTACAAATTGTTCAGAAACATTCACAATGGCAGTATTTCAGTACTTTAAAGGTACCTGCTTTCAATCTGTTTTAATTCTGCATTATCTAGGTTTTTGCAACCTGCTGCTGAAATGGTATATTAAATGTGCATGATTTTTGCTGTTTACAGCTTAGGATTACATTTACCACTTAAGTTTGAACATACTTTCCATTTAGTTTGTTTTAAATCAGATAAAATAAGAGGATTCAGCATGTAGAAAGGCTGTTTTCAAAACATTCAGCGTTGACTGTGTTTGCCTGACAGGCATGGGGCTTATAAAAATGAGAAAATGGCGAAAAATTAAATTTTCAAGGAAACTAAAAACCAACACCTTTCCTGTATTTCAAATGCATCCCAATGCACAACAAATACATCAGAATATGTCTAGGTGCTGTCAAACCCTAACCCTAACCCTAGCTCGAGCACTTCTGGAACAAATTTTAAAATCCTGGTCTGCTGAAAAAGTGCTACAAAAGTTAGTAAAATGAGTACAAATTGTTCAGAAACATTCACAATGGCAGTATTTCAGTACTTTAAAGGTACCTGCTTTCAATCTGTTTTAATTCTGCATTATCTAGGTTTTTGCAACCTGCTGCTGAAATGGTATATTAAATGTGCATGATTTTTGCTGTTTACAGCTTAGGATTACATTTACCACTAAAGTTTGAACATACTTTCCATTTAGTTTGTTTTAAACCACATAAAAAAGAAGTTTCAGCATGTAGAAAGGCTGTTTTCAAAACATTCAGCGTTGACTGTGTTTGCCTGACAGGCATGGGGCTTATAAAAAATGAGAAAATGGCGCAAAATTAAATTTTCAAGGAAACTCAAAACCAACACCTTTCCTGTATTTCAAATGCATCCCAATGCACAACAAATGCATCAGAATATGTCTAGGTGCTGTCAAACCCTAACCCTAACCCTAGCTCGGGCACTTCTGGAACAAATTTTAAAATCTTGGTCTGCTGAAAAAGTGCTACAAAAGTTAGTAAAATGAGTACAAATTGTTCAGAAACATTCACAATGGCAGTATTTCAGTACTTTAAAGGTATCTGCTTTCAATCTGTTTTAACTCTGCATTATCTAGGTTTTTGCAACCTGCTGCTGAAATGGTATATTAAATGTGCATGATTTTTGCTGTTTACAGCTTTGGATTACATTTACCACTTAAGTTTGAACATACTTTCCATTTAGTTTGTTTTAAATCAGATAAAATAAGAGGATTCAGCATGTAGAAAGGCTGTTTTCAAAACATTCAGCGTTGACTGTGTTTGCCTGACAGGCATGGGGCTTATAAAAAATGAGAAAATGGCGAAAAATTAAATTTTCAAGGAAACTAAAAACCAACACCTTTCCTGTATTTCAAATGCATCCCAATGCACAACAAATACATCAGAATATGTCTAGGTGCTGTCAAACCCTAACCCTAACCCTAGCTCGGGCACTTCTGGAACAAATTTTAAAATCCTGGTCTGCTGAAAAAGTGCTACAAAAGTTAGTAAAATGAGTACAAATTGTTCAGAAACATTCACAATGGCAGTATTTCAGTACTTTAAAGGTACCTGCTTATAATCTGTTTTAATTCTGCATTATCTAGGTTTTTGCAACCTGCTGCTGAAATGGTATATTAAATGTGCATGATTTTTGCTGTTTACAGCTTAGGATTACATTTACCACTAAAGTTTGAACATACTTTCCATTTAGTTTGTTTTAAACCACATAAAATAAGAGGTTTCAGCATGTAGGAAGGCTGTTTTCAAAACATTCAGCGTTGACTGTGTTTGCCTGACAGGCATGGGGCTTATAAAAAATGAGAAAATGGCGAAAAATTAAATTTTCAAGGAAACTAAAAACCAACACCTTTCCTGTATTTCAAATGCATCCCAATGCACAACAAATGCATCAGAATATGTCTAGGTGCTGTCAAACCCTAACCCTAACCCTAGCTCGGGCACTTCTGGAACAAATTTTAAAATCCTGGTCTGCTGAAAAAGTGCTACAAAAGTTAGTAAAATGAGTACAAATTGTTCAGAAACATTCACAATGGCAGTATTTCAGTACTTTAAAGGTATCTGCTTTCAATCTGTTTTAATTCTGCATTATCTAGGTTTTTGCAACCTGCTGCTGAAATGGTATATTAAATGTGCATGATTTTTGCTGTTTACAGCTTAGGATTACATTTACCACTAAAGTTTGAACATACTTTCCATTTAGTTTGTTTTAAACCACATAAAAAAGAAGTTTCAGCATGTAGAAAGGCTGTTTTCAAAACATTCAGCGTTGACTGTGTTTGCCTGACAGGCATGGGGCTTATAAAAAATGAGAAAATGGCGAAAAATTAAATTTTCAAGGAAACTCAAAACCAACACCTTTCCTGTATTTCAAATGCATCCCAATGCTACAACAAATGCATCAGAATATGTCTAGGTGCTGTCAAACCCTAACCCTAACCCTAGCTCGGGCACTTCTGGAACAAATTTTAAAATCTTGGTCTGCTGAAAAAGTGCTACAAAAGTTAGTAAAATGAGTACAAATTGTTCAGAAACATTCACAATGGCAGTATTTCAGTACTTTAAAGGTATCTGCTTTCAATCTTTTTTAATTCTGCATTATCTAGGTTTTTGCAACCTGCTGCTGAAATGGTGTATTAAATGTGCATGATTTTTGCTGTTTACAGCTTTGGATTACATTTACCACTAAAGTTTGAACATACTTTCCATTTAGTTTGTTTTAAATCAGATAAAATAAGAGGATTCAGCATGTAGAAAGGCTGTTTTCAAAACATTCAGCGTTGACTGTGTTTGCCTGACAGGCATGGGGCTTATAAAAAATGAGAAAATGGCGAAAAATTAAATTTTCAAGGAAACTAAAAACCAACACCTTTCCTGTATTTCAAATGCATCCTAATGCAAAACAAATGCATCAGAATATGTCTAGGTGCTGTCAAACCCTAACCCTAACCCTAGCTCGGGCACTTCTGGAACAAATTTTAAAATCCTGGTCTGCTGAAAAAGTGCTACAAAAGTTAGTAAAATGAGTACAAATTGTTCAGAAACATTCACAATGGCAGTATTTCAGTACTTTAAAGGTACCTGCTTATAATCTGTTTTAATTCTGCATTATCTAGGTTTTTGCAACCTGCTGCTGAAATGGTATATTAAATGTGCATGATTTTTGCTGTTTACAGCTTAGGATTATATTTACCACTAAAGTTTGAACATACTTTCCATTTAGTTTGTTTTAAACCACATAAAATAAGAGGTTTCAGCATGTAGGAAGGCTGTTTTCAAAACATTCAGCGTTGACTGTGTTTGCCTGACAGGCATGGGGCTTATAAAAAATGAGAAAATGGCGAAAAATTAAATTTTCAAGGAAACTAAAAACCAACACCTTTCCTGTATTTCAAATGCATCCCAATGCTACAACAAATGCATCAGAATATGTCTAGGTGCAGTCAAACCCTAACCCTAACCCTAGCTCGGGCACTTCTGGAACAAATTTTAAAGTCCTGGTCTGCTGAAAAAGTGCTACAAAAGTTAGTAAAATGAGTACAAATTGTTCAGAAACATTCACAATGGCAGTATTTCAGTACTTTAAAGGTATCTGCTTTCAATCTGTTTTAATTCTGCATTATCTAGGTTTTTGCAACCTGCTGCTGAAATGGTATATTAAATGTGCATGATTTTTGCTGTTTACAGCTTAGGATTACATTTACCACTAAAGTTTGAACATACTTTCCATTTAGTTTGTTTTAAACCACATAAAAAAGAGGTTTCAGCATGTAGAAAGGCTGTTTTCAAAACATTCAGCGTTGACTGTGTTTGCCTGACAGGCATGGGGCTTATAAAAAATGAGAAAATGGCGAAAAATTAAATTTTCAAGGAAATTAAAAAACCAACACCTTTCCTGTATTTCAAATGCATCCCAATGCTACAACAAATGCATCAGAATATGTCTAGGTGCTGTCAAACCCTAACCCTAACCCTAGCTCGGGCACTTCTGGAACAAATTTTAAAATCTTGGTCTGCTGAAAAAGTGCTACAAAAGTTAGTAAAATGAGTACAAATTGTTCAGAAACATTCACAATGGCAGTATTTCAGTACTTTAAAGGTATCTGCTTTCAATCTTTTTTAATTCTGCATTATCTAGGTTTTTGCAACCTGCTGCTGAAATGGTGTATTAAATGTGCATGATTTTTGCTGTTTACAGCTTTGGATTACATTTACCACTAAAGTTTGAACATACTTTCCATTTAGTTTGTTTTAAATCAGATAAAATAAGAGGATTCAGCATGTAGAAAGGCTGTTTTCAAAACATTCAGCGTTGACTGTGTTTGCCTGACAGGCATGGGGCTTATAAAAAATGAGAAAATGGCGAAAAATTAAATTTTCAAGGAAACTCAAAACCAACACCTTTCCTGTATTTCAAATGCATCCCAATGCACAACAAATGCATCAGAATATGTCTAGGTGCTGTCAAACCCTAACCCTAGCTCGGGCACTTCTGGAACAAATTTTAAAATCTTGGTCTGCTGAAAAAGTGCTACAAAAGTTAGTAAAATGAGTACAAATTGTTCAGAAACATTCACAATGGCAGTATTTCAGTACTTTAAAGGTATCTGCTTTCAATCTGTTTTAATTCTGCATTATCTAGGTTTTTGCAACCTGCTGCTGAAATGGTATATTAAATGTGCATGATTTTTGCTGTTTACAGCTTTGGATTACATTTACCACTTAAGTTTGAACATACTTTCCATTTAGTTTGTTTTAAACCACATAAAAAAGAAGTTTCAGCATGTAGAAAGGCTGTTTTCAAAACATTCAGCGTTGACTGTGTTTGCCTGACAGGCATGGGGCTTATAAAAAATGAGAAAATGGCGAAAAATTAAATTTTCAAGGAAACTCAAAACCAACACCTTTCCTGTATTTCAAATGCATCCCAATGCTACAACAAATGCATCAGAATATGTCTAGGTGCTGTCAAACCCTAACCCTAACCCTAGCTCGGGCACTTCTGGAACAAATTTTAAAATCTTGGTCTGCTGAAAAAGTGCTACAAAAGTTAGTAAAATGAGTACAAATTGTTCAGAAACATTCACAATGGCAGTATTTCAGTACTTTAAAGGTATCTGCTTTCAATCTTTTTTAATTCTGCATTATCTAGGTTTTTGCAACCTGCTGCTGAAATGGTGTATTAAATGTGCATGATTTTTGCTGTTTACAGCTTTGGATTACATTTACCACTAAAGTTTGAACATACTTTCCATTTAGTTTGTTTTAAATCAGATAAAATAAGAGGATTCAGCATGTAGAAAGGCTGTTTTCAAAACATTCAGCGTTGACTGTGTTTGCCTGACAGGCATGGGGCTTATAAAAAATGAGAAAATGGCGAAAAATTAAATTTTCAAGGAAACTAAAAACCAACACCTTTCCTGTATTTCAAATGCATCCTAATGCAAAACAAATGCATCAGAATATGTCTAGGTGCTGTCAAACCCTAACCCTAACCCTAGCTCGGGCACTTCTGGAACAAATTTTAAAATCCTGGTCTGCTGAAAAAGTGCTACAAAAGTTAGTAAAATGAGTACAAATTGTTCAGAAACATTCACAATGGCAGTATTTCAGTACTTTAAAGGTACCTGCTTATAATCTGTTTTAATTCTGCATTATCTAGGTTTTTGCAACCTGCTGCTGAAATGGTATATTAAATGTGCATGATTTTTGCTGTTTACAGCTTAGGATTACATTTACCACTAAAGTTTGAACATACTTTCCATTTAGTTTGTTTTAAACCACATAAAATAAGAGGTTTCAGCATGTAGGAAGGCTGTTTTCAAAACATTCAGCGTTGACTGTGTTTGCCTGACAGGCATGGGGCTTATAAAAAATGAGAAAATGGCGAAAAATTAAATTTTCAAGGAAACTAAAAACCAACACCTTTCCTGTATTTCAAATGCATCCCAATGCTACAACAAATGCATCAGAATATGTCTAGGTGCAGTCAAACCCTAACCCTAACCCTAGCTCGGGCACTTCTGGAACAAATTTTAAAATCTTGGTCTGCTGAAAAAGTGCTACAAAAGTTAGTAAAATGAGTACAAATTGTTCAGAAACATTCACAATGGCAGTATTTCAGTACTTTAAAGGTATCTGCTTTCAATCTGTTTTAATTCTGCATTATCTAGGTTTTTGCAACCTGCTGCTGAAATGGTATATTAAATGTGCATGATTTTTGCTGTTTACAGCTTAGGATTACATTTACCACTAAAGTTTGAACATACTTTCCATTTAGTTTGTTTTAAACCACATAAAAAAGAGGTTTCAGCATGTAGAAAGGCTGTTTTCAAAACATTCAGCGTTGACTGTGTTTGCCTGACAGGCATGGGGCTTATAAAAAATGAGACAATGGCGAAAAATTAAATTTTCAAGGAAATTAAAAAACCAACACCTTTCCTGTATTTCAAATGCATCCCAATGCTACAACAAATGCATCAGAATATGTCTAGGTGCTGTCAAACCCTAACCCTAACCCTAGCTCGGGCACTTCTGGAACAAATTTTAAAATCTTGGTCTGCTGAAAAAGTGCTACAAAAGTTAGTAAAATGAGTACAAATTGTTCAGAAACATTCACAATGGCAGTATTTCAGTACTTTAAAGGTATCTGCTTTCAATCTTTTTTAATTCTGCATTATCTAGGTTTTTGCAACCTGCTGCTGAAATGGTGTATTAAATGTGCATGATTTTTGCTGTTTACAGCTTTGGATTACATTTACCACTAAAGTTTGAACATACTTTCCATTTAGTTTGTTTTAAATCAGATAAAATAAGAGGATTCAGCATGTAGAAAGGCTGTTTTCAAAACATTCAGCGTTGACTGTGTTTGCCTGACAGGCATGGGGCTTATAAAAAATGAGAAAATGGCGAAAAATTAAATTTTCAAGGAAACTCAAAACCAACACCTTTCCTGTATTTCAAATGCATCCCAATGCACAACAAATGCATCAGAATATGTCTAGGTGCTGTCAAACCCTAACCCTAACCCTAGCTCGGGCACTTCTGGAACAAATTTTAAAATCTTGGTCTGCTGAAAAAGTGCTACAAAAGTTAGTAAAATGAGTACAAATTGTTCAGAAACATTCACAATGGCAGTATTTCAGTACTTTAAAGGTATCTGCTTTCAATCTGTTTTAATTCTGCATTATCTAGGTTTTTGCAACCTGCTGCTGAAATGGTATATTAAATGTGCATGATTTTTGCTGTTTACAGCTTTGGATTACATTTACCACTTAAGTTTGAACATACTTTCCATTTAGTTTGTTTTAAATCAGATAAAATAAGAGGATTCAGCATGTAGAAAGGCTGTTTTCAAAACATTCAGCGTTGACTGTGTTTGCCTGACAGGCATGGGGCTTATAAAAAATGAGAAAATGGCGAAAAATTAAATTTTCAAGGAAACTAAAAACCAACACCTTTCCTGTATTTCAAATGCATCCCAATGCACAACAAATACATCAGAATATGTCTAGGTGCTGTCAAACCCTAACCCTAACCCTAGCTCGGGCACTTCTGGAACAAATTTTAAAATCCTGGTCTGCTGAAAAAGTGCTACAAAAGTTAGTAAAATGAGTACAAATTGTTCAGAAACATTCACAATGGCAGTATTTCAGTACTTTAAAGGTATCTGCTTTCAATCTGTTTTAATTCTGCATTATCTAGGTTTTTGCAACCTGCTGCTGAAATGGTATATTAAATGTGCATGATTTTTGCTGTTTACAGCTTAGGATTACATTTACCACTAAAGTTTGAACATACTTTCCATTTAGTTTGTTTTAAACCACATAAAAAAGAAGTTTCAGCATGTAGAAAGGCTGTTTTCAAAACATTCAGCGTTGACTGTGTTTGCCTGACAGGCATGGGGCTTATAAAAAATGAGAAAATGGCGAAAAATTAAATTTTCAAGGAAACTCAAAACCAACACCTTTCCTGTATTTCAAATGCATCCCAATGCTACAACAAATGCATCAGAATATGTCTAGGTGCTGTCAAACCCTAACCCTAACCCTAGCTCGGGCACTTCTGGAACAAATTTTAAAATCTTGGTCTGCTGAAAAAGTGCTACAAAAGTTAGTAAAATGAGTACAAATTGTTCAGAAACATTCACAATGGCAGTATTTCAGTACTTTAAAGGTATCTGCTTTCAATCTTTTTTAATTCTGCATTATCTAGGTTTTTGCAACCTGCTGCTGAAATGGTGTATTAAATGTGCATGATTTTTGCTGTTTACAGCTTTGGATTACATTTACCACTAAAGTTTGAACATACTTTCCATTTAGTTTGTTTTAAATCAGATAAAATAAGAGGATTCAGCATGTAGAAAGGCTGTTTTCAAAACATTCAGCGTTGACTGTGTTTGCCTGACAGGCATGGGGCTTATAAAAAATGAGAAAATGGCGAAAAATTAAATTTTCAAGGAAACTAAAAACCAACACCTTTCCTGTATTTCAAATGCATCCTAATGCAAAACAAATGCATCAGAATATGTCTAGGTGCTGTCAAACCCTAACCCTAACCCTAGCTCGGGCACTTCTGGAACAAATTTTAAAATCCTGGTCTGCTGAAAAAGTGCTACAAAAGTTAGTAAAATGAGTACAAATTGTTCAGAAACATTCACAATGGCAGTATTTCAGTACTTTAAAGGTACCTGCTTATAATCTGTTTTAATTCTGCATTATCTAGGTTTTTGCAACCTGCTGCTGAAATGGTATATTAAATGTGCATGATTCTTGCTGTTTACAGCTTAGGATTACATTTACCACTAAAGTTTGAACATACTTTCCATTTAGTTTGTTTTAAACCACATAAAATAAGAGGTTTCAGCATGTAGGAAGGCTGTTTTCAAAACATTCAGCGTTGACTGTGTTTGCCTGACAGGCATGGGGCTTATAAAAAATGAGAAAATGGCGAAAAATTAAATTTTCAAGGAAACTAAAAACCAACACCTTTCCTGTATTTCAAATGCATCCCAATGCTACAACAAATGCATCAGAATATGTCTAGGTGCAGTCAAACCCTAACCCTAACCCTAGCTCGGGCACTTCTGGAACAAATTTTAAAGTCCTGGTCTGCTGAAAAAGTGCTACAAAAGTTAGTAAAATGAGTACAAATTGTTCAGAAACATTCACAATGGCAGTATTTCAGTACTTTAAAGGTATCTGCTTTCAATCTGTTTTAATTCTGCATTATCTAGGTTTTTGCAACCTGCTGCTGAAATGGTATATTAAATGTGCATGATTTTTGCTGTTTACAGCTTAGGATTACATTTACCACTAAAGTTTGAACATACTTTCCATTTAGTTTGTTTTAAACCACATAAAAAAGAGGTTTCAGCATGTAGAAAGGCTGTTTTCAAAACATTCAGCGTTGACTGTGTTTGCCTGACAGGCATGGGGCTTATAAAAAATGAGAAAATGGTGAAAAATTAAATTTTCAAGGAAATTAAAAAACCAACACCTTTCCTGTATTTCAAATGCATCCCAATGCTACAACAAATGCATCAGAATATGTCTAGGTGCTGTCAAACCCTAACCCTAACCCTAGCTCGGGCACTTCTGGAACAAATTTTAAAATCTTGGTCTGCTGAAAAAGTGCTACAAAAGTTAGTAAAATGAGTACAAATTGTTCAGAAACATTCACAATGGCAGTATTTCAGTACTTTAAAGGTATCTGCTTTCAATCTTTTTTAATTCTGCATTATCTAGGTTTTTGCAACCTGCTGCTGAAATGGTGTATTAAATGTGCATGATTTTTGCTGTTTACAGCTTTGGATTACATTTACCACTAAAGTTTGAACATACTTTCCATTTAGTTTGTTTTAAATCAGATAAAATAAGAGGATTCAGCATGTAGAAAGGCTGTTTTCAAAACATTCAGCGTTGACTGTGTTTGCCTGACAGGCATGGGGCTTATAAAAAATGAGAAAATGGCGAAAAATTAAATTTTCAAGGAAACTAAAAACCAACACCTTTCCTGTATTTCAAATGCATCCTAATGCAAAACAAATGCATCAGAATATGTCTAGGTGCTGTCAAACCCTAACCCTAACCCTAGCTCGGGCACTTCTGGAACAAATTTTAAAATCCTGGTCTGCTGAAAAAGTGCTACAAAAGTTAGTAAAATGAGTACAAATTGTTCAGAAACATTCACAATGGCAGTATTTCAGTACTTTAAAGGTATCTGCTTTCAATCTGTTTTAATTCTGCATTATCTAGGTTTTTGCAACCTGCTGCTGAAATGGTATATTAAATGTGCATGATTTTTGCTGTTTACAGCTTAGGATTACATTTACCACTAAAGTTTGAACATACTTTCCATTTAGTTTGTTTTAAACCACATAAAATAAGAGGTTTCAGCATGTAGGAAGGCTGTTTTCAAAACATTCAGCGTTGACTGTGTTTGCCTGACAGGCATGGGGCTTATAAAAAATGAGAAAATGGCGAAAAATTAAATTTTCAAGGAAACTCAAAACCAACACCTTTCCTGTATTTCAAATGCATCCCAATGCACAACAAATGCATCAGAATATGTCTAGGTGCTGTCAAACCCTAACCCTAACCCTAGCTCGGGCACTTCTGGAACAAATTTTAAAATCTTGGTCTGCTGAAAAAGTGCTACAAAAGTTAGTAAAATGAGTACAAATTGTTCAGAAACATTCACAATGGCAGTATTTCAGTACTTTAAAGGTATCTGCTTTCAATCTGTTTTAATTCTGCATTATCTAGGTTTTTGCAACCTGCTGCTGAAATGGTATATTAAATGTGCATGATTTTTGCTGTTTACAGCTTTGGATTACATTTACCACTTAAGTTTGAACATACTTTCCATTTAGTTTGTTTTAAATCAGATAAAATAAGAGGATTCAGCATGTAGAAAGGCTGTTTTCAAAACATTCAGCGTTGACTGTGTTTGCCTGACAGGCATGGGGCTTATAAAAAATGAGAAAATGGCGAAAAATTAAATTTTCAAGGAAACTAAAAACCAACACCTTTCCTGTATTTCAAATGCATCCCAATGCACAACAAATGCATCAGAATATGTCTAGGTGCTGTCAAACCCTAACCCTAACCCTAGCTCGGGCACTTCTGGAACAAATTTTAAAATCTTGGTCTGCTGAAAAAGTGCTACAAAAGTTAGTAAAATGAGTACAAATTGTTCAGAAACATTCACAATGGCAGTATTTCAGTTCTTTAAAGGTATCTGCTTTCAATCTGTTTTAATTCTGCATTATCTAGGTTTTTGCAACCTGCTGCTGAAATGGTATATTAAATGTGCATGATTTTTGCTGTTTACAGCTTTGGATTACATTTACCACTTAAGTTTGAACATACTTTCCATTTAGTTTGTTTTAAATCAGATAAAATAAGAGGATTCAGCATGTAGAAAGGCTGTTTTCAAAACATTCAGCGTTGACTGTGTTTGCCTGACAGGCATGGGGCTTATAAAAAATGAGAAAATGGCGAAAAATTAAATTTTCAAGGAAACTAAAAACCAACACCTTTCCTGTATTTCAAATGCATCCCAATGCACAACAAATGCATCAGAATATGTCTAGGTGCTGTCAAACCCTAACCCTAACCCTAGCTCGGGCACTTCTGGAACAAATTTTAAAATCTTGGTCTGCTGAAAAAGTGCTACAAAAGTTAGTAAAATGAGTACAAATTGTTCAGAAACATTCACAATGGCAGTATTTCAGTTCTTTAAAGGTATCTGCTTTCAATCTGTTTTAATTCTGCATTATCTAGGTTTTTGCAACCTGCTGCTGAAATGGTATATTAAATGTGCATGATTTTTGCTGTTTACAGCTTTGGATTACATTTACCACTTAAGTTTGAACATACTTTCCATTTAGTTTGTTTTAAATCAGATAAAATAAGAGGATTCAGCATGTAGAAAGGCTGTTTTCAAAACATTCAGCGTTGACTGTGTTTGCCTGACAGGCATGGGGCTTATAAAAAATGAGAAAATGGCGAAAAATTAAATTTTCAAGGAAACTAAAAACCAACACCTTTCCTGTATTTCAAATGCATCCCAATGCACAACAAATACATCAGAATATGTCTAGGTGCTGTCAAACCCTAACCCTAACCCTAGCTCGGGCACTTCTGGAACAAATTTTAAAATCCTGGTCTGCTGAAAAAGTGCTACAAAAGTTAGTAAAATGAGTACAAATTGTTCAGAAACATTCACAATGGCAGTATTTCAGTACTTTAAAGGTACCTGCTTATAATCTGTTTTAATTCTGCATTATCTAGGTTTTTGCAACCTGCTGCTGAAATGGTATATTAAATGTGCATGATTTTTGCTGTTTACAGCTTAGGATTACATTTACCACTAAAGTTTGAACATACTTTCCATTTAGTTTGTTTTAAACCACATAAAATAAGAGGTTTCAGCATGTAGGAAGGCTGTTTTCAAAACATTCAGCGTTGACTGTGTTTGCCTGACAGGCATGGGGCTTATAAAAAATGAGAAAATGGCGAAAAATTAAATTTTCAAGGAAACTAAAAACCAACACCTTTCCTGTATTTCAAATGCATCCCAATGCTACAACAAATGCATCAGAATATGTCTAGGTGCAGTCAAACCCTAACCCTAACCCTAGCTCGGGCACTTCTGGAACAAATTTTAAAGTCCTGGTCTGCTGAAAAAGTGCTACAAAAGTTAGTAAAATGAGTACAAATTGTTCAGAAACATTCACAATGGCAGTATTTCAGTACTTTAAAGGTATCTGCTTTCAATCTGTTTTAATTCTGCATTATCTAGGTTTTTGCAACCTGCTGCTGAAATGGTATATTAAATGTGCATGATTTTTGCTGTTTACAGCTTAGGATTACATTTACCACTAAAGTTTGAACATACTTTCCATTTAGTTTGTTTTAAACCACATAAAAAAGAGGTTTCAGCATGTAGAAAGGCTGTTTTCAAAACATTCAGCGTTGACTGTGTTTGCCTGACAGGCATGGGGCTTATAAAAAATGAGAAAATGGCGAAAAATTAAATTTTCAAGGAAATTAAAAAACCAACACCTTTCCTGTATTTCAAATGCATCCCAATGCACAACAAATGCATCAGAATATGTCTAGGTGCTGTCAAACCCTAACCCTAACCCTAGCTCGGGCACTTCTGGAACAAATTTTAAAATCCTGGTCTGCTGAAAAAGTGCTACAAAAGTTAGTAAAATGAGTACAAATTGTTCAGAAACATTCACAATGGCAGTATTTCAGTACTTTAAAGGTATCTGCTTTCAATCTGTTTTAATTCTGCATTATCTAGGTTTTTGCAACCTGCTGCTGAAATGGTATATTAAATGTGCATGATTTTTGCTGTTTACAGCTTAGGATTACATTTACCACTAAAGTTTGAACATACTTTCCATTTAGTTTGTTTTAAACCACATAAAATAAGAGGTTTCAGCATGTAGGAAGGCTGTTTTCAAAACATTCAGCGTTGACTGTGTTTGCCTGACAGGCATGGGGCTTATAAAAAATGAGAAAATGGCGAAAAATTAAATTTTCAAGGAAACTAAAAACCAACACCTTTCCTGTATTTCAAATGCATCCCAATGCTACAACAAATGTATCAGAATATGTCTAGGTGCAGTCAAACCCTAACCCTAACCCTAGCTCGGGCACTTCTGGAACAAATTTTAAAATCCTGGTCTGCTGAAAAAGTGCTACAAAAGTTAGTAAAATGAGTACAAATTGTTCAGAAACATTCACAATGGCAGTATTTCAGTACTTTAAAGGTATCTGCTTTCAATCTGTTTTAATTCTGCATTATCTAGGTTTTTGCAACCTGCTGCTGAAATGGTATATTAAATGTGCATGATTTTTGCTGTTTACAGCTTAGGATTACATTTACCACTAAAGTTTGAACATACTTTCCATTTAGTTTGTTTTAAACCACATAAAAAAGAGGTTTCAGCATGTAGAAAGGCTGTTTTCAAAACATTCAGCGTTGACTGTGTTTGCCTGACAGGCATGGGGCTTATAAAAAATGAGAAAATGGCGAAAAATTAAATTTTCAAGGAAATTAAAAAACCAACACCTTTCCTGTATTTCAAATGCATCCCAATGCACAACAAATGCATCAGAATATGTCTAGGTGCTGTCAAACCCTAACCCTAACCCTAGCTCGGGCACTTCTGGAACAAATTTTAAAATCCTGGTCTGCTGAAAAAGTGCTACAAAAGTTAGTAAAATGAGTACAAATTGTTCAGAAACATTCACAATGGCAGTATTTCAGTACTTTAAAGGTATCTGCTTTCAATCTGTTTTAATTCTGCATTATCTAGGTTTTTGCAACCTGCTGCTGAAATGGTATATTAAATGTGCATGATTTTTGCTGTTTACAGCTTTGGATTACATTTAAAACTTAAGTTTGAACATACTTTCCATTTAGTTTGTTTTAAATCAGATAAAATAAGAGGATTCAGCATGTAGAAAGGCTGTTTTCAAAACATTCAGCGTTGACTGTGTTTGCCTGACAGGCATGGGGCTTATAAAAATGAGAAAATGGCGAAAAATTAAATTTTCAAGGAAACTAAAAACCAACACCTTTCCTGTATTTCAAATGCATCCCAATGCACAACAAATACATCAGAATATGTCTAGGTGCTGTCAAACCCTAACCCTAACCCTAGCTCGGGCACTTCTGGAACAAATTTTAAAATCCTGGTCTGCTGAAAAAGTGCTACAAAAGTTAGTAAAATGAGTACAAATTGTTCAGAAACATTCACAATGGCAGTATTTCAGTACTTTAAAGGTACCTGCTTTCAATCTGTTTTAATTCTGCATTATCTAGGTTTTTGCAACCTGCTGCTGAAATGGTATATTAAATGTGCATGATTTTTGCTGTTTACAGCTTAGGATTACATTTACCACTAAAGTTTGAACATACTTTCCATTTAGTTTGTTTTAAATCACATAAAATAAGAGGATTCAGCATGTAGAAAGGCTGTTTTCAAAACATTCAGCGTTGACTGTGTTTGCCTGACAGGCATGGGGCTTATAAAAAATGAGAAAATGGCGTAAAATTAAATTTTCAAGGAAACTAAAAACCAACACCTTTCCTGTATTTCAAATGCATCCTAATGCAAAACAAATGCATCAGAATATGTCTAGGTGCTGTCAAACCCTAACCCTAACCCTAGCTCGGGCACTTCTGGAACAAATTTTAAAATCCTGGTCTGCTGAAAAAGTGCTACAAAAGTTAGTAAAATGAGTACAAATTGTTCAGAAACATTCACAATGGCAGTATTTCAGTACTTTAAAGGTATCTGCTTTCAATCTGTTTTAATTCTGCATTATCTAGGTTTTTGCAACCTGCTGCTGAAATGGTATATTAAATGTGCATGATTTTTGCTGTTTACAGCTTAGGATTACATTTACCACTAAAGTTTGAACATACTTTCCATTTAGTTTGTTTTAAACCACATTAAATAATAGGTTTCAGCATGTAGGAAGGCTGTTTTCAAAACATTCAGCGTTGACTGTGTTTGCCTGACAGGCATGGGGCTTATAAAAAATGAGAAAATGGCGAAAAATTAAATTTTCAAGGAAACTAAAAACCAACACCTTTCCTGTATTTCAAATGCATCCCAATGCTACAATAAATGCATCAGAATATGTCTAGGTGCAGTCAAACCCTAACCCTAACCCTAGCTCGGGCACTTCTGGAACAAATTTTAAAATCCTGGTCTGCTGAAAAAGTGCTACAAAAGTTAGTAAAATGAGTAGAAATTGTTCAGAAACATTCACAATGGCAGTATTTCAGTACTTTAAAGGTATCTGCTTTCAATCTGTTTTAATTCTGCATTATCTAGGTTTTTGCAACCTGCTGCTGAAATGGTATATTAAATGTGCATGATTTTTGCTGTTTACAGCTTAGGATTACATTTACCACTAAAGTTTGAACATACTTTCCATTTAGTTTGTTTTAAACCACATAAAATAAGAGGTTTCAGCATGTAGGAAGGCTGTTTTCAAAACATTCAGCGTTGACTGTGTTTGCCTGACAGGCATGGGGCTTATAAAAAATGAGAAAATGGCGAAAAATTAAATTTTCAAGGAAACTCAAAACCAACACCTTTCCTGTATTTCAAATGCATCCCAATGCACAACAAATGCATCAGAATATGTCTAGGTGCTGTCAAACCCTAACCCTAACCCTAGCTCGGGCACTTCTGGAACAAATTTTAAAATCTTGGTCTGCTGAAAAAGTGCTACAAAAGTTAGTAAAATGAGTACAAATTGTTCAGAAACATTCACAATGGCAGTATTTCAGTACTTTAAAGGTATCTGCTTTCAATCTGTTTTAATTCTGCATTATCTAGGTTTTTGCAACCTGCTGCTGAAATGGTATATTAAATGTGCATGATTTTTGCTGTTTACAGCTTTGGATTACATTTACCACTTAAGTTTGAACATACTTTCCATTTAGTTTGTTTTAAATCAGATAAAATAAGAGGATTCAGCATGTAGAAAGGCTGTATTCAAAACATTCAGCGTTGACTGTGTTTGCCTGACAGGCATGGGGCTTATAAAAAATGAGAAAATGGCGAAAAATTAAATTTTCAAGGAAACTAAAAACCAACACCTTTCCTGTATTTCAAATGCATCCCAATGCACAACAAATACATCAGAATATGTCTAGGTGCTGTCAAACCCTAACCCTAACCCTAGCTCGGGCACTTCTGGAACAAATTTTAAAGTCCTGGTCTGCTGAAAAAGTGCTACAAAAGTTAGTAAAATGAGTACAAATTGTTCAGAAACATTCACAATGGCAGTATTTCAGTACTTTAAAGGTATCTGCTTTCAATCTGTTTTAATTCTGCATTATCTAGGTTTTTGCAACCTGCTGCTGAAATGGTATATTAAATGTGCATGATTTTTGCTGTTTACAGCTTAGGATTACATTTACCACTAAAGTTTGAACATACTTTCCATTTAGTTTGTTTTAAACCACATAAAAAAGAGGTTTCAGCATGTAGAAAGGCTGTTTTCAAAACATTCAGCGTTGACTGTGTTTGCCTGACAGGCATGGGGCTTATAAAAAATGAGAAAATGGCGAAAAATTAAATTTTCAAGGAAATTAAAAAACCAACACCTTTCCTGTATTTCAAATGCATCCCAATGCACAACAAATACATCAGAATATGTCTAGGTGCTGTCAAACCCTAACCCTAACCCTAGCTCGGGCACTTCTGGAACAAATTTTAAAATCCTGGTCTGCTGAAAAAGTGCTACAAAAGTTAGTAAAATGAGTACAAATTGTTCAGAAACATTCACAATGGCAGTATTTCAGTACTTTAAAGGTATCTGCTTTCAATCTGTTTTAATTCTGCATTATCTAGGTTTTTGCAACCTGCTGCTGAAATGGTATATTAAATGTGCATGATTTTTGCTGTTTACAGCTTAGGATTACATTTACCACTAAAGTTTGAACATACTTTCCATTTAGTTTGTTTTAAACCACATAAAATAAGAGGTTTCAGCATGTAGGAAGGCTGTTTTCAAAACATTCAGCGTTGACTGTGTTTGCCTGACAGGCATGGGGCTTATAAAAAATGAGAAAATGGCGAAAAATTAAATTTTCAAGGAAACTAAAAACCAACACCTTTCCTGTATTTCAAATGCATCCCAATGCTACAACAAATGTATCAGAATATGTCTAGGTGCAGTCAAACCCTAACCCTAACCCTAGCTCGGGCACTTCTGGAACAAATTTTAAAATCCTGGTCTGCTGAAAAAGTGCTACAAAAGTTAGTAAAATGAGTACAAATTGTTCAGAAACATTCACAATGGCAGTATTTCAGTACTTTAAAGGTATCTGCTTTCAATCTGTTTTAATTCTGCATTATCTAGGTTTTTGCAACCTGCTGCTGAAATGGTATATTAAATGTGCATGATTTTTGCTGTTTACAGCTTAGGATTACATTTACCACTAAAGTTTGAACATACTTTCCATTTAGTTTGTTTTAAACCACATAAAAAAGAGGTTTCAGCATGTAGAAAGGCTGTTTTCAAAACATTCAGCGTTGACTGTGTTTGCCTGACAGGCATGGGGCTTATAAAAAATGAGAAAATGGCGAAAAATTAAATTTTCAAGGAAATTAAAAAACCAACACCTTTCCTGTATTTCAAATGCATCCCAATGCACAACAAATGCATCAGAATATGTCTAGGTGCTGTCAAACCCTAACCCTAACCCTAGCTCGGGCACTTCTGGAACAAATTTTAAAATCCTGGTCTGCTGAAAAAGTGCTACAAAAGTTAGTAAAATGAGTACAAATTGTTCAGAAACATTCACAATGGCAGTATTTCAGTACTTTAAAGGTATCTGCTTTCAATCTGTTTTAATTCTGCATTATCTAGGTTTTTGCAACCTGCTGCTGAAATGGTATATTAAATGTGCATGATTTTTGCTGTTTACAGCTTTGGATTACATTTAAAACTTAAGTTTGAACATACTTTCCATTTAGTTTGTTTTAAATCAGATAAAATAAGAGGATTCAGCATGTAGAAAGGCTGTTTTCAAAACATTCAGCGTTGACTGTGTTTGCCTGACAGGCATGGGGCTTATAAAAATGAGAAAATGGCGAAAAATTAAATTTTCAAGGAAACTAAAAACCAACACCTTTCCTGTATTTCAAATGCATCCCAATGCACAACAAATACATCAGAATATGTCTAGGTGCTGTCAAACCCTAACCCTAACCCTAGCTCGGGCACTTCTGGAACAAATTTTAAAATCCTGGTCTGCTGAAAAAGTGCTACAAAAGTTAGTAAAATGAGTACAAATTGTTCAGAAACATTCACAATGGCAGTATTTCAGTACTTTAAAGGTACCTGCTTTCAATCTGTTTTAATTCTGCATTATCTAGGTTTTTGCAACCTGCTGCTGAAATGGTATATTAAATGTGCATGATTTTTGCTGTTTACAGCTTAGGATTACATTTACCACTAAAGTTTGAACATACTTTCCATTTAGTTTGTTTTAAATCACATAAAATAAGAGGATTCAGCATGTAGAAAGGCTGTTTTCAAAACATTCAGCGTTGACTGTGTTTGCCTGACAGGCATGGGGCTTATAAAAAATGAGAAAATGGCGTAAAATTAAATTTTCAAGGAAACTAAAAACCAACACCTTTCCTGTATTTCAAATGCATCCTAATGCAAAACAAATGCATCAGAATATGTCTAGGTGCTGTCAAACCCTAACCCTAACCCTAGCTCGGGCACTTCTGGAACAAATTTTAAAATCCTGGTCTGCTGAAAAAGTGCTACAAAAGTTAGTAAAATGAGTACAAATTGTTCAGAAACATTCACAATGGCAGTATTTCAGTACTTTAAAGGTATCTGCTTTCAATCTGTTTTAATTCTGCATTATCTAGGTTTTTGCAACCTGCTGCTGAAATGGTATATTAAATGTGCATGATTTTTGCTGTTTACAGCTTAGGATTACATTTACCACTAAAGTTTGAACATACTTTCCATTTAGTTTGTTTTAAACCACATTAAATAATAGGTTTCAGCATGTAGGAAGGCTGTTTTCAAAACATTCAGCGTTGACTGTGTTTGCCTGACAGGCATGGGGCTTTTAAAAAATGAGAAAATGGCGAAAAATTAAATTTTCAAGGAAACTAAAAACCAACACCTTTCCTGTATTTCAAATGCATCCCAATGCTACAATAAATGCATCAGAATATGTCTAGGTGCAGTCAAACCCTAACCCTAACCCTAGCTCGGGCACTTCTGGAACAATTTTTAAAATCCTGGTCTGCTGAAAAAGTGCTACAAAAGTTAGTAAAATGAGTAGAAATTGTTCAGAAACATTCACAATGGCAGTATTTCAGTACTTTAAAGGTATCTGCTTTCAATCTGTTTTAATTCTGCATTATCTAGGTTTTTGCAACCTGCTGCTGAAATGGTATATTAAATGTGCATGATTTTTGCTGTTTACAGCTTTGGATTACATTTACCACTTAAGTTTGAACATACTTTCCATTTAGTTTGTTTTAAATCAGATAAAATAAGAGGATTCAGCATGTAGAAAGGCTGTTTTCAAAACATTCAGCGTTGACTGTGTTTGCCTGACAGGCATGGGGCTTATAAAAATGAGAAAATGGCGAAAAATTAAATTTTCAAGGAAACTAAAAACCAACACCTTTCCTGTATTTCAAATGCATCCCAATGCTACAACAAATGCATCAGAATATGTCTAGGTGCTGTCAAACCCTAACCCTAACCCTAGCTCGGGCACTTCTGGAACAAATTTTAAAATCCTGGTCTGCTGAAGAAGTGCTACAAAAGTTAGTAAAATGAGTACAAATTGTTCAGAAACATTCACAATGGCAGTATTTCAGTACTTTAAAGGTATCTGCTTTCAATCTGTTTTAATTCTGCATTATCTAGGTTTTTGCAACCTGCTGCTGAAATGGTATATTAAATGTGCATGATTTTTGCTGTTTACAGCTTAGGATTACATTTACCACTAAAGTTTGAACATACTTTCCATTTAGTTTGTTTTAAACCACATAAAATAAGAGGTTTCAGCATGTAGGAAGGCTGTTTTCAAAACATTCAGCGTTGACTGTGTTTGCCTGACAGGCATGGGGCTTATAAAAAATGAGAAAATGGCGAAAAATTAAATTTTCAAGGAAACTAAAAACCAACACCTTTCCTGTATTTCAAATGCATCCCAATGCTACAACAAATGCATCAGAATATGTCTAGGTGCAGTCAAACCCTAACCCTAACCCTAGCTCGGGCACTTCTGGAACAAATTTTAAAATCCTGGTCTGCTGAAAAAGTGCTACAAAAGTTAGTAAAATGAGTACAAATTGTTCAGAAACATTCACAATGGCAGTATTTCAGTACTTTAAAGGTATCTGCTTTCAATCTGTTTTAATTCTGCATTATCTAGGTTTTTGCAACCTGCTGCTGAAATGGTATATTAAATGTGCATGATTTTGCTGTTTACAGCTTAGGATTACATTTACCACTAAAGTTTGAACATACTTTCCATTTAGTTTGTTTTAAACCACATAAAAAAGAAGTTTCAGCATGTAGAAAGGCTGTTTTCAAAACATTTAGCGTTGACTGTGTTTGCCTGACAGGCATGGGGCTTATAAAAAATGAGAAAATGGCGAAAAATTAAATTTTCAAGGAAACTAAAAACCAACACCTTTCCTGTATTTCAAATGCATCCCAATGCACAACAAATGCATCAGAATATGTCTAGGTGCTGTCAAACCCTAACCCTAACCCTAGCTCGGGCACTTCTGGAACAAATTTTAAAATCTTGGTCTGCTGAAAAAGTGCTACAAAAGTTAGTAAAATGAGTACAAATTGTTCAGAAACATTCACAATGGCAGTATTTCAGTACTTTAAAGGTATCTGCTTTCAATCTGTTTTAATTCTGCATTATCTAGGTTTTTGCAACCTGCTGCTGAAATGGTATATTAAATGTGCATGATTTTTGCTGTTTACAGCTTTGGATTACATTTACCACTAAAGTTTGAACATACTTTCCATTTAGTTTGTTTTAAATCAGATAAAATAAGAGGATTCAGCATGTAGAAAGGCTGTTTTCAAAACATTCAGCGTTGACTGTGTTTGCCTGACAGGCATGGGGCTTATAAAAAATGAGAAAATGGCGAAAAATTAAATTTTCAAGGAAACTAAAAACCAACACCTTTCCTGTATTTCAAATGCATCCTAATGCAAAACAAATGCATCAGAATATGTCTAGGTGCTGTCAAACCCTAACCCTAACCCTAGCTCGGGCACTTCTGGAACAAATTTTAAAATCTTGGTCTGCTGAAAAAGTGCTACAAAAGTTAGTAAAATGAGTACAAATTGTTCAGAAACATTCACAATGGCAGTATTTCAGTACTTTAAAGGTATCTGCTTTCAATCTGTTTTAATTCTGCATTATCTAGGTTTTTGCAACCTGCTGCTGAAATGGTATATTAAATGTGCATGATTTTTGCTGTTTACAGCTTAGGATTACATTTACCACTAAAGTTTGAACATACTTTCCATTTAGTTTGTTTTAAACCACATAAAATAAGAGGTTTCAGCATGTAGGAAGGCTGTTTTCAAAACATTCAGCGTTGACTGTGTTTGCCTGACAGGCATGGGGCTTATAAAAAATGAGAAAATGGCGAAAAATTAAATTTTCAAGGAAACTAAAAACCAACACCTTTCCTGTATTTCAAATGCATCCCAATGCTACAACAAATGCATCAGAATATGTCTAGGTGCAGTCAAACCCTAACCCTAACCCTAGCTCGGGCACTTCTGGAACAAATTTTAAAATCCTGGTCTGCTGAAAAAGTGCTACAAAAGTTAGTAAAATGAGTACAAATTGTTCAGAAACATTCACAATGGCAGTATTTCAGTACTTTAAAGGTATCTGCTTTCAATCTGTTTTAATTCTGCATTATCTAGGTTTTTGCAACCTGCTGCTGAAATGGTATATTAAATGTGCATGATTTTTGCTGTTTACAGCTTAGGATTACATTTACCACTAAAGTTTGAACATACTTTCCATTTAGTTTGTTTTAAACCACATAAAAAAGAGGTTTCAGCATGTAGAAAGGCTGTTTTCAAAACATTCAGCGTTGACTGTGTTTGCCTGACAGGCATGGGGCTTATAAAAAATGAGAAAATGGCGAAAAATTAAATTTTCAAGGAAATTAAAAAACCAACACCTTTCCTGTATTTCAAATGCATCCCAATGCACAACAAATGCATCAGAATATGTCTAGGTGCTGTCAAACCCTAACCCTAACCCTAGCTCGGGCACTTCTGGAACAAATTTTAAAATCCTGGTCTGCTGAAAAAGTGCTACAAAAGTTAGTAAAATGAGTACAAATTGTTCAGAAACATTCACAATGGCAGTATTTCAGTACTTTAAAGGTATCTGCTTTCAATCTGTTTTAATTCTGCATTATCTAGGTTTTTGCAACCTGCTGCTGAAATGGTATATTAAATGTGCATGATTTTGCTGTTTACAGCTTAGGATTACATTTACCACTAAAGTTTGAACATACTTTCCATTTAGTTTGTTTTAAACCACATAAAAAAGAAGTTTCAGCATGTAGAAAGGCTGTTTTCAAAACATTTAGCGTTGACTGTGTTTGCCTGACAGGCATGGGGCTTATAAAAAATGAGAAAATGGCGAAAAATTAAATTTTCAAGGAAACTAAAAACCAACACCTTTCCTGTATTTCAAATGCATCCCAATGCACAACAAATGCATCAGAATATGTCTAGGTGCTGTCAAACCCTAACCCTAACCCTAGCTCGGGCACTTCTGGAACAAATTTTAAAATCTTGGTCTGCTGAAAAAGTGCTACAAAAGTTAGTAAAATGAGTACAAATTGTTCAGAAACATTCACAATGGCAGTATTTCAGTACTTTAAAGGTATCTGCTTTCAATCTGTTTTAATTCTGCATTATCTAGGTTTTTGCAACCTGCTGCTGAAATGGTATATTAAATGTGCATGATTTTTGCTGTTTACAGCTTTGGATTACATTTACCACTAAAGTTTGAACATACTTTCCATTTAGTTTGTTTTAAATCAGATAAAATAAGAGGATTCAGCATGTAGAAAGGCTGTTTTCAAAACATTCAGCGTTGACTGTGTTTGCCTGACAGGCATGGGGCTTATAAAAAATGAGAAAATGGCGAAAAATTAAATTTTCAAGGAAACTAAAAACCAACACCTTTCCTGTATTTCAAATGCATCCTAATGCAAAACAAATGCATCAGAATATGTCTAGGTGCTGTCAAACCCTAACCCTAACCCTAGCTCGGGCACTTCTGGAACAAATTTTAAAATCTTGGTCTGCTGAAAAAGTGCTACAAAAGTTAGTAAAATGAGTACAAATTGTTCAGAAACATTCACAATGGCAGTATTTCAGTACTTTAAAGGTATCTGCTTTCAATCTGTTTTAATTCTGCATTATCTAGGTTTTTGCAACCTGCTGCTGAAATGGTATATTAAATGTGCATGATTTTTGCTGTTTACAGCTTAGGATTACATTTACCACTAAAGTTTGAACATACTTTCCATTTAGTTTGTTTTAAACCACATAAAATAAGAGGTTTCAGCATGTAGGAAGGCTGTTTTCAAAACATTCAGCGTTGACTGTGTTTGCCTGACAGGCATGGGGCTTATAAAAAATGAGAAAATGGCGAAAAATTAAATTTTCAAGGAAACTAAAAACCAACACCTTTCCTGTATTTCAAATGCATCCCAATGCTACAACAAATGCATCAGAATATGTCTAGGTGCAGTCAAACCCTAACCCTAACCCTAGCTCGGGCACTTCTGGAACAAATTTTAAAATCCTGGTCTGCTGAAAAAGTGCTACAAAAGTTAGTAAAATGAGTACAAATTGTTCAGAAACATTCACAATGGCAGTATTTCAGTACTTTAAAGGTATCTGCTTTCAATCTGTTTTAATTCTGCATTATCTAGGTTTTTGCAACCTGCTGCTGAAATGGTATATTAAATGTGCATGATTTTTGCTGTTTACAGCTTAGGATTACATTTACCACTAAAGTTTGAACATACTTTCCATTTAGTTTGTTTTAAACCACATAAAAAAGAGGTTTCAGCATGTAGAAAGGCTGTTTTCAAAACATTCAGCGTTGACTGTGTTTGCCTGACAGGCATGGGGCTTATAAAAAATGAGAAAATGGCGAAAAATTAAATTTTCAAGGAAATTAAAAAACCAACACCTTTCCTGTATTTCAAATGCATCCCAATGCACAACAAATGCATCAGAATATGTCTAGGTGCTGTCAAACCCTAACCCTAACCCTAGCTCGGGCACTTCTGGAACAAATTTTAAAATCCTGGTCTGCTGAAAAAGTGCTACAAAAGTTAGTAAAATGAGTACAAATTGTTCAGAAACATTCACAATGGCAGTATTTCAGTACTTTAAAGGTATCTGCTTTCAATCTGTTTTAATTCTGCATTATCTAGGTTTTTGCAACCTGCTGCTGAAATGGTATATTAAATGTGCATGATTTTTGCTGTTTACAGCTTTGGATTACATTTAAAACTTAAGTTTGAACATACTTTCCATTTAGTTTGTTTTAAATCACATAAAATAAGAGGATTCAGCATGTAGAAAGGCTGTTTTCAAAACATTCAGCGTTGACTGTGTTTGCCTGACAGGCATGGGGCTTATAAAAAATGAGAAAATGGCGTAAAATTAAATTTTCAAGGAAACTAAAAACCAACACCTTTCCTGTATTTCAAATGCATCCTAATGCAAAACAAATGCATCAGAATATGTCTAGGTGCTGTCAAACCCTAACCCTAACCCTAGCTCGGGCACTTCTGGAACAAATTTTAAAATCCTGGTCTGCTGAAAAAGTGCTACAAAAGTTAGTAAAATGAGTACAAATTGTTCAGAAACATTCACAATGGCAGTATTTCAGTACTTTAAAGGTATCTGCTTTCAATCTGTTTTAATTCTGCATTATCTAGGTTTTTGCAACCTGCTGCTGAAATGGTATATTAAATGTGCATGATTTTTGCTGTTTACAGCTTAGGATTACATTTACCACTAAAGTTTGAACATACTTTCCATTTAGTTTGTTTTAAACCACATAAAATAAGAGGTTTCAGCATGTAGGAAGGCTGTTTTCAAAACATTCAGCGTTGACTGTGTTTGCCTGACAGGCATGGGGCTTATAAAAAATGAGAAAATGGCGAAAAATTAAATTTTCAAGGAAACTAAAAACCAACACCTTTCCTGTATTTCAAATGCATCCCAATGCTACAACAAATGCATCAGAATATGTCTAGGTGCAGTCAAACCCTAACCCTAACCCTAGCTCGGGCACTTCTGGAACAAATTTTAAAATCCTGGTCTGCTGAAAAAGTGCTACAAAAGTTAGTAAAATGAGTATAAATTGTTCAGAAACATTCACAATGGCAGTATTTCAGTACTTTAAAGGTATCTGCTTTCAATCTGTTTTAATTCTGCATTATCTAGGTTTTTGCAACCTGCTGCTGAAATGGTATATTAAATGTGCATGATTTTTGCTGTTTACAGCTTAGGATTACATTTACCACTAAAGTTTGAACATACTTTCAATTTTGTTTGTTTTAAACCTCATAAAAAAGAGGTTTCAGCATGTAGAAAGGCTGTTTTCAAAACATTCAGCGTTGACTGTGTTTGCCTGACAGGCATGGGGCTTATAAAAATGAGAAAATGGCGAAAAATTAAATTTTCAAGGAAACTAAAAACCAACACCTTTCCTGTATTTCAAATGCATCCCAATGCTACAACAAATGCATCAGAATATGTCTAGGTGCTGTCAAACCCTAACCCTAACCCTAGCTCGGGCACTTCTGGAACAAATTTTAAAATCCTGGTCTGCTGAAAAAGTGCTACAAAAGTTAGTAAAATGAGTACAAATTGTTCAGAAACATTCACAATGGCAGTATTTCAGTACTTTAAAGGTATCTGCTTTCAATCTGTTTTAATTCTGCATTATCTAGGTTTTTGCAACCTGCTGCTGAAATGGTATATTAAATGTGCATGATTTTTGCTGTTTACAGCTTTGGATTACATTTAAAACTTAAGTTTGAACATACTTTCCATTTAGTTTGTTTTAAATCAGATAAAATAAGAGGTTTCAGCATGTAGAAAGGCTGTTTTCAAAACATTCAGCGTTGACTGTGTTTGCCTGACAGGCATGGGGCTTATAAAAAATGAGAAAATGGCGAAAAATTAAATTTTCAAGGAAACTAAAAACCAACACCTTTCCTGTATTTCAAATGCATCCCAATGCTACAACAAATGCATCAGAATATGTCTAGGTGCAGTCAAACCCTAACCCTAACCCTAGCTCGGGCACTTCTGGAACAAATTTTAAAATCCTGGTCTGCTGAAAAAGTGCTACAAAAGTTAGTAAAATGAGTACAAATTGTTCAGAAACATTCACAATGGCAGTATTTCAGTACTTTAAAGGTATCTGCTTTCAATCTGTTTTAATTCTGCATTATCTAGGTTTTTGCAACCTGCTGCTGAAATGGTATATTAAATGTGCATGATTTTTGCTGTTTACAGCTTAGGATTACATTTACCACTAAAGTTTGAACATACTTTCCATTTAGTTTGTTTTAAACCACATAAAAAAGAGGTTTCAGCATGTAGAAAGGCTGTTTTCAAAACATTCAGCGTTGACTGTGTTTGCCTGACAGGCATGGGGCTTATAAAAAATGAGAAAATGGCGAAAAATTAAATTTTCAAGGAAATTAAAAAACCAACACCTTTCCTGTATTTCAAATGCATCCCAATGCACAACAAATGCATCAGAATATGTCTAGGTGCTGTCAAACCCTAACCCTAACCCTAGCTCGGGCACTTCTGGAACAAATTTTAAAATCCTGGTCTGCTGAAAAAGTGCTACAAAAGTTAGTAAAATGAGTACAAATTGTTCAGAAACATTCACAATGGCAGTATTTCAGTACTTTAAAGGTATCTGCTTTCAATCTGTTTTAATTCTGCATTATCTAGGTTTTTGCAACCTGCTGCTGAAATGGTATATTAAATGTGCATGATTTTTGCTGTTTACAGCTTTGGATTACATTTAAAACTTAAGTTTGAACATACTTTCCATTTAGTTTGTTTTAAATCAGATAAAATAAGAGGATTCAGCATGTAGAAAGGCTGTTTTCAAAACATTCAGCGTTGACTGTGTTTGCCTGACAGGCATGGGGCTTATAAAAATGAGAAAATGGCGAAAAATTAAATTTTCAAGGAAACTAAAAACCAACACCTTTCCTGTATTTCAAATGCATCCCAATGCACAACAAATACATCAGAATATGTCTAGGTGCTGTCAAACCCTAACCCTAACCCTAGCTCGGGCACTTCTGGAACAAATTTTAAAATCCTGGTCTGCTGAAAAAGTGCTACAAAAGTTAGTAAAATGAGTAAAAATTGTTCAGAAACATTCACAATGGCAGTATTTCAGTACTTTAAAGGTACCTGCTTTCAATCTGTTTTAATTCTGCATTATCTAGGTTTTTGCAACCTGCTGCTGAAATGGTATATTAAATGTGCATGATTTTTGCTGTTTACAGCTTAGGATTACATTTACCACTAAAGTTTGAACATACTTTCCATTTAGTTTGTTTTAAATCACATAAAATAAGAGGATTCAGCATGTAGAAAGGCTGTTTTCAAAACATTCAGCGTTGACTGTGTTTGCCTGACAGGCATGGGGCTTATAAAAATGAGAAAATGGCGAAAAATTAAATTTTCAAGGAAACTAAAAACCAACACCTTTCCTGTATTTCAAATGCATCCCAATGCTACAACAAATGCATCAGAATATGTCTAGGTGCTGTCAAACCCTAACCCTAACCCTAGCTCGGGCACTTCTGGAACAAATTTTAAAATCCTGGTCTGCTGAAAAAGTGCTACAAAAGTTAGTAAAATAAGTACAAATTGTTCAGAAACATTCACAATGGCAGTATTTCAGTACTTTAAAGGTATCTGCTTTCAATCTGTTTTAATTCTGCATTATCTAGGTTTTTGCAACCTGCTGCTGAAATGGTATATTAAATGTGCATGATTTTGCTGTTTACAGCTTAGGATTACATTTACCACTAAAGTTTGAACATACTTTCCATTTAGTTTGTTTTAAACCACATAAAATAAGAGGTTTCAGCATGTAGGAAGGCTGTTTTCAAAACATTCAGCGTTGACTGTGTTTGCCTGACAGGCATGGGGCTTATAAAAAATGAGAAAATGGCGAAAAATTAAATTTTCAAGGAAACTAAAAACCAACACCTTTCCTGTATTTCAAATGCATCCCAATGCTACAACAAATGCATCAGAATATGTCTAGGTGCAGTCAAACCCTAACCCTAACCCTAGCTCGGGCACTTCTGGAACAAATTTTAAAATCCTGGTCTGCTGAAAAAGTGCTACAAAAGTTAGTAAAATGAGTACAAATTGTTCAGAAACATTCACAATGGCAGTATTTCAGTACTTTAAAGGTATCTGCTTTCAATCTGTTTTAATTCTGCATTATCTAGGTTTTTGCAACCTGCTGCTGAAATGGTATATTAAATGTGCATGATTTTTGCTGTTTACAGCTTAGGATTACATTTACCACTAAAGTTTGAACATACTTTCCATTTAGTTTGTTTTAAACCACATAAAAAAGAGGTTTCAGCATGTAGAAAGGCTGTTTTCAAAACATTCAGCGTTGACTGTGTTTGCCTGACAGGCATGGGGCTTATAAAAAATGAGAAAATGGCGAAAAATTAAATTTTCAAGGAAATTAAAAAACCAACACCTTTCCTGTATTTCAAATGCATCCCAATGCACAACAAATGCATCAGAATATGTCTAGGTGCTGTCAAACCCTAACCCTAACCCTAGCTCGGGCACTTCTGGAACAAATTTTAAAATCCTGGTCTGCTGAAAAAGTGCTACAAAAGTTAGTAAAATGAGTACAAATTGTTCAGAAACATTCACAATGGCAGTATTTCAGTACTTTAAAGGTATCTGCTTTCAATCTGTTTTAATTCTGCATTATCTAGGTTTTTGCAACCTGCTGCTGAAATGGTATATTAAATGTGCATGATTTTGCTGTTTACAGCTTAGGATTACATTTACCACTAAAGTTTGAACATACTTTCCATTTAGTTTGTTTTAAACCACATAAAAAAGAAGTTTCAGCATGTAGAAAGGCTGTTTTCAAAACATTTAGCGTTGACTGTGTTTGCCTGACAGGCATGGGGCTTATAAAAAATGAGAAAATGGCGAAAAATTAAATTTTCAAGGAAACTAAAAACCAACACCTTTCCTGTATTTCAAATGCATCCCAATGCACAACAAATGCATCAGAATATGTCTAGGTGCTGTCAAACCCTAACCCTAACCCTAGCTCGGGCACTTCTGGAACAAATTTTAAAATCTTGGTCTGCTGAAAAAGTGCTACAAAAGTTAGTAAAATGAGTACAAATTGTTCAGAAACATTCACAATGGCAGTATTTCAGTACTTTAAAGGTATCTGCTTTCAATCTGTTTTAATTCTGCATTATCTAGGTTTTTGCAACCTGCTGCTGAAATGGTATATTAAATGTGCATGATTTTTGCTGTTTACAGCTTTGGATTACATTTACCACTAAAGTTTGAACATACTTTCCATTTAGTTTGTTTTAAACCACATAAAAAAGAAGTTTCAGCATGTAGAAAGGCTGTTTTCAAAACATTCAGCGTTGACTGTGTTTGCCTGACAGGCATGGGGCTTATAAAAAATGAGAAAATGGCGAAAAATTAAATTTTCAAGGAAACTAAAAACCAACACCTTTCCTGTATTTCAAATGCATCCTAATGCAAAACAAATGCATCAGAATATGTCTAGGTGCTGTCAAACCCTAACCCTAACCCTAGCTCGGGCACTTCTGGAACAAATTTTAAAATCTTGGTCTGCTGAAAAAGTGCTACAAAAGTTAGTAAAATGAGTACAAATTGTTCAGAAACATTCACAATGGCAGTATTTCAGTACTTTAAAGGTATCTGCTTTCAATCTGTTTTAATTCTGCATTATCTAGGTTTTTGCAACCTGCTGCTGAAATGGTATATTAAATGTGCATGATTTTTGCTGTTTACAGCTTAGGATTACATTTACCACTAAAGTTTGAACATACTTTCCATTTAGTTTGTTTTAAACCACATAAAATAAGAGGTTTCAGCATGTAGGAAGGCTGTTTTCAAAACATTCAGCGTTGACTGTGTTTGCCTGACAGGCATGGGGCTTATAAAAAATGAGAAAATGGCGAAAAATTAAATTTTCAAGGAAACTAAAAACCAACACCTTTCCTGTATTTCAAATGCATCCCAATGCTACAACAAATGCATCAGAATATGTCTAGGTGCAGTCAAACCCTAACCCTAACCCTAGCTCGGGCACTTCTGGAACAAATTTTAAAATCCTGGTCTGCTGAAAAAGTGCTACAAAAGTTAGTAAAATGAGTACAAATTGTTCAGAAACATTCACAATGGTAGTATTTCAGTACTTTAAAGGTATCTGCTTTCAATCTGTTTTAATTCTGCATTATCTAGGTTTTTGCAACCTGCTGCTGAAATGGTATATTAAATGTGCATGATTTTTGCTGTTTACAGCTTAGGATTACATTTACCACTAAAGTTTGAACATACTTTCCATTTAGTTTGTTTTAAACCACATAAAAAAGAGGTTTCAGCATGTAGAAAGGCTGTTTTCAAAACATTCAGCGTTGACTGTGTTTGCCTGACAGGCATGGGGCTTATAAAAAATGAGAAAATGGCGAAAAATTAAATTTTCAAGGAAATTAAAAAACCAACACCTTTCCTGTATTTCAAATGCATCCCAATGCACAACAAATGCATCAGAATATGTCTAGGTGCTGTCAAACCCTAACCCTAACCCTAGCTCGGGCACTTCTGGAACAAATTTTAAAATCCTGGTCTGCTGAAAAAGTGCTACAAAAGTTAGTAAAATGAGTACAAATTGTTCAGAAACATTCACAATGGCAGTATTTCAGTACTTTAAAGGTATCTGCTTTCAATCTGTTTTAATTCTGCATTATCTAGGTTTTTGCAACCTGCTGCTGAAATGGTATATTAAATGTGCATGATTTTTGCTGTTTACAGCTTTGGATTACATTTAAAACTTAAGTTTGAACATACTTTCCATTTAGTTTGTTTTAAATCACATAAAATAAGAGGATTCAGCATGTAGAAAGGCTGTTTTCAAAACATTCAGCGTTGACTGTGTTTGCCTGACAGGCATGGGGCTTATAAAAAATGAGAAAATGGCGTAAAATTAAATTTTCAAGGAAACTAAAAACCAACACCTTTCCTGTATTTCAAATGCATCCTAAAGCAAAACAAATGCATCAGAATATGTCTAGGTGCTGTCAAACCCTAACCCTAACCCTAGCTCGGGCACTTCTGGAACAAATTTTAAAATCCTGGTCTGCTGAAAAAGTGCTACAAAAGTTAGTAAAATGAGTACAAATTGTTCAGAAACATTCACAATGGCAGTATTTCAGTACTTTAAAGGTATCTGCTTTCAATCTGTTTTAATTCTGCATTATCTAGGTTTTTGCAACCTGCTGCTGAAATGGTATATTAAATGTGCATGATTTTTGCTGTTTACAGCTTAGGATTACATTTACCACTAAAGTTTGAACATACTTTCCATTTAGTTTGTTTTAAACCACATAAAATAAGAGGTTTCAGCATGTAGGAAGGCTGTTTTCAAAACATTCAGCGTTGACTGTGTTTGCCTGACAGGCATGGGGCTTATAAAAAATGAGAAAATGGCGAAAAATTAAATTTTCAAGGAAACTCAAAACCAACACCTTTCCTGTATTTCAAATGCATCCCAATGCTACAACAAATGCATCAGAATATGTCTAGGTGCAGTCAAACCCTAACCCTAACCCTAGCTCGGGCACTTCTGGAACAAATTTTAAAATCCTGGTCTGCTGAAAAAGTGCTACAAAAGTTAGTAAAATGAGTATAAATTGTTCAGAAACATTCACAATGGCAGTATTTCAGTACTTTAAAGGTATCAGCTTTCAATCTGTTTTAATTCTGCATTATCTAGGTTTTTGCAACCTGCTGCTGAAATGGTATATTAAATGTGCATGATTTTTGCTGTTTACAGCTTTGGATTTCATTTACCACTTAAGTTTGAACATACTTTCCATTTAGTTTGTTTTAAATCAGATAAAATAAGAGGATTCAGCATGTAGAAAGGCTGTTTTCAAAACATTCAGCGTTGACTGTGTTTGCCTGACAGGCATGGGGCTTATAAAAAATGAGAAAATGGCGAAAAAATAAATTTTCAAGGAAATTAAAAAACCAACACCTTTCCTGTATTTCAAATGCATCCCAATGCACAACAAATGCATCAGAATATGTCTAGGTGCTGTCAAACCCTAACCCTAACCCTAGCTCGGGCACTTCTGGAACAAATTTTAAAATCCTGGTCTGCTGAAAAAGTGCTACAAAAGTTAGTAAAATGAGTACAAATTGTTCAGAAACATTCACAATGGCAGTATTTCAGTACTTTAAAGGTATCTGCTTTCAATCTGTTTTAATTCTGCATTATCTAGGTTTTTGCAACCTGCTGCTGAAATGGTATATTAAATGTGCATGATTTTTGCTGTTTACAGCTTTGGATTACATTTAAAACTTAAGTTTGAACATACTTTCCATTTAGTTTGTTTTAAATCACATAAAATAAGAGGATTCAGCATGTAGAAAGGCTGTTTTCAAAACATTCAGCGTTGACTGTGTTTGCCTGACAGGCATGGGGCTTATAAAAAATGAGAAAATGGCGTAAAATTAAATTTTCAAGGAAACTAAAAACCAACACCTTTCCTGTATTTCAAATGCATCCTAAAGCAAAACAAATGCATCAGAATATGTCTAGGTGCTGTCAAACCCTAACCCTAACCCTAGCTCGGGCACTTCTGGAACAAATTTTAAAATCCTGGTCTGCTGAAAAAGTGCTACAAAAGTTAGTAAAATGAGTACAAATTGTTCAGAAACATTCACAATGGCAGTATTTCAGTACTTTAAAGGTATCTGCTTTCAATCTGTTTTAATTCTGCATTATCTAGGTTTTTGCAACCTGCTGCTGAAATGGTATATTAAATGTGCATGATTTTTGCTGTTTACAGCTTAGGATTACATTTACCACTAAAGTTTGAACATACTTTCCATTTAGTTTGTTTTAAACCACATAAAATAAGAGGTTTCAGCATGTAGGAAGGCTGTTTTCAAAACATTCAGCGTTGACTGTGTTTGCCTGACAGGCATGGGGCTTATAAAAAATGAGAAAATGGCGAAAAATTAAATTTTCAAGGAAACTCAAAACCAACACCTTTCCTGTATTTCAAATGCATCCCAATGCTACAACAAATGCATCAGAATATGTCTAGGTGCAGTCAAACCCTAACCCTAACCCTAGCTCGGGCACTTCTGGAACAAATTTTAAAATCCTGGTCTGCTGAAAAAGTGCTACAAAAGTTAGTAAAATGAGTATAAATTGTTCAGAAACATTCACAATGGCAGTATTTCAGTACTTTAAAGGTATCAGCTTTCAATCTGTTTTAATTCTGCATTATCTAGGTTTTTGCAACCTGCTGCTGAAATGGTATATTAAATGTGCATGATTTTTGCTGTTTACAGCTTTGGATTTCATTTACCACTTAAGTTTGAACATACTTTCCATTTAGTTTGTTTTAAATCAGATAAAATAAGAGGATTCAGCATGTAGAAAGGCTGTTTTCAAAACATTCAGCGTTGACTGTGTTTGCCTGACAGGCATGGGGCTTATAAAAATGAGAAAATGGCGAAAAATTAAATTTTCAAGGAAACTAAAAACCAACACCTTTCCTGTATTTCAAATGCATCCCAATGCTACAACAAATGCATCAGAATATGTCTAGGTGCTGTCAAACCCTAACCCTAACCCTAGCTCGGGCACTTCTGGAACAAATTTTAAAATCCTGGTCTGCTGAAAAAGTGCTACAAAAGTTAGTAAAATGAGTACAAATTGTTCAGAAACATTCACAATGGCAGTATTTCAGTACTTTAAAGGTATCTGCTTTCAATCTGTTTTAATTCTGCATTATCTAGGTTTTTGCAACCTGCTGCTGAAATGGTATATTAAATGTGCATGATTTTTGCTGTTTACAGCTTTGGATTACATTTAAAACTTAAGTTTGAACATACTTTCCATTTAGTTTGTTTTAAATCAGATAAAATAAGAGGTTTCAGCATGTAGAAAGGCTGTTTTCAAAACATTCAGCGTTGACTGTGTTTGCCTGACAGGCATGGGGCTTATAAAAAATGAGAAAATGGCGAAAAATTAAATTTTCAAGGAAACTAAAAACCAACACCTTTCCTGTATTTCAAATGCATCCCAATGCTACAACAAATGCATCAGAATATGTCTAGGTGCAGTCAAACCCTAACCCTAACCCTAGCTCGGGCACTTCTGGAACAAATTTTAAAATCCTGGTCTGCTGAAAAAGTGCTACAAAAGTTAGTAAAATGAGTACAAATTGTTCAGAAACATTCACAATGGCAGTATTTCAGTACTTTAAAGGTATCTGCTTTCAATCTGTTTTAATTCTGCATTATCTAGGTTTTTGCAACCTGCTGCTGAAATGGTATATTAAATGTGCATGATTTTTGCTGTTTACAGCTTAGGATTACATTTACCACTAAAGTTTGAACATACTTTCCATTTAGTTTGTTTTAAACCACATAAAAAAGAGGTTTCAGCATGTAGAAAGGCTGTTTTCAAAACATTCAGCGTTGACTGTGTTTGCCTGACAGGCATGGGGCTTATAAAAAATGAGAAAATGGCGAAAAATTAAATTTTCAAGGAAATTAAAAAACCAACACCTTTCCTGTATTTCAAATGCATCCCAATGCACAACAAATGCATCAGAATATGTCTAGGTGCTGTCAAACCCTAACCCTAACCCTAGCTCGGGCACTTCTGGAACAAATTTTAAAATCCTGGTCTGCTGAAAAAGTGCTACAAAAGTTAGTAAAATGAGTACAAATTGTTCAGAAACATTCACAATGGCAGTATTTCAGTACTTTAAAGGTATCTGCTTTCAATCTGTTTTAATTCTGCATTATCTAGGTTTTTGCAACCTGCTGCTGAAATGGTATATTAAATGTGCATGATTTTGCTGTTTACAGCTTAGGATTACATTTACCACTAAAGTTTGAACATACTTTCCATTTAGTTTGTTTTAAACCACATAAAAAAGAAGTTTCAGCATGTAGAAAGGCTGTTTTCAAAACATTCAGCGTTGACTGTGTTTGCCTGACAGGCATGGGGCTTATAAAAATGAGAAAATGGCGAAAAATTAAATTTTCAAGGAAACTAAAAACCAACACCTTTCCTGTATTTCAAATGCATCCCAATGCACAACAAATACATCAGAATATGTCTAGGTGCAGTCAAACCCTAACCCTAACCCTAGCTCGGGCACTTCTGGAACAAATTTTAAAATCCTGGTCTGCTGAAAAAGTGCTACAAAAGTTAGTAAAATGAGTACAAATTGTTCAGAAACATTCACAATGGCAGTATTTCAGTACTTTAAAGGTATCTGCTTTCAATCTGTTTTAATTCTGCATTATCTAGGTTTTTGCAACCTGCTGCTGAAATGGTATATTAAATGTGCATGATTTTTGCTGTTTACAGCTTTGGATTACATTTAAAACTTAAGTTTGAACATACTTTCCATTTAGTTTGTTTTAAATCACATAAAATAAGAGGATTCAGCATGTAGAAAGGCTGTTTTCAAAACATTCAGCGTTGACTGTGTTTGCCTGACAGGCATGGGGCTTATAAAAAATGAGAAAATGGCGTAAAATTAAATTTTCAAGGAAACTAAAAACCAACACCTTTCCTGTATTTCAAATGCATCCTAAAGCAAAACAAATGCATCAGAATATGTCTAGGTGCTGTCAAACCCTAACCCTAACCCTAGCTCGGGCACTTCTGGAACAAATTTTAAAATCCTGGTCTGCTGAAAAAGTGCTACAAAAGTTAGTAAAATGAGTACAAATTGTTCAGAAACATTCACAATGGCAGTATTTCAGTACTTTAAAGGTATCTGCTTTCAATCTGTTTTAATTCTGCATTATCTAGGTTTTTGCAACCTGCTGCTGAAATGGTATATTAAATGTGCATGATTTTTGCTGTTTACAGCTTAGGATTACATTTACCACTAAAGTTTGAACATACTTTCCATTTAGTTTGTTTTAAACCACATAAAATAAGAGGTTTCAGCATGTAGGAAGGCTGTTTTCAAAACATTCAGCGTTGACTGTGTTTGCCTGACAGGCATGGGGCTTATAAAAAATGAGAAAATGGCGAAAAATTAAATTTTCAAGGAAACTCAAAACCAACACCTTTCCTGTATTTCAAATGCATCCCAATGCTACAACAAATGCATCAGAATATGTCTAGGTGCAGTCAAACCCTAACCCTAACCCTAGCTCGGGCACTTCTGGAACAAATTTTAAAATCCTGGTCTGCTGAAAAAGTGCTACAAAAGTTAGTAAAATGAGTATAAATTGTTCAGAAACATTCACAATGGCAGTATTTCAGTACTTTAAAGGTATCTGCTTTCAATCTGTTTTAATTCTGCATTATCTAGGTTTTTGCAACCTGCTGCTGAAATGGTATATTAAATGTGCATGATTTTTGCTGTTTACAGCTTTGGATTTCATTTACCACTTAAGTTTGAACATACTTTCCATTTAGTTTGTTTTAAATCAGATAAAATAAGAGGATTCAGCATGTAGAAAGGCTGTTTTCAAAACATTCAGCGTTGACTGTGTTTGCCTGACAGGCATGGGGCTTATAAAAATGAGAAAATGGCGAAAAATTAAATTTTCAAGGAAACTAAAAACCAACACCTTTCCTGTATTTCAAATGCATCCCAATGCTACAACAAATGCATCAGAATATGTCTAGGTGCTGTCAAACCCTAACCCTAACCCTAGCTCGGGCACTTCTGGAACAAATTTTAAAATCCTGGTCTGCTGAAAAAGTGCTACAAAAGTTAGTAAAATGAGTACAAATTGTTCAGAAACATTCACAATGGCAGTATTTCAGTACTTTAAAGGTATCTGCTTTCAATCTGTTTTAATTCTGCATTATCTAGGTTTTTGCAACCTGCTGCTGAAATGGTATATTAAATGTGCATGATTTTTGCTGTTTACAGCTTTGGATTACATTTAAAACTTAAGTTTGAACATACTTTCCATTTAGTTTGTTTTAAATCAGATAAAATAAGAGGTTTCAGCATGTAGAAAGGCTGTTTTCAAAACATTCAGCGTTGACTGTGTTTGCCTGACAGGCATGGGGCTTATAAAAAATGAGAAAATGGCGAAAAATTAAATTTTCAAGGAAACTAAAAACCAACACCTTTCCTGTATTTCAAATGCATCCCAATGCTACAACAAATGCATCAGAATATGTCTAGGTGCAGTCAAACCCTAACCCTAACCCTAGCTCGGGCACTTCTGGAACAAATTTTAAAATCCTGGTCTGCTGAAAAAGTGCTACAAAAGTTAGTAAAATGAGTACAAATTGTTCAGAAACATTCACAATGGCAGTATTTCAGTACTTTAAAGGTATCTGCTTTCAATCTGTTTTAATTCTGCATTATCTAGGTTTTTGCAACCTGCTGCTGAAATGGTATATTAAATGTGCATGATTTTTGCTGTTTACAGCTTAGGATTACATTTACCACTAAAGTTTGAACATACTTTCCATTTAGTTTGTTTTAAACCACATAAAAAAGAGGTTTCAGCATGTAGAAAGGCTGTTTTCAAAACATTCAGCGTTGACTGTGTTTGCCTGACAGGCATGGGGCTTATAAAAAATGAGAAAATGGCGAAAAATTAAATTTTCAAGGAAATTAAAAAACCAACACCTTTCCTGTATTTCAAATGCATCCCAATGCACAACAAATGCATCAGAATATGTCTAGGTGCTGTCAAACCCTAACCCTAACCCTAGCTCGGGCACTTCTGGAACAAATTTTAAAATCCTGGTCTGCTGAAAAAGTGCTACAAAAGTTAGTAAAATGAGTACAAATTGTTCAGAAACATTCACAATGGCAGTATTTCAGTACTTTAAAGGTATCTGCTTTCAATCTGTTTTAATTCTGCATTATCTAGGTTTTTGCAACCTGCTGCTGAAATGGTATATTAAATGTGCATGATTTTGCTGTTTACAGCTTAGGATTACATTTACCACTAAAGTTTGAACATACTTTCCATTTAGTTTGTTTTAAACCACATAAAAAAGAAGTTTCAGCATGTAGAAAGGCTGTTTTCAAAACATTCAGCGTTGACTGTGTTTGCCTGACAGGCATGGGGCTTATAAAAATGAGAAAATGGCGAAAAATTAAATTTTCAAGGAAACTAAAAACCAACACCTTTCCTGTATTTCAAATGCATCCCAATGCACAACAAATACATCAGAATATGTCTAGGTGCTGTCAAACCCTAACCCTAACCCTAGCTCGGGCACTTCTGGAACAAATTTTAAAATCCTGGTCTGCTGAAAAAGTGCTACAAAAGTTAGTAAAATGAGTACAAATTGTTCAGAAACATTCACAATGGCAGTATTTCAGTACTTTAAAGGTACCTGCTTTCAATCTGTTTTAATTCTGCATTATCTAGGTTTTTGCAACCTGCTGCTGAAATGGTATATTAAATGTGCATGATTTTTGCTGTTTACAGCTTAGGATTACATTTACCACTAAAGTTTGAACATACTTTCCATTTAGTTTGTTTTAAATCACATAAAATAAGAGGATTCAGCATGTAGAAAGGCTGTTTTCAAAACATTCAGCGTTGACTGTGTTTGCCTGACAGGCATGGGGCTTATAAAAATGAGAAAATGGCGAAAAATTAAATTTTCAAGGAAACTAAAAACCAACACCTTTCCTGTATTTCAAATGCATCCCAATGCACAACAAATGCATCAGAATATGTCTAGGTGCTGTCAAACCCTAACCCTAACCCTAGCTCGGGCACTTCTGGAACAAATTTTAAAATCTTGGTCTGCTGAAAAAGTGCTACAAAAGTTAGTAAAATGAGTACAAATTGTTCAGAAACATTCACAATGGCAGTATTTCAGTACTTTAAAGGTATCTGCTTTCAATCTGTTTTAATTCTGCATTATCTAGGTTTTTGCAACCTGCTGCTGAAATGGTATATTAAATGTGCATGATTTTGCTGTTTACAGCTTAGGATTACATTTACCACTAAAGTTTGAACATACTTTCCATTTAGTTTGTTTTAAACCACATAAAAAAGAAGTTTCAGCATGTAGAAAGGCTGTTTTCAAAACATTCAGCGTTGACTGTGTTTGCCTGACAGGCATGGGGCTTATAAAAAATGAGAAAATGGCGAAAAATTAAATTTTCAAGGAAACTAAAAACCAACACCTTTCCTGTATTTCAAATGCATCCCAATGCACAACAAATGCATCAGAATATGTCTAGGTGCTGTCAAACCCTAACCCTAACCCTAGCTCGGGCACTTCTGGAACAAATTTTAAAATCTTGGTCTGCTGAAAAAGTGCTACAAAAGTTAGTAAAATGAGTACAAATTGTTCAGAAACATTCACAATGGCAGTATTTCAGTACTTTAAAGGTATCTGCTTTCAATCTGTTTTAATTCTGCATTATCTAAGTTTTTGCAACCTGCTGCTGAAATGGTATATTAAATGTGCATGATTTTTGCTGTTTACAGCTTTGGATTACATTTACCACTTAAGTTTGAACATACTTTCCATTTAGTTTGTTTTAAATCAGATAAAATAAGAGGATTCAGCATGTAGAAAGGCTGTTTTCAAAACATTCAGCGTTGACTGTGTTTGCCTGACAGGCATGGGGCTTATAAAAAATGAGAAAATGGCGTAAAATTAAATTTTCAAGGAAACTAAAAACCAACACCTTTCCTGTATTTCAAATGCATCCTAATGCAAAACAAATGCATCAGAATATGTCTAGGTGCTGTCAAACCCTAACCCTAACCCTAGCTCGGGCACTTCTGGAACAAATTTTAAAATCCTGGTCTGCTGAAAAAGTGCTACAAAAGTTAGTAAAATGAGTACAAATTGTTCAGAAACATTCACAATGGCAGTATTTCAGTACTTTAAAGGTATCTGCTTTCAATCTGTTTTAATTCTGCATTATCTAGGTTTTTGCAACCTGCTGCTGAAATGGTATATTAAATGTGCATGATTTTTGCTGTTTACAGCTTAGGATTACATTTACCACTAAAGTTTGAACATACTTTCCATTTAGTTTGTTTTAAACCACATTAAATAATAGGTTTCAGCATGTAGAAAGGCTGTTTTCAAAACATTCAGCGTTGACTGTGTTTGCCTGACAGGCATGGGGCTTATAAAAAATGAGAAAATGGCGTAAAATTAAATTTTCAAGGAAACTAAAAACCAACACCTTTCCTGTATTTCAAATGCATCCTAATGCAAAACAAATGCATCAGAATATGTCTAGGTGCTGTCAAACCCTAACCCTAACCCTAGCTCGGGCACTTCTGGAACAAATTTTAAAATCCTGGTCTGCTGAAAAAGTGCTACAAAAGTTAGTAAAATGAGTACAAATTGTTCAGAAACATTCACAATGGCAGTATTTCAGTACTTTAAAGGTATCTGCTTTCAATCTGTTTTAATTCTGCATTATCTAGGTTTTTGCAACCTGCTGCTGAAATGGTATATTAAATGTGCATGATTTTTGCTGTTTACAGCTTAGGATTACATTTACCACTAAAGTTTGAACATACTTTCCATTTAGTTTGTTTTAAACCACATTAAATAATAGGTTTCAGCATGTAGGAAGGCTGTTTTCAAAACATGCAGCGTTGACTGTGTTTGCCTGACAGGCATGGGGCTTATAAAAAATGAGAAAATGGCGAAAAATTAAATTTTCAAGGAAACTAAAAACCAACACCTTTCCTGTATTTCAAATGCATCCCAATGCTACAACAAATGCATCAGAATATGTCTAGGTGCAGTCAAACCCTAACCCTAACCCTAGCTCGGGCACTTCTGGAACAAATTTTAAAATCCTGGTCTGCTGAAAAAGTGCTACAAAAGTTAGTAAAATGAGTACAAATTGTTCAGAAACATTCACAATGGCAGTATTTCAGTACTTTAAAGGTATCTGCTTTCAATCTGTTTTAATTCTGCATTATCTAGGTTTTTGCAACCTGCTGCTGAAATGGTATATTAAATGTGCATGATTTTTGCTGTTTACAGCTTAGGATTACATTTACCACTAAAGTTTGAACATACTTTCCATTTAGTTTGTTTTAAACCACATAAAATAAGAGGTTTCAGCATGTAGGAAGGCTGTTTTCAAAACATTCAGCGTTGACTGTGTTTGCCTGACAGGCATGGGGCTTATAAAAAATGAGAAAATGGCGAAAAATTAAATTTTCAAGGAAACTAAAAACCAACACCTTTCCTGTATTTCAAATGCATCCCAATGCTACAACAAATGCATCAGAATATGTCTAGGTGCAGTCAAACCCTAACCCTAACCCTAGCTCGGGCACTTCTGGAACAAATTTTAAAATCCTGGTCTGCTGAAAAAGTGCTACAAAAGTTAGTAAAATGAGTACAAATTGTTCAGAAACATTCACAATGGCAGTATTTCAGTACTTTAAAGGTATCTGCTTTCAATCTGTTTTAATTCTGCATTATCTAGGTTTTTGCAACCTGCTGCTGAAATGGTATATTAAATGTGCATGATTTTGCTGTTTACAGCTTAGGATTACATTTACCACTAAAGTTTGAACATACTTTCCATTTAGTTTGTTTTAAACCACATAAAAAAGAAGTTTCAGCATGTAGAAAGGCTGTTTTCAAAACATTTAGCGTTGACTGTGTTTGCCTGACAGGCATGGGGCTTATAAAAAATGAGAAAATGGCGAAAAATTAAATTTTCAAGGAAACTAAAAACCAACACCTTTCCTGTATTTCAAATGCATCCCAATGCACAACAAATGCATCAGAATATGTCTAGGTGCTGTCAAATCCTAACCCTAACCCTAGCTCGGGCACTTCTGGAACAAATTTTAAAATCTTGGTCTGCTGAAAAAGTGCTACAAAAGTTAGTAAAATGAGTACAAATTGTTCAGAAACATTCACAATGGCAGTATTTCAGTACTTTAAAGGTATCTGCTTTCAATCTGTTTTAATTCTGCATTATCTAGGTTTTTGCAACCTGCTGCTGAAATGGTATATTAAATGTGCATGATTTTTGCTGTTTACAGCTTTGGATTACATTTACCACTAAAGTTTGAACATACTTTCCATTTAGTTTGTTTTAAATCAGATAAAATAAGAGGATTCAGCATGTAGAAAGGCTGTTTTCAAAACATTCAGCGTTGACTGTGTTTGCCTGACAGGCATGGGGCTTATAAAAAATGAGAAAATGGCGAAAAATTAAATTTTCAAGGAAACTAAAAACCAACACCTTTCCTGTATTTCAAATGCATCCTAATGCAAAACAAATGCATCAGAATATGTCTAGGTGCAGTCAAACCCTAACCCTAACCCTAGCTCGGGCACTTCTGGAACAAATTTTAAAATCCTGGTCTGCTGAAAAAGTGCTACAAAAGTTAGTAAAATGAGTACAAATTGTTCAGAAACATTCACAATGGCAGTATTTCAGTACTTTAAAGGTATCTGCTTTCAATCTGTTTTAATTCTGCATTATCTAGGTTTTTGCAACCTGCTGCTGAAATGGTATATTAAATGTGCATGATTTTTGCTGTTTACAGCTTAGGATTACATTTACCACTAAAGTTTGAACATACTTTCCATTTAGTTTGTTTTAAACCACATAAAAAAGAGGTTTCAGCATGTAGAAAGGCTGTTTTCAAAACATTCAGCGTTGACTGTGTTTGCCTGACAGGCATGGGGCTTATAAAAAATGAGAAAATGGCGAAAAATTAAATTTTCAAGGAAATTAAAAAACCAACACCTTTCCTGTATTTCAAATGCATCCCAATGCACAACAAATGCATCAGAATATGTCTAGGTGCTGTCAAACCCTAACCCTAACCCTAGCTCGGGCACTTCTGGAACAAATTTTAAAATCCTGGTCTGCTGAAAAAGTGCTACAAAAGTTAGTAAAATGAGTACAAATTGTTCAGAAACATTCACAATGGCAGTATTTCAGTACTTTAAAGGTATCTGCTTTCAATCTGTTTTAATTCTGCATTATCTAGGTTTTTGCAACCTGCTGCTGAAATGGTATATTAAATGTGCATGATTTTTGCTGTTTACAGCTTTGGATTACATTTAAAACTTAAGTTTGAACATACTTTCCATTTAGTTTGTTTTAAATCAGATAAAATAAGAGGATTCAGCATGTAGAAAGGCTGTTTTCAAAACATTCAGCGTTGACTGTTTTTGCCTGACAGGCATGGGGCTTATAAAAATGAGAAAATGGCGAAAAATTAAATTTTCAAGGAAACTAAAAACCAACACCTTTCCTGTATTTCAAATGCATCCCAATGCACAACAAATACATCAGAATATGTCTAGGTGCTGTCAAACCCTAACCCTAACCCTAGCTCGGGCACTTCTGGAACAAATTTTAAAATCCTGGTCTGCTGAAAAAGTGCTACAAAAGTTAGTAAAATGAGTAAAAATTGTTCAGAAACATTCACAATGGCAGTATTTCAGTACTTTAAAGGTACCTGCTTTCAATCTGTTTTAATTCTGCATTATCTAGGTTTTTGCAACCTGCTGCTGAAATGGTATATTAAATGTGCATGATTTTGCTGTTTACAGCTTAGGATTACATTTACCACTAAAGTTTGAACATACTTTCCATTTAGTTTGTTTTAAACCACATAAAAAAGAAGTTTCAGCATGTAGAAAGGCTGTTTTCAAAACATTCAGCGTTGACTGTGTTTGCCTGACAGGCATGGGGCTTATAAAAAATGAGAAAATGGCGAAAAATTAAATTTTCAAGGAAACTAAAAACCAACACCTTTCCTGTATTTCAAATGCATCCCAATGCACAACAAATGCATCAGAATATGTCTAGGTGCTGTCAAACCCTAACCCTAACCCTAGCTCGGGCACTTCTGGAACAAATTTTAAAATCTTGGTCTGCTGAAAAAGTGCTACAAAAGTTAGTAAAATGAGTACAAATTGTTCAGAAACATTCACAATGGCAGTATTTCAGTACTTTAAAGGTATCTGCTTTCAATCTGTTTTAATTCTGCATTATCTAAGTTTTTGCAACCTGCTGCTGAAATGGTATATTAAATGTGCATGATTTTTGCTGTTTACAGCTTTGGATTACATTTACCACTTAAGTTTGAACATACTTTCCATTTAGTTTGTTTTAAATCAGATAAAATAAGAGGATTCAGCATGTAGAAAGGCTGTTTTCAAAACATTCAGCGTTGACTGTGTTTGCCTGACAGGCATGGGGCTTATAAAAAATGAGAAAATGGCGTAAAATTAAATTTTCAAGGAAACTAAAAACCAACACCTTTCCTGTATTTCAAATGCATCCTAATGCAAAACAAATGCATCAGAATATGTCTAGGTGCTGTCAAACCCTAACCCTAACCCTAGCTCGGGCACTTCTGGAACAAATTTTAAAATCCTGGTCTGCTGAAAAAGTGCTACAAAAGTTAGTAAAATGAGTACAAATTGTTCAGAAACATTCACAATGGCAGTATTTCAGTACTTTAAAGGTATCTGCTTTCAATCTGTTTTAATTCTGCATTATCTAGGTTTTTGCAACCTGCTGCTGAAATGGTATATTAAATGTGCATGATTTTTGCTGTTTACAGCTTAGGATTACATTTACCACTAAAGTTTGAACATACTTTCCATTTAGTTTGTTTTAAACCACATTAAATAATAGGTTTCAGCATGTAGGAAGGCTGTTTTCAAAACATGCAGCGTTGACTGTGTTTGCCTGACAGGCATGGGGCTTATAAAAAATGAGAAAATGGCGAAAAATTAAATTTTCAAGGAAACTAAAAACCAACACCTTTCCTGTATTTCAAATGCATCCCAATGCTACAACAAATGCATCAGAATATGTCTAGGTGCAGTCAAACCCTAACCCTAACCCTAGCTCGGGCACTTCTGGAACAAATTTTAAAATCCTGGTCTGCTGAAAAAGTGCTACAAAAGTTAGTAAAATGAGTACAAATTGTTCAGAAACATTCACAATGGCAGTATTTCAGTACTTTAAAGGTATCTGCTTTCAATCTGTTTTAATTCTGCATTATCTAGGTTTTTGCAACCTGCTGCTGAAATGGTATATTAAATGTGCATGATTTTTGCTGTTTACAGCTTAGGATTACATTTACCACTAAAGTTTGAACATACTTTCCATTTAGTTTGTTTTAAACCACATAAAATAAGAGGTTTCAGCATGTAGGAAGGCTGTTTTCAAAACATTCAGCGTTGACTGTGTTTGCCTGACAGGCATGGGGCTTATAAAAAATGAGAAAATGGCGAAAAATTAAATTTTCAAGGAAACTAAAAACCAACACCTTTCCTGTATTTCAAATGCATCCCAATGCTACAACAAATGCATCAGAATATGTCTAGGTGCAGTCAAACCCTAACCCTAACCCTAGCTCGGGCACTTCTGGAACAAATTTTAAAATCCTGGTCTGCTGAAAAAGTGCTACAAAAGTTAGTAAAATGAGTACAAATTGTTCAGAAACATTCACAATGGCAGTATTTCAGTACTTTAAAGGTATCTGCTTTCAATCTGTTTTAATTCTGCATTATCTAGGTTTTTGCAACCTGCTGCTGAAATGGTATATTAAATGTGCATGATTTTGCTGTTTACAGCTTAGGATTACATTTACCACTAAAGTTTGAACATACTTTCCATTTAGTTTGTTTTAAACCACATAAAAAAGAAGTTTCAGCATGTAGAAAGGCTGTTTTCAAAACATTTAGCGTTGACTGTGTTTGCCTGACAGGCATGGGGCTTATAAAAAATGAGAAAATGGCGAAAAATTAAATTTTCAAGGAAACTAAAAACCAACACCTTTCCTGTATTTCAAATGCATCCCAATGCACAACAAATGCATCAGAATATGTCTAGGTGCTGTCAAATCCTAACCCTAACCCTAGCTCGGGCACTTCTGGAACAAATTTTAAAATCTTGGTCTGCTGAAAAAGTGCTACAAAAGTTAGTAAAATGAGTACAAATTGTTCAGAAACATTCACAATGGCAGTATTTCAGTACTTTAAAGGTATCTGCTTTCAATCTGTTTTAATTCTGCATTATCTAGGTTTTTGCAACCTGCTGCTGAAATGGTATATTAAATGTGCATGATTTTTGCTGTTTACAGCTTTGGATTACATTTACCACTAAAGTTTGAACATACTTTCCATTTACTTTGTTTTAAATCAGATAAAATAAGAGGATTCAGCATGTAGAAAGGCTGTTTTCAAAACATTCAGCGTTGACTGTGTTTGCCTGACAGGCATGGGGCTTATAAAAAATGAGAAAATGGCGAAAAATTAAATTTTCAAGGAAACTAAAAACCAACACCTTTCCTGTATTTCAAATGCATCCTAATGCAAAACAAATGCATCAGAATATGTCTAGGTGCAGTCAAACCCTAACCCTAACCCTAGCTCGGGCACTTCTGGAACAAATTTTAAAATCCTGGTCTGCTGAAAAAGTGCTACAAAAGTTAGTAAAATGAGTACAAATTGTTCAGAAACATTCACAATGGCAGTATTTCAGTACTTTAAAGGTATCTGCTTTCAATCTGTTTTAATTCTGCATTATCTAGGTTTTTGCAACCTGCTGCTGAAATGGTATATTAAATGTGCATGATTTTTGCTGTTTACAGCTTAGGATTACATTTACCACTAAAGTTTGAACATACTTTCCATTTAGTTTGTTTTAAACCACATAAAAAAGAGGTTTCAGCATGTAGAAAGGCTGTTTTCAAAACATTCAGCGTTGACTGTGTTTGCCTGACAGGCATGGGGCTTATAAAAAATGAGAAAATGGCGAAAAATTAAATTTTCAAGGAAATTAAAAAACCAACACCTTTCCTGTATTTCAAATGCATCCCAATGCACAACAAATGCATCAGAATATGTCTAGGTGCTGTCAAACCCTAACCCTAACCCTAGCTCGGGCACTTCTGGAACAAATTTTAAAATCCTGGTCTGCTGAAAAAGTGCTACAAAAGTTAGTAAAATGAGTACAAATTGTTCAGAAACATTCACAATGGCAGTATTTCAGTACTTTAAAGGTATCTGCTTTCAATCTGTTTTAATTCTGCATTATCTAGGTTTTTGCAACCTGCTGCTGAAATGGTATATTAAATGTGCATGATTTTTGCTGTTTACAGCTTTGGATTACATTTAAAACTTAAGTTTGAACATACTTTCCATTTAGTTTGTTTTAAATCAGATAAAATAAGAGGTTTCAGCATGTAGAAAGGCTGTTTTCAAAACATTCAGCGTTGACTGTGTTTGCCTGACAGGCATGGGGCTTATAAAAAATGAGAAAATGGCGAAAAATTAAATTTTCAAGGAAACTAAAAACCAACACCTTTCCTGTATTTCAAATGCATCCCAATGCTACAACAAATGCATCAGAATATGTCTAGGTGCAGTCAAACCCTAACCCTAACCCTAGCTCGGGCACTTCTGGAACAAATTTTAAAATCCTGGTCTGCTGAAAAAGTGCTACAAAAGTTAGTAAAATGAGTACAAATTGTTCAGAAACATTCACAATGGCAGTATTTCAGTACTTTAAAGGTATCTGCTTTCAATCTGTTTTAATTCTGCATTATCTAGGTTTTTGCAACCTGCTGCTGAAATGGTATATTAAATGTGCATGATTTTTGCTGTTTACAGCTTAGGATTACATTTACCACTAAAGTTTGAACATACTTTCCATTTAGTTTGTTTTAAACCACATAAAAAAGAGGTTTCAGCATGTAGAAAGGCTGTTTTCAAAACATTCAGCGTTGACTGTGTTTGCCTGACAGGCATGGGGCTTATAAAAAATGAGAAAATGGCGAAAAATTAAATTTTCAAGGAAATTAAAAAACCAACACCTTTCCTGTATTTCAAATGCATCCCAATGCACAACAAATGCATCAGAATATGTCTAGGTGCTGTCAAACCCTAACCCTAACCCTAGCTCGGGCACTTCTGGAACAAATTTTAAAATCCTGGTCTGCTGAAAAAGTGCTACAAAAGTTAGTAAAATGAGTACAAATTGTTCAGAAACATTCACAATGGCAGTATTTCAGTACTTTAAAGGTATCTGCTTTCAATCTGTTTTAATTCTGCATTATCTAGGTTTTTGCAACCTGCTGCTGAAATGGTATATTAAATGTGCATGATTTTTGCTGTTTACAGCTTTGGATTACATTTAAAACTTAAGTTTGAACATACTTTCCATTTAGTTTGTTTTAAATCAGATAAAATAAGAGGATTCAGCATGTAGAAAGGCTGTTTTCAAAACATTCAGCGTTGACTGTGTTTGCCTGACAGGCATGGGGCTTATAAAAATGAGAAAATGGCGAAAAATTAAATTTTCAAGGAAACTAAAAACCAACACCTTTCCTGTATTTCAAATGCATCCCAATGCACAACAAATACATCAGAATATGTCTAGGTGCTGTCAAACCCTAACCCTAACCCTAGCTCGGGCACTTCTGGAACAAATTTTAAAATCCTGGTCTGCTGAAAAAGTGCTACAAAAGTTAGTAAAATGAGTAAAAATTGTTCAGAAACATTCACAATGGCAGTATTTCAGTACTTTAAAGGTACCTGCTTTCAATCTGTTTTAATTCTGCATTATCTAGGTTTTTGCAACCTGCTGCTGAAATGGTATATTAAATGTGCATGATTTTTGCTGTTTACAGCTTAGGATTACATTTACCACTAAAGTTTGAACATACTTTCCATTTAGTTTGTTTTAAATCACATAAAATAAGAGGATTCAGCATGTAGAAAGGCTGTTTTCAAAACATTCAGCGTTGACTGTGTTTGCCTGACAGGCATGGGGCTTATAAAAAATGAGAAAATGGCGTAAAATTAAATTTTCAAGGAAACTAAAAACCAACACCTTTCCTGTATTTCAAATGCATCCTAATGCAAAACAAATGCATCAGAATATGTCTAGGTGCTGTCAAACCCTAACCCTAACCCTAGCTCGGGCACTTCTGGAACAAATTTTAAAATCTTGGTCTGCTGAAAAAGTGCTACAAAAGTTAGTAAAATGAGTACAAATTGTTCAGAAACATTCACAATGGCAGTATTTCAGTACTTTAAAGGTATCTGCTTTCAATCTGTTTTAATTCTGCATTATCTAGGTTTTTGCAACCTGCTGCTGAAATGGTATATTAAATGTGCATGATTTTTGCTGTTTACAGCTTAGGATTACATTTACCACTAAAGTTTGAACATACTTTCCATTTAGTTTGTTTTAAACCACATTAAATAATAGGTTTCAGCATGTAGGAAGGCTGTTTTCAAAACATTCAGCGTTGACTGTGTTTGCCTGACAGGCATGGGGCTTATAAAAAATGAGAAAATGGCGAAAAATTAAATTTTCAAGGAAACTAAAAACCAACACCTTTCCTGTATTTCAAATGCATCCCAATGCTACAACAAATGCATCAGAATATGTCTAGGTGCAGTCAAACCCTAACCCTAACCCTAGCTCGGGCACTTCTGGAACAAATTTTAAAATCCTGGTCTGCTGAAAAAGTGCTACAAAAGTTAGTAAAATGAGTACAAATTGTTCAGAAACATTCACAATGGCAGTATTTCAGTACTTTAAAGGTATCTGCTTTCAATCTGTTTTAATTCTGCATTATCTAGGTTTTTGCAACCTGCTGCTGAAATGGTATATTAAATGTGCATGATTTTTGCTGTTTACAGCTTAGGATTACATTTACCACTAAAGTTTGAACATACTTTCCATTTAGTTTGTTTTAAACCACATAAAATAAGAGGTTTCAGCATGTAGGAAGGCTGTTTTCAAAACATTCAGCGTTGACTGTGTTTGCCTGACAGGCATGGGGCTTATAAAAAATGAGAAAATGGCGAAAAATTAAATTTTCAAGGAAACTAAAAACCAACACCTTTCCTGTATTTCAAATGCATCCCAATGCTACAACAAATGCATCAGAATATGTCTAGGTGCAGTCAAACCCTAACCCTAACCCTAGCTCGGGCACTTCTGGAACAAATTTTAAAATCCTGGTCTGCTGAAAAAGTGCTACAAAAGTTAGTAAAATGAGTATAAATTGTTCAGAAACATTCACAATGGCAGTATTTCAGTACTTTAAAGGTATCTGCTTTCAATCTGTTTTAATTCTGCATTATCTAGGTTTTTGCAACCTGCTGCTGAAATGGTATATTAAATGTGCATGATTTTTGCTGTTTACAGCTTTGGATTACATTTACCACTTAAGTTTGAACATACTTTCCATTTAGTTTGTTTTAAATCAGATAAAATAAGAGGATTCAGCATGTAGAAAGGCTGTTTTCAAAACATTCAGCGTTGACTGTGTTTGCCTGACAGGCATGGGGCTTATAAAAAATGAGAAAATGGCGAAAAAATTAAATTTTCAAGGAAACTAAAAACCAACACCTTTCCTGTATTTCAAATGCATCCCAATGCTACAACAAATGCATCAGAATATGTCTAGGTGCTGTCAAACCCTAACCCTAACCCTAGCTCGGGCACTTCTGGAACAAATTTTAAAATCCTGGTCTGCTGAAAAAGTGCTACAAAAGTTAGTAAAATGAGTACAAATTGTTCAGAAACATTCACAATGGCAGTATTTCAGTACTTTAAAGGTATCTGCTTTCAATCTGTTTTAATTCTGCATTATCTAGGTTTTTGCAACCTGCTGCTGAAATGGTATATTAAATGTGCATGATTTTTGCTGTTTACAGCTTTGGATTACATTTAAAACTTAAGTTTGAACATACTTTCCATTTAGTTTGTTTTAAATCAGATAAAATAAGAGGTTTCAGCATGTAGAAAGGCTGTTTTCAAAACATTCAGCATTGACTGTGTTTGCCTGACAGGCATGGGGCTTATAAAAAATGAGAAAATGGCGAAAAATTAAATTTTCAAGGAAACTAAAAACCAACACCTTTCCTGTATTTCAAATGCATCCCAATGCTACAACAAATGCATCAGAATATGTCTAGGTGCAGTCAAACCCTAACCCTAACCCTAGCTCGGGCACTTCTGGAACAAATTTTAAAATCCTGGTCTGCTGAAAAAGTGCTACAAAAGTTAGTAAAATGAGTACAAATTGTTCAGAAACATTCACAATGGCAGTATTTCAGTACTTTAAAGGTATCTGCTTTCAATCTGTTTTAATTCTGCATTATCTAGGTTTTTGCAACCTGCTGCTGAAATGGTATATTAAATGTGCATGATTTTTGCTGTTTACAGCTTAGGATTACATTTACCACTAAAGTTTGAACATACTTTCCATTTAGTTTGTTTTAAACCACATAAAAAAGAGGTTTCAGCATGTAGAAAGGCTGTTTTCAAAACATTCAGCGTTGACTGTGTTTGCCTGACAGGCATGGGGCTTATAAAAAATGAGAAAATGGCGAAAAATTAAATTTTCAAGGAAATTAAAAAACCAACACCTTTCCTGTATTTCAAATGCATCCCAATGCACAACAAATGCATCAGAATATGTCTAGGTGCTGTCAAACCCTAACCCTAACCCTAGCTCGGGCACTTCTGGAACAAATTTTAAAATCCTGGTCTGCTGAAAAAGTGCTACAAAAGTTAGTAAAATGAGTACAAATTGTTCAGAAACATTCACAATGGCAGTATTTCAGTACTTTAAAGGTATCTGCTTTCAATCTGTTTTAATTCTGCATTATCTAGGTTTTTGCAACCTGCTGCTGAAATGGTATATTAAATGTGCATGATTTTTGCTGTTTACAGCTTTGGATTACATTTAAAACTTAAGTTTGAACATACTTTCCATTTAGTTTGTTTTAAATCAGATAAAATAAGAGGATTCAGCATGTAGAAAGGCTGTTTTCAAAACATTCAGCGTTGACTGTGTTTGCCTGACAGGCATGGGGCTTATAAAAATGAGAAAATGGCGAAAAATTAAATTTTCAAGGAAACTAAAAACCAACACCTTTCCTGTATTTCAAATGCATCCCAATGCACAACAAATACATCAGAATATGTCTAGGTGCTGTCAAACCCTAACCCTAACCCTAGCTCGGGCACTTCTGGAACAAATTTTAAAATCCTGGTCTGCTGAAAAAGTGCTACAAAAGTTAGTAAAATGAGTAAAAATTGTTCAGAAACATTCACAATGGCAGTATTTCAGTACTTTAAAGGTACCTGCTTTCAATCTGTTTTAATTCTGCATTATCTAGGTTTTTGCAACCTGCTGCTGAAATGGTATATTAAATGTGCATGATTTTTGCTGTTTACAGCTTAGGATTACATTTACCACTAAAGTTTGAACATACTTTCCATTTAGTTTGTTTTAAATCACATAAAATAAGAGGATTCAGCATGTAGAAAGGCTGTTTTCAAAACATTCAGCGTTGACTGTGTTTGCCTGACAGGCATGGGGCTTATAAAAATGAGAAAATGGCGAAAAATTAAATTTTCAAGGAAACTAAAAACCAACACCTTTCCTGTATTTCAAATGCATCCCAATGCTACAACAAATGCATCAGAATATGTCTAGGTGCAGTCAAACCCTAACCCTAACCCTAGCTCGGGCACTTCTGGAACAAATTTTAAAATCCTGGTCTGCTGAAAAAGTGCTACAAAAGTTAGTAAAATAAGTACAAATTGTTCAGAAACATTCACAATGGCAGTATTTCAGTACTTTAAAGGTATCTGCTTTCAATCTGTTTTAATTCTGCATTATCTAGGTTTTTGCAACCTGCTGCTGAAATGGTATATTAAATGTGCATGATTTTGCTGTTTACAGCTTAGGATTACATTTACCACTAAAGTTTGAACATACTTTCCATTTAGTTTGTTTTAAACCACATAAAAAAGAAGTTTCAGCATGTAGAAAGGCTGTTTTCAAAACATTCAGCGTTGACTGTGTTTGCCTGACAGGCATGGGGCTTATAAAAATGAGAAAATGGCGAAAAATTAAATTTTCAAGGAAACTAAAAACCAACACCTTTCCTGTATTTCAAATGCATCCCAATGCTACAACAAATGCATCAGAATATGTCTAGGTGCTGTCAAACCCTAACCCTAACCCTAGCTCGGGCACTTCTGGAACAAATTTTAAAATCCTGGTCTGCTGAAAAAGTGCTACAAAAGTTAGTAAAATGAGTACAAATTGTTCAGAAACATTCACAATGGCAGTATTTCAGTACTTTAAAGGTATCTGCTTTCAATCTGTTTTAATTCTGCATTATCTAGGTTTTTGCAACCTGCTGCTGAAATGGTATATTAAATGTGCATGATTTTTGCTGTTTACAGCTTTGGATTACATTTAAAACTTAAGTTTGAACATACTTTCCATTTAGTTTGTTTTAAATCAGATAAAATAAGAGGTTTCAGCATGTAGAAAGGCTGTTTTCAAAACATTCAGCGTTGACTGTGTTTGCCTGACAGGCATGGGGCTTATAAAAAATGAGAAAATGGCGAAAAATTAAATTTTCAAGGAAACTAAAAACCAACACCTTTCCTGTATTTCAAATGCATCCCAATGCTACAACAAATGCATCAGAATATGTCTAGGTGCAGTCAAACCCTAACCCTAACCCTAGCTCGGGCACTTCTGGAACAAATTTTAAAATCCTGGTCTGCTGAAAAAGTGCTACAAAAGTTAGTAAAATGAGTACAAATTGTTCAGAAACATTCACAATGGCAGTATTTCAGTACTTTAAAGGTATCTGCTTTCAATCTGTTTTAATTCTGCATTATCTAGGTTGTTGCAACCTGCTGCTGAAATGGTATATTAAATGTGCATGATTTTTGCTGTTTACAGCTTAGGATTACATTTACCACTAAAGTTTGAACATACTTTCCATTTAGTTTGTTTTAAACCACATAAAAAAGAGGTTTCAGCATGTAGAAAGGCTGTTTTCAAAACATTCAGCGTTGACTGTGTTTGCCTGACAGGCATGGGGCTTATAAAAAATGAGAAAATGGCGAAAAATTAAATTTTCAAGGAAATTAAAAAACCAACACCTTTCCTGTATTTCAAATGCATCCCAATGCACAACAAATGCATCAGAATATGTCTAGGTGCTGTCAAACCCTAACCCTAACCCGAGCTCGGGCACTTCTGGAACAAATTTTAAAATCCTGGTCTGCTGAAAAAGTGCTACAAAAGTTAGTAAAATGAGTACAAATTGTTCAGAAACATTCACAATGGCAGTATTTCAGTACTTTAAAGGTATCTGCTTTCAATCTGTTTTAATTCTGCATTATCTAGGTTTTTGCAACCTGCTGCTGAAATGGTATATTAAATGTGCATGATTTTTGCTGTTTACAGCTTTGGATTACATTTAAAACTTAAGTTTGAACATACTTTCCATTTAGTTTGTTTTAAATCAGATAAAATAAGAGGATTCAGCATGTAGAAAGGCTGTTTTCAAAACATTCAGCGTTGACTGTGTTTGCCTGACAGGCATGGGGCTTATAAAAATGAGAAAATGGCGAAAAATTAAATTTTCAAGGAAACTAAAAACCAACACCTTTCCTGTATTTCAAATGCATCCCAATGCACAACAAATCCATCAGAATATGTCTAGGTGCTGTCAAACCCTAACCCTAACCCTAGCTCGGGCACTTCTGGAACAAATTTTAAAATCCTGGTCTGCTGAAAAAGTGCTACAAAAGTTAGTAAAATGAGTAAAAATTGTTCAGAAACATTCACAATGGCAGTATTTCAGTACTTTAAAGGTACCTGCTTTCAATCTGTTTTAATTCTGCATTATCTAGGTTTTTGCAACCTGCTGCTGAAATGGTATATTAAATGTGCATGATTTTTGCTGTTTACAGCTTAGGATTACATTTACCACTAAAGTTTGAACATACTTTCCATTTAGTTTGTTTTAAATCACATAAAATAAGAGGATTCAGCATGTAGAAAGGCTGTTTTCAAAACATTCAGCGTTGACTGTGTTTGCCTGACAGGCATGGGGCTTATAAAAATGAGAAAATGGCGAAAAATTAAATTTTCAAGGAAACTAAAAACCAACACCTTTCCTGTATTTCAAATGCATCCCAATGCTACAACAAATGCATCAGAATATGTCTAGGTGCTGTCAAACCCTAACCCTAACCCTAGCTCGGGCACTTCTGGAACAAATTTTAAAATCCTGGTCTGCTGAAAAAGTGCTACAAAAGTTAGTAAAATGAGTACAAATTGTTCAGAAACATTCACAATGGCAGTATTTCAGTACTTTAAAGGTATCTGCTTTCAATCTGTTTTAATTCTGCATTATCTAGGTTTTTGCAACCTGCTGCTGAAATGGTATATTAAATGTGCATGATTTTTGCTGTTTACAGTTTAGGATTACATTTACCACTAAAGTTTGAACATACTTTCCATTTAGTTTGTTTTAAACCACATAAAATAAGAGGTTTCAGCATGTAGGAAGGCTGTTTTCAAAACATTCAGCGTTGACTGTGTTTGCCTGACAGGCATGGGGCTTATAAAAAATGAGAAAATGGCGAAAAATTAAATTTTCAAGGAAACTAAAAACCAACACCTTTCCTGTATTTCAAATGCATCCCAATGCTACAACAAATGCATCAGAATATGTCTAGGTGCAGTCAAACCCTAACCCTAACCCTAGCTCGGGCACTTCTGGAACAAATTTTAAAATCCTGGTCTGCTGAAAAAGTGCTACAAAAGTTAGTAAAATAAGTACAAATTGTTCAGAAACATTCACAATGGCAGTATTTCAGTACTTTAAAGGTACCTGCTTTCAATCTGTTTCAATATTGCATTATCTAGGTTTTTGCAACCTGCTGCTGAAATGGTATATTAAATGTGCATGATTTTTGCTGTTTACAGCTTTGGATTACATTTACCACTTAAGTTTGAACATACTTTCCATTTAGTTTGTTTTAAATCAGATAAAATAAGAGGATTCAGCATGTAGAAAGGCTGTTTTCAAAACATTCAGCGTTGACTGTGTTTGCCTGACAGGCATGGGGCTTATAAAAAATGAGAAAATGGCGTAAAATTAAATTTTCAAGGAAACTAAAAACCAACACCTTTCCTGTATTTCAAATGCATCCTAATGCAAAACAAATGCATCAGAATATGTCTAGGTGCTGTCAAACCCTAACCCTAACCCTAGCTCGGGCACTTCTGGAACAAATTTTAAAATCCTGGTCTGCTGAAAAAGTGCTACAAAAGTTAGTAAAATAAGTACAAATTGTTCAGAAACATTCACAATGGCAGTATTTCAGTACTTTAAAGGTATCTGCTTTCAATCTGTTTTAATTCTGCATTATCTAGGTTTTTGCAACCTGCTGCTGAAATGGTATATTAAATGTGCATGATTTTGCTGTTTACAGCTTAGGATTACATTTACCACTAAAGTTTGAACATACTTTCCATTTAGTTTGTTTTAAACCACATAAAAAAGAAGTTTCAGCATGTAGAAAGGCTGTTTTCAAAACATTCAGCGTTGACTGTGTTTGCCTGACAGGCATGGGGCTTATAAAAATGAGAAAATGGCGAAAAATTAAATTTTCAAGGAAACTAAAAACCAACACCTTTCCTGTATTTCAAATGCATCCCAATGCTACAACAAATGCATCAGAATATGTCTAGGTGCAGTCAAACCCTAACCCTAACCCTAGCTCGGGCACTTCTGGAACAAATTTTAAAATCCTGGTCTGCTGAAAAAGTGCTACAAAAGTTAGTAAAATAAGTACAAATTGTTCAGAAACATTCACAATGGCAGTATTTCAGTACTTTAAAGGTATCTGCTTTCAATCTGTTTTAATTCTGCATTATCTAGGTTTTTGCAACCTGCTGCTGAAATGGTATATTAAATGTGCATGATTTTGCTGTTTACAGCTTAGGATTACATTTACCACTAAAGTTTGAACATACTTTCCATTTAGTTTGTTTTAAACCACATAAAAAAGAAGTTTCAGCATGTAGAAAGGCTGTTTTCAAAACATTCAGCGTTGACTGTGTTTGCCTGACAGGCATGGGGCTTATAAAAATGAGAAAATGGCGAAAAATTAAATTTTCAAGGAAACTAAAAACCAACACCTTTCCTGTATTTCAAATGCATCCCAATGCTACAACAAATGCATCAGAATATGTCTAGGTGCTGTCAAACCCTAACCCTAACCCTAGCTCGGGCACTTCTGGAACAAATTTTAAAATCCTGGTCTGCTGAAAAAGTGCTACAAAAGTTAGTAAAATGAGTACAAATTGTTCAGAAACATTCACAATGGCAGTATTTCAGTACTTTAAAGGTATCTGCTTTCAATCTGTTTTAATTCTGCATTATCTAGGTTTTTGCAACCTGCTGCTGAAATGGTATATTAAATGTGCATGATTTTTGCTGTTTACAGCTTTGGATTACATTTAAAACTTAAGTTTGAACATACTTTCCATTTAGTTTGTTTTAAATCAGATAAAATAAGAGGTTTCAGCATGTAGAAAGGCTGTTTTCAAAACATTCAGCGTTGACTGTGTTTGCCTGACAGGCATGGGGCTTATAAAAAATGAGAAAATGGCGAAAAATTAAATTTTCAAGGAAACTAAAAACCAACACCTTTCCTGTATTTCAAATGCATCCCAATGCTACAACAAATGCATCAGAATATGTCTAGGTGCAGTCAAACCCTAACCCTAACCCTAGCTCGGGCACTTCTGGAACAAATTTTAAAATCCTGGTCTGCTGAAAAAGTGCTACAAAAGTTAGTAAAATGAGTACAAATTGTTCAGAAACATTCACAATGGCAGTATTTCAGTACTTTAAAGGTATCTGCTTTCAATCTGTTTTAATTCTGCATTATCTAGGTTGTTGCAACCTGCTGCTGAAATGGTATATTAAATGTGCATGATTTTTGCTGTTTACAGCTTAGGATTACATTTACCACTAAAGTTTGAACATACTTTCCATTTAGTTTGTTTTAAACCACATAAAAAAGAGGTTTCAGCATGTAGAAAGGCTGTTTTCAAAACATTCAGCGTTGACTGTGTTTGCCTGACAGGCATGGGGCTTATAAAAAATGAGAAAATGGCGAAAAATTAAATTTTCAAGGAAATTAAAAAACCAACACCTTTCCTGTATTTCAAATGCATCCCAATGCACAACAAATGCATCAGAATATGTCTAGGTGCTGTCAAACCCTAACCCTAACCCGAGCTCGGGCACTTCTGGAACAAATTTTAAAATCCTGGTCTGCTGAAAAAGTGCTACAAAAGTTAGTAAAATGAGTACAAATTGTTCAGAAACATTCACAATGGCAGTATTTCAGTACTTTAAAGGTATCTGCTTTCAATCTGTTTTAATTCTGCATTATCTAGGTTTTTGCAACCTGCTGCTGAAATGGTATATTAAATGTGCATGATTTTTGCTGTTTACAGCTTTGGATTACATTTAAAACTTAAGTTTGAACATACTTTCCATTTAGTTTGTTTTAAATCAGATAAAATAAGAGGATTCAGCATGTAGAAAGGCTGTTTTCAAAACATTCAGCGTTGACTGTGTTTGCCTGACAGGCATGGGGCTTATAAAAATGAGAAAATGGCGAAAAATTAAATTTTCAAGGAAACTAAAAACCAACACCTTTCCTGTATTTCAAATGCATCCCAATGCACAACAAATCCATCAGAATATGTCTAGGTGCTGTCAAACCCTAACCCTAACCCTAGCTCGGGCACTTCTGGAACAAATTTTAAAATCCTGGTCTGCTGAAAAAGTGCTACAAAAGTTAGTAAAATGAGTAAAAATTGTTCAGAAACATTCACAATGGCAGTATTTCAGTACTTTAAAGGTACCTGCTTTCAATCTGTTTTAATTCTGCATTATCTAGGTTTTTGCAACCTGCTGCTGAAATGGTATATTAAATGTGCATGATTTTTGCTGTTTACAGCTTAGGATTACATTTACCACTAAAGTTTGAACATACTTTCCATTTAGTTTGTTTTAAATCACATAAAATAAGAGGATTCAGCATGTAGAAAGGCTGTTTTCAAAACATTCAGCGTTGACTGTGTTTGCCTGACAGGCATGGGGCTTATAAAAATGAGAAAATGGCGAAAAATTAAATTTTCAAGGAAACTAAAAACCAACACCTTTCCTGTATTTCAAATGCATCCCAATGCTACAACAAATGCATCAGAATATGTCTAGGTGCTGTCAAACCCTAACCCTAACCCTAGCTCGGGCACTTCTGGAACAAATTTTAAAATCCTGGTCTGCTGAAAAAGTGCTACAAAAGTTAGTAAAATGAGTACAAATTGTTCAGAAACATTCACAATGGCAGTATTTCAGTACTTTAAAGGTATCTGCTTTCAATCTGTTTTAATTCTGCATTATCTAGGTTTTTGCAACCTGCTGCTGAAATGGTATATTAAATGTGCATGATTTTTGCTGTTTACAGTTTAGGATTACATTTACCACTAAAGTTTGAACATACTTTCCATTTAGTTTGTTTTAAACCACATAAAATAAGAGGTTTCAGCATGTAGGAAGGCTGTTTTCAAAACATTCAGCGTTGACTGTGTTTGCCTGACAGGCATGGGGCTTATAAAAAATGAGAAAATGGCGAAAAATTAAATTTTCAAGGAAACTAAAAACCAACACCTTTCCTGTATTTCAAATGCATCCCAATGCTACAACAAATGCATCAGAATATGTCTAGGTGCAGTCAAACCCTAACCCTAACCCTAGCTCGGGCACTTCTGGAACAAATTTTAAAATCCTGGTCTGCTGAAAAAGTGCTACAAAAGTTAGTAAAATAAGTACAAATTGTTCAGAAACATTCACAATGGCAGTATTTCAGTACTTTAAAGGTACCTGCTTTCAATCTGTTTCAATATTGCATTATCTAGGTTTTTGCAACCTGCTGCTGAAATGGTATATTAAATGTGCATGATTTTTGCTGTTTACAGCTTTGGATTACATTTACCACTTAAGTTTGAACATACTTTCCATTTAGTTTGTTTTAAATCAGATAAAATAAGAGGATTCAGCATGTAGAAAGGCTGTTTTCAAAACATTCAGCGTTGACTGTGTTTGCCTGACAGGCATGGGGCTTATAAAAAATGAGAAAATGGCGTAAAATTAAATTTTCAAGGAAACTAAAAACCAACACCTTTCCTGTATTTCAAATGCATCCTAATGCAAAACAAATGCATCAGAATATGTCTAGGTGCTGTCAAACCCTAACCCTAACCCTAGCTCGGGCACTTCTGGAACAAATTTTAAAATCCTGGTCTGCTGAAAAAGTGCTACAAAAGTTAGTAAAATGAGTAAAAATTGTTCAGAAACATTCACAATGGCAGTATTTCAGTACTTTAAAGGTATCTGCTTTCAATCTGTTTTAATTCTGCATTATCTAGGTTTTTGCAACCTGCTGCTGAAATGGTATATTAAATGTGCATGATTTTTGCTGTTTACAGCTTAGGATTACATTTACCACTAAAGTTTGAACATACTTTCCATTTAGTTTGTTTTAAACCACATAAAATAAGAGGTTTCAGCATGTAGGAAGGCTGTTTTCAAAACATTCAGCGTTGACTGTGTTTGCCTGACAGGCATGGGGCTTATAAAAAATGAGAAAATGGCGAAAAATTAAATTTTCAAGGAAACTAAAAACCAACACCTTTCCTGTATTTCAAATGCATCCCAATGCTACAACAAATGCATCAGAATATGTCTAGGTGCAGTCAAACCCTAACCCTAACCCTAGCTCGGGCACTTCTGGAACAAATTTTAAAATCCTGGTCTGCTGAAAAAGTGCTACAAAAGTTAGTAAAATGAGTACAAATTGTTCAGAAACATTCACAATGGCAGTATTTCAGTACTTTAAAGGTATCTGCTTTCAATCTGTTTTAATTCTGCATTATCTAGGTTTTTGCAACCTGCTGCTGAAATGGTATATTAAATGTGCATGATTTTTGCTGTTTACAGCTTAGGATTACATTTACCAGTAAAGTTTGAACATACTTTCCATTTAGTTTGTTTTAAACCACATAAAAAAGAAGTTTCAGCATGTAGAAAGGCTGTTTTCAAAACATTCAGCGTTGACTGTGTTTGCCTGACAGGCATGGGGCTTATAAAAAATGAGAAAATGGCGAAAAATTAAATTTTCAAGGAAACTCAAAACCAACACCTTTCCTGTATTTCAAATGCATCCCAATGCACAACAAATGCATCAGAATATGTCTAGGTGCTGTCAAACCCTAACCCTAACCCTAGCTCGGGCACTTCTGGAACAAATTTTAAAATCTTGGTCTGCTGAAAAAGTGCTACAAAAGTTAGTAAAATGAGTACAAATTGTTCAGAAACATTCACAATGGCAGTATTTCAGTACTTTAAAGGTATCTGCTTTCAATCTGTTTTAATTCTGCATTATCTAGGTTTTTGCAACCTGCTGCTGAAATGGTATATTAAATGTGCATGATTTTTGTTGTTTACAGCTTTGGATTACATTTACCACTTAAGTTTGAACATACTTTCCATTTAGTTTGTTTTAAATCACATAAAATAAGAGGATTCAGCATGTAGAAAGGCTGTTTTCAAAACATTCAGCGTTGACTGTGTTTGCCTGAAAGGCATGGGGCTTATAAAAAATGAGAAAATGGCGAAAAATTAAATTTTCAAGGAAACTAAAAACCAACACCTTTCCTGTATTTCAAATGCATCCTAATGCAAAACAAATGCATCAGAATATGTCTAGGTGCTGTCAAACCCTAACCCTAACCCTAGCTCGGGCACTTCTGGAACAAATTTTAAAATCCTGGTCTGCTGAAAAAGTGCTACAAAAGTTAGTAAAATGAGTACAAATTGTTCAGAAACATTCACAATGGCAGTATTTCAGTACTTTAAAGGTATCTGCTTTCAATCTGTTTTAATTCTGCATTATCTAGGTTTTTGCAACCTGCTGCTGAAATGGTATATTAAATGTGCATGATTTTTGCTGTTTACAGTTTAGGATTACATTTACCACTAAAGTTTGAACATACTTTCCATTTAGTTTGTTTTAAACCACATAAAATAAGAGGTTTCAGCATGTAGGAAGGCTGTTTTCAAAACATTCAGCGTTGACTGTGTTTGCCTGACAGGCATGGGGCTTATAAAAAATGAGAAAATGGCGAAAAATTAAATTTTCAAGGAAACTAAAAACCAACACCTTTCCTGTATTTCAAATGCATCCCAATGCTACAACAAATGCATCAGAATATGTCTAGGTGCAGTCAAACCCTAACCCTAACCCTAGCTCGGGCACTTCTGGAACAAATTTTAAAATCCTGGTCTGCTGAAAAAGTGCTACAAAAGTTAGTAAAATGAGTACAAATTGTTCAGAAACATTCACAATGGCAGTATTTCAGTACTTTAAAGGTATCTGCTTTCAATCTGTTTTAATTCTGCATTATCTAGGTTTTTGCAACCTGCTGCTGAAATGGTATATTAAATGTGCATGATTTTTGCTGTTTACAGCTTAGGATTACATTTACCACTAAAGTTTGAACATACTTTCCATTTAGTTTGTTTTAAACCACATAAAATAAGAGGTTTCAGCATGTAGGAAGGCTGTTTTCAAAACATTCAGCGTTGACTGTGTTTGCCTGACAGGCATGGGGCTTATAAAAAATGAGAAAATGGCGAAAAATTAAATTTTCAAGGAAACTAAAAACCAACACCTTTCCTGTATTTCAAATGCATCCCAATGCTACAACAAATGCATCAGAATATGTCTAGGTGCAGTCAAACCCTAACCCTAACCCTAGCTCGGGCACTTCTGGAACAAATTTTAAAATCCTGGTCTGCTGAAAAAGTGCTACAAAAGTTAGTAAAATGAGTACAAATTGTTCAGAAACATTCACAATGGCAGTATTTCAGTACTTTAAAGGTATCTGCTTTCAATCTGTTTTAATTCTGCATTATCTAGGTTTTTGCAACCTGCTGCTGAAATGGTATATTAAATGTGCATGATTTTTGCTGTTTACAGCTTAGGATTACATTTACCACTAAAGTTTGAACATACTTTCCATTTAGTTTGTTTTAAACCACATAAAATAAGAGGTTTCAGCATGTAGGAAGGCTGTTTTCAAAACATTCAGCGTTGACTGTGTTTGCCTGACAGGCATGGGGCTTATAAAAATGAGAAAATGGCGAAAAATTAAATTTTCAAGGAAACTAAAAACCAACACCTTTCCTGTATTTCAAATGCATCCCAATGCTACAACAAATGCATCAGAATATGTCTAGGTGCAGTCAAACCCTAACCCTAACCCTAGCTCGGGCACTTCTGGAACAAATTTTAAAATCCTGGTCTGCTGAAAAAGTGCTACAAAAGTTAGTAAAATGAGTACAAATTGTTCAGAAACATTCACAATGGCAGTATTTCAGTACTTTAAAGGTATCTGCTTTCAATCTGTTTTAATTCTGCATTATCTAGGTTTTTGCAACCTGCTGCTGAAATGGTATATTAAATGTGCATGATTTTTGCTGTTTACAGCTTTGGATTACATTTAAAACTTAAGTTTGAACATACTTTCCATTTAGTTTGTTTTAAATCAGATAAAATAAGAGGATTCAGCATGTAGAAAGGCTGTTTTCAAAACATTCAGCGTTGACTGTGTTTGCCTGACAGGCATGGGGCTTATAAAAATGAGAAAATGGCGAAAAATTAAATTTTCAAGGAAACTAAAAACCAACACCTTTCCTGTATTTCAAATGCATCCCAATGCACAACAAATACATCAGAATATGTCTAGGTGCTGTCAAACCCTAACCCTAACCCTAGCTCGGGCACTTCTGGAACAAATTTTAAAATCCTGGTCTGCTGAAAAAGTGCTACAAAAGTTAGTAAAATGAGTAAAAATTGTTCAGAAACATTCACAATGGCAGTATTTCAGTACTTTAAAGGTACCTGCTTTCAATCTGTTTTAATTCTGCATTATCTAGGTTTTTGCAACCTGCTGCTGAAATGGTATATTAAATGTGCATGATTTTTGCTGTTTACAGCTTAGGATTACATTTACCACTAAAGTTTGAACATACTTTCCATTTAGTTTGTTTTAAATCACATAAAATAAGAGGATTCAGCATGTAGAAAGGCTGTTTTCAAAACATTCAGCGTTGACTGTGTTTGCCTGACAGGCATGGGGCTTATAAAAATGAGAAAATGGCGAAAAATTAAATTTTCAAGGAAACTAAAAACCAACACCTTTCCTGTATTTCAAATGCATCCCAATGCTACAACAAATGCATCAGAATATGTCTAGGTGCAGTCAAACCCTAACCCTAACCCTAGCTCGGGCACTTCTGGAACAAATTTTAAAATCCTGGTCTGCTGAAAAAGTGCTACAAAAGTTAGTAAAATAAGTACAAATTGTTCAGAAACATTCACAATGGCAGTATTTCAGTACTTTAAAGGTATCTGCTTTCAATCTGTTTTAATTCTGCATTATCTAGGTTTTTGCAACCTGCTGCTGAAATGGTATATTAAATGTGCATGATTTTGCTGTTTACAGCTTAGGATTACATTTACCACTAAAGTTTGAACATACTTTCCATTTAGTTTGTTTTAAACCACATAAAAAAGAAGTTTCAGCATGTAGAAAGGCTGTTTTCAAAACATTCAGCGTTGACTGTGTTTGCCTGACAGGCATGGGGCTTATAAAAATGAGAAAATGGCGAAAAATTAAATTTTCAAGGAAACTAAAAACCAACACCTTTCCTGTATTTCAAATGCATCCCAATGCTACAACAAATGCATCAGAATATGTCTAGGTGCTGTCAAACCCTAACCCTAACCCTAGCTCGGGCACTTCTGGAACAAATTTTAAAATCCTGGTCTGCTGAAAAAGTGCTACAAAAGTTAGTAAAATGAGTACAAATTGTTCAGAAACATTCACAATGGCAGTATTTCAGTACTTTAAAGGTATCTGCTTTCAATCTGTTTTAATTCTGCATTATCTAGGTTTTTGCAACCTGCTGCTGAAATGGTATATTAAATGTGCATGATTTTTGCTGTTTACAGCTTTGGATTACATTTAAAACTTAAGTTTGAACATACTTTCCATTTAGTTTGTTTTAAATCAGATAAAATAAGAGGTTTCAGCATGTAGAAAGGCTGTTTTCAAAACATTCAGCGTTGACTGTGTTTGCCTGACAGGCATGGGGCTTATAAAAAATGAGAAAATGGCGAAAAATTAAATTTTCAAGGAAACTAAAAACCAACACCTTTCCTGTATTTCAAATGCATCCCAATGCTACAACAAATGCATCAGAATATGTCTAGGTGCAGTCAAACCCTAACCCTAACCCTAGCTCGGGCACTTCTGGAACAAATTTTAAAATCCTGGTCTGCTGAAAAAGTGCTACAAAAGTTAGTAAAATGAGTACAAATTGTTCAGAAACATTCACAATGGCAGTATTTCAGTACTTTAAAGGTATCTGCTTTCAATCTGTTTTAATTCTGCATTATCTAGGTTGTTGCAACCTGCTGCTGAAATGGTATATTAAATGTGCATGATTTTTGCTGTTTACAGCTTAGGATTACATTTACCACTAAAGTTTGAACATACTTTCCATTTAGTTTGTTTTAAACCACATAAAAAAGAGGTTTCAGCATGTAGAAAGGCTGTTTTCAAAACATTCAGCGTTGACTGTGTTTGCCTGACAGGCATGGGGCTTATAAAAAATGAGAAAATGGCGAAAAATTAAATTTTCAAGGAAATTAAAAAACCAACACCTTTCCTGTATTTCAAATGCATCCCAATGCACAACAAATGCATCAGAATATGTCTAGGTGCTGTCAAACCCTAACCCTAACCCGAGCTCGGGCACTTCTGGAACAAATTTTAAAATCCTGGTCTGCTGAAAAAGTGCTACAAAAGTTAGTAAAATGAGTACAAATTGTTCAGAAACATTCACAATGGCAGTATTTCAGTACTTTAAAGGTATCTGCTTTCAATCTGTTTTAATTCTGCATTATCTAGGTTTTTGCAACCTGCTGCTGAAATGGTATATTAAATGTGCATGATTTTTGCTGTTTACAGCTTTGGATTACATTTAAAACTTAAGTTTGAACATACTTTCCATTTAGTTTGTTTTAAATCAGATAAAATAAGAGGATTCAGCATGTAGAAAGGCTGTTTTCAAAACATTCAGCGTTGACTGTGTTTGCCTGACAGGCATGGGGCTTATAAAAATGAGAAAATGGCGAAAAATTAAATTTTCAAGGAAACTAAAAACCAACACCTTTCCTGTATTTCAAATGCATCCCAATGCACAACAAATCCATCAGAATATGTCTAGGTGCTGTCAAACCCTAACCCTAACCCTAGCTCGGGCACTTCTGGAACAAATTTTAAAATCCTGGTCTGCTGAAAAAGTGCTACAAAAGTTAGTAAAATGAGTAAAAATTGTTCAGAAACATTCACAATGGCAGTATTTCAGTACTTTAAAGGTACCTGCTTTCAATCTGTTTTAATTCTGCATTATCTAGGTTTTTGCAACCTGCTGCTGAAATGGTATATTAAATGTGCATGATTTTTGCTGTTTACAGCTTAGGATTACATTTACCACTAAAGTTTGAACATACTTTCCATTTAGTTTGTTTTAAATCACATAAAATAAGAGGATTCAGCATGTAGAAAGGCTGTTTTCAAAACATTCAGCGTTGACTGTGTTTGCCTGACAGGCATGGGGCTTATAAAAATGAGAAAATGGCGAAAAATTAAATTTTCAAGGAAACTAAAAACCAACACCTTTCCTGTATTTCAAATGCATCCCAATGCTACAACAAATGCATCAGAATATGTCTAGGTGCTGTCAAACCCTAACCCTAACCCTAGCTCGGGCACTTCTGGAACAAATTTTAAAATCCTGGTCTGCTGAAAAAGTGCTACAAAAGTTAGTAAAATGAGTACAAATTGTTCAGAAACATTCACAATGGCAGTATTTCAGTACTTTAAAGGTATCTGCTTTCAATCTGTTTTAATTCTGCATTATCTAGGTTTTTGCAACCTGCTGCTGAAATGGTATATTAAATGTGCATGATTTTTGCTGTTTACAGTTTAGGATTACATTTACCACTAAAGTTTGAACATACTTTCCATTTAGTTTGTTTTAAACCACATAAAATAAGAGGTTTCAGCATGTAGGAAGGCTGTTTTCAAAACATTCAGCGTTGACTGTGTTTGCCTGACAGGCATGGGGCTTATAAAAAATGAGAAAATGGCGAAAAATTAAATTTTCAAGGAAACTAAAAACCAACACCTTTCCTGTATTTCAAATGCATCCCAATGCTACAACAAATGCATCAGAATATGTCTAGGTGCAGTCAAACCCTAACCCTAACCCTAGCTCGGGCACTTCTGGAACAAATTTTAAAATCCTGGTCTGCTGAAAAAGTGCTACAAAAGTTAGTAAAATAAGTACAAATTGTTCAGAAACATTCACAATGGCAGTATTTCAGTACTTTAAAGGTACCTGCTTTCAATCTGTTTCAATATTGCATTATCTAGGTTTTTGCAACCTGCTGCTGAAATGGTATATTAAATGTGCATGATTTTTGCTGTTTACAGCTTTGGATTACATTTACCACTTAAGTTTGAACATACTTTCCATTTAGTTTGTTTTAAATCAGATAAAATAAGAGGATTCAGCATGTAGAAAGGCTGTTTTCAAAACATTCAGCGTTGACTGTGTTTGCCTGACAGGCATGGGGCTTATAAAAAATGAGAAAATGGCGTAAAATTAAATTTTCAAGGAAACTAAAAACCAACACCTTTCCTGTATTTCAAATGCATCCTAATGCAAAACAAATGCATCAGAATATGTCTAGGTGCTGTCAAACCCTAACCCTAACCCTAGCTCGGGCACTTCTGGAACAAATTTTAAAATCCTGGTCTGCTGAAAAAGTGCTACAAAAGTTAGTAAAATGAGTAAAAATTGTTCAGAAACATTCACAATGGCAGTATTTCAGTACTTTAAAGGTATCTGCTTTCAATCTGTTTTAATTCTGCATTATCTAGGTTTTTGCAACCTGCTGCTGAAATGGTATATTAAATGTGCATGATTTTTGCTGTTTACAGCTTAGGATTACATTTACCACTAAAGTTTGAACATACTTTCCATTTAGTTTGTTTTAAACCACATAAAATAAGAGGTTTCAGCATGTAGGAAGGCTGTTTTCAAAACATTCAGCGTTGACTGTGTTTGCCTGACAGGCATGGGGCTTATAAAAAATGAGAAAATGGCGAAAAATTAAATTTTCAAGGAAACTAAAAACCAACACCTTTCCTGTATTTCAAATGCATCCCAATGCTACAACAAATGCATCAGAATATGTCTAGGTGCAGTCAAACCCTAACCCTAACCCTAGCTCGGGCACTTCTGGAACAAATTTTAAAATCCTGGTCTGCTGAAAAAGTGCTACAAAAGTTAGTAAAATGAGTACAAATTGTTCAGAAACATTCACAATGGCAGTATTTCAGTACTTTAAAGGTATCTGCTTTCAATCTGTTTTAATTCTGCATTATCTAGGTTTTTGCAACCTGCTGCTGAAATGGTATATTAAATGTGCATGATTTTTGCTGTTTACAGCTTAGGATTACATTTACCACTAAAGTTTGAACATACTTTCCATTTAGTTTGTTTTAAACCACATAAAAAAGAAGTTTCAGCATGTAGAAAGGCTGTTTTCAAAACATTCAGCGTTGACTGTGTTTGCCTGACAGGCATGGGGCTTATAAAAAATGAGAAAATGGCGAAAAATTAAATTTTCAAGGAAACTCAAAACCAACACCTTTCCTGTATTTCAAATGCATCCCAATGCACAACAAATGCATCAGAATATGTCTAGGTGCTGTCAAACCCTAACCCTAACCCTAGCTCGGGCACTTCTGGAACAAATTTTAAAATCTTGGTCTGCTGAAAAAGTGCTACAAAAGTTAGTAAAATGAGTACAAATTGTTCAGAAACATTCACAATGGCAGTATTTCAGTACTTTAAAGGTATCTGCTTTCAATCTGTTTTAATTCTGCATTATCTAGGTTTTTGCAACCTGCTGCTGAAATGGTATATTAAATGTGCATGATTTTTGTTGTTTACAGCTTTGGATTACATTTACCACTTAAGTTTGAACATACTTTCCATTTAGTTTGTTTTAAATCACATAAAATAAGAGGATTCAGCATGTAGAAAGGCTGTTTTCAAAACATTCAGCGTTGACTGTGTTTGCCTGAAAGGCATGGGGCTTATAAAAAATGAGAAAATGGCGAAAAATTAAATTTTCAAGGAAACTAAAAACCAACACCTTTCCTGTATTTCAAATGCATCCTAATGCAAAACAAATGCATCAGAATATGTCTAGGTGCTGTCAAACCCTAACCCTAACCCTAGCTCGGGCACTTCTGGAACAAATTTTAAAATCCTGGTCTGCTGAAAAAGTGCTACAAAAGTTAGTAAAATGAGTACAAATTGTTCAGAAACATTCACAATGGCAGTATTTCAGTACTTTAAAGGTATCTGCTTTCAATCTGTTTTAATTCTGCATTATCTAGGTTTTTGCAACCTGCTGCTGAAATGGTATATTAAATGTGCATGATTTTTGCTGTTTACAGTTTAGGATTACATTTACCACTAAAGTTTGAACATACTTTCCATTTAGTTTGTTTTAAACCACATAAAATAAGAGGTTTCAGCATGTAGGAAGGCTGTTTTCAAAACATTCAGCGTTGACTGTGTTTGCCTGACAGGCATGGGGCTTATAAAAAATGAGAAAATGGCGAAAAATTAAATTTTCAAGGAAACTAAAAACCAACACCTTTCCTGTATTTCAAATGCATCCCAATGCTACAACAAATGCATCAGAATATGTCTAGGTGCAGTCAAACCCTAACCCTAACCCTAGCTCGGGCACTTCTGGAACAAATTTTAAAATCCTGGTCTGCTGAAAAAGTGCTACAAAAGTTAGTAAAATGAGTACAAATTGTTCAGAAACATTCACAATGGCAGTATTTCAGTACTTTAAAGGTATCTGCTTTCAATCTGTTTTAATTCTGCATTATCTAGGTTTTTGCAACCTGCTGCTGAAATGGTATATTAAATGTGCATGATTTTTGCTGTTTACAGCTTAGGATTACATTTACCACTAAAGTTTGAACATACTTTCCATTTAGTTTGTTTTAAACCACATAAAATAAGAGGTTTCAGCATGTAGGAAGGCTGTTTTCAAAACATTCAGCGTTGACTGTGTTTGCCTGACAGGCATGGGGCTTATAAAAAATGAGAAAATGGCGAAAAATTAAATTTTCAAGGAAACTAAAAACCAACACCTTTCCTGTATTTCAAATGCATCCCAATGCTACAACAAATGCATCAGAATATGTCTAGGTGCAGTCAAACCCTAACCCTAACCCTAGCTCGGGCACTTCTGGAACAAATTTTAAAATCCTGGTCTGCTGAAAAAGTGCTACAAAAGTTAGTAAAATGAGTACAAATTGTTCAGAAACATTCACAATGGCAGTATTTCAGTACTTTAAAGGTATCTGCTTTCAATCTGTTTTAATTCTGCATTATCTAGGTTTTTCAACCTGCTGCTGAAATGGTATATTAAATGTGCATGATTTTTGCTGTTTACAGCTTAGGATTACATTTACCACTAAAGTTTGAACATACTTTCCATTTAGTTTGTTTTAAACCACATAAAATAAGAGGTTTCAGCATGTAGGAAGGCTGTTTTCAAAACATTCAGCGTTGACTGTGTTTGCCTGACAGGCATGGGGCTTATAAAAAATGAGAAAATGGCGAAAAATTAAATTTTCAAGGAAACTAAAAACCAACACCTTTCCTGTATTTCAAATGCATCCCAATGCTACAACAAATGCATCAGAATATGTCTAGGTGCAGTCAAACCCTAACCCTAACCCTAGCTCGGGCACTTCTGGAACAAATTTTAAAATCCTGGTCTGCTGAAAAAGTGCTACAAAAGTTAGTAAAATGAGTACAAATTGTTCAGAAACATTCACAATGGCAGTATTTCAGTACTTTAAAGGTACCTGCTTTCAATCTGTTTCAATATTGCATTATCTAGGTTTTTGCAACCTGCTGCTGAAATGGTATATTAAATGTGCATGATTTTTGCTGTTTACAGCTTTGGATTACATTTACCACTTAAGTTTGAACATACTTTCCATTTAGTTTGTTTTAAATCAGATAAAATAAGAGGATTCAGCATGTAGAAAGGCTGTTTTCAAAACATTCAGCGTTGACTGTGTTTGCCTGACAGGCATGGGGCTTATAAAAAATGAGAAAATGGCGTAAAATTAAATTTTCAAGGAAACTAAAAACCAACACCTTTCCTGTATTTCAAATGCATCCTAATGCAAAACAAATGCATCAGAATATGTCTAGGTGCTGTCAAACCCTAACCCTAACCCTAGCTCGGGCACTTCTGGAACAAATTTTAAAATCCTGGTCTGCTGAAAAAGTGCTACAAAAGTTAGTAAAATGAGTACAAATTGTTCAGAAACATTCACAATGGCAGTATTTCAGTACTTTAAAGGTATCTGCTTTCAATCTGTTTTAATTCTGCATTATCTAGGTTTTTGCAACCTGCTGCTGAAATGGTATATTAAATGTGCATGATTTTTGCTGTTTACAGCTTAGGATTACATTTACCACTAAAGTTTGAACATACTTTCCATTTAGTTTGTTTTAAACCACATAAAATAAGAGGTTTCAGCATGTAGGAAGGCTGTTTTCAAAACATTCAGCGTTGACTGTGTTTGCCTGACAGGCATGGGGCTTATAAAAAATGAGAAAATGGCGAAAAATTAAATTTTCAAGGAAACTAAAAACCAACACCTTTCCTGTATTTCAAATGCATCCCAATGCTACAACAAATGCATCAGAATATGTCTAGGTGCAGTCAAACCCTAACCCTAACCCTAGCTCGGGCACTTCTGGAACAAATTTTAAAATCCTGGTCTGCTGAAAAAGTGCTACAAAAGTTAGTAAAATGAGTACAAATTGTTCAGAAACATTCACAATGGCAGTATTTCAGTACTTTAAAGGTATCTGCTTTCAATCTGTTTTAATTCTGCATTATCTAGGTTTTTGCAACCTGCTGCTGAAATGGTATATTAAATGTGCATGATTTTTGCTGTTTACAGCTTAGGATTACATTTACCACTAAAGTTTGAACATACTTTCCATTTAGTTTGTTTTAAACCACATAAAATAAGAGGTTTCAGCATGTAGGAAGGCTGTTTTCAAAACATTCAGCGTTGACTGTGTTTGCCTGACAGGCATGGGGCTTATAAAAAATGAGAAAATGGCGAAAAATTAAATTTTCAAGGAAACTGAAAACCAACACCTTTCCTGTATTTCAAATGCATCCCAATGCACAACAAATGCATCAGAATATGTCTAGGTGCTGTCAAACCCTAACCCTAACCCTAGCTCGGACACTTCTGGAACAAATTTTAAAATCTTGGTCTGCTGAAAAAGTGCTACAAAAGTTAGTAAAATGAGTACAAATTGTTCAGAAACATTCACAATGGCAGTATTTCAGTACTTTAAAGGTATCTGCTTTCAATCTGTTTTAATTCTGCATTATCTAAGTTTTTGCAACCTGCTGCTGAAATGGTATATTAAATGTGCATGATTTTTGCTGTTTACAGCTTTGGATTACATTTACCACTTAAGTTTGAACATACTTTCCATTTAGTTTGTTTTAAATCAGATAAAATAAGAGGATTCAGCATGTAGAAAGGCTGTTTTCAAAACATTCAGCGTTGACTGTGTTTGCCTGACAGGCATGGGGCTTATAAAAAATGAGAAAATGGCGTAAAATTAAATTTTCAAGGAAACTAAAAACCAACACCTTTCCTGTATTTCAAATGCATCCTAATGCAAAACAAATGCATCAGAATATGTCTAGGTGCTGTCAAACCCTAACCCTAACCCTAGCTCGGGCACTTCTGGAACAAATTTTAAAATCCTGGTCTGCTGAAAAAGTGCTACAAAAGTTAGTAAAATGAGTACAAATTGTTCAGAAACATTCACAATGGCAGTATTTCAGTACTTTAAAGGTATCTGCTTTCAATCTGTTTTAATTCTGCATTATCTAGGTTTTTGCAACCTGCTGCTGAAATGGTATATTAAATGTGCATGATTTTTGCTGTTTACAGCTTAGGATTACATTTACCACTAAAGTTTGAACATACTTTCCATTTAGTTTGTTTTAAACCACATAAAATAAGAGGTTTCAGCATGTAGGAAGGCTGTTTTCAAAACATTCAGCGTTGACTGTGTTTGCCTGACAGGCATGGGGCTTATAAAAAATGAGAAAATGGCGAAAAATTAAATTTTCAAGGAAACTAAAAACCAACACCTTTCCTGTATTTCAAATGCATCCCAATGCTACAACAAATGCATCAGAATATGTCTAGGTGCAGTCAAACCCTAACCCTAACCCTAGCTCGGGCACTTCTGGAACAAATTTTAAAATCCTGGTCTGCTGAAAAAGTGCTACAAAAGTTAGTAAAATGAGTACAAATTGTTCAGAAACATTCACAATGGCAGTATTTCAGTACTTTAAAGGTATCTGCTTTCAATCTGTTTTAATTCTGCATTATCTAGGTTTTTGCAACCTGCTGCTGAAATGGTATATTAAATGTGCATGATTTTGCTGTTTACAGCTTAGGATTACATTTACCACTAAAGTTTGAACATACTTTCCATTTAGTTTGTTTTAAACCACATAAAAAAGAAGTTTCAGCATGTAGAAAGGCTGTTTTCAAAACATTCAGCGTTGACTGTGTTTGCCTGACAGGCATGGGGCTTATAAAAAATGAGAAAATGGCGAAAAATTAAATTTTCAAGGAAACTCAAAACCAACACCTTTCCTGTATTTCAAATGCATCCCAATGCACAACAAATGCATCAGAATATGTCTAGGTGCTGTCAAACCCTAACCCTAACCCTAGCTCGGGCACTTCTGGAACAAATTTTAAAATCTTGGTCTGCTGAAAAAGTGCTACAAAAGTTAGTAAAATGAGTACAAATTGTTCAGAAACATTCACAATGGCAGTATTTCAGTACTTTAAAGGTATCTGCTTTCAATCTGTTTTAATTCTGCATTATCTAGGTTTTTGCAACCTGCTGCTGAAATGGTATATTAAATGTGCATGATTTTTGTTGTTTACAGCTTTGGATTACATTTACCACTTAAGTTTGAACATACTTTCCATTTAGTTTGTTTTAAATCACATAAAATAAGAGGATTCAGCATGTAGAAAGGCTGTTTTCAAAACATTCAGCGTTGACTGTGTTTGCCTGAAAGGCATGGGGCTTATAAAAAATGAGAAAATGGCGAAAAATTAAATTTTCAAGGAAACTAAAAACCAACACCTTTCCTGTATTTCAAATGCATCCTAATGCAAAACAAATGCATCAGAATATGTCTAGGTGCTGTCAAACCCTAACCCTAACCCTAGCTCGGGCACTTCTGGAACAAATTTTAAAATCCTGGTCTGCTGAAAAAGTGCTACAAAAGTTAGTAAAATGAGTACAAATTGTTCAGAAACATTCACAATGGCAGTATTTCAGTACTTTAAAGGTATCTGCTTTCAATCTGTTTTAATTCTGCATTATCTAGGTTTTTGCAACCTGCTGCTGAAATGGTATATTAAATGTGCATGATTTTTGCTGTTTACAGTTTAGGATTACATTTACCACTAAAGTTTGAACATACTTTCCATTTAGTTTGTTTTAAACCACATAAAATAAGAGGTTTCAGCATGTAGGAAGGCTGTTTTCAAAACATTCAGCGTTGACTGTGTTTGCCTGACAGGCATGGGGCTTATAAAAAATGAGAAAATGGCGAAAAATTAAATTTTCAAGGAAACTAAAAACCAACACCTTTCCTGTATTTCAAATGCATCCCAATGCTACAACAAATGCATCAGAATATGTCTAGGTGCAGTCAAACCCTAACCCTAACCCTAGCTCGGGCACTTCTGGAACAAATTTTAAAATCCTGGTCTGCTGAAAAAGTGCTACAAAAGTTAGTAAAATGAGTACAAATTGTTCAGAAACATTCACAATGGCAGTATTTCAGTACTTTAAAGGTATCTGCTTTCAATCTGTTTTAATTCTGCATTATCTAGGTTTTTGCAACCTGCTGCTGAAATGGTATATTAAATGTGCATGATTTTTGCTGTTTACAGCTTAGGATTACATTTACCACTAAAGTTTGAACATACTTTCCATTTAGTTTGTTTTAAACCACATAAAATAAGAGGTTTCAGCATGTAGGAAGGCTGTTTTCAAAACATTCAGCGTTGACTGTGTTTGCCTGACAGGCATGGGGCTTATAAAAAATGAGAAAATGGCGAAAAATTAAATTTTCAAGGAAACTAAAAACCAACACCTTTCCTGTATTTCAAATGCATCCCAATGCTACAACAAATGCATCAGAATATGTCTAGGTGCAGTCAAACCCTAACCCTAACCCTAGCTCGGGCACTTCTGGAACAAATTTTAAAATCCTGGTCTGCTGAAAAAGTGCTACAAAAGTTAGTAAAATGAGTACAAATTGTTCAGAAACATTCACAATGGCAGTATTTCAGTACTTTAAAGGTATCTGCTTTCAATCTGTTTTAATTCTGCATTATCTAGGTTTTTGCAACCTGCTGCTGAAATGGTATATTAAATGTGCATGATTTTTGCTGTTTACAGCTTAGGATTACATTTACCACTAAAGTTTGAACATACTTTCCATTTAGTTTGTTTTAAACCACATAAAATAAGAGGTTTCAGCATGTAGGAAGGCTGTTTTCAAAACATTCAGCGTTGACTGTGTTTGCCTGACAGGCATGGGGCTTATAAAAAATGAGAAAATGGCGAAAAATTAAATTTTCAAGGAAACTCAAAACCAACACCTTTCCTGTATTTCAAATGCATCCCAATGCTACAACAAATGCATCAGAATATGTCTAGGTGCAGTCAAACCCTAACCCTAACCCTAGCTCGGGCACTTCTGGAACAAATTTTAAAATCCTGGTCTGCTGAAAAAGTGCTACAAAAGTTAGTAAAATGAGTACAAATTGTTCAGAAACATTCACAATGGCAGTATTTCAGTACTTTAAAGGTATCTGCTTTCAATCTGTTTTAATTCTGCATTATCTAGGTTTTTGCAACCTGCTGCTGAAATGGTATATTAAATGTGCATGATTTTTGCTGTTTACAGCTTAGGATTACATTTACCACTAAAGTTTGAACATACTTTCCATTTAGTTTGTTTTAAACCACATAAAATAAGAGGTTTCAGCATGTAGGAAGGCTGTTTTCAAAACATTCAGCGTTGACTGTGTTTGCCTGACAGGCATGGGGCTTATAAAAAATGAGAAAATGGCGAAAAATTAAATTTTCAAGGAAACTAAAAACCAACACCTTTCCTGTATTTCAAATGCATCCCAATGCTACAACAAATGCATCAGAATATGTCTAGGTGCAGTCAAACCCTAACCCTAACCCTAGCTCGGGCACTTCTGGAACAAATTTTAAAATCCTGGTCTGCTGAAAAAGTGCTACAAAAGTTAGTAAAATGAGTACAAATTGTTCAGAAACATTCACAATGGCAGTATTTCAGTACTTTAAAGGTATCTGCTTTCAATCTGTTTTAATTCTGCATTATCTAGGTTTTTGCAACCTGCTGCTGAAATGGTATATTAAATGTGCATGATTTTTGCAGTTTACAGCTTAGGATTACATTTACCACTAAAGTTTGAACATACTTTCCATTTAGTTTGTTTTAAACCACATAAAAAAGAGGTTTCAGCATGTAGAAAGGCTGTTTTCAAAACATTCAGCGTTGACTGTGTTTGCCTGACAGGCATGGGGCTTATAAAAAATGAGAAAATGGCGAAAAATTAAATTTTCAAGGAAACTAAAAACCAACACCTTTCCTGTATTTCAAATGCATCCCAATGCACAACAAATGCATCAGAATATGTCTAGGTGCTGTCAAACCCTAACCCTAACCCTAGCTCGGGCACTTCTGGAACAAATTTTAAAATCCTGGTCTGCTGAAAAAGTGCTACAAAAGTTAGTAAAATGAGTACAAATTGTTCAGAAACATTCACAATGGCAGTATTTCAGTACTTTAAAGGTACCTGCTTTCAATCTGTTTCAATATTGCATTATCTAGGTTTTTGCAACCTGCTGCTGAAATGGTATATTAAATGTGCATGATTTTTGCTGTTTACAGCTTAGGATTACATTTACCACTAAAGTTTGAACATACTTTCCATTTAGTTTGTTTTAAATCACATAAAATAAGAGGATTCAGCATGTAGAAAGGCTGTTTTCAAAACATTCAGCGTTGACTGTGTTTGCCTGACAGGCATGGGGCTTATAAAAAATGAGAAAATGGCGTAAAATTAAATTTTCAAGGAAACTAAAAACCAACACCTTTCCTGTATTTCAAATGCATCCTAATGCAAAACAAATGCATCAGAATATGTCTAGGTGCTGTCAAACCCTAACCCTAACCCTAGCTCGGGCACTTCTGGAACAAATTTTAAAATCCTGGTCTGCTGAAAAAGTGCTACAAAAGTTAGTAAAATGAGTACAAATTGTTCAGAAACATTCACAATGGCAGTACTTCAGTACTTTAAAGGTATCTGCTTTCAATCTGTTTTAATTCTGCATTATCTAGGTTTTTGCAACCTGCTGCTGAAATGGTATATTAAATGTGCATGATTTTTGCTGTTTACAGCTTAGGATTACATTTACCACTAAAGTTTGAACATACTTTCCATTTAGTTTGTTTTAAACCACATAAAATAAGAGGTTTCAGCATGTAGGAAGGCTGTTTTCAAAACATTCAGCGTTGACTGTGTTTGCCTGACAGGCATGGGGCTTATAAAAAATGAGAAAATGGCGAAAAATTAAATTTTCAAGGAAACTAAAAACCAACACCTTTCCTGTATTTCAAATGCATCCCAATGCTACAACAAATGCATCAGAATATGTCTAGGTGCAGTCAAACCCTAACCCTAACCCTAGCTCGGGCACTTCTGGAACAAATTTTAAAATCCTGGTCTGCTGAAAAAGTGCTACAAAAGTTAGTAAAATGAGTACAAATTGTTCAGAAACATTCACAATGGCAGTATTTCAGTACTTTAAAGGTATCTGCTTTCAATCTGTTTTAATTCTGCATTATCTAGGTTTTTGCAACCTGCTGCTGAAATGGTATATTAAATGTGCATGATTTTTGCTGTTTACAGCTTAGGATTACATTTACCACTAAAGTTTGAACATACTTTCCATTTAGTTTGTTTTAAACCACATAAAAAAGAAGTTTCAGCATGTAGAAAGGCTGTTTTCAAAACATTCAGCGTTGACTGTGTTTGCCTGACAGGCATGGGGCTTATAAAAAATGAGAAAATGGCGAAAAATTAAATTTTCAAGGAAACTCAAAACCAACACCTTTCCTGTATTTCAAATGCATCCCAATGCACAACAAATGCATCAGAATATGTCTAGGTGCTGTCAAACCCTAACCCTAACCCTAGCTCGGGCACTTCTGGAACAAATTTTAAAATCTTGGTCTGCTGAAAAAGTGCTACAAAAGTTAGTAAAATGAGTACAAATTGTTCAGAAACATTCACAATGGCAGTATTTCAGTACTTTAAAGGTATCTGCTTTCAATCTGTTTTAATTCTGCATTATCTAGGTTTTTGCAACCTGCTGCTGAAATGGTATATTAAATGTGCATGATTTTTGCTGTTTACAGCTGTGGATTACATTTACCACTTAAGTTTGAACATACTTTCCATTTAGTTTGTTTTAAATCACATAAAATAAGAGGATTCAGCATGTAGAAAGGCTGTTTTCAAAACATTCAGCGTTGACTGTGTTTGCCTGACAGGCATGGGGCTTATAAAAAATGAGAAAATGGCGAAAAATTAAATTTTCAAGGAAACTAAAAACCAACACCTTTCCTGTATTTCAAATGCATCCTAATGCAAAACAAATGCATCAGAATATGTCTAGGTGCTGTCAAACCCTAACCCTAACCCTAGCTCGGGCACTTCTGGAACAAATTTTAAAATCCTGGTCTGCTGAAAAAGTGCTACAAAAGTTAGTAAAATGAGTACAAATTGTTCAGAAACATTCACAATGGCAGTATTTCAGTACTTTAAAGGTATCTGCTTTCAATCTGTTTTAATTCTGCATTATCTAGGTTTTTGCAACCTGCTGCTGAAATGGTATATTAAATGTGCATGATTTTTGCTGTTTACAGTTTAGGATTACATTTACCACTAAAGTTTGAACATACTTTCCATTTAGTTTGTTTTAAACCACATAAATTAAGAGGTTTCAGCATGTAGGAAGGCTGTTTTCAAAACATTCAGCGTTGACTGTGTTTGCCTGACAGGCATGGGGCTTATAAAAAATGAGAAAATGGCGAAAAATTAAATTTTCAAGGAAACTAAAAACCAACACCTTTCCTGTATTTCAAATGCATCCCAATGCTACAACAAATGCATCAGAATATGTCTAGGTGCAGTCAAACCCTAACCCTAACCCTAGCTCGGGCACTTCTAGAACAAATTTTAAAATCCTGGTCTGCTGAAAAAGTGCTACAAAAGTTAGTAAAATGAGTACAAATTGTTCAGAAACATTCACAATGGCAGTATTTCAGTACTTTAAAGGTATCTGCTTTCAATCTGTTTTAATTCTGCATTATCTAGGTTTTTGCAACCTGCTGCTGAAATGGTATATTAAATGTGCATGATTTTTGCTGTTTACAGCTTAGGATTACATTTACCACTAAAGTTTGAACATACTTTCCATTTAGTTTGTTTTAAACCACATAAAATAAGAGGTTTCAGCATGTAGGAAGGCTGTTTTCAAAACATTCAGCGTTGACTGTGTTTGCCTGACAGGCATGGGGCTTATAAAAAATGAGAAAATGGCGAAAAATTAAATTTTCAAGGAAACTAAAAACCAACACCTTTCCTGTATTTCAAATGCATCCCAATGCTACAACAAATGCATCAGAATATGTCTAGGTGCAGTCAAACCCTAACCCTAACCCTAGCTCGGGCACTTCTGGAACAAATTTTAAAATCCTGGTCTGCTGAAAAAGTGCTACAAAAGTTAGTAAAATGAGTACAAATTGTTCAGAAACATTCACAATGGCAGTATTTCAGTACTTTAAAGGTATCTGCTTTCAATCTGTTTTAATTCTGCATTATCTAGGTTTTTGCAACCTGCTGCTGAAATGGTATATTAAATGTGCATGATTTTTGCTGTTTACAGCTTAGGATTACATTTACCACTAAAGTTTGAACATACTTTCCATTTAGTTTGTTTTAAACCACATAAAATAAGAGGTTTCAGCATGTAGGAAGGCTGTTTTCAAAACATTCAGCGTTGACTGTGTTTGCCTGACAGGCATGGGGCTTATAAAAAATGAGAAAATGGCGAAAAATTAAATTTTCAAGGAAACTAAAAACCAACACCTTTCCTGTATTTCAAATGCATCCCAATGCTACAACAAATGCATCAGAATATGTCTAGGTGCAGTCAAACCCTAACCCTAACCCTAGCTCGGGCACTTCTGGAACAAATTTTAAAATCCTGGTCTGCTGAAAAAGTGCTACAAAAGTTAGTAAAATGAGTACAAATTGTTCAGAAACATTCACAATGGCAGTATTTCAGTACTTTAAAGGTATCTGCTTTCAATCTGTTTTAATTCTGCATTATCTAGGTTTTTGCAACCTGCTGCTGAAATGTTATATTAAATGTGCATGATTTTTGCTGTTTACAGCTTAGGATTACATTTACCACTAAAGTTTGAACATACTTTCCATTTAGTTTGTTTTAAACCACATAAAAAAGAAGTTTCAGCATGTAGAAAGGCTGTTTTCAAAACATTCAGCGTTGACTGTGTTTGCCTGACAGGCATGGGGCTTATAAAAAATGAGAAAATGGCGAAAAATTAAATTTTCAAGGAAACTCAAAACCAACACCTTTCCTGTATTTCAAATGCATCCCAATGCACAACAAATGCATCAGAATATGTCTAGGTGCTGTCAAACCCTAACCCTAACCCTAGCTCGGGCACTTCTGGAACAAATTTTAAAATCTTGGTCTGCTGAAAAAGTGCTACAAAAGTTAGTAAAATGAGTACAAATTGTTCAGAAACATTCACAATGGCAGTATTTCAGTACTTTAAAGGTATCTGCTTTCAATCTGTTTTAATTCTGCATTATCTAGGTTTTTGCAACCTGCTGCTGAAATGGTATATTAAATGTGCATGATTTTTGCTGTTTACAGCTTTGGATTACATTTACCACTTAAGTTTGAACATACTTTCCATTTAGTTTGTTTTAAATCACATAAAATAAGAGGATTCAGCATGTTGAAAGGCTGTTTTCAAAACATTCAGCGTTGACTGTGTTTGCCTGACAGGCATGGGGCTTATAAAAAATGAGAAAATGGCGAAAAATTAAATTTTCAAGGAAACTAAAAACCAACACCTTTCCTGTATTTCAAATGCATCCTAATGCAAAACAAATGCATCAGAATATGTCTAGGTGCTGTCAAACCCTAACCCTAACCCTAGCTCGGGCACTTCTGGAACAAATTTTAAAATCCTGGTCTGCTGAAAAAGTGCTACAAAAGTTAGTAAAATGAGTACAAATTGTTCAGAAACATTCACAATGGCAGTATTTCAGTACTTTAAAGGTATCTGCTTTCAATCTGTTTTAATTCTGCATTATCTAGGTTTTTGCAACCTGCTGCTGAAATGGTATATTAAATGTGCATGATTTTTGCTGTTTACAGCTTAGGATTACATTTACCACTAAAGTTTGAACATACTTTCCATTTAGTTTGTTTTAAACCACATAAAATAAGAGGTTTCAGCATGTAGGAAGGCTGTTTTCAAAACATTCAGCGTTGACTGTGTTTGCCTGACAGGCATGGGGCTTATAAAAAATGAGAAAATGGCGAAAAATTAAATTTTCAAGGAAACTAAAAACCAACACCTTTCCTGTATTTCAAATGCATCCCAATGCTACAACAAATGCATCAGAATATGTCTAGGTGCAGTCAAACCCTAACCCTAACCCTAGCTCGGGCACTTCTGGAACAAATTTTAAAATCCTGGTCTGCTGAAAAAGTGCTACAAAAGTTAGTAAAATGAGTACAAATTGTTCAGAAACATTCACAATGGCAGTATTTCAGTACTTTAAAGGTATCTGCTTTCAATCTGTTTTAATTCTGCATTATCTAGGTTTTTGCAACCTGCTGCTGAAATGGTATATTAAATGTGCATGATTTTTGCTGTTTACAGCTTAGGATTACATTTACCACTACAGTTTGAACATACTTTCCATTTAGTTTGTTTTAAACCACATAAAATAAGAGGTTTCAGCATGTAGGAAGGCTGTTTTCAAAACATTCAGCGTTGACTGTGTTTGCCTGACAGGCATGGGGCTTATAAAAAATGAGAAAATGGCGAAAAATTAAATTTTCAAGGAAACTCAAAACCAACACCTTTCCTGTATTTCAAATGCATCCCAATGCTACAACAAATGCATCAGAATATGTCTAGGTGCAGTCAAACCCTAACCCTAACCCTAGCTCGGGCACTTCTGGAACAAATTTTAAAATCCTGGTCTGCTGAAAAAGTGCTACAAAAGTTAGTAAAATGAGTACAAATTGTTCAGAAACATTCACAATGGCAGTATTTCAGTACTTTAAAGGTATCTGCTTTCAATCTGTTTTAATTCTGCATTATCTAGGTTTTTGCAACCTGCTGCTGAAATGGTATATTAAATGTGCATGATTTTTGCTGTTTACAGCTTAGGATTACATTTACCACTAAAGTTTGAACATACTTTCCATTTAGTTTGTTTTAAACCACATAAAAAAGAAGTTTCAGCATGTAGAAAGGCTGTTTTCAAAACATTCAGCGTTGACTGTGTTTGCCTGACAGGCATGGGGCTTATAAAAAATGAGAAAATGGCGAAAAATTAAATTTTCAAGGAAACTAAAAACCAACACCTTTCCTGTATTTCAAATGCATCCTAATGCAAAACAAATGCATCAGAATATGTCTAGGTGCTGTCAAACCCTAACCCTAACCCTAGCTCGGGCACTTCTGGAACAAATTTTAAAATCCTGGTCTGCTGAAAAAGTGCTACAAAAGTTAGTAAAATGAGTACAAATTGTTCAGAAACATTCACAATGGCAGTATTTCAGTACTTTAAAGGTATCTGCTTTCAATCTGTTTTAATTCTGCATTATCTAGGTTTTTGCAACCTGCTGCTGAAATGGTATATTAAATGTGCATGATTTTTGCTGTTTACAGTTTAGGATTACATTTACCACTAAAGTTTGAACATACTTTCCATTTAGTTTGTTTTAAACCACATAAAATAAGAGGTTTCAGCATGTAGGAAGGCTGTTTTCAAAACATTCAGCGTTGACTGTGTTTGCCTGACAGGCATGGGGCTTATAAAAAATGAGAAAATGGCGAAAAATTAAATTTTCAAGGAAACTAAAAACCAACACCTTTCCTGTATTTCAAATGCATCCCAATGCTACAACAAATGCATCAGAATATGTCTAGGTGCAGTCAAACCCTAACCCTAACCCTAGCTCGGGCACTTCTGGAACAAATTTTAAAATCCTGGTCTGCTGAAAAAGTGCTACAAAAGTTAGTAAAATGAGTACAAATTGTTCAGAAACATTCACAATGGCAGTATTTCAGTACTTTAAAGGTATCTGCTTTCAATCTGTTTTAATTCTGCATTATCTAGGTTTTTGCAACCTGCTGCTGAAATGGTATATTAAATGTGCATGATTTTTGCTGTTTACAGCTTAGGATTACATTTACCACTAAAGTTTGAACATACTTTCCATTTAGTTTGTTTTAAACCACATAAAATAAGAGGTTTCAGCATGTAGGAAGGCTGTTTTCAAAACATTCAGCGTTGACTGTGTTTGCCTGACAGGCATGGGGCTTATAAAAAAATGAGAAAATGGCGAAAAATTAAATTTTCAAGGAAACTAAAAACCAACACCTTTCCTGTATTTCAAATGCATCCCAATGCTACAACAAATGCATCAGAATATGTCTAGGTGCAGTCAAACCCTAACCCTAACCCTAGCTCGGGCACTTCTGGAACAAATTTTAAAATCCTGGTCTGCTGAAAAAGTGCTACAAAAGTTAGTAAAATGAGTACAAATTGTTCAGAAACATTCACAATGGCAGTATTTCAGTACTTTAAAGGTATCTGCTTTCAATCTGTTTTAATTCTGCATTATCTAGGTTTTTGCAACCTGCTGCTGAAATGGTATATTAAATGTGCATGATTTTTGCTGTTTACAGCTTAGGATTACATTTACCACTAAAGTTTGAACATACTTTCCATTTAGTTTGTTTTAAACCACATAAAATAAGAGGTTTCAGCATGTAGGAAGGCTGTTTTCAAAACATTCAGCATTGACTGTGTTTGCCTGACAGGCATGGGGCTTATAAAAAATGAGAAAATGGCGAAAAATTAAATTTTCAAGGAAACTAAAAACCAACACCTTTCCTGTATTTCAAATGCATCCCAATGCTACAACAAATGCATCAGAATATGTCTAGGTGCAGTCAAACCCTAACCCTAACCCTAGCTCGGGCACTTCTGGAACAAATTTTAAAATCCTGGTCTGCTGAAAAAGTGCTACAAAAGTTAGTAAAATGAGTACAAATTGTTCAGAAACATTCACAATGGCAGTATTTCAGTACTTTAAAGGTACCTGCTTTCAATCTGTTTCAATATTGCATTATCTAGGTTTTTGCAACCTGCTGCTGAAATGGTATATTAAATGTGCATGATTTTTGCTGTTTACAGCTTAGGATTACATTTACCACTAAAGTTTGAACATACTTTCCATTTAGTTTGTTTTAAATCACATAAAATAAGAGGATTCAGCATGTAGAAAGGCTGTTTTCAAAACATTCAGCGTTGACTGTGCTTGCCTGACAGGCATGGGGCTTATAAAAAATGAGAAAATGGCGTAAAATTAAATTTTCAAGGAAACTAAAAACCAACACCTTTCCTGTATTTCAAATGCATCCTAATGCAAAACAAATGCATCAGAATATGTCTAGGTGCTGTCAAACCCTAACCCTAACCCTAGCTCGGGCACTTCTGGAACAAATTTTAAAATCCTGGTCTGCTGAAAAAGTGCTACAAAAGTTAGTAAAATGAGTACAAATTGTTCAGAAACATTCACAATGGCAGTATTTCAGTACTTTAAAGGTATCTGCTTTCAATCTGTTTTAATTCTGCATTATCTAGGTTTTTGCAACCTGCTGCTGAAATGGTATATTAAATGTGCATGATTTTTGCTGTTTACAGCTTAGGATTACATTTACCACTAAAGTTTGAACATACTTTCCATTTAGTTTGTTTTAAACCACATAAAAAAGAAGTTTCAGCATGTAGAAAGGCTGTTTTCAAAACATTCAGCGTTGACTGTGTTTGCCTGACAGGCATGGGGCTTATAAAAAATGAGAAAATGGCGAAAAATTAAATTTTCAAGGAAACTCAAAACCAACACCTTTCCTGTATTTCAAATGCATCCCAATGCACAACAAAAGCATCAGAATATGTCTAGGTGCTGTCAAACCCTAACCCTAACCCTAGCTCGGGCACTTCTGGAACAAATTTTAAAATCTTGGTCTGCTGAAAAAGTGCTACAAAAGTTAGTAAAATGAGTACAAATTGTTCAGAAACATTCACAATGGCAGTATTTCAGTACTTTAAAGGTATCTGCTTTCAATCTGTTTTAATTCTGCATTATCTAGGTTTTTGCAACCTGCTGCTGAAATGGTATATTAAATGTGCATGATTTTTGCTGTTTACAGCTGTGGATTACATTTACCACTTAAGTTTGAACATACTTTCCATTTAGTTTGTTTTAAATCACATAAAATAAGAGGATTCAGCATGTAGAAAGGCTGTTTTCAAAACATTCAGCGTTGACTGTTTGCCTGACAGGCATGGGGCTTATAAAAAATGAGAAAATGGCGAAAAATTAAATTTTCAAGGAAACTAAAAACCAACACCTTTCCTGTATTTCAAATGCATCCCAATGCACAACAAATGCATCAGAATATGTCTAGGTGCTGTCAAACCCTAACCCTAACCCTAGCTCGGGCACTTCTGGAACAAATTTTAAAATCCTGGTCTGCTGAAAAAGTGCTACAAAAGTTAGTAAAATGAGTACAAATTGTTCAGAAACATTCACAATGGCAGTATTTCAGTACTTTAAAGGTACCTGCTTTCAATCTGTTTCAATATTGCATTATCTAGGTTTTTGCAACCTGCTGCTGAAATGGTATATTAAATGTGCATGATTTTTGCTGTTTACAGCTTAGGATTACATTTACCACTAAAGTTTGAACATACTTTCCATTTAGTTTGTTTTAAACCACATAAAATAAGAGGTTTCAGCATGTAGGAAGGCTGTTTTCAAAACATTCAGCGTTGACTGTGTTTGCCTGACAGGCATGGGGCTTATAAAAAATGAGAAAATGGCGAAAAATTAAATTTTCAAGGAAACTAAAAACCAACACCTTTCCTGTATTTCAAATGCATCCCAATGCTACAACAAATGCATCAGAATATGTCTAGGTGCAGTCAAACCCTAACCCTAACCCTAGCTCGGGCACTTCTGGAACAAATTTTAAAATCCTGGTCTGCTGAAAAAGTGCTACAAAAGTTAGTAAAATGAGTACAAATTGTTCAGAAACATTCACAATGGCAGTATTTCAGTACTTTAAAGGTATCTGCTTTCAATCTGTTTTAATTCTGCATTATCTAGGTTTTTGCAACCTGCTGCTGAAATGTTATATTAAATGTGCATGATTTTTGCTGTTTACATCTTAGGATTACATTTACCACTAAAGTTTGAACATACTTTCCATTTAGTTTGTTTTAAACCACATAAAAAAGAAGTTTCAGCATGTAGAAAGGCTGTTTTCAAAACATTCAGCGTTGACTGTGTTTGCCTGACAGGCATGGGGCTTATAAAAAATGAGAAAATGGCGAAAAATTAAATTTTCAAGGAAACTCAAAACCAACACCTTTCCTGTATTTCAAATGCATCCCAATGCACAACAAATGCATCAGAATATGTCTAGGTGCTGTCAAACCCTAACCCTAACCCTAGCTCGGGCACTTCTGGAACAAATTTTAAAATCTTGGTCTGCTGAAAAAGTGCTACAAAAGTTAGTAAAATGAGTACAAATTGTTCAGAAACATTCACAATGGCAGTATTTCAGTACTTTAAAGGTATCTGCTTTCAATCTGTTTTAATTCTGCATTATCTAGGTTTTTGCAACCTGCTGCTGAAATGGTATATTAAATGTGCATGATTTTTGCTGTTTACAGCTTTGGATTACATTTACCACTTAAGTTTGAACATACTTTCCATTTAGTTTGTTTTAAATCACATAAAATAAGAGGATTCAGCATGTTGAAAGGCTGTTTTCAAAACATTCAGCGTTGACTGTGTTTGCCTGACAGGCATGGGGCTTATAAAAAATGAGAAAATGGCGAAAAATTAAATTTTCAAGGAAACTAAAAACCAACACCTTTCCTGTATTTCAAATGCATCCTAATGCAAAACAAATGCATCAGAATATGTCTAGGTGCTGTCAAACCCTAACCCTAACCCTAGCTCGGGCACTTCTGGAACAAATTTTAAAATCCTGGTCTGCTGAAAAAGTGCTACAAAAGTTAGTAAAATGAGTACAAATTGTTCAGAAACATTCACAATGGCAGTATTTCAGTACTTTAAAGGTATCTGCTTTCAATCTGTTTTAATTCTGCATTATCTAGGTTTTTGCAACCTGCTGCTGAAATGGTATATTAAATGTGCATGATTTTTGCTGTTTACAGCTTAGGATTACATTTACCACTAAAGTTTGAACATACTTTCCATTTAGTTTGTTTTAAACCACATAAAATAAGAGGTTTCAGCATGTAGGAAGGCTGTTTTCAAAACATTCAGCGTTGACTGTGTTTGCCTGACAGGCATGGGGCTTATAAAAAATGAGAAAATGGCGAAAAATTAAATTTTCAAGGAAACTAAAAACCAACACCTTTCCTGTATTTCAAATGCATCCCAATGCTACAACAAATGCATCAGAATATGTCTAGGTGCAGTCAAACCCTAACCCTAACCCTAGCTCGGGCACTTCTGGAACAAATTTTAAAATCCTGGTCTGCTGAAAAAGTGCTACAAAAGTTAGTAAAATGAGTACAAATTGTTCAGAAACATTCACAATGGCAGTATTTCAGTACTTTAAAGGTATCTGCTTTCAATCTGTTTTAATTCTGCATTATCTAGGTTTTTGCAACCTGCTGCTGAAATGGTATATTAAATGTGCATGATTTTTGCTGTTTACAGCTTAGGATTACATTTACCACTACAGTTTGAACATACTTTCCATTTAGTTTGTTTTAAACCACATAAAATAAGAGGTTTCAGCATGTAGGAAGGCTGTTTTCAAAACATTCAGCGTTGACTGTGTTTGCCTGACAGGCATGGGGCTTATAAAAAATGAGAAAATGGCGAAAAATTAAATTTTCAAGGAAACTCAAAACCAACACCTTTCCTGTATTTCAAATGCATCCCAATGCTACAACAAATGCATCAGAATATGTCTAGGTGCAGTCAAACCCTAACCCTAACCCTAGCTCGGGCACTTCTGGAACAAATTTTAAAATCCTGGTCTGCTGAAAAAGTGCTACAAAAGTTAGTAAAATGAGTACAAATTGTTCAGAAACATTCACAATGGCAGTATTTCAGTACTTTAAAGGTATCTGCTTTCAATCTGTTTTAATTCTGCATTATCTAGGTTTTTGCAACCTGCTGCTGAAATGGTATATTAAATGTGCATGATTTTTGCTGTTTACAGCTTAGGATTACATTTACCACTAAAGTTTGAACATACTTTCCATTTAGTTTGTTTTAAACCACATAAAAAAGAAGTTTCAGCATGTAGAAAGGCTGTTTTCAAAACATTCAGCGTTGACTGTGTTTGCCTGACAGGCATGGGGCTTATAAAAAATGAGAAAATGGCGAAAAATTAAATTTTCAAGGAAACTAAAAACCAACACCTTTCCTGTATTTCAAATGCATCCTAATGCAAAACAAATGCATCAGAATATGTCTAGGTGCTGTCAAACCCTAACCCTAACCCTAGCTCGGGCACTTCTGGAACAAATTTTAAAATCCTGGTCTGCTGAAAAAGTGCTACAAAAGTTAGTAAAATGAGTACAAATTGTTCAGAAACATTCACAATGGCAGTATTTCAGTACTTTAAAGGTATCTGCTTTCAATCTGTTTTAATTCTGCATTATCTAGGTTTTTGCAACCTGCTGCTGAAATGGTATATTAAATGTGCATGATTTTTGCTGTTTACAGTTTAGGATTACATTTACCACTAAAGTTTGAACATACTTTCCATTTAGTTTGTTTTAAACCACATAAAATAAGAGGTTTCAGCATGTAGGAAGGCTGTTTTCAAAACATTCAGCGTTGACTGTGTTTGCCTGACAGGCATGGGGCTTATAAAAAATGAGAAAATGGCGAAAAATTAAATTTTCAAGGAAACTAAAAACCAACACCTTTCCTGTATTTCAAATGCATCCCAATGCTACAACAAATGCATCAGAATATGTCTAGGTGCAGTCAAACCCTAACCCTAACCCTAGCTCGGGCACTTCTGGAACAAATTTTAAAATCCTGGTCTGCTGAAAAAGTGCTACAAAAGTTAGTAAAATGAGTACAAATTGTTCAGAAACATTCACAATGGCAGTATTTCAGTACTTTAAAGGTATCTGCTTTCAATCTGTTTTAATTCTGCATTATCTAGGTTTTTGCAACCTGCTGCTGAAATGGTATATTAAATGTGCATGATTTTTGCTGTTTACAGCTTAGGATTACATTTACCACTAAAGTTTGAACATACTTTCCATTTAGTTTGTTTTAAACCACATAAAATAAGAGGTTTCAGCATGTAGGAAGGCTGTTTTCAAAACATTCAGCGTTGACTGTGTTTGCCTGACAGGCATGGGGCTTATAAAAAAATGAGAAAATGGCGAAAAATTAAATTTTCAAGGAAACTAAAAACCAACACCTTTCCTGTATTTCAAATGCATCCCAATGCTACAACAAATGCATCAGAATATGTCTAGGTGCAGTCAAACCCTAACCCTAACCCTAGCTCGGGCACTTCTGGAACAAATTTTAAAATCCTGGTCTGCTGAAAAAGTGCTACAAAAGTTAGTAAAATGAGTACAAATTGTTCAGAAACATTCACAATGGCAGTATTTCAGTACTTTAAAGGTATCTGCTTTCAATCTGTTTTAATTCTGCATTATCTAGGTTTTTGCAACCTGCTGCTGAAATGGTATATTAAATGTGCATGATTTTTGCTGTTTACAGCTTAGGATTACATTTACCACTAAAGTTTGAACATACTTTCCATTTAGTTTGTTTTAAACCACATAAAATAAGAGGTTTCAGCATGTAGGAAGGCTGTTTTCAAAACATTCAGCATTGACTGTGTTTGCCTGACAGGCATGGGGCTTATAAAAAATGAGAAAATGGCGAAAAATTAAATTTTCAAGGAAACTAAAAACCAACACCTTTCCTGTATTTCAAATGCATCCCAATGCTACAACAAATGCATCAGAATATGTCTAGGTGCAGTCAAACCCTAACCCTAACCCTAGCTCGGGCACTTCTGGAACAAATTTTAAAATCCTGGTCTGCTGAAAAAGTGCTACAAAAGTTAGTAAAATGAGTACAAATTGTTCAGAAACATTCACAATGGCAGTATTTCAGTACTTTAAAGGTACCTGCTTTCAATCTGTTTCAATATTGCATTATCTAGGTTTTTGCAACCTGCTGCTGAAATGGTATATTAAATGTGCATGATTTTTGCTGTTTACAGCTTAGGATTACATTTACCACTAAAGTTTGAACATACTTTCCATTTAGTTTGTTTTAAATCACATAAAATAAGAGGATTCAGCATGTAGAAAGGCTGTTTTCAAAACATTCAGCGTTGACTGTGCTTGCCTGACAGGCATGGGGCTTATAAAAAATGAGAAAATGGCGTAAAATTAAATTTTCAAGGAAACTAAAAACCAACACCTTTCCTGTATTTCAAATGCATCCTAATGCAAAACAAATGCATCAGAATATGTCTAGGTGCTGTCAAACCCTAACCCTAACCCTAGCTCGGGCACTTCTGGAACAAATTTTAAAATCCTGGTCTGCTGAAAAAGTGCTACAAAAGTTAGTAAAATGAGTACAAATTGTTCAGAAACATTCACAATGGCAGTATTTCAGTACTTTAAAGGTATCTGCTTTCAATCTGTTTTAATTCTGCATTATCTAGGTTTTTGCAACCTGCTGCTGAAATGGTATATTAAATGTGCATGATTTTTGCTGTTTACAGCTTAGGATTACATTTACCACTAAAGTTTGAACATACTTTCCATTTAGTTTGTTTTAAACCACATAAAAAAGAAGTTTCAGCATGTAGAAAGGCTGTTTTCAAAACATTCAGCGTTGACTGTGTTTGCCTGACAGGCATGGGGCTTATAAAAAATGAGAAAATGGCGAAAAATTAAATTTTCAAGGAAACTCAAAACCAACACCTTTCCTGTATTTCAAATGCATCCCAATGCACAACAAAAGCATCAGAATATGTCTAGGTGCTGTCAAACCCTAACCCTAACCCTAGCTCGGGCACTTCTGGAACAAATTTTAAAATCTTGGTCTGCTGAAAAAGTGCTACAAAAGTTAGTAAAATGAGTACAAATTGTTCAGAAACATTCACAATGGCAGTATTTCAGTACTTTAAAGGTATCTGCTTTCAATCTGTTTTAATTCTGCATTATCTAGGTTTTTGCAACCTGCTGCTGAAATGGTATATTAAATGTGCATGATTTTTGCTGTTTACAGCTGTGGATTACATTTACCACTTAAGTTTGAACATACTTTCCATTTAGTTTGTTTTAAATCACATAAAATAAGAGGATTCAGCATGTAGAAAGGCTGTTTTCAAAACATTCAGCGTTGACTGTTTGCCTGACAGGCATGGGGCTTATAAAAAATGAGAAAATGGCGAAAAATTAAATTTTCAAGGAAACTAAAAACCAACACCTTTCCTGTATTTCAAATGCATCCCAATGCACAACAAATGCATCAGAATATGTCTAGGTGCTGTCAAACCCTAACCCTAACCCTAGCTCGGGCACTTCTGGAACAAATTTTAAAATCCTGGTCTGCTGAAAAAGTGCTACAAAAGTTAGTAAAATGAGTACAAATTGTTCAGAAACATTCACAATGGCAGTATTTCAGTACTTTAAAGGTATCTGCTTTCAATCTGTTTTAATTCTGCATTATCTAGGTTTTTGCAACCTGCTGCTGAAATGGTATATTAAATGTGCATGATTTTTGCTGTTTACAGCTTAGGATTACATTTACCACTAAAGTTTGAACATACTTTCCATTTAGTTTGTTTTAAACCACATAAAATAAGAGGTTTCAGCATGTAGGAAGGCTGTTTTCAAAACATTCAGCGTTGACTGTGTTTGCCTGACAGGCATGGGGCTTATAAAAAATGAGAAAATGGCGAAAAATTAAATTTTCAAGGAAACTAAAAACCAACACCTTTCCTGTATTTCAAATGCATCCCAATGCTACAACAAATGCATCAGAATATGTCTAGGTGCAGTCAAACCCTAACCCTAACCCTAGCTCGGGCACTTCTGGAACAAATTTTAAAATCCTGGTCTGCTGAAAAAGTGCTACAAAAGTTAGTAAAATGAGTACAAATTGTTCAGAAACATTCACAATGGCAGTATTTCAGTACTTTAAAGGTATCTGCTTTCAATCTGTTTTAATTCTGCATTATCTAGGTTTTTGCAACCTGCTGCTGAAATGGTATATTAAATGTGCATGATTTTTGCTGTTTACAGCTTAGGATTACATTTACCACTAAAGTTTGAACATACTTTCCATTTAGTTTGTTTTAAACCACATAAAATAAGAGGTTTCAGCATGTAGGAAGGCTGTTTTCAAAACATTCAGCGTTGACTGTGTTTGCCTGACAGGCATGGGGCTTATAAAAAATGAGAAAATGGCGAAAAATTAAATTTTCAAGGAAACTAAAAACCAACACCTTTCCTGTATTTCAAATGCATCCCAATGCTACAACAAATGCATCAGAATATGTCTAGGTGCAGTCAAACCCTAACCCTAACCCTAGCTCGGGCACTTCTGGAACAAATTTTAAAATCCTGGTCTGCTGAAAAAGTGCTACAAAAGTTAGTAAAATGAGTACAAATTGTTCAGAAACATTCACAATGGCAGTATTTCAGTACTTTAAAGGTATCTGCTTTCAATCTGTTTTAATTCTGCATTATCTAGGTTTTTGCAACCTGCTGCTGAAATGGTATATTAAATGTGCATGATTTTTGCTGTTTACAGCTTAGGATTACATTTACCACTAAAGTTTGAACATACTTTCCATTTAGTTTGTTTTAAACCACATAAAAAAGAAGTTTCAGCATGTAGAAAGGCTGTTTTCAAAACATTCAGCGTTGACTGTGTTTGCCTGACAGGCATGGGGCTTATAAAAAATGAGAAAATGGCGAAAAATTAAATTTTCAAGGAAACTCAAAACCAACACCTTTCCTGTATTTCAAATGCATCCCAATGCACAACAAATGCATCAGAATATGTCTAGGTGCTGTCAAACCCTAACCCTAACCCTAGCTCGGGCACTTCTGGAACAAATTTTAAAATCTTGGTCTGCTGAAAAAGTGCTACAAAAGTTAGTAAAATGAGTACAAATTGTTCAGAAACATTCACAATGGCAGTATTTCAGTACTTTAAAGGTATCTGCTTTCAATCTGTTTTAATTCTGCATTATCTAGGTTTTTGCAACCTGCTGCTGAAATGGTATATTAAATGTGCATGATTTTTGCTGTTTACAGCTTTGGATTACATTTACCACTTAAGTTTGAACATACTTTCCATTTAGTTTTTTTTAAATCAGATAAAATAAGAGGATTCAGCATGTAGAAAGGCTGTTTTCAAAACATTCAGCGTTGACTGTGTTTGCCTGACAGGCATGGGGCTTATAAAAAATGAGAAAATGGCGAAAAATTAAATTTTCAAGGAAACTAAAAACCAACACCTTTCCTGTATTTCAAATGCATCCCAATGCTACAACAAATGCATCAGAATATGTCTAGGTGCAGTCAAACCCTAACCCTAACCCTAGCTCGGGCACTTCTGGAACAAATTTTAAAATCCTGGTCTGCTGAAAAAGTGCTACAAAAGTTAGTAAAATGAGTACAAATTGTTCAGAAACATTCACAATGGCAGTATTTCAGTACTTTAAAGGTATCTGCTTTCAATCTGTTTTAATTCTGCATTATCTAGGTTTTTGCAACCTGCTGCTGAAATGGTATATTAAATGTGCATGATTTTTGCAGTTTACAGCTTAGGATTACATTTACCACTAAAGTTTGAACATACTTTCCATTTAGTTTGTTTTAAACCACATAAAAAAGAGGTTTCAGCATGTAGAAAGGCTGTTTTCAAAACATTCAGCGTTGACTGTGTTTGCCTGACAGGCATGGGGCTTATAAAAAATGAGAAAATGGCGAAAAATTAAATTTTCAAGGAAACTAAAAACCAACACCTTTCCTGTATTTCAAATGCATCCCAATGCACAACAAATGCATCAGAATATGTCTAGGTGCTGTCAAACCCTAACCCTAACCCTAGCTCGGGCACTTCTGGAACAAATTTTAAAATCCTGGTCTGCTGAAAAAGTGCTACAAAAGTTAGTAAAATGAGTACAAATTGTTCAGAAACATTCACAATGGCAGTATTTCAGTACTTTAAAGGTACCTGCTTTCAATCTGTTTCAATATTGCATTATCTAGGTTTTTGCAACCTGCTGCTGAAATGGTATATTAAATGTGCATGATTTTTGCTGTTTACAGCTTAGGATTACATTTACCACTAAAGTTTGAACATACTTTCCATTTAGTTTGTTTTAAACCACATAAAATAAGAGGTTTCAGCATGTAGGAAGGCTGTTTTCAAAACATTCAGCGTTGACTGTGTTTGCCTGACAGGCATGGGGCTTATAAAAAATGAGAAAATGGCGAAAAATTAAATTTTCAAGGAAACTAAAAACCAACACCTTTCCTGTATTTCAAATGCATCCCAATGCTACAACAAATGCATCAGAATATGTCTAGGTGCAGTCAAACCCTAACCCTAACCCTAGCTCGGGCACTTCTGGAACAAATTTTAAAATCCTGGTCTGCTGAAAAAGTGCTACAAAAGTTAGTAAAATGAGTACAAATTGTTCAGAAACATTCACAATGGCAGTATTTCAGTACTTTAAAGGTATCTGCTTTCAATCTGTTTTAATTCTGCATTATCTAGGTTTTTGCAACCTGCTGCTGAAATGGTATATTAAATGTGCATGATTTTTGCTGTTTACAGCTTAGGATTACATTTACCACTAAAGTTTGAACATACTTTCCATTTAGTTTGTTTTAAACCACATAAAAAAGAAGTTTCAGCATGTAGAAAGGCTGTTTTCAAAACATTCAGCGTTGACTGTGTTTGCCTGACAGGCATGGGGCTTATAAAAAATGAGAAAATGGCGAAAAATTAAATTTTCAAGGAAACTCAAAACCAACACCTTTCCTGTATTTCAAATGCATCCCAATGCACAACAAATGCATCAGAATATGTCTAGGTGCTGTCAAACCCTAACCCTAACCCTAGCTCGGGCACTTCTGGAACAAATTTTAAAATCTTGGTCTGCTGAAAAAGTGCTACAAAAGTTAGTAAAATGAGTACAAATTGTTCAGAAACATTCACAATGGCAGTATTTCAGTACTTTAAAGGTATCTGCTTTCAATCTGTTTTAATTCTGCATTATCTAGGTTTTTGCAACCTGCTGCTGAAATGGTATATTAAATGTGCATGATTTTTGCTGTTTACAGCTTTGGATTACATTTACCACTTAAGTTTGAACATACTTTCCATTTAGTTTGTTTTAAATCAGATAAAATAAGAGGATTCAGCATGTAGAAAGGCTGTTTTCAAAACATTCAGCGTTGACTGTGTTTGCCTGACAGGCATGGGGCTTATAAAAAATGAGAAAATGGCGAAAAATTAAATTTTCAAGGAAACTAAAAACCAACACCTTTCCTGTATTTCAAATGCATCCTAATGCAAAACAAATGCATCAGAATATGTCTAGGTGCTGTCAAACCCTAACCCTAACCCTAGCTCGGGCACTTCTGGAACAAATTTTAAAATCCTGGTCTGCTGAAAAAGTGCTACAAAAGTTAGTAAAATGAGTACAAATTGTTCAGAAACATTCACAATGGCAGTATTTCAGTACTTTAAAGGTATCTGCTTTCAATCTGTTTTAATTCTGCATTATCTAGGTTTTAGTTCGGGTGGGTAGCTGCGTCAGCATGCGTAGGCTGCAAAGGAACAAGTAATAGGTTTATTCCATGCTGAAAAAAAGAAGAAAGAGAACACAACGTTTCGGCCGTGGAGCCTACTTCAGGTGTGAGAGAGACAGGGCAGTAGGCAAAGGTAAAGTAGCGGGAGAACAAAGGTTGGGAGGGAGGAGGAATGAGAGGCGGGAGCAGGGGACAGAAAGAGAGGCCAATCAAGAGGTGTGAAGTCAGAATGGGTGCAGAGAGGTGTGAAATGAAACTTCCAATGAATGGAGAAAATTTAAAAGAACAGTAATCTGCCGAACTCATACATCAGAAAGACCACCGAAACTAAAATTATTCTGCAGTTAGGATCACACATTCTCCCTTCCCTTAACGACAGATTACTGTTCTTTTAAATTTTCTCCATTCATTGGAAGTTTCATTTCACACCTCTCTGCACCCATTCTGACTTCACACCTCTTGATTGGCCTCTCTTTCTGTCCCCTGCTCCCGCCTCTCACTCCTCCTCCCTCCCAACCTTTGTTCTCCCGCTACTTTACCTTTGCCTACTGCCCTGTCTCTCTCACACCTGAAGTAGGCTCCACGGCCGAAACGTTGTGTTCTCTTTCTTCTTTTTTTCAGCATGGAATAAACCTATTACTTGTTCCTTATCTAGGTTTTTGCAACCTGCTGCTGAAATGGTATATTAAATGTGCATGATTTTTGCTGTTTACAGCTTAGGATTACATTTACCACTAAAGTTTGAACATACTTTCCATTTAGTTTGTTTTAAACCACATAAAATAAGAGGTTTCAGCATGTAGGAAGGCTGTTTTCAAAACATTCAGCGTTGACTGTGTTTGCCTGACAGGCATGGGGCTTATAAAAAATGAGAAAATGGCGAAAAATTAAATTTTCAAGGAAACTAAAAACCAACACCTTTCCTGTATTTCAAATGCATCCCAATGCTACAACAAATGCATCAGAATATGTCTAGGTGCAGTCAAACCCTAACCCTAACCCTAGCTCGGGCACTTCTGGAACAAATTTTAAAATCCTGGTCTGCTGAAAAAGTGCTACAAAAGTTAGTAAAATGAGTACAAATTGTTCAGAAACATTCACAATGGCAGTATTTCAGTACTTTAAAGGTATCTGCTTTCAATCTGTTTTAATTCTGCATTATCTAGGTTTTTGCAACCTGCTGCTGAAATGGTATATTAAATGTGCATGATTTTTGCTGTTTACAGCTTAGGATTACATTTACCACTAAAGTTTGAACATACTTTCCATTTAGTTTGTTTTAAACCACATAAAATAAGAGGTTTCAGCATGTAGGAAGGCTGTTTTCAAAACATTCAGCGTTGACTGTGTTTGCCTGACAGGCATGGGGCTTATAAAAAATGAGAAAATGGCGAAAAATTAAATTTTCAAGGAAACTAAAAACCAACACCTTTCCTGTATTTCAAATGCATCCCAATGCTACAACAAATGCATCAGAATATGTCTAGGTGCAGTCAAACCCTAACCCTAACCCTAGCTCGGGCACTTCTGGAACAAATTTTAAAATCCTGGTCTGCTGAAAAAGTGCTACAAAAGTTAGTAAAATGAGTACAAATTGTTCAGAAACATTCACAATGGCAGTATTTCAGTACTTTAAAGGTATCTGCTTTCAATCTGTTTTAATTCTGCATTATCTAGGTTTTTGCAACCTGCTGCTGAAATGGTATATTAAATGTGCATGATTCTTGCTGTTTACAGCTTAGGATTACATTTACCACTAAAGTTTGAACATACTTTCCATTTAGTTTGTTTTAAACCACATAAAAAAGAGGTTTCAGCATGTAGAAAGGCTGTTTTCAAAACATTCAGCGTTGACTGTGTTTGCCTGACAGGCATGGGGCTTATAAAAAATGAGAAAATGGCGAAAAATTAAATTTTCAAGGAAACTAAAAACCAACACCTTTCCTGTATTTCAAATGCATCCCAATGCACAACAAATGCATCAGAATATGTCTAGGTGCTGTCAAACCCTAACCCTAACCCTAGCTCGGGCACTTCTGGAACACATTTTAAAATCCTGGTCTGCTGAAAAAGTGCTACAAAAGTTAGTAAAATGAGTACAAATTGTTCAGAAACATTCACAATGGCAGTATTTCAGTACTTTAAAGGTACCTGCTTTCAATCTGTTTCAATATTGCATTATCTAGGTTTTTGCAACCTGCTGCTGAAATGGTATATTAAATGTGCATGATTTTTGCTGTTTACAGCTTAGGATTACATTTACCACTAAAGTTTGAACATACTTTCCATTTAGTTTGTTTTAAACCACATAAAATAAGAGGTTTCAGCATGTAGGAAGGCTGTTTTCAAAACATTCAGCGTTGACTGTGTTTGCCTGACAGGCATGGGGCTTATAAAAAATGAGAAAATGGCGAAAAATTAAATTTTCAAGGAAACTAAAAACCAACACCTTTCCTGTATTTCAAATGCATCCCAATGCTACAACAAATGCATCAGAATATGTCTAGGTGCAGTCAAACCCTAACCCTAACCCTAGCTCGGGCACTTCTGGAACAAATTTTAAAATCCTGGTCTGCTGAAAAAGTGCTACAAAAGTTAGTAAAATGAGTACAAATTGTTCAGAAACATTCACAATGGCAGTATTTCAGTACTTTAAAGGTATCTGCTTTCAATCTGTTTTAATTCTGCATTATCTAGGTTTTTGCAACCTGCTGCTGAAATGGTATATTAAATGTGCATGATTTTTGCTGTTTACAGCTTAGGATTACATTTACCACTAAAGTTTGAACATACTTTCCATTTAGTTTGTTTTAAACCACATAAAATAAGAGGTTTCAGCATGTAGGAAGGCTGTTTTCAAAACATTCAGCGTTGACTGTGTTTGCCTGACAGGCATGGGGCTTATAAAAAATGAGAAAATGGCGAAAAATTAAATTTTCAAGGAAACTAAAAACCAACACCTTTCCTGTATTTCAAATGCATCCCAATGCTACAACAAATGCATCAGAATATGTCTAGGTGCAGTCAAACCCTAACCCTAACCCTAGCTCGGGCACTTCTGGAACAAATTTTAAAATCCTGGTCTGCTGAAAAAGTGCTACAAAAGTTAGTAAAATGAGTACAAATTGTTCAGAAACATTCACAATGGCAGTATTTCAGTACTTTAAAGGTATCTGCTTTCAATCTGTTTTAATTCTGCATTATCTAGGTTTTTGCAACCTGCTGCTGAAATGGTATATTAAATGTGCATGATTTTTGCTGTTTACAGCTTAGGATTACATTTACCACTAAAGTTTGAACATACTTTCCATTTAGTTTGTTTTAAACCACATAAAAAAGAAGTTTCAGCATGTAGAAAGGCTGTTTTCAAAACATTCAGCGTTGACTGTGTTTGCCTGACAGGCATGGGGCTTATAAAAAATGAGAAAATGGCGAAAAATTAAATTTAAGGAAACTCAAAACCAACACCTTTCCTGTATTTCAAATGCATCCCAATGCACAACAAATGCATCAGAATATGTCTAGGTGCTGTCAAACCCTAACCCTAACCCTAGCTCGGGCACTTCTGGAACAAATTTTAAAATCTTGGTCTGCTGAAAAAGTGCTACAAAAGTTAGTAAAATGAGTACAAATTGTTCAGAAACATTCACAATGGCAGTATTTCAGTACTTTAAAGGTATCTGCTTTCAATCTGTTTTAATTCTGCATTATCTAGGTTTTTGCAACCTGCTGCTGAAATGGTATATTAAATGTGCATGATTTTTGCTGTTTACAGCTTTGGATTACATTTACCACTTAAGTTTGAACATACTTTCCATTTAGTTTGTTTTAAATCACATAAAATAAGAGGATTCAGCATGTAGAAAGGCTGTTTTCAAAACATTCAGCGTTGACTGTGTTTGCCTGACAAGGCATGGGGCTTATAAAAAATGAGAAAATGGCGAAAAATTAAATTTTCAAGGAAACTAAAAACCAACACCTTTCCTGTATTTCAAATGCATCCTAATGCAAAACAAATGCATCAGAATATGTCTAGGTGCTGTCAAACCCTAACCCTAACCCTAGCTCGGGCACTTCTGGAACAAATTTTAAAATCCTGGTCTGCTGAAAAAGTGCTACAAAAGTTAGTAAAATGAGTACAAATTGTTCAGAAACATTCACAATGGCAGTATTTCAGTACTTTAAAGGTATCTGCTTTCAATCTGTTTTAATTCTGCATTATCTAGGTTTTTGCAACCTGCTGCTGAAATGGTATATTAAATGTGCATGATTTTTGCTGTTTACAGCTTAGGATTACATTTACCACTAAAGTTTGAACATACTTTCCATTTAGTTTGTTTTAAACCACATAAAATAAGAGGTTTCAGCATGTAGGAAGGCTGTTTTCAAAACATTCAGCGTTGACTGTGTTTGCCTGACAGGCATGGGGCTTATAAAAAATGAGAAAATGGCGAAAAATTAAATTTTCAAGGAAACTAAAAACCAACACCTTTCCTGTATTTCAAATGCATCCCAATGCTACAACAAATGCATCAGAATATGTCTAGGTGCAGTCAAACCCTAACCCTAACCCTAGCTCGGGCACTTCTGGAACAAATTTTAAAATCCTGGTCTGCTGAAAAAGTGCTACAAAAGTTAGTAAAATGAGTACAAATTGTTCAGAAACATTCACAATGGCAGTATTTCAGTACTTTAAAGGTATCTGCTTTCAATCTGTTTTAATTCTGCATTATCTAGGTTTTTGCAACCTGCTGCTGAAATGGTATATTAAATGTGCATGATTTTTGCTGTTTACAGCTTAGGATTACATTTACCACTAAAGTTTGAACATACTTTCCATTTAGTTTGTTTTAAACCACATAAAAAAGAGGTTTCAGCATGTAGAAAGGCTGTTTTCAAAACATTCAGCGTTGACTGTGTTTGCCTGACAGGCATGGGGCTTATAAAAAATGAGAAAATGGCGAAAAATTAAATTTTCAAGGAAACTAAAAACCAACACCTTTCCTGTATTTCAAATGCATCCCAATGCACAACAAATGCATCAGAATATGTCTAGGTGCTGTCAAACCCTAACCCTAACCCTAGCTCGGGCACTTCTGGAACAAATTTTAAAATCCTGGTCTGCTGAAAAAGTGCTACAAAAGTTAGTAAAATGAGTACAAATTGTTCAGAAACATTCACAATGGCAGTATTTCAGTACTTTAAAGGTATCTGCTTTCAATCTGTTTTAATTCTGCATTATCTAGGTTTTTGCAACCTGCTGCTGAAATGGTATATTAAATGTGCATGATTTTTGCTGTTTACAGCTTAGGATTACATTTACCACTAAAGTTTGAACATACTTTCCATTTAGTTTGTTTTAAACCACATAAAATAAGAGGTTTCAGCATGTAGGAACGCTGTTTTCAAAACATTCAGCGTTGACTGTGTTTGCCTGACAGGCATGGGGCTTATAAAAAATGAGAAAATGGCGAAAAATTAAATTTTCAAGGAAACTAAAAACCAACACCTTTCCTGTATTTCAAATGCATCCCAATGCTACAACAAATGCATCAGAATATGTCTAGGTGCAGTCAAACCCTAACCCTAACCCTAGCTCGGGCACTTCTGGAACAAATTTTAAAATCCTGGTCTGCTGAAAAAGTGCTACAAAAGTTAGTAAAATGAGTACAAATTGTTCAGAAACATTCACAATGGCAGTATTTCAGTACTTTAAAGGTATCTGCTTTCAATCTGTTTTAATTCTGCATTATCTAGGTTTTTGCAACCTGCTGCTGAAATGGTATATTAAATGTGCATGATTTTTGCTGTTTACAGCTTAGGATTACATTTACCACTAAAGTTTGAACATACTTTCCATTTAGTTTGTTTTAAACCACATAAAATAAGAGGTTTCAGCATGTAGGAAGGCTGTTTTCAAAACATTCAGCGTTGACTGTGTTTGCCTGACAGGCATGGGGCTTATAAAAAATGAGAAAATGGCGAAAAATTAAATTTTCAAGGAAACTAAAAACCAACACCTTTCCTGTATTTCAAATGCATCCCAATGCTACAACAAATGCATCAGAATATGTCTAGGTGCAGTCAAACCCTAACCCTAACCCTAGCTCGGGCACTTCTGGAACAAATTTTAAAATCCTGGTCTGCTGAAAAAGTGCTACAAAAGTTAGTAAAATGAGTACAAATTGTTCAGAAACATTCACAATGGCAGTATTTCAGTACTTTAAAGGTATCTGCTTTCAATCTGTTTTAATTCTGCATTATCTAGGTTTTTGCAACCTGCTGCTGAAATGGTATATTAAATGTGCATGATTTTTGCTGTTTACAGCTTAGGATTACATTTACCACTAAAGTTTGAACATACTTTCCATTTAGTTTGTTTTAAACCACATAAAAAAGAGGTTTCAGCATGTAGAAAGGCTGCTTTCAAAACATTCAGCGTTGACTGTGTTTGCCTGACAGGCATGGGGCTTATAAAAAATGAGAAAATGGCGAAAAATTAAATTTTCAAGGAAACTAAAAACCAACACCTTTCCTGTATTTCAAATGCATCCCAATGCACAACAAATGCATCAGAATATGTCTAGGTGCTGTCAAACCCTAACCCTAACCCTAGCTCGGGCACTTCTGGAACAAATTTTAAAATCCTGGTCTGCTGAAAAAGTGCTACAAAAGTTAGTAAAATGAGTACAAATTGTTCAGAAACATTCACAATGGCAGTATTTCAGTACTTTAAAGGTACCTGCTTTCAATCTGTTTCAATATTGCATTATCTAGGTTTTTGCAACCTGCTGCTGAAATGGTATATTAAATGTGCATGATTTTTGCTGTTTACAGCTTAGGATTACATTTACCACTAAAGTTTGAACATACTTTCCATTTAGTTTGTTTTAAATCACATAAAATAAGAGGATTCAGCATGTAGAAAGGCTGTTTTCAAAACATTCAGCGTTGACTGTGTTTGCCTGACAGGCATGGGGCTTATAAAAAATGAGAAAATGGCGTAATATTAAATTTTCAAGGAAACTAAAAACCAACACCTTTCCTGTATTTCAAATGCATCCTAATGCAAAACAAATGCATCAGAATATGTCTAGGTGCTGTCAAACCCTAACCCTAACCCTAGCTCGGGCACTTCTGGAACAAATTTTAAAATCCTGGTCTGCTGAAAAAGTGCTACAAAAGTTAGTAAAATGAGTACAAATTGTTCAGAAACATTCACAATGGCAGTATTTCAGTACTTTAAAGGTATCTGCTTTCAATCTGTTTTAATTCTGCATTATCTAGGTTTTTGCAACCTGCTGCTGAAATGGTATATTAAATGTGCATGATTTTTGCTGTTTACAGCTTAGGATTACATTTACCACTAAAGTTTGAACATACTTTCCATTTAGTTTGTTTTAAACCACATAAAATAAGAGGTTTCAGCATGTAGGAAGGCTGTTTTCAAAACATTCAGCGTTGACTGTGTTTGCCTGACAGGCATGGGGCTTATAAAAAATGAGAAAATGGCGAAAAATTAAATTTTCAAGGAAACTAAAAACCAACACCTTTCCTGTATTTCAAATGCATCCCAATGCACAACAAATGCATCAGAATATGTCTAGGTGCTGTCAAACCCTAACCCTAACCCTAGCTCGGGCACTTCTGGAACAAATTTTAAAATCCTGGTCTGCTGAAAAAGTGCTACAAAAGTTAGTAAAATGAGTACAAATTGTTCAGAAACATTCACAATGGCAGTATTTCAGTACTTTAAAGGTACCTGCTTTCAATCTGTTTCAATATTGCATTATCTAGGTTTTTGCAACCTGCTGCTGAAATGGTATATTAAATGTGCATGATTTTTGCTGTTTACAGCTTAGGATTACATTTACCACTAAAGTTTGAACATACTTTCCATTTAGTTTGTTTTAAATCACATAAAATAAGAGGATTCAGCATGTAGAAAGGCTGTTTTCAAAACATTCAGCGTTGACTGTGTTTGCCTGACAGGCATGGGGCTTATAAAAAATGAGAAAATGGCGTAAAATTAAATTTTCAAGGAAACTAAAAACCAACACCTTTCCTGTATTTCAAATGCATCCTAATGCAAAACAAATGCATCAGAATATGTCTAGGTGCTGTCAAACCCTAACCCTAACCCTAGCTCGGGCACTTCTGGAACAAATTTTAAAATCCTGGTCTGCTGGAAAAGTGCTACAAAAGTTAGTAAAATGAGTACAAATTGTTCAGAAACATTCACAATGGCAGTATTTCAGTACTTTAAAGGTATCTGCTTTCAATCTGTTTTAATTCTGCATTATCTAGGTTTTTGCAACCTGCTGCTGAAATGGTATATTAAATGTGCATGATTTTTGCTGTATACAGCTTAGGATTACATTTACCACTAAAGTTTGAACATACTTTCCATTTAGTTTGTTTTAAACCACATAAAATAAGAGGTTTCAGCATGTAGGAAGGCTGTTTTCAAAACATTCAGCGTTGACTGTGTTTGCCTGACAGGCATGGGGCTTATAAAAAATGAGAAAATGGCGAAAAATTAAATTTTCAAGGAAACTAAAAACCAACACCTTTCCTGTATTTCAAATGCATCCCAATGCTACAACAAATGCATCAGAATATGTCTAGGTGCAGTCAAACCCTAACCCTAACCCTAGCTCGGGCACTTCTGGAACAAATTTTAAAATCCTGGTCTGCTGAAAAAGTGCTACAAAAGTTAGTAAAATGAGTACAAATTGTTCAGAAACATTCACAATGGCAGTATTTCAGTACTTTAAAGGTATCTGCTTTCAATCTGTTTTAATTCTGCATTATCTAGGTTTTTGCAACCTGCTGCTGAAATGGTATATTAAATGTGCATGATTTTTGCTGTTTACAGCTTAGGATTACATTTACCACTAAAGTTTGAACATACTTTCCATTTAGTTTGTTTTAAACCACATAAAAAAGAAGTTTCAGCATGTAGAAAGGCTGTTTTCAAAACATTCAGCGTTGACTGTGTTTGCCTGACAGGCATGGGGCTTATAAAAAATGAGAAAATGGCGAAAAATTAAATTTTCAAGGAAACTCAAAACCAACACCTTTCCTGTATTTCAAATGCATCCCAATGCACAACAAATGCATCAGAATATGTCTAGGTGCTGTCAAACCCTAACCCTAACCCTAGCTCGGGCACTTCTGGAACAAATTTTAAAATCTTGGTCTGCTGAAAAAGTGCTACAAAAGTTAGTAAAATGAGTACAAATTGTTCAGAAACATTCACAATGGCAGTATTTCAGTACTTTAAAGGTATCTGCTTTCAATCTGTTTTAATTCTGCATTATCTAGGTTTTTGCAACCTGCTGCTGAAATGGTATATTAAATGTGCATGATTTTTGCTGTTTACAGCTGTGGATTACATTTACCACTAAAGTTTGAACATACTTTCCATTTAGTTTGTTTTAAACCACATAAAATAAGAGGTTTCAGCATGTAGGAAGGCTGTTTTCAAAACATTCAGCGTTGACTGTGTTTGCCTGACAGGCATGGGGCTTATAAAAAATGAGAAAATGGCGAAAAATTAAATTTTCAAGGAAACTAAAAACCAACACCTTTCCTGTATTTCAAATGCATCCCAATGCTACAACAAATGCATCAGAATATGTCTAGGTGCAGTCAAACCCTAACCCTAACCCTAGCTCGGGCACTTCTGGAACAAATTTTAAAATCCTGGTCTGCTGAAAAAGTGCTACAAAAGTTAGTAAAATGAGTACAAATTGTTCAGAAACATTCACAATGGCAGTATTTCAGTACTTTAAAGGTATCTGCTTTCAATCTGTTTTAATTCTGCATTATCTAGGTTTTTGCAACCTGCTGCTGAAATGGTATATTCAATGTGCATGATTTTTGCTGTTTACAGCTTAGGATTACATTTACCACTAAAATTTGAACATACTTTCCATTTAGTTTGTTTTAAACCACATAAAAAAGAAGTTTCAGCATGTAGAAAGGCTGTTTTCAAAACATTCAGCGTTGACTGTGTTTGCCTGACAGGCATGGGGCTTATAAAAAATGAGAAAATGGCGAAAAATTAAATTTTCAAGGAAACTAAAAACCAACACCTTTCCTGTATTTCAAATGCATCCTAATGCAAAACAAATGCATCAGAATATGTCTAGGTGCTGTCAAACCCTAACCCTAACCCTAGCTCGGGCACTTCTGGAACAAATTTTAAAATCCTGGTCTGCTGAAAAAGTGCTACAAAAGTTAGTAAAATGAGTACAAATTGTTCAGAAACATTCACAATGGCAGTATTTCAGTACTTTAAAGGTATCTGCTTTCAATCTGTTTTAATTCTGCATTATCTAGGTTTTTGCAACCTGCTGCTGAAATGGTATATTAAATGTGCATGATTTTTGCTGTTTACAGCTTAGGATTACATTTACCACTAAAGTTTGAACATACTTTCCATTTAGTTTGTTTTAAACCACATAAAATAAGAGGTTTCAGCATGTAGGAAGGCTGTTTTCAAAACATTCAGCGTTGACTGTGTTTGCCTGACAGGCATGGGGCTTATAAAAAATGAGAAAATGGCGAAAAATTAAATTTTCAAGGAAACTAAAAACCAACACCTTTCCTGTATTTCAAATGCATCCCAATGCTACAACAAATGCATCAGAATATGTCTAGGTGCAGTCAAACCCTAACCCTAACCCTAGCTCGGGCACTTCTGGAACAAATTTTAAAATCCTGGTCTGCTGAAAAAGTGCTACAAAAGTTAGTAAAATGAGTACAAATTGTTCAGAAACATTCACAATGGCAGTATTTCAGTACTTTAAAGGTATCTGCTTTCAATCTGTTTTAATTCTGCATTATCTAGGTTTTTGCAACCTGCTGCTGAAATGGTATATTAAATGTGCATGATTTTTGCTGTTTACAGCTTAGGATTACATTTACCACTAAAGTTTGAACATACTTTCCATTTAGTTTGTTTTAAACCACATAAAAAAGAAGTTTCAGCATGTAGAAAGGCTGTTTTCAAAACATTCAGCGTTGACTGTGTTTGCCTGACAGGCATGGGGCTTATAAAAAATGAGAAAATGGCGAAAAATTAAATTTTCAAGGAAACTCAAAACCAACACCTTTCCTGTATTTCAAATGCATCCCAATGCACAACAAATGCATCAGAATATGTCTAGGTGCTGTCAAACCCTAACCCTAACCCTAGCTCGGGCACTTCTGGAACAAATTTTAAAATCTTGGTCTGCTGAAAAAGTGCTACAAAAGTTAGTAAAATGAGTACAAATTGTTCAGAAACATTCACAATGGCAGTATTTCAGTACTTTAAAGGTATCTGCTTTCAATCTGTTTTAATTCTGCATTATCTAGGTTTTTGCAACCTGCTGCTGAAATGGTATATTAAATGTGCATGATTTTTGCTGTTTACAGCTTTGGATTACATTTACCACTTAAGTTTGAACATACTTTCCATTTAGTTTGTTTTAAATCAGATAAAATAAGAGGTTTCAGCATGTAGGAAGGCTGTTTTCAAAACATTCAGCGTTGACTGTGTTTGCCTGACAGGCATAGGGCTTATAAAAAATGAGAAAATGGCGAAAAATTAAATTTTCAAGGAAACTAAAAACCAACACCTTTCCTGTATTTCAAATGCATCCCAATGCTACAACAAATGCATCAGAATATGTCTAGGTGCAGTCAAACCCTAACCCTAACCCTAGCTCGGGCACTTCTGGAACAAATTTTAAAATCCTGGTCTGCTGAAAAAGTGCTACAAAAGTTAGTAAAATGAGTACAAATTGTTCAGAAACATTCACAATGGCAGTATTTCAGTACTTTAAAGGTATCTGCTTTCAATCTGTTTTAATTCTGCATTATCTAGGTTTTTGCAACCTGCTGCTGAAATGGTATATTAAATGTGCATGATTTTTGCTGTTTACAGCTGTGGATTACATTTACCACTAAAGTTTGAACATACTTTCCATTTAGTTTGTTTTAAACCACATAAAATAAGAGGTTTCAGCATGTAGGAAGGCTGTTTTCAAAACATTCAGCGTTGACTGTGTTTGCCTGACAGGCATGGGGCTTATAAAAAATGAGAAAATGGCGAAAAATTAAATTTTCAAGGAAACTAAAAACCAACACCTTTCCTGTATTTCAAATGCATCCCAATGCTACAACAAATGCATCAGAATATGTCTAGGTGCAGTCAAACCCTAACCCTAACCCTAGCTCGGGCACTTCTGGAACAAATTTTAAAATCCTGGTCTGCTGAAAAAGTGCTACAAAAGTTAGTAAAATGAGTACAAATTGTTCAGAAACATTCACAATGGCAGTATTTCAGTACTTTAAAGGTATCTGCTTTCAATCTGTTTTAATTCTGCATTATCTAGGTTTTTGCAACCTGCTGCTGAAATGGTATATTCAATGTGCATGATTTTTGCTGTTTACAGCTTAGGATTACATTTACCACTAAAATTTGAACATACTTTCCATTTAGTTTGTTTTAAACCACATAAAAAAGAAGTTTCAGCATGTAGAAAGGCTGTTTTCAAAACATTCAGCGTTGACTGTGTTTGCCTGACAGGCATGGGGCTTATAAAAAATGAGAAAATGGCGAAAAATTAAATTTTCAAGGAAACTAAAAACCAACACCTTTCCTGTATTTCAAATGCATCCTAATGCAAAACAAATGCATCAGAATATGTCTAGGTGCTGTCAAACCCTAACCCTAACCCTAGCTCGGGCACTTCTGGAACAAATTTTAAAATCCTGGTCTGCTGAAAAAGTGCTACAAAAGTTAGTAAAATGAGTACAAATTGTTCAGAAACATTCACAATGGCAGTATTTCAGTACTTTAAAGGTATCTGCTTTCAATCTGTTTTAATTCTGCATTATCTAGGTTTTTGCAACCTGCTGCTGAAATGGTATATTAAATGTGCATGATTTTTGCTGTTTACAGCTTAGGATTACATTTACCACTAAAGTTTGAACATACTTTCCATTTAGTTTGTTTTAAACCACATAAAAAAGAAGTTTCAGCATGTAGAAAGGCTGTTTTCAAAACATTCAGCGTTGACTGTGTTTGCCTGACAGGCATGGGGCTTATAAAAAATGAGAAAATGGCGAAAAATTAAATTTTCAAGGAAACTCAAAACCAACACCTTTCCTGTATTTCAAATGCATCCCAATGCACAACAAATGCATCAGAATATGTCTAGGTGCTGTCAAACCCTAACCCTAACCCTAGCTCGGGCACTTCTGGAACAAATTTTAAAATCTTGGTCTGCTGAAAAAGTGCTACAAAAGTTAGTAAAATGAGTACAAATTGTTCAGAAACATTCACAATGGCAGTATTTCAGTACTTTAAAGGTATCTGCTTTCAATCTGTTTTAATTCTGCATTATCTAGGTTTTTGCAACCTGCTGCTGAAATGGTATATTAAATGTGCATGATTTTTGCTGTTTACAGCTTTGGATTACATTTACCACTTAAGTTTGAACATACTTTCCATTTAGTTTGTTTTAAATCAGATAAAATAAGAGGATTCAGCATGTAGAAAGGCTGTTTTCAAAACATTCAGCGTTGACTGTGTTTGCCTGACAGGCATGGGGCTTATAAAAAATGAGAAAATGGCGAAAAATTAAATTTTCAAGGAAACTAAAAACCAACACCTTTTCTGTATTTCAAATGCATCCCAATGCACAACAAATGCATCAGAATATGTCTAGGTGCTGTCAAACCCTAACCCTAACCCTAGCTCGGGCACTTCTGGAACAAATTTTAAAATCCTGGTCTGCTGAAAAAGTGCTACAAAAGTTAGTAAAATGAGTACAAATTGTTCAGAAACATTCACAATGGCAGTATTTCAGTACTTTAAAGGTACCTGCTTTCAATCTGTTTCAATATTGCATTATCTAGGTTTTTGCAACCTGCTGCTGAAATGGTATATTAAATGTGCATGATTTTTGCTGTTTACAGCTTAGGATTACATTTACCACTAAAGTTTGAACATACTTTCCATTTAGTTTGTTTTAAACCACATAAAAAAGAAGTTTCAGCATGTAGAAAGGCTGTTTTCAAAACATTCAGCGTTGACTGTGTTTGCCTGACAGGCATGGGGCTTATAAAAAATGAGAAAATGGCGAAAAATTAAATTTTCAAGGAAACTCAAAACCAACACCTTTCCTGTATTTCAAATGCATCCCAATGCACAACAAATGCATCAGAATATGTCTAGGTGCTGTCAAACCCTAACCCTAACCCTAGCTCGGGCACTTCTGGAACAAATTTTAAAATCTTGGTCTGCTGAAAAAGTGCTACAAAAGTTAGTAAAATGAGTACAAATTGTTCAGAAACATTCACAATGGCAGTATTTCAGTACTTTAAAGGTATCTGCTTTCAATCTGTTTTAATTCTGCATTATCTAGGTTTTTGCAACCTGCTGCTGAAATGGTATATTAAATGTGCATGATTTTTGCTGTTTACAGCTTTGGATTACATTTACCACTTAAGTTTGAACATACTTTCCATTTAGTTTGTTTTAAATCAGATAAAATAAGAGGATTCAGCATGTAGAAAGGCTGTTTTCAAAACATTCAGCGTTGACTGTGTTTGCCTGACAGGCATGGGGCTTATAAAAAATGAGAAAATGGCGAAAAATTAAATTTTCAAGGAAACTAAAAACCAACACCTTTCCTGTATTTCAAATGCATCCTAATGCAAAACAAATGCATCAGAATATGTCTAGGTGCTGTCAAACCCTAACCCTAACCCTAGCTCGGGCACTTCTGGAACAAATTTTAAAATCCTGGTCTGCTGAAAAAGTGCTACAAAAGTTAGTAAAATGAGTACAAATTGTTCAGAAACATTCACAATGGCAGTATTTCAGTACTTTAAAGGTATCTGCTTTCAATCTGTTTTAATTCTGCATTATCTAGGTTTTTGCAACCTGCTGCTGAAATGGTATATTAAATGTGCATGATTTTTGCTGTTTACAGCTTAGGATTACATTTACCACTAAAGTTTGAACATACTTTCCATTTAGTTTGTTTTAAACCACATAAAATAAGAGGTTTCAGCATGTAGGAAGGCTGTTTTCAAAACATTCAGCGTTGACTGTGTTTGCCTGACAGGCATGGGGCTTATAAAAAATGAGAAAATGGCGAAAAATTAAATTTTCAAGGAAACTAAAAACCAACACCTTTCCTGTATTTCAAATGCATCCCAATGCTACAACAAATGCATCAGAATATGTCTAGGTGCAGTCAAACCCTAACCCTAACCCTAGCTCGGGCACTTCTGGAACAAATTTTAAAATCCTGGTCTGCTGAAAAAGTGCTACAAAAGTTAGTAAAATGAGTACAAATTGTTCAGAAACATTCACAATGGCAGTATTTCAGTACTTTAAAGGTATCTGCTTTCAATCTGTTTTAATTCTGCATTATCTAGGTTTTTGCAACCTGCTGCTGAAATGGTATATTAAATGTGCATGATTTTTGCTGTTTACAGCTTAGGATTACATTTACCACTAAAGTTTGAACATACTTTCCATTTAGTTTGTTTTAAACCACATAAAAAAGAAGTTTCAGCATGTAGAAAGGCTGTTTTCAAAACATTCAGCGTTGACTGTGTTTGCCTGACAGGCATGGGGCTTATAAAAAATGAGAAAATGGCGAAAAATTAAATTTTCAAGGAAACTCAAAACCAACACCTTTCCTGTATTTCAAATGCATCCCAATGCACAACAAATGCATCAGAATATGTCTAGGTGCTGTCAAACCCTAACCCTAACCCTAGCTCGGGCACTTCTGGAACAAATTTTAAAATCTTGGTCTGCTGAAAAAGTGCTACAAAAGTTAGTAAAATGAGTACAAATTGTTCAGAAACATTCACAATGGCAGTATTTCAGTACTTTAAAGGTATCTGCTTTCAATCTGTTTTAATTCTGCATTATCTAGGTTTTTGCAACCTGCTGCTGAAATGGTATATTAAATGTGCATGATTTTTGCTGTTTACAGCTTTGGATTACATTTACCACTTAAGTTTGAACATACTTTCCATTTAGTTTGTTTTAAATCAGATAAAATAAGAGGTTTCAGCATGTAGGAAGGCTGTTTTCAAAACATTCAGCGTTGACTGTGTTTGCCTGACAGGCATAGGGCTTATAAAAAATGAGAAAATGGCGAAAAATTAAATTTTCAAGGAAACTAAAAACCAACACCTTTCCTGTATTTCAAATGCATCCCAATGCTACAACAAATGCATCAGAATATGTCTAGGTGCAGTCAAACCCTAACCCTAACCCTAGCTCGGGCACTTCTGGAACAAATTTTAAAATCCTGGTCTGCTGAAAAAGTGCTACAAAAGTTAGTAAAATGAGTACAAATTGTTCAGAAACATTCACAATGGCAGTATTTCAGTACTTTAAAGGTATCTGCTTTCAATCTGTTTTAATTCTGCATTATCTAGGTTTTTGCAACCTGCTGCTGAAATGGTATATTAAATGTGCATGATTTTTGCTGTTTACAGCTTAGGATTACATTTACCACTAAAGTTTGAACATACTTTCCATTTAGTTTGTTTTAAACCACATAAAAAAGAAGTTTCAGCATGTAGAAAGGCTGTTTTCAAAACATTCAGCGTTGACTGTGTTTGCCTGACAGGCATGGGGCTTATAAAAAATGAGAAAATGGCGAAAAATTAAATTTTCAAGGAAACTCAAAACCAACACCTTTCCTGTATTTCAAATGCATCCCAATGCACAACAAATGCATCAGAATATGTCTAGGTGCTGTCAAACCCTAACCCTAACCCTAGCTCGGGCACTTCTGGAACAAATTTTAAAATCTTGGTCTGCTGAAAAAGTGCTACAAAAGTTAGTAAAATGAGTACAAATTGTTCAGAAACATTCACAATGGCAGTATTTCAGTACTTTAAAGGTATCTGCTTTCAATCTGTTTTAATTCTGCATTATCTAGGTTTTTGCAACCTGCTGCTGAAATGGTATATTAAATGTGCATGATTTTTGCTGTTTACAGCTTTGGATTACATTTACCACTTAAGTTTGAACATACTTTCCATTTAGTTTGTTTTAAATCACATAAAATAAGAGGATTCAGCATGTAGAAAGGCTGTTTTCAAAACATTCAGCGTTGACTGTGTTTGCCTGACAGGCATGGGGCTTATAAAAAATGAGAAAATGGCGAAAAATAAAATTTTCAAGGAAACTAAAAACCAACACCTTTCCTGTATTTCAAATGCATCCTAATGCAAAACAAATGCATCAGAATATGTCTAGGTGCTGTCAAACCCTAACCCTAACCCTAGCTCGGGCACTTCTGGAACAAATTTTAAAATCCTGGTCTGCTGAAAAAGTGCTACAAAAGTTAGTAAAATGAGTACAAATTGTTCAGAAACATTCACAATGGCAGTATTTCAGTACTTTAAAGGTATCTGCTTTCAATCTGTTTTAATTCTGCATTATCTAGGTTTTTGCAACCTGCTGCTGAAATGGTATATTAAATGTGCATGATTTTTGCTGTTTACAGCTTAGGATTACATTTACCACTAAAGTTTGAACATACTTTCCATTTAGTTTGTTTTAAACCACATAAAATAAGAGGTTTCAGCATGTAGGAAGGCTGTTTTCAAAACATTCAGCGTTGACTGTGTTTGCCTGACAGGCATGGGGCTTATAAAAAATGAGAAAATGGCGAAAAATTAAATTTTCAAGGAAACTAAAAACCAACACCTTTCCTGTATTTCAAATGCATCCCAATGCTACAACAAATGCATCAGAATATGTCTAGGTGCAGTCAAACCCTAACCCTAACCCTAGCTCGGGCACTTCTGGAACAAATTTTAAAATCCTGGTCTGCTGAAAAAGTGCTACAAAAGTTAGTAAAATGAGTACAAATTGTTCAGAAACATTCACAATGGCAGTATTTCAGTACTTTAAAGGTATCTGCTTTCAATCTGTTTTAATTCTGCATTATCTAGGTTTTTGCAACCTGCTGCTGAAATGGTATATTAAATGTGCATGATTTTTGCTGTTTACAGCTTAGGATTACATTTACCACTAAAGTTTGAACATACTTTCCATTTAGTTTGTTTTAAACCACATAAAAAAGAAGTTTCAGCATGTAGAAAGGCTGTTTTCAAAACATTCAGCGTTGACTGTGTTTGCCTGACAGGCATGGGGCTTATAAAAAATGAGAAAATGGCGAAAAATTAAATTTTCAAGGAAACTCAAAACCAACACCTTTCCTGTATTTCAAATGCATCCCAATGCACAACAAATGCATCAGAATATGTCTAGGTGCTGTCAAACCCTAACCCTAACCCTAGCTCGGGCACTTCTGGAACAAATTTTAAAATCTTGGTCTGCTGAAAAAGTGCTACAAAAGTTAGTAAAATGAGTACAAATTGTTCAGAAACATTCACAATGGCAGTATTTCAGTACTTTAAAGGTATCTGCTTTCAATCTGTTTTAATTCTGCATTATCTAGGTTTTTGCAACCTGCTGCTGAAATGGTATATTAAATGTGCATGATTTTTGCTGTTTACAGCTTTGGATTACATTTACCACTTAAGTTTGAACATACTTTCCATTTAGTTTGTTTTAAATCACATAAAATAAGAGGATTCAGCATGTAGAAAGGCTGTTTTCAAAACATTCAGCGTTGACTGTGTTTGCCTGACAGGCATGGGGCTTATAAAAAATGAGAAAATGGCGAAAAATAAAATTTTCAAGGAAACTAAAAACCAACACCTTTCCTGTATTTCAAATGCATCCTAATGCAAAACAAATGCATCAGAATATGTCTAGGTGCTGTCAAACCCTAACCCTAACCCTAGCTCGGGCACTTCTGGAACAAATTTTAAAATCCTGGTCTGCTGAAAAAGTGCTACAAAAGTTAGTAAAATGAGTACAAATTGTTCAGAAACATTCACAATGGCAGTATTTCAGTACTTTAAAGGTATCTGCTTTCAATCTGTTTTAATTCTGCATTATCTAGGTTTTTGCAACCTGCTGCTGAAATGGTATATTAAATGTGCATGATTTTTGCTGTTTACAGCTTAGGATTACATTTACCACTAAAGTTTGAACATACTTTCCATTTAGTTTGTTTTAAACCACATAAAATAAGAGGTTTCAGCATGTAGGAAGGCTGTTTTCAAAACATTCAGCGTTGACTGTGTTTGCCTGACAGGCATGGGGCTTATAAAAAATGAGAAAATGGCGAAAAATTAAATTTTCAAGGAAACTAAAAACCAACACCTTTCCTGTATTTCAAATGCATCCCAATGCTACAACAAATGCATCAGAATATGTCTAGGTGCAGTCAAACCCTAACCCTAACCCTAGCTCGGGCACTTCTGGAACAAATTTTAAAATCCTGGTCTGCTGAAAAAGTGCTACAAAAGTTAGTAAAATGAGTACAAATTGTTCAGAAACATTCACAATGGCAGTATTTCAGTACTTTAAAGGTATCTGCTTTCAATCTGTTTTAATTCTGCATTATCTAGGTTTTTGCAACCTGCTGCTGAAATGGTATATTAAATGTGCATGATTTTTGCTGTTTACAGCTTAGGATTACATTTACCACTAAAGTTTGAACATACTTTCCATTTAGTTTGTTTTAAACCACATAAAAAAGAAGTTTCAGCATGTAGAAAGGCTGTTTTCAAAACATTCAGCGTTGACTGTGTTTGCCTGACAGGCATGGGGCTTATAAAAAATGAGAAAATGGCGAAAAATTAAATTTTCAAGGAAACTCAAAACCAACACCTTTCCTGTATTTCAAATGCATCCCAATGCACAACAAATGCATCAGAATATGTCTAGGTGCTGTCAAACCCTAACCCTAACCCTAGCTCGGGCACTTCTGGAACAAATTTTAAAATCTCGGTCTGCTGAAAAAGTGCTACAAAAGTTAGTAAAATGAGTACAAATTGTTCAGAAACATTCACAATGGCAGTATTTCAGTACTTTAAAGGTATCTGCTTTCAATCTGTTTTAATTCTGCATTATCTAGGTTTTTGCAACCTGCTGCTGAAATGGTATATTAAATGTGCATGATTTTTGCTGTTTACAGCTTTGGATTACATTTACCACTTAAGTTTGAACATACTTTCCATTTAGTTTGTTTTAAATCAGATAAAATAAGAGGATTCAGCATGTAGAAAGGCTGTTTTCAAAACATTCAGCGTTGACTGTGTTTGCCTGACAGGCATGGGGCTTATAAAAAATGAGAAAATGGCGAAAAATTAAATTTTCAAGGAAACTAAAAACCAACACCTTTCCTGTATTTCAAATGCATCCCAATGCTACAACAAATGCATCAGAATATGTCTAGGTGCAGTCAAACCCTAACCCTAACCCTAGCTCGGGCACTTCTGGAACAAATTTTAAAATCCTGGTCTGCTGAAAAAGTGCTACAAAAGTTAGTAAAATGAGTACAAATTATTCAGAAACATTCACAATGGCAGTATTTCAGTACTTTAAAGGTATCTGCTTTCAAACTGTTTTAATTCTGCATTATCTAGGTTTTTGCAACCTGCTGCTGAAATGGTATATTAAATGTGCATGATTTTTGCTGTTTACAGCTTAGGATTACATTTACCACTAAAGTTTGAACATACTTTCCATTTAGTTTGTTTTAAATCACATAAAATAAGAGGATTAAGCATGTAGAAAGGCTGTTTTCAAAACATTCAGCGTTGACTGTGTTTGCCTGACAGGCATGGGGCTTATAAAAAATGAGAAAATGGCGAAAAATTAAATTTTCAAGGAAACTAAAAACCAACACCTTTCCTGTATTTCAAATGCATCCTAATGCAAAACAAATGAATCAGAATATGTCTAGGTGCTGTCAAACCCTAACCCTAACCCTAGCTCGGGCACTTCTGGAACAAATTTTAAAATCCTGGTCTGCTGAAAAAGTGCTACAAAAGTTAGTAAAATGAGTACAAATTGTTCAGAAACATTCACAATGGCAGTATTTCAGTACTTTAAAGGTATCTGCTTTCAATCTGTTTTAATTCTGCATTATCTAGGTTTTTGCAACCTGCTGCTGAAATGGTATATTAAATGTGCATGATTTTTGCTGTTTACAGCTTAGGATTACATTTACCACTAAAGTTTGAACATACTTTCCATTTAGTTTGTTTTAAACCACATAAAATAAGAGGTTTCAGCATGTAGGAAGGCTGTTTTCAAAACATTCAGCGTTGACTGTGTTTGCCTGACAGGCATGGGGCTTATAAAAAATGAGAAAATGGCGAAAAATTAAATTTTCAAGGAAACTAAAAACCAACACCTTTCCTGTATTTCAAATGCATCCCAATGCTACAACAAATGCATCAGAATATGTCTAGGTGCAGTCAAACCCTAACCCTAACCCTAGCTCGGGCACTTCTGGAACAAATTTTAAAATCCTGGTCTGCTGAAAAAGTGCTACAAAAGTTAGTAAAATGAGTACAAATTGTTCAGAAACATTCACAATGGCAGTATTTCAGTACTTTAAAGGTATCTGCTTTCAATCTGTTTTAATTCTGCATTATCTAGGTTTTTGCAACCTGCTGCTGAAATGGTATATTAAATGTGCATGATTTTTGCTGTTTACAGCTTAGGATTACATTTACCACTAAAGTTTGAACATACTTTCCATTTAGTTTGTTTTAAATCACATAAAATAAGAGGATTCAGCATGTAGAAAGGCTGTTTTCAAAACATTCAGCGTTGACTGTGTTTGCCTGACAGGCATGGGGCTTATAAAAAATGAGAAAATGGCGAAAAATTAAATTTTCAAGGAAACTCAAAACCAACACCTTTCCTGTATTTCAAATGCATCCCAATGCACAACAAATGCATCAGAATATGTCTAGGTGCTGTCAAACCCTAACCCTAACCCTAGCTCGGGCACTTCTGGAACAAATTTTAAAATCTTGGTCTGCTGAAAAAGTGCTACAAAAGTTAGTAAAATGAGTACAAATTGTTCAGAAACATTCACAATGGCAGTATTTCAGTACTTTAAAGGTATCTGCTTTCAATCTGTTTTAATTCTGCATTATCTAGGTTTTTGCAACCTGCTGCTGAAATGGTATATTAAATGTGCATGATTATTGCTGTTTACAGCTTTGGATTACATTTACCACTTAAGTTTGAACATACTTTCCATTTAGTTTGTTTTAAATCAGATAAAATAAGAGGATTCAGCATGTAGAAAGGCTGTTTTCAAAACATTCAGCGTTGACTGTGTTTGCCTGACAGGCATGGGGCTTATAAAAAATGAGAAAATGGCGAAAAATTAAATTTTCAAGGAAACTAAAAACCAACACCTTTCCTGTATTTCAAATGCATCCCAATGCTACAACAAATGCATCAGAATATGTCTAGGTGCAGTCAAACCCTAACCCTAACCCTAGCTCGGGCACTTCTGGAACAAATTTTAAAATCCTGGTCTGCTGAAAAAGTGCTACAAAAGTTAGTAAAATGAGTACAAATTGTTCAGAAACATTCACAATGGCAGTATTTCAGTACTTTAAAGGTATCTGCTTTCAATCTGTTTTAATTCTGCATTATCTAGGTTTTTGCAACCTGCTGCTGAAATGGTATATTAAATGTGCATGATTTTTGCTGTTTACAGCTTAGGATTACATTTACCACTAAAGTTTGAACATACTTTCCATTTAGTTTGTTTTAAACCACATAAAATAAGAGGTTTCAGCATGTAGGAAGGCTGTTTTCAAAACATTCAGCGTTGACTGTGTTTGCCTGACAGGCATGGGGCTTATAAAAAATGAGAAAATGGCGAAAAATTAAATTTTCAAGGAAACTAAAAACCAACACCTTTCCTGTATTTCAAATGCATCCCAATGCTACAACAAATGCATCAGAATATGTCTAGGTGCAGTCAAACCCTAACCCTAACCCTAGCTCGGGCACTTCTGGAACAAATTTTAAAATCCTGGTCTGCTGAAAAAGTGCTACAAAAGTTAGTAAAATGAGTACAAATTGTTCAGAAACATTCACAATGGCAGTATTTCAGTACTTTAAAGGTATCTGCTTTCAATCTGTTTTAATTCTGCATTATCTAGGTTTTTGCAACCTGCTGCTGAAATGGTATATTAAATGTGCATGATTTTTGCTGTTTACAGCTTAGGATTACATTTACCACTAAAGTTTGAACATACTTTCCATTTAGTTTGTTTTAAACCACATAAAAAAGAGGTTTCAGCATGTAGAAAGGCTGTTTTCAAAACATTCAGCGTTGACTGTGTTTGCCTGACAGGCATGGGGGCTTATAAAAAATGAGAAAATGGCGAAAAATTAAATTTTCAAGGAAACTAAAAACCAACACCTTTCCTGTATTTCAAATGCATCCCAATGCACAACAAATGCATCAGAATATGTCTAGGTGCTGTCAAACCCTAACCCTAACCCTAGCTCGGGCACTTCTGGAACAAATTTTAAAATCCTGGTCTGCTGAAAAAGTGCTACAAAAGTTAGTAAAATGAGTACAAATTGTTCAGAAACATTCACAATGGCAGTATTTCAGTACTTTAAAGGTACCTGCTTTCAATCTGTTTCAATATTGCATTATCTAGGTTTTTGCAACCTGCTGCTGAAATGGTATATTAAATGTACATGATTTTTGCTGTTTACAGTTTAGGATTACATTTACCACTAAAGTTTGAACATACTTTCCATTTAGTTTGTTTTAAATCACATAAAATAAGAGGATTCAGCATGTAGAAAGGCTGTTTTCAAAACATTCAGCGTTGACTGTGTTTGCCTGACAGGCATGGGGCTTATAAAAAATGAGAAAATGGCGTAGAATTAAATTTCCAAGGAAACTAAAAACCAGCACCTTTCCTGTATTTCAAATGCATCCTAATGCAAAACAAATGCATCAGAATATGTCTAGGTGCTGTCAAACCCTAACCCTAACCCTAGCTCGGGCACTTCTGGAACAAATTTTAAAATCCTGGTCTGCTGAAAAAGTGCTACAAAAGTTAGTAAAATGAGTACAAATTGTTCAGAAACATTCACAATGGCAGTATTTCAGTACTTTAAAGGTATCTGCTTTCAATCTGTTTTAATTCTGCATTATCTAGGTTTTTGCAACCTGCTGCTGAAATGGTATATTAAATGTGCATGATTTTTGCTGTTTACAGCTTAGGATTACATTTACCACTAAAGTTTGAACATACTTTCCATTTAGTTTGTTTTAAAACCACATAAAATAAGAGGTTTCAGCATGTAGGAAGGCTGTTTTCAAAACATTCAGCGTTGACTGTGTTTGCCTGACAGGCATGGGGCTTATAAAAAATGAGAAAATGGCGAAAAATTAAATTTTCAAGGAAACTAAAAACCAACACCTTTCCTGTATTTCAAATGCATCCCAATGCTACAACAAATGCATCAGAATATGTCTAGGTGCAGTCAAACCCTAACCCTAACCCTAGCTCGGGCACTTCTGGAACAAATTTTAAAATCCTGGTCTGCTGAAAAAGTGCTACAAAAGTTAGTAAAATGAGTACAAATTGTTCAGAAACATTCACAATGGCAGTATTTCAGTACTTTAAAGGTATCTGCTTTCAATCTGTTTTAATTCTGCATTATCTAGGTTTTTGCAACCTGCTGCTGAAATGGTATATTAAATGTGCATGATTTTTGCTGTTTACAGCTTAGGATTACATTTACCACTAAAGTTTGAACATACTTTCCATTTAGTTTGTTTTAAATCACATAAAATAAGAGGATTCAGCATGTAGAAAGGCTGTTTTCAAAACATTCAGCGTTGACTGTGTTTGCCTGACAGGCATGGGGCTTATAAAAAATGAGAAAATGGCGAAAAATTAAATTTTCAAGGAAACTAAAAACCAACACCTTTCCTGTATTTCAAATGCATCCCAATGCTACAACAAATGCATCAGAATATGTCTAGGTGCAGTCAAACCCTAACCCTAACCCTAGCTCGGGCACTTCTGGAACAAATTTTAAAATCCTGGTCTGCTGAAAAAGTGCTACAAAAGTTAGTAAAATGAGTACAAATTGTTCAGAAACATTCACAATGGCAGTATTTCAGTACTTTAAAGGTATCTGCTTTCAATCTGTTTTAATTCTGCATTATCTAGGTTTTTGCAACCTGCTGCTGAAATGGTATATTAAATGTGCATGATTTTTGCTGTTTACAGCTTAGGATTACATTTACCACTAAAGTTTGAACATACTTTCCATTTAGTTTGTTTTAAACCACATAAAAAAGAGGTTTCAGCATGTAGAAAGGCTGTTTTCAAAACATTCAGCGTTGACTGTGTTTGCCTGACAGGCATGGGGGCTTATAAAAAATGAGAAAATGGCGAAAAATTAAATTTTCAAGGAAACTAAAAACCAACACCTTTCCTGTATTTCAAATGCATCCCAATGCACAACAAATGCATCAGAATATGTCTAGGTGCTGTCAAACCCTAACCCTAACCCTAGCTCGGGCACTTCTGGAACAAATTTTAAAATCCTGGTCTGCTGAAAAAGTGCTACAAAAGTTAGTAAAATGAGTACAAATTGTTCAGAAACATTCACAATGGCAGTATTTCAGTACTTTAAAGGTACCTGCTTTCAATCTGTTTCAATATTGCATTATCTAGGTTTTTGCAACCTGCTGCTGAAATGGTATATTAAATGTGCATGATTTTTGCTGTTTACAGCTTAGGATTACATTTACCACTAAAGTTTGAACATACTTTCCATTTAGTTTGTTTTAAAACCACATAAAATAAGAGGTTTCAGCATGTAGGAAGGCTGTTTTCAAAACATTCAGCGTTGACTGTGTTTGCCTGACAGGCATGGGGCTTATAAAAAATGAGAAAATGGCGAAAAATTAAATTTTCAAGGAAACTAAAAACCAACACCTTTCCTGTATTTCAAATGCATCCCAATGCTACAACAAATGCATCAGAATATGTCTAGGTGCAGTCAAACCCTAACCCTAACCCTAGCTCGGGCACTTCTGGAACAAATTTTAAAATCCTGGTCTGCTGAAAAAGTGCTACAAAAGTTAGTAAAATGAGTACAAATTGTTCAGAAACATTCACAATGGCAGTATTTCAGTACTTTAAAGGTATCTGCTTTCAATCTGTTTTAATTCTGCATTATCTAGGTTTTTGCAACCTGCTGCTGAAATGGTATATTAAATGTGCATGATTTTTGCTGTTTACAGCTTAGGATTACATTTACCACTAAAGTTTGAACATACTTTCCATTTAGTTTGTTTTAAATCACATAAAATAAGAGGATTCAGCATGTAGAAAGGCTGTTTTCAAAACATTCAGCGTTGACTGTGTTTGCCTGACAGGCATGGGGCTTATAAAAAATGAGAAAATGGCGAAAAATTAAATTTTCAAGGAAACTCAAAACCAACACCTTTCCTGTATTTCAAATGCATCCCAATGCACAACAAATGCATCAGAATATGTCTAGGTGCTGTCAAACCCTAACCCTAACCCTAGCTCGGGCACTTCTGGAACAAATTTTAAAATCTTGGTCTGCTGAAAAAGTGCTACAAAAGTTAGTAAAATGAGTACAAATTGTTCAGAAACATTCACAATGGCAGTATTTCAGTACTTTAAAGGTATCTGCTTTCAATCTGTTTTAATTCTGCATTATCTAGGTTTTTGCAACCTGCTGCTGAAATGGTATATTAAATGTGCATGATTTTTGCTGTTTACAGCCTTGGATTACATTTACCACTTAAGTTTGAACATACTTTCCATTTAGTTTGTTTTAAATCAGATAAAATAAGAGGATTCAGCATGTAGAAAGGCTGTTTTCAAAACATTCAGCGTTGACTGTGTTTGCCTGACAGGCATGGGGCTTATAAAAAATGAGAAAATGGCGAAAAATTAAATTTTCAAGGAAACTAAAAACCAACACCTTTCCTGTATTTCAAATGCATCCCAATGCACAACAAATGCATCAGAATATGTCTAGGTGCTGTCAAACCCTAACCCTAACCCTAGCTCGGGCACTTCTGGAACAAATTTTAAAATCCTGGTCTGCTGAAAAAGTGCTACAAAAGTTAGTAAAATGAGTACAAATTGTTCAGAAACATTCACAATGGCAGTATTTCAGTACTTTAAAGGTATCTGCTTTCAATCTGTTTTAATTCTGCATTATCTAGGTTTTTGCAACCTGCTGCTGAAATGGTATATTAAATGTGCATGATTTTTGCTGTTTACAGCTTAGGATTACATTTACCACTAAAGTTTGAACATACTTTCCATTTAGTTTGTTTTAAACCACATAAAATAAGAGGTTTCAGCATGTAGGAAGGCTGTTTTCAAAACATTCAGCGTTGACTGTGTTTGCCTGACAGGCATGGGGCTTATAAAAAATGAGAAAATGGCGAAAAATTAAATTTTCAAGGAAACTAAAAACCAACACCTTTCCTGTATTTCAAATGCATCCCAATGCTACAACAAATGCATCAGAATATGTCTAGGTGCAGTCAAACCCTAACCCTAACCCTAGCTCGGGCACTTCTGGAACAAATTTTAAAATCCTGGTCTGCTGAAAAAGTGCTACAAAAGTTAGTAAAATGAGTACAAATTGTTCAGAAACATTCACAATGGCAGTATTTCAGTACTTTAAAGGTATCTGCTTTCAATCTGTTTTAATTCTGCATTATCTAGGTTTTTGCAACCTGCTGCTGAAATGGTATATTAAATGTGCATGATTTTTGCTGTTTACAGCTTAGGATTACATTTACCACTAAAGTTTGAACATACTTTCCATTTAGTTTGTTTTAAATCACATAAAATAAGAGGATTCAGCATGTAGAAAGGCTGTTTTCAAAACATTCAGCGTTGACTGTGTTTGCCTGACAGGCATGGGGCTTATAAAAAATGAGAAAATGGCGAAAAATTAAATTTTCAAGGAAACTAAAAACCAACACCTTTCCTGTATTTCAAATGCATCCCAATGCTACAACAAATGCATCAGAATATGTCTAGGTGCAGTCAAACCCTAACCCTAACCCTAGCTCGGGCACTTCTGGAACAAATTTTAAAATCCTGGTCTGCTGAAAAAGTGCTACAAAAGTTAGTAAAATGAGTACAAATTGTTCAGAAACATTCACAATGGCAGTATTTCAGTACTTTAAAGGTACCTGCTTTCAATCTGTTTCAATATTGCATTATCTAGGTTTTTGCAACCTGCTGCTGAAATGGTATATTAAATGTGCATGATTTTTGCTGTTTACAGCTTAGGATTACATTTACCACTAAAGTTTGAACATACTTTCCATTTAGTTTGTTTTAAAACCACATAAAATAAGAGGTTTCAGCATGTAGGAAGGCTGTTTTCAAAACATTCAGCGTTGACTGTGTTTGCCTGACAGGCATGGGGCTTATAAAAAATGAGAAAATGGCGTAAAATTAAATTTTCAAGGAAACTAAAAACCAACACCTTTCCTGTATTTCAAATGCATCCTAATGCAAAACAAATGCATCAGAATATGTCTAGGTGCTGTCAAACTCTAACCCTAACCCTAGCTCGGGCACTTCTGGAACAAATTTTAAAATCCTGGTCTGCTGAAAAAGTGCTACAAAAGTTAGTAAAATGAGTACAAATTGTTCAGAAACATTCACAATGGCAGTATTTCAGTACTTTAAAGGTACCTGCTTTCAATCTGTTTCAATATTGCATTATCTAGGTTTTTGCAACCTGCTGCTGAAATGGTATATTAAATGTGCATGATTTTTGCTGTTTACAGCTTTGGATTACATTTACCACTTAAGTTTGAACATACTTTCCATTTAGTTTGTTTTAAATCAGATAAAATAAGAGGATTCAGCATGTAGAAAGGCTGTTTTCAAAACATTCAGCGTTGACTGTGTTTGCCTGACAGGCATGGGGCTTATAAAAAATGAGAAAATGGCGAAAAATTAAATTTTCAAGGAAACTAAAAACCAACACCTTTCCTGTATTTCAAATGCATCCCAATGCTACAACAAATGCATCAGAATATGTCTAGGTGCAGTCAAACCCTAACCCTAACCCTAGCTCGGGCACTTCTGGAACAAATTTTAAAATCCTGGTCTGCTGAAAAAGTGCTACAAAAGTTAGTAAAATGAGTACAAATTGTTCAGAAACATTCACAATGGCAGTATTTCAGTACTTTAAAGGTATCTGCTTTCAATCTGTTTTAATTCTGCATTATCTAGGTTTTTGCAACCTGCTGCTGAAATGGTATATTAAATGTGCATGATTCTTGCTGTTTACAGCTTAGGATTACATTTACCACTAAAGTTTGAACATACTTTCCATTTAGTTTGTTTTAAACCACATAAAATAAGAGGTTTCAGCATGTAGGAAGGCTGTTTTCAAAACATTCAGCGTTGACTGTGTTTGCCTGACAGGCATGGGGCTTATAAAAAATGAGAAAATGGCGAAAAATTAAATTTTCAAGGAAACTAAAAACCAACACCTTTCCTGTATTTTAAATGCATCCCAATGCTACAACAAATGCATCAGAATATGTCTAGGTGCAGTCAAACCCTAACCCTAACCCTAGCTCGGGCACTTCTGGAACAAATTTTAAAATCCTGGTCTGCTGAAAAAGTGCTACAAAAGTTAGTAAAATGAGTACAAATTGTTCAGAAACATTCACAATGGCAGTATTTCAGTACTTTAAAGGTATCTGCTTTCAATCTGTTTTAATTCTGCATTATCTAGGTTTTTGCAACCTGCTGCTGAAATGGTATATTAAATGTGCATGATTTTTGCTGTTTACAGCTTAGGATTACATTTACCACTAAAGTTTGAACATACTTTCCATTTAGTTTGTTTTAAACCACATAAAATAAGAGGTTTCAGCATGTAGGAAGGCTGTTTTCAAAACATTCAGCGTTGACTGTGTTTGCCTGACAGGCATGGGGCTTATAAAAAATGAGAAAATGGCGAAAAATTAAATTTTCAAGGAAACTAAAAACCAACACCTTTCCTGTATTTCAAATGCATCCCAATGCTACAACAAATGCATCAGAATATGTCTAGGTGCAGTCAAACCCTAACCCTAACCCTAGCTCGGGCACTTCTGGAACAAATTTTAAAATCCTGGTCTGCTGAAAAAGTGCTACAAAAGTTAGTAAAATGAGTACAAATTGTTCAGAAACATTCACAATGGCAGTATTTCAGTACTTTAAAGGTATCTGCTTTCAATCTGTTTTAATTCTGCATTATCTAGGTTTTTGCAACCTGCTGCTGAAATGGTATATTAAATGTGCATGATTTTTGCTGTTTACAGCTTAGGATTACATTTACCACTAAAGTTTGAACATACTTTCCATTTAGTTTGTTTTAAATCACATAAAATAAGAGGATTCAGCATGTAGAAAGGCTGTTTTCAAAACATTCAGCGTTGACTGTGTTTGCCTGACAGGCATGGGGCTTATAAAAAATGAGAAAATGGCGAAAAATTAAATTTTCAAGGAAACTAAAAACCAACACCTTTCCTGTATTTCAAATGCATCCCAATGCTACAACAAATGCATCAGAATATGTCTAGGTGCAGTCAAACCCTAACCCTAACCCTAGCTCGGGCACTTCTGGAACAAATTTTAAAATCCTGGTCTGCTGAAAAAGTGCTACAAAAGTTAGTAAAATGAGTACAAATTGTTCAGAAACATTCACAATGGCAGTATTTCAGTACTTTAAAGGTATCTGCTTTCAATCTGTTTTAATTCTGCATTATCTAGGTTTTTGCAACCTGCTGCTGAAATGGTATATTAAATGTGCATGATTTTTGCTGTTTACAGCTTAGGATTACATTTACCACTAAAGTTTGAACATACTTTCCATTTAGTTTGTTTTAAACCACATAAAAAAGAGGTTTCAGCATGTAGAAAGGCTGTTTTCAAAACATTCAGCGTTGACTGTGTTTGCCTGACAGGCATGGGGGCTTATAAAAAATGAGAAAATGGCGAAAAATTAAATTTTCAAGGAAACTAAAAACCAACACCTTTCCTGTATTTCAAATGCATCCCAATGCACAACAAATGCATCAGAATATGTCTAGGTGCTGTCAAACCCTAACCCTAACCCTAGCTCGGGCACTTCTGGAACAAATTTTAAAATCCTGGTCTGCTGAAAAAGTGCTACAAAAGTTAGTAAAATGAGTACAAATTGTTCAGAAACATTCACAATGGCAGTATTTCAGTACTTTAAAGGTACCTGCTTTCAATCTGTTTCAATATTGCATTATCTAGGTTTTTGCAACCTGCTGCTGAAATGGTATATTAAATGTGCATGATTTTTGCTTTTTACAGCTTAGGATTACATTTACCACTAAAGTTTGAACATACTTTCCATTTAGTTTGTTTTAAATCACATAAAATAAGAGGATTCAGCATGTAGAAAGGCTGTTTTCAAAACATTCAGCGTTGACTGTGTTTGCCTGACAGGCATGGGGCTTATAAAAAATGAGAAAATGGCGTAAAATTAAATTTTCAAGGAAATTAAAAACCAACACCTTTCCTGTATTTCAAATGCATCCTAATGCAAAACAAATGCATCAGAATATGTCTAGGTGCTGTCAAACCCTAACCCTAACCCTAGCTCGGGCACTTCTGGAACAAATTTTAAAATCCTGGTCTGCTGAAAAAGTGCTACAAAAGTTAGTAAAATGAGTACAAATTGTTCAGAAACATTCACAATGGCAGTATTTCAGTACTTTAAAGGTATCTGCTTTCAATCTGTTTTAATTCTGCATTATCTAGGTTTTTGCAACCTGCTGCTGAAATGGTATATTAAATGTGCATGATTTTTGCTGTTTACAGCTTAGGATTACATTTACCACTAAAGTTTGAACATACTTTCCATTTAGTTTGTTTTAAACCACATAAAATAAGAGGTTTCAGCATGTAGGAAGGCTGTTTTCAAAACTTTCAGCGTTGACTGTGTTTGCCTGACAGGCATGGGGCTTATAAAAAATGAGAAAATGGCGAAAAATTAAATTTTCAAGGAAACTAAAAACCAACACCTTTCCTGTATTTCAAATGCATCCCAATGCACAACAAATGCATCAGAATATGTCTAGGTGCAGTCAAACCCTAACCCTAACCCTAGCTCGGGCACTTCTGGAACAAATTTTAAAATCCTGGTCTGCTGAAAAAGTGCTACAAAAGTTAGTAAAATGAGTACAAATTGTTCAGAAACATTCACAATGGCAGTATTTCAGTACTTTAAAGGTATCTGCTTTCAATCTGTTTTAATTCTGCATTATCTAGGTTTTTGCAACCTGCTGCTGAAATGGTATATTAAATGTGCATGATTTTTGCTGTTTACAGCTTAGGATTACATTTACCACTAAAGTTTGAACATACTTTCCATTTAGTTTGTTTTAAACCACATAAAAAAGAAGTTTCAGCATGTAGAAAGGCTGTTTTCAAAACATTCAGCGTTGACTGTGTTTGCCTGACAGGCATGGGGCTTATAAAAAATGAGAAAATGGCGAAAAATTAAATTTTCAAGGAAACTAAAAACCAACACCTTTCCTGTATTTCAAATGCATCCTAATGCAAAACAAATGCATCAGAATATGTCTAGGTGCTGTCAAACCCTAACCCTAACCCTAGCTCGGGCACTTCTGGAACAAATTTTAAAATCCTGGTCTGCTGAAAAAGTGCTACAAAAGTTAGTAAAATGAGTACAAATTGTTCAGAAACATTCACAATGGCAGTATTTCAGTACTTTAAAGGTATCTGCTTTCAATCTGTTTTAATTCTGCATTATCTAGGTTTTTGCAACCTGCTGCTGAAATGGTATATTAAATGTGCATGATTTTTGCTGTTTACAGCTTAGGATTACATTTACCACTAAAGTTTGAACATACTTTCCATTTAGTTTGTTTTAAACCACATAAAATAAGAGGTTTCAGCATGTAGGAAGGCTGTTTTCAAAACATTCAGCGTTGACTGTGTTTGCCTGACAGGCATGGGGCTTATAAAAAATGAGAAAATGGCGAAAAATTAAATTTTCAAGGAAACTCAAAACCAACACCTTTCCTGTATTTCAAATGCATCCCAATGCTACAACAAATGCATCAGAATATGTCTAGGTGCAGTCAAACCCTAACCCTAACCCTAGCTCGGGCACTTCTGGAACAAATTTTAAAATCCTGGTCTGCTGAAAAAGTGCTACAAAAGTTAGTAAAATGAGTACAAATTGTTCAGAAACATTCACAATGGCAGTATTTCAGTACTTTAAAGGTATCTGCTTTCAATCTGTTTTAATTCTGCATTATCTAGGTTTTTGCAACCTGCTGCTGAAATGGTATATTAAATGTGCATGATTTTTGCTGTTTACAGCTTAGGATTACATTTACCACTAAAGTTTGAACATACTTTCCATTTAGTTTGTTTTAAACCACATAAAAAAGAGGTTTCAGCATGTAGAAAGGCTGTTTTCAAAACATTCAGCGTTGACTGTGTTTGCCTGACAGGCATGGGGCTTATAAAAAATGAGAAAATGGCGAAAAATTAAATTTTCAAGGAAACTAAAAACCAACACCTTTCCTGTATTTCAAATGCATCCCAATGCACAACAAATGCATCAGAATATGTCTAGGTGCTGTCAAACCCTAACCCTAACCCTAGCTCGGGCACTTCTGGAACAAATTTTAAAATCCTGGTCTGCTGAAAAAGTGCTACAAAAGTTAGTAAAATGAGTACAAATTGTTCAGAAACATTCACAATGGCAGTATTTCAGTACTTTAAAGGTACCTGCTTTCAATCTGTTTCAATATTGCATTATCTAGGTTTTTGCAACCTGCTGCTGAAATGGTATATTAAATGTGCATGATTTTTGCTGTTTACAGCTTTGGATTACATTTACCACTTAAGTTTGAACATACTTTCCATTTAGTTTGTTTTAAATCAGATAAAATAAGAGGATTCAGCATGTAGAAAGGCTGTTTTCAAAACATTCAGCGTTGACTGTGTTTGCCTGACAGGCATGGGGCTTATAAAAAATGAGAAAATGGCGAAAAATTAAATTTTCAAGGAAACTAAAAACCAACACCTTTCCTGTATTTCAAATGCATCCTAATGCAAAACAAATGCATCAGAATATGTCTAGGTGCTGTCAAACCCTAACCCTAACCCTAGCTCGGGCACTTCTGGAACAAATTTTAAAATCCTGGTCTGCTGAAAAAGTGCTACAAAAGTTAGTAAAATGAGTACAAATTGTTCAGAAACATTCACAATGGCAGTATTTCAGTACTTTAAAGGTATCTGCTTTCAATCTGTTTTAATTCTGCATTATCTAGGTTTTTGCAACCTGCTGCTGAAATGGTATATTAAATGTGCATGATTTTTGCTGTTTACAGCTTAGGATTACATTTACCACTAAAGTTTGAACATACTTTCCATTTAGTTTGTTTTAAACCACATAAAATAAGAGGTTTCAGCATGTAGGAAGGCTGTTTTCAAAACATTCAGCGTTGACTGTGTTTGCCTGACAGGCATGGGGCTTATAAAAAATGAGAAAATGGCGAAAAATTAAATTTTCAAGGAAACTAAAAACCAACACCTTTCCTGTATTTCAAATGCATCCCAATGCTACAACAAATGCATCAGAATATGTCTAGGTGCAGTCAAACCCTAACCCTAACCCTAGCTCGGGCACTTCTGGAACAAATTTTAAAATCCTGGTCTGCTGAAAAAGTGCTACAAAAGTTAGTAAAATGAGTACAAATTGTTCAGAAACATTCACAATGGCAGTATTTCAGTACTTTAAAGGTATCTGCTTTCAATCTGTTTTAATTCTGCATTATCTAGGTTTTTGCAACCTGCTGCTGAAATGGTATATTAAATGTGCATGATTTTTGCTGTTTACAGCTTAGGATTACATTTACCACTAAAGTTTGAACATACTTTCCATTTAGTTTGTTTTAAACCACATAAAATAAGAGGTTTCAGCATGTAGGAAGGCTGTTTTCAAAACATTCAGCGTTGACTGTGTTTGCCTGACAGGCATGGGGCTTATAAAAAATGAGAAAATGGCGAAAAATTAAATTTTCAAGGAAACTAAAAACCAACACCTTTCCTGTATTTCAAATGCATCCCAATGCTACAACAAATGCATCAGAATATGTCTAGGTGCAGTCAAACCCTAACCCTAACCCTAGCTCGGGCACTTCTGGAACAAATTTTAAAATCCTGGTCTGCTGAAAAAGTGCTACAAAAGTTAGTAAAATGAGTACAAATTGTTCAGAAACATTCACAATGGCAGTATTTCAGTACTTTAAAGGTATCTGCTTTCAATCTGTTTTAATTCTGCATTATCTAGGTTTTTGCAACCTGCTGCTGAAATGGTATATTAAATGTGCATGATTTTTGCTGTTTACAGCTTAGGATTACATTTACCACTAAAGTTTGAACATACTTTCCATTTAGTTTGTTTTAAACCACATAAAAAAGAGGTTTCAGCATGTAGAAAGGCTGTTTTCAAAACATTCAGCGTTGACTGTGTTTGCCTGACAGGCATGGGGCTTATAAAAAATGAGAAAATGGCGAAAAATTAAATTTTCAAGGAAACTAAAAACCAACACCTTTCCTGTAATTCAAATGCATCCCAATGCACAACAAATGCATCAGAATATGTCTAGGTGCTGTCAAACCCTAACCCTAACCCTAGCTCGGGCACTTCTGGAACAAATTTTAAAATCCTGGTCTGCTGAAAAAGTGCTACAAAAGTTAGTAAAATGAGTACAAATTGTTCAGAAACATTCACAATGGCAGTATTTCAGTACTTTAAAGGTATCTGCTTTCAATCTGTTTTAATTCTGCATTATCTAGGTTTTTGCAACCTGCTGCTGAAATGGTATATTAAATGTGCATGATTTTTGCTGTTTACAGCTTAGGATTACATTTACCACTAAAGTTTGAACATACTTTCCATTTAGTTTGTTTTAAACCACATAAAAAAGAAGTTTCAGCATGTAGAAAGGCTGTTTTCAAAACATTCAGCGTTGACTGTGTTTGCCTGACAGGCATGGGGCTTATAAAAAATGAGAAAATGGCGAAAAATTAAATTTTCAAGGAAACTAAAAACCAACACCTTTCCTGTATTTCAAATGCATCCCAATGCACAACAAATGCATCAGAATATGTCTAGGTGCTGTCAAACCCTAACCCTAACCCTAGCTCGGGCACTTCTGGAACAAATTTAAAAATCTTGGTCTGCTGAAAAAGTGCTACAAAAGTTAGTAAAATGAGTACAAATTGTTCAGAAACATTCACAATGGCAGTATTTCAGTACTTTAAAGGTATCTGCTTTCAATCTGTTTTAATTCTGCATTATCTAGGTTTTTGCAACCTGCTGCTGAAATGGTATATTAAATGTGCATGATTTTTGCTGTTTACAGCTTAGGATTACATTTACCACTAAAGTTTGAACATACTTTCCATTTAGTTTGTTTTAAACCACATAAAAAAGAGGTTTCAGCATGTAGAAAGGCTGTATTCAAAACATTCAGCGTTGACTGTGTTTGCCTGACAGGCATGGGGCTTATAAAAAATGAGAAAATGGCGAAAAATTAAATTTTCAAGGAAATTAAAAAAACAACACCTTTCCTGTATTTCAAATGCATCCCAATGCACAAAAAATGCATCAGAATATGTCTAGGTGCTGTCAAACCCTAACCCTAACCCTAGCTCGGGCACTTCTGGAACAAATTTTAAAATCCTGGTCTGCTGAAAAAGTGCTACAAAAGTTAGTAAAATGAGTACAAATTGTTCAGAAACATTCACAATGGCAGTATTTCAGTACTTTAAAGGTATCTGCTTTCAATCTGTTTTAATTCTGCATTATCTAGGTTTTTGCAACCTGCTGCTGAAATGGTATATTAAATGTGCATGATTTTTGCTGTTTACAGCTTAGGATTACATTTACCACTAAAGTTTGAACATACTTTCCATTTAGTTTGTTTTAAACCACATAAAAAAGAAGTTTCAGCATGTAGAAAGGCTGTTTTCAAAACATTCAGCGTTGACTGTGTTTGCCTGACAGGCATGGGGCTTATAAAAAATGAGAAAATGGCGAAAAATTAAATTTTCAAGGAAACTAAAAACCAACACCTTTCCTCTATTTCAAATGCATCCCAATGCACAACAAATACATCAGAATATGTCTAGGTGCTGTCAAACCCTAACCCTAACCCTAGCTCGGGCACTTCTGGAACAAATTTTAAAATCCTGGTCTGCTGAAAAAGTGCTACAAAAGTTAGTAAAATGAATACAAATTGTTCAGAAACATTCACAATGGCAGTATTTCAGTACTTTAAAGGTATCTGCTTTCAATCTGTTTTAATTCTGCATTATCTAGGTTTTTGCAACCTGCTGCTGAAATGGTATATTAAATGTGCATGATTTTTGCTGTTTACAGCTTAGGATTACATTTACCACTAAAGTTTGAACATACTTTCCATTTAGTTTGTTTTAAATCACATAAAATAAGAGGATTCAGCATGTAGAAAGGCTGTTTTCAAAACATTCAGCGTTGACTGTGTTTGCCTGACAGGCATGGGGCTTATAAAAAATGAGAAAATGGCGAAAAATTAAATTTTCAAGGAAACTAAAAACCAACACCTTTCCTGTATTTCAAATGCATCCTAATGCAAAACAAATGCATCAGAATATGTCTAGGTGCTGTCAAACCCTAACCCTAACCCTAGCTCGGGCACTTCTGGAACAAATTTTAAAATCCTGGTCTGCTGAAAAAGTGCTACAAAAGTTAGTAAAATGAGTACAAATTGTTCAGAAACATTCACAATGGCAGTATTTCAGTACTTTAAAGGTATCTGCTTTCAATCTGTTTTAATTCTGCATTATCTAGGTTTTTGCAACCTGCTGCTGAAATGGTATATTAAATGTGCATGATTTTTGCTGTTTACAGCTTAGGATTACATTTACCACTAAAGTTTGAACATACTTTCCATTTAGTTTGTTTTAAACCACATAAAATAAGAGGTTTCAGCATGTAGGAAGGCTGTTTTCAAAACATTCAGCGTTGACTGTGTTTGCCTGACAGGCATGGGGCTTATAAAAAATGAGAAAATGGCGAAAAATTAAATTTTCAAGGAAACTAAAAACCAACACCTTTCCTGTATTTCAAATGCATCCCAATGCTACAACAAATGCATCAGAATATGTCTAGGTGCAGTCAAACCCTAACCCTAACCCTTGCTCGGGCACTTCTGGAACAAATTTTAAAATCCTGGTCTGCTGAAAAAGTGCTACAAAAGTTAGTAAAATGAGTACAAATTGTTCAGAAACATTCACAATGGCAGTATTTCAGTACTTTAAAGGTATCTGCTTTCAATCTGTTTTAATTCTGCATTATCTAGGTTTTTGCAACCTGCTGCTGAAATGGTATATTAAATGTGCATGATTTTTGCTGTTTACAGCTTAGGATTACATTTACCACTAAAGTTTGAACATACTTTCCATTTAGTTTGTTTTAAACCACATAAAAAAGAGGTTTCAGCATGTAGAAAGGCTGTTTTCAAAACATTCAGCGTTGACTGTGTTTGCCTGACAGGCATGGGGCTTATAAAAAATGAGAAAATGGCGAAAAATTAAATTTTCAAGGAAATTAAAAAACCAACACCTTTCCTGTATTTCAAATGCATCCTAATGCAAAACAAATGCATCAGAATATGTCTAGGTGCTGTCAAACCCTAACCCTAACCCTAGCTCGGGCACTTCTGGAACAAATTTTAAAATCCTGGTCTGCTGAAAAAGTGCTACAAAAATTAGTAAAATGAGTACAAATTGTTCAGAAACATTCACAATGGCAGTATTTCAGTACTTTAAAGGTACCTGCTTTCAATCTGTTTCAATATTGCATTATCTAGGTTTTTGCAACCTGCTGCTGAAATGGTATATTAAATGTGCATGATTTTTGCTGTTTACAGCTTTGGATTACATTTACCACTTAAGTTTGAACATACTTTCCATTTAGTTTGTTTTAAATCAGATAAAATAAGAGGATTCAGCATGTAGAAAGGCTGTTTTCAAAACATTCAGCGTTGACTGTGTTTGCCTGACAGGCATGGGGCTTATAAAAAATGAGAAAATGGCGAAAAATTAAATTTTCAAGGAAACTAAAAACCAACACCTTTCCTGTATTTCAAATGCATCCTAATGCAAAACAAATGCATCAGAATATGTCTAGGTGCTGTCAAACCCTAACCCTAACCCTAGCTCGGGCACTTCTGGAACAAATTTTAAAATCCTGGTCTGCTGAAAAAGTGCTACAAAAGTTAGTAAAATGAGTACAAATTGTTCAGAAACATTCACAATGGCAGTATTTCAGTACTTTAAAGGTATCTGCTTTCAATCTGTTTTAATTCTGCATTAACTAGGTTTTTGCAACCTGCTGCTGAAATGGTATATTAAATGTGCATGATTTTTGCTGTTTACAGCTTAGGATTACATTTACCACTAAAGTTTGAACATACTTTCCATTTAGTTTGTTTTAAACCACATAAAATAAGAGGTTTCAGCATGTAGGAAGGCTGTTTTCAAAACATTCAGCGTTGACTGTGTTTGCCTGACAGGCATGGGGCTTATAAAAAATGAGAAAATGGCGAAAAATTAAATTTTCAAGGAAACTAAAAACCAACACCTTTCCTGTATTTCAAATGCATCCCAATGCTACAACAAATGCATCAGAATATGTCTAGGTGCAGTCAAACCCTAACCCTAACCCTAGCTCGGGCACTTCTGGAACAAATTTTAAAATCCTGGTCTGCTGAAAAAGTGCTACAAAAGTTAGTAAAATGAGTACAAATTGTTCAGAAACATTCACAATGGCAGTAATTCAGGACTTTAAAGGTATCTGCTTTCAATCTGTTTTAATTCTGCATTATCTAGGTTTTTGCAACCTGCTGCTGAAATGGTATATTAAATGTGCATGATTTTTGCTGTTTACAGCTTAGGATTACATTTACCACTAAAGTTTGAACATACTTTCCATTTAGTTTGTTTTAAACCACATAAAATAAGAGGTTTCAGCATGTAGGAAGGCTGTTTTCAAAACATTCAGCGTTGACTGTGTTTGCCTGACAGGCATGGGGCTTATAAAAAATGAGAAAATGGCGAAAAATTAAATTTTCAAGGAAACTAAAAACCAACACCTTTCCTGTATTTCAAATGCATCCCAATGCTACAACAAATGCATCAGAATATGTCTAGGTGCAGTCAAACCCTAACCCTAACCCTAGCTCGGGCACTTCTGGAACAAATTTTAAAATCCTGGTCTGCTGAAAAAGTGCTACAAAAGTTAGTAAAATGAGTACAAATTGTTCAGAAACATTCACAATGGCAGTATTTCAGTACTTTAAAGGTATCTGCTTTCAATCTGTTTTAATTCTGCATTATCTAGGTTTTTGCAACCTGCTGCTGAAATGGTATATTAAATGTGCATGATTTTTGCTGTTTACAGCTTAGGATTACATTTACCACTAAAGTTTGAACATACTTTCCATTTAGTTTGTTTTAAACCACATAAAAAAGAGGTTTCAGCATGTAGAAAGGCTGTTTTCAAAACATTCAGCGTTGACTGTGTTTGCCTGACAGGCATGGGGCTTATAAAAAATGAGAAAATGGCGAAAAATTAAATTTTCAAGGAAACTAAAAACCAACACCTTTCCTGTATTTCAAATGCATCCCAATGCACAACAAATGCATCAGAATATGTCTAGGTGCTGTCAAACCCTAACCCTAACCCTAGCTCGGGCACTTCTGGAACAAATTTTAAAATCCTGGTCTGCTGAAAAAGTGCTACAAAAGTTAGTAAAATGAGTACAAATTGTTCAGAAACATTCACAATGGCAGTATTTCAGTACTTTAAAGGTATCTGCTTTCAATCTGTTTTAATTCTGCATTATCTAGGTTTTTGCAACCTGCTGCTGAAATGGTATATTAAATGTGCATGATTTTTGCTGTTTACAGCTTAGGATTACATTTACCACTAAAGTTTGAACATACTTTCCATTTAGTTTGTTTTAAACCACATAAAAAAGAAGTTTCAGCATGTAGAAAGGCTGTTTTCAAAACATTCAGCGTTGACTGTGTTTGCCTGACAGGCATGGGGCTTATAAAAAATGAGAAAATGGCGAAAAATTAAATTTTCAAGGAAACTCAAAACCAACACCTTTCCTGTATTTCAAATGCATCCCAATGCACAACAAATGCATCAGAATATGTCTAGGTGCTGTCAAACCCTAACCCTAACCCTAGCTCGGGCACTTCTGGAACAAATTTTAAAATCTTGGTCTGCTGAAAAAGTGCTACAAAAGTTAGTAAAATGAGTACAAATTGTTCAGAAACATTCACAATGGCAGTATTTCAGTACTTTAAAGGTATCTGCTTTCAATCTGTTTTAATTCTGCATTATCTAGGTTTTTGCAACCTGCTGCTGAAATGGTATATTAAATGTGCATGATTTTTGCTGTTTACAGCTTAGGATTACATTTACCACTTAAGTTTGAACATACTTTCCATTTAGTTTGTTTTAAATCAGATAAAATAAGAGGATTCAGCATGTAGAAAGGCTGTTTTCAAAACATTCAGCGTTGACTGTGTTTGCCTGACAGGCATGGGGCTTATAAAAAATGAGAAAATGGCGAAAAATTAAATTTTCAAGGAAACTAAAAACCAACACCTTTCCTGTATTTCAAATGCATCCCAATGCACAACAAATGCATCAGAATATGTCTAGGTGCTGTCAAACCCTAACCCTAACCCTAGCTCGGGCACTTCTGGAACAAATTTTAAAATCCTGGTCTGCTGAAAAAGTGCTACAAAAGTTAGTAAAATGAGTACAAATTGTTCAGAAACATTCACAATGGCAGTATTTCAGTACTTTAAAGGTATCTGCTTTCAATCTGTTTTAATTCTGCATTATCTAGGTTTTTGCAACCTGCTGCTGAAATGGTATATTAAATGTGCATGATTTTTGCTGTTTACAGCTTAGGATTACATTTACCACTAAAGTTTGAACATACTTTCCATTTAGTTTGTTTTAAACCACATAAAAAAGAAGTTTCAGCATGTAGAAAGGCTGTTTTCAAAACATTCAGCGTTGACTGTGTTTGCCTGACAGGCATGGGGCTTATAAAAAATGAGAAAATGGCGAAAAATTAAATTTTCAAGGAAACTCAAAACCAACACCTTTCCTGTATTTCAAATGCATCCCAATGCACAACAAATGCATCAGAATATGTCTAGGTGCTGTCAAACCCTAACCCTAACCCTAGCTCGGGCACTTCTGGAACAAATTTTAAAATCTTGGTCTGCTGAAAAAGTGCTACAAAAGTTAGTAAAATGAGTACAAATTGTTCAGAAACATTCACAATGGCAGTATTTCAGTACTTTAAAGGTATCTGCTTTCAATCTGTTTTAATTCTGCATTATCTAGGTTTTTGCAACCTGCTGCTGAAATGGTATATTAAATGTGCATGATTTTTGCTGTTTACAGCTTTGGATTACATTTACCACTTAAGTTTGAACATACTTTCCATTTAGTTTGTTTTAAATCAGATAAAATAAGAGGATTCAGCATGTAGAAAGGCTGTTTTCAAAACATTCAGCGTTGACTGTGTTTGCCTGACAGGCATGGGGCTTATAAAAAATGAGAAAATGGCGAAAAATTAAATTTTCAAGGAAACTAAAAACCAACACCTTTCCTGTATTTCAAATGCATCCCAATGCACAACAAATACATCAGAATATGTCTAGGTGCTGTCAAACCCTAACCCTAACCCTAGCTCGGGCACTTCTGGAACAAATTTTAAAATCCTGGTCTGCTGAAAAAGTGCTACAAAAGTTAGTAAAATGAGTACAAATTGTTCAGAAACATTCACAATGGCAGTATTTCAGTACTTTAAAGGTACCTGCTTTCAATCTGTTTTAATTCTGCATTATCTAGGTTTTTGCAACCTGCTGCTGAAATGGTATATTAAATGTGCATGATTTTTGCTGTTTACAGCTTAGGATTACATTTACCACTAAAGTTTGAACATACTTTCCATTTAGTTTGTTTTAAACCACATAAAATAAGAGGTTTCAGCATGTAGGAAGGCTGTTTTCAAAACATTCAGCGTTGACTGTGTTTGCCTGACAGGCATGGGGCTTATAAAAAATGAGAAAATGGCGAAAAATTAAATTTTCAAGGAAACTAAAAACCAACACCTTTCCTGTATTTCAAATGCATCCCAATGCTACAACAAATGCATCAGAATATGTCTAGGTGCAGTCAAACCCTAACCCTAACCCTAGCTCGGGCACTTCTGGAACAAATTTTAAAATCCTGGTCTGCTGAAAAAGTGCTACAAAAGTTAGTAAAATGAGTACAAATTGTTCAGAAACATTCACAATGGCAGTATTTCAGTACTTTAAAGGTATCTGCTTTCAATCTGTTTTAATTCTGCATTATCTAGGTTTTTGCAACCTGCTGCTGAAATGGTATATTAAATGTGCATGATTTTTGCTGTTTACAGCTTAGGATTACATTTACCACTAAAGTTTGAACATACTTTCCATTTAGTTTGTTTTAAACCACATAAAAAAGAGGTTTCAGCATGTAGAAAGGCTGTATTCAAAACATTCAGCGTTGACTGTGTTTGCCTGACAGGCATGGGGCTTATAAAAAATGAGAAAATGGCGAAAAATTAAATTTTCAAGGAAATTAAAAAAACAACACCTTTCCTGTATTTCAAATGCATCCCAATGCACAACAAATGCATCAGAATATGTCTAGGTGCTGTCAAACCCTAACCCTAACCCTAGCTCGGGCACTTCTGGAACAAATTTTAAAATCCTGGTCTGCTGAAAAAGTGCTACAAAAGTTAGTAAAATGAGTACAAATTGTTCAGAAACATTCACAATGGCAGTATTTCAGTACTTTAAAGGTATCTGCTTTCAATCTGTTTTAATTCTGCATTATCTAGGTTTTTGCAACCTGCTGCTGAAATGGTATATTAAATGTTCATGATTTTGCTGTTTACAGCTTAGGATTACATTTACCACTAAAGTTTGAACATACTTTCCATTTAGTTTGTTTTAAACCACATAAAAAAGAAGTTTCAGCATGTAGAAAGGCTGTTTTCAAAACATTCAGCGTTGACTGTGTTTGCCTGACAGGCATGGGGCTTATAAAAAATGAGAAAATGGCGAAAAATTAAATTTTCAAGGAAACTAAAAACCAACACCTTTCCTGTATTTCAAATGCATCCCAATGCACAACAAATGCATCAGAATATGTCTAGGTGCTGTCAAACCCTAACCCTAACCCTAGCTCGGGCACTTCTGGAACAAATTTTAAAATCCTGGTCTGCTGAAAAAGTGCTACAAAAGTTAGTAAAATGAGTACAAATTGTTCAGAAACATTCACAATGGCAGTATTTCAGTACTTTAAAGGTATCTGCTTTCAATCTGTTTTAATTCTGCATTATCTAGGTTTTTGCAACCTGCTGCTGAAATGGTATATTAAATGTGCATGATTTTTGCTGTTTACAGCTTAGGATTACATTTACCACTAAAGTTTGAACATACTTTCCATTTAGTTTGTTTTAAACCACATAAAAAAGAAGTTTCAGCATGTAGAAAGGCTGTTTTCAAAACATTCAGCGTTGACTGTGTTTGCCTGACAGGCATGGGGCTTATAAAAAATGAGAAAATGGCGAAAAATTAAATTTTCAAGGAAACTCAAAACCAACACCTTTCCTGTATTTCAAATGCATCCCAATGCACAACAAATGCATCAGAATATGTCTAGGTGCTGTCAAACCCTAACCCTAACCCTAGCTCGGGCACTTCTGGAACAAATTTTAAAATCTTGGTCTGCTGAAAAAGTGCTACAAAAGTTAGTAAAATGAGTACAAATTGTTCAGAAACATTCACAATGGCAGTATTTCAGTACTTTAAAGGTATCTGCTTTCAATCTGTTTTAATTCTGCATTATCTAGGTTTTTGCAACCTGCTGCTGAAATGGTATATTAAATGTGCATGATTTTTGCTGTTTACAGCTTTGGATTACATTTACCACTTAAGTTTGAACATACTTTCCATTTAGTTTGTTTTAAATCAGATAAAATAAGAGGATTCAGCATGTAGAAAGGCTGTTTTCAAAACATTCAGCGTTGACTGTGTTTGCCTGACAGGCATGGGGCTTATAAAAAATGAGAAAATGGCGAAAAATTAAATTTTCAAGGAAACTAAAAACCAACACCTTTCCTGTATTTCAAATGCATCCCAATGCACAACAAATACATCAGAATATGTCTAGGTGCTGTCAAACCCTAACCCTAACCCTAGCTCGGGCACTTCTGGAACAAATTTTAAAATCCTGGTCTGCTGAAAAAGTGCTACAAAAGTTAGTAAAATGAGTACAAATTGTTCAGAAACATTCACAATGGCAGTATTTCAGTACTTTAAAGGTACCTGCTTTCAATCTGTTTTAATTCTGCATTATCTAGGTTTTTGCAACCTGCTGCTGAAATGGTATATTAAATGTGCATGATTTTTGCTGTTTACAGCTTAGGATTACATTTACCACTAAAGTTTGAACATACTTTCCATTTAGTTTGTTTTAAACCACATAAAATAAGAGGTTTCAGCATGTAGGAAGGCTGTTTTCAAAACATTCAGCGTTGACTGTGTTTGCCTGACAGGCATGGGGCTTATAAAAAATGAGAAAATGGCGAAAAATTAAATTTTCAAGGAAACTAAAAACCAACACCTTTCCTGTATTTCAAATGCATCCCAATGCTACAACAAATGCATCAGAATATGTCTAGGTGCAGTCAAACCCTAACCCTAACCCTAGCTCGGGCACTTCTGGAACAAATTTTAAAATCCTGGTCTGCTGAAAAAGTGCTACAAAAGTTAGTAAAATGAGTACAAATTGTTCAGAAACATTCACAATGGCAGTATTTCAGTACTTTAAAGGTATCTGCTTTCAATCTGTTTTAATTCTGCATTATCTAGGTTTTTGCAACCTGCTGCTGAAATGGTATATTAAATGTGCATGATTTTTGCTGTTTACAGCTTAGGATTACATTTACCACTAAAGTTTGAACATACTTTCCATTTAGTTTGTTTTAAACCACATAAAAAAGAGGTTTCAGCATGTAGAAAGGCTGTATTCAAAACATTCAGCGTTGACTGTGTTTGCCTGACAGGCATGGGGCTTATAAAAAATGAGAAAATGGCGAAAAATTAAATTTTCAAGGAAATTAAAAAAACAACACCTTTCCTGTATTTCAAATGCATCCCAATGCACAACAAATGCATCAGAATATGTCTAGGTGCTGTCAAACCCTAACCCTAACCCTAGCTCGGGCACTTCTGGAACAAATTTTAAAATCCTGGTCTGCTGAAAAAGTGCTACAAAAGTTAGTAAAATGAGTACAAATTGTTCAGAAACATTCACAATGGCAGTATTTCAGTACTTTAAAGGTATCTGCTTTCAATCTGTTTTAATTCTGCATTATCTAGGTTTTTGCAACCTGCTGCTGAAATGGTATATTAAATGTTCATGATTTTGCTGTTTACAGCTTAGGATTACATTTACCACTAAAGTTTGAACATACTTTCCATTTAGTTTGTTTTAAACCACATAAAAAAGAAGTTTCAGCATGTAGAAAGGCTGTTTTCAAAACATTCAGCGTTGACTGTGTTTGCCTGACAGGCATGGGGCTTATAAAAAATGAGAAAATGGCGAAAAATTAAATTTTCAAGGAAACTAAAAACCAACACCTTTCCTGTATTTCAAATGCATCCCAATGCACAACAAATGCATCAGAATATGTCTAGGTGCTGTCAAACCCTAACCCTAACCCTAGCTCGGGCACTTCTGGAACAAATTTTAAAATCCTGGTCTGCTGAAAAAGTGCTACAAAAGTTAGTAAAATGAGTACAAATTGTTCAGAAACATTCACAATGGCAGTATTTCAGTACTTTAAAGGTATCTGCTTTCAATCTGTTTTAATTCTGCATTATCTAGGTTTTTGCAACCTGCTGCTGAAATGGTATATTAAATGTGCATGATTTTTGCTGTTTACAGCTTAGGATTACATTTACCACTAAAGTTTGAACATACTTTCCATTTAGTTTGTTTTAAACCACATAAAAAAGAAGTTTCAGCATGTAGAAAGGCTGTTTTCAAAACATTCAGCGTTGACTGTGTTTGCCTGACAGGCATGGGGCTTATAAAAAATGAGAAAATGGCGAAAAATTAAATTTTCAAGGAAACTAAAAACCAACACCTTTCCTGTATTTCAAATGCATCCCAATGCACAACAAATACATCAGAATATGTCTAGGTGCTGTCAAACCCTAACCCTAACCCTAGCTCGGGCACTTCTGGAACAAATTTTAAAATCCTGGTCTGCTGAAAAAGTGCTACAAAAGTTAGTAAAATGAGTACAAATTGTTCAGAAACATTCACAATGGCAGTATTTCAGTACTTTAAAGGTATCTGCTTTCAATCTGTTTTAATTCTGCATTATCTAGGTTTTTGCAACCTGCTGCTGAAATGGTATATTAAATGTGCATGATTTTTGCTGTTTACAGCTTAGGATTACATTTACCACTAAAGTTTGAACATACTTTCCATTTAGTTTGTTTTAAATCACATAAAATAAGAGGATTCAGCATGTAGAAAGGCTGTTTTCAAAACATTCAGCGTTGACTGTGTTTGCCTGACAGGCATGGGGCTTATAAAAAATGAGAAAATGGCGAAAAATTAAATTTTCAAGGAAACTAAAAACCAACACCTTTCCTGTATTTCAAATGCATCCCAATGCTACAACAAATGCATCAGAATATGTCTAGGTGCAGTCAAACCCTAACCCTAACCCTAGCTCGGGCACTTCTGGAACAAATTTTAAAATCCTGGTCTGCTGAAAAAGTGCTACAAAAGTTAGTAAAATGAGTACAAATTGTTCAGAAACATTCACAATGGCAGTATTTCAGTACTTTAAAGGTATCTGCTTTCAATCTGTTTTAATTCTGCATTATCTAGGTTTTTGCAACCTGCTGCTGAAATGGTATATTAAATGTGCATGATTTTTGCTGTTTACAGCTTAGGATTACATTTACCACTAAAGTTTGAACATACTTTCCATTTAGTTTGTTTTAAACCACATAAAAAAGAGGTTTCAGCATGTAGAAAGGCTGTTTTCAAAACATTCAGCGTTGACTGTGTTTGCCTGACAGGCATGGGGCTTATAAAAAATGAGAAAATGGCGAAAAATTAAATTTTCAAGGAAATTAAAAAACCAACACCTTTCCTGTATTTCAAATGCATCCCAATGCACAACAAATGCATCAGAATATGTCTAGGTGCTGTCAAACCCTAACCCTAACCCTAGCTCGGGCACTTCTGGAACAAATTTTAAAATCCTGGTCTGCTGAAAAAGTGCTACAAAAGTTAGTAAAATGAGTACAAATTGTTCAGAAACATTCACAATGGCAGTATTTCAGTACTTTAAAGGTATCTGCTTTCAATCTGTTTTAGTTCTGCATTATCTAGGTTTTTGCAACCTGCTGCTGAAATGGTATATTAAATGTGCATGATTTTTGCTGTTTACAGCTTAGGATTACATTTACCACTAAAGTTTGAACATACTTTCCATTTAGTTTGTTTTAAATCACATAAAATAAGAGGATTCAGCATGTAGAAAGGCTGTTTTCAAAACATTCAGCGTTGACTGTGTTTGCCTGACAGGCATGGGGCTTTTAAAAAATGAGAAAATGGCGAAAAATTAAATTTTCAAGGAAACTAAAAACCAACACCTTTCCTGTATTTCAAATGCATCCTAATGCAAAACAAATGCATCAGAATATGTCTAGGTGCTGTCAAACCCTAACCCTAACCCTAGCTCGGGCACTTCTGGAACAAATTTTAAAATCCTGGTCTGCTGAAAAAGTGCTACAAAAGTTAGTAAAATGAGTACAAATTGTTCAGAAACATTCACAATGGCAGTATTTCAGTACTTTAAAGGTATCTGCTTTCAATCTGTTTTAATTCTGCATTATCTAGGTTTTTGCAACCTGCTGCTGAAATGGTATATTAAATGTGCATGATTTTTGCTGTTTACAGCTTAGGATTACATTTACCACTAAAGTTTGAACATACTTTCCATTTAGTTTGTTTTAAATCAGATAAAATAAGAGGATTCAGCATGTAGTAAGGCTGTTTTCAAAACATTCAGTGTTGACTGTGTTTGCCTGACAGGCATGGGGCTTATAAAAAATGAGAAAATGGCGAAAAATTAAATTTTCAAGGAAACTAAAAACCAACACCTTTCCTGTATTTCAAATGCATCCCAATGCACAACAAATGCATCAGAATATGTCTAGGTGCTGTCAAACCCTAACCCTAACCCTAGCTCGGGCACTTCTGGAACAAATTTTAAAATCCTGGTCTGCTGAAAAAGTGCTACAAAAGTTAGTAAAATGAGTACAAATTGTTCAGAAACATTCACAATGGCAGTATTTCAGTACTTTAAAGGTACCTGCTTTCAATCTGTTTTAATTCTGCATTATCTAGGTTTTTGCAACCTGCTGCTGAAATGGTATATTAAATGTGCATGATTTTTGCTGTTTACAGCTTAGGATTACATTTACCACTAAAGTTTGAACATACTTTCCATTTAGTTTGTTTTAAATCACATAAAATAAGAGGTTTCAGCATGTAGAAAGGCTGTTTTCAAAACATTCAGCGTTGACTGTGTTTGCCTGACAGGCATGGGGCTTATAAAAAATGAGAAAATGGCGAAAAATTAAATTTTCAAGGAAACTAAAAACCAACACCTTTCCTGTATTTCAAATGCATCCCAATGCACAACAAATGCATCAGAATATCTGTAGGTGCTGTCAAACCCTAACCCTAACCCTAGCTCGGGCACTTCTGGAACAAATTTTAAAATCCTGGTCTGCTGAAAAAGTGCTACAAAAGTTAGTAAAATGAGTACAAATTGTTCAGAAACATTCACAATGGCAGTTTTTCAGTACTTTAAAGGTATCTGCTTTCAATCTGTTTTAATTCTGCATTATCTAGCTTTTTGCAACCTGCTGCTGAAATGGTATATTAAATGTGCATGATTGTTGCTGTTTACAGCTTAGGATTACATTTACCACTAAAGTTTGAACATACTTTCCATTTAGTTTGTTTTAAATCACATAAAATAAGAGGATTCAGCATGTAGAAAGGCTGTTTTCAAAACATTCAGCGTTGACTGTGTTTGCGTGACAGGCATGGGGCTTATAAAAAATGAGAAAATGGCGAAAAATTAAATTTTCAAGGAAACTAAAAACCAACACCTTTCCTGTATTTCAAATGCATCCCAATGCACAACAAATGCATCAGAATATGTCTAGGTGCTGTCAAACCCTAACCCTAACCCTAGCTCGGGCACTTCTGGAACAAATTTTAAAATCCTGGTCTGCTGAAAAAGTGCTACAAAAGTTAGTAAAATGAGTACAAATTGTTCAGAAACATTCACAATGGCAGTATTTCAGTACTTTAAAGGTACCTGCTTTCAATCTGTTTTAATTCTGCATTATCTAGGTTTTTGCAACCTGCTGCTGAAATGGTATATTAAATGTGCATGATTTTTGCTGTTTACAGCTTAGGATTACATTTACCACTAAAGTTTGAACATACTTTCCATTTAGTTTGTTTTAAATCACATAAAATAAGAGGTTTCAGCATGTAGAAAGGCTGTTTTCAAAACATTCAGCGTTGACTGTGTTTGCCTGACAGGCATGGGGCTTATAAAAAATGAGAAAATGGCGAAAAATTAAATTTTCAAGGAAACTAAAAACCAACACCTTTCCTGTATTTCAAATGCATCCCAATGCACAACAAATGCATCAGAATATCTGTAGGTGCTGTCAAACCCTAACCCTAACCCTAGCTCGGGCACTTCTGGAACAAATTTTAAAATCCTGGTCTGCTGAAAAAGTGCTACAAAAGTTAGTAAAATTAGTACAAATTGTTCAGAAACATTCACAATGGCAGTATTTCAGTACTTTAAAGGTATCTGCTTTCAATCTGTTTTAATTCTGCATTATCTAGCTTTTTGCAACCTGCTGCTGAAATGGTATATTAAATGTGCATGATTGTTGCTGTTTACAGCTTAGGATTACATTTACCACTAAAGTTTGAACATACTTTCCATTTAGTTTGTTTTAAATCACATAAAATAAGAGGATTCAGCATGTAGAAAGGCTGTTTTCAAAACATTCAGCGTTGACTGTGTTTGCGTGACAGGCATGGGGCTTATAAAAAATGAGAAAATGGCGAAAAATTAAATTTTCAAGGAAACTAAAAACCAACACCTTTCCTGTATTTCAAATGCATCCCAATGCACAACAAATGCATCAGAATATGTCTAGGTGCTGTCAAACCCTAACCCAACCCTAGCTCGGGCACTTCTGGAACAAATTTTAAAATCCTGGTCTGCTGAAAAAGTGCTACAAAAGTTAGTAAAATGAGTACAAATTGTTCAGAAACATTCACAATGGCAGTATTTCAGTACTTTAAAGGTATCTGCTTTCAATCTGTTTTAAGTCTGCATTATCTAGGTTTTTGCAACTTGCTGCTGAAATGGTATATTAAATGTGCATGATTTTTGCTGTTTACAGCTTAGGATTACATTTACCACTAAAGTTTGAACATACTTTCCATTTAGTTTGTGTTAAATCAGATAAAATAAGAGGATTCAGCATGTAGAAAGGCTGTTTTCAAAACTTTCAGCGTTGACTGTGTTTGCCTGACAGGCATGGGGCTTATAAAAAATGAGAAAATGGCGAAAAATTAAATTTTCAAGGAAACTAAAAACCAACACCTTTCCTGTATTTCAAATGCATCCCAATGCACAACAAATGCATCAGAATATGTCTAGGTGCTGTCAAACCCTAACCCTAACCCTAGCTCGGGCACTTCTGGAACAAATTTTAAAATCCTGGTCTGCTGAAAAAGTGCTACAAAAGTTAGTAAAATGAGTACAAATTGTTCAGAAACATTCACAATGGCAGTATTTCAGTACTTTAAAGGTATCTGCTTTCAATCTGTTTTAATTCTGCATTATCTAGGTTTTTGCAACCTGCTGCTGAAATGGTATATTAAATGTGCATGATTTTTGCTGTTTACAGCTTAGGATTACATTTACCACTAAAGTTTGAACATACTTTCCATTTAGTTTGTTTTAAACCACATAAAAAAGAGGTTTCAGCATGTAGAAAGGCTGTTTTCAAAACATTCAGCGTTGACTGTGTTTGCCTGACAGGCATGGGGCTTATAAAAAATGAGAAAATGGCGAAAAATTAAATTTTCAAGGAAACTAAAAACCAACACCTTTCCTGTATTTCAAATGCATCCTAATGCACAACAAATGCATCAGAATATGTCTAGGTGCTGTCAAACCCTAACCCTAACCCTAGCTCGGGCACTTATGGAACAAATTTTAAAATCCTGGTCTGCTGAAAAAGTGCTACAAAAGTTAGTAAAATGAGTACAAATTGTTCAGAAACATTAACAATGGCAGTATTTCAGTACTTCAAAGGTATCTGCTTTCAATCTGTTTTAATTCTGCATTATCTAGGTTTTTGCAACCTGCTGCTGAAATGGTATATTAAATGTGCATGATTTTTGCTGTTTACAGCTTAGGATTACATTAACCACTAAAGTTTGAACATACTTTCCATTTAGTTTGTTTTAAATCAGATAAAATAAGAGGATTCAGCATGTAGAAAGGCTGTTTTCAAAACATTCAGCGTTGACTGTGTTTGCCTGACAGGCATGGGGCTTATAAAAAATGAGAAAATGGCGAAAAATTAAATTTTCAAGGAAACTAAAAACCAACACCTTTCCTGTATTTCAAATGCATCCCAATGCACAACAAATGCATCAGAATTTGTCTAGGTGCTGTCAAACCCTAACCCTAACCCTAGCTCGGGCACTTCTGGAACAAATTTTAAAATCCTGGTCTGCTGAAAAAGTGCTACAAAAGTTAGTAAAATGAGTACAAATTGTTCAGAAACATTCACAATGGCAGTATTTCAGTACTTCAAAGGTATCTGCTTTCAATCTGTTTTAATTCTGCATTATCTAGGTTTTTGCAACCTGCTGCTGAAATGGTATATTAAATGTGCATGATTTTTGCTGTTTACAGCTTAGGATTACATTTACCACTAAAGTTTGAAATACTTTCCAGATAGTTTGTTTTAAACCACATAAAAAAGAGGTTTCAGCATGTAGAAAGGCTGTTTTCAAAACATTCAGCGTTGACTGTGTTTGCCTGACAGGCATGGGGCTTATAAAAAATGAGAAAATGGCGAAAAATTAAATTTTCAAGGAAACTAAAAACCAACACCTTTCCTGTATTTCAAATGCATCACAATGCACAACAAATGCATCAGAATATGTCTAGGTGCTGTCAAACCCTAACCCTAACCCTAGCTCGGGCACTTCTGGAACAAATTTTAAAATCCTGGTCTGCTGAAAAAGTGCTACAAAAGTTAGTAAAATGAGTACAAATTGTTCAGAAACATTCACAATGGCAGTATTTCAGTACTTTAAAGGTATCTGCTTTCAATCTGTTTTAATTCTGCATTATCTAGGTTTTTGCAACCTGCTGCTGAAATGGTATATTAAATGTGCATGATTTTTGCTGTTTACAGCTTTGGATTACATTTACCACTAAAGTTTGAACATACTTTCCATTTAGTTTGTTTTAAATCAGATAAAATAAGAGGATTCAGCATGTAGAAAGGCTGTTTTCAAAACATTCAGCGTTGACTGTGTTTGCCTGACAGGCATGGGGCTTATAAAAAATGAGAAAATGGCGTAAAATTAAATTTTCAAGGAAACTAAAAACCAACACCTTTCCTGTATTTCAAATGCATCACAATGCACAACAAATGCATCAGAATATGTCTAGGTGCTGTCAAACCCTAACCCTAACCCTAGCTCGGGCACTTCTGGAACAAATTTTAAAATCCTGGTCTGCTGAAAAAGTGCTACAAAAGTTAGTAAAATGAGTACAAATTGTTCAGAAACATTCACAATGGCAGTATTTCAGTACTTTAAAGGTATCTGCTTTCAATCTGTTTTAATTCTGCATTATCTAGGTTTTTGCAACCTGCTGCTGAAATGGTATATTAAATGTGCATGATTTTTGCTGTTTACAGCTTAGGATTACATTTACCACTAAAGTTTGAACATACTTTCCATTTAGTTTGTTTTAAACCACATAAAAAAGAGGTTTCAGCATGTAGAAAGGCTGTTTTCAAAACTTTCAGCGTTGACTGTGTTTGCCTGACAGGCATGGGGCTTATAAAAAATGAGAAAATGGCGTAAAATTAAATTTTCAAGGAAACTAAAAACCAACACCTTTCCTGTATTTCAAATGCATCACAATGCACAACAAATGCATCAGAATATGTCTAGGTGCTGTCAAACCCTAACCCTAACCCTAGCTCGGGCACTTCTGGAAGAAATTTTAAAATCCTGGTCTGCTGAAAAAGTGCTACAAAAGTTAGTAAAATGAGTACAAATTGTTCAGAAACAATCACAATGGCAGTATTTCAGTACTTCAAAGGTATCTGCTTTCAATCTGTTTTAATTCTGCATTATCTAGGTTTTTGCAACCTGCTGCTGAAATGGTATATTAAATGTGCATGATTTTTGCTGTTTACAGCTTAGGATTACATTTACCACTAAAGTTTGAACATACTTTCCATTTAGTTTGTTTTAAACCACATAAAAAAGAGGTTTCAGCATGTAGAAAGGCTGTTTTCAAAACTTTCAGCGTTGACTGTGTTTGCCTGACAGGCATGGGGCTTATAAAAAATGAGAAAATGGCGAAAAATTAAATTTTCAAGGAAACTAAAAACCAACACCTGTCCTGTATTTCAAATGCATCCTAATGCACAACAAATGCATCAGAATATGTCTAGGTGCTGTCAAACCCTAACCCTAACCCTAGCTCGGGCACTTCTGGAACAAATTTTAAAATCCTGGTCTGCTGAAAAAGTGCTACAAAAGTTAGTAAAATGAGTACAAATTGTTCAGAAACATTCACAATGGCAGTATTTCAGTACTTTAAAGGTATCTGCTTTCAATCTGTTTTAATTCTGCATTATCTAGGTTTTTGCAACCTGCTGCTGAAATGGTATATTAAATGTGCATGATTTTTGCTGTTTACAGCTTAGGATTACATTTACCACTAAAGTTTGAACATACTTTCCATTTAGTTTGTTTTAAACCACATAAAAAAGAGGTTTCAGCATGTAGAAAGGCTGTTTTCAAAACTTTCAGCGTTGACTGTGTTTGCCTGACAGGCATGGGGCTTATAAAAAATGAGAAAATGGCGTAAAATTAAATTTTCAAGGAAACTAAAAACCAACACCTTTCCTGTATTTCAAATGCATCACAATGCACAACAAATGCATCAGAATATGTCTAGGTGCTGTCAAACCCTAACCCTAACCCTAGCTCGGGCACTTCTGGAAGAAATTTTAAAATCCTGGTCTGCTGAAAAAGTGCTACAAAAGTTAGTAAAATGAGTACAAATTGTTCAGAAACAATCACAATGGCAGTATTTCAGTACTTCAAAGGTATCTGCTTTCAATCTGTTTTAATTCTGCATTATCTAGGTTTTTGCAACCTGCTGCTGAAATGGTATATTAAATGTGCATGATTTTTGCTGTTTACAGCTTAGGATTACATTTACCACTAAAGTTTGAACATACTTTCCATTTAGTTTGTTTTAAACCACATAAAAAAGAGGTTTCAGCATGTAGAAAGGCTGTTTTCAAAACTTTCAGCGTTGACTGTGTTTGCCTGACAGGCATGGGGCTTATAAAAAATGAGAAAATGGCGAAAAATTAAATTTTCAAGGAAACTAAAAACCAACACCTTTCCTGTATTTCAAATGCATCCCAATGCACAACAAATGCATCAGAATATGTCTAGGTGCTGTCAAACCCTAACCCTAACCCTAGCTCGGGCACTTCTGGAACAAATTTTAAAATCCTGGTCTGCTGAAAAAGTGCTACAAAAGTTAGTAAAATGAGTACAAATTGTTCAGAAACATTCACAATGGCAGTATTTCAGTACTTTAAAGGTATCTGCTTTCAATCTGTTTTAATTCTGCATTATCTAGGTTTTTGTAACCTGCTGCTGAAATGGTATATTAAATGTGCATGATTTTTGCTGTTTACAGCTTTGGATTACATTTACCACTAAAGTTTGAACATACTTTCCATTTAGTTTGTGTTAAATCAGATAAAATAAGAGGATTCAGCATGTAGAAAGGCTGTTTTCAAAACATTCAGCGTTGACTGTGTTTGCCTGACAGGCATGGGGCTTATAAAAAATGAGAAAATGGCAAAAAATTAAATTTTCAAGGAAACTAAAAACCAACACCTTTCCTGTATTTCAAATGCATCCCAATGCACAACAAATGCATCAGAATTTGTCTAGGTGCTGTCAAACCCTAACCCTAACCCTAGCTCGGGCACTTATGGAACAAATTTTAAAATCCTGGTCTGCTGAAAAAGTGCTACAAAAGTTAGTAAAATGAGTACAAATTGTTCAGAAACATTCACAATGGCAGTATTTCAGTACTTCAAAGATATCTGCTTTCAATCTGTTTTAATTCTGCATTATCTAGGTTTTTGCAACCTGCTGCTGAAATGGTATATTAAATGTGCATGATTTTTGCTGTTTACAGCTTAGGATTACATTTACCACTAAAGTTTGAACATACTTTCCATTTAGTTTGTTTTAAATCAGATAAAATAAGAGGATTCAGCATGTAGTAAGGCTGTTTTCAAAACATTCAGTGTTGACTTTGTTTGCCTGACAGGCATGGGGCTTATAAAAAATGAGAAAATGGCAAAAAATTAAATTTTCAAGGAAACTAAAAACCAACACCTTTCCTGTATTTCAAATGCATCCCAATGCACAACAAATGCATCAGAATATGTCTAGGTGCTGTCAAACCCTAACCCTAACCCTAGCTCGGGCACTTCTGGAACAAATTTTAAAATCCTGGTCTGCTGAAAAAGTGCTACAAAAGTTAGTAAAATGAGTACAAATTGTTCAGAAACATTCACAATGGCAGTATTTCAGTACTTTAAAGGTATCTGCTTTCAATCTGTTTTAATTCTGCATTATCTAGGTTTTTGCAACCTGCTGCTGAAATGGTATATTAAATGTGCATGATTTCTGCTGTTTACAGCTTAGGATTACATTTACCACTAAAGTTTGAACATACTTTCCATTTAGTTTGTTTTAAATCAGATAAAATAAGAGGATTCAGCATGTAGTAAGGCTGTTTTCAAAACATTCAGTGTTGACTGTGTTTGCCTGACAGGCATGGGGCTTATAAAAAATGAGAAAATGGCGAAAAATTAAATTTTCAAGGAAACTAAAAACCAACACCTTTCCTGTATTTCAAATGCATCACAATGCACAACAAATGCATCAGAATATGTCTAGGTGCTGTCAAACCCTAACCCTAACCCTAGCTCGGGCACTTCTGGAACAAATTTTAAAATCCTGGTCTGCTGAAAAAGTGCTACAAAAGTTAGTAAAATGAGTACAAATTGTTCAGAAACATTCACAATGGCAGTATTTCAGTACTTTAAAGGTATCTGCTTTCAATCTGTTTTAATTATGCATTATCTAGGTTTTTGCAACCTGCTGCTGAAATGGTATATTAAATGTGCATGATTTTTGCTGTTTACAGCTTAGGATTACATTTACCACTAAAGTTTGAAATACTTTCCAGATAGTTTGTTTTAAACCACATAAAAAAGAGGTTTCAGCATGTAGAAAGGCTGTTTTCAAAACATTCAGCGTTGACTGTGTTTGCCTGACAGGCATGGGGCTTATAAAAAATGAGAAAATGGCGAAAAATTAAATTTTCAAGGAAACTAAAAACCAACACCTTTCCTGTATTTCAAATGCATCCCAATGCACAACAAATGCATCAGAATATGTCTAGGTGCTGTCAAACCCTAACCCTAACCCTAGCTCGGGCACTTCTGGAACAAATTTTAAAATCCTGGTCTGCTGAAAAAGTGCTACAAAAGTTAGTAAAATGAGTAAAAATTGTTCAGAAACATTCACAATGGCAGTATTTCAGTACTTTAAAGGTATCTGCTTTCAATCTGTTTTAATTCTGCATTATCTAGGTTTTTGCAACCTGCTGCTGAAATGGTATATTAAATGTGCATGATTTTTGCTGTTTACAGCTTAGGATTACATTTACCACTAAAGTTTGAACATACTTTCCATTTAGTTTGTTTTAAATCAGATAAAATAAGAGGATTCAGCATGTAGAAAGGCTGTTTTCAAAACATTCAGCGTTGACTGTGTTTGCCTGACAGGCATGGGGCTTATAAAAAATGAGAAAATGGCGAAAAATTAAATTTTCAAGGAAACTAAAAACCAACACCTTTCCTGTATTTCAAATGCATCCTAATGCACAACAAATGCATCAGAATATGTCTAGGTGCTGTCAAACCCTAACCCTAACCCTAGCTCGGGCACTTATGGAACAAATTTTAAAATCCTGGTCTGCTGAAAAAGTGCTACAAAAGTTAGTAAAATGAGTACAAATTGTTCAGAAACATTCACAATGGCAGTATTTCAGTACTTTAAAGGTATCTGCTTTCAATCTGTTTTAATTCTGCATTATCTAGGTTTTTGTAACCTGCTGCTGAAATGGTATATTAAATGTGCATGATTTTTGCTGTTTACAGCTTTGGATTACATTTACCACTAAAGTTTGAACATACTTTCCATTTAGTTTGTTTTAAATCAGATAAAATAAGAGGATTCAGCATGTAGAAAGGCTGTTTTCAAAACATTCAGCGTTGACTGTGTTTGCCTGACAGGCATGGGGCTTATAAAAAATGAGAAAATGGCGAAAAATTAAATTTTCAAGGAAACTAAAAACCAACACCTTTCCTGTATTTCAAATGCATCCCAATGCACAACAAATGCATCAGAATTTGTCTAGGTGCTGTCAAACCCTAACCCTAACCCTAGCTCGGGCACTTATGGAACAAATTTTAAAATCCTGGTCTGCTGAAAAAGTGCTACAAAAGTTAGTAAAATGAGTACAAATTGTTCAGAAACATTCACAATGGCAGTATTTCAGTACTTCAAAGGTATCTGCTTTCAATCTGTTTTAATTCTGCATTATCTAGGTTTTTGCAACCTGCTGCTGAAATGGTATATTAAATGTGCATGATTTTTGCTGTTTACAGCTTAGGATTACATTTACCACTAAAGTTTGAACATACTTTCCATTTAGTTTGTTTTAAATCAGATAAAATAAGAGGATTCAGCATGTAGTAAGGCTGTTTTCAAAACATTCAGCGTTGACTGTGTTTGCCTGACAGGCATGGGGCTTATAAAAAATGAGAAAATGGCGAAAAATTAAATTTTCAAGGAAACTAAAAACCAACACCTTTCCTGTATTTCAAATGCATCCCAATGCACAACAAATGCATCAGAATATGTCTAGGTGCTGTCAAACCCTAACCCTAACCCTAGCTCGGGCACTTCTGGAACAAATTTTAAAATCCTGGTCTGCTGAAAAAGTGCTACAAAAGTTAGTAAAATGAGTACAAATTGTTCAGAAACATTCACAATGGCAGTATTTCAGTACTTCAAAGGTATCTGCTTTCAATCTGTTTTAATTCTGCATTATCTAGGTTTTTGCAACCTGCTGCTGAAATGGTATATTAAATGTGCATGATTTTTGCTGTTTACAGCTTAGGATTACATTTACCACTAAAGTTTGAACATACTTTCCATTTAGTTTGTTTTAAATCAGATAAAATAAGAGGATTCAGCATGTAGAAAGGCTGTTTTCAAAACATTCAGCATTTACTGTGTTTGCCTGACAGGCATGGGGCTTATAAAAAATGAGAAAATGGCGAAAAATTAAATTTTCAAGGAAACTAAAAACCAACACCTTTCCTGTATTTCAAATGCATCCCAATGCACAACAAATGCATCAGAATATGTCTAGGTGCTGTCAAACCCTAACCCTAACCCTAGCTCGGGCACTTATGGAACAAATTTTAAAATCCTGGTCTGCTGAAAAAGTGCTACAAAAGTTAGTAAAATGAGTACAAATTGTTCAGAAACATTCACAATGGCAGTATTTCAGTACTTCAAAGGTATCTGCTTTCAATCTGTTTTAATTCTGCATTATCTAGGTTTTTGCAACCTGCTGCTGAAATGGTATATTAAATGTGCATGATTTTTGCTGTTTACAGCTTAGGATTACATTTACCACTAAAGTTTGAACATACTTTCCATTTAGTTTGTTTTAAACCACATAAAAAAGAGGTTTCAGCATGTAGAAAGGCTGTTTTCAAAACATTCAGCGTTGACTGTGTTTGCCTGACAGGCATGGGGCTTATAAAAAATGAGAAAATGGCGAAAAATTAAATTTTCAAGGAAACTAAAAACCAACACCTTTCCTGTATTTCAAATGCATCCCAATGCACAACAAATGCATCAGAATATGTCTAGGTGCTGTCAAACCCTAACCCTAACCCTAGCTCGGGCACTTCTGGAACAAATTTTAAAATCCTGGTCTGCTGAAAAAGTGCTACAAAAGTTAATAAAATGAGTACAAATTGTTCAGAAACATTCACAATGGCAGTATTTCAGTACTTTAAAGGTATCTGCTTTCAATCTGTTTTAATTCTGCATTATCTAGGTTTTTGCAACCTGCTGCTGAAATGGTATATTAAATGTGCATGATTTTTGCTGTTTACAGCTTAGGATTACATTTACCACTAAAGTTTAAACATACTTTATATTTAGTTTGTTTTAAATCACTTAAAATAAGAGGATTCAGCATGTAGAAAGGCTGTTTTCAAAACATTCAGCGTTGACTGTGTTTGCCTGACAGGCATGGGGCTTATAAAAAATGACAAAATGGGGAAAAATTAAATTTTCAAGGAAACTAAAAACCAACACCTTTCCTGTATTTCAAATGCATCCTAATGCACAACAAATGCATCAGAATATGTCTAGGTGCTGTCAAACCCTAACCCTAGCTCGGGCACTTCTGGAACAAATTTTAAAATCCTGGTCTGCTGAAAAAGTGCTACAAAAGTTAGTAAAATGAGTACAAATTGTTCAGAAACATTCACAATGGCAGTATTTCAGTACTTTAAAGGTATCTGCTTTCAATCTGTTTTAATTCTGCATTATCTAGGTTTTTGCAACCTGCTGCTGAAATGGTATATTAAATGTGCATGATTTTTGCTGTTTACAGCTTAGGATTACATTCACCACTAAAGTTTGAATATTCTTTCAATTTAGTTTGTTTTAAACCACATACTGTATACATTGTAACCTGTGAAACATGAAAATTTAAAGTTGAAATCAGATTCCATGCCAATCATTACTCATCCTCTTAATTTCTTCTTTTTTCTCATGTTTCCTTAATTCCATCAATCTTCCTTGCTTTTGTTATAATCCTCTTTTATTGCTGATAGCAGTATTATTAGTGGTAGTCATGACTAGCAATGACATCAGTAGAAAAGCATTTTCAAGCTGTAGGGATGGTACTTTGCAGACTTGCTCAGACTCAGCTCTAAATCTTACAAGGATGAATTCTGAATCAGCTCAATTTAGGAAAAAAGAGCACAATTCTTTTGAAAAATTAAAACTGAAATACTCAGAATCTTTTGGTATACAAGGCATGGACTTCAAACACTGTGGTCTATCAAAGAGAAAATCAATGGTTATGCACTGTATAAGGAAGAACCTGACTTCTAAAATAGGACATTATCCTGCCTTGCTGCAAGTATTCAAAATTACAGGTACAAGTACAGTGGAAGCTTAAGAAAAGTGATGTTAAATGTAATAACTATGAAACATGTAGAGCAATTATGTAAAAAATACAGCATGCTGTAGCACCGGTGACGTGTAACAATTTATCATGTATACTCAAAACCGAGCCAAGACTGAAGCCACATTTTCTTCAGGTTTTACCAAAAGTAAGAACCAAACTATCATCATTTTGGAAAGACACAAAGGTTAATGGTAAGTGCTGTGTGTGTGTGTGTGTGTGTGTGTGTGTGTGTGTGTGTGTGTGTGTGTGTGTGAGTGAGTATTTCTGTGTTGGAAACAAGGATGTTTTTTTGTCAAACTTGAACATAATTATACTTGTTTTGGCAGGTCTTCTCCAAACAGTCAGGAGGAAAATGCTTGGGACAGAAGTTCCAGATTCTCCACATGGATGAATCACTGTCCATTGTGATGGATGTGTAATGTCACGCAACCGCTTGAAATGTATCCAAGACCTGTGGTTGACGTCAATAGACAACATCTGATGTGGTCAATGGAAATCCAACGGTTGAAACAAACAAATTATGCCTAATGGTCATAATGTTTTGATGAACTTAAGACTGAGACTAGCCTTTGCTTTTTCCTTTTTCAGTTTTCCTCCAGATAGATTTAAGGTGACAAGAGTGAGAAATGAAAGGTGTGATAGAACCTGATATAACCAGATAAATAATAGCTCATTTTGCCAGGCGCAAAAACGTGGAATTTGAATTCTTTATTATTCCGTAAAGAATGCTAACATACTTTATAATCAATGACAAAGAATATTCAACTTCCCACATACGGCTACAATATGATATAATACAGTGCAACTGACATCTGAATATAATATTTTTAAATAAACAGAATTGCTAATCCTGGTATCATGCAAGAACAAGAACATTGACTCATAATATTTGGCATGTTTGCTATTGGCTTCACTTACAGCATGTTAAAGGTCTTTCTAAACTCAAGATGAGGTCTTCTCCATTCCTCAATGAAACCAACATTGTTTATACGTTCAAATGTGTCAGTTCCTTGTCCTGAATTTTTCAATTTTCCTCTGTATGAACTGTGCTGCTGATGTGCTATGGGTGGTGCTCATTATATTCACCAAGCAGAATCTTGGTATTATTAAGTCAGCAGAATGCTTTTTTTTTCTCTGTGCTTAAGCCAGACATACAACAGTGACGCCTGTCTTTCTTAAGACTCAGCAAAAAAGTTTCTGCACTCATTTCATTTTAGTGACAGACATTGCAAACATGTTAAAATCTGTTTTCTTTCTGTGCCCAGTCTGCTTAAAATTATTTCTCCACATCCAGTACCCCGTTTGACAACATCCTGAATAATGGATTTGTGGGCATGTTGCTATCTTCTACTGTGGTGCCCTCTTTCCCCTCAAGTGACAGCTGTATAATTGTCATGTGTCCCTCATTATGATTCAGAATTATGACATGAGGTTTTAGTTTTGCCTGTGAAGCATACAGCTATTGTGTGTTTCAGAACTTAATTTTCAAACGGACCTCATAGAACTGCTCATAGAAACACACTCTTTTGTGTTTGCTCTCAAGTATTATGCACTACATTGCCAGCAGCCATATCGCCCCGCAACTCACAGCTGCCAGCCCACTGAAGCACAGCAGGTGTGAGCCTGGCCAGTACAGGGATGGGAGACCTCCAGGGAAAAACTTGCGGGTTTTCCAAGTTGCGGCTGAAAGAGGTGTATTTGGGCCAGTAAGAGCCGCTCACCCCGTGGTCTGTGTGGGTCCTAATGGCCCAGTAAAGTGACGGGGACACTGTACTGTTAAAAGGCGCTGTCCTTCAGATGAGACCTAAAACTGAGGTTCTGACTTTCTGTGGTTATTTAAAATCCCAGGGGGTTTCTTGAAAAGAGTAGTGGTGTTACCCTGGTATCCTGGCCAAATTTCCCATTGGCCTCTACCAATCATGGCCTCCTAATAATCCCCATCTATGAACTGGTTTCATCACTCTGTTCTCCTCCCCACTGAGAGCTGATGTGTGGTGAGCATACTGGTGCACCATGACTGGTGGATGCTGCACATTGGTGGTGGTGGAGGGGAGTCCCCATTACCTATAAAGCGCTTTGAGTGGGGTGTCCAGAAAAGTAAGTGTAAGCAATTAATATTATGTAGGACTGTGCCATCAGTGTGAGCAATCCTGTTCCTGTGTTACCAGGTGCATTGTGGTTTTACTCTGAAGCAGTACTTACTGTATGTGTATGCTCTAGGTCTTTTTGAAAATTGACATCTGTGCAGTATACGATAAATCAGATAAGCACAATAAAAATATCAGAAGATTCACAACACTTCTACTTATCATAGTTCACATTATCTTAATAGTACTGTTATTGAAAAGAGTAACATTACTCCTTTCTCGGAACAATTACATTGAAATTGAAATTGATATTGTTTTATATGCTCCAATCAGTGCACTGTATAGTAACAGTTAGAACAGGGTTAGAACTTGCCTGCACTGTTCCAGAAAGTTGTTGTAAAATTTTAAACATTTTTAAACAATTTTGAAAAACCTTGAAACAGAGTTCCTTGTATTTCTTACCAATTATACTGTATGTGTGACCAAATCCTCAGTGCAGAAAACAGTAAAAAAAACACTTAAGATTAATAAGATTAATTAAGAGCTCACATAGCGTGAAATACTAGAATACTGTAAACAGAGGTAATCGAGGACTAGGACTGGGAAATTCCTGTAGATGGTATTATGAAGGTTCAGAGGAATGAGCAAATTTTAGGCTAGTACAGGCCTATAACCCTGGAGTACAACTATGAGAGTCCTTATAAGGTAATAAGATACTTGAGGAGTGAGACTGGAAGTGCTTGCCAGATTACTGAGAGAGGTCTGTTGCTGAGACTTGGCACATGTTTGTGTTCAAAGATACAAATCAGTTGTTCAGGGGTACACATTTCTGTTTGGCTTAGATGCTATGTAAGTGTTTGACCTTATGTACAGGTCAACTAGAAGATTTTTTTTTCATTCATGGATGTGAGAAGAAAAGAAAAAGGCTGAAATTCACATTTGTTTCTGCCCTGATATACAAGATAAATTAGGCAGTATTCACTTTTCTTTGCTCTTTTTTTTGTGTGTTCTACTTTCTCTTCAGTAGCACACACAGAGGGTGGAAATACTGTGATTGGGAGGGAAGCTAACAATTCAAATGGATGGAAAAAAGATCCCTACAGTAACTAGTTGTCGGTGCTGTATGAGTACATTAAAATAAATTAAATTAATCCTCGCAAATTTAGAACAGTATTGAAAAGAACTTGAAAATATTCTGTGTAAATGCTGAAAATCTTGAACCTTTTGAAAAAAAAATGTCTACATAGTAATAAAGGCCAATGTCTTTTGTAGGGCAGCAGGGTGGTGCAGTAGTTAGTATTGCTGCCTTGCAGTGTTGTGGCCCTAGGTTTGATTCCAGACCTGAGGTGCTATCTGCATGGAGTTTGCATGTTCTCCCTGTGTTCACATGGGTTTCCTCCAGGTGCTCCAGTTTCCTCCCACAGTCCAGAAACGTGGGTAATTGGCTTCTGGGAAAATTGGCTTTGGTGTGAGTGTGTGTGTCTGTATGTCTGTGTGTGCCTTCAGATGGCCTGATATACAGAGTGTGTATCCTTCCTTGCACCTGTTGCTTGCTGGGATAGGGGCTTCCCTATTCCCTGCTCCCCTGCAATCTCATAATGGTTAAAGCTGTCAGATAATTGATGTTTTCTTTTTGTATATCTGTTCCTTAGTAGTTTGCTACCTAGACATGACTGAAATTCCAAAGGCTGTCAGAGCGCAAAACCAAGACAACCCACTATTCTTTACTGCTGGTTTTGATTTTAGTTCAGGAAAAAATGAAAACACAGTGCTTTCCCACTGTCATCCTCTGAAACTCGCTACAGACACTTATGACACACACAGACATTGTAAAAGTTGTTTGTCCCACAGTGAACATGGTTAAGCTATTGACTATTGTCATGATGTGAGATTGGTAGCTGTGCCCTTTTTTTAACATTGCCAGATGTGCCATTTCATCCTTGAACAGAGTACATTTTGTCCATCAAATCTGTCTGCAAGCTATTTCAAGAGTACTGTACTGACTTTTGCAGAGTAATCGCATTATAGCGCAACAGAAGCATCTGGAGGTCTGGACCTGCAGAGCTCTGCAATGTTTGTATCTGGAGCTCAGGTCTGTGATGTGCATTTGTCATTACCGTGATAAAAAAATCCAGTGGAAAATTATAGCACAAAGAGAGAGCCTATTGATCTTGCAAAATCTGCTTTCTGTCATTTTAAGAAAGATTTGCACAACTCGACAAACTTCTGCACAACAACTGACAGATATGAACCAGATTTTGAATTATTGGTAGGGATTCTTGCACTTACTGATGTACAGTCCTTTTGTACAGCATTTTTTTTGTTCTACAGTACCAGCAATTCAGTGGCTTAGCGTATAAAATATGCTATGTTACTGCTACTCTAAAATGAAATTTCCAGAGAAGTTTTGTTTTTATTCTTAAATGTGAAATATCACTCGAATGCATCATTTTGTGTAGACAGATAAAACACTCCCTGCGAGCATCTTTGTTTTGATCATACCTGAAGGAAAAAAAAAGTTACCTTAACCGCAGCACATGGTCAAACAGCTGCAAAAGCATGAAATACAAAGCAGCTTTTTGTACGAAAGCAGTTTTACTGCAGCTTAAAGCAATCCAAGGTTAAAAAACAGACCACCACCTCCCTTGCCAAAACCTTTAATGCTGAAGTATCTTAGAAATCTAACTTTTTTGACTGTTAAAAAAAAAGGCTTCTCTTTTGACAGTCCTCACCTTAATATTGAAAAATAGCTAAAGCTACTTTTTTGTACTGAAAATGAGGTTTTAAAGTTGGTTTTACTTTTGCAGAAAAAAATGACTGATTCCACTGTGTAAAGTGAAATGTAATTGAATATGATGTATGTGCACCTAAATACACAATACACCTTACACAGTTCATTTTGTGAAAGGTATTCCCGAGTTCTTCATTCATGTTCCTTCCTCTATGTTAGTTAAATGAGTGACTGTAGCAGTTAGTACAGTATGTTAATATTTTACCTAAATGTGCATGTCTTTTTCTACCTACGTTTTATAAGTGATTTAGTCACTGTACCTCAACACCATAAACAGATTTTGACTTATTTCTCCATTTCCAGTTTCTGGGCATAATTTGTAATAGTCATTGTCTATTATTTCACATATACTACACAAATCTTCCTGCTGTGTAATCCCCAATGCGCAACACTATCTTTTGTGTTGAAATCAACAATAGGGTAGTGTTTAAAAGTTAATATCAACCTCAGCATATTCCTTTTAGAAAAGACTTAACTCTGAAATATACTGTAAACGTATAAACTTTATTTTCAGAATTCATCATTTAACCCTTTGGAGCATGCTGTATATATTGATTTTACTTTCTGAAAGCTTTTAAAATTGTCTAAAAGTGCGCTGTTCAATTTTTCATGAGACTCTCCGCTCTTTAAGGACATTTTAAGGCGAAACTTCTGGCACAGCATGTGCTGAAATGTTGTAAATGAACAACAGGACCAAAGATTCTGAGCCCAGCAGTGTCTTCCGAGCTGGAGGCCTAAGAACTTAAACACATTTCGGCTGACAGTGAGTGATGAAGGGCCATTACAACAAAGTATAACAGTTTACAATTTCTTTTTATAACAATAAATCTCTGTGTCATGAGTAAAAGTAAAAACGTAAGGCATGCCTGGCATTGTACCAATTACGCAGATATATTTTTTGTTGTTTTTAGAGTGAGAGGAGGGGCAATGAGATAGATTCTTTAATTTCCCTTGGGATCTAAGGACAGTTGAGGAATTGCTATCTGCTTAGTATTGCTTTTTCATTGGAGATACAGAAATTGCACAGGGAGTCTATAGCTTTGCTCTTGAATAATTAAATTGTTTTCTCTTCTGTAGAACAAGAGAAACCCGGAATAGCTGACTTTGAGGAGCAATTCAGTCCACCAAAAACAAAGATGTCAATATATGAAACATCACGACAAATTCTTAATTAATTCACCAAAGATAGAACTTGAACTACACTCCTGAGTGCCATTGTTTAAAGCTGATGTCACTTTTGTTTTGACATATGCTTTCTTACAAAAGGCAAAAACTGCCAACACAAAGACACTTGGGATGATAAGAGAATCATATGTCTATTCAAAGTGTATGATGACTCTGGAACATGCGTCATCATAATGAAACGTGCCAGGCCTTTTTTTTTCCTCTTTCCGCATTTAAGTGATCTGTTCTTTTCTTTCAGGCCCCCTCCAAGATCCTAGAGCAACTCAGTGGTCCCCACTCTGGGAAGGCTACTCTTCACCTAGTTTCACAGCAGTCAATATAGCTCCACCATTAACTCTTTGCTCGCCCTCTTCATTAAATCACCAGACACTAGAGCATTTGTATACACTTTCTGGGACAGGAGAACTTCACTCATTACTCTACAACACCTGCTTTAACTCCAAAACACTGGAGAGCTAAACTCGGCTTAACCCTTAACGTTAGGTCTTTAAATCTCCACTTAATCACTATTCACATTACAAAAGGTTTGTTCAATACTCTAGCATCCCAGTTCTCCATTGTCATATCAATAAGCATTACAACCTCTTCTATCTCACCCTTCACCAAGCACCAGATCTTGATGAGCAACCACTTACTGTTCGCCTATTACTAAAACTTCTAGCTAATCCTGTTTGGCCAGGGACATACTGCTCTAAAATGTGACCCCATGACACCGCAGTCACTATGATGTGAAATTAGATAGGCAGTCTCAGACTGCTTTCCCTCCATCTGCAAAAAATGACACAGGGTGATAATCAAGATACAACCTGTGCCATCTAGACTCCTCTGTCTCACGTATAAGAGAGGTACACTCCTACAATAACCAGTAGTAACACCTACCATTAGCACTGGTTCAACTGCAACCCCATTGAACCTAGCAAACAAATACCCATCAGCTGCTTGTCCAGTACCTCAGTACAAAGGTAAGCTGTATTTTCTTAAGAATCCATCACTGAGTATAACAGGCCTGTAAGCCAGCTCAATCCAATGGTATAAGAACTTTACACAGTACTACTCTCATCTATTCTGTCATATCAGGCTACACTCCTGACAGAATGAAGCCTATGTCCTCCTGACTGCTCTTATAAGCCTCACAATAATCCCGGAGGTGTAAGCAATTACACAAAGCCTATCCCACCAGCATCTGTCCTAGTTACTCATTTTGAACAGCTGTGTCTCATTTAACAGGTTCTTCCAATGAACAGCCAGTCAGCCTGATGGAGTGTTTCATTGTTTGAGGCGACCATGCATGTAGGATTCTGAACGGATGGGATTTTGGAGTGGCACCAGGTAAGATATGACAGAGAAAAATGTATCCTCAACTGTATGGAAAAGTACTGTAAGAACAGTACTTTGAAGACCTTCTGCTTATGTGTACTCATCACTACTCCTTCATAATAACAATATTGGCATAGAGTTAGAAAAATTGGTGATTTTCTGAGCAAAGAATGAGTTGGGGTTTAATCTGGGAGAGGTTTTCATGACTAATCAAAATAAGGATTGATATTTTATACATTAGACTGCTGCAATGTTTGGCCTTATGTAGAGAAAAGTATATTTCCTAACTTTGCCTTAAAGGATTCATCATTATACACTATGACAAAAAAAAAGAAATGATCTGAAATGCTATACCCTTAAATTGCTGAAACCATTTGTACTTTTTCTTTTAGTATCCTAATTGTGTTATTGGCCAACCAGTTTGTGACCGTTTTCTGTAGGAATGCCAGGATATGCAGCGTCATGTGATTATGAAAGCACCAATCACTTTCAACCTGGTTTCCATGGCTGCAGTGTCATACAGACTACAGCTTTCAGCAAGCTTTTTTTGTTTTCTTTGTAAATGTTGGAGTGAGGGCCAAAATACTTAACAAAACCGGAGTTATTAATTGAAAGACAGATTTGTTTGATTTGCATTTGTTTTCAAATATTATATATGCTGTTATACTGATGCTACTTGTAATGTAAGTGAATGTCAAAGATACAGTTTCATAATGTGTAGCATAGCCCTGTCATATAAAAAATGCAGCAGCTCAGGGGGAAAAACATTAGTACCTCTTTGTTCCCTCCTGGAGTCATTTCAGGGAATAACATTTCAGTGCTGGTAGCCTGTACCTGATAGAGAGCAAGGCCATTAACTAATATACTGTAAATGTAATCTTTATTTATAAAACTACATTTTGTCAGTGATAATAAAATAAAGGGGTTGTAGGGAACTGTGAAGTAATACCTCATTCAAGCTGTGAAAGGGAAAGGCTTAACTTTATTCTGTTATATGAATAAAAGGTCTCTTTTGGCACACAGACACCGTACTTTACTAGTGAGAGCCTGGAGATCCTGGAGAGTCTAAAAATGTTAATGAGAAGAAGAAACTGTGTAGAAGAACAGAAGAAACTACTGCTCGTTAGTGGGACCAGTAGGGATCACTCAATCTATGTAGACCCTAAAATCCCAGTATAGTGATGGGGACACTATACTGTAAAAAGGAGCCATCCTGGCCAGCATCCGGGCCAAATTTTCTCCTGGCCTTTACCAGTCATATCCTCCTAATAATCCCCAGCTACAAACTGGCTTCATCATTGTGTTCATCTCCCTACTGATAGCTGGTGTGTGGTGAGCATACTGGCACATCCAGGTGGGGCTACACACTGGTGGAGATGGAGGGGAGTCCCCATTACCTGTAAAGTACCCAGAAAAGTGCTAAATAAAGGTAAAGATTATTATTATTTCCAACTGACTACTGAGTATCCAATACACTTATGATACTTACAATACTTCAGAAGTATTATTGAAAGACAAGTGTAAAAGTGGCAAATAATCACATTGAAAGTTACCAGAACTTGATTTCAACTACAAGGTACCTACAGTACACTGATGGCAGCAGCTGTACGTTCGCTTACTGGAACAGTGCTCAAGATGATGTGTTAATTTAAAAGTCTAAGAAATATACAAGGTTTTCAAAAGAAATACCGATTGAGCGCATTAACCTATTCTACGGACTGCCCTTGCAAGAATTACCTGTGTTTGCATGGGAACCTGCTAAAATAACACTCAACACCTGAAGAAAGAACAATTCGATCCGTCAGTAACACAAGAATAGTACCCGGTTTAAATGCACAGACCTGAAAATAAACCTTAATCCCCCAATTGTTAGTACAATACATTTAGAATCAAAACATATCTTTACATCCTTTGGTTGGAACAAGTAAGAGATTTAACATTGTTCTTAATAACCACTCCTCGTTCCCTTTAGGTAATGGAAACCAAAACATCAGTTACTGAACGTCTACCAAGCACCGACTGAACCCAGGGAATAGCCATAAAAATGTGCAAGACTTCTGAGGAGCAAGAGTACACAGACAGCTTGATAATTTCATTGGATGATAATACAGTTTACACAGTTGGGAAAGGTACAATCAAAAACCTAAGAGCTCTGCTATTTCTAAATGCTGGGTTCCAAGCTGAAGCCATTTTAAATGTTACCCCCACTGATCACTGAAATAATCAATAGTCACTGAGAGAGTGCCATACAAAATGAAACACCTGGAAATACGTTCCATTTTTCCTTGCTCCTTCTACAATTTCAGTTTCTTGAATATGCCTTAGCGAAGTGTTTATTAAGAGGTCAATGCCATCAAGAGGTTGAGAACATATGTTTCTATTTTTAGTTCTCTGCCAAAGAATTGGATACTATGCTCCTTTTGCTTGTAAACATTGTAAAGCTAATCCTACCTTTTGTTTGCAAAGCAATTGGAGTTAATGACTCTCATTTTTAATTGCTAAAAACAAACCATTAGTTAATATTTAACAATGGTGGCAGCTTTTTCATTCTGTTAGGATTCTTTGATTTCAGGAAATGTCAGCTGGACACATTATCCCAGGAATGCAACAGATTAATACAAAGTCTGTGTGTATTTGTACGATATAAGACATTTTTAAATGCTTAGTTTTGTCAGGTTTAGCTAAAAGAGTTTGCTCAGTACCTGCTTATACAAGTATACCCTTGAGAGTGACATTTAATATATTACAATATATTATAATATTAATATGCTGTATATCTATATATTTTACAGTGGTGTGAAAAAGTGTTTGCCCCCTTCCTGATTTCTTATTTTTTTGCATGTTTGTCACACTGAAATGTTTCAGATCATCAAACAAATTGAAATATTAGACGAAGATAACACAAAATGCAGTTTTTAAATGAAGGTTTTTATTATTAAGTAACACTTTTTCACACCACTGTATATACATCTTTTGTATTCATATACAGTATATAGGCCAAAGTGCCTAAATAAAGTCATTTTGAAGCCAAAAAGTAAGTGAAATATGTTTTTTTTTAATTATTTTTGTTCATTGAAATGTTTCTAAACAGCTTTTGTATCCTGGAGAGACTTGTGTTTATTTGTATTCATGCATATTCATTTACAGCCATTTTGCAAGACCCTTTAGTCACAGCTGCATTTGACTGGCTGTCACCTACTTTACAAATGTTTGAAAATCAACTAATCATATATAATCAAAAGTAGGTAAGGGTAGTCTTATCAGGTAAAAATATAAATTAAGCTAGTGGTTTATATGAATATTAATTATGTTTTAAATAATTATGGAGGTGATTAGGATATTTCTGAAGAAATATAAACATGAATGTGTGAAAAATAGGCAATACTGTGGAGTGCTACATTGTTTCCTAGATGTCTATAGTACCCCACAGCTCTTATACCCTTGAGACTGACTGGTCAGCTGCACAAACGGGTAGAAAAATAAGTCACTGGAATTTTTTTTTAAGGTATTAACATTATTAATAAAAAGATGTATACTGGGCTTCCTATAAGATATGTTCTACAAAAATGTCAATGTGTTATTTCTCACCTTCTTAAGATTTTAAAGACATGACAATTATAGTCTTTAGTATTTATTTCAGACATTAGTTATTAATTACAGGTTCCATTAAAGGCATAGTGATAGACACATAAACTTGGGGTCCATTTCTTCTGAAGCACCTGGACATGCAGGATCATCTGCTTTTTGTGATGTGAACGTCCACAGTGATCATCACAAACAGCTAGAGGATGTAAATATTTCATTTTTGACTCCCTCATTGTGAGACTGAAAAGTAACAAAGACTACCAATGTTTGAAAAACATGTAAGAAAACTCCCACTATTAAATGAGAAATCTGTGCATTGTGTGATAAATATCAGAGAGGGAGAAGAATACATTCTTTATATGCAACCATGTATTCTACTAATCTTTTGGAAATTACTTTTTTTTTAATGAAAAGGCTGTGTATAAGTGAAATTTGCTGATCTTCACAAATTCCTGAGGGAGTTAAGTGGACTTACAGCTGAGGTAAGTTAAGCATCATAGTTCATACTTGTTCTCTATTGTGACAGCTACACTTGAATGATTTAATGGTGTTTTAAAAGCTATTATTAATGCAAATTTGGATAACTTAAAATATTAAGAAAATGAAGGCTTAAAATGCATGGGAGTGTGAGAAAGCAATTCTTTATTATCCTATGCGTTGGACTAAAACTAGCCAAAAAATCCAAAAGCACTTCAAGAAAAGTCTTAATTAGGGTTTAAAGCTACAATTTAAAAAAGAAGAAAATGTGTGTAAGTTTTTGGCGCAAAATAACAAAAACCTACAATTAGAAATTCACAAAACCTGGTCTGGCTTAACCATGCAATCTCCTCTTAAGCAAGAATAACAGGGCGACAATGTTAAAATTTCATATTTACCGACATTTAAAACCACAAACTTTCGCAAGGCTGCTTCTCATACTTCTAAGTTTTATCCCTTTGCTGTCAGCAAAATTTTGTTAAATTCTGGCATCTAGAGAACGGAATATGCAAAGCAGCTATTGGCAATCGGCACAAAACTAATTTACATCTTCAGCTGCACTGAAATGTGGGAGTAAAACTTAAGAAAGAGCACTCCATTAAACAATGACAAATACACATACATGAAAAGACAACAGACAAGAGTTCTGTTTTTTTGTTATGAAGTTGGGAAAAAAAAACATAATATGGAACTATTGCTATAAGTGCAGGCAGTCTTAACCTGTAGAAATCATCAGTTTCTTTGTATCTGCACATTGCCTTGGGAGATTAAATCTGGGAAGAGCCATTGCTAGACAGCTTTAATTATTTGCTGTATTCCAAGGTCTTTCTTTTACTTCATTTGGCAAGATCAGTCCATCTGGAAAGCATTACAGGAATACAGACTGCTTGCTGTCTTACTTTCCATTTTACCAGATAATTTACTGAACTGTCTGTAAGCTCCTGAATTTCAGGAATGATACAGACTTGTGAGAGCTGATCACGCCTGTCCCAGTCAATGGAACACCACACTGTGTTTTGAGAAGTTACAACACGACAGCACAGGAAGAAGTGTGGCTTTTTCCGCAGGCTAGGTTTCATGATTGATTAGCTTGAGGGAGAAGCCATGATTTCAATATAGAGAGAAAGATATGGTGGTAATTGTGTGGCCTGGAACATATGTTCCAGGCCACCCCCGAAGTAAAAGCAAACAAGCACAAACAAGGCCACACACATAGGCAGCAGTCTTACCTGTCTATCTTACTGGAGTGTCAGCGCTGATAGAGGAGAGTGACAAATGTGGGTCTTCACGTTTGCGAGCACACTGAGAAAGGCCATGGCTCTGGTGAGTCTCAGCTCGCCTCAGGATACACAAGCTAATTGATCAGCCTCAGCCAGGCCTCCATTAAGATAACGACAGACACCTGGGAGTAAGTGAGTGAAATGGCCATCAGGGAAATGTGCAGGGCCTTGGAGCTCAGACAGCCTGACACCCAGCAACAAAGGAAAAGCCAAATCAGAGGACTTGGAAAAGGAGAACGTCATCTCAGTTTTTCCAGGCAGGATATTTGGCTTTCTTGTTTGCGCAATGGCATTAATTCTTGTTGGGTCAAGAAGTATTTTTACACCTGAAAGGATTTTATTAACATAAATTACTAACATGAATATCAATATTCTTTTCTAAAACAAAAGTATTCCCCGGTGCCACCTGCTTTGTCGGTCACTGAAAAAAGAAATTGAAATTTCACAGGACACTGTTACAGGTACAGTATGACTGCTGTGAGATGAGGTCCATAGTTATAACACACCCACTCTCACTCTTTTCATTCAATTTTTTTTTTCTGAGGAGGACTTTTTGTTATCGGAGTGAAATATTAACATTGCGCAAAACCGGCTGCATTAAAAACAGGGAGGAGCCAGGGAAGGATACAAAATCACCAGCTTCAAGCGGCAGTTTGAGGAGGTCGTGGAGTTCTGCTCTTAAAATATTGCACGTATGTCTGCCATGGATTTGTATCATCAGTCATCATTAAAAAAAGTGGAAAAATGAAGTGTGGAAGACCATTGTCCTCAGCTGTGAGAAAGGCCAGTGATGAAGCAGAGAGACAACATGTTGTGTTGGGGAGCGTAATGCTGGCAAATGGCAGTAAAATAATATCCCCAAGGAAAAGCATTTTACCACTTATTATGGGCGGATGTTTTTTTGACCTTTTTCTCAAACCAAAATATTTCTATTCCTCTATTCTTGGAAAACCGCTTATTCCTGGCAAGGACTGTGGCAAACACAGACTCCATCCTGGAAGTATAGGGCACAAAGCAGGGCCACACCCTGGATGGCAGGCCATGCACACGCACAGCGACAAATCTGAGACGGTTCGAGAGGGCAGGAAACTTGAAAACGCGCACAAACACGAAGAGCGAGCATGCTCCATGCACAGGAGTCTCAGTGTGAAATCAAATCCAGAATCCAAGAACTGTAGGTAGCCGTATTAACCACAACGCCACTGTGCCAACCCCCTCCCCCCCAGAAAAACCTGCAGCTTTAAATAAATTACCTTACAGTGTGTTCATCATGAATAATTTTACTTCTTTCTGACAAATGTATTAAACCAGGAGGTGCTAACAAGAGTTTTTTTAGGTGTATGTTTGCAGTTACCTGATCTGTACAGAAAGAAAAACCTAGGGATATTTCTGCATTCAACACAACAGTTTTGGCCACTTTGAGGTGTCCAAGCTGGCTCCTGGGAGGCCAGTTTGTCGCAGGTTATCAAGGTCTCTTCTGCAACGGCTGAAGAGGTGACTGGTTTTGCTCATTAAGAGCTGGATTGAAATGAAATCCCACCAGGTCCAGGACTAGACCTCTTCTTTCCAAATCTTTATCCTTGCTTGACTGCTGTCAGGTCTAATATACAAGAAAATAGCCAAACTACTGACATTCATGTTTCAACAGAAAAAAACAAAAAACAAATACAGACTAAAGTGCGACTAAAATGCTAGTTTGGAATGGAGCAGGCACATTTGTTGGCTTTATCAGCCTGCTTTTCATCTATTTATCTCTCTAATTGAAAGGGTATCATTTCCATTTGGCCTTAAAAAGTGGAATCCACTCTGTGCAAGCTTTCTGATAACTTAATCCACACTGATACTGGCTTTCTTCCTCTCAAGTAAGAGGGAGGAACACTTAAGACTGTTCTCCCCCATCCTGAGTGGCAGCAAGGTTCAATCACACTTAAACAAGTCTAAGTGACTCATGGGGCTCAGAGAAAAGGCAGCACTCCTAATAACAACAGCTGGTCAAGATCAGCAGGTAGAGAATGCATTTCACCTTGCAATTTTTTTTTGTATACCTCGCTGCACAAATATAAGAAATGGTTGCTTTTTTTATTCTAGTTTCTTTCTTTTAGTACAGCTTGATAACGGTGTGCAGTTTTGCATGCATTCAATGCTGTACAATATCTAAATAATTCAGCATGGCATTGAATTCCACATACTCTTTAAGTGTGGGATAACAAGGTTCCATCAGCAATTATCAAACACTGAGATTGTGAAAAATCTATGCATGACGTAAAAAAAAAAACTACCACTTTAAATTTTATAAATCCCATAGATAGATTAAGGGACAAGAAATGGTGTATAGATGAGGGTTAATCTTTTATAGAGATTATGTCTGTTGTACATGCTTTTTAGAAGTCAAAAGCAAGACTCAGGCATAACAATCACAATCACAATCTTACCTTCTTGAATTTCTGGTAATGCATGTCTGTTTTTTTATTCATTCACTGAATGCTGACAGGTATTCCCATTTTATTTTTCAATTAAACTTAAAATGTTCTTTATTTATGTACCAAATGACTATAATTACTCTTGGTTTCTGTTCAGAAAGTGATGTTAAGAATAATTCAGAGACATTCACAACCTTGAGAACTGAACATTAAAAACAGAATTCTGCACAATTACTTAAAAGAGTAAAACAACAGACAGGCAGTTTCTACAAATCTATTCTGAGTCTCTAATTGCATATCTTTGAGATGGTTTCTATAAAATATTGCACAATAAACTTTGTTAACTGCTGCAGGTCAAAATTAAACAGATTCTGTTAACAAATATCAGATTTTTAAAAATCAAGTTGCAACTTGCTTCTTACTTTAGAAATCAGGGTGTTCGCATCTTCTGAAGCAAAAGGGTGCCACCCTGGATGATGGATGATATATCCCTCACACAAACAATAGAATGTCAGAGATAATGAGCTCATCTTGGTGTGACAATACACATACAAAGCAAAAGACACTTTTAATAATATAATAATTAATAATTGCTTTCACTTATATAGCGCTTTACAGGTAATGGGGAGTCCCCTCCACCACCCGGATGATGCGACGGCTTTTGTTTTAATCTTTCAATTAGGTCACTTATTGTATATGTGTAAAATCAAAGGAATGTAGGATGTAATGGTTTATTCTCTTACCTGTTGTTATCCCAGAAATTTGTTTTAGAAAATGGCAGTTTGACGGCCAATGAGGTTTGTTGGAAAACTTGCCGACGTTTCTAGTCTCACAGCAAGCATTAAAGGAAGCTTAGACTGGCTCATACTTTATTCAGATCTCCTTCTTTAAAGTGAATCGCTCAGCCCTGAACTTAGCTTTCCATTGGCAAACAACACATGGTCACTTTCACTAAACACCAGTAACAAACAGAAAAGATTAACTGTACATGGTTGAAAAAATAATTTAGGAGGCCAGGAAAAGGAATTGTAAATAACCAGAATTGTGCAAAATTACAAGATGCTGCTCTCTCTTTTAATCGTTCTACTGAACTCAGAAATATTATTGATCGCTCTATTTTTTATTTCTTAGGTCATGGCATTTTTACCTTTGTGTTTGGCATGTCAAAACTACACTTTAAAATTCTCTGATGTTTTATTCCACATAACTGCTGTGACTGGTATATTTTTAAGCTTCACGTTTCTCTAAGTACTGTATCTACCACCAGTACCATTTCAAATAACATTTTTATCCTATAGCAGATTCTGGTTGCTTATCTCGGATTCAGCAGTTCAGTAACTGGCGACTGGCAATTTCCAATTGCATTTTTAGACAAAGTTGAATTAATAATTATATTAGGTTTTTTGCCTGGCCCTGAGCATATTAAAAAAAAATCTTGGAAAAAGAAAAAAACAAAACAGAACTAACTTTTTGTCACCCCTGCAGGGCAGCATAAAATTTTATGAGTTTTGAAAGGAATAAAATATCATAAAGACATTTCATTCATTCACAGCCTGTAATTAAAGTTAGAGGCTGAGATGAATTTATAATGAGGCACAAATGGTAAATGTCAGCTCTGTTGGTGGCTGTAATCTTCGAGAAACAAGGAGACAGTCTTTTCGACTGAACTGTGAAACAGGAGAACTTTTATGACTGATTCGCACTCTTCAACAACCAGCCATACCTGAGGCTACATGTGTGGGCGATACTGACGGGATAGTGTCTTTTTTTTGTAAACTTTGTAGAATGTGCTTTATTAAAGCTGACAGCTCGGATCAGAGACAAGTTCTGGAAGTGTAATGAATGGCCAGAAAGCACTTTTACTAGAACCCAAAACTTTGGACGGCGGAAATGGCTTGGAATGAATAGCTGCTAAAATGTTGACTGGTAAGAGCACGGTGTCTCAAAGCTGTTAATTAACCACTGCGGGATCTTTAAAGTGTTTTAAGAGAAATAATGAATCACTGCATACACAATCCTAAAAATTGCAGCCGTAACCTCGTAGTTTCACCACTGCAGCTTATGAGTATTGTTTAGGAGAGAAAAAAAGCATCCTTGCAGCATTTATCAAATCTGAAAATGTCATACCTAACTGCGTAAATCAGAGACAATTGAATCCAATTTCTTACCACCCGCATAACTGTAGCTTTCAATTTATACAGTTATGCACTTCCCTAAAGAATCTAGTACTCCACTTTACAGTCTTAAACATTATTCACACCCAAAATGAATAGATTTAAATCACTCGCTCTAAGGAGAGCTCTGAATTTCAATGAGCCAGTCTTGTCCCTGGTTTCCCTGTGTCTCAACAGGCAGGATCTACTCATTACTGCTTGTCCTGACTGCAAACACTTGAGCAGCTTTTCTTCAATAGCTGAACAGTCTCACTGCATCACCGTGGGACTGAAGGGAACAACCAACACCCACAGGCTGAAGGAACTGAATCTTTTGAATCTTGACCGGAGAAGCTGAAGACTATGAGGGGGCCTGATACAAGGATTTAAAAATCCTCAAGGTCACAGACAAAGTCAACCCGGCACACTTCTTCAGAATGAGCAGGGAAGCACAAATCAGGGAGCACAAGTGGGAAACTACATGGAAGTGCAGTTAAAACCAAGAACAGGAGGCACTCCTTTTCCCGAAGGGTTTTGGGAGCGTGGAACAAGCTACCCAGCCATGCTATTGAAGCCGATATCCCAACTTCTTTCTAGAAGCAGCTGGATGAGATCCTTAACAACTACCAAATGGGAATAGATGGACCAAATGGCCTCCACTCCTATGTAAGCTTTCTTCTGTTCTTAAGGCCTGTCTTGTGAACGTACCGTATGAACTGCGGCCAAAATCCTCGGTTCATGTACTGATTTTACAATAACAGACGACACATCTGAAAACAGACCTCTTTGTTTCAGGCACTATGGTTTGCAGAAATGAGTCCATACGTGCTGGACCGCGTAAAACGTCACCTTGCTTGAGTTTTGACAAAGTATCGCATCATACAGATCCACAAAAGAATATGAGCACAAGTCAGAAAGGCATCCTATCTGGGCCGGGTGGAGTGTCCAGCTCCTCTCTTCATGGAATCGACAATATGTATTGAATTTGTCGCCAACCAATACACCAATGATGCAATGCTTTCAGGAGGCGAAAGGGAACTGGAACCGCAGCAACCTACTGTATGTTAACACAGGGAGACCACGAAAAACCCCTCAAAGACAGCAGACCCCAGCCCAGACTGAATCCAGTACCCTGAAACTGTGAGGAAACATCACTGACCACCACACCGCTCCTTTGGCAAGGAAAAAGACCATAAGGAACTTTAGGAACAAATAAAAAAAAAAGTGAAACATGCCGAGATTAATTTCACTGTAGGTAGCCACTCGCCAAAAAAAGCATACTTTGGGCAGGTTCTTGCTCATTAATGATTCAAGAAAGGGTAAACACTGGTGAAATTCTTGCTTGATAGTCCTTCAGAGGAGACATACTCACACAAAAGTTGAGCCAAAATTTTCATTACAAAACTCATGTATGTATTTAAGAACTGATATCACATAAGAGAGGCAGTTTAGCAAACGGCCAAATCCGATGGCCAACTGCAACATTTGTAGCCTTGTACGTTGAATGACCTCCTAACAGCGCGATTATTAATGTCAGAACACACACTTGTATAAATGAACCTTCAGCAACAGCTGTTTCTTAAACACTGTATTGAACCTCTTAAACATTCATGAAGAAATCTCTTAAGGATAAGTCTCGTACAGAAAATAGCTGACTGCATTTGATTGTTTCACATAAACATGGAACACTGCTGCTGACGGACGAAACCCTCGTTTTCTCACAGCCTCCGGGGTTTCAAAATAGCTGTGCCCAAAGACTGCCACGTATTTATGCCCCTTTTGTCCTCAAAAAAATTAAGAAGTACAAAGGTCTCTCGCTGTGACTTTGGGTTTTGAGCGACGTCCCACTTCTAAAGACAAAAAATCCCCTTTCATTTCTGTTCTCCATCCATTGATTCGAGTTTTATAAAGGACGGTTATGACATTATGATTTTGAAAAGACGGCTGGAAAAGAACCTCTAACGAGATAGCTGCTAGCAACCAAACAAGCTAGATATACCTTTATCCCCCCCTCTTTGTAACCTTATATTCGTATGAGGAATTATATCACTGAATGCTGGTTACACAGGAGTCAGCGGTGTAGAATAGTGGCTTGGATTCTGGATGTGTAACTAGAAAGCTGGGGGTTTATGTCCCTGAGGAAGCACTGCTGTTGTTCCCTTGAGTAAGGTACTTCACTCAAGATTGGTCCAGTGGGACGTCCAGCCGAGAGAAATGGATACAAATGTAAATTGCTTTAGATAGCATTGCCAACTAAATATTTTATTAAAAGAAAAAAAAAAGATACAATGAGCTGAACTGTATTTTAGGTGTTTACTCTCTGGCAACTACTTCTTGAATACTGAGCAGACAGCTTTATAAATCATTTTTTTTTCTGATTTGTGGCTCCTCATAAATCAATCTTTCCCAAACAAAATCATCACTCTTCATGTGTATATATATACTTTTATTTACAATTTAAGTTTTTGTTTGTACAAAACAACCCCATCGAATATGCTTGCAATCTCAAAACACAACGGTTGGCTAGGGTTTAAATGCATCCAAGAATTAGTAAAGTCAAACAAAAATATATACTTTTCTTTTTTTTTCTACACTGGTAGGTCAATTTCAAAAATGCTCTAGAAAAACATCTAGTATTAGCACTTGTGTACAAAGAAATCCAGGGTTTTTTTTGTGTTTGGAAATCACCAAAGCTTTCATTCTGTAATACTTTTAAAATGTGCGGATATCATCATTGGATGTGTAAAACCATTTAAATAAACTACAGTTTAAATATCAAAAGTCACACAATACAATGTTTTGTTCATCAAATCAAACTAGTTTTTAGCTTAATGAAACTATACATAATATATACAATACAGACATAGTCACAAGTGAACACTATAAGGCTCAGAATCATTTTTGACCGTTTTCTGGTATTCACATTGATTATAAGAATTTCCAAAAATGACATTATCGTTAAACAGTGATTGAAATACAAAATATCACAAAAATATATAGTGACAAAGAGCTACACTTTTTTGATAAACACTATGAACCAGAAATAGTATATCATATATAAAAAGCCAATAATATACCAGAAGAAATCTGTTTAAAAACATTGCACACAGATGTATCAGAAGCAACATCCTGTAAAACAAATAAACCAACAACAACAGGAAAAAAAAACATCCTCCTCATGCCAAATGATATCAGGACAAAGCTAAACGCATCAATATTACAGTCTGGCCTGAGGGCACAAGTCATCTCACTCAAAAGGCAACATTTATCAGTTGAATAAAGAAAGCAAGCACATGCTCTCAAGTTCACAAAACACAAACTTAATGCTCAATTCACAAATCATGGAAACTCAAAATTTAAAACCCAAATGTTTTTTTTTTAAAACAAACTTTTTCACAGGTTTATCTTCTCTAACTTGTTAATCTAAAAGTCACATTGTAATAATGAACTCTACAAGCCAAGCATCCCATTCCTGCACAAGAAAGGACCAGGTAAAAATGATGAAAATCTCTGAAGTATTCAGGGCCTATCTTTCAGTATCACACTGACATTATTTTTTTTTTAAATAACATTTGAAAATCACTTAAATTTTGTGCTGCCAAAACTGACAAGCATTCTTAAGACATCAAATTGTCCTTTGATCTTCCATTATCTGCACAAGAACAGCACTGCATACTTTCAGTGTTGCTCTTAACTTTTAACTTTTAGGTTGTTTACACATCTGAGACATTAGAGGGAAACAATCACTATCTCGCAGATAGCACTCCACATCTGGTCATTAATTGAAGAGAATTCTTGCAGGAGGAAAAATATTGTGAGGTGCAGTGTCTCACATTTAACAGTGTCTCACATTTCCTACCAGATACAAAAAAAAATCTTGTTTTCAGAAAAGTGAAAAATGTAAATCCACTTAAATTCTTAATATCCCGCTATATTAAATGATTCACCTCATTTGGAATTAATAAGCACTTCTAATTACTCCAGTTAACTAAGTGGAGATCACAGAAGTCCTATGGGTTTGTTTCCTATCAATGATTATACCATTAATTGAGACGTTTCAAGGATACCAATGAAGCTGACTGCCAAAGGAATCCTTGATTTCTTAGAATTTAAAAGTAGACCCAACGTTTCTCACACAACTTAATAAATACAATTCGGTGTCCTGTTCAGAGGCGTATTTTTTTCTAAAATTGAACACACCAAAAATAATAGGATCTTGATGTATATAGGGGATACTATAAACATCCAAGAAACTAGGATTATTTCCGTTTTTGTCTTATTTTCTCCAAAGCAGAAAGAAAAAAAAGCCCCAGTGCCAAAGTCAACCCCAGAATTGTGTTTTCAGGACCAGTCATTTGCAAATAATACAATCTTCTGTATAAGAGTTGAGATGTAATAGTTTTAATTATTATTTAAATCATTTTGAAATTAAAAAAAAGTCTTGTAATTTTCAAAATGAGATGTCCGAATCTAACTTAAGTTTTTTTTTTTATTTATTTCACAATGGCACACCTTCTTTTAAAGCACAACTCGAAGTCACTGTCTCTTCACAAGATGATACTTTAGCAATGCCCTTTTGGTATCACGATTAAACAGAATTATTCAAAATAAAGTAGTTGGGATTATTTATCAGCACTGCCTGTAAACCATTGTGGTCATGTTTCATAATCAACAGAGTTTTAAACTCTGACTCTGGGAAGCAGAATCAGCAAAAGGCCATTTTCAAGGATGTCACTTCATAAGAAAGATACATCACACTTGGTGTAATCTACCTTTAGGTCTCACAAATGACTAGACAGAATTCTTAGACCTACACCAAATGAAAGAAAAAAAAACAGTAAATGCCTATTCATTCAAGAGTGCTATGAGAGAGTAGACAACGAAATTTGAAAATTTAAAGAGAACATACTGCATTTTCACATAAAACAGATATTAAAGAGTAATTCTTAGGCTTAGAACTGATTGGGGAAATTAAACGAAAACAAGTTATTCATATTAAAATCAATATCTGGAGAACATGCCAGCATTTTTATGAACTTGTAAAATCAAGCCTTAACCCAAATCATTAAAGGCACTCTATCAAGGAGGCTCCACGGCCGAAACGTTGTTTTTTTTCAGCATGGAATAAACCTATTACTTGTTCCTCTATCAAGAATAAGACTTCTTAGATGTCTTTTTGTTAAGATGAGAATTAAGCACCTCAATCAGATGAAAAATTTATTTGAAACTGAAATTAAGTGCCCCACTTCAGATGTCAAGATTAAGTACTTTACTCAGAATGTTATCACTCAATTCTACAGATACAGTCCTCTGAATCACACAAAGTATCAGAATGTTTTTTTTAAACACTGGGGAAACTAGAGAGTGCAACACCTCCGGATTCTCCTGTGTAATTAATTTCAATTAATTAAAAACCCAGGTGGCACTCAGAAAAGTCAACCTCATGCCACTGAAGAGAAATGAAGTTTCCTGCTGGACAAACTACAATGGCAGTAAAAAAAGCGAGTCCACTTGAGAAACACAGTTTTTAAAATTCCCTACTGCAATGGATTTATGATGACTGGGATGGACAATTCCAGTTTTTTCTCATTTATTTACATCATTTATGAAAAGTGCTACTTAATAATAAAAGGGCAAACTTAAAAAAAACATACTCAGATTAAAAACAACACATATGTAACTGCCATGTGAAACAGAAACACATTTAAAAATCAAGTCTTTCACAAGTTCAGAAACCAATATTCATAGGAAGTCTGAAACCACTGAAATCTACACCACTGATAAGATTAAAAAGAAAAAAAAGAGAACTGTAAAACTGCAAGACAAATAAGGAATCATTCCTTTTGCTCTGCTTACATAGGATGTGGGAAAATATCAACTCCAGCAATTAAGAAGATGGTTTCCTTAGTGTCTGCTGCCTCATCGTGAGCTTCCCGCCTTTCTAGACAACCTGTGTTACAACACAAAAAGGGAGGATAATTTCAGGAACCGGCTAATCGTAAAAAATAACTTCACAAAACCAAGCAAGGACATAATGGAGCTCAGCATTTCCAGTACTTTTGGGGACTGAAGGCTTTGGATTTCTATTATAAAAAATAACATTCTTATGCACATTTATTCAAAGTAATTTTCTGTCTGGTATAACCAGGACTCCTGCTGGCATTTTGTGTGCATGTGTGTCTCACTGCTCGATTACTTTTTTTTCCTTTGTGACTAAAGAAATGACGGGTCATCACACCCCTCAGCTGGACCTGTTCCACTGCAGCTAGACATTTCTGAAAGAAAAGTACTCTGATTACGTCTGGGCCTAAGAGTTCAATTAACTGTGCCCTAATACAGGACAGTACAAAAATTAAAACTGCAACCTCCTTATTTCAGCGTAAAAACTAGAACGGAAAGGGTACAGGTACATGAGTTAGGACAAATTACATTTTCACAGCGGGTCATTATTTGATGTTAGTGTTTTTTTAGTGTTTTCTCTCACATTTATCTTAACCCCATAGTTAAGTTCCCCATGTCAAGTTCCATGCTAGACTTTGCTGTTTTTCATCTCACACACTTAATTTCTACTAGAAGCAGCTGGTAAATACGGATTATTAATAGGGCCTGGAGTTTCACATGACTATGTGACCTTTATGAGCTCCTAACCTGTAGTTCAATTGATATCGTCCAGGTGTCCCTGCCGGCACTCCAATTTCAGTCAGCTCAAGGTAAACAGCACAGGAACTATGCTTAATTATACATTTAGAAGCATATTATGATAAGTTTAGTGGTGCGAGTTAAGAACTTGATCCAAATGGATCAAAGGAAATTCACCTGGAGTACTGTGTACGGACGGGTTTTAAATTTATTTTGCTAAAGCTTATCATTGGACCACGATCAAAAGACAAAAATAGACCAGCTTCAAAACAGCTGAGAAAGACACTGGTGAGAGAGAGTCCTGTACAAAAAACGCAAGGGAAAAGACAGCCTGGAATGCAGACATGCTGTAATTTATTGACAGAACATCGGCCTGTGCCAACAGTCCCCAGGGATAATTCGACCATCCCAAGATGCATGCATTTCTGAGCAGGCATGTAATAAAAGCAGAGGCGATTCCTACAGCAAGTCAACTGAGAAACTACTAACTGCTGATTGCTGATATGAGCAAAAACAAAACTGCAGAACTGCTTGAAACTGCTGATAGTTTATCCAGAGTTACTGCCGAAAAACCAGAGATATAAAAGACCACTGCTCAGCACTGTTCGCTCTGCACGGGCAATTATGTACCAGTGCTGCCAGTTTTTCTAGCAGATACAGTTTACTCGATCTACACCAAAAGCTCCACTGTGAAATGTTTAAAAGCACTTGAAGTTCACTTTCAGAACGTGACTAGATTTGTCTCGGTTAATGGACAAACCTGCCGACAATAAGTTTAACAGCAAAAAATAATACACTGGGGACTTCCTTTGACTGTACTTACATGTAAATGGCATTTACTTGTTCCTTGTCAGCCGTTCTTTTCACACTGTTTTTATACAGGCAACTGCAACTTATTTTATGATTTCAATATTTCTTAATATTTCAAACTGCTTTGAACAAAGCAAAACTATTCTGTTGACATATTATACACATGCTCCCTAATGATCACTGTAATTTATTGCTTGTCTGCAATACTAATAGATAAAATTGACATGTTATTGAAAGTGTCAACAGCCATTTACATTACTGCTAATCTCCATTTTTATGTGCATAATTTGAAGTAATTAAATGACTAATTGATATGAATAAAAGGGCGCAATGGGATACATTTTAATTGCTTAATTAGAAAAGGCTTCTACAACCTCTTGGAGCTAAAGACAGAAATACAAGTCAGAAAATTAGTCACGAAAACTCCAGGCCCTACTTATTATATAACCCCTTGTTCAACTGGAAATATGTGCTGAGATACATTAATTCTCCCCATATGGTATCACTATCATCTTTTCCATTAAAATTATTATGGTACTCAGTGTTTTGGCACATTCAGAATAATAGTTTTCATAGATGACACAACATTTGCTATACAATTTTCAGAGCTAAAACATAAAATACTTAAAAAGACACCCTGACTTTTTTAATTTTGCATTTTTACTCCTGAACAGGTGGAGCTGTATGCCAATTTAAGTGGAGTCATCTATTAATGTACCTTAAAACAATTGCTTTTGTGAACCCTCAGAATAGACTTGCAGTCCACCCCTACACTCAGTGGTATACTTCAGACAGTGACTGACTTATCAGAGCAATGTTCCCAAAAGCTGCCACAGCTCCATGTCCACAGGCACTGGGGATGTCATGGGAGAAGCTCACTGAATTTCAGCTGCACATTTCTCTTCTTTAAAGTGATGCACCACTGTAAAAATACAGGTTTAGCCTGCAAGTCATATGCTAAAAGAGACTGAAAAAAATAACAAAAATCTATTAGAAAAACACATTTTTGGTCTCTTTTTGCACTTTTGTATATACATTAGACAGTTCGAACAGATACCTTCTCAGGGACATTCTGCTTGTTGATAACCGGAGATGAATTTAGGAAAGCAGCAACATAGAGCTTAACACCCCATAAATATTCAATCTAAAACAATAACACACAGCTATTGTATATGTCTGGATTGATAACCAATTTAGAATATCAACATCTAAACCAGTGCTGCGTGTGGATAATATGTATCCTCTGAAAGGCATGAACACTACCTTAAGAGTATTCATGCATTTAAATTATTAAAAACTGTACTTTCTTTTTTCACAGGAACAATAATTACCAGCATACATTATAGGCCAGAAGCTTGCAAAGTTGTTGTTCAATCAGAAAATGAACAAGGTTGAACAGTTTTATCGAGAATATTAAAAAGACAAAGCCATTGCAACACTAATGAATTAAAACAAATGCTTAAAATACTTTTTTAAAAATGTGGTTCATATTCTCAAGGGAAGAAACAAAAACAAAAAACACGCTCACACACACACACGCAAGATTCACAAACATCAAAATATCCAGCCAAGCATCCAAATACAAGCAAATGAGACCTCAAAAATGTAACAAGTCCTTAGTTTGAAGCCACAGCACTTGAAAGTATATACGGAAACCACAGCTTTTCCATTAAAAAAAATATTTCAGGAACACGTTTTCGAAGTTGAAATAGGCACAAAGAAAATTCTGAAAAAAAGAAAGAAACTTTTTTTTTGTTGCTCTCTGTCTCTTTTTGTTTGTTTCTCCCTTTCAGGATGCTGTCAGCATCGGATAAAAGAAATTCAGGCACTTTCCAATTGCAGGGAAGGCTTATTCAAGCGTCATCGCAGCCAGCCCTTTCTTCTGGGGGTCCTCATCGGGGTCCTCAGGAGAGCTGCTGGCATTTGTCTTTGGTTCTTCCGCCACTCCCTCCTCCTCCTCCTTGTCGGTCAGTCCGCCCAGGGGGGCCAGCGGGAAGGTGCTTTCACAGTTCTGCGTGGACGACACCTGGGAGATAACGGGCATCTGGACAGAGGAGCTGCCTTCAAAACTGTGCTCTGGTAACTCGTACTGTCCCAAAGCCTCCTCCTGCACTTGATTCAGGTAGTCGGGCACGAGGAAATCACTGGAGATGAAAATAATAAAACAAAAAGAGAACAGGATGATAAAAGATGCTCCCAATGCTCGCATATACTGGAGTGCCGCCGTTTCTTCGTTGTCGCCGAGGAGGGAAAAGAAGGGAATTGATGTGAACACCTCAGGTCGGGTCATTTTCTTCTCTTGAAGTTGGGAAAGATGAACATGACCCTAACACTATTAAAAATGATTTCTTTATGCACTCCGAACGTTTTGGGCTTCAATAAGATAATCAGAACATGACACACAGCGACAATGTCTTGTTTTCTTTCACACAAGTAGCCTTTTCTTTGTACTAGAAAAGGAAATGTTGATGTGGTTGTGACTTTCTGTACAGTACATGGTACTTAAAATGAAAAGCGAATCCATCACTGAGATAAGTAGCCATAAATATGCATCAGTGATGAAAAGCTGAAAAGAAGATAATATTTCTATCTAAAAAGCACTAAAAGTAAATGTCTTAGAGCCAGTATTTATGAAAAATTTGTATTTTATAAATGTAATGTGCAAGAGACTGACATAATTTTGCTGGGCACAGACTGACAAAACAGCCTCCAAGCTGTGTGACAACAAAATACAGTAATTATTATTGAAGTTATTTCATCTACTGGAAATGCATGCATTTACTGCTTAACAGGCAATGATCTAAATAACACTGAATGCCAACAAAGTATTTTGCCTCAACTGGCCACACAAAGTAACTCTTTGATTTTTTATTTGCTTCAGCTGCACACTTCATAATCACAAGAAAAACAGACACCTGCTTTTAGCAGCAGAAATCCACTAATCTTGCTGCAGAGACAGAGAGCTGTTTTGTATTATACAAGCTGCTGAATAATCAAAACAGTCTACATGATGGTCACCAAGCCAAACATTTGGTTCATGTTTCAATGTTAATGGCCAACCAAAGTATTGCATCAGCGGTCAGCAGGGGATTCAGCTGTAAACTGTTTTGTTTTTTTAAAACACGATGGATGTTTAATCAAATGTGGTTTTCGAGCAGAGTAAAAGATAATTCTCTTCCTACGAATTCTTCCTCGCTTGACAGACCCGAGCAGCACATTGATAAGAGTGCTTTAGCTATGTTGTATGCCATGGGAGAAAGGTTAACAAACACTGAATACCATTCACATCATCTATTAATCTACTTTCAGTTACCACTTTGTGCAGTATAGGGTCATAAGAAGCCTGGCCTGGCAGACACTGGGAACAAAGCAAGATAGATCCTGGATGGGATACACACACATATAGCAGACAATTTCGCGACATTAATTAACTCTGACAGCATGTCCTTCGGAGGTGAGAGGAAGATAGGAAATTCAGAGAAAATCAATGTCAACAAGGGAAGGCCATGCAAACTTCACACAGAAGGCACACCAGGTAGGAATCAAACCCAGGACCCAAGAGCTGGGAGGCTCTTACTAACATGCATTGAAGCAGTAAGCGCACTGAACTCGTTATCCAATGCTCATGTTGAGACGATTCTCTATACCGTCTCATAGGCTTGAGGAAGACAAATGAAACCAAAGTGCATCTGCAGCCTCTAAGAACTTGAGAGCTCCAAATACAGTTGGTTCTGCTATAATGTGAAAGTTGTGTAGAAACCAGAAGTAATCAGTAAGTGTGGATGGTACTACCGCAATAAGGGACACTTTCCAATACAAATGGCTATATTATTTTTAAGCGGTTTTGTTTTATAACACACTGTTATTTGCTTGTCCATCCACTTTGTAATAAGTAAATGCACATTATAGCAAAACTGACTGTTAAATTCTCTTTCCTACCTTTAGATTAAAACCTGTGGAAGATGGGTCCAGGTTTACAAAAGTATGAGAATTTCTTTTTTTAAATGGGTTCTGCTTTTATATATTGCGCTACTTTGAAGAGCAGAAACTTTTATAGAGCGGACTCTGCAAACACCAGCTTTGTAAACTACATCAGCTACAACTGTCCTTGTGAAGTTCGGTTACTGCAGAGCACTGAAGGAGTAAGGACCAAGAGCACTGAAGGAGTAAAAGCTTGATGGCATAACAGATATTATACGTTATTGATCCTAAAAATCAATACCGTATGAGCACAGTGGAGAAAACCATTATGGCAAATATTAACGTTTAATATATACAACCTAAAAATATTTAGAAATAGAAAATCAGTAAAATGTTTGAAACCAGCTGCCAAAACAAAACTTCAACTGGACACATCAATCAAGACAGATTGAGGAAGGCCAGTTTTACTTTGTAAGACAAGATCCAATTGTATGTGATGACTAGATTGTGGGAGTATAGCAATGTGGGCTATAAAGGCAGGAAAATGTCCTTCTGTGTGCTTATGAATGATCAAAAACACATCATTTGGGATATGTTAAACATAAAATATTTGCCATGGTTTTCAAAAAGCAAGCTTCCTCTCAAGCCTGTAAGTTTAAAATACTGTATTAACGATTTGAAAGACTCAAATTCTGTACAAGAGGTGGCCACAGTTTTCCCTCTTGAAAAACACACATGTGCAGTTGGGGGGGGGTAGGGGTGGGGGTTGCGGGGTTTGTGTTTTTTGCCGAACGCCTCACCTGCTCTGGAAGTAGTTTGCTAGCTCTGATGCCTCATGGTTCAGACTCCTCAGGTGTACGATTAAATTTCCAGAGTTGGTGAACATGGCGCCGCACGTTTTGCACTCGTAAATCCGCGGCTTGCGGATTATGTGCCTGGACACCCTCATGTGGTGCTTATATTCACCGAAGGAAGTGAAAGTGGCGCTACATATCTGGCACCGGAAACAGCGTTTACCTTCGTGCTTCAGCCGATGCATCTTTAAGGAGTAGGCCCTTGTGAACTTTTTCCCACAGCGATCACACTGGAAGGGTTTTATGCCTGCGGGCAAAGATAGAGAAGAGGAAATGGTTCACCAGCTGAAGAACAGTGAACGTGCTACATCAGGGCTCCGAATGAAAGCACAGCTAGAGATGCACGGATCCTTCTGAATTTACTATGCCGCTTCAGATTCTGCCTTAGTAGGTGATGTTCATGTTTTCTCAAATTTAGATAAGTCCCCTTGGTGTGTAGCAGAGGGAAGAATGTCAGCTCCTGAATCACTGGACTTCAGACACATCCATTTATCCTCGTGTGTCAGGAGAAAAGCAAGGGTATAGAAATACACTTCAACACTATTTGCATATAATCAGCTCTGTGTCAAGACTCAGCTTCATACAACCACCGCCTTTTCCAAAATAAATCTTATGGGAAGCTTTCTGCTGACAAAAGGTAACTGGAGCTTCATCAAGCAGCACAGCAGCCCATCATATAAAATACATTTTTGAACCAAGGAATTAGAAACACAAATGAGAGAAATTGTGTTGGCTCACAAGGAAAATTTCCAACAGACCGGTGCCTGAGGAATAAAAAAAAAGGCTTGCACTGAATAGGTTATTTATTGGCCTCATAAATGTGCCATGACGGAAAGATTAAGCCCATTTTTTTTTAAGACAGAAATATTAAAACATTTCTAAAGCTAGTTCCAGGCATATGCATACCAAATCTCGACACAAAAGTGCTTGAACCCATTGAAAGCATGTGAAAGACATGCACTGGTTCTGTTCATTAACAAAAGGTAAATGTCTGATGACATAAAACAGGCAGGATATTGCATAGTTTCAAATGCTTGTTTTCTGATCAATTCTAAAGGGAGTCTTTTGACTAACTCATCTAATACCAGGTCACTACAAAGGGAATGGGAGCTCAGATTCCTGCCTTTCCTTTCTTTGCTGTTCATCAAATCTTCCTGGAGCCTTTGCACACCCTGGAACCCTGGGAACTCACACCTAGGCCCAGCAGAAGCAGCAACAGGTCAGAATCTGTGTTCCACTACGCAGTCAGTTATCTTGAGTGAGCAAGGGTCTTAGAGAACCCCTGACTGCACCTCTTGAACATGGGAAACTGTTCTCCTGACCTCTCGGCTTTTTAATCCTGGAAGTGACTTATAAAAAGCTCAATGCCTTGGTGGCCTCAGTGAACTGGAATCCTGTCCGTTAGGATCTCAGCCTAGACCACCAGAGCTCCTTACAGTTAAGGCAAGGCTAAATCTTGTTCAGGATTTCCAAGGTGGTCACAGGTTGCATTTTTCCCCCACTACAAGACTCCACTTAAAACTGTGAGTACACAAATAAAAAAAGTGGCCAACTGCCAGATATTAGTTTTCCTTCCTTTCTGAATCAAATCACAATGGAAACTGGTAACACACAGTATAGTATGATATCACAATTTTATCCCCCACCACCTCTCCTTTCAAACACAACTGTTCAGCCCCACTATCCCGCACAGCTGTTGTAGCAGGAAGGGCACTGAGCAATACCACAGATTTCAGACCTCTAAAGGCACATACCTGAGAGAAAACAGCTGCCATTGTTTTTCTTTGCAGGTTGAGGCACTTTAGTCATGGCACTCCTCCAGGAGAAGGCTGTGCATATACCATAGAACATGATTTTGTCCTTCACATTTTACTCTGCTGTTCATGCACTTTTACAGTTTTACAGTACTTCCTGCAGCTGTGGGGTCACAGAACTACACTTCAGCTGCAGTGTTTATTTAGTTACGCATATATTCCACTGTTCTTTAACAAGTGTACATGTGTGTGGGCATGTTTTTCTCACCGCTGAAAAGCCACACAATCGTTTGTCTTTTCAGTACAGAGTTAATGTCTCCAGACCTTACGATTTGATAGTGATCAGCTCAATTAAGTACAAACCCAATTAAAAACAATTCACAAAGACATACAATAAATACATAACAGATATGTCTTGAAAACCAATATTGGGTCACAAATGACTGCCTGCAATACGCACCTGAGTGGATAAGCATATGCTGCTTCAAGTTCTGGATGCGTGTAAACCTGACTCCACAAGTTGGGCACTGAAATGGTCTGTCAGGACCATTTGTGCTGGGTCTTGCTGAAGGGCTTATATACAGGTGATAAGGATACTGTACGTTTTCTAGCCTGTAAAACCAAACAGAGTCGGTAAAGTGAAGAACTGTACTTTTCTCAAGAACATAAAACACAGGCTAATGCCTTTTCATAACTCATAAGCAGAGAAGACTCAATAATGCAGGAGAAAAACCAATCATTGTGGAAGAAAAAAACTAGAAAATAATTTGTCTGGTTTTCTGTTTTGATGTGTCTGCACTGCATCATTTTAAAGTGGTATTTGCCTAATGCCAGTTACCTATAACCATACCTGACAAATCAAGCTGTGTGTTTTTGTCACAAAACCCAGCAGCTATATCAGCCTGCAACACAACTTGCAGCCCACTGAAGCTTAGCAGGTGTGAGCCTGGCCAATACCTGGATGGGAGACTCCTGGGAAAAACTAAGGCTGCTGCTGGAAGGGGTGTTAGTAGGGTCAGTAGGGGGTAGCTCATGCAGCGGTCTGTGTGGGTCTTAATGCCCCAGTGTAGTGACGGGGACACTATAAAAAGACGCCTTAATTCAGATGAGATGTAAAACCAAAGTCCTGACCCTCTGTCGTCATTTAAAATCCCAGGGTGTTTCTCAAAAAGAGTAGGGGTGATACCCCGGTGTCCTGGCCAAACTTCCCCTGGCCTTTATCATTCATGGCCTCCTAATGATCCCATCTATGAACTGGTTTCATCACTCTGTTCTCCTCCCCACTGATAGCTGGTGTGTGGTGAGAGTACTGGTGGTGGTGGAGTCCCCATTACCTGTAAAGTGCTTTGAGAGGAGTGTCCAGAAGAGCGCTATATAATTGTAAGGAATTATTATTAAAAACATTTAGATTATTTTGATGGTTTCTTCATTTTTTTCCCCAACTTAAAATTCTAATTAAAATAACATAGTTACCAAAAAAATGCATGTGGTAATAACTTAGATCTTAATTCAACCACACACAACTCCTTCTGAACATGTGCTGTAGATGCTGAAACATGTTTGTTGTGAAGAAATAACCATCAATCTTGCACATATTAAAAACAAGCCAATGACCTTAATTGCAAGATGAATAGAAACTCCCAATTTCTCTTTTAAAGATGATCTAGGGATTTGTAGATGTCTTTAGAAAACAGTAGCTCACCTTTCATCATCCTCTGCGTGGCTGCTGGTATTGGATGGACCCTGAAGTGACGGTAACCCTTCTGTGACGCCCTCATCTATTGAACCTTGGGTGAAGGAAGGAAGTGTCACTGCCTTCAGCATTTATTTCTGAATCTTTTCTGAATACAACTGCATCATCTGCAAATATGGTATGCCAAGAACTTCTGAAATATGGGAACGGCTTTGGAAAAACTGCTAATGAGCTGAAAAGGTGGTTCATGAATTCCTAAACCAGCTTTGAAGGTTTTAAGAAAATATTTAAAAGGTCTCCAGTTTATTATTTTTCGTAAAACTAGAGAACAAAGTTTTCAGTTTCAGTAGCAAGTTTCTGTGGGGCATGTCTCAACACAATGTGCTACATTCTGAGCACAAATTCATAATCCATGGCAGCAACTTCAAATACTGCCAGTAAAGTGTTATTACTTAAGGCAATCATTTCCACTGATATTACTGCTACAATTATAATTGTTTAACCGGGTATTATTATAAGTATTATAAACCAAAGCTTTGACACAGCTTTTTAATGAATTCTATAGTTAACATACATATATATTAAATCTAAGATACTACTCTAAACACTCAAAATACGTATTCGTTTATTCTGAAATACAGCCCTTCTCCAATTTATATTACATACTGGAATATACAGTATTATACATCTAATGTATACACAACACAATACGTATCGGTGTCACCAAGTTCGTAATGCAAAATACAGGATATGGGAAGTTATACTTGAAATATGGTTGTAAATCGTAACTATATTCCCATGCGTATTTTTGAAATAGCGCAACAAAAAAACTTAATAATTTCTGTAAGCGTGGTTCCCAACCTGTCTCTTCTGTTTTTTCTGTGGCTCTTTCACCACAGGCTAATGGATCTCCATTTTCTATCTGCTTTTTCTAAAATTTGTGTCTAGCTCTTAAACAAATGAATGGGCGTATTAGCTGGAATGTCGGCAACGACACTCAAACGAAAAACAAATGTGCGCTAGGTACAGTCGCATTCCTACAGATCTTTCCTAAATTGATGTCACCTGTTAAGGGCTTTTTAGAAATAAGGAAGTCAATTATTAGTTAGCAAGCCAAGAAAAGTCTATTAACGTTCTACTTGCTGAAGCTGCACGCCGGAGACAATATACTTTAACTACGGTATTGCTGAAACAAAAGATTGGATGCAGAAACGTCTAAATAAGCAAGTAGATTAATTACATGCATCATTTACCGATGGTAATTAAGGGCCCAGTTGGAACAAAAACCAGAAGACACAGCCGTCCCTCGTAATGAGGGTTGAGAAACACTGATCTCGATAATGACGTCCTAATTTTACTGCAGTCCTATAGCCGAGTACATACCTATGGAGGAAGACTGCGGGCTAATCAGGAGGTCCTCCTGGACTTGCTCACTGCCTGGGACTGTCTGCTGGTCACTCAGAGAACTCTGGGAGGCACTGACAGGCTGGGAAACCTCCTCATGGACCTCCTCGTCGCTGAGCCTCTCCACCTTGACTCGTACATCCTCTTCTGCTGCCAGTGGGGACGTCACCTTCGAACTCTCACAGGTTAGGTAGTCAGCCAACCTCCTAGTCACATCAGACGGCCCCGGCTGCTCCAGACTGTGGGGACTCTCCGGAAGCTTGGGCTTCTCCGACTGAAACCTCCTGTCGATTCCAAAGGGGAAAGTCCACGGGAAGGCCAGAGACGAGTCAATGGGCTGGGTCTGGTTTTCTGGGAAGGAAGGGGAAGGGTTGGGGACCTGCGGGGAGGTGACCTGCGCACTGCACTTCAGGGGGCTCTCGGGAGACATCACGATGAAGCTCTTGCGCTTTCTGCGAGACTCTCGGCAGACGGGTATGGTCCGCTCCATCACGCTGCACTCCGAGGAGACCGGGGACAAGCTGCCGTCTTGAGGGGTTAAGGTGCAGTTAGTGGTGTTCTCAGGAGCAGACTCCTGAGGCTTTTCTTGGGGTGTATTGTTTGCGTTCCACAGAATGCTCGACTTCATGAACTCTGAACAGGTACTAGCTACAGTAAACATCTGCATGTAGCTGGCAGCAGCCAGCACATCAATAATGTTCTCGGTGTTTATAGACAGGGTTGAAGTGTAAGCATACTCCAGAAGCGGGGTGAAGCCGCTCACAGTAACGTGGTGCAAGTCCAAGACAAACTTGTCCTCCTCATCTGGCTTGCCCACTAGCTTAGAGCGGAAGAATTCGCTGCAGCAAGCTAGAACCACCTTGTGCGCCATGAAGAGTTTGTCTTGCACCCGGATGGTGACATCACAGAAATGACCCTCGTTCCTCAGGGTGTTCAGCTTTTCTAACATTTCTTGGCTGTGGGTGGGGGAACTGTGGGTAAATGTTTTGACGCCCATCTCTACTCACTTCCGTCCCCTGTGTGCTGGTGAACTGTTTTACCTACCTAAAAAAAATGAAAAGGAGTTTTAACAAGTTTAAAGTTAAACAAGTTCAAGGAGAAATGTCCATTTAATTATAATGCCTAGAAAGGAAATTAGTTGTATGCTTCTTTTATTTCCATTGATCAAAACAAAGATAGATTTGACCCTGCTAATTAATGAACCTTCAATGTTGATTCTTATCAAAACGGGAAATAGAGCATAGGATTTCACAGCAAGTGCCTTAAATTCACAGTCATCAAAATTCTGTTGCATCTCCTTTCAAAGAAGTTATTATAGGAATATTTTCCTATTCGACTCCTTAAGGACAAAAAAGTCTTTACTGCTGTGTGACATTTACAGTAGACTGATATGTTTTTGTGGCTGTTAGCATAACTGTCTCACAGCTCCTTATTCTCCACGTGCTGCATGTCTGTGCGGGTTTCCTCCAGGTGCTCCAGTGTCCTCCCCAGGTCCACAGACGAAGGCCAGCTAGGTGAACTGATGACACTGAATTGTCCCTGTGTGTTTGCATGCTAAGCAGTGGAACTGGCTTTCCCCACCCAGTACGCAGTCTCACCTCACACCCTCTGGGATAGGCCTGAAGTTCACTCTTCCCAGGAAAAAGCAGCTTTCTGATAACCGACGGATGGACATATATAGTACAACAATAAGACATAGCTCCTTAGAACATTACAATTAGGAGGTCTGCTTCACAGGAGGAATGTCGTACAACATACAAATTAAATATTCAACGGCAAATCATACACCACAGTACAACCTCTATCACTGGTTACACAACAGTAGTTAGAGCAGCTATGCTGCTTTTCAGAGTTAAAAAGCAGACCTAGAGACTGTTGATACCAGAGAATATAGGGAAATATGTCAGAAATTGAACATGAATATATAGGCAAAAATGTCAGAAATGATAAAACAAAACCCTAGATCACAATTCCCAAGGAGGATCAAGGAGAACAAAGTGACGATGCTAACAAAAAAACTCAAATGCAGATTCCATAAAGTATGTGCCACATGAGTTTTTAGCAATTAGGCCATGATTGGCCATGACACACATTTCCAGGGCAAAAGGTATGAGTGGAGGGATGTCCAAGGCATTTGGAAGCCCTTTCTCTTCAGATTGATTTCAAGTGCGTCTCTCTCTGGCTCGGTCCTCTGTTGGAGCAGAAAACCACACAGTGCAGTTAAGAAAGCCTTCATTAAAATGCACCTGACAATCCACAGCAAAAAAAACACGCATAAAAAAATGCTTATCAGATTTCAATTATGTATATATAGTTTTCTTTCTCTTCTGTCTTCCTCCTATTTCCCGTACTGAGATAATTAATCATGACGTAATGAACCATACAGCAAGTCAACTTTTTTCCACCTTTCCATCACACAGATACATCCCTGGAAAGCTTATTTTAAATGTCAGATATCAGATTATAATAACATTTAATAGACTGTTGATGCAAGACTCCATCTGTGAGCAGATTAATAAAAAGGATATAGATGCTATTAAATGTCACTGGGCTTTCTGCAAGCTGAAATCTGTTTGGAGTCTGAGACATTACGCTACATTCAAGCAATGCACTGCAATTCCATTAAAAATAATCAACGGAAAAAAAACAAAAAAGCAATCTCTCTTCTTTTCAGTTTGGGCTATTAGCTCTTGCTTTATCACACACTGTGATTTTAAAGACAAAAACCTAGTGTTTCTTACTGCGCCCTTAACATTCAATACAACAGACCCACTCCTCACAGCTCCATTAACAAAAAGATTGGGAAGATACCATTCTTGTCCTTATTCCCATTTGACAGCCTCTTAAAGAAAGGTCATAGCCAGTGGGACAACTACTCATCCTATTATCTCGTTAAAGCCACTAAAAATCAAAGCGCGACTGATTGTGAATGCGGAGCACTTGAAAAATAGCGATTGAGAGCATTTGCTAATTTAAGATTCAAGACTGCTACACCCATTTATCTAGCTGGGTGGACAGAAGACATTGAGGTTCAGTATCTTATTCAATGGGAGTTTCAACACAAAACTTTAGGCTTCAAATAGTAGTCCACGGGGCCATCAGTTACTGAGTAAACAACAAAAAGGTAGGCCAAAAAAGGAAAGGCAGATGCGCCTGAGACTTAAAAATAATCACTAACATTACCCAAGAAAGACATCTGCCGATTTGTTCCTGAATGTCAAGACATGAAGACTTATCTTCTGAGGGGTGGAAAGAGACAAAGGTTTTGATTAAACTAGATATCTGAATCCCCCCCCCCCCCCCCACACCCCTAACACAAAATGCAAATACCGCAGAAAAAAAGCTAAGGGAAGAGCTGGAAGCAGTGCCACGTTACATAAGAATAATCAAAGCAGATGCATCGCTCTGGGTGCCAAATTCATGTGGAGTCCACTACAGGACGCACTACATCTGCTCTATCAGGCATATGTCTTCTCTGAGGCATGAGATTTTCCATCACATCAATGCTCTTCTGAAGGGGCTCACTTTAGGGATGTTCATTTGATCTAAGTCACAAACAGATTTGCACTCTATCTGATTTGGCTACGTTTTTGATTAGAATAAAATACTGTCAATTCAAACAGCAAAAAAAACTGCATTCTGAATCATTTCTATTCAGATAATATTATTCCAAAGCCCATGTGAAAAGTAACATTTTTGTGTCCTGACTGTCTTGAAGATACCTTCTCTTATATATTCAATTGAAACAATAACACAGTCATTAAGATATTTTATGTTATTTGAAATCAGCTATGCTGTGTATCTGATTTTGTAAGCAACATTTTACTAATTCTTAGTGTCTTTCAAAACTACTGCACTGAACAAAAACAAGATTTAATAGGATTTAATAGGCTTCCTGCACATTTTCCTCCTGTTTGAAATCATTTCAACTATTACCACCTTCAGAACAAAACAATACTATCTGGGACTGATGGTTACATTTTTCTGAAAGAAAAGTTAACGTGCTTTGAACGTATTAACATCTGTTCCTGGAAAAGCCTCACAATTTGTACAGCAACAATAAAGCTGTAGCTATTAATGACCAAGTTAGGTTTGATTAAAACAGTGCTCTAAAAGAAGGGCTAAATTAAGGAGCTAACCAACCGAAACAAAAACAAAGTAAAATGTCCAAAGTGACATAAACAGAACATAAAATTAAAAAGCAGGTATTCTGAGAATGACACATATGCATAAATCCTCAACAAAACTGGGATAAGAGAACTTATTTTGATACAGAGATCACGTCTTTGTTAGCGAATGAAAATCAACCTGATAATATGAAAAGAATATTTGTCTAGTTACCAACTTTCCATGGCAGTGGGAAACAAAAGCCAAACCAAATTCTTTGAAAATGACACGCTCTTTCATATATACACAAATCAAAAGAATTTGCCAATCCAAGCAGGAAAGCACTGGCCGGCCAAACAACTTCCTCCTTCTGCAGCTGTAAAGTGCACCTTGACTACTCCAACAAATCAAGGTAGTGAAGACAAAAAACTCACACTACGACACTGATGATACTAACGTTATTTCAGAATTAAGTCTAGTTTAAGCATTACAGCGACCTGTTCCAGTCAGTTTGAAGTTAACTGCAATGCTTTTGTCTGGACCAATGCTTTAAGTTTGCAGCAGGAGAAAAGAAGAAACAGATCCTGAAAATATATTCGTTTTCAACTGTTTTATGAACCACAGTTTGTCTATACGTTTCCGACTTCTATCTTGAGGGCAAAACAAAAGAATACAGACAAAGCCCATAGTAACACTCAACCAAAGATACAGGCCATAAAATGCAAGTTGAAAAAGTGTCCTTATTTGACCCCTTTTCTGAAAGGAATGGCTATTGCTATGCAGCAGTTTAATCACATAGAAAATGCAAATAAACGGGACCTTTTGTTTAAAATCAGTGGCGCTTACTGTAATTGCTTACTGATCCGCGAACAATGGAGTTTGCCATAGATTGACTTTTGGTGAAAAAAAAAATGAACATGACACATACAAAGTATAAATTCAGACCTTGTGTTTGGCTGCCAAAGCATTCATGTCATCCCCTATTCCATTCAGTAATCAAAGATAGGAGGTAACATTGTCTGCTGAGCCAGTACTTGGAACCACTTACCTCATCCACTGGCATGTCATTAACAGACACAAGATTAATACATTTTACAAATGGGAAAAATCTGTTTCCATGGAGGTTGTATTTGGAATTTAGTGGCATTTTTGGCATGTTACTGAAGAGAAAAATTAAACGTGCTGGGGCCTTCCGAGTGGCTTAACCAGTAACGTTGAGATGGGTGCAGGTGGACGTCTAAGATCCAGGAATCGCGGGTTCCAGTCTGGATGAGGTCACCAGTGGAGTGTGACTGGGATTTGCCCACCAGCAGAACACAACTGGCCAGGAGACAGGGAGCTCATAAATGGCCTGGGATCTCTCAGTTTACACAGAGACCCCTGTGGTCTTCTGGGCACTTGAAGTGCTATCAGTAAGAAACACGTCTCCTCTCCAACTGGCACTGAACCCCTAGGACAGGGCTGTGTTGCCTGGGACATGCTGCAAGGAGAATAAACACACAACTGCCAATTCTAAAATTGGGTGAATGTAAAATAACTGATGATTCTAAATTTAAAAAAATAATAATTTCAATGTGCGTTGAACTTTAGTCACGGAGCTTCTTGAATCCAGAGTACACACTGTGATCCTCTGTAAAAGCCTAACCATGTTATGAAGCGGTGTCTGTGAAATACTTATGATCGGAGTGAACGAACGACAAGCAAGGTGATTCTCTCCAAGTCGGACCACAAATTCCTTCTTTCTAAAACTTCTTCCCTGCTGAAAGCCCACTCAGTCTCGCAGCTGTCTGCCCACATAACCTTCCATAGAAAAACACACAGCGCTTTATGCTATCTATTTTGTCATGTCTCAGACAGTCAGATTAAATCCAGCAGAATGATATATCCCCAGACTCCTGGGACACCCAGAGTCCATTCTGAGTAACAGGCAGAACTTTCACCAAGAATCAAAAGGGCTTTAGGAGGGTCGCCTTATTTTTCAGTGAGAAATTATCTATCCCGTCTGTTTCAAAAGTTGCCGTTCGAAGTACATCTGATTACAGCATAAACAAATCAACTGTACTACAGTACAAGGGAAGAAGCAGGCCTCTGTAAATGCAAAATGAAAGAAATTTCACCTTGTTTCCTTTTTTTGTGCACACACTCGCACAATTGGTACGTTAGGATGAAGAAACCATTCAGTCTCTATGTCCTCTTCTTCAGTGGTTTAAAGAAAAAAGAGAAGACTGTACAGGAGCATTTGTCTGCCTTTCAAAGAGCCATCCTGTTTCTTACTACCTCAGAAACAGAACTACTGATAAAGTCAGGAGAATAAATTTGCGCTAGGGAGTATATACAGACCCAGGCTCCAGCGGTCATAAATCCGTTACAGCTTTCCTTAGGTTTCTTACACTGGTAAAGTACTTCTTAAGACTCTGATCTCTAAGGCTCATAATCTTGAAGTACAAGCATGAAACAAATGGGCAATAATTCAGCATCTTTGCACACAATGAATTACTGCTGTCCGGCTCACTCACCTGTGTCCTTCAAAGCTGATGCAAAAGCCAGCAGAAAACAGGGCTGTTCTAATGAAATACTTACCATGGAAGCTATAACTTTGGTTTTAGAAGGCATTTCAAATTAAGGTAACATATCGAAGATGGAAACCATCGAAATTCTGTGCACCCTCCAAAAACCAAATGCCCTTTGAAGAGAATTCTTCTTCTTACAATTTACAACTCCAGACGATATGTTCATTTTGCACATGACAAACGCTGCCCCATACAGCAGTACCTCACCCTCCACATCACTGCATTAAGGAACACGAGACAGGTTGTAGTCTTTTGAGTCGCCAAAAATGTCAAGTTGTAGTTTTTTTTCTGTGCAGTTTATGCTTTTTAATGCCATTTACAAAACATTTTACCTTTGAAGAAGGAAGCGTCAGTTCAGAAATGTCAATCTTAAATCACTTAAATGACTACTCAGTAAAACAAAGCCTAGTTTTCGAGGACCTTTCAACTGAAGAACTTAACTCAATAATAGAGTTCTTTCTCATAAAGGCACTTCCATTTATTTTATTTGTTAACACTTGGGCATAGTCTTCCTTTTAAGAAACAGTACCTTAAAGCTTCTGTGGTGCATAATATTTCATTTTACTACAATACCCGGGACTGAAAAAACTACAGGAGAGACAGTATGCGGAGACAAGAATAGTAACCAACTTTTAAATGCAAAGGAGTTATATTTGGGAAATCTCCACCTTTTTTTGGGGGGGGGGGGGGAATCTTGTGTAAGCCTAGCATTCTTCATTATAACTGTTTCATTCGTGTAGGAAATGTAATGGTTTAAGTAAGTTAGAAACTGCAGACATTTCACCAGCCTGGGGAAGAGAGATGCCAACAGTGAGCTAAAAGCTTAAAAAAAAAAACTTTGGTACAAGCTGAGTCTTGCTGGGCTTTGATCCGACAAAGGTCCATTCTTCGGAAGGTATACAAATGTGAAATTCCATCCTACTTTCAGTCTTTCAACTGCTGTCCTTTTAATAAAAAAACAAAACGTTGCAATACAGAGGAGGCAACAAAAGTGAGCCAGGAGAAACGACACAAGATTGTTCTAAAGGGGAAAAGAATTTCATTCACAAGAGTAAAAACAATCCACTGTATAGACATTGCATTTAAATTCCTAATTGATACACCTGCACACCACGAAAACAACTGAGATCGCAATGCAACCAGTCGCTCTCAATCATCAATGCCCAATTCCCACATTAATAGGAACCAGTAATTACAGGGCGCTGCACAATTACAGTTATCTATACTGACATTTGCCTGGAAGAGTTAACATCTGGAGGCACCACGAAGTACCAAGCCATGAAGCCGGAACATCAGCGTTATTCTCCTCCTGTATCTCTGACCGAACCCACCCCAAGTACAGTGAACTCAGCCACATCAGTTACACGGCCAAAGGCGCAACTTTCAAGAAGCAGAGCCCAGCGCAATCCAAGATCGGAGCGCATCATCCCAAACTCCCTATCTGATCGGAAGCTTCTAAAACGCCAGGAATGCACATCGGCAGTCCGGCAGCGACCAATATCGCGTTACAATATCTGGTCGCTTCATGCTGGTTTCAATGGGCGACCTGACGTTTTCGAGGGGGCGGGGCATGAAAGGCACTATCTCACCTTGTTTACAATGCACTTTGCAACATGCGGCTCGCTTCCACATCCCCTTAAACTTGCAACGGAATAGCATCTGCTCACAGGGCAGGATAAATGGCAAGTTCTGCTTGTGTAGCTTTTCAAATAGAAACCCTTGTCTGGGGGGCGAGAACGTATACCCACCCCCCACGACCACCACCACCACCACTCCGCCTGTACTGTAAAAACGAGCAATGTCAGATTTCTCGACCAAACCCAGGTCATCAACTGCAAAACAACCGCGGCGATATAGATTGCTGCAGTTTGCAACCGGTAACATATACCGACAGGTAACGACAGCTTGTGCACGCCTCGATTTTCGCCTGCCGAGGCGCTCAGATAAATCCGCTTGTTGCCCTGGGCTTTGAAACCCGGCCGCTTTCCGATGCAAGAAAGGAGTCGAGCTCTGGGGACGTTACCTTGCGCAACAGAGAGCCGAGCGATCCGGCCTGCCGTTCCGCTGGAAGCCTCGGGCTGGCGGTGTCGTGGAAGGCCGGGATAAACACAACGCAGGCGGGCTCGCAGCTCGGATGCTACAGGCTGCTTTCCTCTCAAGATTAAACACCCATTTCTCCGACGAATCTTTTTGCAATCACCGCATTATTCGAGTTACGGACCCCCGGCCTGCAAGCACTGCCTTGTGCCTGAAGTAATATTATTCTGCAACACGCGATGTTTGAAAGTTTACTGTAGACCTTTACGCTCCGTCTTTGCTTCTTTGTCCCCTCTGCGGAATTTTTTTTTGCACTTTATTTTCGTCCCACAATGCCCCGCGCGCGCTCTTCTCCAGTATCACCACAGCAGCAATACCAGGAGGAGAGAAGTTGGGCTTTCTGCTCAAGTTTCAGCGCCACAGTTCTACGAAAATGAGATATCAAACTAAACGTGCTCTTGTGTCTTCGCCTATGAGTTCCCATTAACCTGGGGGAATAGTGCTTGTGTGCTGAATATTGGGTGCACTGTAGCATCCGTTAACATAGAACTACATACTGCACAGTAAATAAGAACTTCAATAAACCCCAGCTGCCACGCTTGCTATCCAGAAGCATATTTTGATTGACCTACTTAAATCACTGTATTAACCATCAAACGTGCATCCACAGAATCAGTTGTATATGCCATGCAATATTGTTACAATAATAGCATTTGCAATGGTATTTTCAAGTTATTTCATATTATTTTTCATTAGCTCAGTTAAAACCCTTTGCTAACGTTTCAGAGAGAAAAACATACTAATCGATACTGCTTAAAGAGATGTAAAACAGTTGCCTGAAGGGTGCAAATGACAAATGTAGCATTTATTAAAAATAAGCAGATCTTTTACATTCGTAATAGATGTTCTTAAGGAGCTGTTGCTTTCTTTCAAGACAATGTTGTTTACAATTAAAATGCACATTTAGAAGTTAAATTTTACATTCAGCAAAAATGACCAATACCAAACAAAGTTATACTGTAATTTACTTTTTTAGACCTTCTTATTGAAGGCATCCTAGCTTTGCACATTACCATGAGTTTTCAAGTTCGCATAAATGTAAAGTTTGAAAGCATGCATCTGACCTTTTTTTACATAAGCGATTTTATATGGATTTCATACATAGTTATCAAAATTACTCACCCCCCCCCGGACTTTCCACAATTTGTTGTGGTACAATATGGAATGATCCTCTTTCTTCTTTGGAATTTTCGCCATTGATTGACACAAAACACTCCAAGTGAAAACTAAATTCTACAGATCCTCATGAAGTAATGATAAATATAAATCAGAAAATAACTGATTGAATATGTATTCACCCCCCTTTGTTATGACGCACCTAAATAGAATCTGGTGCTCTGATGCAACCAGTTATCTTTTTAATTCACATAATCAGTTAAATGAAGTCCCCCTGTGTGCTATTAAGGTGTTTCACATGAGTTCAGGTTAAACACACCAAACTCTGAGAGGTCCCACAGTTGATTAGTACAGTGCCCAACAAAAATGACATAATGAACACAAAGGAACATTCAAAGCAAATACAGGATAAGGTTATTGAAAAGCAACAAAGGGGGAAGGGGAAAAGAAAATTCCTAAGGCAATTGAATGTCAGGGAGGGCACCAAGAGGCCTATGACAACTCCAAATGAATTAGTCTTTGTGGGCTGAGATGAGACAAACCGTGCATACAACACTTTCCTTGATGCTTCGTGGGAGAGTGACAAAATGAAAGCCATTGCTGTAACCTCCCATCAAATCTCAACTACAATTTCCCAGAAGGCTTATGGGACACTCTTAAGACGAAGCAGATGAAGGTTCTACGGTGTGATGAGACGACAACAAACCATTTTTGCCTCAACGATAAGTTATAACACTTGGTGTCCACTGGACATCATCCTGCAAAAACCCTCCCTACTGTGAATCAGGGTGGCGGCAGTGTCATGCTGCAGGGATGGATCGGGGTCTGGGAGACCTGTGAAGATAGAAGGCAAAAAGGATGCAGCAAAGCACAGAGAATTCCTGGAGGAAAACCTGCTGCAAGAAACTTGGGACTTGGCAGAAGATTCACCTTCCAACAGAACAATGTTTCAAAAAATACAGCCAAAGCCAGACTGAGTAGGTTAAAAAAATATTCTGGAGTGGCCGAGTCAAAGCCCAGACCTCAGTCCAATCGAGAATCTGTGAAAATTGCTGTTCCTCAACAGTCCCCACCCAACCTGAAGGAGCTTGAGCAATTCTGAAAAGAAGAATGGGCAAACATTGCAAGTGTCCAGATGGGCACAGCTAGCAGAGACTTAGCCAAAAAGACTCATGACTGGAATTGCCGTCAAATATTGACTCGAGGGGAGTGAATCAGTTTTTATTACATCAGTTTTGTGTTGATCAATGGCACAAATACCATACAAATTAAATTTATTATGATTCCATATTGTAACTAAAAAAATAGCTACCATATATACAGGTAAGCCCAATTCAGACTTATCAGATACAACACAAAAAAGCATTGTTATGTAGTGGCCTATGATAACCATAATGATGCATTTGTTAAAAAACCCATAAGATGTATTTTGTCATAAGATTATAATGTCAGTGTGGGTTGGAGCAAAGGTTTTTAACTCTTGTGCTGGAAGACCCCTTGGTCCTGTTAAAATTGCACTAGTAAGACCTCAGTGTGTAAAATGAGTAGAAAATATTAGTCACTACATTATAGTGAAGATATTGCAAAACCGGTCTTTATAACAGCATCAAGATACTTTCTATGGCTGAAAGGAATGTCCTACACTGAGGCTAAATGCAGTATAACACTTTAGGCTGGTGCCAGTGTATTTTAATTTTAATTTTACACTTTTAACTACATATCCTAACATTTTGCTTCCCCAAATTGTCTATAAGAAGTAAATGATGTGTGAATATACACACTTAAGTGTTTACATAAGTAGCTTCTTTTAAATCTCAGTGGTTCCCGTTTTGTATTTATAGCCTATGTTTTTGCTACCTGCATACAACACCCTAAAGCAGCACTTAATAGTTGACATGCTGATGATGTCCAAAAAAGGTGGAATGACTTTATACCCCCAGACTCCCAGAGAAACGTTTTTTGTTTTGCATAAGTACAGTAACTTGTAACAACAATTTTGTTAATTCTTCTGCTTTCCATTCCACAACGGAGAAACTGGTATTGAAATATATTACCTACAGTATAAAGGACCTTCCATAATATTTCACCAAATGAAAGCATACTCTTGTTCCAGTGGTCTTTTGAAAGATGTTCAGTTGCAGACTGAATAAATAAACATGTATGAACTAGTTCAAAGTATATAAAAGGGAAAAAGAAAAGTCAAAATGCTTATAATAACCTATAAATTAAAAAGTAAAGAACACGCATGAGTTCAACTGTAAGATATCATTTTCTTCGATTTATACTTGTTTGGAAGAATAAAGAAAAAAAAAAACTTTCCCACATCATAATCTTGTCAACAAGATTTTCAACTATGTGAACTCAAGCGTTTCAGATGATTGCTCCTTGAAGAATAATAACCAGGCTTCAATTTAGTTTACATACACTGCGAGGGGTCTAAAACGTTTCAGCACGAGGCCAACACAGACACAGTGCAGATTATTCAGACTCATCAACACACTGCTTAAAACAAGAATGTTTCAATTCCAAAAGTTTATATTCACTTTGAATCTCTTGCGTCATGCCTCCTGGGGGTCTATGTAATTAATAAACTATGTATGAAATAAAATTGGTACAAGAGTAGAGTTTAGATTTCAGCCAAAGGAGAGAAGATTTGGACACGGCAGAGGAAAATTAAAGAAAGTAAGTTTTATTGTTAAGTTCTCATATAACTCGTACAATTAGCCGTAAATTTCCAGGCACAGCTGAGCTCCCTCATTTGTGTTGTTATTGTTGGTAGTGACAGGAGTTTGGAATCCTCTGTCAGATAATACTTTTGATCATTAAAAGAGGCTGCAGAAGGTCTGCACAGCACTGAACTGATTATGTGAATTGATACCAGGACTACCACCATTATTTCGTACTATTAATTAAAAAAGAAAAGTAAAAAACCCCAAGAACGTCTCTCCCATTTGGCACTGCAGTATGGCTGGTTTAGCCCTCACGTTCATATGAAGTAATAGACAACACTTAATACAGAAAAAACAAAGTACTGGACTCGCCCACCTAATTAAAAGGGAAAAATACTCTTGGCAAATATGCTATCAAGAAGCAGAGAGTCTCTCTAATCAGGTAACTCAGTTCCTACCTCTCCTCTCCACATAGCCATGCTCCAGATCTGACATCCAGCGTCCGACTTGGGGTGTTAGTTTGCTCAATATAAAACGTAGGAGAGAGGACAAATCTGTGGTCTGGCAGATCTTCAAATCTTCCTCTGTGGTTTCAGAGTGTTGCTTCTTGACTGAGAAACCAGTACTGAAGAAGGCTTTCTTTTTGTGGTACTTGGTTTAGAAATAAATCTTTCAAAACAGGTATTCCATAGGATTGTTGTGATTAAATCGACTCCATAGCATTGAATTTGCTGCTTCGGGCCGGGCAAAACGTGAATGACCCATCTTCCGCCATAACTGCTGAGGATGTGTAGGCATCAGGCATCTTAATACAAGAAAACCCCTCTATTGTTGGCATTTTTCTTTTGCTTGGCTAATGATTGGTCTAAATTACCCTACACGTTGGTTTATTGATCCCCTAGTACATGTTATGCTATGGCTGCATAATCTTCCAAATTCCTTAAAAGTAAACGTATTGAACATTCACTAAAATGCCGGCAGTTTTTGCACAGTGCTCTTGTGTAGTGGACACCATCTTAAACTTGATGTTATTTTAAAGTGAAGAATATATAGTCTGTTATTACCGTAGAAGTCTTTTTAAAAGCTTATCAGGAGTATTATACTAAAGTAATACACTAAAGTTTTAGAATCTAATTCTGTGCAGTTAGTCTATGCAATTAAATAGAAAAAGGTTTGCTGTAACAGTTGTATGGTGCAAAAAGTATATACTGTAGGTCATTATAAGAGGAATTCTGTATACAGTTATTACCTAAGGCATTCTGCATTTTTTCTTCTATGGTATAATTTAAAAGATAGAAAAGGCTACAGGTAGAAATGAATCAGGAAGAACAACAGAACCAGAAGGTTTAGCTTATTCCTTGATAGTTCCTTTATGAATAACCTCATTTCCTGTTACATTTCTACTCAAGCTTGCAGAAACCACAACGAAGTGCCACAACAGAGCAGTTTAGGTCATCAAGGCATCTTTATTTATTTATTCAACTATTTATTATTCTGGAAGACAGCAGCATCTAAAAAAAAACCCATACTGTTATACATCGATGTCAAAATGTAGAAACTGTACAAAAATAAATAGCTTTAAAAGGAAGCTGCAATAATAAAATAATAAGGTCCTTCACTGAAGGGAAATAATGCCTTAATGTTATGTTCACTTCCGGAATGCCACATCACACAATTTAACAGAATTCTCTGAACAAACAAAAGCATGTAATTTAAAGAGCGGGGCTGTGTAGTTAACATCTTCCCTGTCTTAAGCAGATCCTACTGTCAAGTCTAAGGACGAGATCAGTGGTTAAGGCTTTTGTAACTGGAAGGTCGTGGGTTCAAATCCCAAGTGAGACTCTGTTGTTATGAGCAAGATACCTCACAAAGTACCTCCAGTCAAATACCCAGCTTTATTAACGGACGCAAATTGAATTCACTTAATACATCCAATTAAAGTAGCAATACATTACCTTCAATATTTGGGAGGATAGGGTCCTCAGGAACCTATCACAGTGTAGACACATACCTGTCTTTAAATTGCGCTAAAGGTCTTTGGTAGCTATTTAATGAAACTTTACCCTCATCTTTTGCAGTTTTCTTCTAATCGTAAGAATAACCTTTAAATACACTAATGCAATGGGTTAGTAATCTCTACCAAACAGATGAAAAGGTGAAATAATTCACCGACCCTGTTCCACTGGGTTGAATTAGATCAGACTCCTGACAGATACTGTAAGGAGCAAGTCATTCTCTAAGTTACTGGAACTTTTACACTTCATAAGTGTAAATAATCCTAGACTAATGCAGTAAAAATCAACATTAAATGCATACAAATCAGTTTCCTGATTCACTACGAAAATTGATAATCAAAGACTATTACTAATGATTTTCCACACACACTGAAAATTTTGCAACAGTGCCTAGGTTGTAAATATGACAAGCTTAACATTTTGTTTTGTCTGTTGCCCATAAATGATGACAAAAGTTCACACAATGCTGCACGTTTCATAGGCACGTTCACTACCATGTTAAAATGTCAGGATTCACAATGCTGGCTGGTTTGTTAGGTGAGAGAATGCAGGTGTGTTTTAGGTTTGCAAACATCAAGTTTATCCACAGGGACACAATGGGGGGGGAGAGAAAAACATAGATGGGTTCTCCAAAAGCTCAAAATAAAAAGAAATAAATTCATGGAAAAATAAATTAAAAATTGCAATTCCAAGATCACGTGTATGTAGGAACCAAAAAGGCATTTTGTTTTTGCTAGCAGGGTAGAACAATGACATAGCAGCTACAAAGTAATAGGCATACCTTAAAGTAATGGGCTTACCGGTGTTATATGCCCCATTACCATAAACAGTACTAGTTTGTATTGTAATCTCTTCTGCAGCAGCGCCAGGCGAATGCGCTACAGTATTAAAGACCTGCAACGTCAATGCAATCATTCAGGATCAACTGGTTAGGTACAAATCTCTTATATTCCAGATGGAAGCAAAAACACGTTGAATCCATATTAAAGTGTATTACCCGTTAAAGGATTATTAATGAGAATGAACTTATTATTAAAGTTATTTTAATGAACTTGGTTCCATAAAGGATTATGTATGTTGTAGCACGCCATACGTTTACACTGTCATTTAATATTCAGGTGTATTTTTCTGATACTGTATGTTTTGGGTGGAAAACAACAAAACAGAGTGTGTATCCACTCAAAATGTACCGTCTGGTTGGTTACTCCAGATCTGTGAGATGGTGGTGCCAATTAAATGTTATTTTTAAGGGAAGTGATTTGCATCATATTTCACGGGAAAAGAACCATTTACTTTTACTTACCAAGTGCAGTAACATGCTTCTTGTGTGGCTGATTTAAGAGCTTAAAAAAGTGCCAATATCAACATAAGCCCTTTTGCAGAATTACATAGTTCTAAATTGTGCAGCTGATACAGCTGTGCATTATGAGGATATTAAGTCTAATTTTGCATCTACAGTGATAGAAAATGGTTTAATAAGCTAAAAAAATTAAATTGTGATTGAATGTTTGAAAGTTGCATCAATACCGCATTTCTGAAAGCTTCTAAGGAGATAATAATTCACAGCATTTAGATAGCTCAAGAATTACAGCTTTAAATAAATGGAGGGTATCTTTTCTTGCTTTCTTTCAAACCATACTACATAAAAATTAGCATTACAGATCAATCTCTTGCAGCTGAAGGAAGTGACAGTTTCGTGCAACGATATTTTCACAAGGTAACTTTGGAAACACCAGGAATGGTCCAGCTGTTAAAAGCAATTTTACAGAACTCAAAATCCATGTGCAATTCAGTCTTTAGCCTAAACTGCAGAGCTTTCTGATGGGTGTGTGGAGGTATTTTACAGTCCAATGGTGTCTGGTCTCACACAAAGGTGTCTTTCCTTTGCTGAAACAGTAATATGAATACAGTATCTTCATCTAATATATAGAAGGCAACAATTTTACAACCTCTGAGGTAGATTTCTATTGGGTAAAAACTTCAATAGTGGTTATAAAAAAAAAACAACAGAAACAAAAGCAACAAACAATGAAAACAAGAAAAAAAAAGTCAAGTTAGTCTTTCAAACAGGCCAAAACCAGACCCGCTCAGGTCAGTTAGTGCACTTTTTCAGTTTCCACCTATGTAATTTCCCTGCTTTTTTCAGAAGCACGGTCAGGGGTCGTTAGTAGTTCTCTATTCTATCGCCTTCTTCTTTTCCTTTCGCTTTCCTTCCTTCCTTCCCTTCGTCCCTGCCTCAGCACTCCTGGTAGAAGCATTCGCCCGACACTGGATTGGGCTGCTTCGCCAGGTCACAGTTCTCGGGCTCCACTGTTTTCCCCGCGTAGTCAATGCAGAAAATGCTGCGCCGGCGCTCTCCCTGGCCACAAGTTCGCGAGCAGGAGGACCAGGGGCCCATCTGCCAGATGGGGCAGGGGATGTCGCCGCAGGGCCTGATGTCCGCCGGCTTGAGATCGCCGTCGCAAAGGCCCGAGAGCTGCCCGTGACCGTCCCGGCAGTCCACGTTCCTCCTCGACCAGCCCGAGCCGCAGGTCTTCGAGCATTCCGACCACTCCCCCAGGCTCCACTGGGACATCCCGATGGGCTGGATGACATGCGGGGAGGCCTTCTTCCCTTTCACTTTGGTGAAGGAGACGTCCTTGGGGATGAAGAAGGTGTACTTGACCTTGGGAGGGGACACCTCCCCGGCGGTGGCCAGGAGCTGCACGGTGATGGGCTCTCGGAGCCTGTGGAAGCTCTGCAGGCGCTCCAGAGTGGTGGAGGAGCCACTGTACCTGAGCACCGCCCCACTGACCGGTATGTCCTGCTCCACCGTGGACACCGAGAAGTTGCCATTCAGGATGTACTCCCCTTCCTCGGCTCTCACGGCCAGATAATTCCCGTCGTGCTTGATCCCTCTGTGGCTCCGCTGTTTGACGTCGATATTGGTGGCTCCAGCCGGGATTGTCACGATGTCGTTGTATCCATACCTGGAAGAAAGGACGGAAAATGAACCTGGGTCGCAGCAAGCACGGCGATAATCCAAGTCCTTTCCGACAATTTGAGAGTGGGCAGAACTGGGGTCGGTTCTTCTGTGTGGAGTTGCTCTTCCCCTGTGTTCAAGCAAACTGTCTCTGGGCGCTCTGGTTGAGACGCGAGACGTGCTGGTAAACTGGTTCACTACGCTCATCATGAGTAGCGGAAGTGGGGGCTTTTCCTCATGAATTCCTAACTTTCTCTGTGGATGTGTAGTTGGGAAAAGGTTGCGGTGACGAAATGCCTGTGTGCACAGTGGTGTCACCTGATGTAGTATGACTTTCATTGAGACGCTCTGTTGTACAGGTTGGACCATGAGAAGCAGTAATGCACTTGTAAACAATGTCCAAGGAAATCCATTCCACACTTACACAGCCTTATTCAAGGAGCCAGTGATTTTCCTGCAGCTAGAGCCATTCCCACCACACATTCCACACTTGTCCAGTTTCTTGTTAGATCCAATCACTTGATCACATCCTGCCTTGATGCACTGCCCTTGGACACAGATAGATGTGGTGTCGGGACCACAGGGCGTGCCATCAATCACCTGCAGAGCGAATAACTCCAGATCAGTGCCCGAATCACTCATGACAGAACCACAACAGCAGCCACTCTTAAAGCTGATTAACTGCTATACTGTATGTAGTTATATGACAGTCATTTCATATGAATATTATTCTATAACATACAAGTTAATATATGAGATATAAGAAGAAGTCACTCAATGTGGTGCACTGACTAAGCTATTCCTGATCCTAAATGAAACTGACATACAATTGTTACAAACATATTTCCCTAGAGACAATTAAGCAATTGGTTCATATTTTAAAAAGCATAAATATCCATGCATGATATTAAATTTCTGCTACGAAACAATGGGTTTAAGACTGTTTCTGATCTGCTTTTCTAATTTCAAAATTTCTGCTAGTAGGCCTGACATCTGTGCAGCCTGTGATCGACAGTACATGTAAGTAAGTTGATCAGCACTCACTGATTTTATTATATTCTTTTTCGTGTTCATTTGAGAAGGCTGTACCTTGGCTTCAAACACTTTGAATTCACTGCTGCCTCTCGCTCTGCAAAACAGTTTGCACCTGTCCCTGGGCGACACCCCAGCATATTTTGGGATCCACTGTTTGACATTTCCATGAATGTCAACGTAATTGAAGCTGTTGTATTTCTCACACTGCTCCTCTCTGAAGCTCTTTCCTGAAACAACAGACAGGGAACACTATTCTTATTTAATTCATCACTCATTTACAGTATGTGGCCTATGCTTCTTCCAAAGTGGCCTGAATTTGTACCCCTAAGTAGGACATTTTTTTTGAAGAAATATTGTGCTTCTCTGTCGGCCTTCTTTGGCAAAGACAGCTTTTTAGTTTTAACACAAAAGGATGTTGTCTTTGTGAGCATTGTGCTGAAGACTGACCTGCTGAAGACTGACCTGCTGAAGACTGACCTGACCTGCTGAAGACTGACCTTCTAAATGTCATTCCCTTTGAAACATGCTCATATTATAGTGGTATATCTCTTTTCACAATATCCTTTCTCTATTTTGAAACTGACCAGTACAGAATTCTCATAAAAAACGTGAGAACTTTCCAGTACCGCATATCACAAACCCTACCTCACTGAGTTAACAAATTTGGAGTAACACAAGGAGTGATTTCACAGACAACTGTTTGTATGACCTGGCAGAATTTAATGAAGATACCTGTTTGGGCTGCTGGCCAGCAAGCAAGATAGATTATGTCTGACAGGTTACTCAAGAAACGTCATTCATGTCTCAATTTACCCTCCTGGTAGGGTTTGGTCATTACATGTATAGGTATATTCTGAAACAAAATCACCCGCTCTGTTAAAGCCTACGTGAGAAAGCTAATGAGAAAACTACATCTAACTTGAATTTGCCCAGAGAAAAACCTTGTGTTGTGAACTGTCACTCATGGGATCTAGTCTTATTCTGCCTGGACACTGTACGTTAAAGCTCATTGCTTTATATTGCCATGTAACTGTTCATGATATACAGTATAAAATGAGAACAAATTCACATTAACAGTGACAAACTGGGGCAATTTCAGTGAGGAGCCTTGCACCAGGGGACATAGCAATGCCCCACCTGGGACACTAACTCACAACCTTCCAGTTTTGTGTTCAGAGACCAAACCATACCGCTGCCCTTTGACGAAAACCCCGTACTGTTACAGAGGTAGCTGCGGATTACCGTTGTTGTCCTCGCAGGGCTGGATATTGCAGGACTGGTACTTGACTCTTTGTCCTTCGCAGTACTTTCCCCCATGTTGGGGCTCGGGGTCTGTACACTCTCTGTAGGAGAACTCCACTCCCCCTCCACAAGTCCTGGAGCACTGCCCCCACGGTCCCCATGCCCCCCAGTTTCCATCGACAGCAGCCTGCGGGACGCAAGGAGGGACAATAACTGAATAAACAATTTCAGTATTTTCAGTCATCCCTAATTAAGAGGCGAGATTCGAACAGTGAGTTTTAATGGGGTAACACAATTGGCTGAGGGGAACGACAGCTCATCCGTACGGACAGGGCGAATCTGGCCCCGAGTTTTAAAAGAAGGAGGAAGCAGAGAATGGCTGCAAGGGTGAAGTTGAGGTCAGGGCAGGGCTGCAAAGAAGAAAAAAGGCGAGGGAATGAGCAAGAGGTGTTGGCATTTAGACACAGGCAGGTGGAATTGGGTGCGTTTTCATGTGCTGCTGATTTCTTGTTCAAAACATCGGTGTGTGTCCGTTTCATCCGCGGGAGACCGCTCTGACAAGTAACGGGTACAAGGTAGGGTACACCCTGGACAGGATGCCAGTGCATCATTCATCAAAGCAGAACGACACACTGAGGCAGAAATGCTAACCACTGTGCCAATGTGCCACCTTATATTATATTATATCGTGTTATATTAATGGGCTTAATCGAGTTATACTCCTGCGGCTTGCTCTAACTTGGGTGGATTTGTTTTGGACTTGCTCCTGCTCGGGCTCTGGTGCATTCCTTGACTGTGTGTCACGTCTTGCAAAATCTGTTATATTTTACATCAGCTTCACAGTTAGCACACGCTCTCGCCACGGTGCTGCAGGAGTTTAACCTGAGGGCGGAACTGTGACTTGAGGCTGCCCGTGTAGCCGAGATCTTGCCTACTTCTTATTTAAGCTTGCGTGGGAGACTTTTCTTGTTTGTTTGTTTTTTTTGGCACTGCACGGATATGTTCCAAGTAAAAGACAGCTGGGTATCTGGCAAATTCCCTCGGAATATCATAATTATTTTAAGCTGCTAAGAGCTTGATGGAGACTCCAAGCCCATCACTGTTTTTTCTTTTGAGAAGTATCAAGGGTATAAAAAAGATTGCGCTGCAGTGTGGCAGCTTACAGGACAACGCCGCTGTGAAAGTTGTTCGGGCTCTTTGTGTTTAAAAGCGTGTGCAAAACCCGAAGGCGAAAAAAAAGCCAGGCTAAAGCTTCCCGAGCTGCTGCGCGGCGATTCCAGGCAGAAATCCATAAATCAGCTGCCTCACCTTCGGCTTCAGGATCTCCTCCGTCTCCCGGCACTCGCCGTCCAGGCAGGACCTGTTTGCGCTGCAGGCCGTGCCGTCGGCCCAAGGGAGGCTCCCGTTTTTGGTCGTGCAGTGCGGCTGGCCCTCGACCCGGCACCAGAGCTGGCTACAGACGTCGGCCTCGGACGTGTTGGGACAGTGCATGAACTCCTCGCCGAAAATCTGCTGGCATTGCCGATCCAGGCCATAAGCCAACCCAGGGAGGTCGGTGGGCAAGGGAATAGCTTTCTCAGGGGCGTCCAGCAGGCAGTCCCCTGAAATTGGAACGATCTTTTAGAGCTCCGCGGGCAAAACGCTGGGTAACATGAGGGAAGGACACACAGGACATGGTGGCAGAGGGTATCATAAATTCTGCCTGACATGTTAATAAGACCCTGTTTCACTATTTAGCATCTACTGGCGGAACAGCATTTATGGTTGCCTATGGCTTTTATGTTTTCTGTTTTAGAGGAGTAACTTAAATATTGTTGCTCTCACAGTGTGAGGGGATACCTGGAATTCTCAAAAGTCAGCTCAAGGGAAGGACACACTAGAAGTGAAGACAGATTGATATATTGACCAGCAGTGTGAGAGACAAAAAACAATCTTGGCTATTCAGCAATGTTGCTTTAGCTATTTTATTCTGGGTGTGTCCTTTTCAGACACATGACCACAAAGCAGTCTTAACCCTAGTGCGTATGATGAGCCATTATATCTTTCTGCGCCTGACCTACTCTGACAAAGTGAACATTTCTCCCCTGGCTGGCTATGTGAAGCATTTGGGTGCCATTTGTGTACAGTATGTCAGCTCCCTGAAGATTAAGCTTATTACTGTTATTTTGGTTTCCTCACTGTTAGACAAACAGTGTAGTAGCTTGAACACGAGAAACGATCATATACACAGCTACTACTCCTGTCAATAACAGCGCTCCCAACAGAATCAAGAAACACTGAGGAGAAAATATTTCATTTTTAAATAAAAAAAAGTCAAAATCAGTAAAAGTTGGTATAGGAGAGCAAGTCAAAGTTGGTGTAAGAGAGAGAAATGCATAATCTTAGAAAACATAGCTCAAGTACATTTATTTTACTTTGGAAACCTAAGCGAAACCAGCTAACTCTCTTGCCAGGAAAAAATAATGTTTGAGAAGGAAGTTTACATTAACAGTGGGTCAGTCGCATATTGATTGCAGGCAAGACCTGTGTGCCACACAGCACAAACATACAGTATTGGTTAGGAGAATGCATTGTGGGACAACTGTAGTTGAGATGGGATTGTCCTTCCTCACCGTGCCCATTGTCAAAGAACTCTGTGATGTAGAGTGCACTGCAGGGGGACCAAGGCAGGGTCTTATTCAGGTGGATAAACACAGGAGCCATGATGTGATGCTCCCCTAGGTCCCCAAAAAGCCTTTCACAGTTCCTGGAGTCATCATGTGGCATGCTGAGCACATGGCCTTGAATGAAAAAAAGACACAATAAAAGTATTGTTTGGATGATCGGGGGCAGATTTCCTTTTTAAGTGCTTTAACATGTTGGGATGTTTTACTGGGACAGGGCTTGATATTAAATCTAAGAGACATGTGTGACAACTTAAGTGTGCTTGTATTTTCTTTCCCCTAGTGTGGTGGTTTGTCTTTCTTCCTTTGTCTGCTCAGAAGCCTTTTCTTTAGAGTTTCTCTTAGCTGAGGTTCTTGCAGTTTTGGTTAAATCTTTCTAATAAAAAGCGGTACACTGCTGGGAGAGGACATTTCTCTCCCACATTTTCTTACTTAAGCTTTCATGGAAAACATTTTGTGTTTTTTTTAATGCACTGAATGGTTAATGTCCTACTAAAGAAAGACGACTCTTTGGCAAAGTCATCAGAAAATGAATTGAATATGCTCAATAGCAAAAGCCTGATGGAGACCCCGGAAACATCACTGCCTCCTCTTTCATGCACCATCATGAGTTTTGACATTTCTGTGGCAGCTTTCGTGATAATGCCGCTGTAGTAAAATTTGTTAGGACTCGTACAGTGAGGCTTAAGGGCTCTTTTATGCAGTTGAATCATTGGCAAAATTGAAGGGAAAATAAGCAAAGATTACAAGCAATAAATCTTTACAGCTGCTGTTTAATTACATTCGTTCCCAAATAAAAAGAAATATCTCTGGGGCTAAAGGAAAGGAAAAGAAAAAAAATGCAATTATATAAATTACCGTATATCCTAAAACACATTTTCTTTTCTCTGTTTATAAAAAAAAGTGAACCCTCTCCGGTTTTTTTCAAAGGAAATTGTATTCAAAGGAATGAGCATGTGTTGAGTGATGACATTATTATAGGGAGAGAAAATGGGCAGTCTATCAGCAAGTCTGGAAGCCCTACCTAGTTCATGGGCAGCAGTGAATGCGGCCTGGAGGCCATTGTCCTCAATGACTGAGCAGCTTCTAGTTGGATCACACATGGTTCCTACATCAGCTACTCCCAGGGTGTCACAGCTTTGGTGACCACAGATATCCTGCAAGACAGAAAGGGCCACATACTGTATGTTTGAAACCTGGAACAATGCAGTCCTGCTACAGGTAAGACACAAACATCTTCAGTGTTTTGGTACTGCAGTTTATTCTTCTACCTAGCTCTTGAGAGCAAACCATGTTTTGTATCTACATTTCTTTCATGTACCAAAGCAAACAAATATTCCTGGCAGAGATTTGTAATCTAGGATTAACACTGGGGAGTCTGTAGTATGTCTGAGAAAGTTTTACAAACATTTGCAAGCCACACAGGAAACGCCCTTCGTATGATCCACTAAATAATGAAATTTATACCAAGTTAATGACATTCTTCTCAAGACTACATGCATGTACGGTAGCATTTACAAATACATATTCATAAATGACAAAACCCAACAAGAAAATTTCATTTTTTTTTAAATACGTATTATACTAAATAAGTATTATTAGAATTTTCTACAAGTTTCTAATGCATTTCTTTTTGATTCGGTCCAATTTAACATTTTTCTTCTTAGAAATACAGTACATATGTAAAAAAGGTAGGAATAGACATTTGTTGCATTTTGTTCTTGTACTTTATTTACTTTTAAAGTCCCTTGTCTAACTTACAGTCACTAAATGACCTTTCACACCAGCTTTAATTTGCTCAAAATCATTAGCCACATGGCATAATAATTGCCTTCATCCATATAATTTGTCCTTTAACTACTGCTTGATTTTGATTGGCACATTGTACTTGATTTTTGTTCACTTTTGTTCACTTTGTCATCAGAACTTATTTTCATGTTCTCTTCAGACTGTAACAATAGCCATTTGCAAAAGAAAGACCCTATACACTCATATCCTGCTGACACAGCTACTGCGCGGTGTGACAAGACGATGTCCCACCCCACTGCTTTCAGCCACTGCCTTGGAGGAGCCCCCCCAACTTCGAAGGTGACTGGTTCCCTCAGTTCCTCCAAATGTTCACTCTTTATGCTGGTTTTCTTTGATCGAACCTGAAACCAGTGTCCACTGGGTACAACAATAACACCACCATATCACATTAACCTCACCTGAAGCAAAAGATTCTCAGATTACGCCTGTAGGATCAATTTGCAACTAACTTCCCAAAGCGCTAAGTGTGCCGAATGGCCTCCTCTCATTCGGAATCTTTATATTGTTCTTATGTTTTCAGGAAAAAAAGAAGAGATTTAAAGGCAGAGCGGTAGAGGAGTTTATTGGCATATGTACATGTACATCGTGCCGATCTCCCAGGATGTGCACAGTACAGCCGATGACACAGTACGACAGATGACACCACACATGCAGACAGTACATTACAAAATGGTACTTCATAGTAACAACCAGAAAGTTAAGTATGCTGTAGAGAACAATAAATATGTGGTAGTGGAAAAAAAAACATGGTAGGCAAAAGTGCGTAGTGCAGAGGCATTGCATAGTTAGCTGTTAAGGATGTACACTGCTGTACGGTAGAAGCTGTTCTTAAGCCTAGTGGTCCGTCTTTCATAGTGTGGTACTACTTGGAAGAGCACAGTTGGGAGTACAGTTTGTGGCTGGGTTGGTTGGGATCCTGAATGATGGATTGGGCTTTATTGAGACGGCGGGTGGTGTTAATCTCACCGATAAACACAGCAGGCCACTTCCCTCTGCCAAAGTGCCATTGACCATGCTTTGCTTATCAACGTCCAAAGTGTGTTTCAGCTTCTAGCCATTACTACAGATTCTCTGGGGCACAGGTCCTGGTTTAGCATACTTGTGGTGTGACACCATTCCTACACTGGGTTCATGTTTTGTGGCCACTGATGAAGTAGCTAGTTTGTGGAAACGGGCCGCAGACCACTTTAGAATAAATCCTGACTGAAACCGTCATGAAACCGTCACACGGCTCCAAGTGACTTTTTCTTAAGCTTTTGGGATATGGCTGAAAGGATCAGAGAGATGTCTGGTTGCCTCTCTGCTGTCACTGTGGGCCTAGAGCGGAGTTTTCACGCCGGCAAGACACTGACCTGTCTGGTGAAGAGGAGGGCTGTGTCGTAGTGCTCTGGGTGCCGTTGACTGGACGGGTTGAAATGTCGCTGCCAGGAGCAGAAATTGCGAAGAGTCAGGCCTCCATTGCTGGACACGGAGGGCCCTACCTCCTCATCCTCTACAATCAACACCTTGACCACCACCATGTTGACCGAATTCTTGATGCTGGGGTGTTTGTAAATCTGAGCTGCCACGGAGATCAGGGTCAGTATGTAGTGCTGTGGAGACATCAATCATGAGGTCTATTAATACAGAGCAGCAGGCCTTTCTTTTTCCACTGGCTGCCTGAACTTTCTTCAGCTGGCACCATAACAATATGCAATATGTTATGGATTCACAGGTACTCATCACAGGCAAACCAAGAAATTTTATGTGAATTGATGGTGTTCTGTAACACGTGAACATCTGAATCTCAGTATCAAAGGAAAGCAAATGTGTCATCACACTGAATAGCTATTTCTACTTTCTTGTTGGGTGATGCATAATAATAGAAAGAGGTCAATCACCCATTCAACTATTCCATGCTGGTGTTCAAGGTTAGTGTTGTGACAAGACATGGTATGCTGTATTGGGCCTACAGGCATCACATGAAGTTCCTTTGCTGATATTCATTTGGTTAACAGAAAGGAAGCATCTATATTGACCTAAAACTGTAAGCCAGGGAGATTCTGACATTTAAACACATTTGTTTTTTTTCCCCAATTAAATCATAAAAAGAACCACAAAAACAAACAGCTGGTCTGCTTCTTTATTTCCAGATGTAGCGTACTTAATCTCCAGAAGGCCTGTAAATGTGAATTTGTGCTCTTTTTTGCGCTTTACAAAATCCAGAGGAAGCAATTAAAGACTACATGGAAAGTACAGTATGTTTGTACACAACTAATTACCCATGTACAGTAGTTTGTGACTACTGGGTAATGTTAGTTAACCAGCAGAAAACAAAAAGGTTAAATTGCTGTAATTACTGGTGTAATTATTGCTATGATCTAGGTCAAGTGAAATACTACAAAATAAGAAAGCAGAGAATGGGGTAAGAAAAGAAACCGGGTTCTGGATAGCAAAAACTGGAAGTTTCTGAATTACTGTAATATTTTTTTACGTGGGTCCCTTAAAATATTTGATTCATTTTGCTGTGATTTTTTTAGTGCACTCTAGAACTCTGGCAATCTGACGGAATCATATGATTTTTATCTTTTGGGCTTTTGGAGCAGTATAGTTCAGTCAAATTCAGAGCTTGAAATCTTTAGACAAGAGCATTTGTGCTTTTGCCTTCATCCTATCAACGTTATTGTTCCATAGCTTTAAATTCCAAACACATTTGGTGATTTTGCTCTGTTACATCATGGCAAAAATATTTTCTCATTCGTTGACTTAATAGAAAATGGGCCAGAAAGTCGAAAGGAAAAATATCTGAGACATAAATGTCGCCCACTTGTCTCCTAAGGGCAACGCAAATACTGCCTCAGTCTTGGACAAATTCTTTGGAAAGTAAGACATCACAGATGGCTTTTAACAATCTGCAAAAATAGTTTCTTGGCAAAAGATATGAATGTTGCTTCTTGTAAATCAAACCAGGGGGAAAGCAGGAAATACAAAGTCCAAATTAAGACAGCGATATTCAGGTTGAGGAAGAAAGAAGAGTCACAAAATAACTTCTCGTCGTTCCCTTTCAGACTCCTGAAGGACACAACAGCCCAAGCCTCTGCCCAAGAACTTGTGTCATTATTTTGTAATAATGACTCCAAAATGAAATGGCAAAAGCTGGTGGTCTCTTGTGAGAATATGTCTGTTTACAATCCATAGGAGAAAAATAAAAACAATTGTTCAAGGTTTTCTGCCATTAATACAAGACTGCCATGTATAAAGAGGTAGAAAATGTAATAGGACATGCTGGGGCATGGAAATCAAAAGTGTATTTGTACACCTGCAGCAACAGAAGATAATGAGACCTACCATTGCTTTCTAAAGGGCAGAAAAGGATAAATTGCAGAAATTGTTTTAATCTAGTCTTGGTGTTTACTATTTTCTTCAAACGTTTCTTCATTTTTTCTTGTTTGGGGATAGATTCTCAGCTCATGTAAATGATAGTCTTGTCTGACAGTTTAACTATAACCCACATGAGCCATTTTCTATAGCACTGAACGGGGTGGTTGACAATCATCCTTTGAGACGCTGAAGCAGCAGCAATTCCTGTGACCCTTTGGAGAGAGACACCTTACATGTCAGGGGTTTGTAACACAACTGTTCTTTATCTCCTTGTAATGTAGTCAGTTTACAAACATGTGGACATTATTTATACATACTGTTCAAATTTCAAAGCACAAGCATTTGAATGTAACAAAAAAAAAACATTTGAATTCATTCCAGAAGCTATTTGGTCTGTTTTTATCTACATACTGATACTGGGCAGGGTATTGTTAAACAAACAACCGATCTCATTTTAATAAAATATATTTCAACATTGTGTTTAGGTATGATATGACGTTATCTGAGTACCACACAGAGCTACTTTAATCTATCACTAAAACACTCCTCACTATTTCAAATTATGACTATGTTTTTGCATGATAAAAGTGTTGCAGCTGTAGTGAAAGTACCAGGATTATGTATCTAGCTTGTGAAGAACATCATGTTTCTCAATCAGCTTTGAAGTATTTCAAGTATAATATTGCACAATAAGTCTAAAATAAAAAAAAACATGACAAAATGAGAACTCTGTCCCTCCCACAGTCGAAACGAAAAGCTCAGTTTTAACAAGCAAGTGTAGCGAGGTTTTGATTTCATAATGGCCAAATTGTAGCTATTTTTTAGAGAAGTGAAGTATTTGAGTAGAGTAAATAGAATGTATATCTGGCTGTTGCACTGTAACATTATCTCCAATTGTGGCAGTTCACAAAGTAGGCTAAAAGGATGCACTTACAAGTCAAGGCATATTGCCAGCAAGATAGTACCTAAAGTCTACATTGATTTTGCCCCTGTGGATATGACAGCAAAAATATATTGACTGCAGTTTTTACAACTTACAGTAGTGGCAAAAGCAGTCTTGCTTATGTGTGTTAGTGTTTTGTACACATTTTACACTACTTTGAGTTTTGAGAGCCACTCCTTTACTCTGTATGCTGAAAGCACATATAGGCTCTACCAGATAAAGATGAATGCTAATAACCACAGAATAACCTGTAGACAGAAGTTCCAGTTAAGGAGTATCTTCTGGCGTGCTCAGTCTTAGGCATGCATGAAGCAGTGTTATCACGTTGTTATCCTTCTTGTCAGACATCAGCAGCTAAGCAAAGATGGACATGGTCAAACTGACTTGGGAGACCTCCAAGAAAAATTGGTCACAGCTGTAAGTCATGTTGGTGGACCTGTAGGGGGTGCTCTTATCTCTGCACCAGAATCCAGCAGAGAAACCAATGCCCCAGTATGGTTGCCATAGACATAGTGCTGTAGGAGATGCCACTCTTTGAACGGGATTTTAAACCAAGGTAGGTCCTGACTATTTGGTCACTAAAGATTGCATGGCACTGCTCATAAGTGCAGGGGTGTTAAACCCAAGGTCCTGGCAAAATTTAGCTCTGGTCTGGTCCAGTCTGACCTTTCTAAAGTTCCCCCTTAATTCAGTTGGTGGGCCAATGTCTCATTTCCCTTCCTGATTTGCTGTGTAAGGGCAATTGGATCATGTGGTGTCACCCAGTTGAGGGCAGTACTTCAATATTACTAGGTCCCATCCTCTATGTAAAACTCTTCAGGATTCTTTGGGCTGAAAAGCACAATATACTGTAAGTGCAATGAATTATTATGATTTTTTACACCATTCCCTCTGTTGATTTCAATAACATGATTTCCTACAACGAGGTTCTGAGAAAAACCTTTGCTCTTTGCAGGGACTGGTTGAGGTTAGAGGATGGCCAGCCCTTTACAGAATTGCATTTCCTTATCTCTCTCTTCATCTGTGCACCTTCCATAGAACTACAGTAGCTTTTTGTCACCCATTCTTTGGTGCCATTACATGAGGATGCCATATCTATATCTATATTTACATCGATATTTATACTCATATGTGTGATACGATTTTTCTGTGTACTGTTCTGTTCTGTTCTGTTCTAGTTTGTTCTTTGTGTGTCCGGACTGTTCTGCTCTCGATCCACACAGTGCGTAACCACTCGCGTAACGCACAGAAGTCTCTCCGCTCTGCCCCAGTTCAGCTTAAGATTCAAGAACAAAGCTGTTTGCCCCCAGACCTGAGCGTCTAGATACAACTGTTATTTGTGGTTTCTTAGTTTGTCGACTCTGTGTTAAGTCGTGCAGCTAGAAGAGACGTGCGCGGCGTTCCTAAGTACATAGTCGATGTTAACCGGAGCCAGTCGGTCAGTCCCGTTTGGAGTCCTGCATAAAAGACTGATGCGATCCCTACAGACGCCCACTTGCACACATAGTTCGCATGATGCGTTAAGCACTTCAAGGTCAAAGGAACAGCCTCCTCCTTAGGTGAAGGATAACAGATGAGATCATTATTTTCGGAACGAATTACTAATATTCTGCTGTTGCGCGCGTCAAAAGCACCAAGGAGCTCGAAAACAGACAAATGTGGTGTCATGCAAAATCAGACCTCGAACTGTATGCCAACGCACACAAAATGCATGTTTAAAAAAGTGTCAAAATTAATCTTGTTTTGTAATGACATTTCTAAACTACGATGATGAATGCTGTCTTTACGATTTTAATTACAGCTCATAAAAAAACAGTTCACCAATTTTAAAGCGTTTTATTCTAAATCATAATTGTCTAGGGTCAGGATATCATGTATATCGGTACGTACTGTATATACCCAGCATTATTACATATACAGGTACACACATAAGTGGAACGAGATGTACTTTAATATATCCATGAAATAATAAAATGGATAATTAAATAAGCTGCCTGTTAAACTGTTAGGATTCAGTGAGGTGAAACGTTTCATTTTAACGACCCGTGACGAAGCAATTTGGCATGGTTGCTTTGAAGCTGTCAGTTTCCAAATTAAACTGTTGAAAAACGCGTACCCTGGAACTTGTAAATGTTAACATGTTAAAAGTGCCAGACCCAGTAACATCCCTTCTATTTACATCTATTTTGAGATGTACAAGAGCGACTTCAAATGTTTTACTTCTTAATCTCGGGTGATTTCCTAAATGCTCTTAGATGAACTCTTCCAATGTATAATTCCACGTGTTGCGGGTACTTGATAATTAGAACACGCATCACCTAGTTTTCGTTCCATTAATAATACTCGAGCTGTTCATTTGTACTGGAACTTCTAAACTGGCATCTTGACGTGCGGTGTTAAAATGTAGAGCCGACATCTGGTCACTTACTGTATCTACCTTGCCTATCACCTGAAATCTAATCTGAAGACACAGACTTCCATAAAGCCCGAGTGTTCAAGGTCATTAAAACGCCAGACGTTCACTGATAGTTTTATACGCATAAGCATCCCACCCAGTAGTGTGCAGCTACTCAGTACTCACTGTAAAGAAGAGGCAATTTTATAAAGGCCCTTTGTTAAACGTTCACATACTATTAATTCCACATTAATATTCATTCAAATAATATGAACCTTGCCTCCAATACACGTAAAGAAAGAGACGCGAAATGTGAATATGTACAGTACCTTTATCTCTTCCCCATAAAACTGAGCCATTGACGGGTCTGCCACCAACAAAGTTTCAACATATCGGGCTGCAGAAACAAAGCGCTTCTTTCTCGCCATCCTCCTGGCCTCCGCCGCTCTCTTGAATAAAATGCTCCCCCCTGGGTTCTCCTGCTTTTCATCTTCCATTTGGTCGAATGTGACCTTTGACTCGCCTTTTGTGCTGGCCAGCACCCTTCTTTTGATCACATGTAACTGCGTGGCCGATTTCTCAGACGCTCCTTTGCCGGAGACTTTCGGCTCAATCAGATATTCGTCCCCTTCTGTTATAAATGATCCTCGGATGCCGTTGCACAGGCTAACGGCCACCACGGAGTCTTGGTTGAAGCCCACGGTCCCCGAGTAGAAACATCTTCTCAGATCTTCACCGTCTTCTGTTTCGTTTATGTTTCTTAGTTTCTCAGCTTCAGCACTTGGAGCGTCAAGGTCAGAAAGCACATGAAGATATTTGGCTTTGATTCGGAGAATCTTAATAGTCGGGGCTAAAAAGCTATCATCCGGGGTGAGATTCAGCACAAAGTCTTTGCCAAAAGCGACAAGTTTGTAACTTGGAAGATCTTCGCTCCTTTTCCAAAAGCGACCGCTGTTTCTTCCGCTTATCCTGACAGGTACAACCTCCTCCGATTCGAACAGTTCAGCAGAAAGTGCAGAATTCGTTACAGCAAATATTAACAAAGCTAAATGCACCCACAAACGCATTTTATAAGATAGTAAAAAAATCACTGCACGGGATAGTAAAAGTGAAACTACAGTTTTTTTTAGAAATATTTTGCGAGTTAATGAAGCAAGCAGCTTTCTTATTAAAACAAAGATTGATATAGCTATTAAAATATGTCTGCATACAGACACTGTGAAAAGGTATATATTACTGTTTAAGAATTCTCTTTTTCGTTAAGGGAGGTTGGTATCTTGGCACTAGACTGTTCTTCACTTCAACAGACAAACTAGAAATTTGAAATGCTAAGTTAATCGATCCAGCGAAAATACTAATCTATCAGTGCTGTAAAACCAGTCTTGGTCTCGAGTGTTCTAACGTTATATTGCAGTTGCCTTAAAGCTATTCCAATATAAGAGCTAAATCCTGCTCATTTCACTCCGCACCTCCAGAGAAGGCTGCTAGCGGCGGTGGTATTTATACTTTCTTGCCCTTCTTAGACTTAAGAGGTTTATTTTTGATATCCCTTGCCGGCCCGCTCTCTCCTCCCCCTTTGCACTTCATGAAAAACTTTTGGATCAAACTGATCCAATGAGAACGGACAGACACACCCCCTTCTTTAATAGCTCGAATTTGACTTCCAGATGGCTATTATTAACTCAGTATACAGCTCTGCTGGTAGGGTGCTGCAGGCTATCCACGGCTAGTATACCCCCCCTTCCCCCTGCATAAATTCCCACAGACACTCCGTAGTAATCACGAGCGCTCAGACCACAGTCAGGACCCACGCACCGCAGGACGTCTTGAAATAATTTCACTGACATTGACTCATTATTAGTAGTAACAACTGTAGTAGTTTTAGATGCCTACATAAAAAGTGTAGATGCTCTATAAACGTTCAGGCAAGGACTATGGGCTGAGATACGGGCTGCTGCCTATGGAATTAAAGTAAATATTTGCGCACTACTTCTCTTTGAGCTGCAAATACGCCACCTCTTCCTGTTAAACCACCGTAAAGCCATTTCAAAGGAAACGCTTTACCCTATTAACGTACGGTGCCTAGGTATGGAGGGACGGAAGAAAAGGAAGGAAATTGGATTAAATCACGCAATTAATTTGAGTATTCTCTCGAGTGGCACATTCTCCTCTTACGCGACGGATAGTGATCGTATAACAAAAACAGTAGTGTTTTCTGAAAGCTTTGCACATGAACTATAATTGAAAATAAAGAAGGAAGCGAAGCCAGCGCTGTTGCTCAATAATTCCACTCGGGTCTGCTTTCTGCGTTAAGGAAAGCTTTCGCAGGCTTTCAACTGAAGCTCACGAAAGTGACACCGTAATTGCTCGCGAAACCGCAGCCCACTGGCATTTACAACAGGGGCGCAAATCTGAATTTATTGCCCGGCAAGGCAATAAAACCTCAGCGGCAGCTGGACAGAGAAACTTGTTGAAGAAGAGATTTTTAAAAACATGATTTTGCGATGCCAAAAACACGAGGTTGCGATTCCCCCATATGTGTGGCAGTGTGCTTGGGATGCAAGTCGCGTTTTATGAATGGAATTGGAATTAACTTCTGGTATTCTAATATAGAGAAAACAACTGCAATGGATATCAAATAAAATACATATAAAAAATGGGAATAAGGCGGGTTTGTTTGCACAGTACACATGTATTTAATTTGTATATAACCTATTAAAACCCATTACAATGACGCCTTATGCGCAACAAGTGTCCGGCTAGAGTCTATCGGCAGAGCGCTCAGGGCTGGAACACTCTGTCTTTTTCTTGCGTAAACCAGTAAATCAAAACCTAATTATGATTAGCACGTATTATAGAAAGTGCTGTAGGCTTTATTTGTACTGTTAGGGCATTGTCGGGACATGTTCAATTAGAAAATCGGTGCTAGTGCTGTTTAAGGTAACAGACGCTCTTCTCTATCGCCTTAATAAAAAAGGAAACGAGAAGCGTCACCATCAGTCTCGAAAATGTATCAAGCTAGAATTCTGGGATCTTTACCAACACTGTCACTGCGGTGTAAAAGTGGAAGAATTTCGTCCGTCAGCTTGACATTGTTGCTGCGCCTGATGCGCAAATCACAGAAGAAACTAATTGGATTTGAAAAGAAACCGACAAAAAAAAACAACTAAAGGTTTTCATTATAATCTGGGGAGAAAAAAATATTTAAAAAATCATAGACCCGATGTTTATGCTTTAGAAAATGCTGTACTAGTCGTTACAATGTGCGCCGTTTTGCTGCTGGCATTCAGTTTAAGTACATTAGAGGTACTTCAAATAATTCTGTAGTTTCTGTTAAACACAATACACGTACGATATGTTTCACATAATACAGTGAAAGAAAAAAATCCTGAAAAGAAATAAAACCAAACTACAGTATGCACACCATCTTGGTCACAATGTATTCTCTGAACTCGTAAGACAATTAGGAAACACATTCATAGTATTGTGCTTTAATGACGTTCTTGTTATTCTTCTTAATAATATTTTGTGCTGTTATTTTACGAATTTTGACCAGCGGGTGTATCTAAATCCTCTTATGTCCACAAGGTGTCGATGCTGTTCAGGCATTTATAAATTCTGTAGTATAAGCCGTCCAAGAACCATCCAAACAACTGTGAGGATAGACGATGCAGCTACCAGCTGTAAGAAGCAGAAAATTACAACAACGCAACAATGACATTAAGTGATACTAAGGGCCCATTGCATATTGTTTGCAAAATATTGCTAGGCACAAAATAATAAACACAATCATAACAAGTTAATAAAAAAGAGATATTTATAACCAGGTTTTTGCAAGGTAAAATCCCAATTTGTCGATGCAAGAAAACTGTGGTTGTATGTCATAATTTATAAGGTTTCAAAAGACGGCATCAGAAGGATTAAAACGTATCTTTGTGGTGTAAAAGTAAGCTTTTATCCACAGATCAGTAGGAACTACATCTCTGGATAATTTTTCGACAACTGGCTATTGCCGATGTTTCACCACCAGGTGCCGATCTTGGACAGTGAGAAAGCACACAGCAAAACAAAGCGTCTTCCGACGTTTTTGTAAAAGAAGGCGCAATACTGTTTTTTCTTACACCAGAGGGAGACATTTCTTCAGATTTTAAATTTTTCGGAAAAAAAAACATTAAAATCAACTCGATGATGTAATAAAATACATTCAGCGGTGAAAAGAAAATTGCAGCCTTATCACCAGCAGGTAATGCAAAATTATTTTATAGTCAGATTAACATAATCAGATGAACTGCAAAGTGGTTGTCAGGTAATTCAAATATTACACTTAAGTCATATGAAGTATTTACCGCTCGTAAATGCTTTGCATCTTCAGTGCTACCATTTCTTACTAGGCTTTTTCTGTGCATATATATCATTAATGATCTTCTGGATGCTGATTCTGGTTCTGTGTCTTGACTTTAGTGCTGCTTTTGACACTGTTGACCATGATATCTTACTTTCTCGTCTTAAGACTGTGTTTGGGGTTACTGGTTCAAGTCCTACCTCACTGATTGCTGTCACGTTTTCCCTCTTGGTGGCTTTAGGTCTGAAATTGGACTCAGTAAATCTGGTGTTCCCCAGGGCTTGATACTGGCCCCCATACTTTTCATTTACATGTTCCCACTTGATTAGCTAGTATATAGCCAACAGCCATATCACTCCGCAACTCACAACTAGCAACCTACTAATGCTAAGCAGGTGTGAGCCTGGTCAGTACCTGGCTGGGAGACCTCCTGGGAAAAACTAAGGTTGCTACTGGAACAGGTGCTAGTGGAGCCAGCAGGGGGCACTCACTCATTATTAATATCATATGGTCTTAATGATAATTTCTATGCCGACGATTCTCAAATCTACGTACCAAGCCTCACATTAATGTGGGAGTCTCTGCTCTCGCTAATTCCAGTACATCTCTGATGTAAAATAAGACATGAATGACTCAATATTTCCTTCATCTGAATCTGAATGTTTCTTGGCAGCTCCCGTCAGCTGTTTAAAACAGCTGTTTTAACGATGGTACTATTTGACGATGGTACTGTACTTGAGATTCAATCAATATTGAAGAACGTGGGAGTGATATTTGATTGAGGCTTGACCCTGTCTGACTTACTATCATCCTGCTCCCCACCTCGCAACCTTCGCTCTTCTAATTCTGGTCTCCTGTCTGTCCACCAAGCCTGTCTGCACTCAATGGGTCTTCTCCTGCTGCACCCCAGAGCTCTAGAACTCTCTCCCCAAGGATATCAGAGAGTCACCTTCCCTGAGCCCTTTCAAATATAGACTCAAATCCTTCTTGTTTAGAAGGGCTTTCATTTAACTGGTTTTGTGTTCCCTTTGGCTTTCCCACTGTATACCCCATTTTATTGTACTATCATTTGTCAATGAGCTTATTTTTCTTTTGTTGTTGTTCTGTGAAGCACTTCTAAAAGGCACTATATAAAAATGTAATGTCATGTCATTTGCCAAACCACTTTATACCATATGGTGTCACGGGAAGCTGGAGCCTACCCGGCAAGCTACGAGCGCAAGGCAGGGTACACCCTGGACGGGACGCCAGTCCATCGCAGGGCAGGTGCAAACCCATCATACATGGGGAGAACTTGGAGGCCACAGTAAAGGCTGAGGGGGGCAATTTGTCCCAGACACCAGGATAACTCCCTGCTCTTATCGAGAAATGCCCAGGGATCTTTAATGACCACCGAGAGTCAGGACATCAGTTTAACGTCTCATCCAAAAGATGATACCCGCTACAGCATAGTGTCCCCACCATTATACTGGGGCATTAGGACCCACACAGACCACAGGGTGGGCACCCACCATTGGTCCCACTAACACCACTTCCAGCAGCAACCATAGCTTCCCAAGAGGTTTCCCATCCAGGTTCTGACCAGGCTCAACCCTGCTGAGCTTCAGTGGGGCTGCCAGTTGAGAGCTGTAGGGTGACTGCTGGCTCACTAAATAATAATAAAGTTTCTTATTATCTATCATATGGTCGGTTTTCATTTTATATTGATATCACCATTTCCTTAAAACGTAACAACAGCAGCTGTATAAGCAATTAGAGAAAGTGAATATTTGGCTAGTCGTGTTTCACTTATACAATTAACAGCAAAATCTTTTTTTCTTGAAATACAGTCAAAAAAGCTCTGTCTGGCGAATGCAGCTTACTAGATTGGTTTCAGTGTTCCTTTAAGCATCAAGAACGTTTGTTGATTTCTCTGAATTAAAGAGGGCGCTTTCGTTTAATCTCTAAATGTTCATTCATCAGGGTACTAAAACCTGTAGTGTAGATTCAACATGAAGCGTTTTTACCATCATCCTTGATCTCACTATCATCAAAATTCGCTAAATACTTACAAGGCTACGATAATTTAAGGCAATCATTCTTATTCAACACAACAGAGATCAAAGAACGCACAGATTTTAAAAAAACGAATTTGTGAAAGAAACGGGTGAAAGAGGCTTTTCACAAAAAACCTTATCCTATGAGGACTGAAAACGTTTTAGTACTGTTCGAGTTTAATAACTTGAAATGTTATCCTTTAAATTTACAGTTGGTAACATAAAAACAATATTCCGCCCCCTGATTTTTACAGTTTGGTGAAGTGCGCTTGTAAGTGGTTACTATTTTCTATGGTTAAATTCGCAAATATTGAAAATAATATGATGTCACAAGTTCTAGCATTATAAAAAGATGCGAATTCTTCAGAAATTACTTCAATATTCTCAGTTGTCTCATATGAAATCTGATGACAGTTAAACACTGTGCGAAAAAATATACCGAAAACAGCCTTTAAAGCAGTTGCATTGACGTATTTTCAGTGACTAACGTGTTACACAAGTCTGAAACAATTTTTTTAGATATGTGATACATTCAATAGATCTCTAGGGAATTAAATGAACCAATACATTAAGTAAGTAAAAACACGTGAAATCTGTCTAGAAATGAGCCAGAATGCCAGAGAGACATGAACAAAAAATCCTTAATTGTGCTAAAGTGTGCTCAATTGTGCTAAAAGGTCCTTAACTATGGCAGAAATTAAATATTTTACACACCTGGGCAAATGTTTCAACAACAGGTTTCTGCTACTTTGTTCTGTAAACAGTTCACATAAACGGATGTGGGAAGCCGAGTATTACTCTGCATAATAAGGTCATTGGTGTGTCGATTTCAATTTATCTTGAAGAGATGATAGTGATAATATACCACATCAAACCGCGTTGTGACACAAATCAGAAACACAATCATTCAATAATTCTCTAAATAATCTAAGAATTCTCACAAAGTCCCTTTTCCTTTGAATTGAAACATCACAAGTTTTACATAATTTTACATAAGTTTTTTTGCGCCCTCAATACTCTCCCTCATAACACAAACAGGAGAAAAAAAAAACGTCAACTTGTTTCACAGAAAGAGCAAAGCGTGTTTGGGCTATCATTAGCTTGGGGTGGAATATGGGGTTTGGGGTTGAGATATTTTAATTAAGGGAAATACCTTGCTACTGTATCTCTTTAAACACAGACACAAAGTGTTAAGTCATTTAGCGGTCCCTTTTGAATTTGCTTCCCTGGCACTTTAAACCGTCTGTCCCAGTAGTGGGAGGAAACCGATTGTCTTGTACAACGTGCTGCAAAGTGATAATAATATTTGGAGAGCTACAAGTGGCTGAGGTCCTAAACACAAACCAAGAGGCATGTCCAATGAGCTTCTCCAGCACCTCCCAAAAACTCTGATTACAATTCCTCAATGTTTACACATGACGCAAAAGCATAAAACCCGCAGAAAGAGAGACTCATTTCAACAGACAGGTAGAAGATGGAAATGGATCGTATACTGGGGAAATACAGGATTTTACGCTGAAAGGACGCACAGCTACAGACCTGCACAGTACCTTGGATTATTTATATTGCATGCATCAAGATCTTTTTTCAACAGTAGAATACCTAGCCTGCAAAATAACAGAATTTAACGGTTTTTTTATCAGAACACCCATTTCAGAACTAACCATGTTAATGTTTATAAGAACCCTTATTATTTTGGGGGGTCTTCTGATGCTATTCGTCAAAATTAGCCGTTCCACGGAAAGTGAAATTGTTATCCCTCTTAGACTGGATCATCACAATTCTGCAAAGCACAATTTCTTTAGCGACGAAGAAGAGTCAAGCGAGCAACGGGTTGTCTTTAAAATTACCGCGTTCAAGCAGGATTTTTATCTCAGTCTGTCGCCAGATTCAAATTTCCTTGCGCCTTCCGTGAACGCGCACAGCGCTGGTGTAGCTCCCAATCCGGCTACAAACCCAGACCTGAGTCGCTGCTTTTATTCAGGTGAAGTCAATTCCGACGAAGGGTCCTATGCAGCTCTCAGTGTGTGCAAAGGCTTGCAAGGCGCATTTGGGTACAGAGGGTCAGAATACTTCATAAATCCCATTGACAATGACACGGCAGCCGGAAACACCAGAGGCACAGAAAGAGCGCACGTTGTGCACCGCCGCAGCACTCGTCTCCAAGCCGGCAATTTTACTTCCAGGTGTGGGGTAGGATCCGACTTAAACCGGGGTATTTTAGAAGCTTTGGGAAAATATAAAAACATAAAAGGACATAACAAAGACAACCTGACCGAAACTATGTTAAGAACACTGAGCAGATCCAAACGATTTGCCTCTATCCCCAGATACGTGGAGACCCTAATTGTTGCCGACGAATCGATGGTTAAATTCCACGGTGACGACCTTAAGCACTACCTCCTGACCCTCATGTCCGTCGCTGCTAGACTTTACAAGCACCCGAGCATTCTCAACTCCATCAACATCGCAGTGGTGAAGTTTATGGTGATAAATGAAGCTGACAAAGGACCCAAGGTCTCTGGTAACGCAGCCTTGACTTTGCGTAATTTCTGCACCTGGCAGAAAAAGTTAAACAAAAACAACGACAAACACCCCGAGTACTGGGATACAGCAATCCTCTTTACTAAACAGGTAAGGAGGGGGGGTGCAATCATTTCTACAATATTTGACAAGTGATTAAAATGTTGTTTTTTGGGGGGGGCGGGGAATTCAGTGGGATGTTTTTTAAATGGGTCATGAATACTTATTATAATGTGTATTGTCTAAAGGTGACGGATCGCTGTGGAATTTCAGATGTGCAGTAACTAGGTCAGATACAGTAAATCACCTGTCACAGTAGCAGCCGAAAAAGCTCCGCATGATGGAATATGCAGACCTATTACTTTATCAGCAAGGGTTTTACAGTGCTCTAATTAATTCCATGCTGAAGCGATTTGAAAGTGAGTGATTCTATTTTAACTGTGTAAGGCCCTTTTATACCGTACGTGTGCAAATCCTGTAGTATATTTTCCATGGTAAACTGTCTTAAGGGTCATTTAAGTTTAACACAACTGACAACTTCCCTCTAACTGAATACTGTATAAGCATGGCTATAGCTGTGACAGAATTCCAACAGGCAAGTAAAAGTCAAGCCAGAAAAATGTTGATCTGTGTCCGATCAACTCTAGAGCTGTTTTTGGATTTAGCTACATTAGTTAACACAGACAGTAGAAATAAGCTTACTGCAATAGTACGATGTGTGAATTAATTTTGAATGAGCAAGTTGGAAGTGAGTCACTCCGTGTTCAGGTTCTGTAACTGTGATTCAAATTTTTCTTCTGTGTATTGTTAAATAATGTATTAATGATGGCCAATATGTTATTTTAAACTGTTAATTAGCAAAACTTTGTCTCTAAAATAATCCAGTTAATAGTACCTATTGTGCTGTTTGTTTGTACTATAACAACAAAGGACACTTCTTGTTTTTAATCCAAATTATGTGTTTCCACTCAAATGCTTAACGAGCTCCTAACTGAGCACCTTCTACTGTAAGCATGTCTGTTCTTCTGTTAACTCTGGTGCTATGCACTGCACATCTCTCACTTCAAGCCAGGATGTGTGTTTTTTTCTGCAGTGTGTGAATCAAGGCTCTCAGGAGGGCAAGGTGAACATATTTAATGGCATGATGAACTGCTTGTCAACGTTCATTAGGAAAATAATAATTCTGGTGAAAAAACGTCTGATCTTTACCCCTCCTTTCCCTGCTTATTCAGAGATCTGCTCCATATGCCAAATTCGGCATCACTCCCTAAATTCCACGATTATTACACTGCTGATAAAGAGCTCTGTGTGCTTACTGGATAACCCATGACTTCCATCCTTGCCCTTCCATTTCAGGTGGACGCAGGCCAGGATGAGCCTGCATTTTACATTCAGGACTTACGCCTGCTAGTAAAATTGAATAGTACTTTAACTTTGTGCTGTGCAACAAAATATGCACCAAATACTGACATTACAACCAATAAATGCAGTAACTTGAGGTGAAACACTGTGGAATCTCGTGCACATATATAGCAGTTACGAAACGTCAATCAGCAAAAGATGGAGAGAAACCACAGAATTCACATCTAACCAATGTGTCTAAAAGCCATGTGCACTCAGGTAGTTGAGCCTTTTGGTGCTGCATCACTGCTTTTGTGCTGCGAGCAGCAGTTTGTTAGGAGGAGCAACACAAACAAGAGAATGCAATTCACCTGTCTACCTGCTCACATCACTGTGCTGGTATGTAATCTCCCCCTCTTGTGACAATTTTGGAGTGTCTGTTTCTGTTTTGAGGCGGGGCTGTTCTACACATTGTGCCAATTTCATTAGTATACAATGACTGGATAAAGGACTACAGGGTGACTCTGTTCCAGAAACCTTTGTGCCATCTCAGCTTATTAAATAATGGCATTTGGTGCTAAAATGGAACAGAAACTATGCCAACTTCAGTATTACTACACAGAAATGACCAGAGAACGCTACACATAAAGCAGTCCATGCTGCACTAGTTATGTTTTTCAAACTGAGCTTTTACCTCACAAAACATGACAGTACTGCCATGGTTCATGTCCGGCTGACTTGAAACCGAGATGCAATTTGTACCTACTTGCTTAGAATAACTTGGTTCAGCTCTGGCAATTCAATTTTGCTTGTTTTTTTTATAGGCTCGTCAGTACCACAGGCTTGTAGGTCAAAGGTTTAACACTTGCAGGTCGCAATGGGAAGTATACATTTCTCCAAGATCTTCCCATTTCCAGCTGTGAGCCCAGAGTATGATCCCCAGGCTAAGACTGGATCTGTTTTCTATTAAGCCTTTCTGAGCTGTATGGAAAGGAATTGGTATACAGTGTAAGAAACCCAAAAGGCTGGCCCACCTGCTTGTTCACTGCAGTACTACATGCAACATTCTTGTAATTCTCCATCTGTGGTCAGAGAAGAGATTTGACTGCAGTGATCACATCCACTTAATAAAAAACTGAAATGTGTGCCATGCTATTGCTGGGCAAAAACCACAGCGAACCCAGACATTCTCTACTTGAGGCATGAGCAATCAAAAACCCAGCATTGCACGCTTTTTGTAGCAACAGGAATTTTAACCATAAAACAAAACACCACATGACTTCCATGAACATTTTTTTTAATGCTGATTAATGCAAAGGACCCCAGTAATTTTATAAAGTTGTATGGTGGGCGTATATGTCCAAGTGACTAGAGGTTTGAATTTCCCCTCACTGTTTTGTAATTTTGGATCCTGACCCAAGGTTCTCTTCCTGTTTGTGTGTCTGTGTGTCTCATGGAGAGCAAGCTGGGGTATGCAAAAAGATAATTCCTAATGCAAGAAATTGTAAAGGGTTAATAAAGTAATGTTAAAGTTTATTTATTTTATATCAGTTTTCATTAAGATTGTAATTAATTATAAGGACAATAATAGTGAATATTAATATTTAGATCAGTGCCCTTTGAAAAAAACAACAAAATGTGGTCAATTTCAGAATTTAGCTTAAGCGTGAGTTGTAAAGGTTTTACTCTCCAGTTCTTCTTCTAAGAATGTAATTTTCATGCATTCTTTTCAATACATGGACCCCAGCTCATGTATTGAATTTCATTTAGTAATATTGCTTGTGTAGCTTATCTTATAATTAGTTATAAATAAGTATTGAGGCTCCTGGCTAGAATAACATACAGTAGTACTCTATGATAAACCAACTCTTTCTCTGCCTTCTTTCTCAAACTTCAAACACAGGGGAGTAGACACCTCTGACTGGCCCTCTGTGTGGCTTAATTCCACAGTTTCTTGCATTGACTTCAGCAAGTCTGGATGATATCAAGGTAGTGAGTCCAAACAGAACATAAATGTAGCATAAAAGACTCTGTTCGCACAACAAGCAGTTCACTCTGTTTTTCCGAGAGGAAATTATTTACCTCTTAGTTTTGAGAAATAGATCAAGAAATACTTTTCAGACACCGTTTTGCAATATCACCAGGAGTGAACCTTTTTCATTACATGAAGTATGAAACTCACATAATTCCTGTGCAACACTCAGGAAATATGGAATAGAGTACTGTACATGTGGCAGAATTTGCCCCGGTGTGGGTATTGAGAAGGAATTAGCTGCCATTATCTGTTATCTTGCAGTTTCAAACAACCACTTCCTATTTGGGTCAGAGATAGTGTCGCACTGTCTTGGTTAAGAACAGTAGTATCAGCCAATCTGAGCCAAATCTTCCCTTGTTTTATAGATTGCAGATGAGACTACTCCTTCTTAATCTTTCGCAGCTGCCACATTTCTGGCTGTCTCCCACTGTCCAGCCTTTCTGGTAACATCGTTACATCTTGTCTGTCAACAGACCCCACGTTATCCCTTGGCCAGCAAGACCGGCTGCTATTCAGAACTCTCAATTTATGTAATGCACTATAGGAACCTCAGGCAACACTACACAAATCAGTGCTTGGATATGTATGGAATTCTAGGTTTCTCTATACTGTTCTGATGTTAAAGCAAAACTCACTTGGCTGAAGGGTAATAATACCCTTTCCTGTGTAAACAGACAATAATTCAATGCAAAAGCAGTATTGGAGGGTGTGAATAATAATAATAATAATAATGAGAAGAAGAATTCATAGATGGGGACTATCAGGAGGCCATGATTGGTAAAGGCCAGGGGGAAATTTGGCCAGGACACAGGCCATCCCTACTTTTTTTAACACCCCTACTTTTTTCAAGAAACACCCTGGGATTTTTAATGACCCACAGAGAGTCAGACCTTGGTTCTATGTCTCATAAGAAGGACCGCACCTATTAGTCTTTAATTAGTCCTATTTGTCTCATCTGCAATTAGGACCCATACAGACCATAGGGAGAGCACCCCCCCACTGGTCCCTCTATCTTCAGCAGAAACCTTAGCTTTTCCAGGAGCTCTCCCATCCAGATACTGACCAGGCGCAATGGTCAGTGGGCAGCCAGTTGTGAGCTGCAGGGTGATAGATCGGCTGTGTGAAGGGATTGAAAGTGATGAATGCTGGGGAGAAATACAGGGAGTAGGAAGTTACATAAGTGGCTTGAGCTGGCAGGCTGTTTCCTCTCCTGAAATTAGGTTTCCAAGCTCCATTGAAATGAACACTCTACACACAGCATTGATAAGCCCTTTTCAGGTCATTCCATCACAAAGTGCTGCATAATGAGAAAGAGAAAATTAGACACATTAGTTTCTAGGAACCTGACACCTCAGATACTGTACCACCACCTCCCTTCTCCAAAAGAAGAACACCTCTAAAAAACCCTTATCATCAGTGGAAATCCTGAACTTTCATTTGTGCACATCACCTGGCATGAAAGGCACTCTATGAAGTCAAGCTGTAGTTCCAGAAAATTTAGTGCCTTTTGCTGTAAAAGATTGTAGGTTTTTTTTTTCCAGTACTCAAATAGAGAACAGAAGACAGTGCAGTGTGTCAGCTCCAGGTGTTGGGCAAAGATCTGCAACTTGTCAGACACAATAAAATCTACTGATGGCACTCATACTCACCACAGGCTGCATCGCGCATTTGTGATCCAAGCGTACATGTAAAACAGATTTCTTGAATAATGTACCTTCAAACCCCATCCTCATGTTATTTTTCCAATCAGGGAGTCATAAAGGAACATAACATTTTCTCCATCTGCTTAATTATGGAACTCAACAGAGTGGCCTCTATTTTCAGTTCTTTGGAAGAAGGAAATTTAAAGAGTCGTCGTGACAAAAACATTCTCCAATCACATAGTTTAATTTACAAGATATACATAGGCATTTTGTTCTTCTTACTCTGTGCCTAACTCTTACTTTACCTTTCAGCAAGCGATTAATAACCGCATTGCTATTTGTTCAGCATCTTTTTGACAGATTTTATTTGGTAAAAAGCTATGGATTCTAAAGATGGAGAAAATTAGCATTATAGAGTGAGAAAAAGATGCCACACCGACTTTTCGGGACTATAAAAAATAAATGGTGTGACCCTTTTCAAAGGGCTTCCTTGCATTTAGGTTTAATACACTTTAACATCAACCTTTAGGAGTCAAGAAAATCATGTAATCCAGTTTTTCTCTTTACACATGGACCTGATTTAAATTCCTTATGTAGTTTATTAGGGCTTCATCATGTTTTTATATACATTTTTATTCATTTATGAAATGGTAAACCTACAACAGAGATGTGTTCATTAAAGGAAGTATTATAAATGCTGGCATTACCAAGCAGAGTGGTTGGCAGTTCACAACAAGAACAGAGAAACAGGTTTTAAAAACCAACATGAAGCAAACTTGTTAGAAACCATATACTGTAAGTGGCCTTCTATTGCCAGCTGTAAGTTAAAGCAAAACCACTAAATAAAAAGCTGTAAGAGGGAGTTAGTGAGCCAGAAAATGTTGTAATTAAGGATCATAAACAAAATGTTTATATTGGGCCTTAAGGGATTTATAGTATTTAGAGAACGTTACACAGCGGCATTTAAGAATGTCAGCAGGCAATTTCTTTTTTAAAAAGGAAATGTTTATTGTTAAAAAGACATAAGGTAGTATCGAGAAAATGAACTTGTGACTTGTATTCCAAGTCAAAGTTTCTTTGCTTTGTTTTCTGTAGGTGCAAACCTGTGTTTGAATGTAATTTAGAATTTCAGTTCAGTTCCAAATTTTTTTTTTCTTATAGGTCTATCCCTTCTTGTAATGACTGTAAAATTAACTGCATTTTGTCACACGAAAAAACAAACAAACAGAAAACAGGAGAGAAAAATGAATCACTTAGAAAATACTTGTTAAAGAGCAATCTATTGAAAGCATGGAGAACATACAGTAAGTTGTCAGTTCTACAGATCTTGTACTTTAAACATTCCTTCCTCAAGTTCTTTCAGCAGAAGTGAAAAGAAGTGTGAGCAGAAAGCCAAGGAAATGTTCCACTGAATTCTCAGAAACGAAGGATTACACCATGTTTTGAAAGGACTTATGTTAGAGAAGACTTTAGAGGTGATATACAAGGCGGAATTCAGGTGGTTACAGATCTCACTAGATCAGGTAACAAGGAATCTGTTCAGAAATGTTGTCGAACGTAAGAAATTAAAGTTTAGATTACAAGTTATCTCTTTGGTGATCCTCTTTCAAGTAATACATTTCAACATGTGTTGGGGTTTAAGTGTGCGTATATTTTTGTTGTAGGATAGGGCGAGGGTGACAGAAGGAAGATGACTTCATGAAGAGCTTGCATTATATGATCACTTTCCTTCTCTATAAGAAATCTGTTGCTAGCAGGCACATTTTAATCAAAATAATGTATGAAATAATGTATTTAAAGTTTAAAAAAAAAGTTTATGAAATGAATCACCTTCTTTCCTTATCATCATGAAAATGCCAAAATCGTTTTTGTAACAGGACCAGTAACAGGTGATTGATCAGACTGGTAAAATTGGAGTGAACATTGGTAGCGTCATTATACTTATTAACATGTGTCATGAAAAGCTCAGGGTTGTTGCTAGTTGGTTAGCGGTGTGTGATCACCTGTGGGTGTAATACAAGCTGTACATCTGTGAAGCACACTTTGCACCAGGTTGTCATTTGATTCTGTCCCACTTCCATGGCAATGTTCACTTGTCTCTGAAATGTAAATGCTACGTCTAGTTTGAGCTCATCTTCCACATATTCAAGTGGGATAACGTCTCATTTTGGAAGGAAGGAGATGTTATACACGCAGCATGAAGTTGAGCATTATCTGAAGTTTCAGCAAATGAGGTGCCAGGACTTGATCAATACAGCACCCTGCAGGCAGGTTTACAGCAATCACTGCACGAGGAGGTCTGTAGCTTTCCTAGCACAGGCCAGCCCACTTGGATCGCATTGATCTTGATGAGCTATCGTGACTCCTGGACTCTCCAATTGAGGCTTATCATTGATGGACTGTGTTTGGCTGTAATGTCACGTCCGCTTAGGAATCGAGAGTGACAAGCATGATATTGACTGAGTGCAGCCTCCCACATTCCAAGGGCAGAAAAGCATTGAGATAAATGGGGTGGGTTCACAGCTTTCTGCATTTTTCTTCATTGATTTTCAGCAGGTTTGACATTCAATAGGTTAAATCACCTCCTCACCCATGCCCTATCAATTCTTTCACTAATGAGGCGATTTAGTGCTTATATGCTTGTCAAAGCCACACAAGTGTGAACCCTTCAGTCATTAATAATCAATTAACCAAAATCATTTAATCTCTATACACTTAAATATGTATACATTATTTTCTATTCAAATTCATGTGTTATGGCGTGACAAGTTTATTTTGGTGTTCATTATATACATACACACAGTAATAAAAGGGAATAGATAAGTATAAGGGTGTATTACAATTATTTAGGGCTCACAGCTTTCCCAGTTTAAGACAGTTTGCTTCTCACTAGATAAGGGGCATATGACCTGTCTCAATTACATTTGAGGCTACAAAAGAACCCAAATTGAGAACTGGCTATAGTCGATGGAGTTTCGTGACGCACAAAAAGCTGTCCTAGTTGCAGTCGTGGAAACCCAGCCTAAACATTCCTACATGTTGTGTTACCCTACCGACTTTATTCATTTGAGGGTGATACGGTATCTCAGAAGCTGCACCGCACTTCAGAAAGGGTCCTAGAGTTGCAGAGTGGCTTTGGTTTGAGCCTGTTGCTCCAGACTAGGCAAACTAAAGAACAAGTGGTGAATCATTGACTTACAGGAACATTCGGCTTTCGTTTGGTTTCTTTTAAAAGCACCACATCAAGTATTATGAGTATGTGTGGTCTTCTAAGGATTATTATTCAGCTAAATGGCAAGAAGTAAAGTTATTCTCTGGCTTTCTCACGATTACTGCTTGGCAGTTTGAATAAAAAAATCTAAGGACTCAAGGTCCCAGAAAAGTGGTCAACTCATTTTTCTTCAGGTTTCACCAGGCAGTAATGGGCACCATATGTTGATAGTTTTATGTCATTTCAGTTAGTGAGGAAGGTTTTATTAAATTGAAATAATGCTCAGTTGAGGTTACTAGAGATTGTGTTGCACCACATCTGGAGAAAAATTAAAATAAAATATGGAAAGGACAAAAGGATTACATGTGCAATCTAATTAATTCAATCATAATTTACTAATTGGCAATTAGTAGGCCAAGTCAAAACTATGTTAATGTTGACTTTTTTTATTTACTGTTACTCCATCATAAGGAATGAATGTTTCTATTATTATTATTAACAGCAGAATGGAGCTAATGATGACCAGATAGTGAATTAATGAAGGAAATTCCAGATTAGCCTTTCTGTCCACATTTTATAATAAAATGAAGGGAGAAATCATATGAATATCAGATGGTTCAGCATGTTTGACCACTTTTGGACCAAGGCCTTGATACTTCCAAATCAATATTTAAACTTTGGTGAATTTAGCCACAGTAGAAATCGTTTCTATTTTTAAAGAATGGATATATTATATGGCATAGGGTATAACAGCTTTGCACTGAAAAGCCCAATATTTTAATCCCTCCTCCAATTTAATATCTCCCTTGTGCCTCAAATTTAGCTAACAGAACTGACATCTAAGTACATCCTACACTGTGAGATTACTGTCTTCACATACAATAATTACAAGCAAGAACTGGTTCAGAAAGGGTTTTTCTTTAAGATCTCTTTAAGAAGACAGAACTAGGCTTGAGAGAAATGTTACCACAATCAAAGCATATACATAAAGGAGAAATTTCTCTTTTTTGCAAAAAGTTTTTAGAGCAAGATGCAAGATAATGTTGGATGAAATACCGTAATATAAAATCAATTCCGATCTTAATGCTCTTAATGCTAAAGCCTTTTTCACTGACATAATCAAGACAGTACCCCTTATCTAGGATGATTTATCAAATTTTTACATCTCTCTTCTTACGATTATTTTAAGGATTGCTGTATCTACTGGTGTTAAAATCTTAAAAGAGACCTGTAATTACAAAGGCTACAATTACTTAAGCTCAAGCACTATTTCACAACTGGATTGTCTGCTTCTGACAATAGGAGAGAGAAAACCAGATGGGTAAAAAAAAATGGTGTAGTGACTTTCCCAGTCAAAGAAGAATATTATCTCTCTGTGGCTGTGTTACATGAAAAAACGGTATTCTTTGCAGAAAGCAAGTTCATGGCCCTTGTAAAAGAGTTGCATTTTGTACAACATTTAATTTGTAATTGTAAGACCCTAGAATGTAAGCAAAACTACAATGGTCCTGGTTTAAAAAAAGGAGCATATGATTAGTCCGAATCAATTCCATCCAATCTGCTTTTTTGGCACAGTGAGAAATTAAAATAGGAGCTAGCAGTGGTGACATTTATTAAACACTCAAAGCTTTATTCCCTGTTCTGATTTCAGCTTTCTAGTGACAGTATGGTTTACAAAACATGGTGTGCGTGTTTCGATAGGAATTCATTTCAGGAAAGGCATGTCAGTATTCCTTTCACAAATGTCATGAGGCCACTTCCGTTGAGAAATGCTAAACTACAACATCTCAGTCATCAAACATGTTGGAATCAGTCTAGGCCACTCCTGCAGTCTCTTGGACTGTACACAGTCTGGCTTAGAAGTTTTCAGATTCTCTTAAAACTGGTCTAATGCTCTTCTTTTCAGCATATAATCTCTCAAAATGGTATCAGAGGATCCTGATGACTCGGAATCAACTTCAAGCTCAAAAGGTGAAAAGCACTGAAAAGCAAGGACATTCATTTTAGGCTTTTCTTTGTGACAGGAGTTATTTCCATGTTCAGGGGATTACTGTCTAGGTAAACTGGTGAAGCTTTTGAGAAACTAAAAAACATAATGGGTTAAATTTGAAATGTAGTTCAGGTGGGTAGCTGCGTCAGCATGCATAGGCTGCAAAGGAACATAGTGTTTTCTTTCTTCTCGTTTCAGCATGGAATAAACCTAATACCTGTTCCTAAATTGAAAATGGTCAATGAAATGAATCAGTGGTGGAACAGCCAGACAACACTGAGCTCGCAGAGAAATACTTCCTGTAATGCTTCAGGAAAAGCTCACTAATGTACACCTGTAGCTAGACAAGCTAATTCTTCCCAGACTGACAAAATGCTTCTTCAGGACTTGCTGTCATATTTCTGAAGGGAGGCACATACTGTGTGAATGGGATAGTGTGTATCTACAGTGCCTTTAATGACCTTATAGTAATAGTAGTTATTTCTATTAAAAACTTTGGCATTTCTAATGGACATCAGAAAAATTCTGTTCATATCTCATTCACATTGCTGTACCACAGAATCACTGAAAGAACAGTTACTTGGTTTCAGCTGTCTTTGAGCTTGCATATCTGAAAAGATTCGATTTTAGCCAAAGTATACATCATACTGTATATTCCCACCAACGTAGTCTGAGGCCCAAGGTCTTATTTAGCTTCTGCCTTCTGGTCAGGAAGAGAAATCAATGGATGGATGTGTTTTTTGTTGATCATTTAGACTTTCAGAGTCTCTTTTATTCAGCATCTTTGTTTCTCAGTCATGCTAATGTCTTTTAGCCTATGCATAAAAATACCAGAAAATGTTTGCTTGAATTAGTGTTGTCTCTCCATAAGATGAGGTCGATTTCGGACAAAAAAAAGAATGAACCATCACCCACAGCATGAGGGAAATCTCGTGGCCACTTTGATTAGTGCCAAATAGGTCAACTGCTTTATAAACTGTTGATAAGAGACTAGAGTTTGTGGAGTTGGGATAAAGGGTAGGTTGCTACAGAAGTCAGATCTTGTTCTTAGAACTTCTGAATATAATGCATGCAACTGACATAGACTGCCTTCGGTAAGCATTTATAAGCACACAATAGGGTTATTGTAGTTGAATGATGCTTAATCACTTTGTTGCAAAACTGCTATGTGTATTCAGTCCTCCCCATTGCAGAGATCTCAAGCCACAGTTACAGGATTATCCATCCATTTTCTAACCACTTGTTCCAATTCAGCGTCGAGGGGAAGCCATCGCCTATCCCAGCATTCAGTGGGAGCAGAGCGGGGTACCCCCTGGATGAGATGCTAGTCCATCACTGGGTGGACACAAAGAAAACAAACAGAGACACTCACAGCAGGTCCAATTTTCCAGAAGTCAATTAACCTTCTGCTGTGTTATTGAACTGTGGGAGAAAACCATAGCACACTGAGGAAACCCACACAAAGACGATAAGAACATACAAATTCCACACCCCAGGTCAGGAATTGAACTCGGGGCCCCAGTGTTGTGTGGCTGTAACCACTGCACGACTGCGGCACCCCATGACTGGATTATGTGCAGTTTAAAACGTTCTCCCACTGTCAAAGATTATCCAAAATGTAGCATATTGTAATGATAGTTTTGCATGCATCTAGTTCATTGAACCCCATCTAATGTGAGATATCTACAGCTGAATATCAATAAATAATAAATTGCTCCGTGAACAACTTTGAGTACAAAGCTCACATCTTTTCATATAAGCAACAAAAAAGGTTTTCCAAGAGATTAAGTAATGAATTCCAATGAACCTTTCAAAGTTAATATTTCCCCCTGAGAGAGATAAATCTGAGTGACTGCACACTGCGCAGTACTGTACATCCACGAAAGACATCAGAAGAAAACAGACAAACTAATTTTTTCCAGACGGACAAAATGTTGTTTCGAGATTACCATCATACAGTGTGTTGTCATTTTCTGTAGAATAACCATTCAACAGTTTCCTGGACTAATGAAACAGAAAGCTGAATCCAAAGCAGAGCTCAAATGATGCCACGCCACAGCACACCCAGACTGACAGAGCAGTGTGCAAAAAGAAAGTCCTGAAATCCTTTTACCATGAGAATATGGTGTCTGTATTTGTAAAAGACTTTCAGCAACTGTAGCTATCATAGTTATCACCACATCTGACAACTAACCTTTAATGTAATTTAGCCAAATGTTTCTTGAAAAGGAAGCCCAGTCCATTTACAAAAGCTACATGTTTTGGCAGAGAGGAAAGACTCAAAAAGTGTTCATTTCTATTAATGTTTTTTTCTTGTATACCTCATTTGCAATGTGAAATATAAGTACGCTCTTGCAGAATCAAAATGACATTTGAGCTCATTTTGCTTCATTTTATTTCAATTACGACATACTCCTCCACATACACACAAAACAACTCTAACATCTGGATTACGTTTTGTATTGCTTACAATGTGGTAATAAACAATTTGTTAAAGAATCTTAGGGTTTAACTGGGGGTACTTTAAGATTTTTAGATCAAAGATTGCATTTGCTAACATTTTTAACTTGTTAGTAAATGTTGATGCTTTTTGGAATTTACTGAGTTTCTGTTAAACTTCTGTATTGTAATAAAAGTTCAGAGGGGAGTATGTTGCTTGCTGTTTGTGTGAGTTTAGTGATCTGGGCACAACTAGCCTTCTCTGAACAAAACAAATGGAACAGCACAGTTACATTTTCAATCTGATTATAGCATCTTACAGACACAAAGAAAACATGTTATTATGAAAAACATTCAACTGCCCTTAATGAATGCTTTTATAACTGTGAGCATGTGTATTTTAATCATATGGTTAAGTCATAATATGGCTACCAGATAAACACATATGGTACACTGGGAGTAGAATTCTGTGTTCTGTATCTTAAGCTGAACTAACAGAATATTTTTTTAAGGGTTAGAGGACTATTTTGTACATTCACTCTGTTCATTCTAACATAGGCAATTCAATGTATTGAATGAATGAAGTACAATGAATTCAATGTAATACTGTATAGCCAGCTTCATATGTATTCTAATAATATTCTTATACTTTTGCTACACAGTAAAAGCTAAAACCTGACTTGTTTCATCCCTAGAACATATCGATGCATAAGAAAACTGGAATACAGAAGGTTTTGAGGATGACTGTATATCCCAACAGACATCTGTCAAAATTCGGGGTCACGGTTACTAAAATTTGCAGCCAGTGAGATGCTGGACCGACCGGTGGAAACATGAACACTTGAGTGTTAGGATGTTATGCTGTAATGTTTGGTATTTTTACAGGCCTGAAGTGGTGTTTCTCAGCTTTGGCGCTGCTCTGACGTACTTATAACAGTGCCATACGAGGGTTAGTGGGCTAGAGAAAATACTTTTGGGCTCAAATTTATAGAAAGTAAATTATTCTCTTGGGTCATAAGGTGTAATTATCCCATTTTGGTGGGAAGACCACACTTATTTTCACATTCCCCTGTGCCTCAGCCATTATCTTCTAAAAGACAACTTACTGTGCAAGGAGAAGAGTACAAAGGAGGAATAGAACTGCAAAGAAAAAAAGTTTCGAGTATCAAATGAAACTGTTAAACTACAAAAAAAGCTGTGAAAAACAGTATTTCTAGTCTTCGGAAGCCAGTTGTTCCATGCTGATAGTATTGACAGCTTTGTTAGCACTGTGTTTAAAGCTGTATACCTAACTGTATGTGGTTAGGTTCTGTAATCTCTTTTAGTCCAGGAGACTTTAAAATAAACTTTTTTTAATAAAAAAGCTAGCTCTACATTGCTTTATAACACGGTGGGCTCTGTCTTGTTCTGATGGCCTGCAGGACCTGTGTGGAGCCACGACGTGTGATACGCTGGGGATGGCAGACGTGGGGACGATGTGTGACTCAAAGAGAAGCTGTTCGGTTATTGAGGATGACGGCCTGCCTTCAGCTTTCACTACCGCACACGAGCTGGGTGAGTCCTTCGTGCACAACCCGTCACTGAGGCGCCATGCCTGAGCATGGTCACAGGGAAGACTCCCATCGGAGCGGATGGTGGGAGAGGATCTGGGATCCAGGATCCAGCAGGTGCTCCTTCAGTGTGGCTAAGAGATGCTGAGACCTGTAGCAGATGGGCCAATTTAGTCAATTGGAGAATCGGGGAGTTCAATGCAAAGACTGAGACTGGCAATCTAACAAAGCTGGGTGAGTCAGGATCAGGATGAAACAGGCTAAGGTTTCAAAGGGCCAGAAGAGGATTTTGCAGGAACTAGAGCAAGTTGTGGGCACCGGCCACCTCTGAAGATAATTTTAGGATTCCCAAAAATAACAAACCTTAACGACTGCTCTGTGATCAGAATTCTGAATTACCAGAGCATGGAAAGCTTGCACATATTACAAAATCCGGTTTACACCTTATTTTAGCATTGTCCAGCCCATCTCTCGAATGCACTTAACTGGTACAGAAAGCAGCATATTTCACTTCGTATACTTTGAAGCCCAAACTAGCTACGGCATGTTCATTTCCACAGTGTTTCATTTTTTTTCCATTATTCCAAATACATCCTACAGTAAATGCAGCGCACTGAAGCTAGGAACATACAGCCCAGGGCAAAAGCAGCAGCAACAGCCATTAACACTGGCAAAGCACACCCACATGGTTGTATGAGGAACTCAAGACAGCCACCAGGGAAGCTGTCATTACCTCATGCATGTGCATTAGCACTTCTTAACATAACACCTACGGCACTATTTTAGACACGAACAAAAGTGATTTTGACCACTGGTAAATGGTGTTTCTCACATTTGTCTGATCAAAAGAAATGAGTCATCTGGGCTGCACTGTTCAGTAAATAGTACTTGCCACAAGGCTCCTTCGGTCCAAGCTAGCATTATGCATGACAGGCTTCAAGCCCTAAAGTGACAGTTGCTATTAGGCTTGTTAAATGTGTTATCAAAGAGCTCGAAAAAGAATTACCACTCACAACAGATGCTGAAGTAGTTCCAGATGTAAAAAAAAAATCCCAGTCAGAAGAATCACATCCGATTCCTTGCAAGATGCGAGCTGTAGTGAGGGGTATGAAAAACACAATGAAAGAGTGTTAGAATCGAAAGCATTTGTTGAGTTTTAATTTCTTTAAGTATATACAATGATAATAAGAGCACAAGGTTCATTGACAGCACAACAGTAATAATAGTTAATAATACTATTAAAGCTTAGGGGTCTCTAGGTGAATGATCTCACTATGATGTATAACTGAATTGTGAAAAAAAATACAAATACGTGAAGCAAAAGGATTTCTGGAGAAGGTGGCAACATTGTAAATTCATTTAAGGACTAGTGCTGCGTTGAGTCAATGCTGTTTTTCCATGTGGAAAGCTTGGTTGCTTCATGTTGGCCATGAAGAGAGAAGTAGAGGTTAATCCCACCCTAAAAAAGAGAAAAAAAGAACAGATGCTGTTTTAATCCAAAGAATATTTAAAGAAAACTCAACTGACAACACATTTTTTCTTTCTCTCTACATTTCAGTGCACAATTAACCTATACTTTTATGTTTTTAATGGTACATGCATGAGAAAATCTGAATACCCATCAAAAACCCCTTAGTACTACTGTAGGTGATATTATATTTATATTCATTTGGCAGACAGTTTTATCCAAAGCTGATTTACAGGTTGATCTGTAATCCCTTTGGTCCAGAAGCTAAGGGAGCAAACGAGGGAGATATAGTGCTGACACATTTGATCACAATCTTATTTTAACAGGCAAACTACATTTTCCTCCCTGACAATGTGAAACAAAAATTACTGCAATGATTATAAGACATATGTTATTTATTAAGTTTTCATTTTACTACACTAGCACAATTATGCATCCTACAAAGAAAAACGTTCCATATTGGTAATATGTGAAAGCTGATTGGAATCTGAGCAGATGTGGCATGAATGAACAATCAACAAATAACTATTAGAACTAAAGGCGTTTGTTGTGTTTTAATGGTTCTCTATGGAAGCCTATTAGTGCCATAAATAAAAACAAATTGCATTTAAACAAGATAATACTGTGTTTAAACAAGATAGCATTGCATTTAAATGCAATACTTATTGTGTATAAATGAAATAAAATTGCATCTAAACAAGATAATTTTGCATTATTTCGAGATACGGGATGCTAACACATCACCACCAGCAACAGGACTCTCTTCATAAATGCATGACCCTGTTGGCTATGGCAGAATTCTGTGCACAATGCTGGATTCTTTTTTCTTGCATTCCCATATTTCATTATATTCATGTCTGTGCAATCCGACACTGAAACGCTGCTTCTTCTCCCTTCACATGACACATTTCTTGTCATGGGCTGTGTAATTTCATATTCAGATGTAGTTGAGGTAAGCATAGCATGTAAGCTTTTGGGGTTTTAATGCTTAAATACTCAACAATCGACTAATGGTAACAGTAAACCAACAGTAGCTACAGTTTAAATCTTACAGTACTGTTCAGTCATTGTAAATGTATTCTGTTAATTGTTTAAAGATTCATTCGAAGTTCATTGTTAAAAGTCTAGGCAACAACCTATCTAAATGTTTCAGCAGTTTCACAAGAAGAATATAATAAATTTGTAAAGTTGTCCTTTTTATGCTTTTCACAAAAATTGTGAAAATGACATCTTTAATCCAGGATTGCTCAATGACAGGTTGTTCAACTTGTCTTCGAAAATATTAATGCATATATATTACGATATATTCTGATATTAGACACAATTGTGTAAACACAATGTGATTGCATTTAAAAACAATAATTATTGTGTTTAATTGCAATAAAAACACAGTACTATTTCTCTGTGATGTTAATAGGTTTCCATATCTCTCAGTACACTTAATGGCTGTGGGTTACTAAACTGCTAAAAATACATGATGTGACTTGTATGTACAGTATATTTACCTATAGTTTTCCAACAGATTAAATCAAAGCCTTTTTACCTATGAAACTATGAAGACATGTTTAAAACCAAGAACAGAAACAATCTACAGTACACAAAGGGCTAAAATATATAAAACAAGCCACCCAGGCCTGATGTCAAATTCAATACCCTGGCTTCTTTCATGAAACGACTGGATGAGATCCTCAAATCAATTATCTACTGACTAATAAACGAGTTAGAACGACTGAATGGCCTCAATGTCATTGGAGACCTGTCTTATGTTGTGTTGTTCAACTGGAATTTGTGCAGTGGAGGGATGTAACAGCAGCGCTGGTTTGCTTGTCGTTCAGGACATGTCTTCAATATGCCACACGACAACGTGAAGGCCTGTGAGGAAGTGTTCGGAAAGCTAAAGGACAATCACATGATGTCTCCCACGCTCATTCAGATTGACCGCTCCAACCCCTGGTCCGCCTGTAGTGCGGCCATCGTTACCGACTTCCTGGACAGCGGCCACGGTAAGCTCCACCCCTAACAACGGCCATTTCACACTCTTAAAAACAAATGTTTCCCTCTAACTTTTATTGTGGTCCGGTAACTATCTCATGATACTGACCACGATCTTTTTAGCAACTTGTGGAAAGAGGTAAGGTTTCCTGAACATGAAGGATGGGAGTTCCATTTAATTCCTCTTGTAGTGAACACTTTGAGCCTACAGATTTTAATTCCATGAACAATTTAATATGAGGACACACTTCAGACCTGGGAAAACAACATAACATTTATTTTCCAGAAGCACAACCTCTATGCCATCTTTAAATGTTATTCATTTATTAAAAAAATGCTTAAACAGTTTTGTTTATGTTAAGGTATTAACATTAAACTGCTTAAAATTAACTAATGTGAAATAAGCAATGCTAAGAAAGTACAGTCCTTGGAGATGGATTTTATAGTCTTTTGAAAATCTTCCTAAACAATCTTGATCTTTAGGGAACCCATCACATTATATACAGTACATAAGGAGAGTTTAATTACACCTCACTGAGACAAATGGTTCTGTTGAAAACTCATTCAAAAAACACTAACATAAAATACATGCCCCGTTACATGCATAGCTTCCTAAGCTTTTCAAAAGGTGGTCAAGCTGGTCCAAATGAGATAAATCACCCCATCCATCTGCAGAAGGCTGGGATGCAGGGTTCATGGGGAAACAACAAATTTAAATAGCTGTAATCTAACCAATTGGACGAAAGTAGAAGGGAAGCTTTATAACTACCAGCAATGCTTTGGTTTTGGCACTGTAGTATATTTACAGATCCTTGTGAATAAAAATAGGAGTACATGGTTTTCTTATACCAGGATGAGAATGTTGGACTAGCTTTACCAAGGCTGCCAAGAAGGAACATAGCTAGCACTTTGAAGTGGTTCACACATGTGTGAGAATACAGTTAACAGCAGTAACCCCTCTCCCACTCCACACACACCTTTTGAGGTTTTTTCCTCACTTCAATTAAACACTTTGACCGGATTACTCAGCTTGCGTCTGAATACCTGATTAAAGAGGGGAGACATCTTATTTCTTCCGTTGTACAAGAACAGAAGTTCTCCTGTTGTAACACAACAATGCCATGTTTTTTTTCTTTCCTCTCAGAGGTGCGAGACTTCAGGGATTCTGGGAAGATTACAACCGCACACACAGAACCGTTTTACAACTGCAGCACTTAATTTGCAATAAAATGTGAAATGCAGGAAGTTTTAGAGGGCATAGATTTGCCACACGTGAATTACTGTAAGAGCAGAGATTTCAAAGATTCCCTAAATATTTTAACCAGGGATTTCCTGGAATCTCTGGTTTCACATTCTTAAACAGAGAGCATTAACACATACCTTCCATTCTGTTTATGCATGTACATTTTAGAAAAATAGAGCATATGAATTTTGGATAAAGATTTAATAAGCTTTGCATAATTTTGATTAATTGATCATTTGAAGAACTGAGGAAAAGGACAGAATCCCAGAAGATATACTGGTGTAAAGCAGGAGTGTCAGGTGGTGACTTTCAAGGTCATTGTTGATTAACCGCACTGATTATAGATAAATCTGCCGGTTCAATAGACAGCCAGTGCACCTGCTCCCAATAAGAATTTAATCGTTTCCCGATAAAAAGTTTGTGGATTTCTTGCAGTTGAAGGTAATTAGTTTCCTTTGATCCACTGCATCTTTGACTTCATTTCTGTTTATGACCCAGCTTTTCACAGTGTTCATGGTGTACCTGCTATTATTTAATGATCATAACGTGTAATTTCTGTGGTTTGTGGGGTTTCAGTTTAGTTTCTCGATGTTACTTCACTGCTGGTTGTCCCAGACAGGCAGTACAAAGAGTTGAATTAGTATTTACAATTTCCCTGTTGTAGTTTTAAACATGATTGTTTTGATAGTGCCTTGCCTCTTTTGAAATTATGTTAGAAATACTGTTTACTACATGCAGTCACTGATTACGTGTACAATTACAATAGCTTTTATGTGGGAACTCTGAAAGATACCGGGACCAGTCTTATTAAAAAAAACAGCTGAAGTTGAAAATACCACAGTGAATACACCAACAATAAACAAGGCTCACAGCTGGATGCTAAGAGTCTTTGTCAAGCACAACTGCACATGAATGCCATGTAAATATAGTGTTAATAAAAGATCAGTCTTCTGTGGAAAGAAATATGCTAGCTCCCCTCTTTTAACCATCTTCCAGATTGATTAAGTTTTTGAGCAAGATGCTGTAACGCCCAAAGTTACCTGGTAGTAACAAATCTAAGAAAAAATGCCATCAGAGATCAGAAGACTTTTGTCAGGTTTTTGTCTAGTGTTTAGTGGGTGCACAGAATCACTCCACTGAACATTACTGAAGCTCATGGGTGGGGGGTATATAATGTATATTTTACACGCCTGGAAAATCCAAAGCCATTGATTTTTAAACAAGATGGGCTTTTCATATTTTTTCATTCATCCAACAAAGCAGAAAATATGTACTGACTTTAGGTTCAGGTTTATGGGAGACCCTTATGGCTCCAAACTGCCACATGTTTCAAGCAGTTAACAGGGGTTTCTAAGAGCCTACTAAAAGGTTAACGAGAGCACACTTGTTTCTGGACGAGATTTTGTCTCTGGACAGTATGTGGTGCAGAGTCGTATATCTGCTTTCTCGGCAGGGAAGTGTCTTTTAGCAGCTCTCCGTCATGGGCCATCAGAATTTCTCAAGCACTGTGTCATCGAAGCACGTTAAAAGGTCACACAGGGGTGATTGCTAGAAGGCGCACTCCATAATGACCACAGCGCTTTTAAATACAAAGCATGCAGCAGTTTGAACTTCTCTGCTGACCTCAGAGCAGATTAGTGCAGCTAAACCAATAGTACAGAATGTCTGTGCTAAAGCATGACTCACATTACACGTTGCTAACTGCTAAGTTCATTTGATCACCAAACAAAACACTGACAAAACTGTATGCTTACATTACAGTTTAAAACGGCCTGAAGATTGTTCACAGTTATTTACACAGGTAGTGATTGCCTCATTTGGTTTAAACTCAAAACTTTTGATTAAAATAAACATCCTTAGATGAATCCGGTGAACAGAAAATAAAGCTGTATTTTAAATGGCCAGGGGCCTTGCTGAATCACATCTTGCGCCAGTTGTTTTAATGATATATTTCAACCAGGTGTGCGCCAGCTTAACTCTCCCAGGGGAACTGAATTTTTTTGGGGAAGAACAAATACAGTCATTATGTATTCACCCATAAGCAAGATTTTGCAGGTTTAATTTGCAGTAGCTTTTAAAATACATTTTATTAGTATTATTATGAATAGTAGTAGAAGTGGGGTTTATGAACAGTAGTTGCAGTGTAAGAAAAGCAGTTAATTGTATTATTTTTAATTGCTTGAGAGTTTATATGACCATACAGGAGAAAACACAAAACTTTGTTCCTGTTGTTGTAAAAAAAACTTGCGTCAGAGGCAGAGTTTGGAAGATTAAGCAAAGCTTTTTCCAGGCGTACTGAGACGATAATCATCCAAGACCTCCTCAGCTTGCATTGGAGTTTTCCTCATGACAGAGCAGAAAGAAATGAGAAGTGCAAAATAACACAGAGAATTCCCTCGTCTTCAGAAAGGTTGGAGGGGGGGGGAGGGGCGGAGAGAGCATGCTCTTCAAGGGCCTTTGTCTTGTTCTGCAGGTGACTGTCTGCTCGATCAGCCACAGAAGCTCCTTGCCCTGCCAGAGGTGCTCCCTGGGACCAGCTACAGCCTGAACCGCCAGTGTGAGCTTGCATTTGGCATCGGGTCCAAGCCCTGCCCCTACATGCAGTCCTGTACTAAGCTGTGGTGTACCGGCAAGGCCCGAGGGCAGCTGGTCTGCCAGACCAGGCACTTCCCCTGGGCCGACGGTACCAGCTGTGGGGATGGGAAGTCGTGCCTGAGGGGCGTCTGCACCGAAAGACACAACCTGACCAGAAGCAAGGTCAGCAGCTCTGAGCCCTCCCAGCCTGGTTCTGCTGTGGTGTGGGCATATGACTATTCCTACTGCGGTTAGCAATTTTAGATTGAAGGTCTTCACTTTCTTGCAAAGCAAGCTTGTCTGAGAGCAAAAAATGACTGGTTTTGTCTAGTGTTTAGTAGGTGCACCGAATCATTCCAACTGAACATTATTGCAGCTCATGGGTGGGAGGGTATAAAGTGTATATACTGTATTACACACATGGGAAATACAAAGCCATTAATTTTTAAATGTAATGGCCTTTTCTCATTTTTTCATTTATCCAACAAAGCAGGGAATATTTGCTGACTCTAGGTTCAGGTTTATGGGATAGCCTTATAACTCCAAACTGCCACATGTTTCCAGCAGTTAACAGAGGTTTCTAAGAGTCTACTGAAAAGTGAATGAGAGGACACTTGTTTCTGGACGAGGTTTTGTCTCTGGACAGTGTGCGGCGCTTCAGTTGTGTTTGCTCCTCTAACAGGTGGACGGCCGGTGGGGAACATGGGGCCCATTCGGCACCTGCTCTCGGACATGTGGTGGGGGAGTCCAGCTGGCTAAGAGGGAGTGTAACAACCCTGTGCCAGCCAATGGTGGCAAATACTGCCAAGGTGTGCGCGTCAGGTACCGTTCCTGCAACCTGGACCCCTGTCCTGACACAGGTAAGGTGTAGTGTTTCTCCTGGACGGCATGTGAGCTGGTAGCACACTAGAGTATTTGCTGCACTTTACGAAGGCCTTAATGAACAAAAGGGAACCACAGTCATCTTGAGTCATTGCTTGGCTGAGGAACCATTAGTGGAGAGCTACCATCTGTGGGACAATGACTGAAGGCATCTGAAGTCAAAATCCCCCCTAAAATGTTAATTCATTTTTAGACAAAAAGATAATTGAAAGATTTCTGGTGTTATGCAAAGGCCTTCCTTTTCAGTACAAGCAAAAAAGTTAACAAATTATATGATTGTTACCTTCAATGGAATTCTTCAAGAGCTCTCCTAATTAAGCTATTTATTTATGTCCAGTTTGTTAGAAATATGCTCTTTTTTGCAATCTACTAAAGTTCACAGAGACCCAACAATTTGTGTTGCTTTCAGCAGAAAGTTTCAAATTCAACCATGTGATTTGTCAGCACACTTTGTGATTCTGTGATTCGCTGTTCCATTTCCAGTATGCGTCTTACTGATGAAATCCTAACAGCCTGTTTTTATTTTGATTTGCTTCCAAAAGGTAAAAGTTTCCGCGAGGAGCAGTGTGAAGCTTTCAATGGCTTCAGTCTCAACACGAACAGGCTGACCCCATCAGTAGTGTGGGTCCCCAAATACTCTGGGGTATCGCCCAAGGACAAATGCAAGCTCATCTGCAGAGCAAATGGCACAGGCTACTTCTACGTTCTCGCCCCTAAGGTCAGTAATTAAATATGATTAAACAAGTTATGTAATATAATATATTGCAATGTGTTGCACTACAAGAATATACAAAAAAACATTTGATTAAACATCGAAAAGTACTGAATTGTGGAGTTTGTATGTTCTCGCTATGCTCTCCTGGGTTTCCATTGGGTACTCAGGTTTCCTACCACAGTCCTAAGACACATCTGCAGGTTAATTCGCTTCTGGGAAAATTGGCCCTGTTGTGAGTGTATGTAACCTGCGATGAACTGGTGTCCCATCCAGCATGTATCCTGCCTCGCACAAGATGCTTGCCGGGATTGGATCCAGCTCCTTCCTGGACCCTGTATTAGAATGGATGAATGGAAAGTACTTTATTTTCCATAATAATCATCTCCCTGCATCTCTCCTCCCTTGTCAGTCTCCCTCTGAATCAATTGGCCTGTTCGTCCGGTACCATATCAGGCACTAACATGTGAGCACAGCAGAGGTTCCCAATGAGTCCAGAAAACCTCTGCTAGTTTTATGGAAAAAATTGCATCAGAAAAAAATCTGTATAAATCAAATCAGAAAAACTGAAGTAATGTTAAAAGAGGAAAGTAGATACAACAGTCAAGACTTAAATGTCAGAACCAACATTACAAAAAAACATTGTATCACATGGCTCACATGGCTATCAGTTGTCATGCTTTTAATATATTTGCATGAACTTAATGGTTCTATTTGGTTTTATATGTATGCTTCTTTGGGGAAGATGTGTAAGGAATAATGAAATGGTGTTCTAAAAATGTACTGTATGCATGCATGTGTATATTGAACATGCAAAGGTAGTGGATAAATACAGGAAAACAAACAACAAGATGGCCTACTACTAACTGAACAAGGAGAAAACCACTGCAGCCTCCCGGTACTGTTCACTATATAATTGTCCTTCATGCCTGCTCCTAATGGCATGCTGACACAGAAGAGCCAGTACTGTACTTCACTACCGTTAAAAGAAAAGAAGAAAAACGATTATATTGCCTTAAAAGGAATGCAGGAGAGCTTATCTCTTGAAGATATCCAAGTGTGGAGTGAAGGGTGTCAGATTAAGGAGTGCAGGTCTGTCGTTGTGGGAGAGAATGGAAAGAGACCCATTGAGAACAGCTACCTCTCACAGCTGCACAGCATCAGCAGCAGCAGTTTATTCAACAGAAACAGAAACACCCCTTTAAATCACTCTTAGTGCTGGCTTTTTATCTCCACCCTTGCCTATACGGTACTCATGATTTTCTTTGTGGTTGGGTACAGAAGGGCAAGATCATTCGATCTTTGCAAAAAATTCAAATCGCAAAAGACTTGCAAAGGGAATAAGTAAAAATAGTTTTAAAATAAATAAGTACTTTTCTAGATGTCTAAAATGAACTGCCCATAAATAATTTTGTTGGTTTCTGCATTTTCTTCCCACCTTTCTTCAGGGTGATGTACTTGGATATAGACATTGGCTGATATAGACTTAGACAGACTCAGGACATTGCTAAACACTCTAGCATTTAAGATAAGGGCCAGATAAAACTCGAGGTCATCTTTAAAATAAATAATCTGTTTCTGTAAATTCAACAATACCAAGGCATTATGCCGTAAAATGTGATATAAAGAATGAATTAGCCTTCATGCAATTGGAAAGCTCTCAGTGAATGCTAAAAGAAAATGACAGTCAAGCTACAAAGCAATAGTTGAAATTAACTATAAAACTGGAAAATTAGTTAAACATGAAAAGTGAACAGCAAACACAGTAAAGCACATTTAAAATAGCCATGTCGGTATGGGAGGGATTCAAGTATGTAATGGAGACATTGAAATCTTCTAAAAAACTCAAGAAGCACACATTGTATGAGCCGAGTGCCTGCAATCTGATGTCTGAAACTGAGAAAATAGCTACCACTAAGTCCTTCAATCCCAGGTCAAAAAAGAGCACTTATGTTCAGAAATATATTGCTGTCCAGATGAAATGAAACCTCCCGCAGAGATTTTGTAATCTTTCCTTGTAAGTGAAGACTTCTTTTTATGACGAACAGGCTTTGTAGGCAACGCTTTTCTATTAGCTAACGGTCCAACCAATTTTTGTAATAATAGCCCGATTTTTGCCCAGGTCGTGGATGGGACCCCTTGCACTCCCGACTCCTCGTCAGTTTGTGTGCAGGGAAAGTGCATCAAAGCCGGGTGTGATGGGAAACTGAGCTCAAAGAAAAAGTTTGACAAGTGCGGCGTGTGTGGCGGAGACAACAAGAGCTGCAAAAAGGTCTCAGGACTATTTACGAAACCCATGTAAGTGTGCAGTGGGCCTGTTGCGTTAAGGACAGGTCTTTTAATTAGGAAAGATAGCTCCCCGAAACTGTGAGGATGGGATTAACAGCTACATGAGTTAATCTACTGCATTTTAAGAATTCCTGGTATATTAAGAAAGTGTTATAAATGTATCAAAGAAGAGCAGGGTGTGGGAATAGCTTCTTAGCAGCTAATGCTTGTACAGTTGTAACATGTCTCTCACCAGCTAGGCATCCTACTTTGATCTCTCTCTTCCACTGTGGTGCCAAGATACACAGCTAATATGAAACGCCGCCCTACTATTTGATGTTTTGCAGCCACGGTTACAACTTTGTTGTGATGCTGCCAGTGGGAGCTTCCAACATTGACATCCGACAGCGCGGCTACAGGGGGATGGTGAACGACGACAACTATCTGGCTGTGAAGAACAGCCAGGGGAAGTACCTGCTGAATGGGAACTATGTGGTGTCGGCGGTGGAGAGGGACATCATGGTGAAAGGCAGCCTGCTCCGTTACAGCGGGACGGCTACGGCGGTGGAGATGCTCCAGGCCTTCAAGCCCCTGCAGGAGCCCCTGACGGTGGAGGTCCTCTCGGTCGGGAAAATGACCCCGCCGCGGGTCCGATACTCCTACTACTTACCCAAGGAAAACAAGGAAGAAAAGATGGTGTACAAAAAGGACGGGAATGACCATTCGCACAACAGTGTCCTGGTGGACACCAACAAGATAGAAGGGAGTAAGCCGGAGTACATAAGGCCGATGTACAAATGGGCAGTGGGCAGCTGGGAGGACTGCTCTGTGACCTGCGGCAATGGTTTGCAGAAAAGGTCAGTGGAGTGCCTTGACACCGATGGGAAATTAGTGACCGACTGCGACACTGCGCAGAAGCCCAACGACATCCGTTTGTGCGGCGACCCGTGTCCCGTGTGGAGCATAGGAGAGTGGTCCCCCTGCTCCAAAACATGCGGGAAAGGGTTCAAAAGGCGGGTTTTACGCTGCATGACTCAGACCGGCCTGCTCCTACCCCGAGACCACTGTAACAGCAAGAAGAAACCGCAGGAACTTGACTTCTGCACGTTGCGGCCATGTTAATGAACCCCAGCCGCCAGGCCCATCGCTTACAGGATCTGTCAAACGCATTCGGCACAAAAGTCAATGATCCAGACCGATGTGCTCTGGTGCATCGGCTTATACGGGGGCAAAACTTGCTGAGAGGAGCAGTAAATCGAGAGAGGTACGAACTGTAGGCCATCGATTCAAATGACACAGAGTGGGAGTTACACACAGAAGTCTACCTCTAATAAAGAAAAAAAAATATTGTGATTTGGACACTGACAGTGTTTTTGGGATTCAGTCTTTTAGAAACCGATAAGATGCCAAAGAAAGTACATGAAATGAATTAAGAATCACTGGAATTTTAGGAAAGCATATATTGTTCCACATAAGGTCTTGACTTCCCCTCACTTCAAATAAGCAAATGTTTTTTAACAATTTTTCTGCAAAAGAAAAACAGTTATATCTCTTCTTGTTGTTTTCTGCTAAGATCCACAGAAAGGGATGCTGCATAAAATGTGTGTACTGTGACTACGTCTAGGATTAAATAATGAAACTGACACACCCCTCAATGTTTTGACCCCCAAAACTTTTAAAAGTAGAGATTGGAGTGACAAGTGTCGATAAACATACTAATTGTTATGGGTGATTGAATACAAGCCTATACTTGAAAAGCAACCAAATTTTGATTCAAGCACTTCTTTGAAGTCCTAAATGCATAAGGTAAATATCTCTAAATAAATGTCGTTTACAAGATTTATTTTTAGCAGTGTATTAGTATAATCACACAATATTAGATTCTCAAAATTTAAATTCACTCTGAAAAAAAATGAACCCTACCAAAATAATTTTGAAATTTGAAATGCCCGCATCAGTGTAAATACAATTCTTTATATATTTTTCTAAACCATTCTTCTTGCACAAAACATTAAAAAATACAGAAAAAATCCAAAGATATATATTTCCTAAATGTATAAATGTGTTGCTTAAAAGTTTAATTTATTCACCATTTTCATAATGTTACAAATAATGTTTCTGTATCACAAATGTACAAATCCCAATGCTCAATGCAAAATGGGATTATCCCTTTACTGATGTGCATGCCTAATGAAAATTAAGTGTCCAGTTTATTAGACTGATAAAATTTAGTGTTTTGTATAAAACAAATTATACATGTGATTAGAATTCTGTATATGAAGAACGCTGTACTTTGAAACATGAAAGCAAAAGTCCTTCCTATAAGGAAATGAAAGTGTACACAAAAACAACAAATTTTAAAAATATGACTTAAAACAGAGGTATTAATAAATGCCTGTCAAACCCTGGAACAATGCATGGATAAAATGTGCATTAAATTATTTATAGATTACATATATAGGTTTGTGTATGCAGAAAGTAACACTTTTTTGTCTTTTATTTTAGGGACTCAAATGTTACCAATGCAATACAGAATGAAAGTATGTACTGTATCATACATATATTTCTTTTCTTGAAAAAAATTGTATTGCTGTACTAATGCTTTCTTACCTGGTGTGGTCAACTGTGTCTTGAAAAAGCTGTATTGATTCAGCTTTCCTTTTCTTCCCTCTCAGTGTAGATATATGTGTGTAAGGTTATAAAATGCCTATGTACTGCAAGGAGCTCACTCTACTCAGTCACTTTATCACTGCTTGAAGTCCCCTTAGCAAAAGCATAAAGGACTGATGCATTAAGCCATTTCTTCTTTACAAAATGCCTTCTTCAGTTGAAGCACTTGGTGTGATTAAACAAAGGTGCTTCTCATCATGGTTCAATTCACCTCACAAAGTAACTTTTTCAGCAAAACAACCTGCACAGAAAGGTAATCAAAAGTTAAATGAATGGAAATAATCTGAGGAATATTAACCAGGGCCTTACAACAAAAAAAGTCATGGGACACGGACAAAAAGGAATATATGCAGACAGTAATATTGGGTCTCCTCCACATTACTTGTCCATGCGTAGTTTGGCTGAGGTTTGCAGGATGGTTATATACTGTACCATGTCGAATGATAATCAGAGGGATAAAAGGAAAAAAGGCAGTTAGACACAGAGACACCTGACGATGACTGCACGCTCACTGAGAACAGTCCCTGTCTCGGATTTACTCCTCTACCTGGTTTTCTTGCAGTTGTTGAACTTTAGGATTTTGGCAGATACTGCTTTAGTTGGTCCTTATCCTTTCTGTTCCTTGCCAGCAGTGCAGCTGCTAATGTCAAGCCCTGTCTGGTACAGTTGCCGTCAAAAACGTAAATTATTTCAAACAACAAATCGGTTAAAGGCCTAGTTTTGGTCAATGCGCATCCTCAAATCTGACATGTAGTTTCTCCCACTGTATGTGCTGAGTTTTTTATAACTATTTTAAATGAGAATCCTGTATTCCATTAAACCACATATTTTTGCTGTTTTGTTTTTTTTGGTTCGAGGGGACCACATCTTCCATCTAAAAGATGGTTCCTTTATTACTTGTAATTTTGTTTTCTTTTGCACATTGTACAGCAAAAGACTTTACACCTTTTGTACTGGCTGCTCTGTATACTATGTATACATCCATTCAGCAGTGCACCAATAAAATAATGTAAAAAGAAGTTTTAGTTTACAGTCGACGTTTTGAATTGTCTGTGACATTTCCAAGTATTTATTCAAAATAAAATCATTTAGAAATTCTTTTTTGGAACCTGCCTTGCTCCACATTTAGACATCTATGAAATCATGAATAAGTGAAAGTTCATTTAGAAATGAAAAAACACTTTGAAGCCTTTTTTGCATTCAAAGTAATGTTGGTTTTTAAACATGAAAAAAGCTGATTCGTAGAAGGACGATCAAAAATATTTTAAATATCCTCACATACCATGTCACATACAGCTACCACAGGAATTTAATATTGGCACTGCAAATAAATACAGTATTTCTGTAGGGAATCTATTTCTGTAAGCAGTTCAATGCCACAGGTATATTCCAGGTATGCCATTTGATGTGAAATAGCAATTGTGAACTTAACAATAAATTTAAATGGTCATGTTTCATATTTATGTAAATACTACATCCATTGCAGGACACATTATCATACAGCATTTGTTTTATGTCTTTACCATGGTCATTAAATGACATTCTCAGTAACTCCCAACCAGGCACACAAGTTCTATGAACACCTTAACTGAGTGTATTCAACATTGAAATGTCAAGAATAATGAAATCATCAAAATTGGAGTGGTTTTGGCAATTGACTCTTTTCCTGGGAGAAGCAGGAATTTTTGTTAGCACGCTCGGCATACTGAAAATCTTGCACCGAAGCACAGATTTTTCGGTCGCTATAAAACAAGCCACCTGTTATTGGTCTATAATACTGAAAAAAATAGAACTTGTTTTCTTTAGCCCTGAAATTAAGGTTCTCATGGAGCTTTAAGTGATTAATAAAATAATTATTCATCCATATATTGGTCTAAAATCACCAGAATCCTGAACTGCAGCTAAATTAGTCAGGTGATATAAGGAAGTTTCATATTGCTTGACAAAAGGGTGTTTCCTCCAGGCAGAAAATTAATGTATGGCCTTTTTCATGCCAAAAGAAGTTGGAATAGCCAAACACACAGCATGAGAAAATATCCTTATTCACCATCTCTGACAAACTGGGTAAAAATATATCAGTGATATATCAAAAATATATCTAGTGACAGCCACAGTCTTAAATTATCAATTGCTTGGGTTATCATTCCAAGTTTCAGCATAAGGATCCAGCATAATTTCAGAGAGAAAACTGAGCAGGCAGTTGGGAAGTGAGATGGAGAAATACCCAGGGAAAGTTCTTACTTTGAGTTAGCTGGGTGTAGCTGCAGACATTTAAAACAAATAGATTGATTTTGAAAGATGCATCGTTATTAACCTATCTGTTTTAAACAGAAATTTTAGTTAAATCTGTGTTATAGTATAATAAGCCCTCCCTACAACTGGCACTAACTCATGTGTCAGGGCGTCTGTGGTGTGCCAGTGGGGATTGTCCATATTCTCGTGATTTCCCAAATATGTACAGGAGTCACTGCTAGACAGCCAAGTCAGAAAACAATTAGTGATTTCAAATTGGGTGGATACTTCATAAAAACTGCTGCTGCTGCAGATTCAGATTTAAAAAAACAATGACAAACGGGATCCAAAAAGAACCTAATCTGAAGGGAGTAACTGCCCATCAGCTCAACCCTATTTTTGGCTCATTATCCACCACATATTGAGACGAGATTATTTGTGGAAAAAAATCAAGCATTCCAATCAAATCTCTCTGGATATATTTCAAATATAAGGCAAAGGAATCTCTCTCCAGGCTGCAATGTCCTATTAGGGATTTTTCCTTTTACTCCTGTGTCAGCAGACACTACGCTGTGTTTTTGCAGTGCAACTGTATTCTTACAGTGAAAGAGACTAACAGAACCTTTGATGTGTGTTCATTTAATACAGGTCATGCAGATAGAAGTACAAAGGAAATAAATGGTTACATCACGAATCCCCTTAATTTAGGACATATATCAGAACTATTAACGAATGGCATTTGTTTCCCTCCCTGTGTCGCACTGTGTATCAAGGCATATCCATTCACCTGGGTTCATAATCAAATTTGGAAATACAGTAGCACTGTGGCACAGTGGCTGACATTGTTGCCTTGCAGCACTGAGGCCCTGAGTGCAATTCCTGGGCTTCTATCTCTGTAGAGTTTGTATGTTCTCCCCATGCTCACTTGGGTTTTTGCTCGGCGCAAAAACGTTAATTGGCTTCTGGGAAAATGAACACTGGTGTTACACCCAGGGTGTACCCTGCCTTGCCCCTGATATTTGCAGAAAAGGATCTGGCTCTCCCACAACCCTGTATTGGATAAAGCAGTTAACAAATTGATGGATGAATGTGTTTATGTAACCTAACTTCAAACCGAAACTTTTTATTGTTTTATTATGATACAAAAAGACAATTACTATAAATGAGCCCGGTCATTGGAGTAGTCTCAATAGGTTTCATGAAATAACATGTCCGTTACACTGAAGGCTCACAGTGTTAAACACTAATAGTCTTCAGTGTGATGAATGTTTAACATTCACAAACAGCAAAGACCATGTCTTTTGGCATCCCATGCATTTTACAGTTCACACATTTTAAGTTTATCTCAGGATAAAAGTACACCGATGCTTACAGGTTCAGGAGGAACAAACTGTTTGCTGGGAAACACTGTCTTAACTTCGTAGAAGACCTGAAAGGTAGATTTATTTTCTGTCCCTGTTCCTCCTTCACATCCTGAGCCTGGTTCTCTGACCAGCACACCCTTTTATAATAGGCACAGCTGAGATGAGAAACACCCATGCTCCCAGTAAAGCTAAACCCCAAATCTCAAAACTGCTAAACCCTTTAATGGCTAGATGAGAAAGACAGTCCTGCACGCATAGCAGTAAACTCCCTTATGAATATTTCTTGAATTTCTCATAATATTTTCAAACATTCGCTAAGGTTTTACATTTCCTTTGCAGTGATTCCCAGTGGTTAGACATGCCTTTACTGTGCTTTTTCTCCTTGATGGATGTAAGTACATGAGTCAACCCAGGTCAACTTTTGCTGGTCATTTTTTTAGAGATATGGATCATGGTAAAGTACAGTGAAGGCATCTTAGAACCTTTTTGTTTAGCATTCTAAAAATACAAAACTTTCAAGTTAATTCACCTGAAAAGCTTTAAAAACGTGTTAGGTAGAACTTTCTGGAGGGATTCATGAAAGTCATGTGGAAAAAGCAGTTTATGTCTCCATTTTATTTTGAGTAGACAACATGACCTAAGCATGGCTGCCCGATCTTCACACACCCTCTATGCGAATAAGGTTAGATAGCTGAGCTAATGCTGTCTGTTTCCCACTAGGGTTTGAACTCTTGACCTTACTCACGCAAAAGCAAGGGCTTAACATCTTTGCCACAACATGCCTGCTTATCTGCCTCCCAATGGGTTATATATATCAAGAGTATGATACCAGAGAGCTGATAGAATTTGATGATAGACTTTAGAATTTAGCTGAATTAGCCATTTAAATACCCTGGAAAATTAGTCACAGACCAAACACATCATGCCAGTTAATCCAGCTTCATTGTGATGAGAATACAGGCTGCTCCTAGGTTTATTGCGACTCACTGCACATTGGGGTAACGTCAAAGATGTGGCTTTGGGTCCCGTGGAACTATACAGTGTATGTCCTCTCATCCTGATCCTGCTATTCCTAACTCACTTTTTTATTGGGTCACACACAGACAACTGGATACGAATCTCAGAGCCAAAAAGTCTGCTGGAGTCTCTGGCCAGCTAATGACAAGATGGAAGGGAAATGGAATTCTTCAGCACAGGGAAAATCCTACTCACCAGTATGCCCTTATATTTCCTGTTGAAAGTAACTGACCTATAAACCCAATTCTTTATTCCTGCCCCCTTCTCTACATTTTAGCTCGATTGTCAAAAAGGTGTGTTTTGTGTGGGGAAGGGGAGAATGCCCCAGCTTCGCTCTGGCTGGACTGCGGCTACAGCAACATCGTCAACAATAAGCGGACGACTCCGGGAATAATTAGCAATAACAGTCAGGCAACTTTTGGCAACATCTGACTAAGAGCAGAATCCTGTAAAGTTTCATGTCCCTAATTCAGAAAGGGATTCACTGTTCTGGATTTCCTTTGCCAGGAAAAAAAAAACTATCATAGACAGGAGGCTACGGTGTAAAATTTGATATTTGAGCTTTCAGTAGTCAAGGAAATCGATATAGAAAAACACATTTCAGTGATAATGAGGTCAAAGGAATATACTGTCAGGAAGGGAGATTAAATAAATTCATACCTGTACTTCTTTCAGTCTGTCACTGTAGCATATGTATTGCACTATACAGTATGCTTTACATATTGCTTTCCATTTTATTTATTTGCTACTGATTAGTCAATTTACTTGAAACTGTTTTCAAATTGAGCTGGTGCATTTCACCAATTTATTAATCATTTAACATTGCTAACCGCTGCACAAATTTAAATAAGCATGTCTGCTGAGCAAATAAGTGTGGGCAGAGCAGGAAAGAACCATAAATATTTGCGAATACAAAATTGCCATAAAGAATCTTCCAGAAGATCAGCCACACTGTAAAGTATTTTTGTGCATCATCACAATCATTCCACACAGAATGACTCTCAAACTTTCTGATAATGCGAATACATACAGTACATCATTCCCACATCTTTCTTGGATTATGAGTAAGTAAGTTATGCGGTCATTCGTATTTCACTAAAGCTAGTTGCTTCGAAACTGCTATACCATTAGAGAAAAAACGAATCTATCGGAAACTAAAAATTCTGTTGAATGTAGAAAAACTACTGGCATCTGCACCTCTGCAACGCACTCATCACATCAGCTATTTGAAACTTAAAAAAAATCCCATCCCACACCGAAGCACAGCAATTGTGCCATGATGTCTGTCTCTCTCCCTGACCTTTACAAAGAAGTAGCTGCTCACAGGCTGACCCTGTCCAGAGCCCAGAGCTGAGAATCCTTTCTCTGGAAACTGAATGGCTGTCAAAACCTGACTTCACTCAAACCGCTGCTTTAGTGGGCTGGTTATTTCTCAAAGGCACTGTGACAATGATGAGACCCATGAACTGAACCTCTGATGCCACATACAGTACATTGTAAAGAAACTAACACGGAAACACCACGCAAATTAAAACACATTTCCGAATGTGTGATTTATGAATGTTTGCATCACCCAATTCAATTAAGAACAATAACAGCATTTTTAAAGATTGTCATTGTTAACTGAAAATTAAATCTGGGAGTAAACACACTTGATGGATGGCTTTAGTTTTGGTTAGTGTACATAACGCAGGCAAATCAAGCATGGAGCACTTATATCAGCTGAAGAGGGAAAAAAATAAAATACCATTAATAACCAGATTGATGGAGTACATTACACACACTAGACCAAATTAAATAATTGCAAACCTTGTTTTTTAACCTTATCAACCTTTTTTTAACCTTTTCAAACTTATCGCTTCTTCTGGTAGGGATTTTAGTTATGGAAAATAGTAAAGCAAAGTAGCATAAAGAACACACAACCACTGCAAGCCTACAGAGAAAGGGACAGTAGAGAACAGCCAATCACATCTATCCACCATTACTCAGGGAGGTGGGAAGAAACAAGAATAGCCAGTGATCAGTGCTTCCCTTAAAACTCTTTATCTAAACCTGTCATGCATTCAAATTTTGTCCTCATCTTTGAAATCTGTGTGAATTATTGGACTGAGCTGCGCTAGAAGAAAATGCAGTGCATAAAATATAACTGGTGCTCACAGAATCCAAGAAATGTGGTGTTAGCCTGCAGAAAGAAAATTGAAGATGCTCATCTAATTTCCATTTCACAATATGTATTACTTAAAAAAAAATCCGGTGGCACATGGATGAGGCAACTAGCACTGCTATCTAAGAACACTTGGGGTTTGAATTTGGCTCTGGACTAGAATGGCCCTTCTGTGTGGTGTTTCCTTGCTCTTTCTGTGCTCATGAGGGTTTCCAGGTGGTTCAGTGTCCCTCCACATTCCGAAAACATGCGGGCTAAATTAAACAGTCTCTCCATGTTCTAAGTCCCCTTGTGCGTGTGTGAGCTCTGTGATGGACCCTCCTTGTGTTCTGTGATGTGCACTGGGATGCTGCTCAAGTAACAGGCAGCTTTCTGATCATGGATAGATTAATAATATACTGTATCTCCCCTGGATCGACTGCAGATGGAGGTTCTGTAATGAAACAGGAAAAATAAAACCACACCAATGTGCACCAGCACACCTTGTAATTAACCAAAAATGGTTACATATTTTAGGTAATATTTTATGGTTTGTTAAAATGTCACTAAATCACCTTTAGTGGAGTTTTTAATTATGGGTTTTGTCAAAGTATGTAACCTGTTGAAATGTTTAAGGAGAATGTGCAAAAAGAAGCTAATGTTCTGAATGAACACAAGGTCACAAGGGCACTATTTTTATGAAGGCAAAATACAGCTCTCTGCACTTTGAGAGGAAAGACTGCAGTTCTTTTACGGACGTCATTCAATCATATAAAACATTTAAAGCAGGGATAATTTCAGTCTATGAACATGAGATCATAAAGGTGAATATTATTTAAATAAAGCTAAACTGTGCATTTGCAATAATAAAATAATGAACCACTGTATCCATGTTTTACAAATGCTACTTATAAAAGATATTAATGATTTTGAAAGCCAAGTGAAATTACACTTTGCAAATGAAATACACATTTCATATCCATATACAATCCTTATGAGATTCAAATTAGGGTGAAGATCGACGTAGTATTTATTCTATTTAACTTTTCTTAAAAACAGTATTGGAAAAATACAGTACTACAAAAGCATGTGCTTGATGTCTGCTTTATTTTTCTCATAAATTGGCCACCAAACATGGTGAACAATAAACATGAACAAGTGTTTTCCTCTTAAAAGAACACATCTGCAAGAATAAAAACAGAACAAAACAAATATTCAAGTACTAAAAATAATGTTCCCCTATGTGTGTTGCATTAAGAGTTATGAAAAAGAGTTTATATGATTTTCATGGGCATTTTTGGGCACATAATTCTGTGTTGGGAGGTTTAATTGAAAGTAGATAGAAAGAAATAAAAGCAAAATCCAAAGTGAAAAGATTATGGAATAAAGAAGCCCAAAATGCCTATAAACAAATATTTTGCACTTTATGTTTATCGTGCACCTACTGCTCAGGGGCTCCTGCTGTAATCTAAAGCACTTTCCATGCTAACAAAAGTTCTACTGTTTCTAAATAAGTAGATTTCCATTATTCAAATGCTCATTACCATTAATGTGGGAGGACAGACAGATTAAAATCCAGGCAGACACAGAAATATACAGAGATCAGCTGTGAGATAAATGATAGAAGGCACAGACGGATATCCCAGCATGCACTTTCAGGAGAACGGCCAAGCTAAGGGAGAGTGTTTGGTGATTTGTTGCCACTTCGAAACGCTGACCTCAGGTTTGTAAAAGCGAAAAGGAGAAGGAGTGTCAGCAAAGAATTTAAGCACAAAAGACTGCACACTCAGCTCCAGAGAAAAGAAAAATGAAACGGAACAAAGTCCTTAGACAGCAAATCCATTTTAATTAATCTAACTAAAACACCCCTTTCTCAGGGGAAAGCATTGCCTTTCTAATTTTAAAGAACTAGTCCTCTCCTAAACTCCTATTGAGAAAACTCAAGTAATTTGGATACTGTTAGTGGCTAGGACCTCAAGTAATTTGCAAATTATAGGCAGTTTAAGTGCAGGAGGAGGTCGACACCCTTCTAATGCCCACTTGCACTCTCCTAAGTATAAATGTCTCACCTGAGTACCTCTTGGGCTTCTTTTCTTGCACCCCATCTTCACCCTTGCAGCAGCTCCCAGGCTCATTCCCTGTCATGTGAATTGGGGAAGTATCAAGACAGCCTTGTCCCTCTAGACCGTCAGCCAGGCCACTTCCGCCAAATAATTATTAAATACATTGGAGCTCAAAGAGGGAGGGGAACAGATCATTTAATCGAAATCAAAGTACTGAGGTTTTTGAAAATTTCAGATTTTGAAACATTCATTGGATATGGCCAGGACCCCAGGAGAAACCTCCTTTAATGAAATTGCGCACCAGTGTGGAAAAGGACCTAGTTTGACTTCTGTCTTCGTTCTAGGTTTCTGACTCCCACTTTTGACACTAGAGGGTGTTAATCCTGGTCCACTACAACAGCAGATTCGGAAAGTTTCAACATGACATTCATTTGTTCCAACCGTTTCAAGAGAAGCCTGTAGTTTTATAATATAATAATACAAGGCAGCAGCATTTTTACTATGAAATACAAAAAAATATAGTTTAATCCATTTAAGTGAAACATTTGAGAAGATTTTAATAACAAAAGGAAACTCTAAACTCTAAAAATAAAAAATAACTACTTACAGAAGCAAACAACTTAAAGAGAAAATGTATATGTATCTTAGAAGACCAATTCACTCTGACTTTTTATTTTTAATGAAACCATGTCACTTCTAAGATCATTTAAGCAGCGCCTTGACTGGACATTACATTCTTTGTCTGGCTTAACTGCATTTATCATCCATATTTCAAACACCCAACTGCTATTAATTTATTGTTGGAATAATTTGAATTACAATCACTGAACAATGTTTGAGCCTGTGGCTTTCATGTTCTGGCCACTTAATCCAGAACAGAAAGAAAAAAAAAGCCTCAGCCAACTTCTTAATTGCCCAAGCCAAAAACACTAATGCTGATGCATCCTGATCACTTGAGGAAAAAATCTTAATGGCAGTGATAGCAAATCACTGGCAAAAATAGTCATATGCTTTTCATATGTTGGAGTGTCAAGATAATGTATCACGAAAACCACTGTTTAGGTTTTATTTTCACTGCATTAGTTCATTGCAGGATCAGACAATTCAAAATGGCATTAATATAACCTCCAAGACATTTTCAACATCGAAAAGCGACTTCTTCCCCAAGAAAAACATGAGAAAATGATTAGGATTTTCACATTTTCCACATGTTTGTGCCTGGTAATGTTTCGAGTGCAGATCAATAATAGATCATTCTGTTTCAGTGAACAAAGGACCCAGGCATGATGTCATGTACCATGCAGCTACATGTGGAATGAAATTATAGCACTGAAATTAGTTGAAAGAGACAACCAGTTTATACAAGCAACCTTATTTTTTTGATACTGCCAACTCGTACCAAAGACTATGTCTTAAAGTTGGCTACTTGAAATCATTTTTTAAAAATAGCATGATCTGAAAGGGGAATCCAAAGTAAGCATAGTGTAACCCAAACTATGATGCGCCCACTACAGTACTTCTAATTGTTGTAAATGTCAATTTTATTATTGTAACCTTATTGCGAGCCATTATGGTCTGTGACTGAACAATCACATCACAATAAAAATAGAATGCATCTCAAAAGCTTCTAATATCGCTTTTCAAAAATGGAATTGTGTAATTTGAGCTCCAGCAAATAAAAGACCGAGAGGATAAATTAATGCATTTCAGGTGTGGAACAGCATGGCAATTTGTTTTTTCTTGGACCACCGTCTGAAGTGATAACATTACATTATATATGGGCTCAGATTGCTCAGCTGAAGAACGTCGTTGTTGTTTTGTTCAGCTTTGGTGTTCTTATCTCAACTTCTCCTTGTAGTGCATTCTGCCTCCATCAATTACCTCATCTGCTTTTCCACCGAAAAGGAAGACAAGCCCATTCAGCATTCTGAGAGTGCTGAACACCGGACGAGATGAGAAACGACAAGCTTTCATTAAATGACAAAACCATCCTGCGGCTGAAGACGGCCAAATCAGAGCCACAGGAAGACTGGGCTCGACTGAAATAGCACAGGGAGGGCGTAGTGCGGCCCCGCCGATCAGACGCGGCTCTCCCTGGGACGATGACAGGGAGAACAGAGGTCCAGCTGTAGAGGGCGTGGGATGGGGCAGGATGGCAGATAAACAAACATACTGTAGCATTGTTGTGCAGCGTCAGTGAGGTCCGCTCTCTGCCAGGCTTTGTGGGCCATTATTGTGGTCTGCGCAGGCCTCAGGCGCACATGCTACAGAGGAGAGCGCGGGCTTCCTGGCCTAACACTCTCCTCGCATATGTGGCTTCTGTAGCTACAAACATTTGCTCACAGGGTTCTCTTGACTCACCGCCGCCATGCCACAGAACGTTCTCTTCATTGATGGATCCTGACATTTAGCCTATCAACAGCCCTCACGGCATCACATTGACCAGCTGAGTGGTTCAGGTCAGCCTGCTTCCCAGGGGTCTAATATAGAGACTATTACATAATGTACTATATAATATAATATATGCTGTATATATAATATATACTGTACATATAATATATACACTGTATATATACTATTATATATTAATTATATAATATTTATTATACTATTATACTACTATTACTATTGTCATGTTTAAAGAGTAAAGACAATAACTGATTTTAATGGGATTATAAATAAAACAAAACATCTCCGGTTTAGCATTAACATACTAAACCTGAAAAGAGAGGTAGAAAATAACTCACCTCAAAAATAAAAAAACTCTTTACAGAAAACTTACAGTATATGCAGAGATTGTTTCCATTGACGTCTCATTAATATTTAAATATGTTCTGTGGGTGTTTCAATCCCAAAGCTCCAGACTGAAATAATTTCAGGTTTTACGTTTCATTCACGGTTCAAACCGTGACTAAAAGCAAAAGGAAAAAAAAACATCTGTGTGTCTTTGTTAAGCACATAGATGCATGTTTTCTACTGGGGAAATAACGACATCTTAAAGTTTTATGTTTCGACTTCCTTGGCACGTGAGCCTGAAAGGAATTCTGGAAAATGTTAAATATGTGGATCTGATTCCGATTTAAGGAACCTGACCAGAAGTTTAGATCCTTTCCAATGAAAACATGGCCACATTCGGATTCAGATGTCAGCAAAGACGGGAAGAAAAGGAAAAAGGAGACAATTCCATTAGATCATACCTGCAACAGTATGGCCAAGCACTGATTACCCTTCAAAAAGAATAGAAAACTCTTGATTTAGTAAAATCAAATGCAAAAGCTGAGAAAAGGACCACTCACCTTTAATCTGTCAATTTTTTTCTTGAGATACAAAATTACATAAAATTGCATAAAATAATTCAAAATTTAATAATAAAAGTACAATATATTCCACATGTAGTATGTAACACTCCATACAGTAGGTGCTGACACTGCCTTCCTAAATCTAAAATACACTATCTGCCATATCTACTTCAGAATCAAAGAAAAAGAATATTAAGCGTGTCTTCCAGAAAAACAACAGGCAGGTTTAACGTGCTGCTTAAGCAGTGTATGACATGGCATGGGGTAAGTCATTTGTAGTAAAGGCAATCTGGGAGAAAACAGACAATATCAATCTATCGATTCCCAGAAGACATGTTCCAACAAGATGGCTGCCTATTCTTTGTAGATCTGAATGAATCAGATTTTAATAATATAGTTGTTCCATTTAGTGTGATTACTTGGTCGACATTGCTATAAATTGCTGTCAGTAGACACAAAGTCAATGTTGAAGCAGGAGCCCCTTCCAAGCACAGCGTGGAGAAAACGAAAGGTCATGTCAGGATGCAACGGATGTGACTTCATGAGAAAATGCTTGAAAAATGACAGCAAGCATTCTCACCCACTTGTAACAACATACTCAAAATACACGACGCAAACGACTCAGTGCTTAAATTATAATGACTTCCCACACACACCTCCCGTCAATCAAATAGACCATCTACGTGGCAGGCAATCCACAAATGACTTGAGAAAATAGCTCAGATATCCATCACCTACCGTGAACTATTGAAAGCTGATGGATTGGATAAAAGTGCAGCTCAACCCCCCACATCACTGCCCTCAGATCCTTATTGGAAGATGAGAACGTGATGGGAGTGGTGAGTGGGTGAGAGATGAAAAGGATGAAACTGGGGATGAAAATATTTCAAAGTCCTCTTGAATGCATGTCATGTCAGGACCAGGCTGTTCTAGCTGCTTTTAGAGGCTCAAATTAATGTGGCACAGGAAATCCTCACATGTAGTGCTTCTGCCTGCTGTGTGAAGACCCCATGGCAGCTTGTAACAGGTGTATACAATAGAAGCTTTATTTGTGTACCATACAGATAACACTTAACTATATTTAGGGATGCAATGTACAACTTGTATGTGTATAGGCTTGTGTATCTATTAATTTGGGTACAAAGCTTGAGACAATGTCAACCTAGAGATAGAAAGACCTTACAAACTCCCCATGGAATAACCGATTTCTTTTTAAAACCAAGTGACATTGTCTTTTAAATCTAAAGGTGTCCAAAACATTTGTTTCTCTGTTATTAATCCCCGTGGAGTTGCATTTAGGGAGAAAAAGAAAAAGAATTGAGAAAAGAACGTGAATAAATGGGAATTCTCCCCCAAAACATTGAAATACGAGTGTGTGTTTGTGAAGGAGGGCTTTTTTTAACTAATCATAAATTGGCATATCTTAATTGTAGTCTTCTGAAATGAACAAAGCAACTAAATGGCTTCAGCTTCTGTCTCTAGAGTAACCCAAAACTGTTAGTCTAAACACGAGAAATAAAAGAAGGCTGAATTACATTATTTTTTAGAACAAGGCATGCCAATACCTGCTAATATGGGGGGGGGCATCTGTATATAGTGTAAATTGGAGAGATACTGACTCCTACCACTTATGGTTTCTGTGGCTTTGGGTTACTGCCATGTCAATTTCTGCGGTGACAGTCTGTATTGAGGAAGTTCATTACACAACAGGCAAAACATCTTGAAGAAAGCAATGAAAGAGTGAAGTCATATGTTGCAACAGTAAATAAAATTGTACAGACTGTGGGAGTGCTGGTGAAAGAACGCTATGATGGTTTTATTATGGATACAGTAAAAAAAAACAACAACAAAATACTCACAGGTACTTTAAATATGACCCAAGGTACTGAAACAATGGTGTTTAAAGGGCTTTATCCAAACTTTCTGTAGCTATAGCTGATTCTGTGACAGCTGTTACATTTAGGCTTCCAGCATTTCTTTACAAAACCTGTTTTATTGTATTTTTTACTTTACGTGTTGCATAAAGAAATTATACAGTCTCAAATCTACTGTATCCATTTACTATAATTTCTATACCGTAAAAATTCATTTTCCCTCTAAAGACAAATTTCAGGTGTGACAAATTATTTTTACTTAAAGGCGCATTCAAGATCATCTACCCATTAAAAGGGATATCATTAGTACACATGCCACTCTTTTAAAATATTTGTGATTTTCTAGTCTGATAAGCCCTCATAACATCACAGATGGTGAAAGGTAAGAATATGAGAACTTATTCTGTCTACAAATATAACTTCAAAACACCCTGATTAGTTTAGAAGCGGGAAATGTCCAGGCTGAGTCTCTCTGGCTAAAAGTTCACCTTTACAAGCACCAGCCCTGTCTACTGCAGCATACTTGATAGGAACACGCACAACATACAGAAATCCAACTTTCTCTGACTGGTTTCAGTTTGTGTTTCCTGCTCCTTTTTGGTTCATTCATTATGTGAGGTCATTCTTGAGGACTATATTATCATTTGACAGAGACATTGATGTTTTTCTTCTGACGGATGATGTGCTGCCACAATCAGCAGCTGAGGAGTATTAAAACAATATGAGGGATTTATAAACATCCTGTGTGATAAAAATGGAAGAGCCAAGGGACAATTCTCCATCCATTAAAAATAGATTAAAAAGAAGATTGAAAATCGACGGTCTTGCTGACAAAAACATAACGATGTGTAAGAAGAAAAGAAGAAAGTGAGATGTTGCTCTTCTCAGAATTGACAAATAAACCAAGAAGAGAGAAAAGGAAATAGCTGGTTGCAGATATAGCCTTGTGGGATTCTGTGCCATTCCTCTCACTGAGCCCTAGACACTACTCATCTCATCTCACAAAGGTTCAATGGGACTTAAGCCCGTCGTACATGATGTCCATGGTACTGTAGAACTGTCACTCATAGGGGATGATGTACTATAGCTATTATACACATGTAGCCCCATGAGACAGCATACATGGCCTTCATGAAAGGAAAGAAGGAGGAACTTTCAACATGAGTTTCACCATGACACCGGGATTAACACCCCTACTCTCCCAAAACATGCTATGGGATCTTAAATGACTTCATAAAACAGTCAAAACTTCAGTTTAACAACTCAAATATACAGTAGGACAGCACCTCCTACAGCACCGCAGTGACCAGAACAGGGCACTGATTTGGACATTCTTGCCCAGAGGAAAGAGCACCACCACTGGCAGATGCAAAGTTTTTTTGTTTTTTTCTGGATGGGGGGTCTCCCCCTCCAAGCATTTACCAGGCCCATCCTTGCTTAACCTCTGTGATCGACAAGATCGGGGTACGAAGTGGTAATCCTGCTTCAATGTAATATGATATGCTGATTACATAGCTGTGGCAATGTAATATGAAATGTCTAGGGACTTTTGTCATACAGCTAAAGCAGAGAAACAGGGTTTTTCACTCTTGCCATTTGTACACTAATGTCTTGTATTTCATATGGCAGCTAGTCTATCCCATATTAACCCTGCATTCTTGCAGAAAATGTACCACAATATAATTCAGTACAGTATTGTGGTGTTTACAGTATTAGTGGACTGTCGGGAAAAACAAAACAGGAATTCCAAAGAATACATATATGTCATTATAGAATCCTCTCCCTGTGTGGGCCTCCCAATGTTTACTGAGGTTTTGTGATCCTGAAAGTTTTGAAGTGCCTTTTATTTGAAAAGAAAAAATAAAAGATACTGTGAGTCCCCATGGGGAGTATGTATCACCCCTTTCCCAGAGGAGCATGCTTATATGGTCATAAAGACTTTATTAATCAAACCCTGATGTATGGAGGAGCCTAAATTGCATAAATACTGGAAAACAGATTACGCATAAATCAACTTAAGGACATCTGAGGAGTTCAAATGAAATATGGAATATCTAAGTTATACCAGTGTCATATCTCTGCTGCCTTTCAAAAGAATAAGACTAATTTTATTTCAAAGCTTTTTAATTCTACTGAATACATAGGTGAATCACTAAATATCTCACAAAAGTAGAAACCAACAATGCATTAGCATTGCAAATCTTCAAAAAAACAATGAAAAAGTGCTCTCCAGTAACATTTTTTTAATCATGGGTTAGGGTTAGGTTTTAAGAGGTTCAGTACAACAAGTTAGAAATAAACATATATTTTTAATTAATACCATAAATGTCTGACATGTCTCAATATATGTGCAGTATACAATTAGTTGTAACAGAAAATATATTCAAGTATTGTTCTAAAGCACAATATATTAACTTGTGTATGCCTTAAGATTTGTACAACACACAAATGTTTTGCAATAACATCCACTGTGACACGATTGCCTATTTAAGCAATAGCAATGCATGCATCAATAAACCAGTTCATTTATATTTTCGTCATACAAAGAGTAATAAAAACAGTTCATTTCCCCTTTCCTTTACTTTAATCCATTCCTAAAAGTCATACCTACAGTTAATTTTTCTGGCAGAGCACACAAAGGTTTTCAAGGTAAAAACTAACATTTTTTTCTTTTCGAGTACAAATGTGTAGTGGAAATAGGGAAATAGGGAAAATGAGGAGCTGGCTCTCTCAGTAAAATTCACTCTTAAGCCACCTACAGAGTGGTGTGCAATTCAAAGCCCCAAGCATATTGTAATACTGGAAAGACAGGACATTATGAGGCTAACACGATTAAAAATCGCTTGACCGTTTTTCACACTAAGTGGGTGGCACCTCTCTTTTCACACTCCACTCTTGTGGTCTATAACTTCACAGGGTTTTTCTTCTTTATTCCTATTGACCCATTGTGCCTCAGACAATGCACCTCTCCTGCTTTGAAACCTTGCTCTGCCACCTCTGAAAATCAAAAGTCCAAAGCTGTAGAAATAAATGTTTTTTTTTAATAAGATCTCCTTTCTGTAAAGTTCTGCCATGGCCAGGCGTATTACTAGATTACAGGAAAGAATGGCGCATTCGCAGTGTCGATCACACCATGAAGGCAGAAAACGATATCCACTTTGACCTGGATTGTTTAAAAAGAGCCTTATTGCAAAGGAAGGCAAGCTGGCATTACAAACTGCAATAATCTTGACTAATTGATTTAAACAATTTTAATGCATAATATTATTATCACCTCTAAATTCTGATATGCTTTATACTGTATGCAGCATCAGAGTAAACATTTAACATGATAAAGCTAGGTGTGTTTTATAGTTCGAGCTGAGGTATTGTTATATCATATGTGAACAAGCACCTGCCAAAAAGGTAAAAACGTACAGCAACCCCATGTACAGTGAGTGATCAATAGCCAATGTGTTCTCAATTCTCATGAATAAGATTAGGCAAAAAATGTTGAATAGTCTGAAACAGTCCACGAAGACATGCCTCCTTTCACTCTGTTAAGTAATAGATTTTTATGTATAGTAGCAGGCCTTTGCATGATATTGATCATCATTAACTTACGGTATGAGTGGCCTTTACTACATGGGCAATATTTCTGAGGAGTCAATGTCACACCAAAAGAATCAATCTTAGGTTCATAGGGCTGTAAAAAGCAGAGGTTTCCAAAATAGGTCAATATAAAGCTGTATCCAGAAAGAATACCATTCACAAAAAAGAAGTTGGCTTCTATATGTCATTGCTACAAACATGAATATATCTCTTTAAGAAAAAAATATTTCAGCATACCTATTATGGCTTATTCAATACAAACATGCTCTATCGTCACCAGCTGAGCAGCAGACATGGGAGTCCTTCTCAGTATTTGTTGAAGTTGCATGCAATCATACATATACAGTAGTGCAACTGGATGATATTTGGTCTTAACTTCATTATATGGAAAACACAGCTTATACAAAGACAAGTTTCACAGGCCATTAAAGATAAGATGTATAACTAATAAAGAATTAAAGCAAACTATGAATAATGCTTAAATGCACTAGACTGCTCTACTTCCCTTCCATCTTCAACAGAACCTTCTGTTCAAATGGGATTACAGGCTTGTGTAAAGAATCACTCTTTTTACTTATGGGTTGAAAGTACAATATTAGTCTATTCAAAATCATAAGGAACAGGCTAATAACTCTCTGCAGCTTTGTACACAAACAAACCCCCAGATGAGATGAGAATTTGTCTGAAAGAAACCAGGGAAGATTCAAAGCTACTGTTTTTGGACAAGAAAAACTAGTGAGATGAGTGAAGATGACAACATCATTAGACTCCCCATACTGTTCCCCTTTCCTTGAAAGATGAATCCCGAAGCAATCTGCTCACAAACGTTATCTGTTTTGTTTAAGCCATGTGCTCCTCATTGAAAGATTAATGCATTTTCTTTCATCATTTTGAAGAAAATACGGAACACTCCCAAAGAGCGTCCAGTGATTGTTATCAAACATTTCCTGGATCTGCTGAAAGATCAAGATGGTCTCTCCCTTAAACCAGAAAGATTGCGTTTAGTTGTGGAAAACACCCTTTCTGTCAAAAGTATAACATACACCAAGTGACACAGATAAACATATAATATACAGTAGTTACATGAGGATAAATTGTACTAATGGATTCTACACAGCCAGAGTGAATCACAGATCTGAATTTCATTTAAAATTACAGTGCATTGGATTTACTCTTCTGATTAATATACTGTACATTTATACTATATCATTGAGAGCCTTCAACAACATTCAATCATACATCTCAACAAAGACTATCCACGAGTTATACTATTTAATAGTTATTTGATTATTATTAATCTTTGAAATCAATGATCAATCTCTGGCTTTACTTGCAACCATTTAACAAATATATCAGTAAACATTTCATCCACGTCTTTTGCCATGTTTCTACAACAGAAACAAAATGCAGCTACAGTATTTGACTTAATAATTAAATCATGGTAAGCTCCTGTAAAGAACAAAATATTACTGTACATCCAACCGTAAAGGAACAGAACCTGAGCAAAATAAAACGCTTCAGCCTGTCTTTTCTTATGATCAGATGCAGGCGTTCCTTATAAAGAAATAAAAAGGCAAACGAATTTTAGCTCAGTGTTCAAAAATGTTATTTTGCCTCATAAGAGCAAATAACATTGTTTCCAATAACCGCTCCTAAGCTCCTCAGCTAGCGTAGCATTTCATGGTATAATCCTATTTTTCCTCCTATTAACCTGTATTAAACTGACTTCACAGTAAACTACAATGAGGGTTTATAAACCTGTCAGGGTGCAGAAAGGAGGCCATGCTGATTTCTTGTCCGTGTTAGTGTGGCATCGCTGACCTTATGACTGGAGAGCCGACGCCTCCTTTCTGCCCGGCTTGGGAAGGCGGCTTCGAGATTACGTCATTTCTCAGGCATTGAGATCCCTTATCGTTTGCCTCGCCCGTATTGTCTCCTTAATTTGCATTGTGAGGACCACCACCAGATTCAAAAGCTACCCATGAAAAAGGCCACCACGCACATGAAAGGGCACCACCAGGGGGCTGGTTTCCACACTCTGCTTCTGAAGGATCCCTCCCTCTTGGCCGCTGCTTACAAGATGTGTCCCTTTCATTTCCACCAACAGCCATGTCCAATCACATTAGTCTGGCCTGAGACAGCACCGTCAATAGCAGACGCATGTAGTGTTTGTAATGGTCAATGCCAAAGCCTATGACAAATGAAAGGCTCCAAGATGGATCGCTGGTTTGCAATTCACATGGATATTTTAAGGATCATGAAAAGATGAAAAAAATATTTATTTAGTATAAAAGATGTTTAAAAATGAGCAAGGAAATATTTTGTGCCCATAGAAATTCATACATTTTCATAACTTAGATTTACAAAAAAAAAACAATTCCTCATTAAGTTCAAGTAACGGTCAGCGAAACCATGTCTTAAAGTTGCTTCTATGAATGGACTGTGTATTCTTGCACCTAATAAGGAAAGATAAGAAATTGTTCCAGATCTTCTTCTGAGAACTTGGCAGTACATTCATATCACCGCGTATCATGAAACATTACCTTTGTGTTGCAAAGCAATAACAAGCCATACAAACATCACAATTCATAAATAAACGACTTTTCTTCTCTTCCCTAGAAAGCAATAAAAAAGAAAAAAAAACATGACCATGTGCAAACTAAATGATTCACTAGGCGTAACTGGCCAGTCCCCACATGAAGTTAAGAACTTACTTTGAAATTACTCATTTGGAGAAGATAATAGAGGTCAAAAAAGGAAAGCTGTCATAGCTTGGCTCTATGCTTACCAGACCTGAATGCTTTCCTTCTTTTTCTGTGCAAACCTCCAGAAATTCAAAGGACTTCTGAAGTGTTCAAATTGTCTGTAAGGAAATGCTTCACAGGCGAACACTGCACTGCGCCATATCAGGAGCACAGCACGTCATGCTCAGATAATTCAAAAGGGTATCAGCCTAGGTCAGCAGCTTCTGTGTCTGGTGCATACAAGGAACAAGGTGTCGATGACACCTTGAAAAACGAGTTTGCAGGAGCTGGACAATGACGTATCTGCTTATTTTCTGTGTGACTTTGGAAGCAGAAGACCGAGTACACTTTTCGCATGAGAAGGTAAAGTTCAAAGGGAACATAAGCAACTATGTTCCATCTGCCTGGTGTCAGTTCCAGAACTTCTGTCTTTTATAACGTGTATGATGTATGGTGTAAGATGCCAATGTGGAGCCACGGTATTGGTGCTGTTAAGGAGAAATCCAAGATGTGTGGTTTATGGATTTTGAAGTGAATCAAGGAGCAGACCAACGATAAATCTGGCAAAACCTGAAGGGATTTTGTATGAGTTTAATTCCAAACATTGCATAGAGTTGTTCATAAACTAGGTGAATTGAATGCTCTGGTCTGTAGTTATTTCGCTTAGAACTACAATAACATAATTCCAACAACATTCTTTACTATACTGGGCTTTATATTCAAAATCCTCACTTTTCCAATGGTGATTTTAAAACCAAAGTGTTTTATACAGAGAACCCATGGATATTAAGTTTGACTGAATTTATACTGTACATACTGTAATTGATTTACGTAATTGATTAATTGTTTACTCTTGAAACCATTCTTGTTTGAAAACAAATTTGAAACTGGGTAAAAATGTTCACAAAAAATTAGAAAGAAACCAACCAAGGAAACCAATGTACAAAACTATGTCTTGAAAAGATATACCATTACATGGACTTAAATGGCAGTAAGTGGTTTGCATCAAATTGCTTGAAAATTGCAGTTTTAACAAGGCATGAGAACTTACAATTCAAAAGCTCTGCTTATAAATTGCTGATTAAAGACTTTTCCTTAAAAAATATTTACATAATTGCCACTTGTAATCAATACAGCTCTGCACATAGTATCTTGTTTCAAATCTCAAATGCTTGATACAAGAGGTAGTCTTGATCTTTTAAGAGTTTTAACCATGCACTTGTAATCTTAAAGTATAGTTTTTAACATGTTTGTTTCCATTTATGGACTATGCAGTACATTATGTGCCTCCCAGAAGCTAACTTTTCAGAACATATTGAAAGTATTTTTGAAGCCTTAAATGATTCAGTTCATTGAAACAGTTTGTTTTGAGGTTTCTGGGAAAATGAAATATAACGGTATTTGTTCATTGCTGCGTGAACGACATCCATATTTCTCAACAACCAACAAAAACAGGAAAAAAATTACTCACTTCTAAAAAATAATCACAATGATGTCCTCTGGAGGTCAACATAGGGATTTTCCATAATCTACTCAGAGGCGTTAATTTCAGCTATACGTCAGAATTACATAATTGCATAATTGCAGAAATTCATCACTGCATTAGGGTGGCAGAGACGTTCCAAATATTTTCCAAGAAGTTCATTCCAAGCCATTTGCTGGCATGTATGCATGATCTTCCTAAAAACACCTCACAGGATAGAAAACAAAACTCTTGCACACTTGCTACATTCAGAACATTTGGTTTGAAGGATAACTGCAGTCCCAATTTCTCGGATCGGCTATTAAATCTCGGTAACAAAAGAAAATGCTGATCGCAAACTTTAACAAATTCTGAATTATGTACAGTACTTAAAACTTGTGAACTTTGTGAAAGTACTGTATAGTCGCCATGTTTTCGCAAACTCCTGATCTTGTCACAAGTGAGAGCGAGAGTTCACAGAGATTGTGATGTGAAGCAGCCCTTCCTGCTCAGTAGTCACTGTAATGACTAATGCAATGTGATGAATAAGTACAGGTTGTGCAACTGACATTTCACAGCAGAAATGTTTCACTATGATCTGCATGCAGAGTTAACAAGTAATATTTGTCGGTAAAACAGTTGATAAAACGGTAAATTGGGAACAATATTTCTACTAGATTAAAACAGAAGTACAGTATTCACAAACCTCCTTCTTTAAAATGTAATATGGTCATTTCACGACACCGGATGATTTGTTGCCTTTTTCTGAGTCACAGAATACTGTGCATACCTCGAAATTTCTTCGATTTTGTGATCTAAACTTGTTTGTTTTTTTTCAAATTACTGTGTATATTTCACTTTCATTGTGGTTCGAAATTCACTCATCAATGCCGATTCTTTCTAACCTGGAAATATAAAAATAGCATTGCAGATCCCATTTAAAAAAATGCCAAAGGCCAGTGGGAACTGGAATTATTATATTCGATGTTCCTATTGTTGTGCCTTAGGCTTTTTTTGCTTTTCAGGGGGAAATTAATCCTTGTTCCTTTGATTTGCAGCTCCCATGTTAATGCTGGTACTCTATCCTTTTGTTTCTGATGTAGTATTAACACAAAGATGGTACTTTGCAACTTAATAACTCTTAGAGAAGGCTCGGAGAACACAGGTTCTATGCACACCTGTAAAGGAAGGATGATGTCCTGTGATAATCCGTTGCTGATCACTGCTAAAAAGAAGTGAAGATACTTTTTCTTTCATTGTTTTGATGGTTCTAAGGCAGAAGAAACCTGGGGATCCATCCTTAGGTGAAACTCTAGTATCCCTAGCTGATCGACCATTAAGCTTTGCCAGAGCACAGGTTGACCTCCATGATCAGGTCGCCTTACCAGGTGGCTGTGACTAAGATTCACAAAGTTGATTGCACCCAAGGATCTAGCTGGGATTAGATTCTTCAGTGAAGGACACACATATCCTCCACTGAGTACTAAGCCTCTGGTACCAGGCTGCACTGCCTGTTATGCATTTAAATCACACTGGTTCAAAGGTGGATAAGTCATAGGAGTCTGCCTACACTACCTTTAGCCATAGCCACGAGCAAACAGTGAAAAACACCATAGGCAACTGGGTGGGTGTGTAGAAACAAATAATTGGTTATTGTTTTTTTACAAAATTTAGAATACTTTCTTTTATTGCCCTTAAATCATTTTATTTCTATTTTGGCTTGTTTCTGGTGCTCAATCTGTTACTTTATTTCTGCTCTAGGGAGAAGCAAAGACATTAATGTGTCATGGGCAGCACCAGATAGATTTACTCATTAAATTACAAAACCAGATAGGGATACGTCATTTTGTCCTTGTCTTCATAAAAAAACAGACTTCTTTATCCAACCATTTGTGGCTCCCTTAGGAAGACCTAACCAAACAGACATCTTACTTAATCATTTTAATAAGTGAATATAACCTTGCATCTTAACGCCATCAGAATTCATCCTATTTTTTTATTTCCAATCTTAGTTTTCATGGACAAAGATACAAAGAATAGAAGAAAAGAACTAAACCTGAGACGTACTTCCTCCTGTTACAAATAAAAGGGACTATTAAATGTGTCATATCTGCAATGCAGATGTTCCTTCCCTTTTATATGAGAGTTTTTACCAGCAGCAAACCTCAGTAGTGTAAGAGTTCAGGCTTCACTATTACATTGTAACGACATCTAAAACTTACTAGAAGGTAAAATTTGGCTATGTTAGACATCTGTCTCAGAATGCATCCCCCACACTACCCCAGTGGATGTAGAGGATAAAGTGAATCTTCTCCAGTATCATTTCTAGACAAAGACATTATTGATTTATTTCTTTGAATTGAAGCAATGACAATTTCTTTTGAGGCAAGAGGATAAGTGTTTTATTGATGTATAATATAATCTGTACATCTGTGTCGTGTGCTTTGCATTCAGTCTCAGATGCTGTCTAGGCATTTTGTCCTATTTCTCTTTTCCTATACAGCCAGGACATGCAGGTGCTCACCCATTCCACTGATGGGTCTGTTGCACACAACACCTAGTCTATTGTTCTGCACATCGGTGCCAGTCTTGCTGGTATTCAGAATGAGGAGTTGGTGCCATTTTGGGAGAAGTCCACCTAAAGTCTTACTCCCACAAACCATAAAGGCATTGTGGGTTCTTTCAATGTTTTTCTTTGTTGTCTGTAGCAGGCACGGCATTCAACAAATTAAATCACGTCATTGCCTTTGCCAAACCGCCTCACTCAATAATGAGGGTGATTTATTGCTTATTAAACAATCAAAAGTTGCTCAAATTAATGTACTTTTCTAAAAACATGCATGAATTAAGTGATACGTTTCTTGTGATGCCCGTATACCTTTACATGTTATATTTTCTCTATACACCACACCCATTAATAACGAATAATAAATCATTTGGGAATAGCAATTTTGAGTATGTCAGTATAGGACTTCATTATGCAATCTTTACATTTTTTATAGAGCAGGGTCAACTTGGAAACTGAGTGTGCAATGTTTTGCTGTTAGTCAGATGTTTTCTGAAAGATGGAACATTTCTTTTTTAATAATATGATTTTTGGATCAAATTTCATGATTTTATGGAAGATTTGTACATTTTTGGTATGTTGGAAGTAGACTGTACTTCAAATGACCCAGAGATACAAATGCACATATATTGCAATCATATGTGACCTTTAACATCTGTTTCACTGTGTTGGTGGGGTTGGACTGGAATCAATGATGACCTCTTTGCTTTGCTAGGTGTGACAGGACTTTGGCGGGACCTATATAGTGCAAAGCCAAGATTTGTCAGGTTATTTGAATGGAACAAATTTCTGCTGCCGTGTTTCGGTTTTTCATACTGTTGTTTTTTGCAATTTTAGCAACATATGATGAGTCAAATGTCAAACACTAACCTATATTGTCATTTGTTTCTGGCAAGACACTGTGGTATGTCACTATCCTTATGGTTTAAGTGTAAAGCCAGACATAAATATAGATTTACCAGTTTAACCTTTTTAACTCTTTTGCAATATTTCTATGTTGCCACTTATGTAATTCCAGTCATCTCAAACGTGCCTTTTCAGCTGGCATGCTAACAACAGGAGATTTGATTTGATCTTGTTTCTATCATGTGTAGATAAAGGTTAACAGGAAATTGTCTTATTTTACCCACTTACTGAAACAAACAAATCATTAAAAGTTGCAAACGTTCCATACATTCCTGTATTCTATACATTAGGTCAAAGCACGAGCAAACCCTCTACAAGATCCAAGAGAATTCCTCAAGAAAGCTGGGGTATGTTGTTTAAATGGGACACACACAGACACAGTGGTCTCAGTGCATAATTTATCATTAGTTCTGACAGCATCTATAAATAATAAGCAGCTGTAAAGCACAAATCTGGACAGTTTCCTCTACCCTGCTGTCACCCAGTTTTTATCCCAATTTCCAGGGACCCATCAGACTGGCCAGATGAGCTTCAGACTGTGTGTTTTGGAGCAAGCTATTTCAAGTCATAACCCCAGTTTATTACCCAATGTATATTCTCAGGACACGTCACACAAACTTGTGAAGAGAAATGTGGATCATTACACTGCGGAGCCTCATTTGCTTTGAGGTCTTTTAATTGAAGGTTGCTGACTGGACTGAAACAAAACAGTTGCCAAATCCTCCCTTCCTTTCCCCCATCCATCTATTTTCTTAGCGCTTGATCCACACAGGGTTGCAGGAGAGCTGACATCTATCCCAGCAAAGTGCACAAAGCGTGATACACCCAAGGGACTCCAGCCTACTGCAGGGGGGCACACACCCAATACACACCAGGGCCAAGTTTCCCAGGAGTCAATTCATCAACCATTATGCCTTTGGACTGTGGGAGGAAACCCACGCAAACAACAGGAGATCAAGCAAACTCCAGGCACATACTGTATCATCCCAAGAGTTGAGTCCAGGGTCCCAGTGCAGCGAGGCAGCAATACCACTGCTGGACATTTCCCTTCCATTACTCATTTCCACTTTTTAAACTTTTATTCAACCTGGTTGCTTTTCTCCCAAAGGTGACATGCTGCTAAACAATCCAATGTTTATACTCTCAGAACCACCTGTTAAAGATCCTATTATAATGTCCAACATGTGAGTAATGAAATTGTCTCACGACAAAGGATTGATTAAAGGACTGCAGAGACTTGTATCATTCAATTCTAGTGTTTCTTCTGAATGGGGGTTTGTGAAAATATGTACTCTACTTCCTGCAGAGCTCTCTGTGAAAATGGGATTGCCTCACGGTACAAAATTTGTGTGGTGAATATTTGTGTGTATTGGGTGTGAGCACAGGGAGACTTCTACTCTGAACCTCAAGGAGTAACGTGTGAGAGACAGTTTTGTCTTGTGTAGCTGTTGAGGTCGAACCAAACAGTTTTCATTTAAATGCTTTTACGTTATGAGTGTAATTCCACAAAAACTAAGAACGTGTTTTCTTTAATCCATTAGTAGATAATAAATCTACTATTTATTATAGTAGGAAAAACTTGTTTGCGGTTGAAGCATATTAACATGATTAGCTCTCTGCACAGGTAAGCAGATAGTATTACACCCCTGCTTCATACTGCTGAAAGCGAACTCCCATCAACTAAAACACTTGTTTCTTTACAACACAAAATATATTGTTTTCAATTTCAAGAAACACAGTAGTAGCAAAAATGTGAACCCGAAAAGATGGGAAGCACTAAGTTTGAAGAGACTTCTTATGAAAAAGACTTAGATGTCTATATTGACACCATTTTTCTCCTGTATATAATGTTGGGAAGCACCAAAAAGGCAATGTTAAATTAAATAAATAACAGCGTCAAATTTAAATGAAGTCATGTTAAAAGTGCACAATGCACCAGTAAAACCTCATTAATAAAACAATACAATTACCATACTGTATTACAAATAAGATATTGCCATCCTATAATCAAGCCGAAGAAGTACAACCAGATTAATTCCTAGGCTCAGAGAAATGCCCTACACTGACAGGCTAAAAGAGGCTTGAAAAGAGGAGATGATGAAGTGACAACTATTCAAAATTCTTAAAGGCAATCGCAAAGACTCAGAGGACTTTGCCAGAATCAGTGAAAAATTGACCAAAAGTCACAAGTAGAAACAACTTGAAGGAGTTGCCTGTTGTACCTGAGTACAACAGGCAACACTTTAGTCAAAGGGATGCTGGGGCTACCCAAATATGTTGTCAATGGTAATTCTTTCAAGAAACAGCAAAATATCATCCTCGGTTCAATCAGGTATTTGCAACTGACCCAGATAGTTTGGCTAAATGATGTCTACTTGTTTACAGACTTCCTTATTACAAACTTTTTTACACTCTTGTGTTTAGCACAGTAATTGAAGGAGGTTAGATGTTTCATCTGTCTATATTGTTTGACAGAATAAGAACATACACATACACAGACACACGTGCAGCTTGTTTTATCCTCAGAGCTCTGGGCTTATATGATCCTAGAGTTTATTGCTTATCTAAGCCAAAAATTCCAGATGTGAAGAATCCACTTAACATGCTGTTAGTTGTATGTTATTTCACCAGTTTATATTACTGAGAATACAGCTTGTTTCCTTTGTACTTAACCTGTAATTGTATAGGTGTACATTAATTAAGTTTTAATTAAGTTTGGGGTATAAATATTCCTGCTGGATGCTAGCAAAGTTCCCTCCATTTGTATTTCTGCCATCTTGTGTTTCCTGTTGTCTTAATGACTGCGGTCTCTGTGTGAACACGAACAGTCAGCTATTATCTCAAATCCTAAATCAGAGCTCTCTCCTTGTCCTTTTTTTTCCCCTAATCAAGGCCTATAGGCAGATCAGTGCCAGGAGTCTGGTGCAGGTCTGTATAAACAGCAGAATCCAGGCTCCACTCTCATCTCTCTCACACACTTAAATTCATGCTTACAAAAAGAAAATGCGGAAATAAAAAACATACTAAGATTACTGTATGTAGGCAGCCAAAGCAACAGTGAGGCAGTTTCCAAACAAACAAATAAATAAATGGATGAACAATTCCTGAAAAAAAACAGTGGTCTGCTCATTTTGACAGCTGAAATACGGTGTCACTGTTGAGTAAGACATGAAATCGGCTCCACAAATAAGAATCAAATGTTTTGTGTCCTAATCCAAGTTATGATTATAACCATTAAGTCCTTGAGAGCCTATTCCCTAGAAACACACATTTGTGTTGTCCCTGAGGAAAGCTTGATTATTTTTACTTGGTGTGGTATGTGGGGAACAAATAGGAAATCTTCTGAAAAAAGAGTGAAATCTAATAAATTTCTATTTCTGGTTGAACATCCCTTTAGCCTCCATTGCTTTTTAAGGAAATATCAGAAATGACGGACAGCAAAGTCTCCATGTTAAACACTGTGTACCATATGTGATCCGGTGAAATAGTGCTCTGCACTTTTTCACTGTTTGTTAACCACGTCTTTCAGAAGGTTTCACCACACACTGCACAACCGACACTTTTATGTCACATCTGAAGGTGAGAAAATACTGATTCTAAGGCATGCTTCATACTAATCAAAACGCTAATGCTGGAATAATAATTCTGGTTTCTTTTCTTGTGAAAGATCCTACATCGTTTCAGATTACTGAAAGCAGTGGTTGTATTCCCTCTGCATGAGGGCAGTGATCATATTTTGTGATTTATCAAGGAGCAGTCGGCACATCAGTGCAGTGAAATACGTTGAAGGCACCCTCCTTCTTCTGTGGTATGATGTAATTTCATTTCAACAATCTTCCCCCCCATTCACATGCATAAAAAAATAAATAAGCAATGTCAATTATACAAGCTCATTCTCATCCCTCACCTTTGAAACGTACCTGTATTATTAAACATTATTAACAGTACAGGTACATTGTTAACAGTTAACAGTGCATCGTTAACAATATATTGTTAAACATGGCTTACACAGCATCATTTCTAAAGCGGATGTCCAAAAATGAAGGACCTGTGGCAAGTCATAGTTCACCACACATTTAATCTGCTACTCTGCTACTGTTAATGAAACATCAACAAGAAAGCCATTGCTAGTTTTATTCCATCTTTTTGCTCTCACCCCTTTTACAACTTTGGCAGTTAATGAGAATAAAAAAAACAACAACTTTCAGAAGGAATTAATAGGCAATCAGCACATTCATTCTTACCAGATGACAGCTGGCATGGATAACATGACATAGATAGCTTAGTACTGCAGATTGGTAAGATCTATGAAGGAAATTGCTCCAAAACAGTGTGGATGAAAGAGAAAAAGCTGTTGTGTCCAGCGTGGATCAGCTGAGCACGCTTCCAGGCTTACAAGTGGGCCATAGAAACTCTATTTGCAGTCCCAATAGAGGCTTTCTCAAAACTCATCTACGTGGTTTATGATTGGATTGGTCTGATCCAATTAGAAAATTGATCTTGGAATAGTGAGTTTCTGCCTGGTAATTCAATTAAAACGGACCACCTATACAGTTATTACGGTTCTTCTATGTATGTAATACTTCATTTATGGGAAAGACAGATTCCCGACTCCATTTAAGGGGAAACTTTTATCTTACTTGCCTTTTTTCATAGCACATTGAATGTACCCCTCTGAAAACATAAAAGGAACTTGAGTTTCATTTCTGAGAAGACCACACTGGCAGATTGCTACTGCAACAAGGACAAGCATAAGCTTTCGTAAGAGGATTTAAGCAAGACTGAAAGAACAAGGAAAAGCAAAAAAAAAAGCTGAAACGTGTCACAGAAACAAAGTAATCATGTTGAATAAAATCAGCGACTATTAACAAATAGTCTGCTCTCACAACACGCGATATGACGTGCTTGCCTTTTATTTTGAACAAATTAATCACTTGAGTAGAATAGGAGCCACCAAAAGAGATTCTCCTGCTGTTCCTCTTTCTGATTAACTGTCTTGAGATTAAACAGATCGCATTACAGTGCTTTGCTGACGATTTCTGCATGAGGCCGCATTACAGGTAAAGTTCATGAGTGAAATTAAACTGATAGTGTACACAGTGTCACGCAACATCTGTTATCCATTTTGTAGAAACGATCCTGATTCTGTTTTCTCTATGTTTTGAGGCCCTTAAACAACCTAGGAAATTCTCCAAAGATTAATTTTGAATGCAGAAACACAAAAAATGGTTTGCATTAGTAATATCCTCATGGGTTCCTTACTTTTTCTTAATTAAGACATACATTTGTAGTAACATCAGCTTGGTGTAGGTGAAAGAAGGGTTAATTTATTCTTATTCTTATTGCATTTGCCTGATGCTGCTCTTTATCCAAAGAGACCATCTTGGTCTCTTTGAAGGACAGAAGTAGAAGGGCAAGAAAGAAAGCAAAAATGTGTTAAATAAAGTGGCACTGCAGACAGAATTCAAAATGCTATGCCAAATTCCTCTGGCGTTGAAAGAGCCCTAAAATGACAGTATGTACTGTATATCTATAAAAACAGACAAGCCAGTAGGTCATTCATAAAGAGCAAACACCATGAATGGCATTCAGGTATTCTATAGAACACAGCACAAGGAGGAAAATCATAATCCTTTAGGAAAACAACTGTGGGCCAAAGCTGTCATTCATGCCGTGACTCATACCTGCTTTCTGTGTTCTACACGATGGGATGAGTTTCTCAGAGGGAAACATGCACTGGATTACAAGCACTGGGATATTCCGTCTGCTTCCTGAGGTCATAAAGGAACGCAAACATAGAGTATAGCACATTGTTTTAACTGTCTTGTGAGCTATGGCTTTCGTGGAAGAACATACTCTCTAAGTACCAATATCGTAAGCTATTCCTTCTGAGCGGATCAGCTACACCTTCAATACATGCCCATTGACAAAGGTGCAGCTCCACATGGAACAGAAATAACAGAGGTGGCTATTCAGCCCATGTAGCCCCCCTTTGGGTCCGAGGATTTCGTCCAGCTGTTTCTTGGAAGTTGTCATGGTCATGGCTGCAACGACAGCTGTGTAGTTGTTTCATACTCACCCCAGACTGAAAGGAAGACCTGCCTCCTGATCTATGTTATACATGCACTTCCACATAGTCTGAACCATTTTCCTGTGTTTGCTTTGTGGCGTTTCAGGCTGCAGCCTCTGATCGTTACTGCTACATGCTTAGTATTGCTGCATGGTTATTTTTACTTTATTTAGAAGTTCTGTAATTGGGTTTATTAACAAAAAGATAATCGGATACAACTTCTGTTAACACAGTTTTCATTATGCAACATACTGTAGAGTACTGTTTGTGAAGGAGAACAATCAGCAGTCTGTATCCCTTGTATAAGACACTGTCTTTAATACATGAGAACTGTGAACATTCTGACTTTTGCCTTGCACGTGCCATACAGTATCTCCTGTACACAGATTCTGGTCACTTACAGAATACTGAGCAAGTACTTTTGTTCTCAGGTTTCTGCAACTCCAAGCCTGTAAAATAACCTGGCTGTCTCTAGGCTACAGCCACAGACAACTAAATCAGATTTGCTTCCATGGAGCACGTGAGGCAATCTTTCCTAAACTAAACGGAAAGGTACTGTGCCAGAGTTACACAGGCAGACTGGCTAATATCTGACATATCCCCTGTGAACCTGCAAAATAAAAAAGTTCCGATACATGAAAGAGAACTACTCTGACAGACACAAACAAAAAAACACAGTTTCGTTTTGCAATTCATATTTTCCAAGTTCTGCTCTGAAGCTTAATATAAGCCTTTGAGCCAATGTATGGGCATAAAGTGACATTTCCCAGCAAAAAGAAATATGAGACAGATCAATTTGAAATAAATGCCAATATACTTTTAAAATACTTATTTTTTCACCAAAATCAGATGGAGAGATACATAGTATGCTGGTTATGCATGGTTACATTAAAATTGAAATCCGCCAATGTACTTCTTGTTATATCTGAAAGATTACATGGCATTGCATATAAATATGTTTTTGGAATATACATCTGTCGTCACTTCACAAAGACATCATTAAAAAGAAAAATCAAACCGCTAATTATAGAGGATGTCAGTACTCTGTACTTTACAGATCAATTGACTCAAAACATGGGTGATATTTTAGCCATGTTTCACGATGAAGAAGTACTGTCCATCAGGAATAGAACTCTGGATTGTGTTTCTTACTATACACAACTGCCAAACAAGCACCACCACAGTGAGCAGAGCAGGATTTTTCAATGAAGCCAAAAACCAGGAGCAGCAACCTAGCTTGAGAGGAAACAATCTTTTAAAGGCCCCATCATTCAGTGAATTTATCACAGATTATAACCTTGGTTTTCTTTATTTGACTGAAACTTGGCAACAACAAAACAACTTGGTAATTGGTGCATTGCAGGCCTGGAAATAACAACTTAGGATTCAGTTGCCTCTGTCAGATCCACTTACTTCACCAGTCTTATTGAGAGTGACTGGCATTTGTTCTTCACTATTAACCTGTTGCTAGAGCCAAGTCTTTCATCTGCATTAACTGTTTCTCAAAGTCTATGCGCTGACTTTTAGCATGTCTGAATATACTGGAGATCTGTACTGTACAGACATAAAATGTGAAATCAAAGGTCTTGATCCTCCTACTCCGTTCCACCCTGAGCATTGGTTTACTGGTATTTCTTTGGTTAGCTTCACCCAGGTTGTCCGACACAGACTTACAGAACAGAAAATTAAACCCACCACTTGTTTGTTTGACCCCCTTCCGATCATTCTGCTTCAACCTTGGACTTCTGACTCTCTTTTGGTGGCAAAAATCATTGAGGGGCTCTTGAGGTCTGAAGTTATGCCCTCACCATTTAGAATTTCTACAGTCTTGCTAAAAAACAAACCAGAAGTCAAATAACCTAAGTAATTGCAGACCTATCTCCAACCAGCCTTATCAAATATACAAATTATCATATGCTGCAAATGTTTCATGTTGGTCAAATACTAAGATATCACAGTATTGACTTCCACACCTATTTTTTTAATCTTAACTTAAAGCTTACATGTTCATGCAAAACTGGGATTTTGATAGATTTTATGCTATATTATTTCTGAATCTGATTATATTAGCCTTTTTCATTTTCTCTGCGCTTTGTAATTGAAAACCCTCTTGCAACTGTCTTTCAAAAGATGCTCTGTCCTGTCAATTTTAAGATTATTATCACATAAGACAGAAAAGGTTTATTCTTTCATCCACGTTGTGAAGATCATGGCATTACCTTGTCCATAACCCTGATGCTCACCCCCTAATTTCAAAATGAGACAACACCTGCTGAAACGGCAAGTAAATTTAAGTAATTTATTAACTGCAAAAGCAACCCACACACAAAAAAAATACAACAATCAAGAACTCTTAGTACTGTAATTACTGACTTTTCTTTGGTGTAGTTTGTGGTCACTTTTCCATTTTTATCACTTTCCTTGAACAACCAAATGTTAAGAAACAGGGATTCTAGCCCAGCTGAATTATTCATGGAAACTGTCGAATTATATTAAGCCTCCTCTGCAGAACTACAAAAGGTAATGAGGATGTAATGAAGGATTTTCCAGTGTACTGGTAAATTTAGGTTGCCATGGAGAAAGCATATGGTACACGTCAAAATATAAACTGGGTAGAAACTTTTTCTGAACCATTAAAGACATATTAGGTTGTAATTAAACCAGTCTGTTGAGATTCCAAAGGTCACAGGCTCTTTAAAATCAGCTGGTTTGTGATCGATGGCTTCCTTTGTATCCAGACCTGAAGCTGTAATTTTGACAAGAGCCAAACCGTGCTGCATAACATGTGAGAAGAAAATTTGTAACATTAACCACAGGGAAGAGACAGTGCTAAGCATTTTAAAAAAAGCAAACTCCCAGGGACACTTGGAAGCGACCCAACTCCTTAGTCAATTCACTGCTACCCCCGCAGCTGATGATGTCCTTATTTTAAAATCCGCAAACACAATAATGTTTCTTTCCTGAAAAATATGTGTTTCTAGTGTACACAACACTTTGAGTGTGAAAAATCGTACAGTATATGGATTACAGTGAAAAAAGGAAAAATATATTCAAAGTATTGGGAACCTGCTTTTGTGATTAAGCTTTGTGTAAAGGGAACTGTGAAGGATAACTGATATTACGGAACACTCAAATGATTTAGCCACCAGATTTTCACACAATAAAACCGACACTGAATTTTGAGGCAATCCAGCTTTCCAGTTTCAGAGACCAGCATGTTGTATTAAATAAATACTCCATTGACTGCCCTTGTGCTACAACTCTAACAGAGAAGAAGCAGATTTGCGTGAGGGGATGAAACAGTATCATTACTGTATGTTTGATTAATCTCAATGGATCACATAAAGCAGGAGAAACACAGAGTGTACGACTCTTGACAGGATTCAAACAGTGCCAGGAGTCTAAATGCACAATGTCTGTTTGTGAAAATGGTTTAACTTATTTTTAAGGACCCAGGAGTTCCTGCAGATTTCCTTTGCTACAGCTTTTCAAATAGCATCAATGTTTTGCCTGTCTCGCGAGACAAGGCCAAGAGTGGCTAACCAGGACTGCCGATGGAGCCAAGTTTCAACCAATCGGAAACACAAATCCAGCACCTCTTCACAGGACTAATAATAAAGAAACCATTACATATGCACATGACTTTGCTAATTTTCCACTAAAAGTTTCCAAGTACATTCAATTAAAATGTAAGAAAACATGAGAAAGGCTTTTTATTTCCCTCTCCTTCCACCTGGAACACTGTACGCTACCAACGGCTGGAGTTACATGATATTTTCCATACTTTTTTCCTGTAATTACTACAGCTCAGAATATGGCAGATTTTGTTTCAGTGAAATAATGCCTTTGTCATACTGTAGATGTTTTCCTATACCTGGTACCTGCTGTGAAAAAGTGTAAGCTGCTGTAAAACAGAAAGGTGCTGACAAGCTTGTAAGCACATGGTTATGACTTTGGAAGAATCATTAAGTTTACCACCATGTTCTCTGTAAGATGTAGGAGGTTACATCGATACTATAAGTCTTAACCTTATAACACAACACAATTGTTACAATGTAACATTTATGTATTAGTTTGGATGTATGAGTATTAACATTTATAATTAAGGATCAAACATTGAGATTAAAACCCCCAAAAATAACTATTTCAATTAAAATCCAGTCTAATTTTAGCTATTTTCTTTCACCTTTCTGCAGAGAATGTGTGAGCTGGGTTACTAGATTGTGAGGACAGACCTCAACAGTATTTATGGAGCTTTAAAATTGTCAGTGTATGTTGGCATTGCCACAAAATGTCAATGCAACGGAGAGAGAGACAGATTTTATGTCAGCATGAGTGAGAGGGCATAAATGATAAATAAAGGATAATTCACGCCCCTCAGTTATTTAGTGCAACCCAAAGTATATTCCTGAGCATTACAGATAGTTTTTTATACATTTTGTAAAGTATTGTACAGTATGTCATACTACATGTTGTAAGACTAAGAAACACCATTTTTCAAATTGTTCTAGGAAACCATTTTCATACTTATCGTTACAGAGAAACAGACGACTGCTTGAACCAATTTGCTTTAAAGCACAGGCAGGCACAAGGTTTAGTACACAGGAAGACACCTTAAACAGAACCTGCTTTTCCATACAGTTTTTTCAGTAAACGTTCAAAGAGGACCACCAAAGTGCAAATCAGCGAGGTTGAGAAGAACGAGAGAGACTCTTGAGCACATTGTATTTCTTTCATGTGCTGGCAATTGAAAGTCAAGTGTTCAAACGCATTTCACAGCTCAGTATCACTATCCTTAAGTAAATGGTTCAAAGGTCTATAAAAACAAAATCAATTACATTCATCAGTACCACCTTGCCTGACATCCCATCATCTGGGCTGCGTGAACACCAACAAAAAGCAATTTTGTATTAGTTCATTTACCATTTATTTACGCACTGTCTTCAGCTTCACCGACCAATGGAACATGAAAGAGATTCCAGTTACAAAAAAAAAAACAGATGCTGCTGTAAAAATACACTTAAAAGATTACCTTATCCTTTTATTACCTTAATTACAGAGCTACATTCTTTGCCATTCAATTTTTTTCTGTTTAGAGTCACAATTATGTACAAGAACACAGCTGCTTACAGAACATACATGAAGAAAAAAATGACCATATAGGGTTGGGAGAAGTCCTTTCATCCTGCTTCTGTACATTATTTAACCCAATGCCAAATGTTGATTTACTTTTTCTTAGCAACCTAATTAATCGACAGTAAATGGAGCACACAAGTTACCTTTTTTCTGCATAGAATCACAAAGATATATAAAATATTTGCCAATATGTAACACCATTCATGCCAATCAAGCTATTTAAAAACATTTCAATAGTATAATAATATTTTATTGGCACAGATCTGTGTTCAACAGCACACCGCAGTAATGACACAACACAACAGCTCTCAGGACATAAGCTACCTTATTGGATGATTATTGATCATAATGACAAATGCAGAAGTGAAATGCCAGATTCAGCTTAAAAAAACATAGGTTCTCCTTTTTTTACAGGGGTAGGGGAGTCTGAAGAACAATTCCAATATGATGGAATAATTCACTCATTAAGCAGACTGACACTTTTCTCTAAAACAATACGTTTACACCTTGGTATTTTACAGGAAAAAATCAGGTTAAACAATTCTTGTGCCATGTTCAAGGGTACCATTGCAGTCTCCAACCTGACTCCAAACCCCTAACCACTGCTATTAAACAACTGTATTTTCTGTTTTCTCATTATGAGAAGGGAAAAGATAACTGTCCAATCAAAATCTTCTGCAAGCATGTTTTGTTCATAGACCATAGTGGTTTAAACTTGAGACTTTTCTGACAAAAGAAGTTAATTGGCCTTTGCTCAGATTTCCTTTAACAATAACAGAAGTCTTTTCTTATGCACTTCAGTCAATATTAACTTAAAAACCAAAGACACATTCAAGGCCTATTGTTTTTTTTTCTTGCTCAGGCTTCCCACACTGCAATCAAGTGACTAAAGCATTAGCAGGCAATTCTTCATAACGCATAAGGCTAAATAAATACCACAATGGTAGAAGCTGAGCTGTGTACCCAGTTTCACGACACAAAAGCATCAAATACATCTCAGCACAACACCTCATCAATACAGCTTAGAAAAGTCAAACAGATTTATTTTGTAAAGCCAGAGAAGCATTCAAAAAATCCTGGTAAGCATGTTTTAATCAGCTTTATCTTAGTATTTGGTTTATTTTTAAGTTCATTACCCATACTATTATTACCTTTTTTTCCATATTTCTTAGGCCATATGGCTTAGGGCTGGGAGGGGGCGGGGGGGTCTAAGGTCAGTAATTGAAGGGATTTAGAATTTGTAGACTTTGTTCAGTAGTTTACCTTGATGCATTGCAAAAGGTAAAAAAAATATTCATCTACGAAACGAGGTGAAAAGTATGTGAAATAGGGCCACATGTTAGATCCTCCTCATTAAACAAAATACGTGTTAATACAGATTTATTATTAAATAACACCATCCCTGCTGAAACATCCTGAACGGATTTACAATAGAAGACAAACACACCAGCTCATCAAGCTGCTAACTAGAATGTAGCTTTCAATCTACTGTAACAAAGACACTTTGAAGGAAGATTGAAGGAAGTTTAACCTCCTTAGCTCCTAAGGTGGTGATTCATGGGCTGGAATTGGGCTGAGAAGTGCATGAAGGATTTGTTTAGAATTCTGCATCAGGTACCTATCTCAGGTAACTATCAGGGATGTACAGAGCAGGTAACGTCCTGGCCTGTCTTATCAAAGGACTTGTTTTTTGGATTCTTAAAACACTGTCTTTTAAGTGGTTATTGCTGAGCTTTGAGACCACCAGAACTCACTAAACTAGCCATACCACATGTATGCTCAGGCTACTCCAAAAAGGAAAATTATTAGATTATTAGATTTAACGATATGGATGTGCACTTATAAAAAGAGAGCAGAAGGCATGTGGGGGAGGAACAAGCTACTCAGCCCCGAGGTTGAAACAGTTATTTTGGTTTCCTTCAAGAAATGGCTGGAAGACATCTTGAGATCAATGATTTACTTCAGTAACATTTTAAAGGGCCAGATGGACTGAAGGGATTCCTCTTGATGGTAACTCTTCTCATGTTCTTATGTTACAGTAGCTTGGTTTTCACAGTTGCTTGGAAGTACTATACATGCAACATAATAGCAACATTGCTATGCAGTTAACTAGTTAACCAGCTACAATAGCAACATAGACAAGATTTCCAAAACACTTTTTCAGATATATGTACACATGGAACTTTGGCAAAACAGTGACAGATGTTTACAAAATGTGTCCTAATACATTGTTCATTGAAGAACGTAAACAGGAGAAAATCAAATTATGATCAGGCAAAATAGGAAACATTTATGACACTAGGTCACATCCCTAGCTTCTTTTTTAAACATAAGTCCTGACCTTTTTTTTTCTGTGGGTCTGAAATGCTGAAGTCAGTGTGTTTACTTCCAAAAAGGTTTACTGGCGTCATGTTGATTTTCTGATGGCTGTGTCAGCATGGCATTGAATCTCTTCATAAAAAAATAATGAAACTGGCTTAGATGACTTAAAGTACTTTCTGTCTGATATCTGCTGCACTGAGTATCAGGTTCACTTGAAGACCATTACTGCTGGCAGTACAGGACAGTATTCTCCAGTAAAAAGAAAAGATGGTTAAGCGATTACAGGAAAGTCCCACATGCAATGCCTAGAAACAGAATGCAATTTAACTCATTTCCAAGGAACAACTGAGTGTTCTTAAAACAGAGGATAACAAAATGAAACATCTTAATAGGATTATGCAGTTATACAGCATGTTCTGTAAACAGCTGCATCAGCACGTTCTCGAATGCTCTACTGTAGCTTTCCAGCATAATTTTAAAACAGAGATTACAGATATAGCATACCATTCACATGTTATTTTTCAGTTTTACCACTTCAATTTACCACATGCCACACAGAGATTTTGTATACAATATAAATAACATACAACAGAAAAACAAAAGTGGTGCCATAGAACTGGGGTAGCATCCAGTGCTGATGGGTGAGAGTTTGAAATGGTCAGAGCTAAAGTATGCCTTTGTAACTTCAGCTGTTCTGCCCATTTCAGCTCTTAGAATATCAGAAATAACACAGGAACAGTATATCACACTGACACACATAATCGCCTGTCAGATGACGCAGTTTTCATAACTCCATTATGCAACATCACTCTTAAGGCACTGGTTAGATCTATTGAACACAGTCCCTGCCCACTTTAAAAGCCTTAAAAAGACGTAAAGTTATATTTCCAGCCAACATGAAACACTTAACTGTGTAGAGGAGTCATATATAAATCCAACATGTAACAAAGAGATAGAAAACACATTGCACCTGCATCAGAGTGTCACTTGACTGATTAAAAGCACAGGGTTAACAGATTCTATCATGGTTCAGAGTTCATAAAGCTGGTTTACATTTCTCTCTCTTTAAACATCATTCAATCTTCCTCTTTCTCCACTGTTACTTCCTGTTAAACATCCCATGTTCCAGCTATTTCTTCCCCTATGTGGTTCTTCAATCCCCAAAGCGCCATAATACACTGTTCACATCCTGACTTTACTAAATGGTTCCCTACTGGATTGAAAAAAAGACAGAAGAATATAATGATCACACATGGCCAGATTTTACAACATGTCTCAATACATCCATTATAATATTTCTTCATTCTCTGGTTGATTTAAAGGACAGTGTTTAACAACTCCTCAAAGAGAATGACACCGTCTTGAACCACATTTTACATTTAGCTCTCCTCCTCATGAAAGATTTAAAGGCAGGGTTTTACAATTTAGTCTCATAGTTGATTTTACTGCATTCTGTTAGTAATTGAAATAATTTGACTATTAACTGTAATATTTTATCAAATAATTTAACTCTTAATTTTATAGTGCTATTTCAGCCATTCAAAGTCTATAATCATGGTTGCATGTCCTTATATTTAAGATAATTCATTTTTGTGTTTTGTATTTTAATATACTCTTCTTGTTGTATGAATGAAACATTATATATCACTTTATATGAAGCAAACAAGTCAAACGAATAAATAGTTTTTTTAATATCAGACTGTTATTGCACTGCCTGCAGTTGTTACACATTAATCAGGAAATCATCTCACTTTTTGTTTTTAACCTTTAAGTTACCAAGATGATTTAAAGTGTCAGTCACAATGTGAAAGAGTAACCATAACCATGTCTATGCATATGGACTTGAAGAGCATGGAGCTTTATAATTCAAAACCAGAGCTTTTGGGATCTTGGGATCTCAAAAGATCCCTCAATGTGATACATGATTACTCTTCCACACTTAGTTTTTCACCAGTCAACTCACCACAAATCGATCGTATTTATTATTGAACTTACAGCACCCTCCATGCCTACATATCACAGAGTGCTTCACAAACAGAAGCACATAAAAAAAACATAAAATAGGCTGTAAGTAACATTTCTTCAGTGACAATAAAAAGTTAGGACTCTACAGCTCAAAAGATCTGCAACTTTCTGAAGACTGGTATGTATACTGAATATTTGGAGTTAAAGGAATTGCCTGGTTAGTTAAGTCCAAGTTGTGCAGAGAAAAGTAACCTGAAAAGGCCTTCAAGCACTTCAAGGGCAATTTGGATTTTAACAGGAAGCAAGTGAAAAGATGTCAAAACAGTTTCATTGATTCAGTTCTCACAACGCTGCAGAAAGTTGGTGTAGAGCTGTTGAAGGTTCCCCAGGTAACAATCACAGAGTCTCTGGACAACAGAGACAGGAAGCTCTGCACATAACAAATAGATGACCAAACATTCAGGGATCCACAGTAGCATGTGTTTATTGTTTATTTCCTTTTCAAAAGAGAGTCACATGATACACTGCTAGATGACGAGACCATAGACAATCTTGGGTTTCAAAACAAAGTAAACCAATTTCAATTTCCACTGCTGGACAACTGGACAATCTGTGAACTAATTGAATGATGAGATAAAATCATTTACTTCATTGGTCATATACAATTTCTTTCACTAGTAATTTGTCTTTTCACATACCCCAACTTGCTCTCCATGAGACACACAGACAGGGAGAGAAGACTGGGGTCAGAGTGCAGGGTCAGCCATTTATACGGCACCCCTGGAGCAGCTGGTGTTAAGGGCCTCGCTCAGGGGCCCAACAGAGTAGGATTCCTCTGCCGGCCACGGGATATGAACCGGCAACCTTCCAGCCACAGGCGCAGATCCTGAGCCACAGAGCCACCGCTCCGCCCTAAATATATTTTTTGTTTATTAATGAGGTTAAAGTATGATTTATGATTTACCTGCCTGAATATTAAAATTCTATGCTACATTATATTTTTCTTATTGCTTGTCTTATCTTATGCAGAGTTCATTGCTCCCTGTGCGATTGATATGAGCCACAATATCCCATTATATTGTATGAACTAAAAACAGTCAATGACTTTGGTAAATATTTTCTCAAAGTGTAAAACAAATTAAATCAGACAGAAAACAATTTCACTACACTTTTTACTACGCTTTTACTACTTTTTAAACATTTGGCTACTTTTGTAGCCTTATATAAGATGTATTTACACTCCTAAAAGCAACAAGCTTTCAGAATTGTTCCCAGAGTCTTTTCATTTTTTACTGATCGGTTGTTTGGTTTATGGATTGACTGGTTCGTAGCCAGAACAGCAATATGGGTTAAGAAGATGAAAACCAGAATAGTGGCAGAATTCCTTGTTAAGTTATAAAACATATCATGACTTATCCAACAAGCAATGGAACAAAAAGAAGAAACAAAACATTGTCATAATTGCTGATTCAAGACAGTTTATGCATGACTGAGATGCTTCTACTGGGCAACTGAAAAGCTTTCCTATTGACCATATCGAGTAATAAAGAATGCCATGGTCACTGTACAGAAATTTTTAGCAACTAACAAGCAAAAAGCTTCTCATCATGACTAACTGCTTGGCATTCCACCAAGCAATTCACCTCAAAATAATAAACTCCATGCACAGTAATTAAGCGCAGATTCTCACTCGACAATGCATGGCTGAATAAAAATTGTCAGAGCTGCTTAAGTGCTTTTCAGAAACAGGCCAAGTAGAAGTGGCAACTTTATTTTTTTTTAATTTGACTGTTGTCCCTTGAGCAGGTGTGGATTTGTTTCAACGCTCTGTGAAGCTATGCAATGAGTTTGGACAAAAACATTCTCAGTAGAATTGCCTTTTCCTTCTTAAAACTCCGTTACACCTTAGCTCCTTAAGTTGTCACCACTGCTTTAAATTATGTTAACAGTTTTGCGAAAGGTGGGTTTCAGTTGCCAATGTGCGCCCAGCTGATAAATAACCTGCCAAGAGAAAAAGATGGACACCGCCACTGGAAGCTTTGGTGTGGACGAGGATGTAAAGTGGTTGGCAGTCACTGTAATGTTGTGCAGGTCATTCTGGAACACCAGATCTTAAACACCCAATCTCAGTTGGCCCTCTTTTTTTTTCTTTGCTTGTTTTGTTGTTTTTTGTAGAATGCTGGCAACATTTCCCAGATTGGCAGACCTGTCTCCTGTGAACAAAATACAGGCCACCTACAATCTTTTCCACACGCCAGCTCCTATATATGATATATTACAAAGCATCCTGCAAAACTCCCACTTAAATGCTGGAATTGCTGTATTGCCTGTACAAGAGTGTGAAAGACAGGAAATGTCAGATGGATATTATAACACACACACTAGAGCCTTTGTATGATTGAATGTAGTTTGACAGAATTCTATACTTTTTTTTTCTAATGCATAATAACTATTTTGGCATCTTCTGAAACCTTAACATTTTATTAAAAAATTGCAAGGTTACCAGTTGTCTGAAGTTCTTTTTTTAAAAGCATCCTTTTATGTCTATTGTCTTGGTGAGAGCTTGGTTCAGCATAGAGGACCGTACAACCTTTTCCCAAGATTCCAAAATGTTTGTACGTCAGCTGACAGCTATAGAACCTTTATCTCGTCCTGGCTTAGCCTCAAGGTGTCTGACCAGTGGAATGCCCCTAGTAGAGTTTAAAGGGAAACATCCCGGAAAGCTTCCTCACCAAGCACCCCACCTCATCACAGCCAAAACACTTTACTGTATCAGATGTGACAACCATCACATAGTCACAACCATCAATTCTGAATAATATTACGTGAGCATCATCAGGTGGCTCAAACATCATACTGTTCAGTATATATAGATGGCAGCATCCTTATTTTTTTTTTCCTGAAGAGAGGATTTGACACGAAACGACTATGGCAAGCCATATCCCTCTCCAACATTCTACCTATTCCGAAAACTGACCGGGGATCATGAGCTTATGTTCTGCACAGGAACAGCAAGCAATGACACTTGTGAACCAGCAAGACCAGTCTGAGAGGAACATCCCCTCTATCCAACATCGTTTTCTAAAGGAAGAAGTTCACCTGACATTATCTGAGCTCTGTGTAGGCAGGAAAGCTTCTTGAAATAAAAAGGTTGAGGACCCCAGGCCATCTACTGCACCCATAGCAGCCATAGTCACAGGCCTAACTGAGGCCACGTGTCCCAGTGATTCCACAAAAAACAGAAAGGAAAATACATAACAAAGGCTAGAAAGAGAAGAACAAGGGGAAAAAACAGAAAGGAGAAAGAAAACCATCATAAACCTGGCGACAGCATTCACACACAACAACTGACAGATACCTGTTGACTCTGAATCCAGTCAAACTCTAAAATCAAGTTGAGAAATATAAATGAAAATATATTTTTTTTCTCTACACACCAGCAAGTACATTTCAACTTTGTTTAAAACTGGGTCATTATTTCCTGAATCCTGTAAAGCTGCCCTTTAGAGATGTACAATGCATACAGTATGTGCATATATATACAGTACATGGTTACATGCAACACCATTAAACTGAAAGGGTGTCTTAAGTGGTAATTTAATTGAAGGTGTTCTAAGCACCTTTTTTAAAATACGTATGGCTCTGGATCTAAATTACACAGATGAAAAATAAGGTGGAACACAGTCTGCATAATTTGTTACATACATTCGGCATGATTATTCCATTTTGTATGTAAAAAACACATTTCATTACCACCCACAATATGATAAAGTTATCCCTGCCCATATTCCACTGCGTAAGTTGTACTGAAACACTTCATTTCATCCTGAGAAAATGCAAACATTAGAACATGTTTTTTTCATTTAAGAAAAGAGAGGAGGGGAGGGCAACGTGGGTCTATTTCTTTTTGGTGTGTCCATTATATGAAAGCCGTGCTCTGGCAAGCTAACAAACATTGCTTCAGGGTACAAACTGATCCATCTACACCTGAATGCCATACAACCCCACAGGGATGGAGATGAACCCTGAAGGCAAGCCTGTGGTTCAATATTATGTCCTCAAGTACCAGATATTTTGATGAAAAATTACAGTGCCACCCCTAGAAATTGGAATCGCTTTCTACTGCAGCCCTCTGTGAGTCACACATAGCTGCACAAGGCTCAATGAATTTTGACAAAGAAAAGAAAACAGTTTTCATTACTTCCATAAACTCTGCTGTTCTCACAAAACCCATCCTTCATTGACAGATCTTAACAACACACTTACACAAAAAGAAATGGTAGAATAAGAAGAATGAGAAGCACTAGTTTTAAAAGGACTGTGATTTAGAACTTGAGAGTCCTTTACTTATGAAATAGAGATCCACTTATTTACGATGCATGACAAACGAGGTGAAGATTAATTTTACCACAAGCTTTAAAGTCTTGCTGTAAAATGAAACAATAACTTTAAATTTTGTAGTTTGTATTTCCCTTAAGAATAATGTCTTACTGCACCAACCATTAAACATTCTTTCTGTGAATAATGCCAGACCTTAACCCATGCTAAAGTAAACTGAAGACTATAAAATTTTAATAGACTGAGTTTAAGCTTAATTGCCCATAATCCATTACTGTCATACCTTAGGGATGCACAGCTACATCTGAAGAAAAGCCTGTCTGAAGACAAAGTCAAGATGAACCAATACTGATCAGTAAGGATGTACTGCAGCAAAAGAAACAAAGATTGGTTGTTCTTGGTGCCTGTGGAGCATTGCTCACTAAGAACATTTTGTTATCGGATCTAATTGCGTTAAATGACTTGGAGATCATGGAATCTGCTGCTTGATTCCTCACACCCACTCCCCTGACGCTGGGTTATCTGAGAGCTTTGTGGAGCTCTTATCTCCCGATCTTTCTGTGCCCTTCTGTAATGATGGGAAATTTAAAAGCAAAATCATTATCCCTACAGGACATTTTAATTCTAAGCACCTCCAGAGCTCACTGACTATGACAGGAAGGAAGAGTTACAACTGTCTCACTGATTTTGTCATTCAAATGTAGTTGCCACAAAGAGATATTGTTGCGCTCACCTTGCTCAGCGGGTCGTGATGCAATTGCAGTGGGGCTGTCACGTCTCCGCTCTGCACTAATCGCCGAGGAGAGAGGATATGTAGAGTAGCAGGCTGTTTTGAGTAGTCCCCCAGTGGCAGGTGCTCTGAGGAACTCTCCTTGGCGATCCAGAATTGACTTTTCATCACTGCACTCCTGAGCCACCTCATAGTGTCCCTGCCAAGTTCCTGGTTTCCAGTTCTCTTGGGATCCCCCTGGGACCTCTTTCTGCGGCTGTTTTGTCCAGGGGATACTGGTTTGCATTATAAGGCTAACCGAGGGGGGACCGGAGGAAGGGTGCAGAAGGGGCCTGGGTATCCCATTCCGTCCGGCTCCCTTTGCCTCCCTCGAGGACTGCGTTCCAGGAGACCGCACTGGCAGAACACGTCTGCCTCCAATCAGCCCATCCCAGTGCCCTCCAGATGGGACCGCCCCACGATTTTGGAGTGCCCTGCCTGGCCTCGGAGGTCAGGCCCTCCTGCCCTGCGATGCCCCCTAGATGAATAGCTCTTCCCAGTCCCGTACCAACCTTCCCTGTTTCCCAGTCTTTCCTTCCCCTGTGACTCTAGCAGGTGGTCCGCTATCCCGTGTGGCCCTCTCCCTTCGGGAGCCGGACCCGGTAGGAATTGGCTCCAAACCTGATGAGTCCAACTCCCCTGCGGTCCTGGTTTCTGGACGCAGCAGACTTCTGGAGACAGTGTCGCCTCGGGCCCAAGGTGCACCAATCCCCCTGGATGAGGTGCACTCACTCTCAAGTCTGTAACATCTACAGCCCCAGCACATTTCCTGGAGGGCAGCGGTCTTTGTAACAGATGTTGTGAAGAATTTAATCTTGAATGTTTGCAGTAAACAGAGATTTTCATTGTTATACAACATTGGCTTCTGTACAGAAACTGCATGTATGACATGAAAATAATAATGCTGGTATCAGCGGTTTTGAGAATTGTGTCCTGTGAAGCTTGATTAACTGAATCTATATGGTAGGCTCCCATTATTACACTGAAGAGTCTGCTATTTTGCATTGTAAAGTGTTCCCACTAGATAATTCCAAAGATTTCTCAAAGCAAAAACAACAGGAAGACATTTTATTACCAGTACCAAAAGACAATGGTGTGTAGAGGCATTTTATAAACCAATTGGTTGGCATGACGATAGATAGCTTTCAATCACAGAATATATTTATATATTAAAAGCTATCAATTTCAGAGAAATAATTTCATGGCTCTGGCACACTAATTCCTAAATCTATAGTGAAGACTTAAAATAAGAAGCTTTTAATTCTGTAAAACCCACAATTGGGAGTAAGAGTACATTAAGAACACAATTAGAGTTACTAAGGTGAATCCCGGGCGACTCGTCTGTCTATCAATATCCCACTCAGCAGCTGGAATATCTACAAACTCCATCTTCAAGCCATATGGAGTTCTAGCATTTACAGGATATTAAACAGGTTCATTGCTCAATTCTTCTGCAAAGACTTTGACGCTCTCCCAGTTGTGATCTGTAATTTCACATTTTCCAGACTCCTCTGTCTCTCAACTTACAAACCACGCTTCAGTTATACATAAAATTCAGACAGCTATACAGTAGAGATATATAACACATATATGCAGTAGACTAAGTCCTGCCAGGAGTCTAAATTGGGATATGAATGCAAAAATATTTAAGAGTTAATGATTATTTTGTTACTAAATATGCTACATTGGAAAATGTGTTTGGAAATGTCCACATTTAAACGATTTGGCATACTGAGGTAAGATCTAATAATGTGTGCAGATCCAAAGACATTTTGGAAAATTTGTAAATAGGAAATGTTATGGAGTGTGCTTAATGTAATTAGTCCGGATTAATGCTTTACTCAATAAATGCTTTCATAGTCATTCAGAAAATAATTTTAGAGGAATGTAAGGGAATTGTAATTTGCTGCACTTACTATATGTTCTTTAGAAAGGTCAAAAACTATTTCATAGCAATTCAAACGTTAATGTTTCAGCCTGAATTTATTTAGAACTGAAGTTTTAAAAAAATGGAGCAAGTTTTAAGTCCTATCAAAAGGTCAGAAAACATTTATCCTTGTGAAAAGCTTTAACCACTTGCAGGAATATACTTATTTCAAGAGGGCATTTGGCTATATTTTCACACACTGCAGAATCATAATTTATGAAGGAGAAATTGAACACAAAAACAATGCTCTAATTGACAAATTCAGTCTGAAAAATGGAGGAACCACAAATCACTTTAATTCCCTAAAAAATAAGAAAGGATTCACTCTGCAACAGATTTAATTACTTATTTGCAGTGATGCAGATTGGTTTTGTGATGCTAAATATGCCACATGAATAATTCTACTATACAATATATACTGGTATGTGAGCTAAAAGATCTTCCTTGTGAACACTAATGGTTTGAAATGGTCATTTTAGCAGACATTAACTTTTAGACTTAAAACACTTAAAACAATGTGTTTCTAAGCTTGTGAGGGCACCGGAAAGTCTGTCCTGATGTGGATTTCACATAAGGTTTAAAATTTGGCATTTACCCATATTCAAATGCACAAACTACACAGAAGAAAGCATGGCAGCCTGCAGGCCACAAAGATGTACAGTATGTGTAAAAATAATTTCGAAATCTTCAAGAGGATATGCTACTTTTCACTTTTGTGTTTGGGCTGAGGTTGAATGGTAAGCTGCTCAAAATGGTAATATTGGTACTGTATGGTTCAGGACTATCTAGAGGCACCTGTTGAGCTGCTTTCTCAAAGCATGGTCTATTGGTATGAAGAAAAGTTCATCACAAAAGGACTTCACTCATGTCATGGCACTCATTTTCATCAAATACACCAACAATGATTCCCCTTTTCAGCACATTAGCTACAAATATTCAAGATTACCCATGAACAAAAACAGGAAATGTCTGCTGAGTAAAAATAAGGGAATTGACAGGCCTCTCTTTGGTATGTGTCCGGGATGCGTATTGCAATCTCTTCCCTGTGCAAGAAGACCAGAGCCATGGGTCTGTCTCACGGAATACATTTGATTATGCAAAACTCTCTTGTGGAAACAAACAGTCAGTACTGCTTTAAAGTTGCTGGGATAGAGAAATAAAAATACCGTAATGGCGCCTTGTTAAGGTACAGCCCTATGTGTTCCCAGGAATTTAGCTGGCATGCCAGAAGCCTTTGGGCATTTCAAACTATTAAACTTTGTTAAGTCCCTCTTCCGAATCTGATTCCATGCACTCTGCACACTAGAGTACCATAAAATGTGCATCTGGATCCACAGATAAGAAAAATGTGTTTTTTTGGTGAAAACAAAAACAGCATACATTACATTATATGAAATGAGAAATACTACAGTTTTTGGACAGTGGGGTAGGTATAAATTTGGAGTGTATTAGCAAGGGTTGTGTACTTCGCAAAGATGAAACATTTGATTCAATTCTACATACAAGCAAACAAGGGTAAGATGCAGGACACTGCTCAGCCAAGTGCTCGGTATCTATTCATAACTTCAACAGAAAAGAAAATAGAGGCAAGCTGTAGCCACATTTTGTTGTATAAGCACATGTGGGTGGTTCCTGCACTTAATTAAAACATTGTCTTCGCGCTCACTTTGTGAGTTTGTATGCGTTGGTTTTTTTGGTGCACAACACACACTGGGGAATTCCGCCTTAATTTTGCTTATTAAAGTGCAATGGAACCGTTCCCTTCTGTGGCACAGAACACACTGTTGGTGGGATACTGAGGTCAGTGCAGGCAGCGTGAGTCAGACTCTATATTGCCGTGCCTTGTGAAAATCAGTCTGGGCGTGGCCATGCACACTCCCAGGGAAAGAGTGGAGAGCCCGCGACCACCACAGCTGGAAAATGTATTACTTATAATAATAGTTACAATGGCAGAGTTGTTTCAGAGGAAGTGTTTAACATCCTATCCTTCCCAGAATGCCAGAACTTACGCGTGTGATTCACTGTAAATAAGCAGAAATAAAAGCAATTCTAATAAAAAGGTGCTGCTGAGGTTTCAGATTTAGAACTGGCCACTTCAATGTAACCAAGCAAAGTGTGAAGGTTTTTGATAGATGTGTAAAGGACAGATATCACACAAAGGGGTAACAGTAACTTTGACGGATGCAGTGACTTATAAATATTTAACTACCCTCCTTTAATGTCACCCAGTAATCTTTCACTTCTATTTATGGGAAAATCTCCAAAGTGAAGACACAAGTGAGAGCTATATACATACAATATTCTTTCCTTCAACACTTTTGGTCAAGTTAAAACAAACATAAATCATTTTGTAAAAAGAAATGTAACATGGAGTAATGAATGTTTTAAGCAGCCTTCACTGAATAGGAATAAAGGTTTATGTGAAAGCATTGTTTTGTACCAGTTTCGAAGAAACAGATGTTTCTTGTATGTGCAGCTGTATTGCCAAAAATTTTGAAAAGTTTCTAGCAAAGGAAAAGGGAAACAAATGGAATATGTGTTTCATTGTGCAGTATCTAATTACTGTGTAATTTACTCAGATACAACCTATTTAAGTAATAATATAGATATATAACCATATGCTCCTTTAAAATAGGGAGCTGGTATCGGGTAGCAGTAAATGTGCTATAATTTGTACATAAAGCATTTCTTGCCACGTTAACAAATGATAGGGTAATTTGTTTTCAAATAAAAGCTAACAAATTAATGCTGGCAAACCCAAACATACAGTTAGCTTACTGAAATAAAAACAAATGTTTCATTTAATGGTTCCGGGTTACAAGTCAGTTTCAACCTGAAGGTGAAAAACAAAATAAATTTTATTTTGTTTTTCAAAATAAATAAATTCTAGATGTGAGCACAGAGCTTTCTGGCTTTATCAGCACAGAAGAGAGGATTACAGACTGGCAGATCATGAAGTTATAAGAGGTTATAAAAGAGAACAGAGAGTGAAAAGCTGAACTCTTAGAACACTTGGACTCAAGATAGAGAGCCAAAAGCAAGGTAGTCACAAACATTTCAGGTTAGGACCTTCAAAAGTCATTCGGGCAAAGGAAAGTTGAAATGAAAATCAATGAGTGATGGAACTAACTCACCAAACAATTGTTTTGGTGCTGTCAATGTTAACGTGTAAACCAAGACAATATTCTCTGTAGATGTAGGTCTCTTTTCCATAAAAAAACGGTTTCCCTTGTGTACCATATTCATGGTATGAAATGTGACAGATCACCAAAGGAGGGTTATGAGACTTAAAGTCTGCTAATAATTACAGTCAATCATAAAACATCATCTGCCAATGCTGGCTATTGCCTTACTTATAACAGTATCATTAGTTAAAAAAATAAAGCCAAAAATCTCAGCCAAGAACTGTAACTGTTTGTGCATGTCTGGTTTGAAGATTTAAAAACGGGGAACAGCCAAACTTGCCTATTTAATAGAAGTGTAAATTTTACTTGGCGTGCTATCCCTGAATTATAAATATAAATTAATGTTTGCCGCTTGTTCCAGTGTTACAGTGTTATAAGCATTTTGCTTATAAAATGGTTATAACAGATCTCTAGTTTCGGTAGAGTCCGTCTTGTACGTCAGTAATTAAACAAGTGACAAGATGCTGAAAAGAAACCAGGTGATAAATTAGAACAAAAGAAAGGAATAGGAAATGCACATGTAGGATACCTTACAAAACTGATTACTAAAAATATAATTATCCAAAAATCACTAGCCATTTCTTAAAGATTCCCACATTTCTCTGAATACTGAAATGTTTCTTATTTTCTATCCTAAATGCTCCTAAACTATACAGTAGTATTATACTGTATATGCACATCCCAGGGTCCTTATAACATTGTTCATCCTGTAATCTGTAAAGTTTGAAGACTTGAGTTAAATTCTCCTTCCATTATCTTTTCTTTTCCAGGCTATAAAGTTTAAGCTCCCTTAAGTGGTTTGAATAAAACAGTCCCTCAAAAACCAGGGATTAATCTGGTTGCTTCCTTTTGTGCTGGCCTCAAGAGTGACAATATTTTTTGTAGTGTTGTGGCCAAAGCTGAAGACAATATTCCAGAGGAAATTGTACTACTGCACTGCATAATTTCGAAATTTCTTTCCATCGATTTTAATTCTTCATCTTCAACTTCAAATCCAAATTTCCTGTTGTACTTCCTTATTGCTTTCCTATGCATGTAGGAAGCACACATTCATGGCTTGAGCTTATCCATGTTAAATTGAATTCTCTGATATGAATAGTGTCAAAATCCTCATGTATTACATATGCTAATTAAACTATTTTTGCAGCTTCACCTATGTTTGTATAACCAGCAAACATGGCAACTTACCACAGAATAGGATGCCAATATAAATTAGGAAGAATGGCAGACCTAACACTGATCTCTGTGGCACCTCATAAATTTCATTCTAGCCTGAAATACTGTAAATCCCATAATCAGTTTCCCTTGCTTCTTGTTTTTTTAGCACATCTTCATTCATGTGCACACAATGTATTTATGCATTTCACAGTGCTAGTCTTTTATGCAGCCCTTAATTAAAAGAAATGGGTCATGTCATTTTCCCTAATTGAAATCTGCCCCTTCTACATCTCATGTTGACTACCTCCTTGAACTCCCATCCTTCTGATGCGGTTCTTTGCTCAGTTGTCTTTTATTGCTAGACAAGTATAGTGCATTTCTAATCAGTAGGCATAACCCTTGCCCAGACGTCAATTGGAACATCTATCCTAAATCATAAATAGCCAAAAATCAAGCTAACTTCTTAAGTATTTTAAAAGGGAATGAGGAGTGCTTTACACAGGGCGACTCGTCTGGTAGAGTTGCAATGTCAGAAAAAAAAACTAGCAAGAAGTGTCTTTGAATAAAAAAGAACAACCATTTTCTTAAGGGAACAAAAATGAGACGCTTTTGTACACTAATGGACAGATAAATGTAGTGTTTCATTTTGTGAGTCATCCAGTGAGGTAGATGAAATGAAGGTTTATTTTTTTACTAGAGGACTCCTTGAAAATAGAGATAATGAGAAAAAGTAAACGGTACAAGTAAACTTCTTGGAGAGAAAGACAAAAGCTTCTGTCACGAACAGAAAGCGCAGCAAGCAAACTAGGCAAAGAGATGCACGCTCTACTTTCTTCTGAAAGTGTACAGTGAACTCATGAATCATTTACATTTGGCACAGAGTACATTGAGATTTTTTATGGTACGAAAAAACCCATTAACCAACAGTTATAACCAACAGAATGCTGATGTAAATAATTGATTAGCTATTTCTGACACCTTGAGGTGCCTTTAGAAATCTGTTCTTTGGAAGTTTTTGAGAGAATATCCAAAGCTGTGGGAGCCCTCTTCCAGCCAACTTCACGGAGTACAAGAATAAGAGGAAAAAAAAACTTTCCCCACCACCCTGTCTTTTCATTCCTCTTATTGAAAATGGATGAAAAACCATCTCCGTCCAGCACAAATACTTATTCTGCAGTTCTCACCTACTTCTCATGGGCATGCCTGCTCAATCAGTCTGTCTGTGTTTGAGCCATCTGTTCATTTCTTATGTTCTGTTAAGTTACAAGGGGGTGAATACGATTTGACAATGACGATGATCCTGCAGATCAAAACTGTTTTTGAGCAATTTACCCCCCCAAATAACTTATTTCGACCTGCCCTTTTCCTTTTTACTTTGTCAGAGAATACAAGTCAAAAAAAATAATAATATGTTTTATTTATAATATGCATCATCTTTACCATAAAGAAAAAATGATAGAGGTTGTTGAAAACAAATATTCTCCACAGACACTATACAGTAATTACACGAAGAGGCTATAACAGTCTGTATTACTCCTCAGAAAATGAATCTGCAAATAGGTAACAGATCATAATTTATATAAATGAAATAGTCTTGCATTTCTGATCTCATCACAAGTGTGAGAATGTAATAATGAAAAGGAAGGCAAGACGATTATGTAAATGTTCACATTACAAATCAATATTGTGGACAGGTGCACTGTGTTTACAAGTATTCGTCAAGCATTATTTAACTGCTAACAGCACATACATTTATATTTTCAAATAACATGATTTTGTTTAAAACAACATATGGGAAATAAGGTCTTTAATTTGGAGAAGGAGTTAAAATTGTTCAAATGCCTTTTCAGCACATTTGTAAGTCAACAAACAAGAGCTGAATCAGTTCCACAAAGTTAAGGATAACTTCTAGAATTTTCTAAATTCAAGTCCTGTTTTCTCACATCTCCTTCAATGGATATGTTGCACACCTTGGACTTCTAAATGATTCACTTCAGAGCTGTTAGTTACTTGAAACTCCCTGGGTTGTTCTGTGACGGTTTTAACAAAAAACATGACCACAGGCCAGGACTGCAATTCCAAATACAAATCAAACTTCTACAAACAAAAACGAAATAAAAAAAAACACTTCTGTCTCAAATCTACAGCCACTCATTTTGTTATAACCTTTGGTGCCTGTCAGCTTTCTTCTGGCAACTCTTTGTGTAAACTATGCTATCATGTGGGGAGTTTGTCACAAAGACAAGCTGAGAGGGAGATGTAGTTCCACATCTAAGAGGTTAAAAAGTGATGGATAAGAACTTGAAGACCCTTCTGTCTGAGGAATGATCTCATCCAAGCTACATCTGGCAAAATATAAACAGCAATGGTGGGTCACAGCTTACCTAATAAATTAACATTACTTTTAATTTTTCACGAACAAATGCCAATTCAAGAATGCTATCAGCTTGTCTTTATCTTTACAATTTTGTTCCGCTCCTGATAAGATTATAGAGACGACTATCCGAGTTATGTTTTGATACAGTCATAAAATTTATTCAATAGAAGTACCCCTGTTGAAGTTGTTTCAACAGGGCTAAAAAACTTCCTTTATGTGAAATAGTGTTGGCATGCTCTTCTAAATAGCTTCAGGTTTTATTAAATACTGGGTTTATTCTACATCTTATATAAACATGAAAACATTCCAAAATCAAGCAACTGGCAACACATTTACGTACATCAACAGTTCCATTTACCATTTTCATGGTTTCTCAAAATTACATTTGCTCTCACTCTCTCACAATTAACGTATTCCAGCTTTTTGATTGTAACATGAGACACTCAGAGCCCAGGGGCTCCTTTTACCCAGACGCTATCTGCAATTTTTCATAAACACCACAGTTTTGATTGCAATTGTGATAGCTCAATGATTAATATCTGTGCTATATAAACCCTTTTAGCTATGGTTACATAATTTGATTCACTTGCCAGTTTTGTGATATAAGTGCATTTTATTAAATTGCAGGATGTAAAAACAAGCACTTTAATTCAGGTCAAAAAACATTTAAAATTGTGAAAAGAGATTTGATGATAGATTTCAAGAAAGAAAAAGCCTGCTTTATAATAAGTGTCTCCAGTAGCTTTACTGCTTCTTCTTTAGACTGAACTGCCAGTTAAATTGCTAGAAATGATGAAGGTAATCCATGAGATATACAACTGCAAATGGAGTTAAGTTAAGTTGTTCAGTATATCATGAACTTTCTGAGTTCCCATCAGTTCTTTGTGAAGGCCTCCTAGTTTGGATTTTACTGTAGATCTATTACCAAAGGATGTACTGTATAACCTATGAGAGAGCATGCAGGAAAGCATCCAAGTGTGCAATGAAAGTAATTTTGGACCATTCTCAATAGGAAGAAAATATTTTCCTATACCTTCATCTTTTCTTCATTAACTTCAATCATCACCATTATTATTAATTTCATTAGGTTGACAGAGGATGAATAGACAGTGATCTACTGTATTTCAAATCAACAGATCATCATGTACAGTCAAGGCCTTCTTAACTTGCAAAAGACCAGAGTTTGTTTTGAAACGATTAGTCACACTTTGTGCTGAATACTACACGCTTAATACTGAATGTCACAATACCATGCAGGCTAATCGATACAATTTACACTGTTTTGTGTTATTCAATACAACAATATTCCAGAGCATACAAATAAAAAAAACTCAACCTAATTTATTGGTTCTGACAATTTGTATTCAGTTCTATCTTTTCACTATTTTTAAAGTGTTCTGAATACCCTTTAAGAAACAAAAGCACTGATTTCACTCAAAGGCTTACAAAGTTATAGATTTTAAAGTAGTTTCATGTGTTACCTTAGCATTCCTTGTAAAACTCAGCTCTACCTGTCTCCTCTGCAGAGAGTTATTAAGTGCGGTGGTGGGGTTTCTTTTGGGGAATTCCAAATTGGCAGTAGAAATGTCAAAACTGCAGCATAAGCAAACATTTTCCAAGGTGTTCAGTTTCAAACCAGGAAAAAACCCATCTGCTGGAAGGGTACTTTTATAATGTTACAATTGCAACGTGCATCACCCATCCTGCACGTCTCTTGAAATACACAGACTTATCCACAGATTGAAAAATGTGTGGTTCCTTGCAGACTTAACAACAAGACAGCCCCACAAAGGGAAGTTTGGGAAACCATCTAGGCGTGGTGACAGATATTTGCATTGAGCAAGCTGCACAAAAAAGTTGAGGTATGTTTTTGTCCAACCAAAGGATAACCTGTGTGAGGATTTTGTTCATTGATTATTGCACAGTGCAAATTATACCTGAATACACAGACTACTATTTAGCTGTACTTATTATCCAAGCACCGGTTTCCCATATGGAAACCATTACTGTAAGATTGGGTCTACAGTGAATTTCTTTACATAGCGACATGTTAGCATCTCACTCTGCAGGTCAGTCAGGTGGGTGGAAGCAAGACAGACGCCTCTCAGACAAAACATTCCATGGTAAAGACATGGTGTGTGAAGAAGCATAGAAAACCTAATTCAACATCACACAAATCCTTTGAAATGAGTTTCACAATGCTATCACTAACTGACCTGGGATACAGACTACATAAACACAGCTCAAGGGTTTAAACACTACAAGGCTTAAAATAATATAATATGTTCAGTTCATCCCCACTGATTCATTTATTGTTTACTTTCACTTCTTAATTCAGAATCACTCGTCCTGAAACATTTTGCCGAGCCAGGTACACCAGTCGGTGGTTCCTTTCAATGAGCTCTGCAAACAAAATAACAAACATGAGTATTTTCTTCGGGGGTTTTTTTCCGGCAAGTCTGCAATTCAATCCAAACTATTTCAGATCCATGAAAATAATTATGGATAATTTTCAGTTCAGTATCATTTCGATATTTTGAAATGGAAATCAAAGGAGTTGAATAGTACTCCAAAAGTCTGTAATTCCAAGACTAGGCATTTGAAATGACAGAGAACACCTGTAGTTCAGGACAGTTTAATATTTTTACCTGAAGATAAGTTTCCAACTAATGATCTGGTTCATGATCTGATCATATAGAACCTGCAGTGAAACGTCTTCATGCAGACAATGTAGCTGAACTAGGGGCAAAGCAGAAACTAGCTCTAATCAAATGCAAAAACGAATTTTAATATGGAAGCCAATTCTTGCCAATTCTGTTACATTCAACTTGGAATACTCTGGCTCCAGCAGCATAATTGAGACAACATATCAGAAAACGCATGCTGCATCCAAATCGTGCAATGGTTGAAATATCAAGGGTACACAGTGTTTCACTGAGCTTATTAAACTTTGTTTTCCAATCATTAAATATTTGTTCCACATGGGTTAAATCGCCCATCCACACATACACATTCACTTTTCTTACAGGTGATGTCATCTTTTCAATCAGTACCAGATTGGCCTGGATCAGGTTAGTCTCATATTAACAGTTTTTTAACTCAGGGCTTGTTTCTTCTTTTTTATCAAGATTCAGACAATGTTGAGAGTCAAGCCAGGCAGTGAAATTAGAAGTGGCAGATTCACACCAGGAGTTCAGAATCAAAGCCATTGTATAATTTAGCTTGTATGATAGTGTGGATCTGTTCTATAACCTTAACCCTATTAAAACAAAACTGAAGCTTTGGTGATAGCAAGGATAACAAATATTTCATTTTTAACTGCAAAATCGCTGTATAAAAAATCAATTCAACATTGCCATGGCCACGAACTTAAAACTATGGAGCTGTGAACAATCATAAGAAGATCTGACCAACATGATTTGTTTCAAGACCAAGATCTTAAAACAATGGTGAAGAAAACAGGCCATTGTGTCCTAACTTGATGAAATCTGGCATGCCTCTTAAAAACACCTTTGTTTTATTCATTCTGTAGACAGAAAACAAAAGTCAAGCGTTTATTTTTTTCCGCAGAGCTATCAACTTACAGAAACAGAACTATAATATCAAACAGGAATATGTAAGTGGAAGGTTATGGAGAAAGTACTGAGGTCTTTATAAGCACTTATTACAAAAAAATACCTGAAAAGATTAGACTGAAGGACTTAATCAGTTCACATAAGTTAAGTTACCATCAACTACCATCGTTTCCACATTCCATGCTGACCACAATCTTCTCTAAGGAGTTGGTGGAGAGGATGTGCATCCAGAATTGGAACATAACAATAGTTATAAATCAGAAAAGACTATTTTGTCCATGTTTCTCATTGGGTAGTCAGTAGCTAATTGATCCAAGAACTTCAAACAGCTCTTTCTTGTAAGAAGCCAGAATAACAGTTTCAATAACATGGCAGGGCAACTTGTTCCACACTCCCACAACCCTTTGGGTAAAGAAGTGCCTCCCTTCTCAATTTTAAATGAGATATCATCTATAGATAACCCATAATTAAATTATGTTTTGAGGACTGTTAGTATTTACAGAACAATAGGGAACATGTTAAAGAATGTGTTTCATTTTTCTTTTATTTTTCTGTGATACAATGGTTGGATTGCATTTAAAAATCCCCATATTTTATATAATTCATTGTTTTATCCTAAAGCTATAGAGCATAATATACATAGGTTTTAGAATTAAAAGATGTCAACCAAAAAAATACATCACTTCAACTGCTTTCACTGCTAGCACTGATTCCCAGCAATGAAAAAGTGCTTTAACTAAAGAGTTAAGGGAATTTGCTTGCATGGCAAAATTAGATTTGCAGGTGGTTTAATAATTCCCAGTGGCCTTTACAGAATCTGAGCTCATCTGAGACCCTGGGCTTTCAGCACTTGAATTTTATATTTGATATCATCATATAAAACAACACACCCATAATATGGTAGCTCTCGCACTCTCGGAAAAATCCTGTTTGTTTCATTTTTTCTGACTCACAACAGGGAAAACATTAGCCTAGCCCTGTCTATAATGCTCAAGCAAAATAACTGAGCTCAGATCAATAATGTGGCAACTAACCCACTCAGAGATGCATGTGGTTTCAGTTAAAGAATCCTATTATAGTTAAAGACATTAAAACAAAGTGTGTATGGATTAAATGTACAACTACAGTATATAAAATATTGGAGTCTCTTTAATTTCAAACTCCCTTTCATGCCTAATTCAGGGTTGACCTCATAAATCGGCAAGCCAAAGAATTCACCCTTTACAAGCCTTGAAATATGACTTGCTCGTTTATACAATTTTATGTAGCTTTTCAAACAGAGAATCCTACACCTGTATCTTTGCTTGCTGTTTGACAGACGTCAAATGCCTTAAAGCCGATTTTAAACATCCACATTTTTACGGACAGTTTTTCCTTATGAAGCATTAGGTGATCTAAAAATCTGATCAAGTCTATAAATATCAAATGCTGATCAGAGGCCCAGAAGAGAATACAATAGGTTGTCTGAACCAATTTTCTCATCAAAAGTCCCGGTATATACCGTAGTCTTCCACTCACAAGAAAGACTGTGCTGAATAGTACAAACCACGATTGAGTTAATATGACAAACTAATCAGCTAAGAGTTTCTATTTTGCTTCACATACAGTACCTAGCAATCCCAAATTAATTGATTATTTTGGCTTAGTTAAAGTTTCCTTAACTTTTACTTTAAAATTAATTTAGGCTTATAAACTACAGTGTAAGAAACTGTATATGCTGTATGTTTTTACAGTATTTCTGCAGAACCAAAGTATGTTATAACATGTCTAAAATTGACAACCTGCATAGTACAAACATGCTTCCAAACTACTTATGTTTGCTACAGAACTGAAACATGGGCCTTAGAGTAAACACTTTGGTAAAAATGTACGGAAAGCCACAGCAATCATCTGCAGAGGTGTATTTGTTTGAATTGTTGCCACTTTTTGGTACACTGTGGTTAACTGAAGTTAATTCTAAATGCACTGGTTGAAATTTTGTCCGTAAATCTTGGACAAAAGCATCTGTTACTTCTCACAAGTTCTCTTTAAGCCTTTGCAGATCAAAGAAGCTGAATCAAAGGGGTTGCAGGACACAACACAGAGGGATTTGTGTGACTAAAATCTAGGGTACTTTAGGACCCTAAATCCTAAATGCTTCGGCACTTAAGTCTTCAAAGGAAGGAATGGAGATTAAAAATCTATGTGTTTTTATAAGGATTCCAATGCTTGCCAAATATGTTTTGAGATGACATACACAGTAGAGAAGTCCAGATTTCCATATTAGAACATGGCTACGTTAGAAGAAATATCCGGATTGAGAAGCTGTGAGAGCTCTGTTGTATAATATTCAAAGATACAGAAAAACAAAAAATGGTGGCAGGGTGGAATAACGATTAAAGCTAGTTTCTGGGCACACATCCTGGGGTGGGCAATGCTGGTGTATCTGTGAGCAATAGTAAAACAAGGGACTGCTTCAATTAAAAATCCAGATGTATTTTTAATAGCACAAATACATAGCAAGTTGCTTTGAATAGAGGAGTCTGACTGGGAACAACCCCTATTCACATCACTATAAACCAGCAAGAACCTGGAGCTGCAGTCATTGGGAGTGTTTTTACTGGTTGAGTCACTTTGGAACGCTTCTGGAATAACACAGCTAGATTCTGATTGTAGCACGAGCTGCTCATCATCATCACCATCACCTTTCCATAACCGCCTATCCAGTTCTGAGTCACGGTAGCCCAGAGCTGATCCCCAGGAAGCACTGGGCACAAGGTGGGATACAGCACTGGGGCCCCGGATTCAATTCTGGAGAGGCCCCGGCACCCCCAAGACTCCGTGTAGGAAAAGGGGTTTGAAAATGAATGTTGTAAATTGAGGTGTGGCCTTCCACACTACCCTCACAATAAAGAACCTCTATCACAGAAAAGAAAGAAAGAAAAGTTTTGACTCTTAAGCCCACCTGAGGTGTGAGTGCTCTTCAGGCTTAATAGACAAAAGATTGTTGCATTATCTTCCTTTCTGCATTTCAGCATAAAAATACATTTTACTTGCTCCTTTGAAGCCAAACAACACTGGCACAGTTCTCCACTCCAATATCTTTCATTAAATCATATCCACGTTCTATATATATATAAATATAAAGAGTCTTTGCGGTGTTTTCTCTTGAATGTCTAAATCTTCCTTTGGCTTTGCATCTTAATTTCAATGATCTACCCTGATGCTGTAGATGACATACAAACACATCTTGCTACAGGGTTTTACAGGGTTGCTACTGAATCTTTGCTCACCTGGCAGAGGTTTACATTATCTTAATTTCACTTTACAGATATAATACACAGATGTTACACATAAGAGAAGCTGGGGGTCAGAGTGCAGGGTCAGCTATTTATACGGCGCCCCTGGAGCAGTTGGGGTTAAGAGCCTTGTTCAGGGGCCCAACGGAGTAGGATTCCTATGCCGGCCACGGGATACATTCACACAGATGTAATACAGTGTACAGTACATGTCATAAAGATCTCTCTGTTGAATTATTGTTTAGGTTTGCTAGTTAAACAGTCAAGAGTTATCTTGCACACCTTATTAATACTTTTCAGATCCATATAAACTCAAATCTTCAAAGTTTTCCTTCATGTCATGTAACTAAATCCAAACAGTGTTAAGTACACCCCTTTGAATGTTCAAACAATCACTATTTATCAAATGCATTAGAATTACCATTTAAACACATACTACTAATGCTACTAATAGCAGGTTACCAAAAGCAATCAAAAATCGGATTCAGGGGTCAATTTGGGTTTAGTAAAGGAAACTATGCATACACCTAGATCTTTTGTAATGTTTTTCCATGGCCACTGGCATTAAAATAAGCAGGCCTTTAATCATAATATGGCTACAGCTCTTGTCGTTTATGTATTTTTTCAGCTGCTGTACCACACTGGAGGTATCTGTTTGCTGTAAGTGTCACAATAATGTTTATCCAAAGGTCTTGTGTATGCAATACTGTAAGAGCCGCTGGTATAAATCCATCACATTCTAAATGGCAGGAGAGCATTAAAATCTTTATAGTAGTTCTTTCTTCCCAATCGGAATTCATAAGATATTATTTTTCATTTTCTGAGTCACAGTAATATGTATTCCTGCTGTATACTCTAGGCTCCAAATGAGCCAATTTCTTTACTTAACCTCTGACCTTTGACCACAAGGTTTTTTATGTTGTTTTTGTGTTATTGGCACTGAAAAGAACTATGCAAAAAGAGGCAAAATGACCCATGGATTACTTTAGAATAAGCATTTAGCTTAACTAATTGCTCGATTTAATGCAGAGTTCGGGAGGTTACAGTAATCTTAAGTGCATGAATGGGTAGGCTAATTTAACCACAAAATGCTGCATACTGATACTTTGTGTAGCTTGAATAACCTCAAAGATTCGTATTTATTCTCAGTTGTGGGTTTATGGTAAACAAGCATGTTGAAAGGGCTCTACATTTTACAAGACACCGTGCAATGCCCACCAGCTCTTATACAGTATCCCTAATCTTGTGACTGTGTTTCATCTGGATGAAATGTATCTATAAAGATCATGTCCTGAGTTTTTCAAATGAGACATTATTTCTGAGGTACTTCCTAAAAAAACACTGCATCTGCTCCAAAGAGAAAAGCTGCTGATTCATTTAAACCACACGTTCCTGAACTGTACAATAAGTCTGTTGTCAATTCAATAGCAAGATACAAGGCTATCTTGTATTGTTTGATGTTGTCCCAGAGCAAATTTGACAGGGGCTTGTCTTTCTATGCAAGTGGTAAGGGGAAAGCACGACCTGATTTGCAACTTGATTTTTATTATCTTTTTTATCTTGATTTTTATTATGTTTTAAACATAATATGGAATTTAAAGAAGTTGGAACATAATCGCTAAACCCATAATGTGTATGGATTACATTTCACTCCTTCAGTTTACCAATATACATCTACATTACACGTTGGTTTACAAATGGAATATATTCCTCTAGTTACTTTCAAATTTGAAATATTGTCAGTAAATATTAAATTCACACCACTTTAGATGTTCTTGGAGTATAGAAAAAAACATCCCATGTTACTCATTGCTGGCTTAAAGGGGTACTAAATTGTCAAAATAAAAACACAAATACAGTAGGTGCCCATTACAAAGTCAAAAGCCATAGTCTACTGTGCCTATGTCCTGGATGCTGAAATGTACACTTTCAACAACACATATGGGAGTGTTTGGGATTACCAGAAAGTGGAGTTCCTAAACTATCAAAGAACTCAACCCACTACAAAATTGCTAGCAGAATAAGGGAATAATAGTCTTGTAACAAAATCCAGGCATGCAGCCCTTTTGATATGATGAAGGTCACTTCCTCATTAGGGTATCTTGATCCATGTAGCTGTTTTATATGACACAGAAGTAATATTAATCTTTTTTTTGGCAGGTTTAAAGATTTAAATCAACCCTTGAAACTCAGATTATTTCTGTCTTTTATAATAATACAGTACCTTGCAGACATGAGATCTACATTTCAGTATGATGTAGAGTTACATTATGTTGATGAAGGAGGAAAATCTTTTCTTTTTGCACTCAGGTGATTTTATCCACATCTGTTCAACATTTCCTTGCTTCTCTGTCAAAATTAGTAAAGAACTGTTTGTTTCTTAATTTTAATTCTTCCTGCTTTTAGTTCTGAGTTTCACTTCATTTAGTTAAGCGGTTACTTGAAAATGTTGGTCTAATATAATCCAGTCTAGACATTTAACCACATCTGAGAAGCCCAACAGAGTGTAAGTCATTAACTAGTGCCATCCTTATATCTCAGGCTAGATTAACTTCTTTTTGAGAAATTGGATTTATTGTGTTGGCCAGTAATCTTACATTTAGAATATTAAGAGCTTATTTGTGGAATCTTGTTTTCATCTGCTTTCTTTATTTTTTAGTCTTAAACTGAAGTACAGCATTCCCCATTTTTAGGCAATATACGTTGTTTCATTGAATCTGTGACAAAGCAATGGGCTTGTTTAATTAAAGACTACATAACACAAAATCCATTACATATAACACTTTGCACTTTGTGAGTCATTCCATGCAATATTGATGACACATAAAGCTGAATATCCTTGATTGTCATAATCCTAAAATCCTATCCTTACACAAAAAAGTAAAAGACACATCTGGTGAAGACTGCAGCTGCCTTAAAATAAGAGGTACCTGTATGTGATGCTCAGATTTCAAAATGCTGGGAAACATTCTATGTAAGCATACAAAATTTGAAAAACATCTTCTAACAGGCATGTAGTTAACCCTCCTTCTTTTTCCAAACCTTTTATTTTATTATTTTCTTTATGATGGTAAAAACAAGTCAAGAAGAAAGCAAGGGAAACTGCATTATCAGTGCCTTTCTAGAGATCGTGGAGATAAAGAAAAATTAGAACATTATCTTCCATAAATAGTTATGGTTCAATCCTAACATGAAAACATGTGACTGACATTTACAAGCTATTTTGATTACTTTAACAAGACTTAATCCTTCAATGAAACAAAACACTGACCAAGTGATAGCAGCTATAGACTACTGTCAAATATAAAATCACCATTTAGCCTGCATTTTGAAATTTCCACTTAGCATGTGGGTCAAAGGTTTGATTTAATTCTCGTTTCAAATGTTCATTTAATAATTTTGCATTATTAAACTTCAATGAAGCCATACATACAGATCTGATGACCTGGTGGAAGTGAAAAACAAAAACATTTTTGTTTCTGATTTGATTCCTTTCCTTTTTATTTTCCATGCTCTTATCTCAAGATACATTTCAGATGGTCATGTGCAGGCTTCCAAAGTAGTCCCTTAATCAGAAGGATTGGGACAGACAGAGAAAGAAGTCACGTCTGTTTTTTACTCAACAAAAGCACCTTCCATGACTCCTCAAGAGAAGCCTCAGTAACAAAGAACTGTGCCAGATCTCTGGTGTGCTCATTTTGTGAGATGCTAATCAGAAACACAAGTGTGCACAAAGCTTGCTTTTTCAAATGGCCTGAATAATAACAATAATGAAATAAACCCAAACAGATGGAACTTGTATTATTAGAAATCCACCCATTAAGTAGGTATGAGTTTCATGTAAAACAAGAATCTGATACTTTTAATATTGGTTCTCTTATCAAATAAGCAGGCCAAAATGTTTTCTTATGTTGAAAGCTCTTTGGTTTTATAGTTTAGTGATCTGAAACGGCACTTAACAACACAAGATAATAAATAGCTGCTTAAACTAAAGTCAAATTGTCAAAGATAATTCTATAATACCTAGTTCCAAACTATAGCTGAGCAGTACTGTGCCAGTTAAAAGACTGCACATCTGACTCTTTTCCCCCTTAAATGATTGGTGTTGACATAAATATTTATTTAGTATAACTAAACTTCATGTTATAATTCAGTTGTCTAAAATAGAACACATAACGGAATTTATCAAATCCAATGAATTTGATGCAAACAGCATGCTTACTTTGTAATTAAACAGGAACCATATTATTCTTAACTTTCTTCTTAGCTGTTTATGTTCTGAACCCTCAGCCTAGGCAAAGCAAATCCATTTTGTCAGTTGCACGGTGGGCACTTACTTTACATGGCTTGAACCAGTGATTTCACCCATTAAAAGTTTACAAGACATTCTGTTCTCTCTTTGTGGCGTTTACAAAAGAAAATCATTAATGCGCGATACTTACTAAATGGAAAAACATTATTTATTTCCCTCATCCCAGTTGTTAAACAACTGTCTGGCTGTTTTATTCGCATTTGAGAAACTGCTTTACTGGGCAATTCCATCAGCAGTGACAAATCTGGGAATCTATCTTAGCAGGAGAAAGAATATAAAGCCTATTTTTTTCTTTATATGCAGTTTGAAATGTATGAAATTGTGAGCATATGGGTATTCAGCATGTACTTACACTGCCTCTCAATTGGTCTGTCATACTGGTGCTGCGGCAGAACACAGCAGGAACAAACAAACATGGAGCTTTCAATACAAAGCAACTACAATGCAGTATAACTCACTTCTAACTCTTCTCTTTTAAGGATAATGGAGATGAAACATAGAAGAAAGATGCTGGAGTCCTGTCCGTTTTGGATACAGGCCAGGTAAAAGCAGAAAATACCTGAGGAGACAAATTGTGCTCTAGTCCTGTCGTACAGAAACAAACTAAAGTAATAAAGTCCCATCCCTTTGCCTGGAATTTGGAAAAATGTTGGAATGTCTAGCTCCTCTTGCCAAGTTTGATAAGACTTAGCCCTGTGTCTCAAAGGATTTCATAGCTGAAAAGGGCCAGACAGTCTTGAAATGTTGTTTGAGAAAATATTAAGTACAATGCAGGTCATTTCAAATGCAATCTGGATCAAGTCTTAAGAACCCCTCTATGCCTTGAGAACATTTTTCTTCTGTTCAGTCCTGTTCTTTTCTTTTTTACATTTACATCAAAATAATGCTCTGTCCCATGAACCACTGCTCTTCAACTCCCTGAAGGCTGAAGACTGGGGGCAGTTTCATGGAAACCAGATGTCACTCAAAGATAAGTATTATGTACACATATTCAGAATCTTCATTTCTAGGGGTAAATACACAGGTTTACTGGAGACATTAAGATTTGTAACTGATTTTCAATTGACCCCTACACTTGAACACAGAACACAGAACACCACTACAGAAATGTACACATTGTGGAAGAATCCAAATCCCATATTGAAACTCTGTATTGAATTCCCCAAAGCACAATTAAGCTTTTCTACGAGAGGACGTCAGTCTGCAGTTAAAAAAAGTCAATTTGTTTCTTCTAGACTCTGCCTTCAAACACATAGTACAACTGTTGATAGAAGCAGTAACCTAAATATCAGTTTTTGCTTCCAAAAAATGTTATACAGTAACTCGGAGGCTTATCCCTTTGGTCATAATGCTGTTCTTCCAATCAAGTATACTATTTCCTGATTCACTTAAGAGTTTCATACAATGATTGACTATTCAATCAATTCAGGACCCACAGGACATCCTGAAGCATGCTGACTTGCTTTCCAGCCTGCAGTTGTGCTGTGGATAAAGAAGGCATGGATCTGAAGCCTTATTGATTTTCCCCTTCTGCCTAGTGGCCAAGATGACAAGAGTCAATTGTCACACTCGCCCTTGCCAATTAACTCTGTCAGGGAGTTTCGTCTCTGAGCCCTTCACTGCCAATTGTGTACCACTGTTAGGCAGTCCTAGGCTCATGATCTGACCCTACAACATCTGGGCCACAAAGTTCAACTTTTGTTAAGTACAGACACTTCTACTAATCCAGCAATTTGATAGCCCTTCTTCTTTAGTCATTTTTTGAAAAAGGGGGATGAGGGAATGGCGAATCTTTCTGTGGAGGATACTGTGCAACTCAAAACATATTCCTGAACACTCTCATATTTCATTCATGGAAAAACATAAAGGAAAAAAAATAGCACAGCCACCACCTATCCAATTGTATCTGGACATGAAACACTGCTGAAAAGATTAGGTTGTCCTGTTTGTTGTGATGTATGTCTCATTGTGTGTGTTGTATGTTGATTTTGCTGGTCAAAATATTTATCATGCCCCCCGTAATGCGGTTTCTGTCTGAAGTGTTGTTATCGGCATTCTGCTTCATTTATTATGACAAACTTTCTTTGTTGTAAAACAAAAATAATGATTGTGTCAGGGGGAAAATGGAGATCACTTGCATTTGTGATATTTTGAGAAATGATTAAAAAAATGTCGGTTTTAGTGATGGAAAGTGTAGCATTAGAAGTGAATTGACACTTGTAGTCAGAGGGGCATACGATGGAGTCGATAGGGTTAATTAATACGTTGTTCAGTTTCTCCTAATGGAGGAGGATACCTTTTTAGAACTATTATTATTATTGTCCACCAGGGCCAGATTTGTTCTAGAAACTTGAAAGCCTCCTAAGACAAACCTACAGTATTCTGAGTGCATACTCCTCTGGGCTCTCGTCTTTGATGAATGCTGATCTTTCAGTTCTCTAGTTGATAGGAAACCTACTGTAGCATCGCTAAGATGGACTCTTATTCTGCAAGGGGAGACCCGGAAACACTTAACACAGCTCCATGCTGTCCGCCTTCAGCAACCCGCTTGGTGATTAAAGCCTGACTGTAGGGGAAAAACATCTTTCTCTGATGACACAATAAAATCGAATAGGAATTGTATATTCCTCAGACTACACGGACTATATCCAAGCAGGTGAGCACTGCAATCAAAATTGTATTGATTTTAACAGTTAGCAATAATGCTTTTTAAACACTGTGTATTTCAAAGAAAGTAAGCTCCTAAATCTGATGAGAATTCAATTTGGAAGAGTGTCATTCTCTAAACTTGAATTACAATTTTTTTTTTGCCATTCTGTAGTATTGTACTCTAAGTGACAGACTAGCTACAGTGGACTTCCATACCAGACCAAATTATAAATATGAGTGCATATAAATCAAATTAAATTAAATTTTAGTTAAAAGTTTTATCCATATCTTCACAGGATTCACTGCTGATTAATAAACTCACAAATAACAAAAAAGCAAGAAACTGGTTTCCTGAATCAATGTATTCTTGTTTATTTGCTGTGTAATGTGCATTTCACACAAAATTAATGACATTCCTGCACTGTTAAAGGTTGCATAGCTGTAACCCACTAATATGAGGGGAATCTTTCAGTGAATCCATTATCAGAGCAAAAATACATCTTTTAATACTTGTGGATTAGTGATCCCGGGTCAAATGCATTACCAATGTCAGATTTTAGATTTAAATTCAATTTATGAACCACAAGGTCACCTTAAATGTCAATCAAGTCAAGGTATTTTTCAAACTAAGATAGTAATTGAATTTGCAAATATTTCATGGTGCATTTGGTCTGATAGCAAATCTTTGCTTATTTGAACAGAACTTTTTTTTTTACTGAATATTAATTAACTTAACAGCTCTTACAGCTTGGCTTGAATGAAAATGATTATGTACAAGATACACGGGTTACATTCAGTCCAGCCAAGGTCAAGGTTGGGTGGGTGCAAAGAAACAAAAACATGAAAAGGGGATTTGATGGCCATAATCTGCCAACTTTATACAAAAATCGCCTGCTTTGTCTCCCTCAGTATATACTCTTAAAATCCTCAGTTAAAACAAACTTAATGACACTACCCCTTCCAAAAGGAGACAAAGAAAGTTCCGGAGTGTTAATTGACCAAACTAAAACTGACACATCAGATATAACGGTCTTTGTTTGTCTGCTTTCTGTTCAGCTGAGGATGTTACTTTCAATCACACCTTGGGACAGGTGGTCTAACCTAAAACTGCTAAGCTTTGACACTCCTATACAGTTCCCATAAAGTAATTTATCATTTGCCTTCATTGTATGCAATTTACGGTCTGTAAAAAAAAAAGTTCAAAAGCCTCTTCAAGCTCATTTTTCTTCTAGGATTATTTTCTTTTGGCAAAAGTTCACTCATCTGGCCTCCATCATTTGGCAAAGTTAGAAGAGGACTATTTCAAATTATTTATTGTCTGTCTTATCCTGCTGTCATTTATGGAACACCCAGGGAAGGTGTGTAGTGATTAAATTGTCAAGGCTTTTAGCACAACCCAGTAAAGCATTTTACCAAAACAACAGTGTTTAGGACACGTAACCCAATTCAGTTAAGCGAGGCTCTTATTCTGACAAACAGACACACAGACGATCTTGTTAGGTCATGTCGTGCGTTAATTTCCATTTATTTTTATTTTCCTTTTCCTTTTTATCTCCATTGCTCCTATTAAGCCTTTGGGAGAGAAAGAAGGAAGGATTTAAATCACAACTGATCCAACTTGAGCCTTCCAGGAAAACTGCGCAAACCGTGGTTCTCAATTAAGAAAACGTTCCTGTTCTTGAAATTAGGCACAACTATGAACTTCAAAATTCAAACTCAATAACGAAAAATAGTTTATTTTACACAAATCTTACCGTAAAGTTGAGCCAAATTAAACATATAATTCTGATTATACATGCATATGTTTAGAAAATACAGTATACAGGTTTGGGATATTTTGGCATCATTTTGAGTAGCAATTAATGACTGACCAAATACACTAGAGAGAATCTGACTATTGCATAAACACTAAATCACTACATTACTAAGAAGGAAACTTGACTGGATACAGATGAGGTGATGATTTAAATGACCGAATACCAAGTCTCATAAAAATCAGAAAAGAAAACCTCCACAGTTTTTTCCTATCAAGAGAACATCACCTTTGTGCCACCTGCATGTTGCCTAGACTAAGCACTACGTTACCTGAGTGGGGTTTGTCAGCAAGGCATGCAAGTCCTCTATAGTGAAGAATAAGGTTTTTGTGTGTACAGCATCACGATGGCTGTGAGTGGGTGTGGCACAGACATGCAGATCGACACTCTAATGGTTGTGATGGATCACTTTTTCCCCATTTAAATTCCTTCTCCAAACATAACAGCAATAGTGACCTACCCTCTATCGCATAGGGACCTACAGTATGGTATCTTGAGGAAGAAAGACACAACAGCACTATAGATTCTATTACCCTCTCTCAGGAGAGATCTCGTCCTTAGCCACACAGTTCCCAGACCTCTTGTAGTTCAATGCTACTGAGCTTCCTAGGGTATTACATCAGTTTAACTTTCAACATGCTGAAACACTGACTTATCCCCATTACATAAACGCAACCTATTTAACAAAAAGAACACTCAATTAAACATATTAAGCAAAGACAGTAGTGAAAAGCTCCACTCAGAATTAAAATTAAGCTGCTATTAATCATGACTGGAAGAATCACTTCTCACTTAGTATATTTTCTGTCTTGTACAAAATATTTGGAAATTTGAGTCTGTAACACCTGGGTATTATTAAGTTGAAAGATGACTTAGGTACCAATCTGCTTTTTTATTACTGTTTCTGTATCCTAACCATTTTAGAATATAGCAGATGGCACATATACAAAGCAGGAAGAGATGATATCATCAATGTGCTTTCAGTTAAGATAGTATTTAATTGTAGGATCTCGCTGTGAATTAAATCAGGTCTTTTGCAAGCTTTGCAAATAGCTTCTTCAAAACTAATGCAAATGAATAAATATAATATTCTTGAATATATTCTTATTTTTAAAGTCACAATTTTGATATAACATAAAACAGAGGGAAGTTTCTGAGTGGTGATACAACACTAACCACATACTGTACATAACCACTCTCCACATACAATAACATAATACAATTTTATTTAAGGAATGAAATATGTATCTTGCAAGATTCAGTTTACGTTCTGAATACAGGGCAAGATGACAACTAAAATTAACCTCTACTTGACCTGATTCTTTATATTTACTGTAGTCTGAAACACCCTAAGAGACGCCCCAGCATAAGTCAAATAAAACAGACACTCAAATAGAAGCACAAACATATTGTATGTTAGTGACAATCTTAGGGGCAGAGCGGTGACACTGTGGTTAAGGATCTGCGCCTGTGGCTGGAAGGTTTCCAGTTCAAATCCTGCGGCCAACAGGAATCCTACTCCGTTGGGCCCCTGAGCAAGGCCCTTAACCCCAGCTGCTCCAGGGGCACTGTATAAATGTCAAACCCTGCACTCTGACCCTCAGCTTCTCTCTCCCCATCTGTTTGCCTGTGTGTCTCATGGAGAGCAAGCTGGGGTATGCAAAAAGATAAATTCCTAATGCAAGAAATTGTAAATGGCCAATAAAGTTATCTTATCTTATAACACTCTCTAACCAGGATTCCACAATTGGTATCCCCATTGGCTGAAAGCAACTGGAATACAAATAGGTGCTTGGCTCTAACATACTGTAGTTTGTGAAAGTGGCTCTGCAGTGCACAGTTTGGAAGGTGTATGGATCACATGGGCTTCTGTTAGCACTGACAAGGCAGTTGATCTAATTTGTCTCACTTTGTGCTGGACATTGTTAGTTGAAATAATTCATAATGCACAGTAGCTATTTCTTAAAGTCTGCATGTAATCCTACTTGTTTTTGATGCACAAGTGAAGAAATCAGAGCAAGTCTCAAATTAAACCCAAAGGGTTTATTAATTTAAAAGCAAGCTGTTTTTTTTTTACACTGCTGAAACAGTTGATTCCTCAGTGTTTCAAGGAGAATCATTAAAGTTCCAAACAGCCCATTAACTTGTAGTTTGCATATGAAATGAATTAAAGATTTTCAACACTCCACTGTGCAATGTCTATTGTGTTTGAGCACATATGAAAAACATTCATAATTTCTTGACAGGATCACAAGCAGTGTCTTAATGGCCCTTCATGATAGGGATTCAGATTTACTAGTTATGCAATGCTTTGTGACAGATTGTTTTCAGTATTCCAAGGAACAAATTATAATAAAGAGTGCAATGAATCTCTACTGCAATAAATACTATCAACCTTGTCTGATATGAGCATCCACAATCACAACCGTAAAATAGGCATCTGAGGTACAAATCATGACCTACTGATGTTTAATTAACAAATGTTCTTCAAAATCACCTTGGGGATTTCCGAGTCATGAATACAGAACATTGTCGCACCTACTATATCTCAAATCAGTCCTTTCTTTTAAATATATTGCATTATGCACTGTATATCCTTATAAAAACAAACTTTAATTTCCCCCAAGGCTGAAATACTTGATTTCTCAGTTTTTAAGACAATAACATTTGTAGTTTCATTAGGAAGTTTCTGTGCTGCTTTGTGTTGAATCAGCTACAGTACATTTGTCAGTCAGATTTTATGATAACTTGTCATCACCACACATCTGACTAAGGCTAAAATCTTTATTACTTTGTTTTTTTATTTTTCTTCCCTTTATATCAAGTTATTTTATAACACAAACCCCTGTATCGCTCATATAGTAGTAACACTGTCATGTTTTGTGGTGGTTTCAGTTTTCTCTTGAGAGACAGCAGCCATACAAACACTACAGAATAAGGCCAACATCCAAAGGAGGCTTCCATTATTATCGGTTAATGCAGAATAGTGTCCAGAACATTCTTAACTGATTTTTATCTACCTTACCAAAGTGATTACCTTCATAAAAAGTGTCTGCTTATATATTGTGTTGATCTAATATCCATTTTTTAGCGAAAGAAAGCAAATGTTAATTGACAGACAGTTCTGCTTTTTATACACCACACTGCACATTTAACACCAGCAAATATCTGACTTTTGCAGACCGACAAGAAAACTTGGCATTTGCTGGAGACATTTCACTGTCAACATTTCAACTTTTCATTCCCTTATTATTCTCATTCCAGATGAAACACCTTGCCAAACACATACATACCTCCCACAGTACAATTTGTCACTTACTTCAATTAGATCAGCTTTGCACCCGAGCCAAGTACCAAGGCAATAACAGTAAAACAAGCCCAAAATGAAGACCTAAGTAACCATAATCACATAGTATAGCCTGTCTCCGAGCCAGGCTTTGATAAGAATATAGTAGGATTTTTTTTTCTAGATTTTGTTTGGGTGTATTTTGGAAAACAGAAAGATAGTTGTCTTTGCATTCAAAAATCCCAGTATTGTCCAAAGAAAAACTGACTTAGGTACAGTATGTAGGTAATTCACTTAATATTGATTACAATGGTGCTGTAATACACCCATTAGAATTCTGAGTGCCAGTGAAACACAAAATCAGACAACCTCATCTGACTGACATTTCCTTTGCACTGTGCCCAACACTCAGCTTGTTAGACAAATGAAAACACAGAAAGTCAGATATTGGGGTACCTAATTTGGAAACAAGTTTCAATTCAGGCCTTTCCATTAAGTTATTAAAACTATACTTTAAATCTAATAAACTTGGATTTTAAGTTGAGAACAAATACTGTATAACTGCCTTTAGGAGAGGGCAGAAGAAAAAGTCTTTTTTTCTTCCTTGATCACAAAACAAGCTCTCTCTTTTAAATGCTTTCAAATGTTTGCGAACCAGTTGTCAAAACCTTATTTCCCAGATTTTTAACAAGGAAATCTTTTCCTGCAAATTGCCTCCATCCCACGTGGGCCAGCACCAAAATATAGTTTCATCCTTTTCATGACTTTGTGACATAACTGCACAAAGCAAAGCAGACAAAAAGCCAGTCTGCCTTCGAAACAAAACTAAACTAAACAGGATTCCCTAAACAGATTTATGCACCCCAACATTTTCTAAACTGAGAGATTTCTCAACAATAGTGTAATCACTAATTAGGATGATTTCATGTTAATAAGCAAGCTTTCATGTCACTCTGTCAAGGTAATCCTGTTTTAGTACTAAGGCATTTCCAATATTGTTTAAATTTTATTGTCTTTCACACTAACTCAGCAAATAATGAAATCCATGTCCTAAATTAAGTTTATTCTAGAATGAGCAGATGTACAGTATACTGTATAATGAATGCAACAAAAGTACAATTTAAACTAGCTTTTAATACGCTAATTTATGGACTTTGATGTTTTTCTTTCCCATGCCTTTTCATAAGATCTGCAGCTTTAGAAACTGTAATAATGGGAAGCCAGACAACCTTTTGTTTTTCAGTAAGTCTTCATTGTCTGCCAGAATTCATGAATATTATCAAATGGGGGTCAATATAGTGGTATTTTAATGATGTCACAGTGGACTGCTCTTGGCGGGGGCTTTTATAAAGTGCATTTTATACAGGAAAGGTTATGTGCAAAAAAAGGTTCACAAAAGAAGATTCAGGAACTAATTACCATCTAAATTTTTCCATATGGCACAATTTAAACACAACTTCTTTCGCCAGCTTCATAACAGTCGCTTTTGTTGTGTTTCACGCTGCTCAGCTCAAACATTTTATAACACTCCCACAGCGTGAGCAACAGAAACTTCAGCCAAAGTCTCTGTACATAGGGCTGAGGAGATGACCTCACGGCAGGGCTGTGCTAAGTACTATTATTCCCCCGTTTTAGACATGTTCAGGCAAAAAGGAAAGGGGAAAAGTGCCCCTTAAAATGATCTGTGAAGCAGCCAAAATTAGCTTATGTTAATGCTCCTAATTTTGTTGTACTCTTAGGAAAAAAGAGCAGAACATCTTCACGAAGCAATATGCAAGGCGATGTTTTGAGATTTGAATGCAGACAGTCAATCCCACTTTGAAAAACACATGACTTGAGGAACATGCAGAACAAGCTCTTGGCAAAGATCAAAAGACCACGTTACAAAACAAACAGAACTATAAAAAGCAAACGCCGATTGTGCTGTACCTATATATAGGCACAAGAAAGTATTAGGAGTCAGAAAGCTGGCATCAGGTGACGAAATTGTGATTTATCTCTGGCCAAATAAATGAGGCAGCAGAACATAATAGTCTTACTGGAAACAAAATCCATTGAGCATATCCTTTCAGAGTAGTTCACACATGCTCAATAATGCTGAAAGCTTTCACAGTTAATAATCTCTATGAAATCATCCCAGTAATACCAATTTTCTGGATTCTTTCATTCTGATTCTGTGCTAGTAAGGTGCTGAACAACCTGCAATAAAATAAAGCATGATGGCTTATCTTGTCCACACAGACAGTATACTATCAGTCTAATAAAAAAAAAGTGGATCAGTGAGTCTCTGACAGCATTCTGAGGAATGGTTTATTTAAAAGTTTATCCCTTTGCATCTCTACAGACAAAGAATAAATATATATTTCTTTATTGTAACAAATACAACTACAGTATATTATCATCAAGTTCTTCTGAAATCTACAGTATCTATGCTATGACAGTACAGTAATGGTGTCCACAGACACTTAACAGTAAACTTGTAACATTAAAGTCTGAATATGGGTGTGAGTTCCTTTGATGATGACCTAATGTGAGGACATCCCAGTGACCTCATCTCTGATAACATACGCTGTGACTGGGGGATGGCAGATAGTGACATCAAGGTAAGAAGAGAGAGGACCAGACATTAGCCTTTCCCATGAGTGTGTCTCACCAACACCCTACTGTACATGCATGTGTAAGGTGTCTGATGGCTGCCTCAAAACCACAGTGGTCAAGACTGTCCAATGAAAGATGGTCAGCTGCTAGACCTTGTCAAGTGAGAATACAAACAATTTTCATGCCTTTGTTATGACTAGCAATGAGATGTGCATTTATTAGTGAGACCATGCAATGGAATGAACTGTGTCCTATCCTCAGTGCCCTTCCCAATCTCTCACCACAGGAAAAGGTTAGCAATCAACAGCCACCAGGAAATATCAAGGCAGCAGGATCCGAGGATAATAAAGAGGCCTATAAAGAAATATATACAGTATATATCACACAGGTCTAATAAAATGGGAAAAGGTATGCTGATCTGACAGAAGAGGAGTTAAATGCCGCCCAAAGTTAAATGCCTGCTTCAATAAAATGCACCTTTGTGTTGCCCTGTCTCTGAGTAGTTCTGCTTTCTCTCTAACAGATAGATTAAAGCAAAACTGTGTCAGGTGTATTTAGGACACAGGAGAATATCTCTGATAGAGACAGTGTATCTGTGGATAATTTAAACAGTCTTTTTTTCCATCAACTTATTCACCCACCTCCTGCTGAAAGCCTGGCAATAAAACAGGGACATTTTAGGACTGTCCACCAAATGTTTTTGTTGAGTTTCTGCACCAGGTGAAATGCACTAGCACACTGCTTTTTAGGAAATTGCTCACCGACAAACGAAAACAAGCATACAAGAAGGCTGATGACAGACACAAATGTATCTGGAGGTCTTAATAATCCTCAGAAATCTCCAACGCTGGCATGTGGCCTTCTAAATGTAATACAATAATTCCAGGTCTTCCAATCTTCTACATAAGAGGCAAAGTTATTGTTTTTTTTCTACGAAAAATTTTAATGCATTCCAAATATAATATGCTCGTAAGTGAGGACTAATAAACTGTTGCAGACCTCTTTTTGAAATGGATTATGTCATTTTTAAATAAGGGTAATCTTTCATATTATTGTGCTAATTAAATAATAATAAAAAATCATGCCCATTTTGTATACTGTACAAGCAGTTTATTTCAATCAGATACAGGCAACCACATAGCATGTCTGTAAGCCAATCAATCGATCCCCAACAGTAAAGGCTAATTGGCCATCTACATTACATTACCTAAGGGACGAGACAGACTAGAAACAGCTGATTTTGTTTTCTCAGATGAGAGTAATTTGCTCTTACTGTGATTTCATAGACCTGACCTACAGGCCTGCACAACCAGCCTGCCAAAAACAATAAACGCAGAAACACTACAACATGTAACCTTGGGCCAGATCTGCTCTTTCTTCTGAAACTATTGGCTGAAAAATGCCTTAAGAAGCAAGGGTGCAGCTGCATGTAAGACACACTGTTTCTGCTGAACGCTCTGAAAGCCGGGATCCTAAAAACAAACAGTATCTGCATATGCTTTGGGCAACAAAACACAGGTTAAAGAGCCAAGTACATAAGAGATAAATCAGCCACCTGGATAGCTGCGATTTCTTAAGCTTTTTTTCTGAAAAATTCTCCATTATTTTACATTTTCCACCTGCTATGAACATACAGTACACATCTATATTTGTAGAAGAGCTGGGAAGACAAAGACATCAGTATAAGATTGTATTTGAGGTGAGAATAAGAGTAATCGATTCTATGCATTAGAATTGGTCTTGCTGAAGCACCAGGGCCTCAGAGCCAGTACTGGCGCTAGGAGCTGGAGCCCAGCTGGGCTGTTTCAGAGCTGGAGGAGACAGAGCCAGGGTCTGGGTCATCAGAGTCTTCCAGAGCCTGGAGCTGAAACTGGAGCTCTGGAGCTATTCCCCATTTTTTCTGGCTTCAGAGTGTCAAGGGAAAAAAAAAATTCTGGCTTCATGTTTGTTCTAATTGTAAAGTTATGCACAAGAACATAGGAAGAAGCTAGCTTTTATATGTAGTCTGTTTGTTTTGCTGTAATATACTGTACACATACTGTACATTAATAGGGACTAACACTGAAAGTAAGAAGATGAAACCAACCAGTACTCCAAAGTAACATTAAAAAAGAATATGCTTTATTATAAACAATTCTTTATTACCTAAATGTATTTAGATCATTATAAAACAAATGCATTGATATACCAATACAAAGCACCAGCTGAGTCAAAGATTATATTGTTTAAACTAACAAAGCACTTTTTTAACTTTAAAAATATAGGTCTGTTATCTAGAAGGGTAATCTCAAATATTGAGATATTGTGAGTTTTGCATGTTCTTCCTGTGTTCTTATAGGCAATTTGTCTGGTTCTCCAGTGTCCACTTACTATAACTTCCAAAGACATCCTTCTGAGGTTATTTGCTGTCTCTAAATGCAAACTGTGTTAGTGCAAATTATATGCCCAGTGATGGACTGGTATCCAGTCCAGGGTGTAGTCCTGCATTAATCCCCAGGTTTCCAGGATGGAATCCAAGGCCTGCATGCTTGTAGTGATGTAAGCAAGACATGCGCCACTCCTCCAGTAAGTGATAACTCACCTACAGTATGGGGCACTATGGAGTTCACATCCTTCCTAGTGCAAGAGTTCACTGACAATTCAGAATTGGGTGGGTAATAATAACAACATAAAAATAGCTAAAATCAGGGCTGTCCTCCTGTCTGAAAAGCTGCAAAGCGCCTTTTCATTCCAGACTCCTAGTTGTGCCATTGGCGGATTAGATTAGATTTAATTTTAATCAACACAACATGGGCAAAAAAGTTCTTGAACTGCTTCTACAAAGAAATGCTTATTTGGTTTAATAAAGTTCAATCAATTATTTGGAAATATATTTACTTTCTTTATTTTGAAATCAAAGACTGCTATTTGTTATGGAGGCATATAAACCATACAGACTACAGTCTGGTTTTCCATGTTTTAACTGAACTAAGGAAAAATTAATCACTTTCTTACCAATGAAAAGGGTGGAACACAATATAATGCAACCAGTGCCAAAGCTCGACAAATAAAGGTATATTTCCACACGTTTTACAAGAGCCATCTTAGTTTGTGATGTTTTCTTCTTTGTTAGCCAAACTGTCTACCATGGCGCCTGTTTGGTAATTTAACATAGAAAAGAACACAGACTCCTAATGGGTTTACTTCTGGTGCCTAAGCCAACATAATATAAAATGAAGACTGTTTTCTTTAGACAGACCATAAAACATAACTTTCGGGAATCATTATTCCAAAGCAACAAACAAGCACAAAGGTTGAGGCAGGCTGCGTTAGATTCGACTTGCCTTAACGTTGGTTAAAAAATAGGTTCCACAATTTTACAGATACCAAGGCTAAATATTTCCTAAAATTAGATTTAATAACAACAACAACAACACCACCACCACCACCACTTTATTAACCCTTTACAATTTCTTGCATTAGGAATGATCTTTTCGCATACCCCAGCTTGCTCTCCATGAGACACACAGACACACAGGGAAAGAGCCTGTAAGATAGATTTGCAAGTAATTCTAGAGCAATCTTTTGCATGGATTTTTTCAGCTACACCTATTTCATTGCCTTTTTATGCAATATCAATGTGGAGTTTTATGACAATACTTTAGTAAGCCCTTCCTAAAAATACAGCTGGTCTTAGATATTTGTAAGGATAATACTCTCCATTAAGCTCCCGAAATGGCGATCTTTACTATATCTCAATTTACTTATTCAAATGGCGGTGCTTCTATAGGACTGGAATTTTAACATGAGCACTTAAAATCCATCGTCAAAGCAAGGTGTGTGTTCATAGTAACGCACTGAATAATCCATTGTTTCCTCCAAAGCGGATATGATGAGCTACTGTATGAGACAACAGTCAAGATTTAATAAAGTAATTGCCCTGAGATGAAAGGTTCAACTCAAATCCCAGAGACTGAAGAGGAAATGGGTAGTGCCACAGGCTACAGTTATTTTTTCCAGACTCCAATGACACAACTCTCTCACAGGCAAATGTCAAATGTATAACAATGATTGGACAAGGTCAGACTGTGCAATGGTGACTGTGCAATGTGCAACCCAGCAACCCTACAGGTTCTGTTACATGAAATTTCCTTCCTGGTGAGGATGTATATTGTCAGAATCTCTTTTTCAGACAACACATCAGTGCTGAGAGAAGTTACTGTTTTAGTTGTTTTAGGGGGTTATTGTCTATAAAGAGAAACTGGCCTGTCATAAATCCTTTGTTCAACTGAGTGCTTCAGGGAATATTATGTATAACATATGAAGACAAGGTTATTTTGACCTGCTGATATATTATCATATATATTATATATGTGATATGATACATCACACAGAATGCACTGCTGCTTACAAATGAAGTGATTCTGATTTACAAAATGTGATTCAGACAGAGATTTTCTCTGTACCTGATGTATGTCAGTTACATTGTAAAGAAGACACTGCCATTTTCCAGATTTTTAAATGTACTTATTATACATATTTTCTACAAAGTACTCTTTTCTTTTGTTTAACAAAAGGATTCCTTTAAAGTTCCTCATAAAACACCATTAGAGGAATTGACCGAGGTAAAGTATATCACCACAGATATTGAGACAGAACAGTTAAGGCCTTAATTGAATAATAGCCTTGATGAATACCAAAATCACTTGATTTATCACTGAGCTACATTAACCCAGACATAAACTCATAATTATAGATATTTTATGGAAATTGATTCTGGCACTTACAGGACACTAGATAAACACAGTTTTCCATGTAATGGATTTTGAGCTGGGAAGTGGTCTGTGAGGGCAGTTCCTGGTGCTTTCTCTAATAGCACATTTTTCGTCACTAAGGAAACACATACATTCATTATCTGGTTCCTGAGCTAAAGCTGTTGACACATGGGTAACCCTGTTTGAATACTGAGAAACCGTGCTTCAGCGCACTGGCCTGCCTTTCTGTTAAATTAAAGAATGACATCCTTTAGGGATTACTCAGGTTTCTAAACCACATTGCTGTAATGCACTGATATCTCTCTCAGCTTGGAAATCCAAAGTGCAAATTTTCACACACTCCAGCAATCCAAAGTTTGCATATGAGCTTATTAGTTGAGCATTTAGATTACTAAAATGCAGACTAACAATATTATAAATCCTGCTTTTCCGTAAAATTAATACTTCAAATATTTTGCTCATTGTAACTTGTAAACAATGACAGTTCTTCCCTTTCTTCATTCAGGTAATCTTTCACCCATAAGCAAAAGGCATGAGAAAGAATGCACTTAAAAGAAATTTAAGTAAAATCAGTTTTACTCAAGAGATGGTGCGATTTAATCTTTTTTTAAATATAAAACTTCCAGATAAAATAAAAATTATGTTTAGGCACATATTATATAAAGAACCCCTTTTGGGCATCGTCCATACACACAGTAAGTAAAGGGTTGATATTTTCAAACCTGCAGGATTTGAACCCACTGCCATTTAGACTATCAAGGGTCATCATATCTAATGTAAAATGTCTGAGCTTTCCTTTATCCTTTATTATTACAGATCCTTCAAAACATTATGTAGTGTCAATTTAAAGGGAAAGACAAGCAGTTTTCGTCTTGTCTTATAGTTTTTACCTTTGCTTTAAGGAAATAAATTATTTGAGGTATCTCTTAAGAGTTCAGCACAAACATGAACCACACCCCAAGGAGAGTAGCATAACATAATTGGCAGCATTAGGAGCACATAAGTTAAAACTGATCCACCTAACTATTCATTATTAAAAAGCTCCTCATTCCTGGTTAAGTTTTGCTTTAACCTAGTACTTATCCTGGAAGGATGAGGGCCAAAGAAGACTTACAGCAGCCTGGACAGGATGTTAGTTCATCACAAGGCAGGCAAGCAGGCGTTTATTCTACAGAACAAAGATGCAACATTTTTCAACAGACAGGTTCTCAGTGGCTTAGTGGACACATACTGTACATACACACATCTTGGTAAAATCGTCAAAAAACAAATTACAGGTTACAGTCAAGTACACATACAGTAACTGGATGAGACAAACAGGAAAACTGATACAAGAAAACATGCATTCACACATACAGGAAAATGTCATGTCCCACAGGTATCACTGGAATTTGATTAAAAATATTTTGTTCCAGTCTGTTTGGTCCCACATATCCTTAAGCTCTCCCATAGGAAAGATTGAAAATCATCACAAGAACGCCAAGACTCCAAACTCAGAGCTCTCACAGGAATTTCTACATGATGTTGAATAAGGTTTGGAGAACATGACTTATAAAAAGAATGAGGTGGATAAAATGACAGAATACTGTTTCCATCTGGCAACACTGGGAATTCAGAAAGGATTAAAAAATTCAAATATACAGTATTGCTGTTCCTCTCACCTCCTGGGGAGAGCCCGCAAAAATAAAGTCATTCCCCAAGTTGACTTTAGATAAAAATTTGTTGGTCTTAAATTTGTTGGTCTTGAGCCAAACAAATTTAAAGTTCCAAATAACTCTCAAGGACTACAAATAAAACAAAAACTGCTTTTTAGAGAAGCTTGTTTCAAGAATGCATAAAAGCAGTTTCAAACAGTGTATACGTGCACCTGAAATGACATGAAAAGCATATTAAATGCTGGCATACTCTGGCAGCAGACACCTGTGTGCTTTTGGGTGGTGAGGATTGTTTTACAATCAAATTTACTTTTATTTTTTAAATATTCAGAATACAACTTGCTTTCCTTGCTTTTCCTTCATTTTGGCTGTGGAGTTCTAAATGTACTAAATTCAAAACATTTTGGAATGTCTTTCAGTAGCTGCTTTATACTCAGGCCATTATCACCTAAGATTAGGGGATGGAAATTACCCTAGAAAGTTATAAAACCAGAATTAAATAAAGCAGTGGTATCAGATCACAACTAATGATTAATAATGTTTAATAAAACATTTTTCTCATGTAAATTTCTTTATTAATTATTTGGAGTGAAAGCAAAGTGTGTAGCATTGCTGCCTTGCAGCGCTGGGACGCTAGGTTCAATTCCTACTGCTGTCTGTGTGGAGCTTGTATGTTCTCCCCGTGTTAGAGAGGGTTTTCTTTGGGTACCCCTGGTATCTCTCAGTCCAAAGAAATACTGGTACTGTAAGTGAATTTGCTTCTGGGAAAACTGGCAAATGGACTGAATTTTGTTCTGCTACAAAATGCCTAACAAATGGCACACATGGTCATATAAAGATAAACTCTTTAATAGCCACAAGGATGTTTATTCCATTTAATCATTGGTATTTGTTTGGTTTTAATCATAGCTAGAAAATAACACACCATTAATATGATACCATTGCCTTGAATCACATTAGTAACAGCTTTAAGGGACGGGCAGAACACATTCAGTTCACCTTTCTGTAAAGATAAATTCACTGAACAAATTCTCAAAGCATGATGATTTCTGTGTTATTTTTACCCTGACATCAGCAGTTGGAATACATTTTAAGAAAGAATTGTAAGCCCTTTCTGTGAATGTGTTGACTGAATGATAGAGGTTTCGTTCAACATTGTGGTCAGCTAGAGTTCCGCATAGAACAAGACTGGACGTTTAATGTCTTATATATTAAAACTGAAGCAATGATGCATGACTGCCTCAAAATACATGTATTTTAGAAATATGAAGACAATTAAATGCAACACTTCACCTCCCAAAGCTCTGCCTTCAGAGGGGTGTAATGTGCCGTTTCCCACCTTTACAAAACTTTATGATTTATTTGTGGCATCCTGAATCCTGACTTTTCCTCATATGAAACTGTTTCATGTATCTCAAGGTGATGGCACCCAGCCATAAAAAATATAGGTTGGAATAGCTTTTTTTGGGTTCGAAAAGGTGATAAATAGCACACTCACCATAAACACATTCATGATGAATGGCTCTCTCGTAATTGGGTGCAGATTGTTTACGTGGCATAAACAAAAGGAAAAAGCAGTCCTACTTTTTGATAGTTGAAACTTCTTGTTCAAAATACCACACCAGGGATACAAATCCTTTTGCCATGGCTTGCTTCGAATCCTGTTGTTCGAGTTAAGCATGCAAAGACAAACATGTTCTTATGTGAGATATATTATGAGTCAACTCTGGGATTCTGTATACGCTCTTACCTCGCAAATCAAAACAAAGAAATGAGCCTGAAAACAGACTTGGAATCACTAAATGAGTCAGAGAAATACAAGAAAAAATATCTTAAATCAGATAATTCCAAAATACACCCCTCCTTTGCCCTCCTGAAATGACATGACAGGTCCCAAAGCGATCAGCTGACTTTAGTGAGGATTACCTCCATACCTTAATGAACAGCACACTCCATTAACTGGGTAGAATTCCCCAACCATTTCTAACTACAGAGAAAGCCATTTGACAATGACAATTTTACACTTTCGAGTTTTGCTCCAAGACAAAATCATCTTTTTTTTGGTCTTTTCTTAATCAACATTGACTTTGTGCAGAGCTGTCTTGTTCTTCAGACCTAACCCGACTTTCTTGGGATGTACATAAGAACTCTTGTGACCTTGTTTCAAAGGTGCTTTGACCATGAGGTGACACTTATGGTCGTTAAGGAGGGAGAGAACTTCACAAATTGATCAAGCAATGTCATATATTTGTTTTTCAGGAGAGAAAATAGAATACAGCACACACTACATCATAAAAATGGGGTTAAGGATTGCAGTGGATATTAAATATATGTTCATGTAGCTTGATTTTTGTGATGTTGACCTTGGGTAACTAAAAGACAAGGCCAGAATCAAATGGAGGTCATCAAATGTATTTTTGGATCAAATTTATACTTGGACATCATAACTTTATAGTTGAAATACAGGCTGGTTTCTTTTGACAATAGCAATAAAAATGTAATCAAAGGTTTCATGAATACCAGAGCCCCTGTGCAAACTCCATAATATTTTAAGAGTAAAAGAAAGGTTCTTTGTATGACATATATATTCACCAGTTACATTTACATTAGTTAGACTTAACTACTGTATGTTGCATTGAAGAGCCCTTAATAAGGGTGTGACAGCTGATTGTAGCTGCTAAATTTAAATTTGAAGAGAGGGTTTAGATGTCTGTTTAAATGGCTCTGCTTTACAGTTTTCAAAACAGCTAAAACTAATCACATTTCTTTAGTTCAGAGATACTCTTTATTCAAATACAAGGAAAACCTTTCAGATCTATGTTAAGATATATGTTCTGTGTCTGTTTTTCTGTTTGCATGGTTGTCTCTGTCCACCTGCCATTTAAATTTCCAGCTTTCATTGAGCCAAAAGACTGTTTTTAACATTGTAGAAGGACAAAGAAACCATGTTCTTTTGGAACTAATTGCGGTCAACTACACATTTTCTCTCTAGGAACCCTGGAGAAGCATGGACATCCAATCAAATTCCCTGCCCCATAGTCTATCAGGTTAATTGATAGTAAAAGACAGGCACCATTCCATTAGATTCTCATGAGAGCTGTAGCTCATACTCCCTAAAATACAAATTGAATTGAACAAATTGTACAGATCCTCTAAAGAGGCCCCAGGGGTACAGTAAAGTATATGACTAAAAAAGTCATTCATTAATGGGCAATGCATGTGGTAAACGTGTGCCTTGGACTGCAAAAAATGTTGATAATTGTTGTAGAGAGGTTAAGGTTGAAGATCACAAGGTAGTAAATAGTTTTGTACAGTAAGAAACGTGTTTTATCACACTACAAGACATTAAAATCAACAGATGCTGAATATTAATGTGTTCATTTTTAAAAGTTAAAAATGGACCTGGCAAAAGAGTTCTTTAGGTAAGGTTCAGTTTTCACTAGCCGATCACACAGGGTGGCGCAGTGGTAAATTTTGCTGCTTTGCAGTGCTGGGGCCCTGGGTTTCATTACAGACCTGGGGTATTATCCGAGAGTGTGAATGTTCTCATGGTTGCCTGTGCGCTCTGGTTTCCTCCCAGAGGGAAGAAAGATCTGTAGGTAGGTGAATTGGCTTCTGAAAAAACTGTCCCTAGCCATGTGTTTGTTTTTGTCAATCGTGTGATGGAGTGCTGTCCCGTGTATACTACCTTGAGCCCATTGCTTGCTGGGATAGGCTCCAGTTACCCCGCAACCCTGAATTGAAAGAAGTGGTTACAAAATGCATGGATTGATATGGATAGGTAATAACACCAAAAATAGCTGAGGGAACAATCACCACAAGAGCTGGGAGCCTGCTACAATAACCGGGCTCATTGCACTGAATGAGTGATCTCTGAAATTTCTCTCTGAAATATAGAAAACGGAAACACTTTTAGTGTGGGGGAATTATTTACTGTGTAAGGCGCAATACCGTGCCTGCTTGCAGCCCACAAGTATCCAGAATCAAATCCAGGCAGGGTCAGGGAGAGCTGCACTTATCAAATTTGGAACAAGTACTGTACATCTCATCAGAAATAGTGTGCAAGCCTAATTCTTTTTCTTTATTATTTTTGTGCAATGCTTAACCCTGGAATGAAAAGGAAAGGTGTCTATGATACGATACAATTGTCACTTTCTCTCCAGCTGTTAACCACTTCATTTGTCATCTTTCAATTCCACATGCTGAACAGATTTCTGCTTGAAATTTAACTCAACATTCAGTCCCGACTAAGAGGTTGATGGATTACCTAACACTGTGCAAGATGTCTAATTAGAACGCCCCCGACCCAAAAAACTACACAGGTGTTTTGTTCTGTAGATGCATTTGCATGATGTTCATTCAAGTAAAGAGCAGGAGACAGATGTGGAAAATCACACTTTGAAGGAGAGAGAGTTGATGTCCCATTGGGAGACAATGTCAAAGGCAGCAATTAATGTAGTTAAATCAACAAAGGTTAGACATATACCTTCAGGATCTCATTTTAGAAATGTTGCAATTCAGTGCACGAACGCATAGCTGAAATGCCTGTTTGATTAATTCAGGCCCTGTGTGCTGCAGGACTGTTTTATTCATGATTAATGCACATTTACCACGAGCTTTGTCCTAATTAGTGAGGAATGTGTCAGAGAAAAGTAACTTGCAGAAATATAACTTTGGCTAAGTTTCCATCTGACTCACTAAACTATGCAATTATTAAATAAATGACTTGAGTCTTTTTAAAAGAAATATTATAGGGTTTGAGAATTTTTTGTGGGTGCTCAACAAAAGCAGGTTTTTTGTTGTTGTTGCTGTTAGATAGCAGCTCGCAGTGAATGTGATTTACATACAGGAGATTTAACTTCTAAATCTGAATCTGTTGGTTAGAGATATCCAAGGAAAATAACAGTATATGCTAAGTTATAGTGTAGTTGCTACAACTGGCTTCAAATTACCTTGTTTTTTTTTTGTTAAAAAGACTGACTAAACCAAAAGAAGAAATACTTAAACTTCTTAATGTTAAAGTGTCAGCCAATGGTTTATCAAGTTTATTGCAGGGCGTTTCTATTTAAATATGGTGAAAATATCACTATCTATATTACAAGCTCTTTTTACTGGTGGATAGCAGCACAGCAATCACACAGTTGTAAAGATAACAAAAAACAAAATGTACTTTGTCATTTGATGGAAGTTTGGTGTATGACTTTGTAGATTAACACAGGAGTTAACATTCAACATGGGACTTAATCCAAACAATGCAGGGAAGAAATAAAAAAAATGTTTGGATACATTACACAAGAAGTGTCAATTTTAGAAAATGTATGTTCAGGCTCTATTATGTCTTAGTAAGAGACATCTAATAAGAATGTTATATTCAGTTTTTGTCACCGTAACATAAAAAGGATATTTTACCTCAGGAAGATGAATTTAAATAAGAGTGACAAGAAAGAGCTCTGGTTATAGGAGTAACTATCACATTTAACTCCTTGTACCAGTCTTAATATCTTCAATCTAGAACAAAGGAAAATTAGATTTGATCCATGTACGGTATATAAAATCCTAAAATGTACAGATACAGTATTGCCAACCAAGAAGGCTATTTCAGAATCAATACTTAAACAGAAAACAAAAGAAAATAGTTTTACAGTACATACATAATAAATCCAACCTAGGTAGCTGAAGCCCAAACCAAGATTTCAGAAGTGGCTGGATAGGATTTTAGATTCACTTAGTCACTGAATGAAGCAAAATGGGCCAAACAGCCTCCTCGTCTTTGTAATTTTCTATTTTATGTTTTGAATGGTCACCACAGTATACATTGATTTTAAAAGCAATTACTATTGGACTAATTCAGAATGAGCAATAAAATATAGGGCCTTACTTTAAGACTGACTCCCGTCTTTCTCAGATTTCTTATGTTATTGCTGAAAAGAAGAGAGTGATATTATTATTAATTTGAGAAAATTCTGGCACTTACAGCCATGAGAGTTTGTAAAAACACACCTGGCAGTAAGAACCACCAAAATGCCCCACTTTGCTTGTTGGTAACCATGGTATCAATACATTATTGTGGCTAAAGTCATAGTAAATATTCCCGAAATTTTGTTTTCATTTCTGTGGTTTCATGTGCTGTTAATCTACATGTTATGCTTAGGTCTGCAAGGATGGAGTCACGGGGTTACAAGAATTATTGAAATGATGTGGCTTATTGTGGGGGCTGACGTCAGTTTAGTCATTTTTTTTAATCAAATAACAAAAGCCAGCTCCTCACTGTAATGAAAGATCAACACTGGCATATATGACATCACCCACTGTCCATTTTAATACTGTACTAAACTACACTGTTTAAATACAATGGTTTACAACACTGACTCATGCTTATGAATTAATGGAACACGTTTTAAGTGATGGCTTCAGGCAAGCTCATAGCAGCTTTAACATCATTGATCTTTGGAGATTAAAACATGAGATGAAGTGACTGCAGCCTGTGCTGGGCTATTAAAACAGATTGTGGAGAACCTGAGAGCAGTTGACCCTGTTTCACAAGTGTTTCAGGACAGCAGTGACTCATTCACAAAGAGCAATCTCAGGAGAGATGAAAATACACTTAGCTCTAAAGGAATTAAAGATTACTTGAAACAGTGAGGACAACAACCACACATTCCCAAATACTGTAGGTTATGAGTTTTAGACACCAACGCAGATCAGATCTTGTTTGTTCACATTCAGGTACAGTACTGTGTTTGGCAAGTGAATCCACGTTTGGAAAAACTCCCAATTTTACAGCTGTGCTCTTAAAATAAAAGACAATAAATTGGCTGTCATTATAAGGCGGGACAGAGGTAGATAGCATCTTCCCGTGCTATGAATTTCACAATGGCAAACAGCCATTTTGATTATCTCATAAATCTTGCTCTTTCTCAGGGTGTTCAAAGTGACATCATTTTTGCTGGAAACCCCACAAAATAAGCATCAGCACTTGGGCAAGACATCAGATTTGTACTTTCTCTTTAACATGACCACATAATGCTCAAGCCAGTTCAATCAATGACCAGGTTTGTAAACTATAAAATGCCTATTCAGTTCAAACATACCTACAACCACTGTATTTTGCACCATCGCTATGGGGGAATGGTACTCTAGCTTTTAGTGAAAGTATGCAGTAAGAAGCTGGAGATTTCCAGGCAGTTCTTTCAATGGTACTGGACTCTTTCCAGAAACTGAAAGTAGTAAACCTTTACAAAAGTGCACAAATAACATAGATTGCCCTTATCTCCACTGGAATCTCATTAAATCCGAAATACCGAAGATTGTCTTTTTTTCTTTCTGTACAGATAAAATGCATGTATCTTTGGTCAAGTAAATCAAAATGTTCAGAATAGTGGAAGTGCACCATGGACAAAGTGGCAAATGTGAACACTTAAGCAGCACTGTTACCATCTCATAAACTGGTAGTCAGAAGATGGCTATCCTTCAGTCAGTCAGTGAGTCTTAGAAGATCCTCAAGGCTGGACCTGATCAGTACTGGGATAAGAGGCCTCCATGGAAAACTGGGTTGCCTCTGCAAGTGGTGTTAATCTTCCCTCTGTATCTGAAATTCCACACCCATGTCCCATTGTGGTGACTAAGGCCAATGTATTGTAGGAGGTGCCATCCTTCACATGAGATAGCAGTTCAAAGTCCTGACTACTTAGTCATTGAAGTCATTATGACTTTAGACACTAAGGTCACTTTTCAAAAGTGTAGGGGTGTTAATCCCAATGTCCTGGCAACATTCTTCTCTAAATTCACAGAGTCTGGTAATTCAATTGGTGAATTCTAACTGAAAATAGTCTAGTGGGGTTGCAGGCACATAATGTCAACCAGATAGACACTACAGAGGCAGATGATCTGGATCCCTTCCTGTATGTAAAGTATGTTGTAGTCCTTTTGGATGAAAACTGCTATGCAACAGAAACGCAATGAATTTTCAATTATCAATTCATCTTCAAAAACAAAATGCCTGAAGCTTACCATGCAATTCACGTAATCGGTCTGCACTGCACAAAAATAACTGTTGTGAAGCGGTCGAGAGAACCTCCACTGGTTTTAAATGGCGAAATTAGCACTGATCAAATGGTTTCATCATGAAAATGGTTTAGTGCTCTTCTGCTTCCACTTATTCCTCCCAATCTAAGATGGCAGTAAAGACAGTGGAGGAGGCCACTTGACTGATTCTACATAGTATACAAAAATGTCACCAGGAGAGAAGCACTCACACACAAGCATATGAATATGCAGAACCAGAAGGAAAACAGAAAATCAATGATTAACTCATAGGAAGCCCTGGCTCTGCACTGAGATGTTCAACAGTGTATGACATCCTCAAACGACGGCACACCACTATCTCCCAGCTAATTTAATTTGATATGTAACTCAGATGGAAAGTGCCAATTTCTAAGCAACTTGTGATTGTTGTTTTGTGGAGTGACTGCAGAAGATTCAAAGTGTGAGATCCCGTTCCTTGTGTTCCACCAAAAGTCTGGAAAGAATGCTTGAGACAAACAAAGGGTCAAGATCATGAGCAGTAACTATACTTTCTATAAGGCGGCCTTTCAAGAGAATGGATGGAAGGGCAGATCCCATCTGGTTATTGTTCCATGTACTGTCTCCATGAGATATACTGTAAAAGCAAGCTTCAGATGAAATCAAAAGCCAAGTGAATCATTACGGGCTTTTGTTTCCAGACCTAAAGCTTTTCCTCTTGACTCATTGCAGACTTACAAAAACACAAACATCCTTTTGTAGTCAACAAAATAACATTCTATAAAAATGGAAATGTACATGCACTATAAAAGAAAAACAACCACGCAACACCACACAAGGTGTTAAAGTTTACTACCTTTCTGTGATGAAAAAATTAACAATGTGTTTTATGCCCTCTAAAAGCAAAAACAGATTCTATTTGGTCTGCGTGAAATGTTATTAACATGTCTTTTGGGAAAATGCTTTCTAATTTGTTTATGCCCATCTCGGGCAAAGTGTGTTTTACAAGCCTCACCTTCTATGAGTTTGATTTTACCCAATCAAATGACTTGTTACAGAATTAGAAAAGCTGCCATTGAAAAAAAATCCTCAGATAAAGGTTTCTAGTCTCTTTGCACAACTGTTCAGGATCTGTAGTGGCTTTATGGGATTTTGGTGAGGGTGATGGAATGCACAACTATTTCAGAGAATTTTGCAGTCCCTTCCTTGCAGCTGGCAATGGCAAAGATTGCATTCAAAGCGATCGATTCACCCAAACAAGTCAGGCCAGTCACCAAACAGTATCTGCCCGATTAAAATGTAGCTAAATGTTCTGGGGATGTGTCTCACTTGCTCACTATCTCACTGCAGTCTTCGACTTTCACACAGAAAGAGAAAATGTTCCCACTCCATGACCCACACTTCGGTCATGTAAAGTTTGTATAGCAAAGCACACAGAGACGTGTCCGACATGTTAACAGAAACCCAACAGAGCAGACTATGATGGGACCTGATCCCTGTATTCAAAAAGTTAAAAGTACTTAGGTTAAATGCAGGGACTTATGAGAAGTTTCAGCAGTGAAAAACAAGCTAGAAGAAACAAATAAGAAGCACATGGAAGTGCTTCTAAAACTGAGAAAAGGCATCAATGTTTTAAACAATGCTTTTGTGGGGGCTTGGAACAGGCTACTCAGCCTTGTTCTGGAAGCAGATAACTTGCTTTTTTCAAAAAATGCCTGACTGAGATCCTTGTTTCTCTTACACACTAAAAACCAGACAGACCACATAAGTCTCTCGATTGTAACTTCTATGTTCTTATGTCAATTCATTCATTCAGACCCTTTCAAATAAGATCACTGCCATTTAGAATTCACACAACACTTTTGCCGTTTATACAAAATTGGGGGAACTGTGTAAAATGTCCCAGATTTATAAGCAATTTTATCGTGTTTCATTCTCAGAAAAAAAAAATGTTCCAGACCAAACAAGCAATTTCTTTCCAACTTCAAAGAGACATGTAATTCACCAAAGAACTATTAAGATTTAACGTACATAAACACAGCAAACTATTGAAACAATAAAAAGTATGAGGGCAGAATATCGTATCTTACACGCAACAACTTTCAGGCTTATGGTTATAATGTTATAGTCACTTTGAATTATGACGATGAACAGCTCTTGCTGTTTCAGAGCACTTACTGTAGATGGGTGAAACCGTCTAAAAGTCTCTTTTGTGATGGTTTAACACCCTTCAATGCTGTGAAACACTGATATTCTCATACTAGATACTGTATATAGAACCATCGGAAATTAAGAATTTGGCTAGATTCTCATTTTCACTAAAAGTTGTCTGTACAAAAAAAACAAAACAAAAATGCTCCTATAAAGTGAAAACTGGAATGGAGTTGTTCATTAGTTTTCCTTTGACCTCAGGCAGGTCCCTGGGATAGTTTAAAAGAATGACTGAACCCTAGAAAAGGAAAAAGAAGAGCCGGTTTCATCAAAACGGAAATACAAGATCGTTTATTATGCATCATGGCAGCTCTGCAAAGCAGCCAGCTGTAGAACTTGATTATTTTTTTGAAATAATCTTTCAATAATACAGGAAGCTAGTCAGTAGAGCTGTTTTTTCCACACCACATCCTGAAGTCTTGTGACATACAGTATCAGTGGAGCTCAATGTTTAATAATTAGTGAACAGAGAACATTTTAAATTAAACATTAATGGTATATAAGCAGTTAAACAATACAAAGTTCTATCTACCACTAGCCACCTTACCAATACATGAAAACACTAGTTCATAAAAATGATCCCATGTTCATTAAACCAGGACTGCTTTTTGTGTACTGTATCATCAGCTGTGTCTATTATTCAGTTTAACTTGAGCTGACTGTATCTCTTAGGTTTCTGTAAATTCTTACAGTAATTCTCCATATCTTTTGAGTCAAAACTAACATTAAGTTGTTTAACCTTCATGTTGTTAGTTTTAGTGCCACAAATTGTAATACGGATGGGAAATGTTCAACTTTTTATTTTCACTGTGCTCATTCTGCAATCAAAAATAAAAACTACAACTATTGATCACACCAGTAATAACAATAACAGTTCTGTGTAATTTACTAGTTTCATGCAAACTGATATTAGTGCTTGATCCAAAGTTTACATTTGACGTGTTTACAAAATTGTATAGTGCAGGATACACTCATTAAGATGTTTGTTTTCATTGGTGTGATGCAAACTGTAACCACAAAACTGACGCCAGTCTCGTTAAACTCCACTTGTGGTAATTAAGACTGTTTTCCTGACATTTAATATACTTTTGGAGGAAGGACATAAAATAACTTTGTGGTCTGCAGTTCCAAATAAAAGCAAATAAGCAAAATTGCCTTAGTAGAACCAGCTGAATTCTTACTGAACAGGAGCAATTAGAGAAATTATAGAAAAAAGATCTTTAGTAAAATAAGAAAATGCTTTATATCAATAGTTCATTATCTTATTACATTGGTATTATTTTATTTAGAGATATGCAAGACCGGAGTAACTAAACCATAAATGCACATAATTTCTCTGATTTTTAAACAAAATATATATAACTGTATATACAGTATGCATTGTGGTGCACAATACAACAATATTTAAAATCAAAAAGGCAATGTAAGTATACAAAATCTGCAATATGACATTTTAGGAGTATGAGAGTTCATGGTGTAATGTAGATGGTCTTGGAACAGTTTATTTTTCCCCGCAATGAAAACTGCAGTTTTCTTATGTGAACAAGTCAAAATATCTAGAAATGCACTCATCTAATTTCTTTTCCAAGGAAAGAGACAGCTGAGTGGTGACTCTTTAAAACATGTCAATGATTTATACATTTTAAGAGGGGGAATGCCTTTCCTTCCCACTGCCAATGGGAGAAATCCGTCATTCAAATTATAAGAATAATCATCTCAGGGTCATATGCTTTGTTTTGCTACCGGCACTTACAGTACATTAGGATCTTCGGAAGACAAGCAAGATTTCATTTTTGGAATTGCAAGGTACAGTATTTAGCTAAAGGCTAAATGACTTTTCAAAAATAAGAAAGACATGACACAATAGGAAGGAGAAAATCTCTCCAGATTCTGATCTTCATCGCAGCTGTACTTTTGATTGACAGGTTTTAAATAGGCGTCTTCTGCAGATAAAGCTGATGTTATATTTGTACGTCAGTCAAGCAATAATATGTCTCTCATTTGTAGAACTAATGTTGAGACAGAATAATGCCTAGATGATCTCCAACCGTTTATCACACAAAGGATAACACCCTTATATGGATTAAAGTTAATAATAATAATATAATAAATTCAATTTCATTTTAGTTCCATGAACCAAAAGATAGCCATAGTACTAAATAACCACATAGGAGCTTGCCATTACACAAAGGCATTAATAAAGGTAAATATATTTGTAAATGACGTTTACTTTATGACCCTTCTTAGAAAAAAAAACAGGGATCACTACTTAAACACAACATACTGTATTCTACTGTAGCACTGTTTCAAATAAATGCTTTTTTTCAAGTCCAGAAAGGTATTTTTAACTGACAAACATATGGCTAACAATTTAAAGTGTTTTAATATGCAGAAGCAATTCATTGTATACAGTACAGGAATGCAGACAAATCCTCTACAATAGAAGCAGCAAACAGTCAAGTTGAGGAAAACTCTTCAGTGGAATCAGTTTCTGTAATCAATTATTCGAGATTCTACAGACAGCAAATTCAATCATGTTTTTTAAAATTCCTAAACTTAATAAAATGTTAAGCAACAGATGTAATCCAAGCTGAGTGAATGTACTGAGATACACAGGACATTTGGGTAAAGAATGTGCGGGTAGAAAAGCTAGAAAAATAAAGCCAGGGCAGGGCTGTTGTTTGGCATCGCATCTGACTTTTCTTTTGGATTGTACCAAACTATAGGAGGAGGGAAAAAAGGACTCAAAATTAATAAAGATCATGGTATAGCAGAGTGATACATTAATAATAACCTAGAAAATTGCTATACCTTGTGAATACCGATGCTACAAATCTCAGAAATGGTTTTTAGAACAAAGAAGATCCAATGCACCTCAGACACCTTGAAATTGATATTGAACCAAGAGTTTTGGGATTATGGGCACAGATGAATAAAAAGCACCTAACATAGATATTCCGTTTGCCAGAACTAGGAGACTTTGCCAGAATTGGTTAAACAAAGGTCTTTTATTAGCTTTAATGAGCAAAGTGTCATAACATCATGCTTAACTCACCACTTAGGTCGCCAAAATCCAGGCACAGAGAAATACAAGTACACAATGTTACTTAAAACATCTCATTCATGGAAAATGAGATTATTTATAAGGACTTCTAAACTGGCATATTACACACTTTTACAGGTGTCCTTTCTCAATAAGGAAAAAAAAATCTATTTCTAACTGCTTGCTGTGCAAATGAATGGCACAGTACAGTCCTGTGTTGCCATCTCTCAAACTTGGCACTTTGGCTGATGCGGTCATAAGTCAAATCTATCAGCTGCCTTTAGGGTGATTGTTTTCCAAGCTAATTACAATATGGCAATCAGCAGACACAGATGTTTATCTCATTATTAAGGAGGATTTGTTGGGTCTCTTTATATAACAAGTGCCAATTTATAATTAAGCAGTACCACAAACAGTTTACAAAAACCTAGGAACAAAAATGTTTTGAGGAGGCCCACATATAGAATGAATTCAAGATGTACAGCAGTTAACAAATAATTAGGAAGCACGCCATGCTTAATTACAGTAAAATCACTGCCATTTATTACAAGGTGTCACCATTTTCACTTACGTCTTTGTTCCTTTCTCTGACATCCTGTAAGGGACTGATGGACCTGAGGAGATTCTGCTGAACACCACGTTTCACAGTGTGAAAGAGTGTGAGACACTACCCACCGTTTCCAGGCAGGACTCACACGGAGAATAAAAGAAAATTTGCTTCTTCACAGCTTTGGTATGCTGATGGAAAACTCAACATATACCCTTTGGTATTGACCTTGGCCAGCACAGCTACAAAGACTGAGCTCATGAGTACAGAGTAAGTAATCTCCTTCTGAGCAGAGAGAAGACAGGGTAGTATCCCTTCCAAAAAAACTCCTGCTTTTGAAAACTTAATAAGAGAAAAAGTATTGTTATTTCTGTCCAGCATCCCATAATATAGTTACAAACATGTTTTCAAGACTAAGGGCTATCTACCTATTTGTTCTTTTTCCTTATTTCTTATTGGTTCTTATTTTATTTGTCAAGGTAAAATGGGGAGAAATTCTTGGTTTGTTGTGTTACGAATAAACAGAAGACTTGGGATGTCCTGACTTGTATTTTTGATAGGGTTGATGTACCGTAAGATGAAGTAACACCTCACATGGCAGCTGAAGTACACTTTGAAGGATTAATACCATTACTGTTTGATCCAGATCACTGAATTCTCTACAAGTACAGAAATCCGAGGCCGTAACTCTGGAGTATCCAAAAACAGAATAACGTAGCCTGTTTCGTCGAACCTTCATTTGCGTCAAACCATTCCAAGTTCTTCTTTCTTTTTGGCACCTGTATTATTTCATATATGCTGTCCATGGCCACCTGTAGCACAGCTTTGCCATTGTATTAATTTAAGCATGCATTTCAAAATTTGGCTCCCAGCAAAGTGAAATGTTTTAAAACGTCTGATGTCGGTCCCGTACATGTCTGAGTGCTGGCTCAGTGTATTTTAAGGCTGACCTCGTGACCTGACATGATTTTTAACTCCATATTTAGTTTTTTTTTCCTTTCATTCCTCCACACAGAAGGCGCCCCAGGCCAGAATTTAACCCAGAGCCTGTGAGGCTACTATTACAACAGTTAGACTGTGCTACCTGGGATTATACAGTATAAAACATATTTAAAAACATGTGAGTCATAATTTTACATTATATAGTCTCAAATAAAAATAAAGGGCTTAAGAATGTGCGGCCCTGATGAGAGACCTGAGAAAATAAAAACAAAGGTGAGCACCTTTCTCAATGGGTCACTTAAAAGACCTGTAGTACGTAAAATAAAAGAAATAGTAGCTCCAGTTATATTACAATATATTTCCACTTTGCATGGTCAGTCTAATGATGTCCATCTAATTTTTGGATTAATTATATCCCTTTAGACAGATTTTTCACAGTTATTATATATTGAACAAACAATCTAAACCACAAAGCAAGACACTGCATGCTTTAATTTAGTGTGAAATCCATTCAATGGAGTGATATGCCGATGAAAAACTACCTGACACTGTGAAATATGTATAAGGTACAGTGTAAAAGCGCCATCATTCTCCACTAAAAAATACTTCATATAATCATACTTTTATCTTTAAAATAATAGTTTTATCCTTTAAATTTGAAAATGGCATATTTAGGTTAGGATTGATCTTTACCAAGCTTGAATCAAAATTCAAAAACTTTTCAAATCTAAAACCCCCTTATTATACCAATTATTGTGCCTAATGTGAACATCAGAACAATTGTGATTTTCCTAATCTTACACACCATCTACATGTTTTATCCAAGCATCAATGTTCCTGTAGCAATAAGGTTCCCAGAACACTTTAATAGTTGTACAGTTGATAATAATAGAGGGTAAACTATAAGAGAGGTTAATCTTGAATGCACAGCCTTCATGACTTCTTGACTGTGTATTTAACTTGTTTCTATTAACTTTACATAGACTGCACATGGAAATTGTGTTTTTCTTTCCAAAGGAGTTCAACTCCTTCTGTAGTGTTCTATTTTCCCTTGTTTAGTTTGAAAGATAACATTTGACCTTATTACTATCCTATGCAGATGTGATATAATAATTCCTAGATTTTTAATTTTAAATTTCAAATGGAAATTCTATTACAGTATGTGTCCAGGAAATAAAGGACTTGGTGTTCCTTCTACTGTTGTTACTAGAATAGTATGCTAGTCCATGGAAGAGTAGCTTCTAAAAGTCCACTTAGAGTATTTAGCTGTAGATCAATTAATGATGCTGTCACTCCAGGAATGAGAGAGAAAGAGAGCCATATCCCATATTATGTTTCTTAACATAATTATGAATGTGAAGAGCAGTACTGAAACACACTGAAATCCATCCACCCACTTCCTAACTGTTTCACCTAATTCAGGGTCGCGGTCAAGCTGGAGACTATCCTGGCAAGCAACAAGCACAAGACAGGGTACACCATAGATGGGACAGAACATCACAGGGTTGACCTTGGGAAGACTACAACTCCCAGAAGTCCTCCTGTGAACAGCTGACCAGTGACCCTTACATGACATCCGGGGCACCATAAAACAGTGGAAGCCTGAGCATCCTAGTGTCACCTGAGACCTTGAAAGTAAATAACCTGGTGACTGCAGCAACTAGAAAATATTGAGTTACCATTTAAGGAAAAAGACTTACACAGGGGAGAAACTTTCCTGTCTGAACATGTCATTTGGATGTGTGAGTCAAGAGGTCATGTAGGATTATTCAATTCCTTTATATTAAAATTTGAAAAGCAGCACTGAGCACTTTTTATAATTATGATTATCTAAGCATTTTAAGGAGTTTATTGTAGATGTGCCATCCCATATTTTATACATTAAAGGTTATGTGGCTTAGGTGTCTACATTTATTAAATTTATGAGACTCTCTCTACTTTTATAGCATTTTATTACTTTATTTCAAGGTACAGAGTGCTTTTCTCTGTCCAGTCAAAAAAATACTGCTGGAATGCAAGCCATGCAGTGCACTCACAAAACAAGTGCCCTTGTTTCGAAAAAAAATGTTTCATACCATTTGGCACCAGTAACGAATAACAGTAATCCATAATTAACAAAATATCAATGCCTGGAAAATAAATTCAACTCGTAAACCACAGGAGGGAACAGAGCTCTGGAGTTTTATTGCTAACACCTGTCACTTACAACCAAGCAGTCTGTGAAAGCAACACAATTAACCTATATAATATGAGATATTTGTAGCAATTTTGCAAGTCACTCTTTGCAATTTAATCAGAATTCTTCAACGTGTTTTGTTTGACTCTTGGTAGCTGCATAGTATTGATGAAAGGTGGAAAAGTACAGCACAACACATATAGTACCTCGCATATAAACAGACATCTGGAAGGAACATTCCATCTCAAAACCCTTTGCTCATGAGATTTGTTTTCTTGGCATGCCACTGCCTCCCAGAATCCCACCCACACAGCTACCCCTTGGGTAACCTTGTCAAGAATCCTCCCTCCTCTTCCTCACTAACAGGTGATAGACTATAGTAGGTAATAATAGTTACACTAAAAGGCAATAGTCCCACCTAAACAAATAATAGAGAGAGCAGTTTTTGTTTTAATCTGTTCACAATTCTATGAACATGTTGTTTCAAGAGAGTTTGTTTACTTTTTCCAACAGGGTCTTATACAGTAAGTGTGATGTCCTTTACAAATCAGTGGCAGGCATTACTGATAAAGGATTAAGGCATTAAGATCTTTCACATATCAAGAAAATAACAAAGAAGACATGAAGAACAAAAGGAACCCACATATCATGCTAAGAAATGAGAATATATGAACATAAAAAAGTTCTAAACTAGGGGACAGACAGTGACCTGACATTTCATTAACAGTACCTAATAAATCCCAAGTCTTGAAATTAAAATTTAAAACAGGCTAGAATTTATCATCTTCAGCATGTTATCTGAAAATATGCATACCTACAGTATAACAATTATACATACTGAGATGTAATAATATAAGTACTTTATGCTATTTGCTCTTCCTGTACAATAAAGTTAAAGAAAATGTATAAGATTATCCTATTTAACAAAAGAAGACTGCATTTGGCCATGACCAGGCCAAGACTTACTCAGAAACAGAATGCATTCAATCACAATTATTGTATGAGTGATATAAGTAATTATATATTTTTGTTCTTGTTCATTAATGGCTTTCTAGCAAGTTTCTATAGCAATATCGGAATATTACTACAGTTGGTAAGAACTAGGGATGACACTAATTGTTAATGCACTTGTATTACCTAAGAAACTGCCAGATGTCTTAAAATCCATTGGACTCTTTTAAAGCCAATTAACATGTTCAGACAAGGCTGAGGCACAATAAGAGGATATACATACCGGACATACATTTTACACTCCTAATTACATTGGAGACATAATGTTTAATCAGTGGCATGGCTACAAAACAGATAATGCAGTTATAAAATGTTGGACTGTGCATTAGACTCCTTATTAGCCAGACCAATTAATGTTTTCATAGCTTGGTACATACTGCAAATAATTGACCAAAACAGGAAAACCACAAATTCTTGATTTTTTTTAACCACAATCACAAAGAATCCCTCTGGAATGACAAAGAGCATCGTGTTGCCTGAAGTCATCAAATGTGAGCTGAAGAAAATGGGAGTGGAATTCAAGCACACACTAGCATTTCTCCGTTTCCAGTGCCTGCCATTTTTCTTTCTATCAATTAGCAGTTGGGAATGGGAAGGTACATATATGGACTTCTTTGTGGTCTGACATCTGCTGTGTAAAATCCAACCAGATTTCCACCTAGCTTTACTCCATTCCATTGTAGACCACTGTCAGCTCAGATCCTGCATCTTCACTGGTTCGTTATTTATGGCCGGGTTTCCTTAGGGCTCGAAGATAACACATCCTGGCTCTCACGTTTCAGGCAGAGAGTAAATGGACACTCCATAAAAGTTTAACAAAGAAGTTCGGTTTCTGTGCTATGTTTTTTTCAGATAAATAAATTTAAAAAAAGTTCAATTTAAGGGAGGGCCGGTGCCAGGAACAAAAAATTACCCAGCATGAGAAGCACAAGAACTTCGCTGTAGGATTGATTTTTCACGAGGGACATCCTGACCACACCACCCATGAAATAAGCAAAGAAGAGTTTTCCCACAGTCAAAACACAGTCAGTAATCTCTAAAGTACCAATTTCATCAGCAGCAGTTTTATTTTATGGGAATTATTTAATGTATTCTTGGGTATACGATGGCTGTTTTCATTTGAATCCACTGGATAATGAATTATCCTGACCTCTCCGTTTGGCAACATTGAGTCTGAAATCCCATGAGCAAACTCCAGAGGTTTTTGAAGTAAACACATGAGGAAGCTCACAGCAGGATTTTTCACACATCTTCAATTACAGTATCATACTCCAGTTTTCTAACTCCCCACCTCCTCTGTCAGATCACATCAAAATGTTTAGTACATTTCACTTTCCTTCATTAGTTTTGCCTTTTTTGAAGGCATTACATGTCTCAGATGAGGCTTTCCAAGTTTAAGGTAGTCTGGAAGAAAACAGTCTCTGTTTCTCATTAAAATCAGATTAACCAGCATACAGTAGGTCAACATATAGTGCATTTTTTTTTCATTCAGCAGAAAAACAAAATTACAAACTGTTAGCCTTTGCATCTGGTTGGATGTTGTATGTCGATTTCCAAAGATACTTGAATGCTCACAACTCTTGCAAACCAACCCAGCAGAAGAACATAATTGTTGAGACTGGCCCTATTTTCTGCTTTCCATTCCAAAACTTTATATGCATTACTTGCAAACAGTACAAAAGTCCATTTGTAACAGCACAACTATTAAGACCATGATGTGAACCTTCAAGTTACTTAATCAAACTAAGATGCAGAGCTTTTACCAATGTGCCTATTAATACTGTACAGTATATCACACCAATTGTCTTGTGGAGTAAGTCAACGTTTTAAATAAAATTCTCCAAACAAGAAAGAAATATGAGTCAAGCAATTTTTCATTCTTTGGGAAATGTCACAATTTAGTTCAAGTTAAAGACACAATGATGGATAGAGAGAGTGTTATTCCCTCCCTCATACCGTACTTACAGGTGGTTGACCTGGTCTTTCCTGCTTTATAGCACATATATTTCTTACGATATCCCCCTCCGAAACTTTCATTCACTTTCAACAACTGCTTATCCAGTTCTGAATTCACCCAGCCCATCACAGAGTGCACACAGACACACACTCACACCAGTTAATACAGTTGGAAATTTATACAAGCAACTAGAGTATATGCAAGCAACTAACGCACATCATTCTATGCAAAAGTGATGCACAGTATTCCTAGATTCTCTGTATTTCTAGATAAGGACAATAGACGCATTTATAAAATTAAGAATTTGCTGACAAATCTGTTCTTTACTGTCAAGACATTGGTGATGGCATGCACACCAATTTTGTATTCTCAATGGAAATACTTCAACATTTAAGAAGGAACACAGGGGAAATAGTATTGTATGGCAACACATCAATCCAGCATCAAAACAAAGGAGATTAGAAAAAAAAACATACAAAAAATTGCATGTTATAAAACAAGTGCTTTGGTGCTTGAAATCATTTCATGATCCAAACTCATTTAAACATGCATAATTTCAAGTGTGGCTCAATGACCTGATGTGTTTACATTACAGTTAACACCATATCTGAAGTATTGGAATATTCAAAAATGGTAAGTATGATGGAGCATAGGAAAGTTACTAGCACCTAAATAAATCTATAAATAAATTCTGAATCAACGAACATAACACATAAGGCATTGCAGTGACGTCCAATAGCATAAGTGGTGTTATTTTTCTATGTAATTTGTCAACTTTGAATCCTCTGTCTTAGGTCCACAGCATCGCTGGCTACAAAGAAAGAATGCTTCTTGCACAAACAATGACTTAAGACTAAGCAAAACTCAAGAGCTGAACAGCTGTGGAGGAAATAATAAGACATCCAACATAAGAATGTTGAAAACAAAGGTACAGATTTCTGCAGATATCACCATTTACACTGGAGTTAACACGCTTTCCCTCGGAATAATATTTTGAAATGGGACCCTCAATGTTAAGTTTGCATTTGGGGCCAGACAGCAAAACGCCTCCAGTACAAATAAAATAGTCGTGATTTCCCCGAAGAATAATGCAATACTACACAAATACAAAATTGACTAAAAAGGAAGATGTGTTAAGGGCTACTTATAAACCTTTTCAAGAATGAATTTCTGTAAGGTTTTAGGTATCCAGCAGCTTTTGACCAATACTGAAGGCTTGACAGTGCATACCAAAATATGGAGCCTCAGTTACAAAAAAAAAGCTTCTAAAGAGATTCTATCAATCTTGAGAGAAAAGGCTGCTTCAGACTGCAAATTCCATTCTGAAAAAGGAGAAACAGAGAGCTTGAGGTACTGTAATCTAAACAGACCACAGAACTAACAGGCTAAAAGAGATTGATGGCAATGAGGACCTCAGCCTTTCTGAGCAATCCACGTTCAATATCCAAAGGCAGTGAGCCTCCTTAAAAACAAGGCCCAACATGTTACCCATCAATCTGGATGAGGAGGAACAGAGCTTTGGTGTCAACCCATCTGGAGAAGGGCAGTGGGACTGGAAGACACTCAGGAACAATAGCTGCACTGATATGAGGGGGCTGAGGATATAGGTACGTGCTGGCTGGGGATGTTAACAGCAGGTTGGGGAGGTACGGTGACAGCTGATTGAAGCCTGATGGCTTCTGAGGAATAGCAAGCAAGCACGAATCCCGCATACCATTAGATCAGTCAACATCCGTAAGTTGACTGTAGAACCCCTTGCTGAACACGGCGTCTCTGGGAGAGAGCTTACAGCTTACAAATCTACTTGTGTCATCTTGTGTTAAACATGGTGTGTCATGAAATAAGGTTAAAGTAATCCTTGGCTAAGTGTTTTTTTTTTTGTGTGTGTGTTCTTTGTCCTAACTTCTATGGAGAGGAGGACAGAACACCGCTCTTTAGAGTCATTATCAGTGAGTCCCCAGTATTCTCCCCTGTCAATCGTATTGCATCTTTCTTTAAACCTGGCAAAAATCTAAATTTTTTCTCTTAATTTAACAATGGCGACTTACCTAATGTCTCTGGGATATGAGGAAAACCAGAGCTGCCCGCGTTAAAGAAACCTTTTCCCTTATTTTAACTGGATTTATTCCATTCCAGAAAGATACGCACAAAAGGACATTTTAAGCACAGAACTAAGCCGGAACACAGAATATGCACAGAAGAGATATTGTTCAGGCGGTGAAACCCAATTATTCAAAGTAGCTTTAATAGAATGTAATTGTCTTATGCTACTGAATATGCAGAATGGAAAAGCCTAGTTTACTACAATTCAGACTCGGTTAGGAAGATACTTGTCTGTATTTCTTTTTAACCACCATACAGTAGTTTTCCATTTAGATTACGTTATCTTTCACTGGAAAACAAGTCCACTTCAGTAAGGTTCTATCAAAGTTCCTTGAGATTGTTTTTATGTGCTCAAAATTAATGCAGTCCATTTCTTTATTACACTGTGTGACTCTGTGGATTTATGAGGGCTTATTCACATGAAAGATGTTGAAAGTACATGTACTGTAGGCATGTGAGGGGAACACTATGTTTTTGACCACAGTTCAGCTATTTACTTCATAATCCAATCAGAAATTACTATCATGGAAGTTGATGTTTTTATGCCCAAGATTTATGAGTGTTACTTTGGAAGCCAACCATTAGACTTCATTGTCAATTAAAAAATAATAATATCTACTATGAATTTGTTCGAAAGCAACAGAAAAATTTGAGATATGTGCTTTTACCAAGAAGCACCTTTCAGTGCTTTCAAAACGTACTTAAAAGTTTTAAAAAGCAATTACAATAAAAAATATATTCACTGTATACTGTATTTTAATTGAAATAGAATATCATTGTTCTTTTGTTCCATCGAGAAAATATTTTTTTCCTTTTACGAGAGGACTCTGCTGAATTCTGATTTTTGTCTCAGTCATCAAACACCACCCCTGAGATGAGAGAGAGAGATTTTTTTCCACATATCTCAGACTGCATTTTTGTTAAAGGAAAATAAAAAAGAATAATGAGAGTATCATTTCATACCACTTCAACAAAAGGCAAAACAAAAAAAAAACACTACCAAAGGATGTACAAAGTTGCACTTTAAAAATGTCTGAGAAATGAGCAATATGTTTTCCTTCTGTTTAACTTATACTTACCAGACAAACTTGCCTTAACATTTGCAATACAGAAAAAAAAAACAAATAGAAAACAAAAATATCCAGCACTGAAAAAAGATGAAATGACAAAGGATTAGAATCACTATTGACATGCTGACAAACTGAAAATAAATACTCTCAGATTACTAACTGAGCCTTAAGCTGTGGAAATTGAATCGCTTTTGCAAATATGCTGATTCAACCATTAAATAAAGTATCAGTGTTGTATCCTCTGATAACATACAAAATGTAATTCGTAGGTAAGTTACAAATAGGCCCAACCATATTTGTAGTTATGACTTTATTGAAAAAATCATACAAATTCACATCAGATTCTGCTCACTCTTTCTTGAAATTTATGAATTCTTACTGAAATTAATTCTAACAAATAGGACACTATCTGCAGCCCTACATACAGTAGTGTGGTACCCTCTGAGCTTTAGTAAATTTCCACATGTCAAAATGTTTTCATTCCAAATACTCAGGGCTAATTTCCTAATAGTCTCGTGTCAATCTAAAACAGAAATTGCATTATTTTTGTAACTTTGTGCACAATACACGGACCTTTTCAGTCTAGTGTTTGTCTATGCGATGTCTGGGTAAGAAGCACTGAAATTCAATCTTCAAACATTAGGGGATTCAGTTTTGATCAATTTTAGCATGGTTTGTAAAGAATGGTAAAGAACAGTAATTTTCCAAAGAACAGCTACATTTTCTTATCCCAAAATATGCACATCATGAAACATTCAAAAACATTTACTTCAAATTTCCATTTTCAAAATACTTATGAAAAACAGAACATGGAATAAAACATGCCTGTTGAGGTATTTATAGCTGACAATGCTGTCAGTACAATGTGTATTAAAAGGGATAAGAATATGTTAAAAAATAGCTTTAGTTTGCTTGATATAACGGGATATGGTACAAGCATACAAAACTGAAAGTACTCCAAAATTATAATCAGTTATTAATCTAAACACACAACATGTTTCCAATATGAGTCCAAGTCCTGCCTGTGTTTTAAGATGCAACAACTTCAGCTTATCCAACTGATAGACCGATATTTTCTGGTTGAAAGCTCTTTGGCTTTGTTTATGCAAGTGCTTCACTGCAAATCCTCCATGTGAACTAATTAAAATCTCTTCAGGACCATTCAAAAGACTGAGAGATGATTACTGTGGGAAAAAAGTATATCCCTCTGCTCAGCTGTTTATAGACCTGGACTAATTATTAGTCATGACTATAACTCCTTTTTCCCCAGTAGATCTCTTTAACATTTTACACCAAGTGTTACACAATGAAAATGAATAATCCACTCTCCAAAAGAGCACAATTTCCTTTCTCTTGATTTTAAATCATTCCGAGCAAGTGCCAAGTGCATCAGTTTCTTCTTTGGATTCTGCACCTGAAGAATTGCATGTTGAAGTCATAAAGCACATTCTATGTGCAATTAAGAGAGTACAGTGAACTAGAAAGTACTGACAAAAAAGGAAAGTTGCACACAAGGCTTAAAGGATTAAAAGAGTTTTTAAGAGTTTAAGGATGAAGATCCCTTAAAAGACCTTTGCCCTTATGTTGAGTTGCTTTTCTTTTAATGGGAATGTTAACATTGAAGTCAGAGCTGTCAACATGGAACCTAAAGTGGGAGCCTGCTTGCAGGATCTGTTAAAAAATGTACAGACAACACATCTCACTGTACCCAAGATACAGTACATGGACATTATTTCTACAAACACATGCAAATTTCCACTCCACTTTGGAATACACTGTACATCACACATTTCTACAACAGGCAAGAGCCTATCATTCTTAGACATTACCTTCCCAGGTTCCATTTCCACAGTTTCCACTACTGTCCACTACAAACCATTCTTGTCAGCAGTACAACCCAAAGGTATGCAGAGTTTCAGTTCCTTTTTCTCAACTTTTGAAACTCAGTCATGTTTACAGCGAGTACAATTATATAAAAAAGAGGAACATCTGGGCTTTTTTGAAAATTGTGGTTTGCCAAAGGAAGTCATTTTTACATCCAGCTACATCCCAAGTATCAGAACAAGACAGACAGAAAGCTTAAGCCAACGGTAGAAAAATGACTGATAGCAGAATTCCACATGCCCTCAGTTACCAGCCCACCGACAGAAAAGTATGGGAAACTGAACACAGGAATTTTAATATTCTACAGTAAAAACCCCACAAAATGTACTGCTTTGGTTTTTAAAATACCACCATTCATTTCAAATAGAAGTGAAAACTTTTGTTTAAAGGTACTTTTCTATGCAACAGTCCAAAATGCACCACCTGGAGATACATCAATCAGAGAACATCGATCAATCAGTGTCCCTATATCATAGATATGTCAGTTGTCAAACATCAAACCTTTATGTTTATGTCAAAAGCTGTAGTTTACTGCATTACCTGCAAAAAATGTATTGCAAACTTATGGAGAAAACAAAAAAACAATAAGCTGACCACTTTGTGGCACATACTGTATACAAAGTATTCAAATTAATACCATAGTACTCCCAGTATCCTGACACATCAATAGCTACAGTATGGTCATAGTGCTGAGCACACCATCTTTGGAGTGAGTCAGTGTTGTTAAATTCTTCCTGCAAACAAAGAGAGACATTTGGTCTGCAATCTGGGGGACTGTGAGACATGGACATTATAACAGGATCATCCACAGAAGTTGTACAACAACATATTTACTGGGCTGCGATTACATCTCTATCTGAACAGCCCAGGAAGCACTGTCCAAAACCAAATGATTTTTTAAAATAATTTAAAACTCATCTAAAGCAGACTTTCATTTCTTTAAAGTAAACATTTCTTTACTAAGCAGACAGATGTTTAAAAATGGTTTCAGTTCATGATGGGAGATCAAAGCCGCACTTGCACTGACATATGGGTATGAATATTAAGCAGTTCTTTGTCCAATCACAATGAGACAGACAGATAGCTAGAAGGAATATGCTACAATAGTGCTGTTTATTTCAGCTCTCATCTTAGCTAACACAACATTTTTGGCACGGGCACATAAATACCTATGGTTTGCTTTCCAAAAGCATTTTGGCTAAGCAGATGTCTATCTTTTCATTAAACCAGTCAAATCCATAAAGAACACTGCATTAAATCCACTTTTACATCTGTCCTGACTTGAGCTGAGAAATTACTCCATCAAGAGAAAATGTAACTAAGAGGTTCTTTATGATTTATGATTCCTATACAACAATACTTACCTAATCTCACAAATTAGTGTTTCCAAACCAAGGTAATTCGTTTTTGGCTCTTGTTCATGCCAAGATGATACGAAAGCTTTTAGTGGGTTTATGTAAACTAATAAAGTACATTCAACAATCCACCACAGAAGAAGTTACTTGTTCATTTTTAATCAATGTACACACAGGTTTAACCACCTTTGCTGCCACAAGACATTATGTATACTTATTAAATATTATGGGTGAAATTGTTGTGTAATACATATGACAATCCTGTTTCAGCATATTTTTTGTGATACAGTCTGTGATACTTTTTTTTAATTCAGGGTTAGAGATGTTTTTAGAAGATCTAGTGTCACAATGCATTTATACAGACACATTCCACTCATTATACAAAATATTACGACACCCAAAGTCAATAAAATCTATTTTCTACACATTCTCAATAAATAGCTGGCTGGAAAAGCCACCCTTTCTTGCAAGGAATTCAGCCAGGAAATCAGTATTCAGAATCCAGACCTACAATGCTGTTGTGAAGATAACCTGTTCATTCCTTTCAGTGTGTATATATATCTAATCCCAATTCAGGGTCTTTCACACATCAAATTGTGGTATGATTACATTTTATATGGAACAAATCTATTTGAAAATACCCATATAAACTTTAAAGGTCACTGTACAGTACTTCTATTAAATTTTACACCATGGATATATAATAAGCTGAAGATTGAAATAAAAAAATAAGGCCAACTCTTGTTCTGTGCCAGGCAGGACAAAACAGTAAAATTCTAAACTAGTACAGAGTCAGTGGGGACACCAAACAGCAATGGAACCTGGTGGCACGCACTCCACATCGAAACAGATCCGTCCTGACCAGGCGCTGAAGAGAGGTCTGGGGCTGTGGGTAGTTCACCCTGCCAAGCGAGGGTGGAGAACGCATGGAGCTCAGAAAGTCTTCGAGTTTAGTTCCCCCCCCTCCCCTTCAGAGTCTCACATGAAGATGGTCTTGCTAAAAGAAAATCAGACTTTGCTTGGAAACCTTGAAATGCTTCACACGTCCTGTGAAGAAGAATTTAGTTGTTGCTATTCATTACATGGCACCGCTCAGTAAATTCAGACAACGGCACTGATTTAAAAACAGTTCACCTCAAGGTGGAAAGATTTTCCCTAGCTGTTGCACTATAATCCCACTCACGGGTACAGCAGGTTGCACCTTTTTGCTGGTCCAGCCATTTGCAGCCCCGTTGACTAGCCTATTGTAATCAGCAGTTCCAATTTGCTATTTATTATAAAACAGTCATTTAATCTTTTAGCCCCCTGCTTGCACAGAGAGCTGTACCAGTTATGTCTTTTAGTAGCATTCTTTCTGCTGAAAAGCATCTTCTGTTCTCTGAAATGTACCCAGTGAATGACTACAGCCATCTTGTTCCTCTGTTGCCTTTGTCTAGGAGTGAGAATTAAAGGATAGACTAGCCATGGCCCCTGCAAATGTTCTTTACTAAGAAATGATAACATTATTTAGTTTTTCTAATGCGGGGCATAATTTAGTTTTCCTATGCTCTTACATATTATTCAAAATTAGAAATACATTTTAACTGTAATCATAGCCAATTTCCCCATATAATAAGATGGCAAGATATCACCAATTACTTTTTACCCACACGCATGCCCTGTAATAAAATAGCAGGGCTGACACTGAAAAGAAAAACAATCTCAAGGACAAAAGCATGCCTGCATTATCCCCCCATGGACAATCTAAATATATCAGCAATTAAGTGTTTTAAAAAGAAAAAACTAAATGCAATTTTAAAATTGGAAGATTGGAAGTTTACGTTGCTGGAACATTTCCTTATTTGGCTGGCTGGCTTGATTCCTGGCGCAGAGCTTACTACTGAATAAAACACATGTGCAAAGTGGATCTCTGAATTCAAACCAGCTCAGGTACCTACAGCTGTGAATCTGCAAGACCTCTGTGCTCTCTAAACGTGATGTCATTGAATTCCATTCACTCTAATAGCTCCTCCAGCTCAACAGTATCTGCAAGCCATTAAGCAGGAGAAGCTCAAGCAATGTGAATGGCTGTTAAGGTGCAACTTGTCACACCCTAAGTTGTTAAAGTTTAAAGCACTCTTAGTGAAAATAAAGGTGATTTAAAACATCTTTGCCTTTTGCTTTCATAAGTTTTAGAAATAATTTATCATTTTTCTGCTAGCTTTCTGAAATTATTCAGTTATGTCTGTTCTACATTGTATACTGTAGGTATTTTTCTGTGTAAAGTATATGTTGCGTGCTTTAACAAACTAGACTATCCGTGACATGTAAAAAGAATATAGTGTACTAACTTCACCAGTGATTCGAAACATGAGAGGAAAGAAATTTAGTTAGGAAAGCAGGAATTGCTATGAATAGCGGGCTACATGGTGTCTCAGTGGTTAGCATTGCTGCCTCACAGCTCTGGGGCCCTGGGTTCAATTCTTGAGGAGTTATCGGCGTTGTGTTTGTATGTTCCCCTCATGTTCATGTGAGTTTCCTCAGATACTCCGGTTTCCTCCCCCAGCCCAAACACATACTGGTAGGTTAACTGGCAATTGGTTTCCGAGAAATTGGCCCTGGTGTGAGTGTGTGTGTGTCCTGCAATGAACTGGTGTCCCATCCAGGGTGTATCCCTCTCTATATCTGTGTAAAGCAGTCATCCTTACACATCTCAACCGATATATACACAGTCCAAGTATAAAGGCACAAAAGAATCAATGCATATGAGCAAAAATCCTAATCTACAAAACAATTTTGGTGCAGCATTAAGCCTGTCTAATCGGCAACCACAATTTGTGATGGGGAATTTCAGTGTTGGCATCCATGTTAACTGTTTTTCTCCTCTCGTTTTAAACAGATGCAGTTAATCTTTTGAGTCAATTCTAAAAAATGCTGACTTGAAATATCCTGAAACATGTATGCACTAAAGATTGAGAAAACATTTTAGCGTGCAGTGAGCAGTGTTTTGTTGTTTGAGTTTCAGTTTTCTAACGAATATTTCATTGTCTCAAAATAACTTTCAATGCGTTTTAATTCACAAATTGAGACAGGTGTAGTTACAATTTGTGATCACGCTGTGGGATAATTACATATTTCATGCTTTCCGTTGTCATCAAACACAAATGTTTTCTTATGCCACAGTAATGCCAGATAAAAAGCCAACTATTTCTTTTTTAATGCTTCGCAATAAAAAATGAAAAGAGAACAAAAACTTCTGTGCCACCAAAATCATCAGATGATAGTTATCCTATTTCAAAAGACATTCTTTAATGCTTTAACAAAGCAATATGCTTTGAATTCAGAACACGTGTTTCTGCAGATCATTTCCTGATTCACATTCTGCTGTATGAAAGAATTAAGTAAAGAATCTAGTCTTTCTCACTGCCACACTATATCACCAACAGTCTTTAAAACCTAATAAGGACCGAACACCAAAGAGACATTCAGCTGGGCAACTCCAGGCCAGTTAAACTTATTGACAAAGTATAACTGTGCATTACATGGCTTGTTGTCATGGTATAGTAGAGTCTCATCTATATATAAATGTATGTTGATGGCATTTTAAAATAGCATTTGAGTACTATGCATTGGAAAGCATCTTTTGAGTTCAAAGTGAGATATTGCGTTTGGCAACCTTTTAATTTCGGCAAAATAAACTTACCCAGAAGAGACAATTAAAAAAAAATGTCAGACTTCTTTCCATAGTTCTAGTTTCTTTCAGTAAGGACTTAAAACCTAGTAGAAATGCAAAAATATTAATATTATTTCTGACCAGAGGGTACATAAAACATAGAGAAAGAGATAACATAATATACAAAATATATACATAGAATGTAAATATGGCATTAAAAAAAATAAGTTTTATTTTAGCACAAAGTCCGCATTCTTATTTTTACCATATTTTGTGGTCCAACATTTGTCAACATTCTTAAGTGAGAAGGCACTTCAGAAATGAAGTCAAAGGCTGATCAACCGAAAAAACAAGCCATTTCTTGTTTGTTTTTTTATTTCTTATTGCAGCTGATTTTGATTGAAAATGTGCCAACAAACCTCATCAACAATACAAAGTATACAGTAAGGAAAGCAAACTGTTCCATCAAACTGTATTGCTGCCTCCTACAGGACAGCATTTCCAACCTGGATAATCTGAAGAACATTATAAAGAACATTTTAAAAACCCAATTCCTAATAAGATGATTTATCAAATCTTTCCACCCAAACTGTGGGACATACAGGATATATGGTGTCCTCTTAAGTGGTTTTTAGCATTTTACAGGATATCTATATAACTAGTTAAGATTTAAATTGCAATCTTGAAAAAATTCAACAACACTGAAATAGGTGGATAGATCTTAAAAATCCAGGTGGGGCTGCACATTGGTGGTGGTGGAGCGGATCCCCATTACCTGTAAATCGCTTTGAGTGGAGTGTCCAGAAAAGCTTTATATTGTATGAGTGTAAGCAATTATGACGATGATGATGATGATGATGAAAATGTTTAGTTTCCAAGCCCTGTTCATCTTAAATACATGACTCAGGAATATTCAATTCCAATATTCTACAGCAATGATATAGCTCTCTGAAAGCAGGATCAATAAATAAATAAAAAAGCAAAAGTCCAGAAAGACTAAGGCAGTAGGAAGACAGCCTGCAGGACACTGTTCTTGTTTTACAGCAGTTAAGGAACAAACAAGCAGAGCCTGCAGGTAAGATGTATCATCAAACTCTTTGTTTGACGTCTGCAGATCCTTGAAATTCCAAGCTACTTCTTCTAATAGTGGGGCCAGGGGCATGTGCAGGCGATCTAAGTTTCTCAAAACCTGATTTTTGTAAAAAAAATACAGATAAGACACAGAGTTACAAAACCCTTGGCCAAGAAGCGTCACTATGGTGCTTTTTTTTGCATCAGTGCACGATGTCTAAACATGCTGCTGTACAGGGTATGTTTCTTTCACTGCCCAACATGGCTATTCAGCAATGCCACTGGTCCTGAATTTGTCATGTTAGGAGAAACTGCCTGGAGGAAGCCATGCTCTGATCTCATCACCTCCAGGTGCAAAGCTCTTTAAAAGCACTTTGTCCAGGTGTACACACTACTCTGAGGTCAAGGGAGACCTGCATGCTGCAAGTTTTGACGTCAACACTGACTGCTTTAGGCACTCTCATTCATCAGCCCAATTGCATAAGACATAAAAAGCATTTAAATCACTTCCACCATAGTTTCCTTCTCAAGTGATCTCTGTTAATGAGCATCTGGAGGACACGAACTGTGGGGATGAGTTTATATTAGAGGCCGACAAGACTGTCAGTCTTGAATTAGCTCCTGCCTATTGCTGTATTATTTCTTTGTCTGAATACACATTCTGAAGGTTCAGGAGAAAATACAAAGCGCGCTGCACGAAGCAAAAATATGTAGTTGTGGTGTTCAATATATTTTTGTTTTCCTGTTCCAATAAAGAAACTAAAAGCAGTAATTAATCGCGCAGCCACATGCAGCTCTATTTGTCAATATGCAGTTGATCACATTGGCGCATCTCATCACTTTACATAATATATATGTATCATTTATAGTATAACACTATGTATACACACACTACTGTATATAATATATAGTATCTACTATAGTGTATGCATTATATATTATATAATAGTACATAATATCCACATACGTAATATATATGGATTACACATGATACATCTATACATATCTCTACTCATCTGCCTTCTTTATTTCTTCCTTTGTAACAAGCAAGCACTTAAACTCTTCCATTTTCCCCCTAAAGAACATTCGGCAAAACACACGCGCAGCTAGCTTCCCATAATCCTTGGCCCAGTCCCCATTCGCTGTCATAGACAGGGCAAGCGTACCAGCAAAAATACAAAAATAAAACGCTGGGTGACTGGCCGAACGCATGACATCATTGTTTGGTGACTAACGTTAACCCTCAAAACTCCGGCTGGCAAAAATTGCAGATTAGCAAACTGTGACGCATTCCACTGAAATTATTTATTGCAGAGACAAATATTTCTTTTGACCACAGCGGGTATAGGAATATTGGCAAGAGCTAAAGATACGATGCTATTTATCACTACAACATACCACTGCCCTTTCGTATTAGAGAGAGGGCTGGAACTGATTTCATCAGCTTTGTAACTGGATGCTTTCTGAACACACAGTACCCTTCGTACCTCCACTTGCCATATTTTAAAAAGTTTTTTCCCCAGTTCCTAAACCAACATTTTCAACCAAAAAAGGTAGTGAGAAAACCAATACCACCTCCTCCTCCAGCACAACCACCTGCCATTACAATCAGAGAAAGTCCAGGCTCTAAACACAATCAGAACATCTGTTCAGAGGCAAAAAAAAAAAGAGGGGAACGATATGTTTTATTCCAGGTCCTGAAAAAAATTTAAGTTCTGCATTAGAAAAAAAACAGTTAATGGCAATTTCATAATGGCTAGCGCCCCTCATATCATAAAAAATGGGTAATGGGTAATCTGTGATGCTTAAAAAAAAACCAACAATCATCATTAAAACCATTTGTCAGCTCCCTTGGTAAACCACACTCAAAGATCGTATATCTCAGAATCAAAAACAAAACCTTAATGGTTGCTACAGTCTTTTAAGTTCTCTAGCATTCTCAGCATACTGTATATGTAGGCCTGTATCTTTTTCTAATTTTACTTACACAAGAAATTAAAGCTTGCATGTCCAGGAAAATAGAACAGAATACAATAGCTACATACAAATACAACAGCTAGCATCATGACCAGCAGAATAATATATACTGTAAGAGTTATATTATGGAACAAACCAATACAAAGCACTATGTGCCTTCCCACATGGTGTGCTTAATGCACACTAATTGCACAGGATTAATTGCACAGGAAAATGCAGGGAACAGCAATCCACACATATTTTGCACAGCCTTTTGCACAGGTAACATATTACTCTGAGAAGTCCACAAATGTATACGAGAGGCCAGCAAGTCCAGATGACATTTCTGTCTGGACCACATTTCCCATAATGCTGTGTGGAATGAGCTTTTGCAAAAATGTCACCTGCAATTGTTCAGGTGGCGACTGAATTTAAAAGACTCAAGCCTCCAATGACAAATCTGCTCTTCTGCAGTGCACAATCACCGGAGGGAAGGGAGGAGCAAGCAACAACCAAGGGACAAAGAAATCTGTGAGTTTTCAGGTTTTTTTTTTTAAATATATGATGAACCTCAGTGAGAGACTGGGATTTGGTGAAGAGTAATTTGTTTTGGTTCCAGAGGGACTGGAAAATTTTTAGGTAGTTTAGGTAGCAGCTCAAAAAAGAATTTTGATATTGTTTCATTTGGTTAAGGTTTCTGCACACAGTAAATAAAAACACAATTTTCTCCTTGGTTTATGACTGCCTTGTGTGTCTGTTTTAACCCAGCCTTCCAATTTTATGGCTCTTTGTTCCAGAATGTGTAACAATTAATATATAGAATTGCAGAAATGCTGTACAAGCTGCACAAAAGTAAAAAAAAAGGACGTAGCAATTCATTGGCTAACTGTAAACTACTTCTACTACCAGAAGTAATTTTAATGTTAAAAATAAAAAGCATTCTTTTTTAATGTTTCTGTTAAACACACAATACTCAGAATAACAATTAAAATAGTTCAACTATCAAAAGGTCAGGTAATTATATGCTTACAGCCTAGATTGCAATGTTTTGTGAGCACTTTAGTTATGTAATGTTAAAGAAATGCTTGTATGTTTGTCTGTGTCTATCAGCATACTCCTCATTAAAATGCCTTTTTGAATAATCCTGAAATTTTACAGGGCTTCCAGCTATATTCTAAAAAGTAAAATTTAATGATGGTCATAAATAGTCTGGCAAACAACAGTTACATCAGTTTTTAAACTTGCCTTTACCCAAACTACAATAATAATCCCCTCACAGACAATAGTGGTGTGTTCATCATGGCACCAAACTGTTCTCTTAGATAAACAGCCATCAAGCACACTTGTCAAAAATAATGGCATAGCTTTTCAATAACACACAACTTAAAGTAGCAAACAGCTGCAACTATGAAGAAGACTTAATAGGATTTTAAATACATTTATTGTTGTTTTCCTAATGTGAGATCTTTATCAAACAGTATTGAACCGTTGAAATTAAAGACCCTTCACGGAAATAAGCCGTTTAATTGATAGAAACAACACTGCCAAAAAGCATGTAGAAAATGTTGGTCTCTCAGATTTACACCCTCAGCTGTCTCTTGGACATTAATCTTAACCCCACAGAATTCCCAGTGGGGTGTAGAGTTGCATCTTCTTCATGTCAGAAATATGCACCCAAAAATACATTCTATAGAAATGCCCGGCTGTGTGCCTGAGCTCGACTTTGAGCAACAAAACCATATCCAAAGAAAACTGTGACAAGCTCAGAATCATAGAAAATAATGAATTTGTTTATCTATGTTTTTATGTTATGTTTGTGTTCCATCACTCCATCCATTAATTCATTTTCTAACCACATCATCAATATAGGGCATGAGGGAGCAGAAGCCTATCCTGGCAAGTCCTGAGTAGGACTCCAATCCATCACAGGACACACGTTTGCACTCACACCTGGGCCAAAGTTCCCAGAAGGCAATTTACCTACCAGTATGCCTTAGGACTATGGGAGGAAACTGGAGCAAGAGAAACCCAGAGAAAATCCACGAGAACACATGGAGAAAATAGAATCTCCACTCAGATAGCACCCCAGTTCCAGAATTGATCAGGGCCCCAGATTAACCCATTAAACCCTAAACAGGAATTTGTGTGTACAGTCGATGTGCTGTAATGTTCTAAATACAAAAAAAACAAACTTGGCAAAAAAAGGAAGAAAATGGGAAAAATAACCTTATATTAGTAAAAAAAAACCTTAGTGTTATTCATTACTCACTAAACTGCTGAGGAGGATTCTCTGAATCTATTAACATTTTAAAAGTATAATCTTCAATCAAAATTGTTAACGAAAAAAAAACATTTCTTGCCAAACCCATTCTAAAGTTTAACTAACAACAATAATCCTAATTATTGACCAACTGTTTACCCTCATCTCTGAAATCGATCTTTATTTTGTGTTCTTCTGAACAGGGAATAAAAAAAAAGTGTACTTTATGTCATGCTGAAACTTTCAGAGCAACAGCTTTTTTTGAAACCTTCAAATATGGGTTGTAGGGTGAAAGGTCTTCCATCATTAAAATAACCATGAAATATGCCTCAATTATATTTAGCAAATGAGATAATTGTAAATATTATAACTGGGTTGTCTATTCTGGCTACAATTCAATACGTGCAATAGACAAACATGCTTCATTTCTCTTTTCTGTAGAAACAGACAGTCCTGATTGAGGTCAAGCTACAAAAATAATAATCGTGCTGAAACACTTGATGCACTTCATACCATGTGCATAAACAGATGCTTGTGATTACTTACCAGTTGTAGAAGATATTTTCCACTAAGTTTCAAGTACGCAGAGAATGCCAATTTCATTGCTCACATGGAGTACAATGATGTCATTTGTGAGATTTCTAGCCAGAGTTTGCTTGCTTTGCTAAGAAATGATTCCACACCACTGTTAGATGTGACTTCCAGTGGTGCATGACCAGCAAATTGCTATGTGACAGAAGTGGCTAAAATAACACATAAAACAATTACTAAAAAAATAAAGCAGCTTGCTGTACCAGTACCAGTAAAAATACACAGAAGACTAAAACATATTGCATTTCGGTCTGCACCAAAGATTTAGAAATGATGAAAAAGAAAGTCTCATTAGATTTTAGTTTTAGTTAATCATTATTGTGTATATTTAAAATGAATGAATTTGTATAATAAAAGTCAGTATTTACATATTTTAACTGGAAATACAAGAAAAACAAGTCAATAGCATTAAAAAATCAAACTACTTAAATGTACCATGAGAGAATGCTGCTGTAGATGCCTTTCAGTGACGTGCGACTACATAATGAAGTCAGCTTTAATCAGGCAATAATATTGAATCTTGCTGCTCTTGACCCAGAGTGGCATGTTTTAAATTCTCTGAAGCAATCCTATTTAAATACACTTCTGAAATGTGTCACATTGGTGCAAAACATTTGTCCAGTGTAGAAAGCGATAATTGACAAAACCATTGTGTTGGGACTTTCGCTGGCAGCATGGTGGAAAAAAAAACGATGTGTAATAAAAATCTGTCTCGTTAAAGATGTCACGCAAGTCACTCCCTTGCCACTGGAGCTGTAAATGTAAAAACACTAGATGTTTAAATAACAGGAAAAAGCCATTAGGAGAAACAAGCTTCGAGGTTCATTTCCCTAATCTCCACTTTCCTGTCTTTTCCCCATATCCCTTTAAAATATCAGCCTTTCCCTGTTCTTACAAAAATCACATTTGTGTTACTGGCTTCTATGACCTTCACAGGTAACATGTACCACATGTTTAACATATGAATGGAATGTTATACCAGCTCATGACTTTTTAGGGAGTAGACAGCAAGGATTTAGACAAGGAAGGTCTGGTGTATCTTGGTAGAGCTCCTTGAGCAAGAAAGACAGTGATATGGGGATGATTTGGAGAAAATATGTAATGGCATGTTTACATTTTCGGAAGGCTTTTCAAAGTTGATTAAATATTAATTCTCAACCCGCCCTTGGTAGGCATTTAGGGAGATGGACGTGTGTTCAGATAGTGAACATAGAACAGAGCACATATAAGGACACAATGCTCCTATTGGGGTGATATACAGTAATTAGCACAGTACAACTGCAGGAACTGCATTATGACCAGTGCTCTTCCAAACATACAGATGATATTGAAATTAAAGGATTAGAAGTTAAATAAATCAAGTGGCAAAGGGAATTCAAAAGTATTTAGAGAGATTTGAAGGCTTTTGAAGGCACAACAAAATAGACAACTCTGAGGCTGTAGAAGCTGCTTATGAAAAAGGCTTTAGTTTTTATGTGGACATATTTACTATACAAGGTGGTGCAGCAATAAAAAAGGCAAAAACAATGTGAGAATATATAGTTAAAAGCTCAACATTTAAATCAAGGAGAAAGTTATGTTAAATGAGTTCAATGCACTCCTAATTTAGAATATGGTGTGCAGCTTGGTCTCACAATGCAAAAATAATACTGGTTCTCTGGATGAAGTCTGCCAATGGCCATATTTGCAGTGATTAAAGACGCAAGTCTTAATTTTATGGCACACTAGAGTTTTATTACAATATATAACCAGCTGCACTGGAGAATTTCCAGAACCTGCACTTCAGAAATCATCACTATCTGAGGACTACTTTGAGTGGCCTATAAACTCCCTTCTATTCTTAGGTAGTATGACTCTTCACTTAACAACAAAAGAACATATTAATTCGTAACAAGGTAGTAATCTTTCGAAATCTATTGGGAAAGGTAAAATACTGTCTGACCTTTATAAGGATATCCAAAATAAATTTGCACACGTAAAAACACTGGTGGTTCTGTTGATTTACAGCTAAAGGTCTACTCACATAAACGTCACAAAATCACTGTAGAAAGCAGACAAATTTAAACATTTGTTATACTGTACACTTTATAGCCCCAATTCAAAAGCCTCCTTGCCAAACAATACCAATATAACACTTTGCCAAAACAGTGAGTCAATGGAAATATTTATTCTTTGAAATAAGTTGGATCGAGAAACGTAATCACGGTTGGTTGATGGCATATGTAAATTAATCTTCTATTTTTTGACCCACCAACAAAGAAATAGTACTATACATTAAGGTTTGAAAGAGATACCATAGTCTACTGCCATTAGAAGAATGTTTTTTTAATATCATTAACCTTAGAATAACATGTCAGGTAGGTGATTTACATGCTGCAAGGTCAAAATAATCTGTGGTTAACCTGCCTCTGTTATGCATTACAAACATTTGAGTAAATTAGAAAAAGTGGATATGTTGTTTTTCAAAAATGAATAAACATTTGAACTTGTTTTAGTTGAGGTTTCAACATATAATATGTATGGTATATCAATTTAACATTCACACATCTAAGGTGGAATGCATAGGTACAACATGCCAAACCAAAACGTGCAATTTTAGATTTGTAGAGTGCATATTTAGTGTTGTGTAGGCAATTTTAAAGGATTAAAGGAATCATAAGCTTTATGAAATAAAAATCAAACTTCTATCAGGCTTATCTATCTAAAGATCCCACCAAAAATGAAAAAAACCTCTCTATTATTTGCAGAGCAGCAATAATATGAAAAATATAAGATCTTAAAAACATAATAAGAACATAAAGAACTGAATGTTTGTAAGAAAAAGAAATACATTTTGGTCATTAATTTGTTTTGTTGTTAGCTAAGTGGTCTAATGATCTCATCCATTCACAGTTTGTGTCATTAAGGAATCTGAATACTTGAATCGGGTATTCATGAATCAGGTATTTCCTGTAATCTTCTCTGTTCAAGACATGAAACATTAAATTGATTTAAATTTTAAAGTTAGGACCCAACGTTCCTTTGATCCTGGGAATATATCTGGTCATTCTTCTTTGGACTAATTCCAGAGCACAGCTGGGTTATAAAAAAAGATTTTTAGTGACCAAATTGTACAGAACGTTCTAACTGAGGTCTTCCAATGTCTGACAAAACATCCTTTGAAATGTATTTTAGAATTTTCTGTTAGCCTTCATATGCCTTCCCCAAACTGTGTAAAACTATTTTTTAGTTTATGGATTTGTTAATTTTGTGTTTTCAATTTTACGCTTTTTTAGCTTATGCTTCTGTACGGTACCTGCATGTACTGCAACATATGGCAAACTGTCATCTTTCAGCTGTTTTCCCATCTGGAATTTGGTCTTTTTGAATTGCCTTTGCAGTGGCATTTGCCAATTTGGTATCAACCCTGAACTTAACTAGTTTACTAACTATTTTAGAATCAAGATCAATAATGAGAATGAAGAAGAGCATCTTCTGACACATGTCCTTTAGGTTACTCTGCCAAATATGGTAATATTGTCTTCTGTTTATCAACCAATTCCCAATTTAAATACATGTATTTTCCTCCTGTTTAAAACTGAAAAAAATAATATCTGATGGGACCAGTAAACTAAATAAAAATGAATTATTTGGGTTTCTCAGAACTTTGCAGGTCTCTTTCCTTTGACTGCGAATGAATGAACCTTGTCAGACCTCAGATGGAATACTCTCCTCACGCGTTCTGTTCTCCCGCCTGACGAAAACTTTTTCATGCCCGCAAAAATAAAGTTTCAGCTTACAGCAAGGCATTTTTTTAGCACTGTCGGGAACACCCAGAGAACTCTACTTAAACATGGTTTGTGTGAGGCAAGCACACACTGGCTTGCTGCGCAGCGCTTGGCATGTGAGCACCATTAAAGACCCACAATGCTTCTAATCTGTTCTTGGAAAAGCTGCTCCTAGCTTAATATTTCAAATTCAACACAACTTGGTTCCCTAGCAACAGCACTATAAACAGCCTTTTAAAAACTGGAGCAACTGTATAAGGGGTTTCATTTTAAAATTAGCACTGTTCAGGCTGAAATGCAACTATTGATCATATTAGAATGTAGACCTAAGGGTGGGAGGGATTGTTTTTACAGCACCTTCATTTCTTTCACATGCCAGGTCTCTATGTACTGTACAGTAATTGTTAGCTTTATACCTGCTTGTTGACATGTGAGCTATTTGCTGCCAAATCAAGTCTGCCAGCTGCCCCTATTCAAAGAACACGTTTAAATTGGGGGGAGTCTGATTTCCTTCTATCTTCTGTCTGGATTAAGTGGTCTCACAATGTTTAGCACGTTTAACAAAAGTAGCTACCCTCCAAGCCTGAAATTACAGATTCAACAACTTCTTCAAATGACAGCTCACAAGGATATTGACTGCAACTTTGACCAAAGGCAAAATCTGACAAGTACATGGACAATTTGTTAAACAGACATTCCTTCTCATTTAGTGTGTTTCACAGGTGTATGGAGACTTAAAATGCATGCCTTAATTCCTTGTAGCAATGTAAAATATTTTAGCTCCAAATCAGTGTTGTGCAGATGTCTGTATTAACGAAGTGACCTGAATAAATGTTTTTTTTTTTTGTAGGATGTAAAACATCAGGGTTTCAATTAATTGTGCTTCAGAAGAAAATGTTCAGTATCTGCTGTGTCTTGTTACATAGTTTTTAAACTCTAACAAAGGAATCAAAAGAAAAAAAAATACAACTCTAAGAAAGTTGCACAGACAAACCCAGATGGAGGTAGAGCAGACTGGAAAGCTAGAAATGCCATAACTTTCTCTTTATTAGCTGAAAAGTTATTACTCGGGTTCAGTTGTAATATTCAGGGGGTTATGATAACCTTCCTTTTCAAATCAAACTATTTTACCTTTAGTCATTTCTGAATCATTTTTCTTTACAGTGATTTATTAAGGTATGTTTTCTGTAGATCTGTAAATTGGAGGAGATCAGGACACTTTTTTCCCTTCTTTTCCAATCATAGTGGGGCTTTTATTTTACATGATTCCCACATATTTCACAGGTTAGCCTTGCAATTTGTCAACATTGCTTTGAATTTCTCAATAAACATGTTATGATACAGAATAAAAACCACAGTTATACAACAGTTGACTCAAGAGCCTGTAGCACTAATCCATCTTTCAGATGTTTTCAGATTACCCCCAAAAAAGACTGAGATATATATACAAGACTGAGAAATATTATTTATGTTTGGGTTTTTTCATAATGTTATGTCATCTGCCATCCTATGAGGGCCCTGGTTTCTGTTGAGACACAAAACTACACAATACAAACTAAATGATTCATTCCTTACAGATTTTGCTAAATAAAAATTAGGGTCTCCATAGTGTAGATGAACACCAGACTTCATGTTCACCACCATGTGCGTTAAAAAAGACAAAAGGTCAGAACAAAACTAACGGAAACATCGTACTGTCTGAAGGTGCTGCCAGAAAGGATTGAACTTAAAGGTCCACACATTCTTTTGAGGACTTGAGGATGTTGTATTTTGCATCATTAGTACTTATTGCTGATAAAGCAGAAATACATGCACAGTAAATAAATCATGTGCAGAATCCAATTGCATGTTGCATGTTTTAAGAAAAGACAGACTAAAAAAATAAAACTGCAATTATATATCACACAAGTAGCCAAACAAGGAAATGGACATCACAAGAAAATCACATGAGTAAAAGACGTACTGTATCCATGGGCTGATGAATAGGAGATGTTCTAGGATAATCTTGATAATGGTTTGGTTCTTGTGAAAAGTGCTTGTGAATAAACAGCAATATCTCAGGTAGTTCTGGGCACACTCCCAGTGTTTTAGCAGTGGCATAGACAGTCTCCCTTACATTAGTTCCCTTTGTATTAGTAAGCAATAGTAATAATGCTAATATGAGAGGAAATTTTGCTTCAGACATTTGATGTCTGTGTTTGGTTGATGAGCCAAGGATGTGTAGCTCCTATAGTATCTGTGGGATTATGACAAAACTCCTGTAAGCTGCATCCCACCTAAAAGGTAACACAAAGGTAAAAGGGATTTTTTTTAATTTCTGAGTAATGCTCTGTATTAAAACCTGTTCCACAATCATTGTTGTGTACATTCTCAGTTATACATTTTTGCATGAAATATAATCATAACTGCTAAAGCCAAGCAGCAGGCAGAACTTGTGGATGATATTTAGCTCTTTTATACATTTGTCCCTAAAAATTACAGCATATTTAATGTTGAGCATCCTCACCATGACCGGCCGCAGTGTACATACTATATAAGATTTTAATAAAGCCAGTCTGATGTTTCTATGGTTCAGCCCTTGTAATATAGGTCCATCTATGATGGAATTACAATGTGTGTGAACCACACTTACTGTACCAAGACACAGCTGATTGATTTTCTCAAGCAAAATACAAATATGTTCCTGTTCGCTTTCCTTAAGCACCAACAGACTTGGGGAGCCTTGTTGAGCCAAATATTTCCATCCCATCCCATTAACAAAATGCACCTTTTAACTGTGCTCACTGTGAGCCTTCATTTCTGGGTCTCATCAGTTCTAGTTCAACCTAAAAACTGTTGATAGGAATAGATGTGCTTTGCTCACTGAGGTCTTCAGCCTTCATGTTTTAATACAACTTGGTGTTGGAGAGTGGCAAATCATTGCATGTTGCTCCTCATCTATACATCTTTGTCTGTTTTGTGTTGTGGGCTTCCCGTATCGAGTCTGCTTTTTCTGCAATTATTTATGATCAACATGTACCTGTGGACACCCGATTTTAATTTAAGGTGTATGTTACTTAACTTTGTTGGTGCTGCTGCTGCTGCTCCTTGTTTACGTTTGGTTTTTCCTTAATATCTTTGTATTAGAGCAAACACTCAAATAAGCATGTCATTGCACTTGTGCATACGACAAACTGAACTGCAGGAATTGGATGCTTTGACTCTTTTCTTTCTTTCTTTTCTCTCTCCCGCATTGTTATAGTTGTCATGGTGTTGCTCATTTCTAACAGCCTGTCAAAGTTTCTTTGGCAGACTTTGTAGACGGTGCACTACTATACTTGTCAAAGTTCTTGGAGGCTGCATAGTCCTTAATCCACATTCTGGACATCTGAGACTAACACCTTATTAAAGCATACGGAGAGGAATCGGCACCCTTACTCTGTTAGCAGCAGCCTGAACACACCTGGTGGACTGAGTTCACCTTGTTGTTTGCATGAAAAGTTATTCTGCGTGATTTTAAATAGTCAGCTGTTTTAGTGAGTTACAATTATTTTCCTTCCCTAAACCCCCATGAGTATGTCCAACATGGAGCGCAATGTAAAGTCTATGTGAACAATGAACATTGACATGACATTTAGCAGATGGGGTCCTGGTTTAGCTTTCTCATGTAGTTTCTCATTTCGTAGAGACTGCTTTCATACAAACACAGGAATCTCCCAATGGCTAAGCACCCCTTCTTTTACACGTTCAGATGTTTTAAATTCTTCCCATGCTGCATCATTCTGTGATACTGCTCATGGAATCTGTTCACATAGAAGAGGAATATTTTGAGTCCAACCATGTTCTGCTTTTTGTTCATAAAACATTCATACACAATGTCAAATTGGCCTCAAGTTAAATGCAAATGTACTGTAGATGACTGAAGAGCTTCTTCCTCATTACAGAAAGCATGATATACAGACAGTGCAGGAAGCAAATCCCATAAAGAAAGAAGCACAATGTTTTGGTTTTGTTCACAGCTGAAGAAGGCTGGACAGCCCAAGCACTCTTTTTCCTTTACATTCAAGTGTGGAATTAACATTAACAATGCCAATGCAAGCTGACGCAGCTCCCCACTCAAACCTTCATATACACACAAATATTACTTATGGGTGCAGACAGATTTGTTATGGATGGGTGTCAAAGGGACATCCAGTAATCGCAGTTAAGCCCATTTAAAGTGCTTCAGTGTTTGATAGGTCTTAAGAGATGTGGGGCTTTTGATTAAAGTTTCTCTCTGTGCCATTTAGGAATGGCCGGTTTTCTTTTACAAAGGAATACAAACTGTTACCCACCTAAACCACATTACTTCAATGTGCTCATTGCCAAACTGGCATGGGATGCTTCCTACTCAGAAGCCTTTCTGCCAAGTTTGTCTAAAATAATATATAAACAAGTTTACCAGAGTGGAGGTGCCTGATTTAATAGTTTCCATACTTCTTAGATTCAAGCAATGCTCTAATATACTGCAAAGCCTTTCTTCCCAAATTTATATCCCTAGCTCCTGTGTCTTTCTACGATAAATGATGTAATGCCATGCACACCACAATAAACACATGCTGTGGTAGTGATAGATTATGGTTGAGTTCAGAGCTTGTTTTGTATTTCGGGAATGTACATCTCTGTTGGGTGTCTCAGCTGTAAGAGTCAATGTTTTCTTTTTTGCGTCACAATGAAACACTATCACGCCAGTTTCCACACCTGCTTTGTTGTTAGCTCTTTGGTGTAACTCTGAGTCACAAACAGAAAAAGACAATTAAAATAATATTGAATGTTGACAGACGTTGCATTTTGGAGACCCTGTGGGCAATAATGCCCCTTTGCTGCCCTTAGGTAACGTAAAGATGAACATTTCCTTTGTGGATTAATAATAATAATAATTCATAATAATTGCTTACACTTATATAGCGCTTTTCTGGACACTCCACTCAAAGCGCTTTACAGGTAATGGGGACTCCCTCCACCACCACCAATGTGCAGTATCCACCTGGATGATGCAACGGCAGCCATAGTGCGCCAGAACGCAGGAGAGCAGAGTAATGAAGCCAATTCATAGAGAATTGGCTTAAATTCTCATACAAATATATAAACTCCACCCAGAAATACCTTTAAGTGTTGAAATGAGATTGGACATTTAGGCAATTCTCGGCCGGATTGGCGTTTGTGCCTCTTCATACAGTATATTGTAAAACCCAAACTTTAAACAAGGGCAGCAAGGTGGCGCAGTTGATGGCATTGCTGCCTCGCAGCGCTGGGGCCCTGGGAGCCATTGATGGGGGTGCTATCTGGGTGGAGTTTGTATGTTCTCCCAACATTTCCTCTCCATCCAAAAACATAGTGATAGAAAAATAGCCCTGGTGCAAGTGTGTGTATTTGTGTCTGTGTCTTCCCTGTTATGCAATGAAGTCCTATCCTGGGTTTATTCTGCCTTGTTCCCATTGCTTTTCTGATAGTTTCTGGACCCCATGTGATCCTGAATTGGATAAAGCGGTAGGAAATAGATGAATCGAAGATTTAAACGAATGCAGCAACAGTAAATAAAATGAGTGTAACCCTTATTTTACAGCTATAACTAAAACACGTATTGGGAAGGGTTCTCATTCTTTTAACAAGGAAATCGAATCCAGAAGCAATTAGCCAAAAATGAAGCAATTCAAGCTTTATCATAATTACTCACAATTACTCATGACATTGTCTTACATGCAGCATGTTTCACTTATAAGACTGTAATCCAAGGCAGATTTTATTGTGTCCCAGATAATGAAACAATGAAATACAATAATGGAAAAAATCAGCCACATCCTCAAAAACATCCTCATAAATAAACTTTCTGAAGACAGCCAGAATCAAAACTAAGAAAAAGGTGCCTTTTCCATTATAAGGGCAGAACCTTCCCTTTGGTTAAAACATATATTTTCTTCAAATAAGGTTTACTGTATAATGCTTTATGTTGAAACATCCATAACCTGATTAGTTTTAAATTCTAACACTTCTAAAACACTAAAACAGAGTTAACCAACACTTGACTTCTGTATGAAATTTTGATTCCAGAAGCATGCATTCCCTAAACATTAAGATATCAATTTTTTTCTGGGAAACTTCACTAAGCTGAAAGACTTACTGTAAGACTAAAAGCATAAATGTGTTCTAATTTCTACAGCATTAAAAAATGACCGGTCCTTGAATCCTCAAATCTAAATTTCAGAAATATTCTCAATGTACTTTTCATAATCTGCAATTTCCCTCACGGGATCAATGAAGTATCTTTCTATAATCATGTGACTGAAATCTCCACAGGAGAACATTAAAAGTAATGCATCACCTAATGCAAGCCAAAGTGTTCTTAATGTGTTGACATTCACATCACAGCTATCCTCTTAATTCACCACCATCCTTTCCAAACATCAAGACTGTATGCGCTGGATAGGTGCCAGCATGCTATTAAAACTCTACCTTATGAAAGCCTTATATGATTTTTTAAATAGCAAACCAGATAATCAAATAATTCAGGCTGTTGTGACACCAGTCTGTTTAATGAAGGTCCAGATATCTCATGGTTTAAACAATCCTTTAAAAATGATAGACTAGGTTTTGACTAGACTCTCACATTGAACTGGGTTACACTACCTCTGTAGGCAATCTTGACTTTAAGCAGTCATAATGAAAGACATAATTGAAATGGACAGAATTCAAACGACTGGCAAACTGCCTCTTGACTTAAGAGACTCAGATGTGTTGAGTCTGAACTCTGGGTGAGAACAATTAAGTCAGAGATGAGTGGTCACAATCCCCAGAAACCTCACGTTAAGCCTGTAATAAGACTTCTCTAAACAGCTTGAACCACTTCTAGTCTGCAATTGCTTTTTGGATTGCTGTAGAAAAGCTGTTTAGAGCTCAAATAAGCACTGTCTACCTCTTTCTTCATATTACCCAAAACGTTGCTTTGTATCCCATAGAGATTTTCGAACATTTCTTTAACTGTGCTTTGGGTTTTAAAGCCTTTATGATTTAAATACTATACCACTGATTAAATGAAATAAAGGAAAATATATACAGCAGACAAAATGGTGGCAAATTAATACTAATAAAACGGCCGAGCCACTGCTCATGTGGTGACCTGTTGGCTTGTGAGTGCTTAAATTGCCCCCTGGGGATGTATAAAGTATTTTGCCATTTTGTTTGCAGGCAGCCCAAAATGTTAGAAACCCCTATACTGCAAGAAAGGAGTCACATGCCGCATCAGGCAACCTCTGTTATATTAGCAACATGGCGACCACATGGAATTGTACTTTTTAACAATATATTAAAATGGGATGGGGGAAAACTACTGACTTAAATGACTCTTAAAGTGCTGTTAATGCAGAGGCTTGACTTTCAGGGATTACAAAACAAAGACTATGAAACAGTCAGGAAAAGAGAAGACCATGGTCTCTCAAGTCTAAACAGCATGCCTAGAGATGCCTCTCATTTGGCCTCCTTTCACTTGCAATGGTTCTTATGTTCTTTTGTACAGATGTTGAGCATGTGTGAATTAAGAGGCAAACAGTAGTTCTGGAACTAGTAGTTAGCAATAGTTGTGGTCCATCCATATCTACATAACCCATGAGAAAGTAACACTATTAAGTATGGGGTTCCTCATATTTTAACTAGTCTAAATTTTAGCCATGGTTTTCATGTCAATATAAACACTTTAGAGTATTTCAACACATTCCATTCCCTTGACAGCTCACCCTGACTGACTATCAGCCACGGGCTATGTTACAAACACATACAGACAGCCAGTTATTTTTAGGTGAACATGCTTACCAACACCTTTGCTTCAATTTTCATTCACTTAAAGTTTCAGACCCAAAAGGCAACTACAAAGCACAGAAACTGATCCCGTGCCAAGTTCTGAAATGAACACCTTAGAATTGTAGCATGAAGTGTATTTGTTTAGTAGTTACTAAATCATTCCAGAAAAGAAAAACTGAACTTCACAGAATTATGGGGTTTGGAGACGCAAGACTGGCTGCTGAAGTCTGTTATATTTATTCTTGGAGGGGGTTCAGTAATATAAAACAAGATCTGAGTCAACTCAAAGTTTTTTGCAAGTGTAGTGCCACATTTTGTATAAGGCAAATGGTTACTCTTGGTTTCCATTACACCATACTTTGAAAAGCATTTTAATGTTTCATTATGTCCTCTAGGAATAAGGTTAACACAACTATTGTTGATTCATTCATGCAACTATACTGTTAAATGTATGCTTACATCTACTGTACATTTACAATTAAAAATCAATTTAATGCCTAGTAAGCACTAATTATACTCCATCTTGAAAGTTTTTGAAGTTGACTTGAGTGAGATCAGTTTGTGCAGACTTTCTGAAAATACCTGCTTTCAACTAACTGAGCTGCCCAAAGAGCAATGCCTGCTTGTGGCATAAAGATGATAGACTTTGGTCAACATGTTCACTTACATGAACCAACCAACCCTGCTTAGCATAAAAAAGTGAATAGGATTTTTACCTTTGTTTTAAAATGCTTAAACCAAAATATTCACCATGAACAAGGCACACTCTCAAATAAAAATGAAAGCTATCAAGAATTTTCATTGTTCTATGCTTCAGCCAGGCTAACATCTAGATATAAAAAGGAAAAATATGTGATCCTTCATTAATCTTGCTGGTGCCAATAGGCAAATGACAGCAAACAAGCTAATAAAATATCTGCTCTGGCTCATTTATTGAACACATCCCACACTACCAACAATATTTCATGTCTAAATGGAAAACAGTGCAACTCTGCTTGTTTTTTCGCTGGTTATCCAAAGATAACTATGCTGATGGACTCCAGACTCGTATCTCAATATATGACATGGATATGTTTGTTTGACATTGTACAGCATTTCTGTATTGTTTGTTTTGTCTTTCAATTGGTTCAGTACTGGAATGAAAAGGATACTGCATGGAAATACTGTATACTGGCTATTTGAAATCCCTTTGTTTTCCTTGTTCTTGATTTATGCCAGACGTTACCCAAGAAGAAGAAGAAAAAATTAAAAACAATCAAATCTGACACAGAGGAATAAAAAAAATTGCAAAGTTTGAGTGACTTTTTAGGTTCTGCCTCAACTTCAAAAGTAGGGATAAAATATTTGAAAACAGAAATTTATCCAACTTAAATATATCGTATGTGAAAAGCAGATGATGTTATTCAAAATTTGACTTTGGGCAAAGTGAACGAACCTCACTGAAAAACAGCCAAAGGACTTAATGTTGTTCAATTCCACATGGGGTGAGGAAAAACAGCGAAAAAACTGCAAATGCAGAGTAGTGTTTTGATTACACTCAGTGGAGGATCCCTTAAGCAAATTTCGAAGACTTGAAACATGAAACAGCAGACCCATGTCTTCCAAAGGGTACAACAGATCTGAGAAAGAAAAGGCCTAAAGGCACTTCCTTCAATGATTATATCCTTATCTCAGAGTACAAGTGATTGTCCAAGGGGTCCTGCAGTGACACAGAACTAAATGACACACATATAGGTAGCTATCAGTCTATAAACACAGGGTGAAGAAACACAACAACATGAAAATCAGTCTTTGGTAAATAATAAATATGCCACTCTAGTAGCAGTAAACTGTAATTAGTCACATTGTGCAGGGGTATCCAAGAATTGAACTACCCCTTTTAATGATGAAACTTATGAAACATACATATAGTGGTAAGAATGCATGTGGCATTTATTTTGTCATTTTAACAGACAATGACATTTCTAATACATTCTCAGTCAAAACAATCGGACAATATTATACAATTTCCAAGAAAAGTGGAGTTGAAAAAATGCTAAAAAATCTAAAAGAAAGGTCTTTGAGACCTACTGTACTTTATCAATAACTAAAGATTAGAGACCAGGACTGGAGACAAATGATACAGTTGTGCATCAACCCTCAGGGTCAACAAGGTCCATTCTTCAACAAGAGGATTGTGGTAAGGAACAACCCGATAAGTCTTATTTGAATGCACAGGGGTTCTTGCAAGGAATTTTGAAATGGCTCTTTAATTCTTAAAATGTTACCTGCTGTACTTCCAAGACAGGGTGTACATATCTCTTTTCCAGATTTTCTTAAACTCATATAAAAGAGATTTACGTAACACAGACAAGCATTTCAATCTTTAGTGGTTTCACAAACCAGCAGTTATGCCATTGTTCATCTGCACATGACAGGAAAGCAACAGTGAAAGAGTGACTATCAGTCAATGTTTAATTTGCATTGAATGCTTAAACATCCCCAAAATATTTCTAAAATTGTGACAGAATTATGTGGCTCAGCAAAAATAAAGGAATCCCTTGTAAAATCAGTGTTCGTGCTTGGCACCGATCATACCCAGCCCAACATCATCAAGAAGTTAAAAACTAGACATTGATAACTTTCAATTTCTGCCTTTGATTCCAACATTTTGAAGGGGATTCTTTAGAATTACAATCCCTGGACTAACGTTTCTATCAAATACTGAAAATCATTCAAAACCGGTCAGTCCTGAGCCAAAGCAATACTGTAGCACACAGTGAATGAACAAGTTTGTAGAAGCATTGAATACTGTAGCCCGTGAGCAGTTCTCTAAATGAAGGCATTAGAGAAGCCAGAAACCACAGCAGGAAACCAAGGAGGGTCAGGCTTATACAAACTGAACTGCAAAAAATCAGTCCGTCTTGCCCTACATTGCAGTTTTCCTTTCTCAATGGCAAGTTCTTCTTGTTCTGCACAACATCTTTTTATTATGAAATTCACAATTGCAGATTTCCATGATGTTTGTTTTATTTCAGTATTCCCCATCCTCTGCAAACCAGAGTTTGGCAAGTCTGTACAATACAATGGTATTCTGTCAGAAGACAGGAAAAGGAGCCTATCTAACATAAAAGAGGTGGTTTAAGTGATGCAATTTATTACTTGTATGGAACAGAGGAATGAAAGGTACAGGCTTCAAGAAATAAATAAGAAGTTACAGTACATTATGAATGCCAGTTTCCCAAGGTGTTTAAAGAACTGCTAAAATAAATGTTTTGCTGTGAATTTAGTTTCAAATAACTAAATGAAGCAAGACAGAAAAGGCCCATTCAGTTGAAAAATCTATTCTTATTTTTTTATCGTATACAGTACAAGTATGCATTTTGAAATTTAAGTGTAATGCACAGATGAAGGTATCCTTTACAATGTCAAAATTTAAGCAAGTTCTTTAGGAATGTTTATTTTTATAATTTAGATGGTTATTGTCAAAATTTCAAAATGTTGATCTTTAAATCAAGACATAAGATGTACAGCACTGCGTATTACAAAATGTACAGATCGGGATTCTGTGAGGTCAGTCAGCAATTGCCCAAGTACCCATTAACTCAGCCTGAAAGCTGCTGCTAATTTAGTGCCAATTATGAGTGTTTCCTGGTGTGCACAAATCCACATGATCCATATAGCCATCAAATCACATTCACTCACTTAGCAACTTGAAAGGCAGGTCACCAGTCGCTCTGGTCAGTTAATTGCCAAAATGTTTGCAGTTTATTAGAAATGAAATGACCAAAGTCCCTGCAGCTACACACTTACTGTACAAGTAATTTTTATTGCCGACATAAACCGCATTGCTTATTTTTAGATTTTTTCAGTTATGTTTTCTGTTACTTTTTGCTTAGAAAGCAAATATCTGGCAATGGTATGAGGACAATACATTTGTACATATCAGGAAATACATGTTCTTTCAAGGAATTTCAAATGCAAACTGTCATATAGGAAACGTAAATGGATTATGCCAAACAAGTAAAGGAAATCAGTCAGAATGCCTTGACAACATAAAGATCTGTTCTTGGGTATCAAACAGTAAAGAAACTTTTCTTGCAGAACAAAAGGATTGTGAAGTATCTGTATTTACTTCACCAAATTAAAAAAAGGATTATCCATCTCCTTGGCCACAACACTGTTATTTTGCACAACAGAAATGGACTGGAACCAAGTTACTACAGGACTCTGGGTTGAAAGAGCTGATAATTGGCTTCAAGGATTGTTTCTAAATCTCATAAAAAGCAGGGTCCTTCTGTGTCAGTAAGCCCTGTAAGGCAACGCTGTAATGAGAAAAATGGAAGCCACCAGGGTGAGGAAAATCAGCTGTAATTATTAATGTTTGTAAAGTTCTTTATCCACAGTGCCAGGAGCTTTCACCTACAATAAAAACAGTTTTTAAAACCTCTTTCCTCTTTACTTTTAGTTGTACCTCGTTACTTATGAAAGAGTTCCCAAAACTGGTGAGACGTCACTTCCGGTGATAAAGGAATTTGAAAAGCTTTGCAATTTCAGAACGGCATGTACTGTACTGTAAGAGCATCAATGCTTTTAAGGGTACATGACTGGCTCCTGAAAACTTAACTCTACTCTGATTTTATACTGTACATACCCTGCCTCCTTCCAATCTTGTGGATTTTTCTTATTAATGAGGCTTAGGGTTTGAATGAGGGAGAGCTGTTTTACAGCTTGGCTTTGGATTTCCTGAACTCTGCCAAGAGGCTTAGTGGGATTGAAAAAAAAGGGGGGGGGGAGTGAGAGAAAAAAAAAAGGTGAGATCACTGTCACACCTAAAATGTGCTCAAATTACCCCAACATTCTGCATCCAAGAGCACACTGTCTATCCCTGTAACAAACGTGAAGCATCTGTTGGAAGAATGCAGAGAAAATCGTCCGTCTCAGCTCCTAGCCTATGGCAGGGTGGCAGGAATCAATGGGAGTCTGTGCATGGCTGACAGCCACAGCCCTGTTTCCCCACTGTGTCCTCCAACGCCATGGCAACCTAGAGGTCAGCGGCCCGACGAGGGCTGTTCCTTTCTGTTTTGGCAGAAAGTCTCATTTCTCTGGCGAAGCACATTTTGTGCAATTAGGGAGAATCAAATCAATATTTTTTTTCCTGCACATTCGGCTGGTTTTCACACTTGTCTTTGAGATATCTTGTTTTTGTGGGGGTGGTAGCCTTCGACTCAGCTTCCAGAACTGTGAAGCAGCTCATCAATTGAGTAACTCCATCAGAAGTGATCGTTTTCTACATTGGACTCTTGAAAGAACAGGCAAATAGGTGTAACAATGTTAAGTCTTTGTCTTATTAAAAAAAGCTTTCAGAAGAGAAATATTTTAGGCCCAACCATATTTGCACACTTAATCAGTCTAAAAACTTGCAACATAATACATCAATCTGTTTCAATTCCACTTTTTTTTCCTCTCTCAGATGAATATGAAACATTAAACCAACAAGGAGGCATTGTGTAACTATGTGCCTGACTTTTTTGAATGATCTCTTCATTCTGGTATGTTTGCTAAGTCTAAATGGGACTTGTTTGCTGTTCTTCTGGAACTTTTAATGCAGCTGGGACATCAGAATATGGAAGGCATTGAATTAATCCTCACGGGGTTAGTTGGGGGGGGGGGGGGGGAAATTACACCAAATTTATAAAAGCCTATATTAAGTGATCTTATGGGAATACATAATGAGGGTATGAGGATGTTCCAAGCTACCATTTGAAAATACCCCGCAACTCGTTGCAGATACCAGGCTCTATGCATCCCTTAGGACATATCATAAAGTGCCTCTTGAACATGCTTTTAAAATTCTTAAAATCAGTTGCATTGAAGGCAAAGGACATGCAGTTCTTTCTAGAATAAACTCAAAAAAACAAATTTCAAACTATTGCTGAAGTTATTTCTACACCAAGACTTTCTCAATGTTTCTGTACTAACAGAAAATTCCTCTGTCTCACTAATCCATCACACTTTCCAACAACTAATCTGGCGTATTTGCTGACAATTGCTCAACTAAATCATCTTCGTGGCTACACCCTGAGGGTGCATTTTTATGTTTCCCCTAGATTTCGGCTTATCTTTGTTACACTTAATGAAAGGCTCTGCGACATCTGAGTGCCCATTCAGCTCTCGCCTGTTCTTTACCACACAGACAAAATAACTGGACACTCTATTTAAGAAGTCAACAACTGAACAATAAAACAAAAAGAAACAAGGCAGAGAAATGCACTCTGTGTAGCAGTTATTTATAATGCAATGCATTTTCAAGATTCTTTTTTTTTCAAATGGGGGACCCGATATTTTGTTCTTCTGTGTTCATACTGTATATCTTTCAGCTGCGATGCAGTTCTGGAGGATGCTTACTCACTCTCATTTCTTCAAAGAGGTAATGTGTTCCTTTTAAAATGAGCTACCAGCAGGTAGGCAGATATTTACTGTACTTGTCTGACACTTTCATCCAAAGCAACTTTGCACTCATTTATGCAGCTGGCACCGATTCAGGTGAAGTTCTTTGTCTAAAGTGTCTGTCCTAGCATTTGAACCCATAACCTTCCAATTATAAGTCCAGAACCCCATCTGTGGCCCTAATACAATTGTACTGAACTTTTATGCAGAAGGCCAGGACTATATGTTCAGGTTTTCATGCTAGACTCCCATACAATGTTTATACAGTGCCACTGTACTATTCAGCAAAATCTTTAAGACCATTCTCAAGAAAAATAAAGATTGATCTTTAACTTGAACTGCTGATTGATCCATGTGCCTGAGAAACAGAGTGGAACTCATGTGAATTGTTGTCAGTGAATGCCACCAAACAAAAAATAAACTGATGTGTCTGCTAAGAGGTAGGTGTTACAAATCTGTTTTATTTGGCATAGCCAAATGGGTCACATAATGGCAGAAACTACTAGATGAATACTATGACAAATCTCATGCCATATTTCACTGTTGTAATTATTTTCCTTTCTGGGGACCATGAAACCTGTTCACAGAAGTAAGCTTAAATACATTTATTATGTTTATTGTGCAAAAGATTTGTTTTTCAATCATGTTCTTGTGAAAAAGGAAAAGGAAATGAATTAATCATTTTATTAACTGCTGAATCAACAGACATAGACATTGGATAATTTTCCTATTCTTTTCTAACAAATTCCTTTACAGTTCAGTGCTTCATATTTAAAATGATCTAAAGTCATTTGGAAGATAACAGAGATCAGATAAACAGGCATAAACTGACTAAAAAGTAAATGGGTCATTTTTCCAATTACTGTTTCCAACAACAACCAATGACAAAACTCAAGAGTGCTGAGAAATGAATGCTTTAAAGCAGCTAATCCTTTGAGGAAAAAATTCACAGCTCTTACACCCATAGCTATTTCACGCTGCAGCAGAAAGTATCTTATCTTTTTTTGCTTGGCAGCTCAAAATTGACCTTGGTGTTTCTGTCACGCAAGCATGTCTGGAATCTGGTGGGTATGGTTCTACTCTGTGCCAACTCTAGTACAGCCTCTGTCATACAGATGACTGCCAAAGTGTTTCAGGGGGCAACAGGGAGAAGAACAGACTAAAGTTTCTTCCATGGCACACAGAAGGAAGACCTCTACTGTAGATTGTGTAGCTTATTCAAGAAAAGGCATTTTTAGGAAAGGACAAAATTGATGATCGAGTACATAATACAAAATACATATATTAATAAATAAATATAAAGCGTTGAAAGATAAACTTGCAGAATCCCATATTAAAATCTGCATGACACTGAAGTACTATATCTTAGAGTCAAACTGGTCTCTTGATTTACGATGAGCCTAGACAGAGTACCATGGTTCACACCACAGCGTTTCAGAGGCAAGTGAATGAAAGAGCCGACAGTGCAAAGTGCCCATGTGAGGTTCCCTGTTCGGAATGTCTAGCCTGCTCTTTGTAGGCCTTGTCATTCAGCCATGGACGTTTGACTTTTGCCCTGCAGAAGTTCTGTCTGGCCGCTCTGCTTTATGCCACCACACAGCACTAAAATAACTCGAGAAAACCACAGCAGGCCCTCCTTGACGAGCTCAGGCTGATAGCATCAGAAAGCACTCTGCGGGCTGAGACATAATCCACTCCTCTTGGGCTTGCGCCAAGATGCAAAGAGCACCATCCATTTCACTGCAGTGCACGTGGGATTCCGAGCCTTGGTGGAATTATTTTGCAACAGCACTTTGAACAGTGATAAAAAGATAACATCTTTAAGCTCAGAAGCTGATTAAAGAGCTGTGCCATCCCTTCAATTGCAATTAATTGTATATTGTATTCTCCAATCAGATGAAGGACCCATAAGTCCAGAGTTCATAAATGCCAGGGTCAAACGTGCAAAGAACACTATCCCTACTGATGATTAAAGCATACAGAAGAATATACAGTGCACCACAGTGTAACAAACAAAGGCAAAAGCAGGAAAAAAATTATATTTCAGGTCACAAGACAGGAGAATGAATTGGCTGAAGTGTTCTTTTTATTTACGTTTTTTTAAAATAGAAGTCACACAAAGATTAGTTTCATTTATAAAAATGGAGCCAAAACACCCACCGACACAGGAACTATGTATTCCTCATAAAACAGCCAAAGTTAGGCCCAGTAGATTTGTCTTATTTGTAACTCTATGGCATATGGCATGTTTCTCTGTTTGAAGAGTGGGAGATAAGAGCAGATTGTTCAAGAATATATCCAGACAGAGGACATCATACAGTTTATAACCAAGCCGTAAGTTTATTATTATGTTGCCACAACAAAGGGACTATGAGAAACTAAGATGGAAAAGACTACACAGACCAGCCTACTTTCTGTTCAGCCTAATATAAGACGGAATATTTTTATCAACACTGTCAATCAAGGATGCCTTTCTGCTCTACAAAACTTTTTCTTCAAATCCACTTGTGTGCAAATTGGATTAAACATACAGATCAACAGATTTTGTACTTTAAAAAAAACAGTCTTTAATGACCCTAGGTCACATCTGTTATAGTTTTCCCTGGAGCACTTTTTTTCCTGTCAATACAGTGTGTGAGCAAAGCTGGATACTTCACTGGATATTTTTCTGTCAGTGATGATAACTCATTTTCCCAATGAAATTCAACAGTTTTCATTTTCACCCGGTTCCTTAATTAGGCTCAAAATAGACACTACAAGAAGCAACAGCTCAGAATTAACAAACTAGCAGCAGCATGTAACCAAACGAGAAAATGTATCTACACGTCTGGATGTGAGAAGAAAAAAAATCAAGATTAAAAAGTAAAGGTGCCTCATTTTTATGTAAATTAAACAAGAACACCTGGCCCCAGTCAACCATTGCAAAAGCAGGAAACAATTGTGCGGAAAAAAAATTCTGAATGCATAATCACTATACCTAGCCATAGGGCAGCTGTGTTACCCATTTGTCTTGACTGTCATTCTAAATGAGTGAATGAGCAAATCTGAGTTTACTATTACACCAATGACCAAGATTTTCCACATTGTTTTCCTAAAATGTGACAGCTTGACTGTTTGCAACTTCTTGCATTAATGAAGTTCAACAAAAAAAAAAAACATTACGTGGGCACAGGGCTCTCTGACAAAATGCAGGTGTATTTACGCACGTACTCACAGACCCAGCTGTAAATGACATAGAACAAATTAAACCATTTTCTTTACTGTGAAAGGACTAAACATAGGTTTTGTGTGTTACTGCCAGCAGCCATATCACACTGCAACTCACAACTGGCAACCCACTGAAGCTAAGCAGGTGTGAGCCTGGTCAGTACCTGGATGGGAGACCTCCTGGGAAAAACTAAGGTTGCTGCTGGAAGAGGTGTTAGTGGGGTGAGCAGGGGGTGCTCACCCTGCGGTCCATGTGGGTCCTAATGCCCCAGTATAGTGACGGGGACACTATACTGTAAACAAACGCCATCTTTCAGATGAGACATAAAACCGAGGTCCTGACTCTCTGTGGTCATTAAAAATCCCAGGGCGTCTCTCGAAAAGAGTAGGGGTGTAACCCCGGCATCCTGGCCAAATTTCCCATTGGCCTTTACCACTCATGGCCTCCTAATAATCCCCATCTATGAACTGGCTTCATTACTCTGCTCTCCTCCCCACTGATAGCTGGTGTGTGGTGAGCGTTCTGGCCCACTATGGCTGCCGTCGCATCATCCAGGTGGGGCTGCACATTGGTGGTGGTGGAGGGGAGTCCCCATTACCTGTAAAGCGCATCGAGTGGCGTGCCCAGATTGTAAGCAATTATTATTATTATTATTATTATTATTATTATTACACAGTGCAGAATTAACCATTTACCATGATACAGCATGTCCAGAGACAAAGTGACCTGTCAGATTTGGACACTCTGGCCCTGACTGTGACTGTGAATGTATACATTGTGCCTGTTTGTTAGGCACAATGTTATTCAAATAAAATTTTACCTATGAAAGAGAAAACCCAGAATTATTTTAGTTATTTCATTAGCAGACAAGTTTATCCAAGGTGAATTACAAAATATAATACCTAAAGTATATTTAAAAAAAATTGACTTAGTAAAAATGAAACAAAGAACACGCAAATAACAAAAAGATATCCACTGAGTGGTAAACAACATGCAATCATTGATTGTGAGCAGCAGGTTAGTGGTAACAGTTAATGGTGCTGTAAGAGACATCTTAGAGACATTAGACACAGGTTGTCTAAATCGATGAGTCTAGGGGAGACATTGAATGGTGGTCAGGACTGAGCAGATCTGAGTTCAATGGTTAATTAATTCCAGCAATTCCAGAAAAAACAAGCAGAGAGGATGGGAGGAGTTACACGGAGAATTGAGGGACTAGATATTGAGAGACTGGGACAAAGTGGTTAAGTACAAAGACAGAAATCCACGGGACCACACACAGACCCTTAGTGGACACCAGTGCAGAGTAAAGAGATTGGAAAAGTATAAGCAGTGCCAGAGTCCCAGGTCAGCAAGTATGGGCGTAAAGATAGTGTAATCCACAGTGTCAATGAGACTTTTGGAGGAGAAGAATAGAGCAAAGTCATCATCTGAGATAAATATTGAGAAGGAGGGTTGAGAAGGGATGAAAAGATGTAGAGAATCTTCCAAAGATAAAATGTTCAAGACTTCATGACAGATAATGGGAGAATGTGTCAGAGGAGTAACCTAAAAAAGGGATGCAAAAGTGGAGGCAAGACAACTCTAATACAATGGAAGGTCTGGAAACAAACTGAGTAGTGAATATGTTTTTTCCATTTCAGAAACCGTAATATATATATATTCTCAATATTTAACGCAATTCCCAAAACAGGGTTTGATTTTTGGCTTCAAAATATTACTGTCTAAAACAGACCCAGAAAGGGGCATCTGAATAGCCAACTAAAATAACATTTCTTGTGGACTTGCTGCAACAGTGTTGTAGTGTAAAGAATATGTCATTAAAAACAATATTTGACTTGTTCCTAATGGGTGCTTAAATGGTTCTGCCAGGAAGAAAATGTGAGAAATAGTGACATGTGCACACAAAAATAGAATAGATGAAAATAACAAATGATCCATTAAACTCCATTTTGTCATGCTGCTCTGTTTAATCAGTGATCTAGCCAATACCTCAGAGAGAAGGAGAAAAGAGAAATAATTTTCCTGCAGGTGTGGTACATTTTCAGTTTCACCACAGCTGGCACAACATGAACAGTGCCAGTGTCCAGTGATTGTCACTTTAAATGTATTTATTTTTAACATTGGCGAGACATTCTTCTTTATATTATGTATACAACCTAACCAAATTCCAGTGCCAATATTTAGAAATGTATCATAGGTTGCTGGAATACATTAGCTAGCCCAGAACAAACACCCTTTCTTGAAAACTCACATTTCAGCAGGACACTCTGATATCTTTTTTCTTCTGTGGGGAAATTCCCCACTCCATACCAAATGGCTGAGATGGGCATAGTGCCCAAAGTTTGCCCACAAAAGAAAATATGTCCATCTGTATCACAATTATTTTTTTCTTTAGATGACAATAACATGGTTCAATGTAGAATATGAATTCATAAGCACAAATACTCTGCTTCTTTACTTAATCAGAAATACAGTACCATAGCCTACTCTCCCCAGAGGACAATTCATAAATTAAGGATATATTCCTCAGCTGGCAGTAAAGGCTGCTCTCTTTCATGTGTAGAATGCTCACAAATGATTAAATCCAGCAAATGTTCTACCCTCAATTAAATATTAATGTGCACTGAGTAAAAAAAACATATGGGCTGATTTTTAAATAGCTATTTACCCAATGTTGTAACACTGCATAAAGTTTTATGTCAAACATCAATCCTGACATGTACACTTTATATCCACTGATGTTTAAAAAAAAGACAACACTTCAAGAAAATTTCAGCTACAGCTTATGAATAAAAGACCTGTAATCAAGTGGTTTGAAGCAAAGTCAGCCACTCTTTTCCAATTAAACACAACAGCAATACAAAGGTCTCAGATCAGAACATACTGAAATAATCTTTTTTTGAAAGAGCTGCTCTTGAGACGCATCTCAGGGGAGTGAAATCTCAGTAACTCAAAGGGCATCAAGTTCTACTACTTCATTAGAAAAATAACTTTTAAGCTCTTAATGTTTTCCACATGCAGATGTAAGCAAAATACACTTGTGCAGTCAAAAACACTTTTGCATAGAGAGTTTCTACAGTATGGGCTGACCATTTTAAATCAATGTATATTAGGATCTCAAGAAGAAAATGAAACTCTGCTGTATTCAAGTCACATTTTTAAAAAGCCAATTCTTTGTCTCAGGAATGACTCCATGCAGGTGCACAATATGCATCCCATCACCTCAGCATAATTGAACCAGATCTGATCAAATTCACCCTGTTAAAACAGAAAGTAAGCCATTAAAATACCCAGAGGCACAAGTCTTCATTTTTACTTTATTTTTTCATTTCAAAAACCATTTTCAAGTATTTAGTTATACTGTAGCTAGGCGCTGGACCGCATAAGATCGAACAAACTCATCTGGTCCAGACAGCTCTGTGACGTGGAGGGATTCCAATCTGAGCTGGAGAGAAAATCATCAGGTTTCAAGTAGGTGAGCTTTGCCAGTGTGGTCCACAGCTGCACAAACTGAAAACATCTCAGAAGGAACACCATCAGTTAAAACAAACCCATTATGTCACTGTGGATTAGGTCATTACTGTCCTAGCACAAAAGTGACTGAGAACATCAGCCAGTGAGCTATACCACACAGCGCACAATATGTCAGCTCACAGGTGCACATTCTATTACGTAACAGCAGCTGCCTAAATAGACCAACCCGTAAACAATGCCGAAGATATTAGTGGTGCCATGGATCACTCTTTTCCAAAGAAAACACCAGCCCAGCTTCGACATGTTTTACTTTCACTTAATTGTCATCATTTTCCCCAATTGAGCCTCACTGCCTTACCGCAGACTGAAAGAATTCTAAACTTGCGGTCGAGAACGTAATGGCGGCTGAAGGTTTTATTCACACTGAAGGAATATCAAATAGCAGCCGTCGCTTGGCTTGTGGTTTTTAGGAAAGAAAACACAAATTAAAAATTTTGAATGGTTCTTTTTTCAGGACAGCACTATCAGGACAGTTCAATATCACAGTAGCGTAGAGTCGTTTCTCTAACTATGAAGCTGCAAGTTTGTCAACATGATCTAGAAAGACTGCCCTACCTGAGCTTCATGGAAGTTACTAGGTACTCAGTTCTCCATTTTGTGTACAAGATTAATTTATTCAATAAATTCCATAAAATCAGATTCTTGTTTCCCACCATATTTCCCTTAATTGGAAGACCTACATATGGCAAAAGAGCCCTTGTATTTAGTTACTAAATTTTAATTTCTTGTCCCTTACAAAAACTGGCTCAAAGATACCACATAAGGAGAATCTGGCTCTGTGTGTGTCCTCTGACAGGTCCAAAAGCTGAACAGAATCAGTACCCAATGTGACAATGTACAGGTTTTTCCTGCTCACCCTACTGAATTAACAAAGCACCAAAAGAGACTCCTAATCTGGTCAATCAGCACTTCTTATTGTCCTCTCTTTATGTCCCTATAAAATACTGTACATAAATTAAGAGAATTGTTTGTGATAAATGACTCAAAACATGATGTGCCTGAGAAAAACTGTTTCACTGGCACATTCAGTGATAACAGAGATTCACCCTTTTGATCCACAGGTGTGTAGCTATCGCAGTGAGATCATTGCTTTGAAGCCTGAGAGCGTGTTTGTCAGTTATGCCTGCCAATGAATGCCATCATTCCTCATAAACCATCCAATGCTTAATGATGTATTGTCTCCGGGTTTGTTTGGCACATTGACTCTGCCTGCAGGAGCTATTCACCCTTGTCAGCATCGCTTATTATAAATCACAAGATTCAGTCTCCTCCAACACAATCACTCATTTATCAGCAGGATAATAACATCTTATACTGTTCGCTGCACACTGAGCAAAAAGGATACAGTGTACAGACATCCTCCCACTTACCATAGCCCAAGGCCTTAGCAGCATATTATTAAACTGGCAGCCAGATCTCTCCTATGGTGTGCAGAAGGGTGTGAAACCTTGCTAAAACATAAGCACCCAAGACAGAAGATGACTAGACTGAACAATTCAACGCACTCCCTCTTCTAGCTACTGTAGATATACTGTAGGAATAGGATTACCATATAAGACGAATCATCTCTTTTTCATAGAAGTTTTTCAGTTCTTACTAGTTAAGATTAAATCGGGCTCCCAAAATCCTGGAAAAGTACCAGGCATTCGGTAAAGAAAATGCAAAGAAAAAAACATTCTTTGTTTCATCAGTACTTTATAAAGCCTCGAATTATAAGATCCAAATTACAAAATAAACATCAATTTTTTCACAATCTACCTTTTACAAAACAATCTGAAGTTCTCTATTCCCTTTGTTTCTCTTGCCACGGGTTTAGTTAGCTAAACCTAAAAAGCAGCTTTCCATTTCTCTGATTTGCTATAAATCTTAGTTTTTTTCCATCTATTATTAAAGATTACATCTGCGTCTTTGCAAATAGAACTAAATGCGTATCTTTTCAAGAAACGTGGAAAATAACTAATCAGACTAAATTAGTTCTATTGATATGGTAATTTAGTTATGTATGGTTCCTTCATTGAATCAATATTGTGTATGTGTATTTTACGTACTACTACTAATTGGAGTATTGTTGTATAATGCACAAAATAACTAAATCCAGGCTGCACAGAAATTTTCTAAAACACTGTTTACACTTCTGTCATCCATTTTTAAAAAATAATAACCCTCTGTCTCCTTCATATTACAAAAAGGTTGTAATTTCATTTCTAAAAGATACGTCCCAAATGCTTTCCTTTGCTGCCAGTTTTCATGTCAGATATGCATTTGGTTACAGCACATACTGTATAGCGTAGTAAATCACCATATGTGTTATGTAAAATTTAAAGGAGTCAAGAAAAATGAAAAATGGTCAGACCCTGCCTACTTCATTTTCAATACAAAAGAACAGTTCAGCATTTTTGATCACTTATGGTAGAAAAAAAATAAACTCTAACCACCCATTCAAGAAATGTACAGAATACTAAGAGAGGTCATTGTACACATGCCTTCAATTTGGCATTGTATAATTCTTAAAAGGGGGGAAAAATCCAATAACTGAACATTAGTCATATGGGTTACAGTATGGTTACACATTTGTCCTCTTTGCCCTGCAGGATCAGTGATTTGACTTGTTCTCAGCGTTATGCTTGCTCTAAAAAGTGAGGTAAAAGTACAATGAGATCTGTAAAATTCCAATCGGCACTTAAAGACGCTTTTGTCCATTTCCTGTGTCTCTCTGGGTAACTAGAGAGATGCAAGTGGAGACAAAGTTAAGTTAAGTAAAATTTGACACTTCTGAGTTCCTGACTTCTCTCGTCATCTTTTGGAAAATCTCAAGATTTGCCATGAAAGGAAAACTTCCTCAAACGTACGTTTGTTTTACTGAAAAGAAACACTTTAAATCTCCTTAATGGATGTCTATCAGCACGCTGCCATTATCATTAACATTAAATGATAAAAATGGGTATTTGATACGGATTTCAAACACGTGTTGGCAGAAGAGTGCACGTCAGCTTCATCTCAACCCTTGGGGAAAAAACAAAACAAAACAAATGAAAACCTTCTCTTTAAAAAAGTATGGATTTCAAAGTTCACCATAATGGTGAGAAAAGAGATTGTATCTTTATGAATTCATCTTCTGTATTTCCTGTTGGAGATTGATCAGTGTGGTCACAATAAGTTAGGCAGTATTAGAGGAAGAAAAAGATGAAATTGAATACAGTTCATTTAGATATTTAATGCTCAATCAAATGTGTAGAAATCTATCTCAGAAATTGTGTGGACCCACGTTAATCCTTGCTCCACTGTTGTGTTATGTTGAAGATAGATACCATTTGTTTCTCTTACATCTGTCACACTAAACCAAAGAAGTTTCGAAGTCTTCTTTTTATTGCCTATAAGTTTGTCAAATTCCAGCTGAATGACGCTGGAAGGCTTCAGCACTATTGCAGTTCCCTGAAGTTTTGTTTTGTTTATAGGGGCACAATAAACTGCAATATTGGGATAGGCCCTGATGGCAGCTAAGCTTTTGATTTATTTAAAAAACCTCATTTAGACTGAATCTTTATTCTGTACCTCCCTGCCGGTTCAAATTCTCTGTAATTTTTTATCCTTTTTTATTATTCCAGTTTTATTGCAAGTCTTCCTGTATTGCAGTACGCATTGAATGTAAAGGCTTCGTGGACGTGCCTCTCATGACTCAATGTTTCCTTCAAGAATTTTGTTGAAGAAACAACAATACACACAAGTGCAGCAGCAGTGCTCAGTAAGTCTTGGAGTGGCACCAAGGTCATCTGAACCTTCTTGGATTAGGGGTTTGTCATGAGAAACTTCACAGTCTGCATTTCACACACTGCAACAGCAGTTATGGATATAGGATTACCTTACAAATTCCTCACCCAGTTCTAACCAATGACAAACTGCTGGGTCGTAACTGTCAAGTCTCTCCTTTAAAAAAACAGAATATGGATAATTGAGGACTAATACAATGACTATAAGACTATATGACTAAATCATGTTAAAATCATACTATATAAAATAATCAATTACCAACTTTAATTCACATCTGAAAAATGTCTTCAACTTGCGAAATGTCTGTGCTTGGAACAAAAAAACTTTTTTTTTTCCCCGAAAGATTTGTTTCTAGGAAACAGAGATTCCACATCGCAAGAATCGAAATAACTTTTATTTCATTACATCAACATAGTAGGGTAACGAAGAAAAAAAGCCCAACAGGATGACGAATTCCACATCATCACCGAAATGAGCCAAGGAGTAGAAATTGGCCCCAGGAGAGGAGGCTAAAGCTATCGACTGTGGAAAACAGAAACTGTTCAGCGCACTAAGTAATGAGCCCAAGTTCTCAAGAGGGTGGGGAACTGTAGAGAGAAAACTGTAAACCCGGGGAATGGCTTAGCAAATTCTATAGGCATGCAAAATATATTTTTCAAATACTAAAATGATTTACTTTTGGTTGACTATTGGCATTTAAATTAATTAGCCACATACTACAAGATATCATTATTACTATTATGATCATCACAAAAAGCAGCACAAGCAGTGTCATCAGTTCATATCTGTCATTTACATCATAAAACCTGTTGAGCAAATTTGACTAATAGTATAGATCTCAACTACTTTATACATGTATATCTTTTAGAAAGTACCCCCAAGGTGCAGATAAAAAAAAAAACTTTATTTGAAGGACTTTGTCTTCTTTAAAGAAAGTTTTCATTAACGGATTGTAAGCCATACTTACATAACTGCTACTGACCTTTAAACCATTCTGTTCCCACAAGACCCTGACAAAATCCGAAAGCATTTTCCCACCACTTGTACTCTGAGAATATTGAGCAGGTGCAGCCGATTTATAAATCCAGATCCACTAAGAATTGCTATTAGAAGGATAACTCTTCACTGCATTAAAGCACCCAGGGTCCCAGTGGGATAATTATCTTTTTCAATTGACATTGGGCTTAGACACTTGAAACTGGGAAAAGTCAGCTGTTTTCTACATTATTGATTGTTAATATCCAAGCCCTTTTCCTGAGCAATACACTGTGAAGGTGCATGTCTCTTAAAATACCTCTTCATTATGTTGCAATGATTTGGTGGAGAGAGAGAGAACAGTTCTGATCTAGAAAACTGAAAAGGTTTTAATGTTTATTTTGAAACAGCCAACAAACCGTGCATTTCATTACGTACTTGTAATCTGTTCCACATGGATTCTTTCCAAAGCGTAATATTAATGTTCTTCTGTCTTCTATCACTCATTCATTATTGAGAAATTCAACTGTCAAGCATTTCTCATTTAAATGGATTCAATGATACAAGTGTATATCTCTTGATTTACTCTCAGTCTACTTCTGTTTACTGCTCTTACTGCTGTACTAATATATTGCTACCTCCAATGAACAAGTTGCTTGCTTGTGAATAGTAGCATACTTTCTTGTAAGATAAAAATAGCCCTTTGAATTATTAATTGGCTTTTAACATAATTCGTGTTACACTATGTGCAATCCGCGCAGGAACTGCCAACAGTTTGCCTGACTTTGTACAATATTCCAGCACTGACTGAGCAATGAGATCATTTACGAGGTGTTAGAATGTCAAGCAGAATGTCATGTATCTAAGTAATTATGTTTTACCAGGCTAGGTCACCTCTTAGCCGAGTGCTGACATGACCTGGCGTACAGTAGTTGCACTAAGATTGACTGAATTTTCTTTTTCTTTGGATATTTGGGTAATATCCAAAATGTGGCAATTTGGGGAACCCAAAATTACAACTTTTTGCCAGTTCAATAAATCCGAGAAACCTCACTATATGTAACCATGCTCAGCATGTCAACAATACAAAATACGACACGTCTGTTGCCTGCAGTATACTATACTGTCAATGCAGTTTCTAACATGCTTAACAAAGGTACACAGGGTGTACAGCAGACTGCTGATTTTAAAATGCTTGTGCTTTTTTTTCTTTAACGTAATGGATATTAACAGACCTTTTTGTTTGAAGAAAAGACTACCTGTCCAGTGGTAACTTGGTTGTCCTGTGCTAGACAAATTCCTTGGTTCAAGACTCAACTCAAAGAATTTTCTTATCACCCCTTGGACTCTTTATGACATTTAGCCTGTTGTTTGTCAGCATCACCTATATAAACCCGTTATTGACATTTAGCTCCCAGAAAGATTATGTAGCACAGCACTGTATTCACTTCAATTACCCACAGAAATAGATGTTCAGGACAAGGAATGCTTAGAATGTGCTTTGCAATTACAGTATCTCTTTCCATTTCCCTTAACCTTTCAAAAAAACATTTGTTTTCCAGCACGGGTTCAATATCACCTTATTCAATATTCAGAATCTTTACTGCTGGGCAACAACCTGAGGGAAAGTAACAAACTTTATCGTCCTACACTGACAGCATAATAACAAGAAACAAAAACAGGCGCACTGCAACTACTGTATATAGCAGCACCATTCCTTCGACAATCTCTTACATGTACTTTCAGCACATACAGTACCTTTCAAGGTCAAATAAAGATCATTAAAAGCTGCCTTTGTCTAAACCAATCTTCACCTAATAAATCCTGTTTGTACATCGATACATTGCCTGGCACTGAATCTCTCAATTGATTGTGGAGACCCTAATATGTTGGCTAGCAAGTGCATATGATCGGTTTTTAACCATAAAGACATTACTGTCGCCCTCTTCTTAATGACACATTTAACTAGACAATTCTGCCTTGAAGAAAACTGAATATTTTGGGATGTGAGGGTAAAACAAAAATTTTGATCAGTGGCTGTAGAAAAAGGAGAATAAGACATTAACTTGTTGTCTGAGACCTGATGATATCATATCCCGCTGACAAGCACGAAACCACATGCTCACTTCACACTGTCTAATGAGAGCTTTCGGTAATAACTTATTGTTCCCTCTATGCAGCTTCCTAATCGGAAACACCATCATTATGTATTTACATAAACCGCCATGCAGACCTGAACACACAAATGGTGTGGAAAACCTGTGCAGATAAGGAATATAAAATCTATATTTCAAACGATGTTCAATAAATGCACTTCTCGGGCTGACATAATCTGAGTCATGGCATCCTGCCCAATCTTTCTATTTCTATCCTTGATTACTTAGTTCCAAGTGTCTCAGTGCAGGCTAAGTCCTATGTGTGCCACCAGGCCAGCCTGTCAAAGAAAACAGGGGAAAACATGAACAGGCCCCACTGAATCTTAATTCCACCTGACAAGGGCAGTAGAAGAACACTGATAAATGAGCAGTTTGCCACAGTCAGCTGACCACGGAAGTAACATAGCTTTTGAACACATTCCCAGTTCTCCTTCATTTTTCACCACACGGTCTATGGCAGTGCTGCAATACAAATCGCCAATCCATGCGTCGTCTTATGCTTGAATTCCTAGCAATGAACTGTTGTTAAAAAAGGAGATCTCGCCTCCCATAAAAAGCCGTCCTTGCAAGAGCATTGTTACGTGACGTCCAGGAGCAACTCTAGTTGAAAGTGCAATGGACTGGCATCCCATCCAGGAATGGGAGTCCTGGGTTCTCTGTTCTGAACAAACCAAATTAATCTCTGGATCAGACTTGTCTCGACCACAGCGTCTCAAAATACAGAAAAACTACAAACTTCACCCTTGGCGATATTTCTCAGCAGCTCCTTGTTAAACCTTTCTGCTTCACAGAATGGAGCAGATCAGTTTGGAGATGTGTCACTTACGTACAGGTACCAAAACAGAGAATCTTGAAAAAAGGGGGTGTAACAAGAAAGGAGAAAATGAGGGAATAAAAACAGTTTTTTTAACAGGAGCACATCTCTAAGTTCCGGTGCAGGAGAAAGGTTAAGAATTGTATTTAGCTTTTGGATTTATATTTATATTAAACACTTGCACACCACTGGTTAAACAAATCGGTGAAAACCACACACCTGTCAATGTTTTACATTACATTACAGTAGCACTGTAAAAAACCCTTTACAATTGTAACCAATTTAAATCCAATGTAAACACTCCATAAACAAGATTTCAAGGACGTGCACGTGATAGTTTCCTTTCCCATGATATCATGCTCCAATACTGGCTAAAGCACAGTTTCCCTCCAAGGGATCTTCAGAGATTTAAAGTTAGTTCTAGTCAATTTACCAAACACCTGTTGCACTGAAGACAGCTCTACTTTAAAATGTTTTGGTCACAATCCATGGCAGGAACAGTGATAAAAAAACAGAGGAAACCATCTGCCTGCATTTTGTGATGATACAACAGTGAAAACAAGTGTCTTGTAATATCATAAACAGCTGATAAAGTAATTGAAAGAGTACATTGAATTGGAATAATACAGTATGTCAAGCAAACATATAGGAGACAACTTGTGGAAAAAGTGCAATTTTAAAGAGCTCCATTGAGCAATGCCCATCGTTAGGTGGTGATGCTGTATTATCGGGCCAAAACTGGTGAATCGGAAATTCATAAAAGGAGTTTACTCTAAGATTGTTTGTCTGCTCATTTGCATGTCTTATGAACAGATAAGGTGATAGCTGGCATTTGTGATTTATTGACTGAAAAAGCAAATATTATTTAGACTGCGAAATGCATGCATAAATCTTCCCAATGTTACATTTGGAAGCAGAAGGAGAACTTCATGCACTTTAAGTTCCATTACACGAGAGCCATGGCAAGCAACAAGTTCAGATCCTATTTATTCAGGCATCCATCACATAACATGCCTGAACTAAAACACCAGGGGGTAATGACAACATCGTGGGGTAGATTGACATTATATCTGAAGTGATGGTGATGTGGTTGGTAACTCAGTTTATTTTGGAAACTGAGATGTGCACATTTCGAGTGGCAGCAGAGTTTATAAATTATCCATACATTCTAAAAGCTGACACAGAAGTAAGATCTAATTTGAGTAAGATATAATAAGTCCAAAATAATTTGAGGTGTTCTGAAGGAGAGGAAAATATGTAAGGATATCATTTTAAAAAATCATTAACTTAATAGATGTCTAGAATGACAGAGACCTAATCAAATCAGCCTACTGATAATGATGTCAGTCACCTCGATTTCTTTTTATTCTGAAATGGCATTTCAAAATAAGCAATGACAGGGCAGGGGTACAGTGAAAATCCCCCAAATCACAGAACTCTTTTCAATCCAGGTAAGGCCTTGCTTTAAGACTGCTTGGACCAAATCCCTTAAGTATTCCCCCCCCCAAAAAAAAAAAACAAAAACATCCCTTAAAAATTTATCTCAAAACTAATTCCCCCAATCTAGCAACAGGTTTAGGAGAATTCAATACCCTAGAAGATGGCTGACAGGAGAAAGAATGAATATTATGCATGTTCACAATTCAATTACACGGGAACACACCATGACAAAAAGCCACACAACTGAGAACACATATTTGGCAACATGGGTCTGTAATGCATCACAGATCCAGCATGAAGGCCCTGAGAAAAATAATATATTTTTTTTACAATGTCAAAAATTAAGCTTTCAAAAAATGTCTAAATGGATTTAGCTTAAAAGAAAGTAGAGTAAAAGTTCCATGACGTGCTCACAGATATACACAGCGCTCAAATCTATAGCACATGTCTGCAAAAACCTGTAAATAGCACACAAATACTGTATACTGCATGTCTGCAAATGAAATGACAGGTCATTGAACATGCTTGCAGCTCATCTCACTACCACTCATCTATTTCCCCAGACCGTTTTCCTGAAATATTGCAGCCGAATATTAAATGGAATTTCTACTTCTCGTGAATTGCCATCAAATACATTCACATACATGTACACACAAACACATAATGTAAACGAATAGTGAATTCTATTTAATTACAATGACATAAACACAAATTAACTGATAACTACTGCCAGAAACATCTACATTTCACTGCCACTCTCGTGGCTGCAGCTGAGGTTTTTGAAAAATGTATAAACTTCAGCTGTAGAAAGTAGTGATGAGTCCTCATGTAACTGTTGATTTGAAAACGCTAATATATCATTAAGTGCAGAGAAATACATGTCCGTAACATTGGTCTTAATACTATTTTATCATAAATACAAGTTTGGGGCGGGTGATACAGTGGCACAGTGGTTCTTAATGTTCAAAAGATTAAGGTTAAGCTTAGAATTATTTTTTTTGGTCACAAGAATATGAATTAACCTCCCCTCCTACAAAGCAGGAGAAAAGCACTATATCAGAGAAAAGCACTATATCAACAATACGACAGCTGCAATTCTAGATTTCCTTTTTACCAATTACTTTAATTTTTTTAAAGTGGAAAAGATTTTTACAGTTATTTTCCTGATTGAATGCTTGGTATTTAATTCACTATGTGAAAAACACTTAATATCCTCAATAATATACGACACTCTATGCTATATATTGTTACACTCATTAATAATTTATAGTTAAGTATAGATAGTATAGGGTGGCATAATTGCACAGTGGTTAGCATTGCTGCAGGGACTCCACCATCCAAAAACATATTGGTAGGTTGATTGGCTTCTGGATAAACTGTCTCTGATGTGTGTGTGTCTGTATCTCTGATGTGTGGCGTCCTGCCCAGAGTGTAACCTGCCTTGTACAGTATCTGTTCCTTGCTGAGAAAGGCTCCAGCTCCCCCCTGACCCAAACAGAAGCAGTTAGAAAATGGATATTTAAAATACCTCAGTTCTCTTATTCCACAGCACATTTTTTGTTTATTTGTGTGTCCCTGATAAGCGATTTGCACATTTTCCCACAAAAGGCGCAAACACTATCCCAGTGTTGTAATTTCATTGCCTCACTGTCCTAAAATGTGGAGCCAGGAGCCACTGTTCTTTGCTTGCAGGAGGTTGCTTCATCCCAGGCAGGAAAGACTGTGAAAGCTGAGGGCCAGCTGTCACCCTGGCTGCAGTACCACCAGTCAGGGAAAGAAGAGAGGAAACAGAGCTGGACTCCTACCTCCCCACTGTAAAGAGAAACACATCCCCTCTGACAGCTGGACTTCAAAACTATGTGCCAACAGAAAACCAGGAGGAGTAATCCAGGCAGCCACAGAGGCTCCACTGCCCAGAGAAGAAGCCGTGATATTGAACTGTATTTTTATTAGACACAAAGACAAAAGTGCAATGGAATGTTAATAAAAGTAAAAAATACTGTACAATAAAAAAATGCAACCTGAATAGGATAGTCAGAGAATGAATTATTGCAGATGGCTGGCTTCTGTAAGGTACTGAAATTGGCATATGTGCTGTATATCAAAAACAATTGGTTGATAAGGGAATAGGGCCACATGGCATGACAGCCAGATCTCATTTTCTTGTTTTTTCTCCCAAACACAAGAGATTTGTATACTGACCCTCAAAAATCTGCTCTCGTTGGTCAAATCCCTCAGGAATCACAAGGGTGCTACTGTCAGCCCAAGAATATTTCTTTTCCTCTGCCTCAATAAATCCGATCTACCAACTAAGAAAGCTAAGAGCGAGTGCCTTGTTTCATTAAAAAGGGGAACAAACAAGCCAAATTAAGGCAAGTAAAACCTGTTTTTTTTCCCCTTCATATCTTGTGGAAAAAACATGTTTCTCTAAACCCTCCAGCCCCGGCTCTGTAATTCAAGGAATAGATGATTCATGCAGTTGCTGTTCAGTTTGTTGTGTTTAGGAAACAGAACATTTGCTGACTGAGCATAAAAAGGCTGAGAAAAGCCTTGTTTGCTGCCTTCTGTCTAAATCACATATATTAGAGACAGAAGGAGGAGGGAAGAACTAGGGGAAACTCAAGACAAGCTTTTCATGGTCCCAGAGGTACTGTTACAAGGCCTTGAGACCTGATGGGACTGAAGCACAGAATGTCACAGAACTACATGTAATGTAAGTTACACTGTTCACATGCTCTTATGCTGTCACTGTTACAGTAACTTCTTACAATCAGATCATTTGATTACACCAAGGCACTCTGGCCTGATATTCACCCCTGAGAAAACAAACACAAAGAGAAAGGCATTTTAGTAGGTGGTACATGTTAAATCAGAATCCAATAAACACATATCAGTTTCTCCAGATACACGGTTTACCAGATTTCTTCATTTGCACTCCTGTATATGATGTGAATGTCTGAAATCACTCTTTGAGGAATGCTAGATAAAACAAAATTGATTCAAAAAACTTTGCCTGGCATCAAAAACCTCTTCCCAGAACTAAGTGCCAGAGGATTAAAGAGTTTCAGTGCAATCAAAACCAGGGGATATGAAAAGTTCCTCCAATTCCCAGTTATTTGTTTTTATTAATTTTAAAAAAATCGAACAGTGTAAACCATTAAAGTTTCATTCCATCGCAAAATTGCTGCTGCCAAAAAATCACGAATTTAACTTAACCTAAAATGGATTTTTATTTAATCCAGCACTCTCAAAGCAATGAGAATTTCAGTTTAATCACGCAACTGCAAGTCATCAGCACCAACAGGCTATTCTGCTCAAAGCCTCATTTCTTGTATTAGTAAGAGTAGGTCAATAGCCTAATATATACATATGGTGTGCAGATGATTCCTGTAATGGACAAAATTCAACAACTAATATTGCAATTAATTTTTTACATTAAGTATGATCTCAAAGTGCTCTCCATACAGACTTGCGACTTGCATGGAACTGAACTGAGTTTGATCACAGATACAAGTATTTTTAGGTCAAGTTCTTTCTTGAAGCCATATTAACACATATCAGAACATAATGTATTCAGAAGCAGCAACAGATGAAAATTAAGTCCTTTTTATCACTTGGCTTTGTTTCAATCTAGGGAACATATCAAAATATTGCTTGCATTTCTCTTCGCTGGCAGGTTATTTAGTAGATGCATCAGGAAAGCAGTTCCAGAATGAATATTTTGTAATCACATGATGATCTACATTTTAATATTAGTTCCGCTTAAAATAAATATCCCACAGTAATTTAGTCTGAGAAAATGGGTAATGTATTAAGTGCCTAACTTAAAGCAAAATCAAATTAAATCTATTTTGGCTCCCTTAATTATTAATACATTTCTGTTGACTCTGCAGTGTAATAAGGCACTCTTTCCAAAGCTTCACCAGTTCTATGGATGTCATTACACCACATCTGCTCCAAATGCAATGTAATGACCACTGGATGTTGATGGCGAGATGTCAAAGCAATCTGAAGAGGGTATCTAAAAAACATGAGCATGACAGCAACTGCTCACAAATTCGCAAACATCACCTACCAAATCACCAGCAACATTTGCCTCTTTCCAGACACAGAATTTTAAAGCCAATCACGCAGCTTCACTAGATTGAGTCTTTATCCAATTAGAGGGTAGAACAAACCCTGCAAAGGCAACATAGGTAGTGCTGCTGCTCCACCTCTAGAGTTTGATTTCCACCTTGAGTCTCTGTCCACCCTCACCGTGTTCATATGCATCTTCTCCTGGAACTGGACTCTGGTTTCCTCCCACCATTCAAAGACATGCTGGCAAGGTTTGACTTGTGACAACTGTTTGCTTGAATGACCCTGGAACATCCCAACCTCAGAATCTTTCTGAGATACGGACAGATGTTATTACAACATTGTTTTTTTTTCTAATTCCATCTGCTTTTACTAATTGTTTCCCTTTACTAATTGTACTAACTCCCTTTACTAATTGTTTATATCTCTTCGATCATCACTGAGCTTGTTAATTAAATAGGAATTAAAGGAAATACAGCACTTCTGTAATTTCCAATAAAAAAATTGTCCTACTGTTTCCTGATTCATGATTTAGCTCATTCTCACTGGCTGTCAGATTTTATTAGAAAATGTTGTCCCTTTGAAAACCTCCTCAGAATACAACAATGGACAAACCTGAAAACAATAAATCATTGAACATTTTCTATGACTCTGGAAAGCAGAACATGGTACAACAAGCACTCCTTTAATAAAGTTTAACTCATCACTGTATGATGCACTTGATGCATGAGGTACTTAAGTTCAATGGAAGTACAAATGACAGCTGTTTCACTGTTCTTAGTTTCTGAAGTTAAAATAATGAGGTGGCACAGAAAAACGAGAATAAAACTAGAGGGTTTGTTTCTTGTTACTATTGAAAATTATTAGCACAGAAGACAGTCAAATCTTTGAAGTGAATAAAGGATGAATGTTTGTTTCCAGAATGACAAAACAAACTTAATATTACGATACCCAAATACTAAAATTAAACTGAATACAATATCGACAACACCTCCTCAAACAATATGTTCTTTCTTCCCTTTTTTTTTTACTACAAAGCACGGAATTAACCTTTGCGTGTTCTTTTTCAGCTCACACACTGACATACTGTAGCTCCATGCCTTAAACTCTTCATATTATAAGATGGTGAACACAACGAGACTGTTTCAGTGGAAATGCTGTAGTGAGAATACCAGGTTTTTCTGCCATGTGGTGTTCAGTGCTGTGAACATATCCAATTATAATAACAGACCAAAGTTAAATTGTACTATATCACTGTTTGAGGGTTTTATCTTGAGGACTGGCTTTTCAGCATCAAAATGCTGTAGTGGCACGTTCAAGCACGGATTGGACTCCTATCCTCTTTTATCCTGACCTCTCTTATTCATTCCCTTCTTTATTAATGGAATTGCATAAGGAAAAAGGCTGCCACATCTCAGAAGGCCAGTGACAGATGCCAGGGCTGACCAAGTGCCTACGGTGTTGATGTTGAGATGCCTCCTCTGGAAATGATCCTAGCACAGTTCCACGCCTGAAACTGTCAACTTTGTCAGGAGCTGTGAAAGCCCTTTGGAAGACTCACAGTCGCCACAAACCCACTTTGCTTTCTACCCTGCAGAGGAGCTCCTTCAGCATTTCAAATGTAGCATTCTGAATAAAAAAGGCTGCATTTCCAAAATAAGTTATTTTCCATTATTATTATTATTATTTCCAATGTTTCTGTTATTTTGTCCATTTCCATATGTAAAAGCACTGGGTGATGTTTTGATGGAACAGATGAAATGTAATTTGCATTTGCATTGACAGAACAAGGTATTTGGTGAAGGTGATAATTAGTACCTCGCAGTTCATGTGCATTTTTGTAAGGTTTACACAAGCCCTCCCTCCCTACCAAAAACATAAGTAGATACGGTAGGCAGGTAATCGTTTTGGAAATAATTCTGCTTGACTTCTTTAACAAGTCATACGATAATACCATCTAAAGATTATAACGTATATAATTATGATTTAGTATTAATCCCCTAACCTCTTTGGCTTTGGAGTTCAAAACAATCCATTTTCAGTTTCATGTTGGTCTTTAAAACTTAAACTTAAACAAAAAATATAAACTCTTACATCAACAGAGTAATAACTAAAAACCTGTGTAGTTTTACACACACCATAGGCATCATATTCTAACCCAGAATGTCTTTTTAATGCCGTTATTAATGACACTTAATTTTCGTTTCATGTTCTTCAGCAGGAATATCTGCTTAAACAGATTCAAATGTTACTAATGCTATTAATACTTATACTGATAACTGTGTTACTTCTTCAGATACTTTGAAAACAAGTAATTAAAGACAGTTTAAACAAATCCATGAACTACTAACTAATCATTTTTTCCAAAACAGTCAAATGCTAAAATTTACAGACAGAAGTAAATACCAAACCCAATTCCAGTACCAAAAATAAAACATTTTCCAGTCATGGGACAAATCTGTATTTTGGCAATTTCTTCAGACATTTTGATGCACTCTTCTTAAAAGGGCTTTTCAGAGCCCATATTGTCCTGTGTAAAACATGTTTTTAGAACATAAGGGAATTTAGAAAAAGAAGCAAACTGCATGTATGTTATAACTTGATCAAACTGTTTGTATTATGTACAGCATTAGATGAATTACCAAACCTACAGTATTTATATATCTGAATGCCTGTGACATATTCAAATATATCACTATATCCTTGGTCTTGAGACATTTAGTAACATTTCCATTAGTAACAGTTAAATAAAGAGATTTTTTTTCAAACCATATGTGATTCACATGCAAATATCACTTTACAAATTATCACACAATTTTGCTGTTTTGAGTTAATACAGATGTGCAGGCAACTGCAACAGTATTAAAATACGTAACAAAACAGCAACACCTTGTCAGTCATCACTATAGTTCAGATGCTCTGAAATACCTTTTTTATCTAGATTCCTCTCTAATGATTTATCAATCGGCAAATGGGAATACACACTTCATAGGCAAAGACATATTATGATCTTCCTCTGGTTTTCCATTACTCTTCTTGCAGAAGGAAATTAAATTCTGACTTGTCCTGTGTAATTTATTACAAGGGTAAACACCTTTTGTCATCACAGTTTTATTTATTTAAACAGAAACTGAAGAGCTCATTGCAAGACAAGGCAGACAGAGAAGGTCACACCTGATATTTATTTGCTCGATATCTAAGGATCCAACGTACAAAGGGTGGTTTGTGCCAAATTGTAATTGACTGTATAGGACATAAACGCAAAAAGAACTTTCACCCACAGCGAGTGACAGAAAATTGGCTAACACACTTACCAAACCAACACCTTGTAGTAACTGTTGCTGTCAGATTTCTTAAGCTCTATAAAGACACAAAACTCTGCAGCAGAGATAATTGCAACATCTAAAATCTAATTCATGTGACAAGTTGTGTACAAGGCTGATTTCAAGATGAACTAAATAAACGGGCCAAATGGTAGCAGATCCATTTTTTTGTGGTTATTTCCTCTAAGATCCACCTATTAAACATGAAAGTGACATTGACCTATCAGTAGCAGTTTAGAAGACAGTTAAGTTCCATTCAATGGCTGTTCCCAGACATGAGTCATCACAGCAGAAGAGCAGGGAAGACAAACGGAAAATCCGTGACCACAAACCATAGAGGAAGCAACCAAGGAAAAATAAGACTGGGCATCAGACTGGGGAAATAACAAGTGCTGACATATTTCACCCACATTGACCATTGCCTTAATCCTGCTGCAAATCCAAATTCAATACAGCCTGGCCAGTTTCAATTATGAGGTGCTTTCCTTCTAACGAAAGAAATACTGTATTACACATGCAAAAACATCCTTTTTTTGGTACTCGATACAACAATGTGGTGTAAGAGGAGCCAATAATCCATCACAATACCCTCTTCAGAATGATTCAAGAGGTACAAAATGCCAGAGGCATGCTACAATACTGCCACATTACCTGAGACATCCTTATTCAAGATTGACAGCTAGAAAATGATAATTCAAATTCATTGCAGGCTCAAAGGCCAGGACATTTCATCCAGGTGGGGCTGCACATTTGTGGTGGTGAAGTCCCCGTTACCTGTAAAGCGATTTGAGTGGAGTGTCCAGAAAAGCCCTATATAAGTGTAAGGAATTATTATTATTATTTCATAGATGTACATGTTTTTTTCTTTTTTTTCCATTTTATTGAGCCCGGTACATAATCCCATTAAATAATCTCAGAGGAACATCTAAAGCTACTGGAAACTTCATTGTGAAACACAAAAGCTCACTTCATGAGACTTTAAAAAAAATTGTTGGCATCTTGATTTATTTAAGGACATCTCATGCACCGATTTGGATGGCCTCTGGTTTTTATCATTGAGTCCTAAAAAAGAAAAGAAAAATCAGACCTGCTTAGCTTCTTCGATGAGCCATAAATTAACCTCTGAAAGCGAGATGCAAGTTCTAAAAACAGAAAGTTCCAGGGCGTCGACAGTTGCCTGTAAACACAGGACAGTTATCAAGAAACCAGAATCCTTTGTCAAGACACCGTCTTGCACAAAAGTTTTCCCGCTTCATAACACACATTCATACAAATAAAAATGTTTGAGCAGAAACAGATCTGCCACAAAATGTAAGTGGCATGCCACTTAAATTTGTGTTTTTCAAGATATTGTATACTGGAAAGAAATCACATCATCAACCCAAGCCATAATGCATAATGTCATATAAAGGATTCCTTTATGAGGACTTTGTGTGTAGTATTTTTCTTCTTTTCTCTAGAGCTGGGAAGTTGTTCTTTTTTATCTTTAAACAGACCCATTATGCATCTGACTCACAGTGAGCTCTTTATGTGTTCACGCAAAGATCTCACAAGTTGACTTATGGAATGCCAGTGCTTCGTACAAGGCACACTGCTAGGACACAATCAAATGTCACAAATGACAGCAACAAATAAATGACCATAATTAAGAACACCCACACAGCGCTGTCCAGAAATATGAAATGCCTGGCTTGTTTGTCCTTTTCTGTAGGACACCCATTTGTATGCTTGGCGATGGTACTGCATCGCCTTGTGGAATGTCCCGAAATTAGAAATCCAATCTATCAGAATGTCTTGGCAGTGATGGCACGGTCACTGGTGTGAGCTTTGAAGCCGCCACACAAATCAACTGCCAAGCTATTGTAGAGCGAAACAAAAGGGCCAGATTGCTGGAATCATTCTTTGCTCATCCAGCAGGGCTGAACCCTTGCACATCCACCGATGCTACCGCAAGTTCATAATGCCAGAATGTGCAAATGGGGCGAATAGCATGAATATGATATATTAAGGACAAAGTATGAATGCTTCCCTGCAAAACCAAAAAAAGTAGTTGAATTAAATTAAGTGCTGCTCTCAAACATTCCCCTAAACTGATTTTCCCATGCCATCTTGAAATAAAAGGCCTTGATCGGAAACAAATGCAACAGTGAAATAGTTAGCTTAAAGCCTTGATCGGACACAAATGCAACAGTGAAACAGTTAGCTTTAAGCTTTCTTTATGTGTTGTTTTGTAAGAGAATTAAAAGGCAACCCACTGAAAGTCTTTCTGGTAAAGTGGTTATAGAAATCTTTGCTTCCATTAACACATTAAATGTGTCGCTATTGCACACTGTCCTCATTTGATTGTCTGGCAGTAACCATTTCTCTTCAACGTGTCTTTATTATAAAGATGTGTAGCACAATGTGGCTACCTGTGTACCCATCCACAAGGGAAAATACTGTACAATGGTATTTACTGTATAAAATGAATATCACAGCAACAATTACCAGTTAATGTTTTAGATTGAAACAAACTTGCTCAAGGTCAGTAAGGAGTCTTGGCCTAAAGGAAAAAAAAAAGGAACACATTTCAGATAAAGAATAAATGTCTTGTGAGTGTACCTTCTCTCGTATAATGGATTCTTTAATTTTTATAATATATAATATAATAATGTTTAATAAAATATCCAAATGTTTTATGCTCTCACTACCAAAACAGATCTGTCATCAAATAGTTTCAGAACTGCCTTAAAGATAGCAAAAGGCCTTGGACCAACAGAGGGAAAAGTGATTCACTTGATCAACCCGCTTCCTAAGGCTGAGCTCACATAAGGTGATATCCTGACATATAATTTGACTAAGAAATACAAGTCCAGAGAACCCCACCAAAAGCACACTATAACTCCATTGTTGGGCGGAGCGGTGGCACTATGGCTAAAGATACTGTGGCCTGAAGGTTGCTGGCAGGCAGCAGGCAGAGGAATCCTACTCCGTTGGGCCCCTGAGCAAGGCCTTTAACCCCAACTGCTCCGGGGGTGCTGTACAATGGCTGATTCCTGCGCTCTGACCCCAAGCTTCTCTCCCTGTGTGTGTGTCTCATGGAGAGCAAGTTGGGGCATGTTAAAAGACAAATTCCTAATGCAAGAAATTATATATGGCTAATAAAGTGATCTTAATCTCTTATAATCCCTGTCATTAAAAAGATACCAGTCAGTTACCTGTAATGCTGGTTTGTTCCACTGACCTCTAGTGGTCAGTGGACACTCTTCCTGGTCCTTGCTTTCCCATGAGTTAACCATCAATGGAGAACTGCGAGACACTGGTGCATTTTAATTCAGTGGTTCTTCATTTGTTTGTGCCACTGTAAACACCAGTGATTTAAATCCAGCACTAGTATGGTAGTAATTTCAATAATATTAATGACTCTGGTATAATTAAATTTGCAATAAATAGCTAAATGGCAGCTGAACAACTACATCTGAGCTTACACTGCCACACTCTGGGACATTCTCAAACTTCTTCGCTTGGAAACAATATTGCAAAATAAGGTGAGAGCTCCCCCTGCAGATTTAACTACACTTAGAAAAGCCAGGATAACTGAAATCATCCCCGACAAAGAGCTTAAACTGGGGGGAGAGAATCTATTTCCAAACAAAGGAACCAAGTTAAGAGATTTTTTTAATATTTCTGCTTAAACGCTATTTTACATGAGGCAGATCATTAATGATTCAATAAAGATCACTGCTTCTTGATGGGCAGGAATTATCGGAACCATAAACAGTGATTCCCAAGTCACAAAGCATGGCTGGAAAATACCCACAATGGGAACACAGTGTTTGATACAGTTTGGCCACTACAGGATGATTCCACTGTTTTGTCGTGTACTTACAACAGAATACCATTAAACAAGAAAAGGAACACACTAGTAGGAATTAAACTACAGCATGAGAAGTGCCCCAAATTACCATATACTTCTTTTTTATAAGTGTGCACTTCATAATGCTATTGCACCAAATTGAGCCAATTAACCAGTTTTTCCTACAGAAAAAAAGACATTAAAGAATGTAAATTGCAAAGAAATCTACACTATGCCTACCTACTCCCCACAGTAGTAGGTCATCTATAGGTTTATATGAGACATCCCAGCAATATATTGCTTACTCAGGCTGTGATATCTCATATATACCTATAGAAGACCTACTGCTGAAGTCAGACAAGCACATTCACTGTAAATATGGATCAATGGATGCATTCTAGTTCGGATGCCATACCTTCAAATAATAATCACTGCTCCAGTCTCTTAAGATGTGACAAACCCAAATGACCCAGTCTCTTCAGATGTGACAAACCCAAATGACCCCTTAAACAGCAGGAAAACGCTTCATTTCAGCATACAATTCTCTGGTTTAGCAAAATATGAAGTCCATGTGCTATAAAAACATGGTCATCTCTACCACGGCCTTTACTATTACAGATAGTAAGGCACACATCCTGTATAGATTGATTGATAGGGGGAATGTTAAAAACAGATCATGACTTAGATTTGTTATTACTTGGTTTTGGAAAGCTTTAAAAGAGTTTATTCACATCTACTGGATGAAATAAATCACAGGAGCATGCCGAAAATGAATGAATGGCCAGCAAAAAAAGGTACAGTACAACCATCTGTTTACAGTTCTCCTTCATCATCTTAAATTGAAAAGAAATAAACTGTGAAGCTTTTCACAGCAGTCCCCTTAGATTTGTGCGCTGAGGGTTTGATTTCCAGCCAGAACATAGCTGGGCTGTAAATTTCCAAAGACAGACAATTCTATTGCTTGCCTGGAATATACAGTCTTTTTGCACAGGCATGTTTTACACCAAAATCAAATAATGTTGAAAAGCAAGCAAATGGTTCGTTGGTCATGTATCGCAGATGAAGGGATTTTGGAACTCGGAAGCAATGAGAGTTTTCTTTACAAATTATACTGCGCTGACGTCACCGTTTGCTAAAGAAATTAAGACGTATAGGCAGATCATATTACATTTACATGACTCAGTTCAACAGATGTTAAACAGTTGTCCACTTATGCAATAAAAGAAGAAGAGGAGGAGGACATGTTTGCACCAGGATGTTTGAATGATTCAAGTTTTTGGAAATTACTGCACGACCACTCCAAAATGTTCGGGTACCTAGGGTAAACCTCGAAAGTGTGCAAACCAGGAAAAGAGGAAGGAAAAAGAGGTGAAGCAAAAGGTTTAGATTTAGGGTTGAAGTTTATTGGCTTGTAAAGGAGTGTACATGCCAGTCATTAGAAAAAGCAAAGGGAAGAAGATAAAAAGAAGAGGAAAGCTTTCCATTTCTCTTGCATTTGGGTAGTTAAGTACATGAAACTGCTCTTTAATTGAACCGCATAATTGCTGTACAATAGCTGCACAGCCTAGAGAGCTGCCAATCACTGCACATTCCCAGCAATTTGTACTTGGGCCTGTTAGCACACCAAACACAGCTGTCTTGGCCACATTAAAGCACAGAGGGAGGGCCAGCAGAAGCCACATAGGGCACGGTTTCTACCGCAGCCCGGCTCGAGACTAATTACTACAGTCTGACCGCAGGCCAGGAACCAGGACATCCGCTAAACTGCACTGTAGCGATCGCTGAGCAGGTTCGGAATGCCTCAGGAAAGGGGTTGCAAACTCGACCTATATCACGCTGCATAGTGTGGCAGAGATGCTCCAAACATCCATGACAAGAATTTGAAATAAAACTTCAAAAAAAGGAAGGTTTTCTCACAGAAAGACAAGCAAATTACAAATGCATGGACATCGGCACAGTGGGTCTTTTTCAAATCATGGGTAGCTGGCACATGACCTCCTGCGTTTATTTTCACTGCTTATCTGATAGGAGAGTTCTTTACTCTCACAGTTACAAACTGTTGATACTTATTACATGTATATAATGTTAACGCATGATTGTATCCAATCTCTAAGAGATTTGCACAGCAGTGTTTGCTTCTGGGTGTCCCGGTGCTCTTCTGAAAATACATTTTAGGTACAATGCAAGGCAGAGATTTCTAATTATGAGAGAAGACTGAACTCTGTTTATCAGCTTAAACATCTGCCACCCACAGCAAAACCCACAGCAAATGAGCACGGTCAAAGAAAGAGTCTTTGAGCTCGGAATGTTTTCCTAAACTGATAAAGAAGCCAAAAAAGACCAATTCACAGCATAATAAAAAAAACTATGCGACACTTTGGAGCCAATTAAGAAATTAATTGAAACTTAAAAATACTATAATAGGCTGCTTTTTTACTGTACAGAAATAAAGAGAAGGTGGTTAGCCTTTTTGTGATCAAAAACAAACTTGAAAGAAATCTTGCCAGAGATGCTATAAAAAAAGAACAAAAAGATTTAAACTCGTCTATATAACATTTAAACCTATCGTAGCACATTAATAACCCAATTAATTAAATTTAACTTCAGTTAAAACATAGTACCCCATTTTCACATATATTTAGATGCCTTGGCTGTTTTTGAAAGATGACGTTTTGAAGATGGACAAAAACCTGGAAAAATAATAAGCGGACTGCAGCTATGCCAATGTAAGTTTTATTTTTTCCCCAAAAAAAGTCACCTTAATATATCCATGTCATAAACTTGAGAATAATGTAATACCAATGGTAATGTAAAGCTTGAAGCTGTATTTAATATTTCTGTAAATGGCAAATAAGCAACAGATCATTTCCCTTCCTCTCGGAATACAGCATTTGTATCTGACACGTGTATTACTGTCCTAAAATAAAAACGTGTTTCTCAAGTCTGCCAAAAAACCAAAGTGCGTCTAATGGCTTTAGAGGATCATAGTTTAACGAGTGGTTAACATTGATTGTATAACCGCAGTGGGAACATGTGTTTTCGATGTAAATGAAGACACGAAAGCTTAGGTTCACTGCAAACTGGAACAATACTTTATTACTCTCCTTATCAGTACAGACTCTTTCCTCGCTCATACTAGCTAACACAAATCAGGGAAATACCGTACTATAGAATGATAACTTGTCCAATATATACACATTAGACTTTGATTTATGGCACTACAATGGCATTTCAATCTTGCTCATAACATACAAAGTCAATTCTACAGTATAAAGTCAGAAATAGACTAAACTGTTGCCTACTAAACTTGCTTGATTTTATTAGTACAAAGAGAAAGGTATACAAAACCAAGAACAAATAGCCATATTACAGAAAAACACAAAGGTTTAATCTACTCAAATATAATCCATTACAAACAAACCTAAAACTACTTATCTGTTGGACACTCTATGTTCCTTACATTTTATCAACAGCACTAACAGAGAATAGACATCTATCAGGAGACTTTCATCGATCAGAACAGAGACTTCTGGACCATGTCCAGTCCAGTAGTCCCATGGATACTTTAATCAGAGATTTTGAAAGACACATTTGAGAGATTTTGTCCATTTTAGATATTGACAAAGGGTATTGTTGAAGCGGATTTCATTCTGAAGAGTACTCAGAAAAGCAAAGACAGAAGATAACTTGTACCTTGCCTCATGTTCTAAAACATACGGAAATATGAAAATACACAGATGCGCATATTGCTATAAAGTAATTTTTTGTCATCTCAATATTCCCTGAAGTATTCAGGGAATTCCCATAATTTATGAAAGCAAAGGGATGAAATTAGCACAGATGAGGTAAGAAACAAAGCTAGAGAGAAAATGGTTTACCAGACACAAAGAAGACTTGTCAGATATATCTGCATGCACATTACTGACAACTATCATTATAAAGAAATTATATGACATCACCTTATGCAATAGGTCAATGTAAATTTCATGGTAATTAAAATAGCTTCAGATCCATACAGATTATATTCATTGCTTGTCTAAACAATTATGTGCTGCTGAACAATTCCACTGAGTTGAATTAACGATAAAAAAAAGAATTGTTCATGAAAAACAGAGATGGCACTATTGGAGACCTAATAACTAACATTCTTTCAATGCTCTGAGAGATTTGTAAAGAGGGGCATTTTTATGAAGCTGCTGGCCGAAACTAACTGCAATGATTTTTATTATGGGAACTTCTTTTTCATCTTTATTTTGCTTTCTGGGCCATGCGGTTTAGCTGTTCTTCAAATTTCCCTTCTCTGGTCTTGACGTTGGTCAAACGGTTTAATATCACGCAGTTCCCAGGAAGCTGACGTTTCTCATCCTCACAGTGCCGAACTAGTCGCCGTGCGTTTTTTTTTTCCCCCACCCATTATTACACCTTCCACTCCATCTTTGAAGAGCGGGAATAAAGACCCCCCCCCCCCTTTAACCAGGAGTAACTCTGTCCTGAAGCCATTCCCCTCCCTCTCTCCGTCTCTCACCCTCTCCCAACTTCATCTGCCTCACTCTCCTTCCCTGTGGAGTTAAAAAGGCCTTTTCGCCCCAGCAACCAAAAGGTTCACGCTGGATATGTGCGCGCTAGATGGTCTTGGCTGCGAGCTGACGTCCTGGGGGGCTAGTTTTCAGTGACATTTTACCTCAGATTAGACATTCAGCTTCAGACAACATAGAGCGGAGACCTCCGCCGTTGCCAAGGTAACCCACTCTTCATAGTCTGCAAGCCTGAGGAGAAGGCTGCCATATCCATGAAACTGACTTTCACTGGGGCTTGAATCGCCACCCAGAGAACACTGACTTCTCTTTTCAGAACGAGGTTAATAATATTCTACATACTGTGTACGGGGGGGAAACCTTGAGGCGAAAGCAATGCTAATGCCCCCTTTCCTTCATTTGTTTGCTGCCTAATCCTAGTTATTTCATTCAACAAACCACAAATATCCTATTATGGGGTGGACATGGTCAGTACAAAAGACCTTAACGTTCTGTAGCAAAGAACAAAGAACAGCCCCTGTGCTGGAGATGGGGAGTCAGAAACAGAAGTATGAATGCAGCACAACAGACCTACAAGGTGAAACTTGTGGGTATGGTCCTGAAAGCAAATCCACCACAGCACTTTTGATGGGGCAGGCGAGTCACACAACTCAATGTGCCCGCAACAAAGGTGGAATAAAGGGTATAATTCACAGCTGCTGATGGCATAGCAATCGCTGCATAGAAGTGGTTAGTTTTCACTGCTCAGTCTCTAGACACATATTGTAGCCATCCATATGCAATAAAAGATTGTGAAAGACAGTTGGTTGTCTGTTTCACAGAAAACAGTTTTCATACGGAGAACAAAAGCAAAGACTGTCCCCTCAGCCGAGTTTCAGAGTCTTGAAAGCATGTGGTAGCAGTGTGGAGTAGTAGTCGGGGATCATGGACTCGTAACTAGAAAGCTGCACATTCAAAGCCCAAGAGGGGATACGGCTGTCAAACCCATGAACAAGGTATTTTATATACATAACGCATATAATGAGCTTGGAATTTTACTATGCCCAGTTCAGATGCCAGTATTTTTTTATTTCAGAATCACGCAGTGTTCTCAGTCTTATGCATGAATCCTGATTTGTTAACAACATTACCAGCTCCACATTTGTCGGAGCACTTTGCTGCTGATCGGCAGAGAGTGTCTGTAGAGTAGCATTCAGTAACACACACACACACACACACACACACACACACACACACACACACACACACACAGCTGTGTGACAACCCTTATGTGGTTAGATATCCAAGCAGACATCTCCTGGCAATCACTCACTTTTTCATTAACACTTTCACAGACCTCCCTCTACGAGATTAGATGTGCTGGTCCTTCTTAGAAAGTTTACCAGGCTAATCATACACAATGATTTGATACCAGAGACATAAAACTCCAAAATAAATTCTCTAATGTCTGGGATTATCCAACTTAATGAAACACTCCAATGGAATGTATACCGATATTCAAATTTTGTCCATAGAAAGGGACATTTAACGAGATTTTTTTATAACTACAGTATAATGCATCACATACAACTGTAATAAGTACTGTATGAGAAACCCACCTTATTTGAGGACCTCAACTTAGTGTTTATACCACATATTCGGGTATATGAGTATAATTAAAAACATGGAATAGCTTTTACTGATTTAAGCCTTTTTAAAGTATTCTATGTCCCACATTTAGTGTTCAATTCGATTTATGTACACAGAACATTACAATCAATGACACTCAAACTGCATTTGCCTGAAATATACATGCCAGAGCTATTTCTGAGCAATCTGTAGTTTAAAAAAGCAAACATTGAAACACTTTAATTGAATAAACTTCTCTCCATCCCAACCTAAAAATAATGTCTGCTCTGAAATGCATTCAAGACACAAACAGCAAGTTCAGGATACTATTGGCTCCATCCCAATGTTAATCTGTTCATTAAAAACCCAAGTTGTTTGGCTTCTTTAGAGCAGACAGGCCAGAGCCTAACTGCACCAGATCATAAGTACACAACAGAAATCTTGAAGTGCCTGCTATGTTTGAAGGAGACAAAGATTAATTCTGTACGTCTGGCCCGTTGTAAAAACCCTGCCAATGATAACACTGTCTGCTGAGCAAATAATTAATAATTACTTGTATTTCTATAGTGCTTTTCATCCCAAAGCACTTCACTAATAAGAGGGGGCCTACTTCATCCCCCACACACCTGGGACACACATGGCAGAGATCATGCGCTAACGGCACCTCTCTACACAGCATGTCAGGCAGAGAAGAGAGAGAAATTATTTCAACTCAATTAAAAGGGAAAATTCAGGATGGCCAGACTAAACAAGCCCAAAAAGGAATGTAGCCATGGGACAGCCTTCCTCTTAACAAACACTCCTACGATGTTGTGCCGATTCTTATTATTATAAAACAACAACACATCATGCTTTCAGCATAGTACCACTGGTGCCGTAGTACCCCTTGTTTGCAGTGTTAGAGAGGAACTGGCAAAAGGCCTCTTAACAAAATCAAAGTCCAAGTCTTTCTATTCCTAACTTGTCTGTGTGCACTCAGTTTGGACATTGACTGCTTACTTTCTATTCATAGTATTTACACCAGTCAGCAATGGCAATATATTTTTCTACAATTCATAGCCTGTCGCAGTAAAATGGCGGGTTAATAGGAACAGTGGAAAGCTCAATGACGCTGCTGGGGGACACCTGCCAAGAGTTAATGGTTCAGAAAACTGGCTTTGAAACAACGAGCTCAAAACAGCACAGTCGGGCTAATTTACTTTTTCTTCTACACCTCACACAGCCATTAAGTTACCATTTATTTAAATCAAAGCAGTAGGAGTCAAAGGGCACAAAAAAAAACAATGGAAACTACATGGAGATGTATTGACATGAAATCTGATACTTCATGGAAACACTGACCAAAAGCTCAGCATAAAAGTTGCTGTGAGACCGAGACATGCAGGAAGAACTATAATGCTGTATGTCTGAACGCTTCTAGAAATGTTTTAATCAAGGTAATGAATGGCAATGTCCAGGTATTAATAATCATGTGAAAGTCAATGGACTGGATTTCCCTTACCTACTACAAAGGAAGGCATAATAGTACATCATATTATGACTTCAATTATTGTCCACACATGAAGAGCCTCAATCTGCTACACACTGGGCCATCACACATGCAGAAGAATTATAATAGCTCCATAATTACAGGACTGTAGGTGCTCCAATTTGTTATGATGATTAGCCACCTAGTCTATTACAGGCATAAGAATGCATTTTGTATCAATGTGGAATTTTTCCTTCATATACCTTTTTTCATGCTCATTTTAATTGTATATTATGCAGAGCATAGATCTTGACAATTACTGGTGAATATATTTAGAATCACTTGGAACTCCTTTTCATGTTCTCGTAGCTATACAAATAACACAAAAGATTTGCAACTTTTTGTGAAACATTGTTTGGAATTCAGGCCAATGTTTGTGCAGATTTCTTTCTAGCTGTGCGTATTGAGTGCATCTTAAAGGCCTTAAATTATTTCTTGAAATTAGGCTGACAGTAACCTACTTCTCAGGCTTGTGGGTGCATACGTGTGCATCTGTGCATAAGCCCGAATTATGCTCCAAGCAGGCACTTGTTCGTTTAAAGGTCAAGCCAGCAAGTTAACAAACACCCAGAGTGGTGCTCTCGCTGCCGGCACCTCACAAAGTCACTGAGAAAGGCCAGTGTTAGACAGAACCGCATTAAGCTGCGGCTTAAAAGGATTAAGTTTTAGTTCTCACAAGAAAATAGAAGAAGGAAGGTAAAAGACAAAAAAGTTAAGAAAACACTAAACATCATCAAGAACTCCGGGTCTATTATGAAGACGGAGCGGCAAAGGCATGAGGTTCTGGAGATGGCCAGGCCTTTCAGTCCGGAGTACACTCTCCATCCACTTTTAAATCCTTATTCCTGGTGTAAGGAAAAGCCCATTGTTTTCCTTTTCTGAAAGCCTCCTGAATCTAGCCAGCCTGCTTCTCTCCCTGATAATTGGGAGGCTCTTCTTTCTGATTTATGGTCTCAACTCCATTGAGTTGAAAGTGTCTTCCCTTGAAAGCCTCATTGAGTATTTTCAAGCATCGCATGACATCATGATGGGAACCACACCGAGGCCCTGGGAAATTATGTATAATTGATGGAGATGAATCAGCAAGCAATACATAGCAGTGAAAAAGTAATGGGGTGCACAGAGCTTTCAGAAATAATGGGACTTACTAGGCCTGCTTCTACTAAACCTCCTAGTATTAGAACAGAGTTTGTAAACAAGTAGATACTAAGATTAAAAATATATGGTTCTATTCCTTCAATAAACTTCTTCACTGTCTAGATATTAGTATACTAGCGTAGCAATTTTTTTTTTCCTTCAGAAATGAGCTTTGTCTAAGACAAAACATTATTCTTTATTGAGTTCAATTTCAACACTTCAGGCTTGGTCTCTGTAAATACTGTCAATATCTTGCTAAAGTTTTTTTAAAGTTATATCGATTGCCATTTGTGTGCTCTGCGTTCAAAAAATGATTGATTCAGAATATGGCGTTTTAAGATTAGTGTTAAGACTATCATAATCAAGATGCAACAAGTTGTCTCAATAAGGGAATTCGTGTAACTCTCACAATAATTGGTGTTCACAACACTGCGTGTGAAAGTGGTACAACTTAGTCCCTATGAAGGCATGTTTATTAAGGAATTTGAAGTGAGAATCACTTGCAAGGCTGTAAAGCAGAAGTAACATCCTTTCACAAAAGTGATAAGGACAAGGGTTGTCTGTAGTATGTAGTCAAGCTACTAAACAGCTTGGAAGGAAAATCAAACAATGGTATAATCATCCTTAAAATACTGAAGTTGTCCCAGTGTGAGGCAATTGACTGCAAAATGCCCCAGTTTGAGACCCATTCCCACATTCCTGTGTTTATCAAAATAACTGATTTTAAAGTACACACCCTAACTTAAAACCACCCATGTGGGACCTGGGTTCTACCTTCTGCACTTAGATTTCATGTCAATTTCAAAATGGTTGTGGCAGGAAGTACAGTCTGAGCTGCTGTTTGTTTGCAATAATAACTTCCATATCAGGGTCACAGAGTTATATCCCTCAGCTTTTCAAAAAATAAAGCCACAGGTCTTTCTTAGGATTTGGTGGGAAAGCTTTGAAAAACAAATGTACAGCATCAGTATAATCACTGCAGACAAACCTGCAGACAATGTACTGGGTACGAGTTTATTAACATACAATAGACAACTCACACACAAAACATAGAAAGGTGTTTATTCTACTATAGTACAATCAGAAATTACTTTTCAGTCAAATTTACCAATTTCATATGTACCAAGTGAGATTGCAAATCTTACCGACGTGACTTTTGTGGATAGCTTTGGTGTTCTTTTATCGCCCTTACATTATTCTTCAAGCAAGCAGTCATTCAGCCAAATCCCCCCCCCCCCCCCCACCTTCTCTTTCGTCATACAAACACAAAGAGATTGGACCCAGATTTTGTCTGATGTTAATTATCAGAGGTCTTATAAAAGACATTTCCGTCATTTTGTTGATATTGGATGGGGCCTGTATTTTTTTGGCTCAGAGCTATATGTGGCACTTTTTTTAACAAATGATCCATATGTTACAGAACACTGAGTGTTTTAGATCACAGTTGCTTACCGTTGCTCACCTTACTGCAGAAAAATCTCAATTTTCAATCTCAAATCTCACTCTCAACAAAGGACAAAATAGAATTGAAAAAACAATACAGACTGATAAAAAGCATATGTAAACAATTAAGTGGAACTGCAAACAAAAATCAATCAATGATAATGAATTATAATACTTTTATTAAAATGATAAAAGCATCACAATTTCTTCCCGTAAAGATACTATAGTTAGATGGAAGGCAACCTTCTTCTGCTGATGGATATGTAAATCATGAGTAAAAACACTTGGGATTAAAGAACATCAAGATTCGGGAAAATCCTGATAATGGAAACTACGTCTAATGCCTAGGACACAAATCCAAATTTTGAACAAAGTGCTCGAAAATGAGCCAATTAAGATGTACTTGATTTAGTCCTTTGTCTAATCACATCTGTTTGGCGACTTCACAACAGAAACACGCTCGCTTGCACGGAGATGAGTCAAGGAGCTGCAGGAAGGAGTATTAAAAACTAATAAAACAAAGCCGGTGTTGCATTAATCATCACCCTCAGCGAGGTACTGCACCAAATCCACTCCCTAATAAAATCTAATACACACAAACAAATGCTTTTTCTTTTGGTAGGATGCAATGAGAAGCAAATATAGAACCTAAATTTAGTTCCGATTTCTATGCGTCTGTTGATATTTTATCACACATCTTGGCAAGAACCGAATAGAATGGATTTTTTTCACATCATTATAAATACATAATTATGTAATAAGTATTAATTTGTTGCTTCTTGCTTGTAATACACCTCCTTTGCACTTGAACTCAATATAAAAAAAATTAAGCTGTAAATCATCCTGGATATTGGTTAATGTAGAATCCTGGATATGTAGTCAATGGTAGAATCAGAAACTAAAGATAGAAAATTACACTACAGTATAAGACAAGTTTAGTGCAAAAAAGAACAGACATTTTCCTGGACAGACATGACTCCTGCAGACACAATAACAGAGTTAAGGATAATATAAAGTAGTAGCATCATCCACCCTCCAGGAGAGACACGGCAATGTTGTTCTGTTGGGCACCCACAGTGACCAGAGGAAAAAAAAATGAATATCCAAATGCCTCTGAACCCAACACTTTCATGTGGGAAGGCTGAAGCCGAAAAGCACACAAATGGCCAACTTCTCCTAATCCCAGTGTTATCAAGTGGCCAAAATAATCAAATCCCCTGATGTCAGTACCATTCAGATCAAATCAATGTGTTTGGCTGAAAAGACAGTAAAACAATTTTTCTTGTTTTTTTTTCCTACGGTACAGCCAGATTGAGGTGCTGCCCATTAATTGATCATTCCCATGCAAAAATAAAAACATCTTAAATAGGGTGTCAAGGTAGCTACAATTTTTTCTTTATTCCTAACCTTAACCAATGAACCAGGAGCAATAAAGCAAAATCTCAGCAGGAAACCATTCAAATGTATCAGAGTAAGTTGAGGACAACAATAACTTTATGAAGGAAATGTAAAATGTATCAGGCTGTTTTAACCTTATTAACTTTTTTTGCTTTGCAATAGACTCGTCTTTGCATTTTGTTAACACAATGCTTATATCAATGCAGGTTATGTTTTTACTTTTACATATTTTAAATAAATAAAAGGAATGTAACCTAAAATGACTTGGGGTAAAGATGTTTTATCAAAAACCGGTAGCTTAAAAACAAGGAAAGGGAGGATATGTGATACTATTTAATGTACTGTATCTACATGCTCCAACTATTTGATATGTGATACTATTTAATGTACTGTATCTAATAGTCCCCAACTTCTGTACCTTTTTTTTTTAAACTTTCCCAACATTACACAGGAGGAACACAATTGTATGATTAACACATAAAATAGAACTTTGACCCAAATTCCACAACCTGCACTACGAGCAAAGCAGGGATACAGTCATTAAGCTAGGCACACCCCTCAGTATTCTTTCCCAGGAGCTTAAATTAACTCTAAGCGAGCAATGTTCATATACAGCATTTTCATGACAAGCACAAGGCATTTATGATAGAAAATCCTGACAATCGGCCAAAGATCTGATGACATCGTCATCAGTGTGCAATTTCAAGTGTTAACATTAACCAAGATAAGTTAAAACAAGGTGCGACAAATCCAAACGTACTAGGGCAGCCTCCAGGTCTGCACACACTCGTCTCACAATGGCAACAAGAAGAGGAAAGTTTCATTTTTTACCTTTTTAGGCCAAAACCAGCAAACAAAAAGTCAGCACAAGGCAAACAGACCCTGTTTTTGAGCAAACATGAACTTAATTACATCCATGTGAATATGTGCATTCCTAAACCCTTTACCAGCTATCTAATAATTACTTAATTAATCCCCACTGTGGGTATTTAAAAGGAGTTTAGAGGCTATGTAGTAGCCTTTACTAGTAGGTAAGTGGTAATTACTACAACTTTACCACAATTGGCCAGCCACACAAGGTTATAGGGCATTTGACATGAAAGAGTCATATCATTTATATATTTGTAAATACTGAAGCTGATTGCACAGACAAAGCAATCTTGGCTAACAGCACCCAGTACAAAACACTGAGTGGTGTTCTTCTGCACTTTGTTTATCAAAGTCGCCCCATCATTTACAGCTGTGTTGTTTTTTTCCAAAGAGGCAGGAAATACAGGCCATTTTAAACTATTTAACTAAAGCACGAGACTTTATTGTGATGGTCTTAACTTGGAAGTACAGTAGTTATGAAATGTGAAAAAAATGAGGTGAGATTGGTTGCTATTAGTTGACAAGATGAATTCCTTATGTTAATATATGTCACTCTTGTTCTACTGGGCTGGCTCAGTTATGTAGATATGGAGAATGGTACACAAAAACGTACAGGAATTTCAAAAGAAAACATGCAAATCTAGGCCAGTTCTGAGTTTTATATAAACTTAAATAGATATTTAATACTTAAATAAATATTTATATAAAGCCTTAAATAAAAAATAAACTATTAAAATGAGAATGAAAATTTAACAATAACATTTAGAAAAATAGTACCCCCATGACATGAATCATGTTGTTTCTGAAAGTAGGCTATTACAATTCAAATTTCCTCCTTTCAGTGAACAGTTTGAAGATGTGTTTCCAAACCCCAAGGCACAGTTTCTATTGCCTGTCAATTCAGAAACACCAAAATGTTTTTAACAGCAATACAATTAAATGTCTAAAACATTCTCTATTACTCTGAAAAGTTTTTGCCAAGACCGTTATGTTCTTCATTGTGGTACTGTATGTAATAATTATAGTTTATAGCAAGTAAAGGTTTATCCCATGTTGAAAAGAGAAGAAAAGAAACAAAGTATTGGCAGACACACGGAGGAGTCTCCACACTGAAACACTGTGTTTTTCTTCTCTTTTCAGCATGGAATAAACCTTTACTTGTTCCTTTGCAGCCTACTTACACTGACGCAGCTCCCTACTTGAAATAATTACAATTAACAGCATTTGGATATAGTTATTCATCCTAAAGCATCCCAAAGCACTTTTACTATATGAAAGAAACCACTTTACCCACCACTGAAGTGCAGTCTTACCCACATACTTGGTAATTCCAGGGTATTCCAATCGCCTGCAGCCACACTACACAAAACTACTATGCAGTTTAAATTAAGGAGATTGTTCAAGGAGAGTGTAATTTAGCCAAGACACAGGGGATAACAGCCTTACCCTTGAAATGCCATGGGATTAATTAATCACAGTTGTGAGAAAAATGCTATTAATTTGTGTAAACCTGTCCAACAACCATGAAGAATTTAAGCATCACAAGAAAGGTTTTACAAAGGGCAAAATAAATATTACATTTCTGTACCATAAATCTCTTACATTACAAAATCCTTTCCAAATCAAACAGTAATAATAACAAGTTTAATTATTTTGCAATGCCTCACACATTGAAACACAGTACATATTCTAGGACATTGAGACAAAAAGAAGCCATTGCAAACTTACAAATCTTACCAGAATTGTGAAATGGTTAATAGCAGCTTACCAATGGTTACAATTTCAGCAACATTGCTTCCTGCAAATCCAGATTTTTTTTATACGTACATTTACTTTAAGTACTCTATGTTATGGAAAAAGGCCAATGCAGTCTGAAAACAGTTGTAGATGTTGCTATATGACTCACCTTTTCAGCATATTTTACATGGACAAATCTTTTAACTCTTAAAACATTCTGGCAAAACCCATATACTATAATAATTCTAAAGATGTCAAACAGAGCATAAACATATTTCGCTCTGCATTCACATATATACAACAGAAAATAATATATGGGTCAAAAGAAAAACAATAATAAGGGTTATACAGAGAGAACAAAGACAACTTGTAAAAACAGTATTTATCAGCTGGTGGAAAGGTTTTTTTTTTCTCTTTTGAGAACTACAGGAGTGTTAAGCAGATGTTTAGGAAAAAAGCCTTCAACTTGTCAAAAACATATTCACAGCATCTCAGATCACACCACTCTATCCAGAGGTGATGACAGTTTTATACTACTAATATTGCCGAAGCAGAAATAGCGCCAGTGGCTAATACCATATTGGAATATATCTAGGATGAAATTACCTTTGTCTTATACATAAAAAACATTTTTGTCAATGTCGTATGAAATGAAATCTCAAAAACCTACAGTTTGGTTAGGATGCAAATTTAGGTAGCGCATTAGCTTTTGCCCAAAATCAATATGTAACATTTTAACTTTGTGCAGTAGGGCAGTTTTTATTTACAGTTGAGGATTTTGAACAATCACTTTATTATCATTTTATTAGACCATGTGACATACACCTGTCTTATTAGGGCACCGTGTCTCTTCTGCATAAATGCTTACATTTCTTCCACTATTCATTAATCTGGGCAAGTTACCTGCTTCAAGGAGTATCACCTCATCATTTCATTGCTCTTGACTTAAGATGAACATGACATCACCTCAAATCTAAGCACTTATTTCACAAGACATTACCAATTCCAAGTAAACCTGATTGCAAAATTTCAGTTGCAATGTAACCAAGGTTTTGCTTTGTGAAAACTAAATGTAAATAAAAAGCAGTATGCACTTCCACTCATGCTTGAGGCTATAATGGTGTAGTCCGGGCTTCCTTCACTCTGTAATTATCACACCGTTGTTGTTGGACTGCTGCGGCACCTGTAAGGCAATGGCATGCAAGCTGCTTTTCCCCTTTAATCTTTAAAATGAGAAGCTTTGGGCCTAATGCAGCCAGAGTGTTTGGCTCCTCTAAAATTGAAAGATATTGTCAATTTAAAAAGGAAAGGCCCAATTATACAAAGGCAATGGAAAAACAGCTTCATACCTGTAACATACAGTAAAAGGTGACAGAGAAATGTAGATTGAGGTCACAGATAGCAAAAGCTGCTAATACTCTCCCTCACACACACACAGCCAGAACTTAATTCAACAAATGAAGAGTAGGTGCCTTTAACAGAATGTTCTTTATTGTTAGCAAACATTTTGACCACTGCAGGTCTTTATTCTATCTAGATCATGTTACTTCACAAGTCAATTTGGATGGAATGGATTGTTTCAGAGACTCCGAGCACAACCTAACCTGCACAATGAAACATGCATGCATTTTATTAATGTAATATTAAAGACACTTCATTGCGGGAGCAAAACTTCCAATTACAGAAGAGAAGAAACTTCACAAATGGAAAACACACAACGTTACAGAATGCACGATAATAAAGTGAAAGAATTTGAATGCGTACACAGCTAAGACTTAAAGTGACATACCCGAAGTACCTAAATTAACTGTACTGGAGATACACTTCAATTGCACCGGCTCACACTTTCTTAAAAGGGTTGGCTATGTTAATAATTATCAAGGGACAAAAAAGCAGGAGAAGGTCTGGTTCTGTATAAGTTAACTTTTTTAAGTCTAACAATGTTGTTATCCTGTCCATTATCCTGACTTATGCACTAATACCACTGCTACTGTAAGTACTACTACTACTACAAATGGCAGAAAAGTCATGGGCAGCGTTAACATTAAACACCATTCAAGCCTGGGAATGTAGTTACACCAACTAAATACAAGACCACAAAACCAGCAATCCAGAAGAAAAAAAATCAGATTCACATTTGATAACCACAATAGTCATATTCCTGTTCCTATGGAGATGCAGTAGAAGGTTTCACATTTTTTGTGACAAGGAATGGACAGAGGTCATATTGGAGTTTCAGTGTAATACATTGTATCTACAAATTAATATATATATTTATGTTGTAAACTCCCTTACAGTATCATTATTTTTAAATAAAAAACATTTATAAATCACGTACATATGTATAAAGAAACTAATAAATAAAAATGTACACAACATTACAATACACAAAACTCTTACTCCATCATATACATAATTCCATCAATCAATACTGTAGGAAATTAGAGGCTCACTATCCACTGTGTTTGTACTATTAAGATGTCTGGCCATTTTTAGATAAGGTAAATACACTGCTTATTGTAAGTATATTACTAGAATATTTGATCTTTTAGCTTTTCTTTTTTTCTTAGTCAATACAGTCTTTCAAAATGCATTTTGCCATTTGTTTTTCTTGCATTCTCTTCTCTTCACTCTTTGAGAGTGAATGTCCGATATATTTTGAAGAATTCTCTCTGATGACGGCAACAAATTCTTTATATGTCTGGAACGCAATGTATCACATATAACAGAACCAAGGATTCCAAAATGACATGTAGCAAAAGAAACATGCACTTATTACCACACTGATCAAGAACACAGATCATTTCCTCTACATTGCAAAAAGAAATCCCAAAAGCTCAAAGGACGTGTTTTTTCAGACAGAGAGACAAGATAGGAGAAATACAATATTGGCAGTCTACAAACACTGGACTGTACTTAAAATGCAGTCAAACAGTGGCAGTGAGATTATTAAAGTGCAGTATTTGTCTTTTCAGAAACATGGTGTACCATTTAAGCCACAGGTCCTCAAAACAATTAGCAAATATATAAATATATGAAATTCTGCACATTTGTTCTATTGCACATAGTGGCAAAACTTTGGTACAACTGGTAAAAGCTGAGCTCAATCTAAAACATGATCATGTTACACTGTCATAAACCGCAGCTTAAACTAGAAGGGTACGCTAAAGCAGCAAGATGCAAAGGCAAGAAAGCACAAAACATGCACACACATTGATAAGTGTGGCAAAGCAGTGACAGGAAAGCATGTTTACAAAAGCTGAAAAAAAGCAGATTCACAGATCAAGCATGGGGTGATGAACAGTGCAAAAACACACTGCAAACTTCCGTGAGACTTACAAACACCAGCTCTCTGTTAGTTCACAGCCAGGCCTTATCAGCATTGCAGACTTCAGTAAATTCTACTATTTCCACAAATGAGGAAATAAAAAAAACAGAAGGGATTATAATTGTGTCATATACATCTGAAAGTAGTTTGACTTAAGTTAGAGAGCAGGATAGGGGTGCTTTTCACAAAATCAGATCCGGTACATAGAGAACTTTAGAATCCAAGAGGTATTCAACAAAACACGAAACAGGTGGCTTTGTAATCAAAGCTCATAAGGACATGTGTATGTGTTGGAAACTGAACACACTAATCTAAATTCAATCCAGATCCAAATTACTTCAGACTGACAGCTCCAGAGGGGTCTTGTGCAACAACAATGAGACACCAGAACTTTAATCCAAACGCAGAAGGTGAAGGTGGGGACATGATTGTAAACACCACGCTGGTAAACACAGTTCCTGCATTGTTTTACTAGTGTTTGAATATTCTCACACTGCCGATTTGTCCATGTTCCTAGAAAGGTGGCTGAGGAGACATTTCTGAAAGTCCTGATCTGACGCCTCTGGAACCAGAAACTCCAGCAGGAGATCCCAGACACAGTAAACCAGATGCCTGCACAGAAATAGAAGATATGTCAATCAATACGCCCATGGCTAAGGACCATCGCACAAACACTTCCAACTTCAAAGGCACTTCTGTACACTGAAGGACAGCAATTGCTCAAGTTACACAATAAACCCATCTTCCCCAGAAGTTACAGGATCTATTAAAATTCACTTCTGGCAAACCTCTGAGTTCAAATGTGTTGACTGTGCTTGCCATTCTCTAATACTGCACGTACAAACACCAAGTTACTGCTTTAAAGCGCAATGTATAAAAAGGCAAAACCTCTATTTTTTATCGGAGCGGAGCGGTTGCACAGTGGCTAAGGATCTGCGCCTGTGGCTGGAAGGTTAGGGGTTCAAATCCCGCAGCCGGCAGAGGAATCCTACTCCGTTGGGCCCCTGAGCAAGGCCCTTAAGTCCAACTGCTCCAGGGGCGCTGTACGAGGGCTGACCCTGCGCTCTGACCCCAAACTTCTCTCCCTGTCTGTGTGTCTCATGGAGAGCAAGCTGGGGTATGAGAAAAGATGAATTCCTAATGCAAGAAATTGTATATGGCCAATAAAGTGATCTTATCTCATCTCTTATTATCTTATCTGTGTGTCAATACTTTAAAAAAGAAATGAGAATGTAATATGTTCCCAAAAATATTAAATAAACCAGAAATGCAATATGATAACATCTTTTCCTTAAATTATTCACTTTAAGCAAATGAGCTTGCCAATGTAGTCCAGAGCCAAATGTGGCAAATAGAAACAAACAAATAACAACAATAATTTATATTGTTTTTTTTCTTAGGGCAACAGCTGGAACAAACAGGATGTGACAAGGACTGATTTTCAAAGAACATACAAACCAAAGGCCACACAACGTGGTCAGACAAGAGATTCGATCTTTCATCAATCAGGAACCTCTGTGTGTGTGACACACGCAGCCCACACAGGCAGCATGCAAGGTCACTGTACCAAGAGCCTGGGATCCCACTGCGTGAGACTTAGGAAGCAACACCACCAACAAGATAAACGGACAGAACCTTTCCTATGTGCTTATATATGTCTTGATAATAGTCTCATTTTACAATCATTTGTCAAAGACTCAAGTGTGATTACATTATGATGTCAATGCTTTACCAGTTCAAGCACAAATATATTCAGCAATTCTGAACATTCCTCCTTCAGGTCAGACCTGATGTCCTTGTCTTTGTTTCAAAAAGAAACAACTGCCCCATATGGGGTTCTCAGTTTTGAAATGTTTTCCAAGGTAAGCAGTAAAGGCAATTTGTATGTAATGTTAAGATTGCTCTTGAATTGTAACATAATGTCAGGATTATATGAAATCAAGTGTATTCTTGCTTTCTGATAAGTAAAAATTAACACATGGGTATATTTTGAGCATAGTACGGAAACATCTGAGAACAGAACAATGTGCTGTGCACTTTCCTCATAGCACTTATGGTTATTTTCGTGAATTAACACTAATCACATTCCAGTTGAAACCTGTTCATAGAGGATCACTTTGGGTTCTCAGCATAAAAACCTTTTAGCTTTTAACAAAAGAAGAATGATGACCATAGATGTGAAATTCAACCCCTTTGGTGAATCACACATTTTAAATTGTTTCTCAGTTCCTGTTTGTCACAAATTATAAGTTTGTGTGAGATCTGCATAAACAATTTTATGTTTTTGATGCTTTAGACCTATGACAGAGTTAATTTGCCCAGGTGAAAACAACATGTAGAATTAAAATTGTCTAGCTATTTCAAACGTGCCCATTTTCCATCACCCAACAGAAACATGAACTATGAACAGGTCAAAGACAAGAATTCAATAGAACTAATCTCGGTAAGAGAATTCTCATAAGCAGACTGGTGTTTAACATACAGCTGGGTGACAAAAAATGGGAACATCTGGCTAATAAAGGACACTAATACTGAAAACAAAGGCTTCCACAGATGTGGGGTTCATGCGTTAATTAAGCAAACAACATCCCAGTATGCTTAGTGTATGGAGAACTGTATGGAGAGACTCCAGGGACTTTGAAAATGGGGTGATGGTTGAGTTGCGTTTGGCAGGAGTTTCAGTGATCAGGAAATGTTAGCTGGGTAGGTGAATCATCTTTCATCACAGTCTTGACAAACAGATGAGTACGTGTGTGGTACCTGCCTAAAGAACCTGACATCCTCGAGTGCGCTGATTGTTTCTGTGGGGCACATATTCCTAGTGTGGTTTAAGTGCGCTTATTTCCATAGAAAGCAAGGTCAGTGCTAATCACCGCTTCATGGTCCTGAGTGATTATCTTCACCCCACATTGCAGCATTTCTTTCCTGCTTTGAGTGGTGTCTCCAAGGATGACAATGGCAACATCCCCCAAGAATGTGTGGGAACCCCGTGGTTTGATGAGAGTGACAGTAATGTCATCCTTATGTCGTGGTCTTCCCAGTCACCAGGTCTGGAGGCAACCGAGCATTTATGGGATATTCTGGAACAACACCCGAGAAAGCTTCTCCCATCTCCATTAGCCTGAGTTTTTGGCTTTCCTCATGAAAAAAGTGTGCCATAACCCTCCTACAATGCCAGACACTGGTACACTATACAGTACGTCACAGTGCATACTGGCCATACTGGCCTTACGTGATGGCCCAACTCCCCATTAAATGACTTTAATTCCATCTTTTAGTCCACTACTTGCAAATCTTTGCTAGCAGCAGGGAATCATAGGCAGTGCAGCGAATATTATACTACCACCCATTAACTAACAATTAAATATTTTGCAACACCTTATTAATCACTTCATCAGTACAGCTGGAGTAAAAAAAACACAACAAAAATAAAATAATAAAAGGTTTTTTGGGCTTGGAATAGTCGTTGACTAAGTGGTGTAGTGTGGGTATGTGTGGCAGGCGTCTGGAAAATGTGTCTCCCACCTGTTAATGTAGGGATCCTGCAGCGACTCCAAAACCACTTTCCAGCTCAGTTTGTATTTCTCAGAACCCAGCATATCTGCAGACAAGACAGAGAGCAGCATGAGCAACTGGACACCTTATCCACTCTACGTGCCCTCATTAAATGTTGTAATTTTCCATTAGGGCCCCGGTTATGAACTCTACTTACAGTAGCTGCATTTAATTGTAACACAACAAAAATTTGCAGGATACCTTATTGCAAAGATTTACACCCACCCTACAAAGAAGAAAAGAAGAAACACAACATATCAGCTGTGGAGCCTGAGCCCCTAACACCTGAAGGCGGCTCAAGATCCGATACAAATTGTTGTGTTTTGTTCTTCTACTTCTCAGTAGATGTAACGTGACTTCTTCCTTTGCAGCCAACACGTCCTGATGGGGTCTCCTATCATACCATTTTGCAAGGGTGGAATAAACAATAAAAATGACTGCAAAACCTGCAGACTGACATAGTGATATCATATGGGATGTGTGTATCAGGGAGTCAGTTGCTCCAAGGTTCCTACAGCTGTGGTTGCTGAGCAACAGATATCTCTCAGCAACACGAGCTCCGCCCCCCCGACAAACACACCCCATATTATATCTCAATATTATGTCAAAATAAGCATTAAAGTAGACCTCCTAATGATCACCATGTAAGGAATTTCTTTAGTATTTTCCAGTGAGCATCATAAAATACTCAACACATCTTTGCAGACTTCATCAATATAATGTCCAGTGTACAAATCAACCGCATCTGTATATTCTACATTTGTTTTAAAAGAAAGAATGGAGGCAAAAGTTAACTCAAAACCTTTCTGTTTCCCTTTTGCGTCCACTTTGAATCTGATGCATTATTTAGGTGAACATTTCAGTCTGGACTCATTTCAGACCTCCCTCTGTTGTTTCTGAATCTATCAGAAGCTCCAATTTGACTGACCTATTGATCTCTTTACATGACAGTAATGCTATGCAATACACTGAATGGGCAAAGCAGTTTAAGATAGCCATGTGGGTGGCCATTGGAGATAAATGAACCTGGATGAACCAAATGACATCGAACACCTCACTTTCAACATATGCAACAAAGCAGTGGGAAATTCTAGCAGCTTTTAAACGGAAAAATGCTAGCCTGACATTTTTCTACATCTAGTCGAGAGATTCTACACAATTTAAGGAAAGACACAAAACAGTAGCCTAAGACAAATTCCACCGTAAGAATAAAACAAAAGATTGGCCTGACAAACCAAACTGAGCTTGAACAGGAAAATAAGCACACTCCCCAGATGAATGCACTCACCAGGCAGGAGACTCATGAGGCACTGAAGAGACTCCTTCTTCGCCTCCTCCTTCTGCTCTGCGGTGCGGACAGGTCTGGGCCTGACTGGCAGGCAGCCCCCAGGCCAGATAGCTTCCTGCAGAAGTCGGAGGTAGATCACCCAGTACTGGGTGCAGGTGAAGTTGGTGAAATGTACATCCAGCCACCTAAAGACCGCATCAAACAAACAGAAGATGAGAAAAATGAAAGGGCAAATTTATTTCCCCCAGAAATAAAAAAAAGTTTACTAATATTAATATCAAAAGTCATTCACACAATTGTTACACCTTAGCTGTTCCATAAATGCCAGTTAGAAAGAATGCACATCGACAATAAAGAACTGTGAGAATATGTTTATGTATTACACTTGTTTTATTACTGGTATTGATATTATTCCTTACATTACTTCACAGGGAAGATATGTAACAGTTTGCTTATAAAATGGTAAATTTGACTTCAGATTATAGACAGTTCGGAATACTTTTAAACCACTTTGAGGTGATTACCAAGAAGTTCTCTAAAAGTTAAAAGAAAAGGTACAGGCTTTCCTTTCAAGAAAATTGTGAAATGTTCCAAAGACATAATTTAAAATAAGGATTGGAGAAGTCAAAGTGAAATACTGCTTGTTTGCGCAGTACCTAACAACTTCAAAATTCAGAAAAAATGAATTATAAAGTGCACCTAGTGAAAACAAAGTGACACTGAACGTTGACATATAACGTTAAGTGGCACTAGAAATGCTCAGTTTCTGATCTGATACCTCACAACCTTGGGGAATGTCTGATTTGATCCCTGACAGTTTCCTAATTTAACAGAGGTTATGCATTGGAATCTGAAGGCTGTCAAAACGAGCGTCACAAAACAGCTCTGCAGGATATTCCTGCCGTTCCAGGGTACCCTGTCTGCTTTTAACATTTCAAGCTGTGCCAAGAACATTAAAGCCTCTAAATGGAAGAAAGCATGCACTTATCATCACATGTCAAAATCCATCCCAGAGATCCAAAAACATGTCTGAAAAATAATTTAGAACAGGGAAATAAACCATTGAAAATGTTAATTAAATGTTGATCTTGGATTATAATCTACTATACAGGCATTTGGTGAGCTATTTGTCAACTGTAGCATTACATCTTCAAAGATTTTTGGAAAGCATAAGCACACAGTTTCTTGTTCCTTACTTGCTGCTGCACTAAAGCCAATTCATAGCTATTGCAAATTCAAAAGTCCAATTTCTAACTTGAAATTCACAAATTCAAGTAGACAAGGCATTATTATTGGTTCCTGTTATTGCTTGCTTCAATGTCGAATTTAACCAAAAGCTGACTTTTAAAAAAAAATTATCCTCGCAAAAGTACATTCCTGTATAAATTCACACACAGATTGCGGTGACTATTTAAAGCATGATGGGAAAGCTTTGGAATTCTCCTGCTAGACCACTACTGGAACTGCACAGCTACATCAGGTTTCCAGTAAGTACGTGGGGAACTTTCACTGGGCTGCACTGTTCTGGATTACACTGAAACGGTTGTGACAGGAGAGTGTGAACTCCTGTGGATGTCACAAAGATATCAACAGGAGGTGTTAATGGTGCCCTCATATGCACTCAGTGTGTGTGTGTGCGTGCGTGCGTAACTGCACAGTATAGAGGCATTTAAGCACAGCCTGCATGTGAGATGGACAAGAGATGATCAACACCACTGACAACTGTGAATCTGCTGAATGCAACCGTCCTGTAAACTATATTAAGAGCAAATGTTTCAAATATGACCCACACAGAGCCTCTAAAATCCAATGTCACCATCATGACACAGATCTTTCTTTAGAACAGCAAAGATCTAGCTGGCTTGCAACTCTTTCTTTAGGACAGCGAATAATGGCTAATATACCGTAAAACAGAGTTGTAACATTAACATCATATTTTTGGATTAAGTGTTGCATATTCCATTTTTAAAACTGGCATTACCGTATTTAGAGCAATATCAGAATATAAATAAGCTGGTTAAAACAATGCTGTTCAGCAGCATTGCCACCTTGTACCCTTATTAGATCTTGGAAGCTAAAGAAGGCCAGGCCCTGTTCAATACTGAGAAGGGAGACTTCCAAGGAAAATCATGTTACAGGTGGCGCTGGTGGACCAGCAGGCGGCGCTCTTCCCTTCATACTTGTTTTAGGTCCCTTTTCAGGCCATCAAGGCTCATGGGGGAACTCCACTGAGGTGGAGGTGATGTGGTCAGCATCACACTCCGGCCGACCTATTACCCCTAGAAGGATTAACCCCCGGTACTCACTTGGAAAGCAGGCTGAGTGGACCTGGGAGCCGCCTGGAAGGAATTAAAGGAAGCTACATCGCTTGTCCCTACCCGGGATTGAACCCGGGATCTTTCAGTCAGGAGCTAGATGCCCCTGCCATCTGAGCTACCACAGCTCCCTTCCCTTCAGACTAGAATTTCTCAAAAAGATGTCCAAGTATAGTGACTGGAGACAGGGCACTGTAGATGTTACTGACGTCCTGACTGAAGATAAAACATTTCAAAGCTTTAGGGGTTTTATCTTTGAAGTTCGACCACGATTTCCACTCTGCAATCGAGTCCCCCGTTAATTCAGTGGTTGAAGAAATGTATCACTTCTATCGACCTGATCTACAGTGTTGAAGAGCTGCTGGTAAGCAATGGCTCCACCCAAGTGGATGGGTCCACCACCCATTTAAAGCTATTATTGTTAACTATTGGCAGTTTTTAATTATTTTAACTTTGAGGTAAAAAAATGCTAAATATTCAAGAAGTTATTACTTTATTAGTTATTAAAATTAAAGACTTAAGAAAGTAAAGTTCCTTCTCAAGCCTTGAGGCTCACCCAGTCAGAGCTTTCTTTGTTCCAAGATTCTGTGGTGCTAAGCAGACCAAACGTATGATTTGTGCAAAACCTTATTATGCCATAACAAGGATATACGTCATTCTGTTAGTCAGCTTTACTTAGGAGAGCAGTCACAAAGAATACACAATGTTCAACAAAGATAAAGTAGGATAACCGTACATTTTGAGATATTACAGGAAGCTTCATTAACAGTTTTTATCAGTCTTTGATTTCTTTTGAAATGAACAGCCCAGAGATGTTCTTCAAAGGAAAATAATCCACATTTGTAATGTAACCACATTATTATTAAGTAACCACATTATTATAAGTACATCCAATTTGCACAAAAAAATTGTAACTGGTGTTGTAATCTCAATCTCAGAGTTAAAAAAAGAGTAACTGGTGTTGTAATCTCAATCTCAGAGTTAAAAAAAGAGTATTTATATGCCAACTATATTTCTGTTAACTATTGACGTCTTTTGGTGTTAAATGTAGCTGCTTGAGGGTTTTTTCTCTATTATTTTTAACCAGTACTATATTTACATTATATATACTTGCATAAGCAAGATTACATAGGATTTTAGATTCCAAACATGTCATATTTGATAGAAGCTAGACAAAACCTAACAACATGAAAATAACATATTGCAGATGTCGCTACACAATCCCTAAATTCCACAAAAATGATTTAAGAGAAAACACGTATTCTTCAAACACATTTCCTGATTGTTCTGCCCATTTTGGATTATCTAATCAAATTAGATAGTTCGCTTGTTTTGTCTTCTTGTTCAATGAGATCAACTTTGAGGTTAGTGCATGTGGTGTAATGTCTGCCATGTAACTTTTGTTTTTTCTTAAAATCTTTCATAAAACCATTTTCCAAAAAACAAAAGACAAAGCCAGTCATTGGCATTCCCTTGTCTGTATTTACCAACAGTCTGGAAGTGAAAAATGAGCGCATAATTACAATAGGAAAGGAATCTCCTCTGCAGAGTTTGCATGTTTTTAGAGAAATTGCTAAATAAAAGTAAACTTACAGTACATTAACAAAGTAATAGAAAAGGATTTACATGATACAACTTGTGCTTTGTATAGTATATACCATATTATTTAATATGTTAACAAACTGTTTTTTTACATTAATAAGGTGGGGTATAGGTACCCTCTACATTTTACAATAAATCTATCAGTAGTCAGGAGATTAAAACAATAATCACATGGTCTTAGATCTCAAAAGTACCTACACAAAGTACTGATGGTTTTACATTGTGTGGTTAACAGGCTACAAATATCAGAAAAAACAATTTGGAATCTTGATCCGTAAGAAATACACCTGTTTTGATGGTTATTCCTACCTACGCAACAGAAATGAGCTATGACCCATTCAAGCTTTGTTGGTCTTTTTTTGGAATTGAGAGTTTTTTTTAGCCACTGCTCAGAACTGTTAAACCACTCAGAGTATGTACTGTGATGTGTGCCCATTCATCACTGTGTTTGAGCAGGAGAGAACTGTTTAAATCACTATAATGCAATACTGCTCACACATGGGACACAAATCGGGTCCCCTCATGCCCACCCCCCAAACGTCTAATACATAAGATATTCTGAGCATTTTGTCTGATTTTACATCCTTGTGTCATGTGTTCTATGTCTACAGAGAAGTAGTGCTTCTCTTAGTGAACTTCTAAGTGCAACTTGCTACACTGCATAGGTTAAGAGCTATGGGCTGGACCGGAAACAATTTGTCATCCTTAGTCCAACCTATAGCAATCCCTTGCAACAGCAACTATCTTTTCTTTATTACATATAAAAGGGTTCAGATCAACACAGAATAATTTAGGGTTCAAATCATAGGTTTATTCCAGGCTGAAAAGCAAAGAAAGAAAACACGTTTTGGCTATGGAGCCTTCTTCGGGTGTCAGGATTTTACATCTTCCACAGCTGAAACGTTGCTGTCTTCTCTTTTCAGCATGGAATAAACCTATGACTTGCTCCTTTGCAGCCTACGCATGCTGACACAGCTCCCCACCTGAACTACGTCAACAAAATTTAGGGTTCTTTTCAGATATGAGCAGTGCATTCAGTTTCAGGGGTTTGAAAATAAACATGGATATCTCTTACTAGTAAATCATCTTCAAAAACCTTACAATACAGTTCTTTTTCACTTTCTACACTGGGGTGTAATGGGCAAAATTCTGATATTTGTATGACGATGTGTTGTGATCTTTGTAATATGATTACTGGCTGTTTTCCTTCGCATATAAGAGTATGAAAAATATTCACACTATTTTCTGAATGCCATTGCTAATACCTAGACATAGTTTTCTATGGAGCATATGGTTTCTATGCACTAACCATAGCAGAATCAAGGTGTAACTGTAACTACGTGCAAGTTTTATTATTTTCTTTATTTTTACTGATGCAAATATACATTATAGGTCTTTACACATTGTATCAGATATTGAAAATATCAACATTTTAACAGAAAGATGTATTTTTAATACGAAATTCCAGACTGTTTTGCTATAAAAGCAGGTAGCAAAATCCTCCAGAATATAAATTGTTAGGATACTAACCACAATCATTAATAATGATACAAATTCTGTGTATTGTTGTATCTATTGTTTTAGTGTAACACCATAATACATGGGTCAGCCTTAATAACTGCCATCATGATCATTTCATTTTTAATTTGGTAACTTATATTTGATTTCACATGCATTCTGTTTTCCACTTGGAAAAGAATGAACAGGACCTTTAAAGGGCTCACGAGGGAAAACAGGAACTGTGCCAAAAACACAAGAGAGAAATTTTTAAAAATCTGTGTAGCTTTATGTCTACCTCTGTACTTCTAGGACTCCACAACTGAAGAAGCAGACTACACACAGAGGCTCTAGAAAAGGAAACAGCACTATATAGGAACAGGAAACAAAGTTTAAAAACTGTAGCATAGTTTAAAAATATGTTGACAAGAAATGTCTGATTTTCAGAACTGGAATTTATCTCATTACTACATTTTTGCACCTTGGCCATTTCAAAAAACCTGGATGGCTTTCCTGAAAGCATAAACTGCTTGAAAAGCTTACCTTTTGTAATTCTATTCATTCTTACAGAATTATTTCTTGTTATTCTGTTTATTGAATCCACATGTTCCCTTTGAGTTGCTTGATATCAGCTGCCAGGTTACCATGTGTTTGAATAATCTGTGCATAAACTGTGAGGTTTAAGGATGTCCAGTTCTAGACATTCCCAGTTACATTTGCTTGGTCCATTCCAAGAACCCTACTGTCCAGTTCCAACTTCTATCCCGTAATCATGCCAACTCAAGGGGTTAAAAACCAAAATGAAAAAAGAGGCCTCTCCATACTCACAACATGTGACCAATATTGTGCAACAAAGAGCAAACTTTATGGAAAAAAAATTGAGAGTAATTGCAGATCTCCGAGAGACATGAATGTTTTAAATGCTTGGCAGTAAAACACTTCAGTTTACCGTCAGCCGGTAAGGATCAAAACCCGGTACCACAATTAACAGATACAAAGCAGCACTGTCATACACATGAGAAGTTACTGTGATGTGAATCTGCAATTCTCCATTAATGCCTGCTGCCAGGCAAAAACCGACTCATGGGCGGAGCGGTGGCTCTGTGGCTAAGGATCTACGCCTGTGGCTGGAAATTTGCTGGTTCAAATCCCGCAGCCAGCAGAGGAATCCTACTCCGTTGGGCCCCAGAGCAAGGCCCTTAACCCCAACTGCTCCGGGGGTGCTGTAAAATGGCTGACCCTGCGCTCTGACCCCAAGCTTCTCTCTCCCTGTCTGTGTGTCTGTGTCTCATGGAGAGCAAGCTGGGGTATGCACAAAGACAAATTCCTAATGCAAAAAATTATATAGGGCTAATAAAGTGATGTTATGTTATGTTATATTGCCTGAACTTACATTTAGGATCCCTAAATGTGCCACTGTGTAGCCTTTTCATCATTTATGAGATACAACAAACATTTCAGAACTTCAAATCCAAAGGGAGAAATAATAAATGAGAACAATGAACTAGCACCAAGCAACTGTATTCATCATGCTATGTTTTACTTACAGTATCTAAGTAAATCAACTTCAACAACTTGCTTAAAAATGTTCCACACACCTCAGACCCTCTGGAGTAATAAAGTGCCTCCTTTCTAGTGTCTTAAGGAGACTCACATTCTGCTTTTTCTCACAACAATTCAAATTCTACTTTTTCCAGTCCTAGTTTCTGCATTGGTCTTAAAGAAGCATTGGATTATGATTAATAAAGGAAAGTACGTGCCAGAGAGTTCTTTTCTTGTGTTTGTTTCAAATGTCATACTTCTTGGTTCTAAATAGGATGTAACAGTCAAAATTCTTTCACACCAGGTTCTGAATTATTTACAGTATTATTACATATGTTTAAATATATGTAAATACATAGATGATGGGTGCTTGTTTGTCACATTTTATTTACAAGAATAAAGTAAAGGTACCTTAAATTTTATATTCTCCAGATCAAAAGCCTCTGGAAATAGTGTTCTTGACTGTCTTTTTTATATTTTTAGACCTTTATACAAATATGATACGGTATATTGTAATAGTTCTACTTTAAATAGATGAAGACGTTTTTGCTGGTTCAAACCATTTAAATTATCTATTTAAGTAAAAAACTAAGTTTAATAATTGTATAACATCAAATATGGGCATTTAATACGCATATTGCTCAAGACTAGTGGTGCAATATTAAAATGTTTTTACTCTAACGATTTCACCTTCATCAAACGTAGCATAAAGTTTAATAAATTCTAACACAACCCAAGTAAACACAGCTACAGAGTACAGCTAATGCACGATGATGGAAAAACAACATGTAAATCAACAGTCGTACATTTTATTCCTCTGCTGGCGTTGACACAAATTATAAAGCTTAGCACATGCAGACTGGCATGAATTCTGACAGGGATACAGTGCATTTACAGGGAATACAGTTTTCAATATTTTAAGGATGGAAATAAAAGGTGTTACTATGTGTTATTTAAAGCCAGCAAAGCTTAAACAGCCATTTTCAGCTGTGAAAAGAAGCTATGATTTTTCTGACTTCAAAAAATATAAACATGATAACTATATTCCATTTGGATTAAATCCTAATTGGCATCTGAAATTTACTTGGAAAATATTATGTTGCCAAAAGAATGAAGTAGGAGAGGCAGGAGGGACCCTACACAACTTCAGACACGAAGAGGCTGCCAAAGAATTCTCTCTCGAATACTGCAGAGAAAACACATTTCTAGGTATGAGAGCGACAGATAATAACATTACAAATCATCAGTAAAGAAAACCTACTTAGGTCCCACTGCCAGTTTATTTGTTCCTTTCATTTTAATCTTGTTTAGCAGTCAGGACCTGGATAGTCCGAAAAAAATAAATTCTTCCAATGAGAAAATACACAGCATCAATCAAAGCTATTTTAAGCCATTCTAATTGTTAATATTACTAATTGTTAAAAAATACTTTTTTTATGATGATCAGATTTTACATGAAATATATCCTCACAATAAAGATTTCCACTCCTACATTATTTTAAATATCAAAATACTTTTATGAGTGACTTATTGTGAGACTAAGAAACAACATATTTTATACCATCATCTCAAACCACTTACAAATGTACATGTGAGGGGAATAATGATGTCCACATAAGAGAAAATCAAGCTGAAGGTGCTTTGGTAGCTCAGATAATCAGTAATCAACATGTACATACTGTAGGTCTTGACAGTTCATGTTTTACCAATCTTTACTGGTTATGACTGAAGCATTATCACTGAGCCAACAAGGACTTAGAACTTATAAGCTTTTTCTTGAAAACAAGCTGACTACTTCCTTTACATGGTTGTTGATGAAAATGCAAGTCAAAGGAAAGAAATATTTTTTAGACAAAAGATTTAAACATAAGATATTTTCAAATATTCAAGTAAGAAGAGCTTAAAATCTGTAGAGAAAATAAAAAAACCCTTACCAAGGGCAACCAAACCTTCTTAAAATTTAATTACACATACAATGTTTCAAAACATAAAGCAGGCAAACCCAAAGAAAATGAAAAATATATGAACACTTCTATTCTATTTCACTATATGATGTTTTCAACATGCCTCTTCAAGAATATGGCACTCAAAATAAATTTGGAGATCTAAAATTCTGGAATAATCGGAATGGATGTCCTATGTATAATCTATAAGGATCTATAAAATGCTTTTACGAACATGGACGTTTTCCAATGTGATATAGTCAACAAGCCATCATACTGCCAGTGCAACATTCACCTAAAGTTCAGGTATGCAACTGAAAGTAAGTTATGTGGGAAATGTAGCAAACACTACTTTGCATGAACTGGTATATGACATCTTCAAAATGTTGACCAAAGGTGTATCTGTAACTAACATTTTAGTTAAAATGTGCTGTTCTAAAGGTATTCAGAGAATTACACATGCTTACAATAAATCAAATGAGCTTTTTCTTTACATGTTTTCTTCTAGCAACATGTCTAATGATCCAAAAGGCTTTTAAGAATCCTGCAGACAAACAGATGAGGCAAGCAATCAAGGAGGACACTAGGAAGAAAAACTAAAATAGGTCTAATAATATTCCTCTTAGAAGGATGGGTGCCTCCTTCAATAACTCAAACCGTATCCCCAAACTGTCTCCAGATGCCTTTGCAGCCAGTGGCTGATTAATTTAATCCATATAATTAATTGTAATGGTTTTATGATACAAAACAGGAATGTGTGTGTGGGGGGGGGTTTCAGCTGGAAGTCATTTCTACTAAGGGGAATCATCCTGGCAGCATCACAAAGCTTTCTACAACAAGCATGCTATCCTCCAGTCCTATCTTTCACGCCAGCCAGTTTCTAATTACAGTGATCTTGTCCTGGACTCCGTTGGAACATTATTCATGGAGGAAAGTCATGAAGTGATTCTGCAATGACCTTTAAAACTCCCCCACGCCAGGCAAATGGCTATACTGACATACTAGAGTCCCATCCGGGAGTTTTTTCCTAAAGGTGGCTTCAGTGGTATGGCTTCCTGGCTTCTTCCAGACTCCCACAACCTTTTGGTTGGATTCAGCTTTTAAACGCCCACCCTCAGTCTCAATTTTGCCACATCAGACTCTGGTTTAGTATTTCACTGTTGCTTCTAAAAACATCCCCCAAATTGACTTTGTCGAGGTCTTTTTGTATTTTTAAGACTTGGTCTTCCAGTCTCACAGTTTTCTCTGTTCAGAACTGAGAAGAGAAGATGTATTGGGTTGCTCTTCTGTAGAATAACAGAGAATTATCATCACAGCAATACCTTTTTGAAACTGTGCAACAGAAATGGTGCTCAATATTTTAAATGAGAATGCATTGCACAATTTTAGCATTGCATCCCGATTTAAATTGTGGACCTTTAATTGTATATCCTAACACTCTGTTACAACCTGCACCCCTTGGGCTCTCAAAATATTTTATTGCTTATCATACATCTTAGGTCGGTTCTTTCTATATGTGTGGAACAGGTAAAGGTTTATTGCAAGCTGAAAGGAAAAGAAAAAGGTGTCAGACCTGAAGGATACACAGATGAAACATGTTGTCTTTTACCATAAAATGTCTAGGTGTGATGAAAGTAGCCACACTTGTCTGTGCTTAATTTGTGTTTTCAGTGATTGACCTAAAATACTCAGGCCTGTCTCAAACCTTTGACAGGGCATCACACAGACGCGTAACCCCCCAGAGAAGATGAACAAGTCAGCATAAACACAAATTATTTGTTATAAGTAACTATTTCAGTTCAGTGTTTCCCATCTTACATATACTGTTTGTTATACTAAAAGTCAATTTCCAAGTGCTGTTCCAGTCTTGGATTCTATCTAAATAAATCTCTCTGAATTTCCTTTGCAGTTTCCACAGTGTTGGCTGATCCCCCCTTTTCCAAAAACTAGTTTACGAGCTAATCCATAGTCTAGATCATTGATATAAATTTGAAAAAGTGAGGTCTTAATCCAGACCCCTGAGTTATATAATCCAAATATGAACATTAAAAAAATAATTTGGCACATCATTCATACTGAACTATTTAAGCTTTAAATTCCACATATAAAGAGTTTTTTTTATTCAAACCATAGCTCCCCTGGATACTTCTTTTGAAGAAATGCCTATAATTATTAAAAATCTCACAAAATAATATACTATATTTAAAATATTCCAATTTCTATTTGATATGATGTTTTCATTCCTACCTATGCAATAAACTAGAAACAGCTGGGAGAGATTCTCCAGTGCACTGGCTACCAAGTAAGCCAAGTAAGACACATGTGACATATGGCCAATTCTCATTTGTAAACTTTCTCTAAAGAGTTCCACAGATCTATGAACTGTACAAAATGTATGACTGGCATCAGTAGTCTGTCTCATATGCTTACACCCCTGGATGACATTAAGAAAAAAGAAATGCCACAAATGGAAAAAAAAGCCATATCGAGCTCATTTGGTTTAATTTGTCTTCACTTTTGGCAGTATTAGGAGCCCCCTCCGCAAAAATGAGTGCCCATTTAACCCACACACCTCCACCATGATGGGATGATTTAAAATAACTTTTCAAATCTATTAAGCATATCTCTAGGAGGTAAGCCAAATACCCGCTAAAAAGCCCACTCATACACAGGAGGAAAATCTCACACAGAAATCTAACCACAGCTGAACTCCAACAGTTCCAAGTCAGTGGAGCTATAAAGCAGTTGTTCGGTTAGCTGCATCACTAAAAGAACAGATGATGAACAGTGTAGGGAAGTGGACAGGATAGCACAAGGTGTTGCATGTGGTCTTCAAGCACTACTATAAATGTGCTTGCTGTCCAGCAAAATAATAAGCACCTCATCTGGACATCTGGCATCAAACATAGAGCGCATGGCTGAGGAATTAAGTGCTGTGCATGACAGGGCTAGCCAGTCTATCAGATTAAAACCTATGAAATAGCAAATACTCGCTGCAGAAAAGTATTAAGAAGAGGATGTGGGTTCAGACAAACTGCTGATCCGTGTGATGCATGTCTCTTAGCAAATGTGTTTTTAATGTCTTGAGTAGTGAATTTGCAATTACTTTCTTCTCAAAGCATGAAAAAAAACATGATAAAATTAATTTAATGGGAAGATTATTTAAAATATGTAGTTGAGAGCTCATAAAATGCTGCATGCTGCTTTGAAGGCGCCATGTATACTATGGATCTTCGACAATGAAAGTTGAAAAATTGAAGTGGTTTGAAAAAATTAAACTACATCTTCTGCAAAGCCTTAAAGAAATCACTCTCTCAACATTTGTATATATGGCTTATTCAGAGCTATACATTCATAGTGCATTAAAGATATATATATATTTTAAACACCAAATTGACAATGTTTTTAAATCTGGGTTAGTCCTAAAAGCAGCATTTTCCATCCAATGCGTTCTTTTAAGAATTTAAGAAATCCTACAACTTTTCGTTACTAAGAAAATAATTAAGTGAAATGTTTAGCCGACTACTGAAATTGGAACAAAAGCCAGTTTTTGTTTGGATTTTCAGAAGTCAAGCTTGCAACCCCCGGTTTAGAGCTATCCAATTACTAATTTCTTGGGAATTAATAAGATGGAGTTCTTAAACGAAGGTTTGAAAACAAAGAAAATGGGAAAAGGTAAGATGCACATGTGAGCTGTTCAAAACTCTGCAGTGGAGTTAGCCTGACAGTGCTCCAGGTCTCGAACGATCTTTATCTCCAGCTGTCATCATCGCAAATTAAAGATAAAAGCCCTTTATATTCAGACTCAAGCCGAAGAAAAACAAACACGAAACTGGTGACAAACCCAAACCGAAGAGCTTTTGAGGAGACTTCCTCTTGGTGCTCCTCTTTTCTGTCTGTGTGAAAATGTGAAAAGTCACTTTCACACTCATTGGAAGCCTCCTTTTCCTGGGTCTTTTCCCAACCTGATTTTGGCAAGTCATAATTAAACCTCAGTGAATGCCCAGTCAGAAATTAATATCCGATAGCAGGTGAATAATGGAGTGGTGGAGTTCTGACAATTAAACAGAAGCCTAAGGCACCAGGGGTCTATTGTTGCATGTGACTTTACCTCAGTGGGGCGCACAGCGCGAAGGCATTGGCGACACACTGGGCCGAGCGTTCAATTACAAAGAGTTTGTTGGGAAACATTATGAGTCTCCTCAGGTTCTGACCTCGCCTTGAGACGAGATTCATTCAATTTGCAAGACAAGAGACCGGGGAGCAGCCAAAGAGAGAGAAAAGAAAAAGGTTTTGAAAAAAAAACTTACGTGTGTGGCGGGTAAGCATTTGGGGGTAAGCACACAGATTAACGGAGCACACAGTAGGGAAAAATCAACAAGAATGATTAATTGGATTTTTCTAAAACAAAAGCAAATCTTTTTCCATTTTACTAAAGCCATTGAGAACCACTGTATTTACTTGTATGCACCAGCCGATCCAAAAATCAGCCAACATCTGGGTGAATTATGAAAATGGGTATATTTAGAACTGGTATATATACTTATTTTCTATGATCTATGATCTATACTACCTGTCTATGATCTATAAATTCCATTGACATTGATTTAAAAAATAAAATGGATTAAATTCTAAGACTAGGGTCCATTATAAGAGGTCTTTTAAGACATCAGACAACAGAAATATTAGCTCACATTACAGTCTTATTAACAATATTAACAGACAGTACAAAACAAATTACAATTTACAACAAATTTCAGCTCTTGTTGTGAGCATATTTAGGAAGAAATACACATTGCTCATTAATTCAGAATGAACAGTGGAAACTAAACAAAAGGGCACAAGAGGAAGCTGAGAACAGAAGGCACCTCTTTACTCAGTGGGTTGTGGGAGAATGGAACAAGCTACGCAGCCAAGACGATGAGGCCAATACCCTGGTTTCTTTCAAAATACTTAGATCAATTAACTACAAAGTACCAAACTGGCTAGGTGGGCCATAAGGACTCCTCTTGTTAGTCAGATTGTGCTGACAAAAACCTGTGCCAAGAAAAATAATTACAACTAGCAAAGAAAGGATAAATATTTTTACTGGAATTAATTGTTTCTACTGCCAGTGCTGCTACTGTACATGAGCAATCTTACTTCTACTATTATTTGTGCTGTAACCTACTACAACTATGATGAATAATATCAGCAATAAGTTCATGTAAGTTCAAATAAATCACATTAAAGTCAATAAAAAGTACACTTTAGGTAAAAAGTAACATATAAATGTGTATATATATATAGACGTGCTCTTTATTCCTAAATATGTTTCCAGCAAGCTGGTGTGAAAGCAATATTATTAGCTCTGCAAAGGGCAAGCTCGCCCTCTGGTGTCTGACATTGATCAACTTGTTGATATTGCTACTTATTCTTCATTTTCTTTTTCCTGCCATCCTCACTTTGGTGTTCCTCTGTTTTTTTATATAATGTAGTTACACCCTCTCAGGCCCAGGCTTGTATTTGTTTTTGTATTTAGCATGAACACATCAAGGTAAACGCGTAAATGACACGCATTCCCATCCAAACCCTTATCTATATTTACTTGAAGTTATAATTAAAACAACGCCAGACGGGACTGACTGCATTTACCGGAACAGTTTCGAGAAGGACGGGAAAGGTGAGGACCCTTCATGCTCTCACCGAAAAAAAACACCCGCCACTTGTACAGGGCGCTAATCCCCCTAATCCACTTCCACTGGCACGGGACAGGTTCCTGGTACTGCAAATGTGCCGCACTGCAAAAACGTACTTCCACTCAAAGATCCTTCCCCTCACATGAAACCTACTAAGATTACGGGATTGCACGTAGGAGAGGAAACAAACAGGTCTGGCAAAATGAACAGTCTTCATGTCAATCGTATCTTATTTTGAAGTGGCATTTGTAAATAAGTACCTATTTTGTTTAACAAAATCAGTGTTATTTGTCTGTTCTTTCCACAGACTACAAACTGTTCAGTTATAATCCCTGCCATAAATGTCAATATACTGGAATTTAAAATGTTGTCTGTTACAATCAGAGTTTGGAAATAATTATAATCTTATTTATTTATTTACTATTTATTTATCAAGTATGATATTGACACCAGTTTTGCAAGAATTTTAGATTTCTGTTCTTGCTGCATGCACCATGCAGGAGACATATCAGATGCACCCTAGAGATAAAACGCAATCTGTGTGTGCAGGTATATTTGATAATCCCCTGAAACCCCATGCTCATACCACGAGATCAATCTGCTCTTATCAATTTTCAAAACAAATGGGAATAATGCCTTCTGCTTTTAGAGAAGCTCAACACTACCTGCAGTAGGGGAACAAACGGCTTTCATTGAAAAGTCTAAGCTGAAATGCGTATGCCCTGTAAAGACAAAATTGATTACACTTAAATCATATTATTGATTAAATAAATGAAAAAAACAATCACATATATATATATAGAAATCCAATCTTTTTTTCTGAAATGAAACATTTTAGAACAAAAAATACAAGTAGTACCAGTTTATGAAATACATTCTTACTCAAATCTAACTTAGGAAAGATGTGTTTGCCTAGTATGGCAATGTTGCTTTTGACAAACTGCCCCCCATCCCACAAAGTAAACGCAAACAAACAGCAGCGTTTGCGAAGTAATGCCCAAGTTCACTCCTCAGTCTGGATATTTTCTTTCTCTGCAAAGTGCTGTATTTGCCACGGTGCGTTCCAGAGCTCCAGCGCCACACCAGGCCCCGCCGCCACCCCCTGACTCAGTGTGTGGTGGTTAAATTAGACGGTACCTTCAGGGACTGGAGCAGAACCCGCTTCTAAATAAAGAATGTGTATCCTGGCACAGGGACAGTACATTTCCTCCATGCTGGCTCTCTGAAGGGTGGGTTAGTCTACCTCAAACTCAGGCCAAAAGCTCTCTATGTTCATTTTTATTTATTTTACGAGAAATGAACCTGTTTCTTGCTGCTAGTGGCTATTAGCTAGGCTCTAAACTTTGTCACTCCGGGTATTAAATGAAGTGTTTATTTAAAACTCCTCAGAGGGTAGGATTCTGAGCACACTCTGCTGCTTAAAGCTGATGCCTGCTCTCCATTCTAGGTAGTGGAAACATATTGCTCTTACTTCACCAGGTAAGCTGTGCAGCTGGATCCTGAAAATATTTTATTGTAAGAATGGCCTATTGAAAAGACCAAGTAACTATTTTTTGGTTGCATTTTTCTTTTAAATAAAGACCTCTCTAAGGTGGGGTTAAATGAAACCCTGAGACTTTTTAGGAACCAGAAAATAGAAAGCATAGCTCAAATTGCAGTCTAACTGGCAGTCAGATTACTTTGGCAAGATGAAACAAGATGTAGTACCTTTTTTAATGTCCCTAAAGGCCACAGAATTCTCTTTACTCGAGGGTACAGTAACCCATACTGATTGGTGCAATTCACTTCAAGAGGTGCTAGAAACATGCACAAAATAGAACAATCTAATAAGATAGTAATGTGGTTCTTTTGTCCGTTCTTATAAATACATTAGAAATGTTGGCATACATAATTAATTACAGAAAAATGAAACGTCTAAAAATGCAGCCATCTATGTCACAGATGACAGTGACTTGCTGTTGCTTCTCTCGAACCACACACAATGGTGAGTCTGGGTGTGGAAAAAAGGAAAACTCTAAGCCAACAAGTGACAGTAGGTATCCTTAAGGGATGAGACAACAGCACAAGCAGGACTTTTCTTCAGCTTTTATTGCACTTGACAGAAAAATAGTGTGGGTGCCAGATCCAGCAAGAATGTTAACCGAAACTAGGAAAAAGGCATGCTTTTAAAGTAAGGGGTAGACCACAAGTCTAATGATGTTAAAAATACTTTCTCTCATCTGCCGATGGAGTTGTCCAAAGCTACTGAAATGTCCAGTCTAATAAAGCCTAGTGCAGATATCAATCAGGCTATATGACAGCTTTAAAGCTACCATTAAGCTGTCAACCTAAATGATAAATGACTTTGTAATTATCAAAATAACTGACATTGGTAGTACTACCGATATTTTTATACCCTCCCCCCACAACATCACCACCACACACACTTTTTTTTTTCTTTCCCCCTGCCTGACTTCTCCCAGATGCTCTGTGGCCATAAACCTCTTACCATAAACATACAATGACATCGCCACTCTAAGAGCATGAAATCAAGAATATAGTCAAAAACATCAAGAGAAGACAAGACAAGAATAATTATTTCCTATGTAATATATTTGGCAATCCACAAAATTAATTAAATACTTCAAAGGTTTCTTCATCATGGTACTGCAGGGAAGAGGCAACGTAACTTGACATCTCCAAGACTGCATTGAAATCTCACAACAGCTCTTGCAATTCAACCTTTGGATGTAAGATCACTTATTATATCACAGCTTTAAAAATGCATCTTTTACAAGTTTCTGGAAATATAAAATGCACAGACACAAAAAATATTCTGCACAGTCAGAAAAAGAGCACTGCGTTTCTAATAAATCTTTTGTTTCAATAGTGTGCATGTTGGATATTAAATTACCCTTTCTTTAAACCTGTCCATAAAAATAAGTATGCCAGAGTTTGGCATAAAGTTTAACAAAAACATTTTTTTTACTTGGCGAGTATAATATCTGACATAAATGTGTGAGCCTCAAAAAAACAGATGTCAAGCACATTTAATTCATTTAAAAAGAAAAAAAAACAAGTGTACTACCCAGAATGGCCCCAATCTCTTTTTTTTGCCCTCCCAGTATTTTTCTCATTAAAACATAGGTCATAAGAACAAGAAATGGATTAAATTCTTGGCGTGGCATCAAGAATCCTTTTACTAAGTACTGATAAGTCATTATATGCAGAAAACAATGTCTAGCTGGACTAAAACAGCTAGACATGATCCAACTGTTGACACTAAGCCTCACTACTTTTGTAGCAGAACGATACCATTTTCGGTCAAAGAGTTATCACCAGGCCACTCTTTGAACTAAAATTACCCTGTAACTTTATGGAAGCTAGCGGTCAGGGCAGAAATATGCCTACTGTTTGGGGGGGATGAGGCAATGTCAATTAAGCTCGGGATCCAGGTATAGGATGAAAAAGATATCTACCGTGTTAAAAGGGGTAGAGCTGGAGCATATTAACCAGTGACATCATCTCAGTTAACGTTTATGACAAGCGCATTTATCACATATCGTGCTAATATTACACACAGGATCGTGTTGCTGGTCATGCAGTTTTTGGGATCTAACAATATCCTCCTCGGACCTTGTGGTCCGACAGAAATGACCTGCATTTTACATCTCACGTCTTGTTTGCTTCCTGCAGCGCGGACAGACGGGGAAAAAAAAAGAGCCAGATTGTTATTTCAATGAAGGGGCCGTGGTCTGACTGCAAATGAACGAAGACCATCAGTCAGATTAAATTTCTAGTGGAAAATCTAATCGCTGCAGTTTATACATCCTTTGGCAAAACAGATAAAAAACATGTCATAAGACTCATGTGGGATGTGAGGTTTGCATCAGAACTGTGACACACACTCAGCTGGAATCTAACATATTAAGTCTGCATGAGCTTTTCACTGGTTTTAAACTAAAACCAGATACACACCACTGGCTGCACAACTATCTTCTTTAGTAACCAAAACCAAACATTGCCCTTGATGGCTGTGAAAATAGAAAGTCTAACCAACAGCACTAGTTAGCAGGACAGCTCTGCCAGTCTGTCATTCCCTTGTCACTGACAACCACTGATCTGGCTGGTATGTCAAGACTGTGTCTGGGAGACAGGACAGAAGTGTTGTTTTGACAGTAGTTGCAGGCCGCCAGCTTTACAGTCAACCGTCATGAAGTTATCCCATCAACACTTAACTCTCTTAACTCTGAAAATCTGGTATTCACCATTTACTTTATCAACTTCCTTAAGTCAAAGTACTCCTACTAAACAAAGATTTTGTTGTTTTTTTTAAGGGTCATAATGAACAATGTAAGTCGCAGTTCAACAGAGCCTTACATAAGGACTAAAGGCATACACCTGCGAAATAAAAATCATGTTTATGAAAAAGAGTTTTGCATTTATTCACAATTACGTACATGTTAGCCTGTGTATTTGGGGGTGAATTAAACAAAAATGCTCTTACAAAAGATCAGGAAGATTCTTAAAATTCTGTTCCAGGTTCTTTTCAAAAACCCTACCAATGAAATGCATTTCATAAAACATTTGGATAGAACAGGGGTTAAGAAGAATCAGGTACTAAATGATAAACTGAAAAACCTGAACACCAAAAAGCATATTAAAACATTGTGCATTTTCACTTGCCATGCAAGGGTCTGGTTATAATTAGTTTTGGGGTTGAGTAGGTGTAGATTAATCTCAGTTGTGAAAACATAGGAAAGGGCAACTCTTTGGTCTTGTAGATACAGAAATTCAAGACATAATGCAATAATATGAGTGTAAAGTATGGTTTCCCACTCTAGGTCTGCAAATACAGAAAACTGATTTCCCTTCAAGTCAGAAACATAAATGTAGCCTACACAATCTGATCAAACATTTTGAATATATTGTATGAATGCTAATTTCATCAGTTATTAAAGACAAAAGACTTTTTTTAATCTCATAAAATGAATTTAAGGAGACTGCAGAAAAAATTGTACTGATTCTGTCATTTTATTTTACAGTAAAGCTCTGTAGAGTGTTTCGTAGAATAGCTTATTTTAACAACACCACAACAGTCCATTTAAATTGATCAAAGATTGAAAAAGAGACCCAATTCCACCCTATAGCCTGTCAATAGGATAGGGTCAATACTTGTTAACAGGGTAATGTTTTCACCTTGCCTGGTGTGTGATTGCCAAAATTTCATATGTCTGAACCAGAACAGCTTAAAAAAACGTACACTAAACAAATAGCACAATAATTCACAACATCAGCTTTTAAAAGGGCCTTATGTATTTCCTATTAAAATAACCCAGTCATTGTTTGATTGATATTTTGGTAAGATGTCAAGGGCTCGACAAGAAATAATACCGTCAAGATATTTTTTTAAAAATATATTCCAACTCAAGATTCATTTAACTAGACAACAGATCGGAATTCTGAGATTTTTTCATATGTGAAGAACATATTTAAAGCTGGTTTCTCCTCTTCTATAAAAAGTCAAAAGAAGGAAAAAGGTTTTATTATTCCACTTGGACAGCTCAGGTATGTCTGTGAATGTGTTGATTCAGAGAGATACAAGGGGTTAAGATAAAACATTAAACACTTTAAAACATGTTTCCCTGCAAGAAATCTAGTCTCATAAGAAATTTCTCATTCAAGCCCATATTAAAACTTCCGCAAATAGACCAGACAGAATCCATTTTAACCGAGTCTAATCATCTGCTTTCACAATAGCAGAAACTCTGTCAGCCCAATGCAGAAATTAGCACTTGGGGACTTGGGAATAAAGAACAGGCTCATGTTGACAGCTTTAAAATCCAGATCTTTTGCTTACTTCATCAAGCTGTCATCAACCCGTGCAGTTCACCTCATTCTTTATAAAAGTATTAATACCCTCTTTAAAGAAATAAAAATAAATAATCTACCAACACAACAGGTGCAGTGCAGTAGCAAGAGGGACGCCAAACAGGCTTTAGAAACAAATTGCTGAACCAGTGCGGCTCAGACAGCGGGACTTTACTAGAGAGCACGTCTGTCAAACTAGATTTAGTTAACGTAACGTTGGCGACGCAATGAAACAGACAAAACTAAAGTTCCTGGAAATACAGGTGGATCGATATACTGAATCAAATGAATCTAAAGCTGTGAGAAAAAAAACATAAATTATAAAAGAAAACAAAAACGCCTATTTCTGTGCAGAACGCATAAAACGGTAGTGTAGTAGTGGTTGTAGGAGGCAACATTTCTGGAAAGACAATGTTATAGGTAATGACGAGGCGAAAATGAGAAAACCAGACAGGAGGATCACAATTCAAACAGATTAAATGATCAGCTGCTTCTCGGTTTTGTTGTTGTTGACGTGCTCAGCAGTCTAAACCTGCCTTTCTACAAACTGCACTTGCAAGGAAAGCATGATGAAAATTAAAAATGTAGCCGAAGGCACTCTGGGGAGCTCTCTCCTGCCACACATCTGAACTCACACTGACAGATCTGACATGTATATTTAGCTACAAGAGATCATCCACTTTCAAGCATTGTGAAGGTCAAATATTGCGTGCATTTACAAAACAAACAAAAATAAAGTCTACTTCATCAATATCAAGTTCAAGAAGCCACAGGCTGGGAGGCTGGGACACATACTGTACAGCAGGCACAATGGTACACACGTGGCAGAAGCAGTCCGACTGGATGGCATCTCTTCAGCACTTCATTCCTCAACATACAAATTGTTACAGGAAATGAGGAGTATTAAATGCATGTCATTGATTAAATAAAAACTAAAAATGTCTTTACAGACTCCTAAATCGAGAACATTACACATTTCACATATTTTACATATTTACACATACCTTGAAAATGAAACAAATGGTATGGTAAACATCTCATTCCTTTCAGCAGAAATTAAGAGAGAAACAAATGACTAATTGTTTATAATTTATCTCAGAAAAAACATTTTTCTCTACAAAGAGAAAAGGTTGAGGTCTAACTATCAGAGATCTCTAATTACATAATGGTTTGCTTATAATAGGACTAAATCACTAAATCATTCTTGGCTCTGAAACTGAAATGGTGCTTTTCTCACTCTATATTAGAATTATCAGTCACAATTTTAAATTTGTTCTATGTACAGAGTGCTTTGGTTAAATAAGACCGGACTTCTAAGTTAAAACGGGTAATATAGCCTGTGTTACATGCTGCATTAAAAAAAAATGCTGGAAAAACACATTTGGAGCCAGACCTATGTCTAGTAGAAGAGTGGTTATTTTTTCTTAAACTGTCCCTCTTTGCATGCAAAGGATCCAGTCAGTAACATTAAGCATCTCAAAAAGCCAAGCCAAAACCTTTGACCCTATTTATGAGCACCAACGTGAAGCCAAATACATAAGACAGATGCAAAAATGTTTCTTGGATGATGCCTTTTCCTTTTTCGACTCAAACAGCACTGATATGCTTGTCTTTCAAGCGATCTGCCTTTGGATCAGGTTTCCTCAGTTTAACTGCGCCCCTCAAAAACACCATATGTAAATACTCCACAGGCAGAGTATAAATAATATTATTTATTATAAATAGAATGGGGTGTAAATAATGAAATTGTTCACTTGAAGACACTTTATTTTTTAAAAAAGACAGGATGAGATCCTTGGCAAATAGCTACTAACTAGAAAATGGATTATATGGGTCAAAAGGCCTCCTCTCATTTGTAACTGGTCTTAATGTTCTTATTTTTTTAAATGTCTTCCACTGAAACAGTGAGGCTTCTTGGTTTTGCACTTTTGTGTCATGTAATGTGCAACACGAATATGAAGACTAACTTTATTCAGATTTTATCACATTATTAAAAAAAAACATTTGCTGATAGAAAACCTGAAAATCTCCCAGAACAAATTAACATAAAGGTCAAAAGGGCCTTTCTGTCTGCCCTCCTTGTTCCTGCTTTTCCCCCCCCAAATGAAAATACTGAGAAGAGCTGAATTCAAACTAAAATAGCATTAAAATAATTCAAATAATTAATTAAATCACATTTACTATGATTTTTTAAACATTTTCCGTGAAAATGCTGTTGTTTGAGACTTGATATTTTTTTATTAGTTGCACAAAATCAAAGCTAACATGCACCATGTGTGCTGGAGATGGTGACGATTAAAAGTGCCAACATCAAGTTTTCTGAAGGCGCCTCAAGACAATTCACTTTTTTTATTGTACTTATAGAAGGAGCACGTCTTTCTCCAATAAATAAAATTTTATGAACCGTTAGAAAAAGAAACATTAAAAAAGAGATATATAAAAAAGTTCCAGTATTTAGCGGCAAGAGATTTGAAAAACACGCAAACAGTCAGTTGTGTCCCAGACTTTGGATGTTCTGCCCACTACGATAATGCTCTACATTGTTACAGCTCCTGCCATACTAAATGTAAAAATGTGCCAGCTGGAAAGCATTCTTTTTCAAGCTCAGCTTTATGATGTTTAAAAGATTTTCCTCTACGCACTTGCGCATTCAGATGGAAAAGAAAGTGCTTGCTTCTTTTTTATTGTTAAATGCCACCTAAAATAGTTCATAAAAAAAAACTTAGTTACGCAAAACACCACCTACAACCACAAATTATGAGGGGGATTTTTAAAAGCACATACTAAAGTGTTCATTAACCAAATGACACCAAAGCAAGCAGAGCATTAAAAAACATGTTTTATTGTGAAAAATCTAATGACTTCCAAACAAGTCTAATACTATACAGCATGTAATGAGGCGAGAAACTCCGGTGCTGCATAAGAAACTAAACTAAAGAATGCTGATCAAACTAATTCTTTCTAGAAAATGGAACATTGAAACAAATACCTACTGACTTTTAACATAGTAGAACTACTATATCCTATAATGCATCACGATCCATTTCTTATTATTTTCCAGAATCAACAACCCTGAATCAAGAACACAAAGACCCAAGAACAAGTTCCTGGTGTGTTCAACGGTAAATGTGAGTTAACCACATATAACCCCAAATTTACTAACTCATGATACAGTAAGGACAGCCATCCTCCACCTCCAGTGATGCTATTTAAATATTGTTTGCTAAACTGTACATGTTTCATTCTCTGCTCTTTAACCTAGCAAGCACGAGTGAATTAACTCAAACTAACACACGGGATGTGAACAATTAGATCTACAGTTCCGTTAATGCAATTTCTCATGCTTTTGGTGAATTGCCACTTGTTAAGATGTATGGGTTTCCAGTAAAAGGAAGTCAACTGAAATGTGGCATTGCAGAACTCCCCCCAATTCCTCACATAAGCCTTACAGTTTGATTGACAGCACATTGTTAAAAAAAACTAATTTAGCTGCCAAATACCAACCAGACAAACACCGTCCATATTGTCTAGTGCAATCCTGTATACAGGACATAAAGAGAGGTACGTGTTCTCTACAAGGTTGTATGTAATGATATGAGACCAAGTGGGAGCAATCTGGAAAAAAAAATCAAACCTTACATGCATGTCTTTGGATGGCGGGAAGGAAACCTGAAAAAATCTACAAAGATTTATCTATCCTACATAGATAATCATAGAAAGGACATGCAGAGCTCACACAGACACAAAGATGTCATTAATATAATGAATATTATTAAAGATAACTAGAACTACCCAGCAAAGAAGTGTAACATTCTCAAATTTTACCAGACGTTTGTGGTTAAGTAATTGGATACTACTACTAAAATATTACTAGAAGGATGCAGTTTGGTTATGTTGAGACAAAGTTGTAGGTACATCACAAAAAGCATAAAGACGACGGAATGTTGCAAAACACCAAAGTGACAAGTGAACACTGCAGCTGCATTTATACTTATCCTTTTTATTTTGGGGAAAATTTTGTCAATAAATGTTTCAACAGCATCCTTGGATGTCTAAAATCTGCACAGCCACGTTGTTTCTGTACAACGTTGAATTTTATGAAGAAGTTGTCATAACCTAATTTAGCAGGCTTAGCTAGCAGGGTACTAATTAAGTTACTCTAAACATCTCTCAACAGGGTCTATACAGCTACAATCTACTATGCTTGTGGAAGAACAGACTTTGCAGAGCTTTCTTCTGGAATGTCCAAGTTCCGTCTGTGCTTTTCCTCATTCTTATCAAGAGCATTACAAAGTACGGCCAGCAGCCATATCACCCTGCAACTCACAACTGGCAACCCACTGAAGCTAAGCAGGTGTGAGCCTGGTCAGTACCTGGATGGGAGACCTCCTGGGAAAAACTAAGGTTGCTGCTGGAAGAGGTGTTAGTGGGGCCAGCAGGGGGCGCTCACCCTGTGGTCCATGTGGGTCCTAATGCCCCAGTATAGTGATGGGGACACTATACTGTAAACAGGCGCCGTCCTTCGGATGAGACGTAAAACCGAGGTCCTGACTCTCTGTGGTCATTAAAAATCCCAGGGCTCTTCTCGAAAAGAGTAGGGGTGTACCCCGGTGTCCTGGCCAAATTTCCAATTGGCCCTTACTAATCATGGCCTCCTAATAATCCCCCTCTATGAATTGGCTACATTACTCTGCTCTCCTCCCCACTGATAGCTGATGTGTGGTGAGCGTTCTGGCGCACTATGGCTGCCGTCGCATCATCCAGGTGGATGCTGCACATTGGTGGTGGTGGAGGGGAGTCCCCATTACCTGTAAAGCGCTTTGAGTGGAGTGTCCAGAAAAGCGCTATATAAGTGTAAGCAATTATTAATTATTATTATTAAAGTCCATGTAAAGATTCTCTTTAAATAATTATCCAAGCAGAAGAAAGATTGTTTTATTCTTCTGAAACCCATTCACAAATCAATGTGCTTTTCAATGTTAGACAAAGGACTACGAAAAAATCAGTACATTCTTAACAATGTACTAATGTGCTAACATCAGTATAACAAGTAATTAACAGCTTAGTTGTAATAAAAAGAAGACTCTTTAGAATTAAATACAGAAGCTGCAAGGTAAAGTAAAAGAAGCTCATTAAGAATCAATGTTTTACTATACCAATGTTAAACCATGTGTCACATTTCCCCTCCTTACAGTTTAGCAGATATTAGAATAATACTGAAGAAAGAAGAATTATCTGTTCTGGGGGAAAAAACAGTAATCTAGAAAGGGGAAAAATGCTATGAAAGGTAGTCCCATTTTTTCCTGGTATAGTTTTTTTTCCTTAAAAAAAACTGATAAATACACAGCACATCTTGAAGAAGTTATTTCTGATGTGAGCTTCCGTGTTGCAGAACAATTATAGAACTGACTGAATCAGTATTTTTTGTCATTTTATTTCAATTGTATATAGGTTTAATAGAAATCATTTGTCAGCTGGTGTTCATTAACACAGCAGGCTCATTATGCAAGAGACACTTTGTATTTAAAGCTATTACAGCATCAGAAACATTTTATTTGAAAAAAGTAGGTCAACTATTGCTTTCCACACTATACCCATAAAAGAATCAACTGCAATGTGCCTACCTTTTTCAAAGTGATAGAGCCAAAACTCTTGCAAAAGCCTCAAGGGCATTGCGTGACTATGGAAATGAGAACACAAATGCAACTAAGATACAAATATAATATATATATAAATACAACTCATTTAATACAAAAAGCTTCTCATATTATGTATAACATGACTATAAACAACAATTTGTAATACTCAAACTACTAATACTCAAGTCAGTTTTAGCATCCCTAAAATTTGTCATAAAGATATATAAAAAGTGAGCTAATCTATACTCACGTGCTTTGTTTTTTACATGTATTTTATGTTTTTTTTATTATCACATTCAGTAATTTCACAGCTAAAATTCTTTTTCATACACCACCATTATTATTACATTGAAAGTAAAAAAATTAAGTTTGTGGAAATATTTTTTTTCCTAAAATTTGAATGTTTTGCTCACATGTGTATTGTAAAGAATTAATGAAAAACATACATCAGTTAAAAATAAAGCACAACTTTTTCCACAGGACAGTTATAAATTAAATGACTGGCAATGCCAACAGTTTAGTCGGTATCAGGTCATATTCTAACCTAAAATGAATCACTGAAAAAAAAAACAATTATGAAAGACAAGTTTGTGGAATGGTGGAAAACAAATGCAATTTAGAAAAGCTTGGAAAAAAGCCTTCAGTCATTCCAAAAACTGCACATAAAGCAGGAGATTAAAAAAATATTTTTGCTAAACAGTTGTAATCTTGTGCTGCCAAATAAAAGATTGGAACTCAAAATCGTGAACACATCTGGCTTTGAGCCTCAAAAAAATAAAATCACATTTCACCTTCTGAAGCTCCTGACAGACTAGTAAAACTGTTAAAGGAACACAAAAGTTACTTTTTTTTACAGTTGTTCTCAGCTGAGACTGACGCTTTTTTTTTCAGTGTAGACATGCAAAGAGTAATGAGATTAGTAACTGGGGGATTCGAAAGGAATACTCCTCTCAACTCAAACTACAATATCGGTCTTACAAACAATACAATAACAGACCAGCTGTACAACCTAGGTACAATTATCACCAGATGTGCAAAACATACTTCACCCACATGCACATCTATGATTGACTGAATATAATTGTTATTGCAATTGCTTTTAAAGCACAAGCATGGCTGAACAGATTGCAGCAATCGGAACAGAAGAATGTTAACAATAATTGGGAAAATATTTTATGCATCCTGTTGTTCTCGACTAAAACACTCTACAACTCCCAATTGGAAAATGAAGCTTGCGAGAAATTTTCTTATTTGTTTCAAATTGAGGGAAAAAAAAACGTCTGGTGCCATAAAAAAATCTCAAAAATGGAAATGACACCTATGCCGACCGCCTGTTTCAGTCCCCATAAACAGATCATGTTATACCACTCAGATGAGGGCACTGAGAAAACCAGATTCTGCAGCTTACCCAGGCTGCTGAAATAAAGATGGCCCAACAGGTAAAAGGCAGGGCTTTTGCATTTTGATGCAATGATGATGGAAAGGTATTTAATGGCACATATGCAGAACACTGATACTGGACCTTCCCTTCTGAATCAAAAAACCTACATTTGCTTAATAACCAGGCACCTCTTTCCTCTAATCATCTGCAATACATTCAGCAATCCCAATCTTTCTGTAAGGAGTCAATATTTGTGCCAATTAGCACTCAAGGCAGTGTGAATCAAGCTAAACTTCTTTATGCAAAAAGGTAAAAGGTGAAAAAGAATATTACACTGCACAATAATTATTTTTAACTATAATCCTATTACATTTAACTTACGTCAAGCATTTAATTTTGGCTAACAGTTACATTTATTATCTGAAGGTAAACATTTGGAAGGCCTTAAAGTTTGTTTTCCTTTCATTGCTTTTTGGGCAGCATACAAATTTTAATTATGCTTTGTCCAAATCTGAATGCTTAAGTAGGAATTTGCCATGTAGCCTCTCCTGAAGGACTTCACTTAAGTAAGAATTGATTTATTTGATCTAAGAAATTATTAACTAACCCATGCTTCATGGATTAATTTAGATGAAGGGTTGTTACACGTTACCTGTGTAACACAACAAAGCACATACATTAAATACCGATGAGAGTCAGTACTAATTACATGTTAGTTAAATATGCAAAAAAATACTGGTCTAAGCTTACTTGGTAAAATTAGTGGACCACAGAACGTTCTGTGCCTGCTTATCCTTGCAAGCACACATTTATTTTGTGATCCTTTCAAAGCTCAGTTTTTGATGTTCCTCTTTCATTGTCACTCACCTTTAAACTCTAAACACTTTAAAGACACACAGTGTGGTGTATTTTTCAGCAATATTTACAACAAGGTGCATTGGAGACTCGTTTGTCAAGAAATTAATCACAGACCTAATAAACCCCACACACTGCTGCAATGGGAGTGTTACACAGCCAGACGATTGTGCCATAATACAAGGTTTGTTTTTTTCACCAGCAAAGACATTCTGATTTGTGTTACGATGCAAATTTCATTTGAGTTATTGCAACTACAATTAGGTTACATTAACCATGTAATCGTAATTTGTTTAAACAATTGGTCTTAACGCTTTGATGAGAATTTAAATCCTTAAATACTGCTCTTAACATCCCGATGATATTCATGCAGCCCACCTTCTCTTGGCTGAATTGGAACTGTCATTTTGATTTTGTAAAAGACGTGATAAACACTATTTTAACTGCAGTTACTTACCGCAAATATCTGCATACGTGCAAACTGTTTCAACTCGGAAGCTTTAACCCATGTACAGAACATAAAGGAGGAATCATCACTTCTTAACATGTTTTTTCAAGTAACTCAATTACCCATAATCAAAACAAAACAATGTGTGTTTTTGATTTCGTTACATTGTTTTCTGTCTGTTCAAATATATTTATTACTGTGTACAGAACGCTCTATAACACAATCTAAGGTTTGAGAATGAAATTCCTTATCGTTCAAACAGGTCCTCTGCTAAGAGTGGTATGAATGTTGAGACACCTACCTGTCGATTAGCGTCCCAAAAAACTGCCTGATTGTCTTCTGGATGTTGTCAGAACAAAGCCAGCTCCACTCGTCTTTCATAAGCAAGCAAACGATATTGAGGGCTACGTCTGCTAAGGCCATTTCATCAGCTGAAACAATGACACATGGAGGTCCTAGTTACTGATGAGTTCAAGAAAAGGTAAAACTCCAATTCACTGCCTACCTAACAGAGTAGCTGCTCTTTGTTGTCTTCAATATAGTAGATCCTCCAGGCACCACCAAAAGTGAATAATATTTCACATAGGCACCCTACCTTATCAAAATTAGTAAAGGCCAAAACAACAAATTTATTTTTGTTAACAGTTTTATTATTTTAATGTTAATGCTTTTTGTAAAACTACTTGCTTGAACAACCCTCTGTTAAACACTGCAATGACGTGCCACCAGTTTTTTCATGTAGGAGTAATTTTTATTAATGGGAAAGATCCCGGGCTGGGGTAGAACGGGCCACGAGATCTTCACCCACTGTACGAAACACTTCAAAAACACAATCAAAATTCTGGAGCACTCCCAGCTTTATTCCAAATAAAAGAACACAACAGCACTCAACCTGGAATTCCCCTAACTTGGCTCTAAACTTACCTCTCTGTGCCTTTTCTCCCTCATCTTTTACTCTCCACCTCTCTGGCTTTGTCACATCACACCCCTGTATACAATTCAAACCTGCACGAGACTCCCACATTCCAGGTAATCAACTAGTGATGTCTTCACACAGGTGTACTACGTACAAGTCTTTGAAGCCGTCTCTCAAGCAGCCTCTAGTGGTGACTCCATAATCACTACAACCTTTTCAAGGGGGCCCTGTTATATTATGTAGCCATCTAAATAGAAATCTCCATACTTGGCTTATAATGATAATGATAATGATAGTGATAATGATAATGATAATGATAACCTATGACTACAATTTCTGTATTGCAGATGTGTTCCTATGACTTATCCAGCTGTCGAAACTATTCACATTCTGGTATGCTATAGGCATCTGGTAAATTTCTTCTTGTGATGCTTAGCTTTCAAAATAACTAAAATACATTTTGAATCTACGTAGGTACTTCTATGAAGACTTCTGTTCACAGAAAAAAAAAACTTTTTTTAATTTTAACACAAAGATAAGATGCAAGGGCACCAGGGCATTAATTGCTTATTTTATTATTCTGAAAGTATTTTTAAAATCCAGCACATTGCAAGCATAACAGAGGAAAAAATCTATAAAATAAGCTTATTTTCGCAGACAAGACAGCTATGGAAAATGAGCCAGTGCTTCTGTAGAGTAGGAATGAAATAGGGCAAACTGTGCTCCTCGGCACAAATATCTGACAGTGGAGAATGAACAATGAAAGTTCTTAATCTGAAGATGATAAATCAGCTCTTATTCAGTTCATAAAGTGTCACATTTTATGAAATGGTCATAATTCAGTTGAACTGCGGTTCAGACTAACGCAAGTGGATCTGGGCCAATAAAAAACAACATTAAGGGTTAGGAATATTCTAAAAGCTAATTGTACATAAAAATTTTAAGTGAACATTGAGGGCACCTCAGGCCATGACAAGAGATCTCACGTACAAACAGCTCTGTGTCCAATAGCCATTATTCTTTGAATTTGTAATCTAATGCTGCCATCTTGTGTTAAAAGAATAATGATGCAGCTCTCTCATGTGGAAGATGGACATTCAGTCCAGAATTTTACAAGCTGAACTAGCTCATCTATCTTTTATATAACCTAAAGGGTACATACAGAAAATACAGACAGGACCCACTATTGATCATCCCCTGAATCCTTGCTGCTTTTCATTGGAGAATTAAACAAAAAAACAACAGATAATACAACAGTTTGCAATGCAATCATGATACTGATAAAGTGTAAAACGGTGTAAAAAATGTTTCCTTTAAGGTAAGGTTATTCCATGGCAAGCCACTTCTCACACCTTAAGAATAATATATAGAAAATGGCCCTTCATATCTGCGTGTGTAATATGCTCTTCTGTAACTGTGTTCCAGTGGCACTGTTAGTCTGGAACAGGTATGGTGACCACTGGCTCTTTCATTTCATGCCACTACAGGGCTTTGATCATTCCAATAAATTAATAACTGAATTGGGTGGTTAATTAGCCCATATCAGTAACACCAAGCCAAACCCCTGATCTAAAATGCAGCCTTTGTAGTTACAATTCAGCCATGATGTTGGTTTACAAAACCTGTACTGCACTTGAAGTGCCAGAGTGGTATTACTCCATGCTTGATAAACGTTGTACTAACCCTGGCAAAGAAAATGACAGGGAGGTATGACAAAACCTGAGGTCGCTCCCAACAAGATTCCGCAGTATTGAAGTCTCTAACTTTATCTTCCATAAACGTACAAGCTTCTGGATCAGTATCTTTTCTCTTAAGTCAGGGGTTGTTCAAATACACTACTGCAACCAATAAATAAAAGGGAGACTTCAAAAAGCATCCGTATTATGTAGATTCTAATAGCATTACATCTTCACAAAAACATATAATACTGCATTTTATTACAGCCCTTGTAAGTTGCCTAGAAAAATTCTAGTGACAATAACATAATAATGTGCATAAACACTTAAGATTAGGTGCATCATCGACTCAAATAAAAAAGAAAACATGTAAATACACATTACCCCATTTTAAGTCTGAAACCATGGAAATTGCACAAACCGCATTTCAAAGCTTTAAAGAACAATCCTGAATACTGAAGAATGTTTTGGCTTCACCAAAGGCCTTGAAAAAAATGGCCCTCTAATTGCCTTTGAAATGCAGTTTTTCACAACTTAAAAATGAAGGGAATGCAAGTGAGGAAACTAATTAACTTCAAGCGATGATTCAGGAGTAGGAGTTTCATGTCAAAGCGCAACGTAGGAGGAATCGACTGGTTTAGATCAAATATTCCCTTGTGTGATTCCTGAGAAAGAGGCACTCATTTTTACACTGGGAGGAAAGCCCTGGCTTTTTCTTGGGAGTAAGAATCCAGAGGATTGCTGCCAACCCTTACGTCAGAAATTCCAAGAGTTCAGTTAAGCGTTTCTCCTGGCCTTCGCTGTGGGGTTTTTTTTCTGTGAGGCTAAAACTAATGCCAATGGCATTTATCTTCTCCTAAGCAATTAACTGCATTTTCAAAAAATTGTTACACCGAATCATTCTTTTTGTCCTGATGACAACTATTTCAGAGTTGAATGCCAGCAATGCCTGTCCTGATCTAAAGCAGTACTTTTCATATCGTAAGTCACATGCTTCTATTATATTATCTTTTACTTCAGATGTGTTTTATAGAGGTGAAAAGCAATTAATTTGACAAATCTGCAAAACTGTAAAATGGAATGTGGTTTTCGTTAATTTGGTCTGATGCGCTTTGAGACAGGTTCATGCAAGTTTGCATCATGATCAGCAAATGTTCCATAAACTTGACTTTATTCAAACTGAGTTAAAAAACACAACTGTATGCTAAAAAACAACAGCCATGGAGTAAAAATGTCATGGATAACCAAAGGGCAAGTCTACAAAATAAAACAATAATCTTTTATGATGCAGTTAAAAATAAAAATAAAATGGCAATAATGACAGAAATAATATTTTAAAAAGAGTATAAACTGGTATAAAAGAAACTGTTATTTGTAGACTGAATATCCTATACATATACTGACCGAAAATGTAAGGGGATATCACAGCTGTGTACTGACTACTGAGAATTAGTGTTGAGAAAGTTCAACACCCAATGTCTGGTTTACAACAGTTCTACATGTACAGGCAAAACAAGTATTCCAAAAATTGTACTTGCTGGGAGTATGGTATCCAGGCATAAAAAAACGAATAAATAAATAATAATTGTAAATAATTTATGGAAAAAATGAAAAATGTTATTTTATATTGTGGGTCGTCTACACGTTGCATTCAGTAGTTCCAGTACACATTAGTTCACCTCCTATACAAATACTAGGTTCATCCCCTAAAAGCTATACTGGGCAGTGCGGTGGCTCTGTGGCTAAGGATCTGCGCCTGTGGCTGGAAGGTTGCCGGTTTGTATCCAGCGACCGTCAGAGGAATCCTACTCTGTTGGGCCCCTGAGCAAGGCCCTTAACCCCAACTGCTCCAGGGGTGCTGTATAAATGGCTGACCCTGCGCTCTGACACCAAGCTTCTTTCCCTGTCTGTGTGTCTTATGGAGAGCAAGTTGGGATATGTGAAAAGACAAATTCCTAATACAAGAAATTGTATATGGCCAATAAAGTGGTCTTATCTTATGTTATCTACTGAAGTGCTCTGTTACTGCAGCAAACATGAACCGAACAAAGATTTTACCAGGTTCACTGGAAGAGAACTTGAGTCTTACCAGAGCTCGGCTTGACTGCGCTGTGCAGATCCTCCTCCCAAGTTTCAGTGCTGCTGTCTTCCTCCTTATCTCTCTCTTCCTTCACATCATCTTCTTGTTCTGAGGGTTGGCTCAGGCCCCTCTCCTGCTCCTGAATGAAGTCTTCAAGGTCAGTCAAGGAGAAGCCATTGAACACCTGGACAGTACAAGACACCAGCTAACATGAGTTCCAACCTAATGAAATGCGGGTGCTCATCATGACGGGTCACGTCCCTTTGTTATGCAGCCGGTTTCCATGTCTGAGCCATGTCGGCCCAACAGGCCAGAGTTTAGTTTTCCTTGACATTCAGTAGAGAAGAGAGCATGTGATCCCCCTCCCCAGGCTGGTTAAAATGCTAGTCCGCTGCAGGAATTCTCCCCCCAGCAAAGCTGGTTCCCATTTATACAGCTGGGTGGACTGGTGAAACTACAGTACCTCACTCACGTCACAACTGCAGTTTCTGCACAGGGGACTTGAGCTCACAACCCACCTGTTATGATTCTAGACTTACCCACTACATTAACCTGCCCCCACTGTCCCTTAATAGTTTTGCCCTAGTGTAGAATTTTCTCTGTCTTTTCTATCTCCAAATAGATCCTCATTCAAATCCTCAAAACATGCTGAAGTGAACATATTTTCACACTTCTCAGACCTATGTTATTGATAACACGACTGGCATTATAGTTACTTTCTACAAAAAAAGAAGACACTTCTCTGAGTGAAACAAATCTTTAAACCAATCCTGTAAACAGCAAAGGCTGAGATTTCTGAGCAGATTAATTATTATGTTAAAGGAAAACTGAAATCGGTAATGGCAAGTGTTACAGCTGGGATATATTCCTTGATTTTCTTGATTCCTACACAGATTTCTGATTTATTACATGATCCTATACTAAGAGCAATAATTAGGGATATTACAGCAATGTTGAGTTAGATTCTTCTAACAAATGAGCAAATTTATGTTTAAGAAATAAAAATGGAGTCAATTTTACAAAGCCTGCATTTGCTAAGTGTATTTTGCTATTATAAAATGTAAAAAGCTTCTACAGTCCCTATGTCACCAAACTACAGATGCTAGTCAAAGAGTTGTTGGACTATGGAAAACAGTACCCAGCCATATTGAAATTGATACACAGGTTTCTTTCAAGGAATGGCTAAATGGCCCCTTGGAATCAATTAGCTGCTTGCCAACAAACTGAGCTGAAAAATAATTGAGACTTAAGTTCCTGTGAGAAGATGTATGAAATTGTGATTTACTTACTGTGCTCCTATCATCAAAGGAATACAGCACTTTAGGCTGCATATCAGACACACTGAGAACAGGGGCGATTTTACTGGAGAACCTCAGTCGAGACCTAGCATGAGAAACATTGACATAAACACTATACCTTTCCTGCAAATATTAAGAAAAAATAAGATCTGGGGTGAAAGAAAATAGAATTCAACACAAAGTCGGTATCGAAAAAGCCAAAAGACACTACTAGGCTTTAAACAAATGCAATGATGACTTAGCCGACTTTTCTATTAGTTACGGCCAACCATTTTCTAACTGCTTCATCCAATTCAGGGCTGCAAGGGAGCCAACAAAAATATTTTTAAAATATCTCTTTTTTTAATTAAAAAGATATATTATATCGACAAGTAATTTAGAACCTACAACTGAATGTAGTGATATAACAAGTGATATTAGACCTCATACAGCTCAACCTACACTCCAAACAGAGTACACACTGGAACAAGTGAAAGTCTGCATTCTGGCTCTACAAAGACCCGCCTTGCCATTACATTTCTTCTATGCATGCTATAGTGCACAGTTAAAGATTTCTATGTCCCACTGATAGCAAGTAGTCAAATATTATGCCGATTTGTGATCTCTGTGTAGTAAGCGATGGATATGACCATCCAACCTGCAGTCTGACGTACTTGGTTTTCTTACTGTCACTTTGGGCCTTCCCATCGGGCTCACTCTCGCCCATGTCCTCCGTTGGGCTCTGCGGCTCTGAGCGTGGAAAGGCAGTTTTTAGAGTGTCCACAATTGCATTCACCACAATCTGCAGAAAAGGGTAAATGCCTTGAGATCAGCGCTATGAACTGATAACGGGATGCTCAGTGGCATATTAATAACTACTGAGACATTCCTGGATCTGGAATTATGTGCAACTGCTTAGATTTTTTAATATGCTTTAAATTTTCAGTATTACCTTGTCTATCCTCGATACGATGAAAGGCTTTTTCACAAATGCTATTCTTGCATCTGTATTTAGGGCGAGAAACTCCTGCATCTCCTCACTGTTAGCTGCTTCAGGAATTGCACAAAGTTGCTGGAAAACAACATTTTCACTTTAGGCAACTTCACCTTTGCATTCCAACTTTGTGACTTTCTATAAAGAAAGGGCTATGCATTGAGTGCAAGACAGCATTTGCAGATGGCTTAGTAAATACAAACAAATGGTTCACTACACCTTATGAAGCTCAAAACATTCATACAAGAAAAATACAAATTCCTACCTTAAGGAAAGATTCCAGAAGGCTTTTTCTAGCTTCAACTTTGTCACTGTCCATGTTTCCAAAAGGAAGGTCTGGGAAAAGCTTCTTTGGTCCTTTGACATCTAAGCATTCAAGTAAGAAAAAAGGGAAAGACAAACTGAAATTCTCTTACGTTTTAGCTTTTGAGAAGGTGAAAAAAATATTACTCGTATTCTCTGAATTGGCAAGAAAGAAAGGAGATAAAAATTAAAATATGTATTCTCTTGGATATTTCTGAATCACGTGAGGGAAAAATTATATTTTTTTGCAAATGTGATGCCTTGCAATTGAGATCAAAACCACCACAAAGCAATATTTTCCAATAAAGTTATTAAAAGGGCATCTTTATTAAGCCAACATACAAACATCCACATTTTAACCAGTTCATCTAATTCAGGGGTGCGGGCGAGCCAGAGCCTATCCCAGTAAGCAATGGGTGCAAGACAGGATACACCCTGGGCAAGACACCAGTCCATCGCAGGGAATACTGAGACCCAAACACAGCCACACACACACCTCACAGTTGTGTTTTTTCTCAGAGCCAATTTTCCCAGAAGCCAATTAACCTACCAGTGTCTCTTTGGGGAAAATTGGCTCTGGGGAAAAAAGTCCACTTTGGATTGTGGGAGGAAAGCCATGAGAACATAGGTAGAACACACAACCGCCACACAGACAGCACTGCAGGCCCCAGCACTGTTGGCAGTAACCCAACACATTCAATATAATTCAGGCCTGTCCGCCCAAGGGGGACAAGCTGGGTCTTACTTTTGATGAGTTTTCGAAGCTCAGGTTTCTCCTCCAGCCGGGTCTGAAGGTTAAGGAACTCACTGTAGCGCCGGTTCACCATATGATAGGCCACTGGCTGAAGAGAGCCTGGGTTCTCCATGTCAACTGCAGTCTCATACTACAGCACATACACAAACAGCAGAGGTTTTAACACTCGCACTGGAGCAGCCCGCTACAACACAGTCCAAAGATGGAAGTGAATGTCTGTCATAGAAGGTCTGGAGTACTGCTCTGAAGAGCATTTATGACAAGTAAAGATGTAAACGATGTCTCTTTTACTTCTTGAGAAAAAGATAATCAATTATTTAACTGATGCCTAAATTGTTCAATAGTGTATCTACTGCATCCACTCATTTTGACAGACATTTCTATATACCTATCTCGTAGTCAAAGGAATTAATTAAAAAAGGACAGAAGATCTATTTTAGAACAGGGAATATTGTCATTCTCTCTATTAATTAATGAGTCTTGCCTTATGTTGTTTCTGTGCTTCTACAACCTTATTATGTCCAAACCTCCACAAAGTGTGTGAAGGCATCTTAGAACACATCAGTATAAGAAATGCTTTTTTATATTTTAAAGGAAGACTTTTGTAGCTCTGGAAGCTAAACGCAGATTAGTGATTTTTAGAATGTGCAGTGTGCCATTAGTTTTGGAGCACACAGTTATCATTCAATGTTGTAATAGCTTCTGAACAAAATGTTGCCACAGTTAACGTTTAATTTTGCACCAGAATCCCTCTTTGAAAGTGTATAAGAACGCAGTATAGTTTGCCAACAAGAGCAGGTTATTCAGCCCCTTTTACCCATTTGGTGATTCCCTAAAGTACTGTCAAATCTTTATATATCACCATATTTTACAGTGTTTTTAAATCAATTTTAATATGGGCATATGGGTACCATCTTTCACACGAAAAATTGAATTAATCTACTACTCTTTCTCTACCAATATTAGGGCACTGTTGTAAAGCATAGTATTCATCTTACTTTCAAAGAACACAACAGGAAGCAATACCTGTCACAAAACAAAAGAGAAGACAGCTGATTACCTTGACAGTGTACAGAGTGTAGGGGTGGGACCCTGTGCCTCTGTGCTCTTTGGCTGTTATGGTTCCTGTGATTCTCAAGTTCTGGATGATAACGGGACCATCTGGACTGCTAAGCGGCTCAAAGCTGAACGGAGCCAGGGAAACCACTCCCATCACAGGTGATGAGGTCTGCACAGGTACTGCCACTGAGAGCTCATGAGGGTTAGCGGCTCCTGCCAGCTCCGAGATCAAGGATTCTTTCTCCTGGCTAGAGCTCTGCTTGCCTGGCTCTTGGAAAATGACATTGCCAAGACCCACAAAGCTGGTTGGCCTTTCCTCTTTAGGTTCCACTATCGGGACCACGGGATCGATCACTGTTTTGAGGGTCAGACCATCTGGAACAAGCACTTTTTGGGAAGTGGCCTCTCCTAAACCCCTGTCACTTTGAAACTCTTCTTCAGGGTCCAACATGCTGCTAGTCTCTATGGGAGTAACACAGTCTCTGGGTCTATCAGACATTGTTTCATCAGCTCCAATCAGATCTAAAGACTCCACTGAGCTTTTTCGGAAATCAGACAGAGGAGACTCAAGGTCAGAGTCCTCACAGTAGAAAGGGTTGAAGGGTTCCGGGCTCAGGTAATCCATTTCAGTACATCCACCAGTCTTAATGGTGGAGAAGGGGTTAACAGTCCCATCATGCTTGGAGTCCTCTTCTTCAATGTCCTGGAAGCTGGAAAAGTCAGATTCCTCGATTATATGAAACGCATTGATCTCCGGCGTGGGAGCTTCGCTGATGCTGGGAGTTTCCAGCTGGACTTTCAGAGGTAAAGAACTTGGGATTTCCAGATCCCTTCGTTGCTCATCCGGCTGCTGCGGAGCTGGAGGAAGTATCGGCGAAGGAGCCAGCGGATCTCTCTCTTCCGGAGCTGGCGTGCCGGCCTTTGTGAAAATGTTCACGATCATGACATTCAGCCAGTCGGGATCCGACATCTTTGTGATGAGAGGGAGAAGAACGTTACAGGTTATTAGCTCCCCGACCACGTATCTTCCTGTTCTGGTTTCCAAATGGGGAGGTGGCACTAACACATGTAGGAGCAGGTCCACCATAGCCCTTGCGTAGTTTACCTCCACAGCAGAGCTTCTGAGAGCAGGGTGGGGATCGCTACCTTTACAATACAGCTTCCAGAGGCTCCCCTCCGGATACCGGTTATCACCCTCCAGCTGCTTCTCCGGCTCTCCAATGATCTCTTTTGCTCTAATGTAACTTTGCAAGTGGGAGTCACAAAGCTGCAAGGCTCTTTGTGCAAGAGCTTTTCTGTCCACCCTCCTGGCTCTCTTCTTCAGCTCCATGGCCATGGACAGCATAGCATTCTGCACTTCTATCTCAAACTCCGGCTCCCTGGACACAGTCCTGTACCAGGACGACACAAAGTCCCGGATGATCTTCCTGACTGTGTCGTGAATTTCTTTGTCCAGCAGCGCCTCAGCCTCCGGGGAGTGTGGCATCTTCTCCAGCGTGACAAACCGCTCCAAGTGGACGACGCTTTTCATGTGAAGGATAGCCTGAGACCCCAGCCAACCGCCCAGGACAACCAGAAGGCTGGTAAAAATGCACAGCAGCCACACATTCACCAGCAGGTGGAATAACAGCAGCCAAGCCAGCAGAACACCAAAGCCCAATAGTTTCTTCTGCCCCATCAGCTCCGAGGGCATCCAGGAACTGGGACAAAGAACCTCGGGCTGAGACATGTTTGTCCCGAAAGATTAGCACCTGCAAAAAATCAAATCAGGGAATCGGTCAATAAATGTGCATTCATTTTCAGTACTAGCCATTTTTAATACACTGACACTGAACCAACGGCTTACTTATAAGGTGCACAACTAGATCGTCTTACAAAATATTAACGAAGATTAAGGGAAGTTTGAAACAAAATGGTAAAGTACAAAAAACAATTCAACTTTGTAACAAGATTTAAAACAACAGCAAAAAAAACATGATACGTTTGCTAGAATCAAATACAAGGTTTACTGGTTTTAATTACGTGTCATTTTGTAAGTTTCACAAATCCTTCAAATGGAGGAAATGTACTGTCATTTGTTCTATGGGGAAGATTTAGTGTTTATAATGAAATTCCATAGTTATAATAATAATAATAATAATAATAATTGCTTACACTTATATAGCGCTTTTCTGGACACTCCACTCAAAGCGCTTTACAGGTAATGGGGACTCCCCTCCACCACCACCAATGTGCAGCATCCACCTGGATGATGCGACGGCAGCCATAGTGCGCCAGAACGCTCACCACACATCAGCTATCAGTGGGGAGGAGAGCAGAGTAATGTAGCCAATTCATAGAGGGGGATTATTAGGAGGCCATGATTAGTAAGGGCCAATTGGAAATTTGGCCAGGACACCGGGGTACACCCCTACTCTTTTCGAGAAGAGCCCTGGGATTTTTAATGACCACAGAGAGTCAGGACCTCGGTTTTACGTCTCATCCGAAGGACGGCGCCTGTTTACAGTATAGTGTCCCCATCACTATACTGGGGCATTAGGACCCACATGGACCACAGGGTGAGCGCCCCCTGCTGGCCCCACTAACACCTCTTCCAGCAGCAACCTTAGTTTTTCCCAGGAGGTCTCCCATCCAGGTACTGACCTTATAGTTGACCAATATGTGGTGTACAATATTTTACATTTCAAAAAGTGCATTTGCAGTGCTGCTTGTTTTAAAAGCAAATAAGTAAGAATTAACTGAAAACATTTGGGGTGTTTCAGCTATGTCTTGTCTTACACTACATAAGGTCTATAAATATTCTCAAAGACGATCATTTGGAATCCAAAAAACGCAGGCTAAGCAGCACTTGTTCAATGGTATTTAGAAAAGACTTGGAAAAAAATAATTTATAGCTTAACAAACAACATTAGACAGACTGACAACGATTCGATAGTGAATGTTTAAAACAGCCATGCCCATTTACCACAATACAATTACATCAGTTCAGTTATTCTTAAACGTAAAACAATTTTACTGTTTACATTTTATATTACCATCGATCTAAGTGACATAGAATCAAACGATGAGTAAAATTAATAAAATTCGTACTCCACCTTTTGAATAACAGCAATTGCAATACTGAAATGAAAAGGTCCCAGTTATAATGTTACAGGACTTGCAAAATAATCTTAGAGCAGACTTTACATTTCAGACTTTGAGACTTGAGTAACACAGTACAAGGCATTTGTGGGTGAGCATCTTCATTAATGTGCGTAAAAGGCATGCACGGGTATAAAAGAACTGCAAATTAAATCAGCACCAAAAAAACATAAACCTCCAACGCAGTTTATCTTCAACGCAGTTTAGCTCAAATGCACCAGACAATTCGCTTCAAAACCAAAACCAGGAGATACATACAGCAGTTTCAGTGGATGAAACAGGTCAAACCCACATAAATCAGATCAGACTACGCCATCTTGCTCGCCTGTTTGTTTACTTCCTCTGAAAGAGAGTGATGAGGAGAGAGGGGTTATCAAGGCTCTCGATTTCTAAGTATGCCCCCTGCTGGTGGGGATGTACTGCTGCACATGCAATTCTAAAACGCGCTTGCTCAGAAAATTACCAGCTCGTTGTCAATAGCAAGGAAGTTTGGGGCTCTCATGTTTGAAAGTTTTGTGTAAAGTGATGATTTAAAAGAACTTTCACAAATTAGAAAATACCGCTTTACAATAAGTATATATATGGTATATGAAATACCGCGGATGATCTTCATATGAAACAAAAGCATGTTAATGAATATTTGTAATATTATTACTTAGCCGGCAGGTGACGCTAAAAGACAAATTAAACGACGCAGTTACAGGTTATCGTGTTGGCATAGTTTTTCGTTACATCGTGGGTACAATGCGCTGTTTTTAAAAAGTATGGTATTTACACGCGTTTCACATACTTTTGAAAAAAAGCAGTTAAATGTCACATCAGGGAAAATTATGTTACAATTATGCAAATGCATCGTTATGGCATGTTTTAGTATATAATGTACTATTTTGGTCACCGAAATACAGATCAAATATTATTGTTTTGGGATCCATCCGGAGAAGAGCGACCAGATGCAGTCCCAAAACTCAACGTTTATTCACTCATAGACTCCTAGGCTAAAATAACTGACTTATTTTGGTCTTAAATAGAAACGACTGTCAGGTGAGATCAGATTCGTGTAAAAAAAGACATTGACAAAGCCGACTCTATGTTCTCCTTCAGAACTAGTGAAGCACAAAAATGAGGACACGTGTAGAATCAGGAGCCTTTAGTTCTAGTTAGTTGACTATAGAAAACATTATCAACTCCTAAAACCTAATGAGCCAAGCCCGAGCCCAGGGGGAAATGAAGCAAGGCCTTTTCGTATTGAGGAAAAAAAAGAATAGACCATAATTAACTCTGAAATAAATATAAAAACACGATTGTCCTTGTAACATAAGAGGTTACTGCAGGAACCTGCAAAGACACTACACTACAGCAGTGCGCTTAATACTCATTTTCTTCTTTCTTTGGTCGTGTACTTCCTCACAGGACAGGAATTCACGTATAAATGAATGTGCCGCCTTCATGTAATAGCTAGTGTGACATCCTGCACAGTCAATTCTTTGTCAGTACGATGAGGATTCGCTGTTATCCCGATAGAAGAAGTGGTGTATAGTGCCCAGTTGAAATCGCACGCCCTACTGGGAGCTCAGTGGTCAAAATCTCCCAATTCTCCTCATTCTCTACTCGGACTTTAATAGCATCTTCTGTCCCTGGTCCCTCCGGGTACAGTACGCATTGAAAAACGTCTGATTGTGTAAGTTAGAAATCCACCTATAGGCCAATTTTATGTAACTTCTGAGTGTAGGTATTAAATTACCGATGACATAACGACAATTTTAAATTTAAAGTTTTATTTTTGGCTAACGGAATTGGTTTTAGGTTTTGTTTTGTGTCGTCATCTTTCATTTCGTTTTTAGATTATTACAATGAGGTTTAAATTATTATGCTTCACTAAAACTCTTAATTATCTGCTATTAGTATTGGAATGTCGTTCGATGAATCTTGTATTTTAAAAAAAATGCTTTCACAAGCATGTGTAATCCTCCGTGAATGGATTTATTTTCAAATTCTCTTCTCGGACTTTTAAATGTCGTTATCTCTCTGGTCTCCTTCTGCCTTTTAATGAGACGGTCGTGTAAAAGAATTAACGGTGTCTGTGAGGTTAAGACTATGAAGCATGTTTTCAGATTAAGTCATGTCAAATAAAGGAGTTAATATTGTAACGCAACGGGGGCTCAGGCGGGCGCCCTTGCCGCATTAGGTCGGCCCCTGCACCGTCCGGGGCTCGAACCCGGGACTTCCGCGTCTCTCTGCAGCGACCTAGCCCCGTGAGCCAAAGAGAGATCTCTCTACAGCCCAGTAGCTGTGGTCCTGCTATCACAGGGAAGGGCGGTGACGTCACCCGCTCTGGTACGCCGGCTCTTACACACACTGCTTGTCGGCCGTAAGCGTTACAATATGTACAATATAGGATATGTCATGGGTATACACAGTCTATATGAGCCCAACAGGAATGCGTATATTGCTTCATGTACAGTACAACGTTATCGATTACACTGCATTTATTCATTTTATTCTGTAATAGCGCACACTGACGACTTGTTTTCTGCGTGGGGTGTCTGTAGTGGCTTGCTGTAGAGTATTAAAATGAAATAAATATCTACAACATCACCCTCAACAGTTTCCTTAGTGCGCCTTCCGCGGGTACTGAACTGAACAGAACAACTGTTAACTTACAGAGAGATGTTGAAAGACAAAGTGCAACTGGTAGCTTGTAGCGAGATGTTGAAAGAGAAAATTGGCCAGTTTGCCGGAACCTTAAATTTTATATTTTATCTTGCTCTCTAGCCTGCTTTCCTCTAATGCCTCCAGTTAGTTGTGCTAACACCGAGTGGTTTGTTTTTTTTTAACCTCAAATGGGACCCTAAACATTCTGGATCTGCCCGTTTCCTGTGTTTCTCACAGGACTTGATACTTGATACCCCGGGATGTGGAAGGAAAACACATGGAACCTGAACGGGTTAGTAATCAGGATTGCTCGCTTGAAAACAAAAATGAGGCCCAACATTTGCAATCACTTGGAAATGTCTGCCTCAATGCTGTTCTTAATATTTTCCCACGGCTCGGAAACGACAGGACAATGGCATGTATCGTTTTTTTATTATTATTAAAAAAACAGGCGTTGTATACCTTTCGGCTTTCTGCCATGTTTAAGATTGCGTGCCTGCTGATCTCTCTAAAGACCAGAAAGTCCCTCAAAGACCAATCATGATACTGCACCCCTGTTTAATGACCTTGCAGACCCATCTGGTTTAAATAAAGAGAGATTACACTGTGCAAACCCTGGAATCTTTCCATCACAACAAAGGCTGGGTATTTGTTTTAAATCTATATATTGCAGATGTTTTGCAATCAACAAAAAAAAAAGTTTTGCTTCAATGCCCAGTACACACCAATAGTTTAGGAATTTCATGTGTAAGAAAACATACTGTACATTGGTACATTAAACAGAAGTTCCACTAATAAATTGTTGAACCAGCTCTACCTGTTAGAACACACTGGATGTGTGGACAAATGTATCTGCTGGCATTATTATGGCCTTGTAATTCTTCTTTTTCTCCTGGTCCTCACATTGTACGTCGTTGGGGTTTTTTTTGTGCAAAAAGAAAGGAAAATCAATTTTGCATTAAAGCAAAATTGTAATGAATACTTAAAAAAGGTTCATCACTTAATAGAACAGGATTGTTTTTATGGAGGCAGTACCTTACAAAGGGAAAGCACGATGATGTCGTCGAATTCTTCCTTCGGATGAGATGTAAAACCGAGGTCCTGACTCTCTGTGGTCATTAAAAATCCCAGGGCATTTCTTGAAAAACCACTGGGGAGTTAGCCCAGTGTCCTGGCCAAATTTTCCCCTGGCCTTTACCAATCATGGCCTCCTAATAATCCCCATCTATGAGCTGGCTTCATCACTCTGTTCTCCTCCCCACTGAAAGCTGGTGTATGGGGAGCGTACTGGTCCACTATGGCTGCCCGCGCATCATCAAGGTGGGGCTGCACACTGGTGGTGGTGGAGGGGAGTCCCCATTACCTGTAAAGCGCTTTGAGTGAAGTGTCCAGAAATTTATATATTATATATAAGTATAATATACTTATATAAATATAATATATTAGTGTAAGGAATTATTATTATTGTTGTCGTCTGGGGCAAAAATAACTCAAATTGCAAAGATTTTTTAAATTAAAAAAAAGAAAAACAAAAGGTACTAAAATGAAATTCTCATTCAGTATAAGGGTTCTGGCAACACACAAATGCAGCTCCTTAAAAGTTCTGACAAAGTATTCCCCACACACAGCGTGGATGAACTCACCTTCCAGTTCGTTCAGTGACGCTAGTGTTAGATGGCTGCTATTCAGCCATTAGTCTGTTTCATTCAATTTCTTAGCTAAATTCAACCAGTCTGACTCTTGAAGAAAGATTTGCCTCTGATTTAAGGCTCTTAGCTCAGTTTAGTGTAGAGATTGCTTAACATGTAAGCAGACAGGGGTCGGGTAACATATGGTAATGGCATGGAGCCTTATTTTTTTATAAGTGGGGGGAAGGGTCTACTCACTTGTGATTTCTTGGGCTGAGGGTGGTCCGGATATTGTGGGGGATATCTTGACTTATTTCTGGACATCTAGCTGAAGTTCTGTCTTTTATTATATCATACATTTCTTCATATGAACCGTTACTGTACCTATCGATCGTTTTAGAATAGTCATGTTTCAAAAGTCATTTAGACAAAGTCTTTTTCAAAGAACATGCAAAATTACCAAGACAACACAATGGATACAAAAATACTAATTTTATACTCTTCTACCCTTTTTTCTGTTTGCAGATGTGCATCAAACACCCATATCACCTCTATTTTTTCGCCCATTAACTAAGAACTTATTTTGTAATAACCACGAAAATACTTCATACTTTAGACAGTTAAACCACAGTATGTGACTGCCACACAGGCGCCGGTCTGTGCTGGTTTATATCATTACGCAGCCCAAAGTCCTCCCTGAAAAATAGTGGACAAAGTGGATGTGATTAAAGACTGGCTGATGTATTCACATCACCTGGGAAGTACAATTAACCTATTCAACACGGCACCTCCCAGCAAAGCCAGACGGGACTAATTCCCCTCCGTTCGGCACAAACGGAAGGTACCCAGCTTGTCTTCCCGGCCAAAGCGCCAGTCATTTATATAGTGCTATTTACTGTACGTTATACGGGCTATATTGATTGTATTTACTTTTAACTTGAGTTTCATTTTAAAGTTTGTGTATCCACACAATTCGTGGCGCCAACCATAGTATTATTAAAGAACGGAAGTGCGGCAGAGCGTGCAAAAACGGTCCAATTTAGACAAATGAGTCGGATCTTTTCCCCTCTCGGAGGTGCCCTGTAGAGATGTGCGTGTGTGCGGGTTGAGAGGGAGGGTAGTGGGTGGGAGAAATTCTGTCCATTCACATGGTTACGACACGATAACTTTCTTAAAAAAAACGTTTTAATTAAAAACTCCTGTTCTTTTAATTGTATGGACCGGATTTTTATGTAACTTGCCCGTGTTGCTACAGATTAGCTACAGCTGTTATCGTTGCAGGAAAGCGTGTCAAATTAGTGTTGTATATTTTATGTATAGATGACTGCTTTGCCGTTCTTTATTACTGTTATTTATATTTCACAGCTCTTTCGTACACTGTTGAAAAGGTAAGCTAACAATTAAAGAAGTTGTTTTATTATGGAAAGGGTTAGGGAAAAGATACTCCGGTTACCCAAATTATGCAAACAGAACACACAATGTGTGAAAACACGATTTATATTTATCTTTTAAAAAAGTTTCTGCAAAGATTAACAGAAATTGACAGCAACACAGAGAAGCAAGACGCCTTCCGACACCATAACATCCCCTATCCTAACCCCCCCCCACCCCACTACATACAGCCTAACCCCACCTAGAAGCAACCGATATCCACGTACAGTAGGTGGAGAATTGTAAGCAGAAATTTAGCTGTTAAACGTTTACAACATCACGGTAGCATTTACGTTCCAGAGGCAATACTAATGAAATTTGGTAAGAAAGTCCAAAGTCACAAGTATTCGAAGGCGTTGGACAATGTGGCCGTCGACGTTTTCACTGAACATGCTTATAAGCGACAAAAGACAGAGCCACAACAATAATTATTAAAATAATTCCGCACACAAATCCAATTATGTTGAGAATCTTTGCCGTCCGCGATGCCTCCTGAGCTCTTGCGGTGTCTCCAGATGCATTGGCATTTTCCACCTGTAATAAAGCATACCATTTTAACGAGTTAAACCTACATAAATTAAAGCGATTGCTTTTTTGGGAAGGGGTAGGGGGCGAGTGGGGGGGGTTCACGAAACAATTTCTTCACTACAGAGTTTGCTTGTCTTTTGCTTCTCAGTATCATTTTCGCATCAACCTGAGTTTCTTCAAAATTCCGTATTCATTTTGTAAAAAGTCGATTCCGCAACACCCAATTGATAAAAACGAATGGCGATATACTGTACATCGAACAGAACTAGAAATGCAAGAAGAACTTTGATTTTGCTTGAAGATTTGAAGAAGGCTGTTGTAACTCTGGAATTCTGTAGGAAAACAGCTTTAGACAGTTTACCATTTTATTTTATCCGCGTTCTGAAAAAAAACAAAGCATATACTTCTTATAAAGGTGAATGTCTTTTCACCGAGAAACTTTCTAGGCTAAGACTGAAATATTTAGTTTAAGCAGTAACTTACCTTCCAAGAACAGATAACAGCAGCGATTCCAAGGGGCAAGCAACAACATATCAGGTTGAAAATGGACCACACCAAGTGGGAAGGGACGGTGGAATGACCCTGGGATCTCTGCATTTTTGGTGCGTGATCTACACTGCTTTCAGTCCAATGCTTCCTGCCGTTCGGAGCGAAAGTCTGAACTGATGTCAAATTCATTGGTTATAAAATGTGGCGCTTCAAGTGGTGCCCGCAGAGGAGGAGACAAGCCTCTCTTTTGGGTTTTTTTTTTCTGGGAGGGGTGAAAACATCTGTTGCGTTTTGGAAGTGTTCCTGATCTTCTGAAGAAGCGTAGGAGCGCTTGTCACTTGAATACCTAAACCCGCGTAATCGAACAAAAGAACAGTTTCGCGGATTCTCACAAACCTATCGCAAAACGCTAGTGCTGTTATTGAATGGGCATGGAACGCTTTGCTTATGTTCAGGAGATGATAAATGTAGTCATCATACTGTAAATTAGAATTCCCCTGTTAAACGGCTTTCTGACATCTTTGACAAGATGCGAGATCATAGCAAACGGGCACTGTGGAGTGTGGAACTAGGGGACTTGAGGGTGTTTGAAGTACTCAGGTTTCAGGCGAGATTTTTAGTCTGGCTCTTATTAAAGACCTCAAGGCCGTTGGAAAAGTAAAAAAAAAAAACTTTAGCTGCACTTGATGAGGATTTAAGTGATTAAAACAAAAAAGATTACACTAATCCCGATGCCCAGGACAGCATTCCCTTGTTCCCACGTCTCTTCAAAACGTCTTTGTTTAAAAACTTAAATATTTGCATCTGAATTGCACGCCAATATTTCAAACAGTTCAACAAGCTGATCACTCCCGATTGATGCAGTAAATCCAGGCTTTACAAACCTAAGTAAAAACAGACCTGGTGTTACTCGTGTAAAGAGAATGTTTGGAAATGCATCCTTCAAAAAAGAAAACATTGTGTCTGGTTATATCGATTGGATACTTAAAAGGTGTATAATCCCCACATATACTGTAACACCCTAAAATGTAAAACTCACCATAAACCCAAAGCTTCTACCCGCAAATGTGAAAACATCTGTCAAAAAATGCACACATCTCCCCCTCAGCACAAAAACATTTATAGTATATGATGAATCACAGCTAAAACATTTCTAATGCTGTTCTTCAGAATGAAAAGTGAAATGTAATCTAGTTTTATTCCATTTCCAACTTTTGATATCCAATTTAGAGTTTCAAGGCCTTTTTTTATTCTATAATTCTTTACTAGAGAATACTTTACACTATGACTGTATATACATACTGTATATGCACACATCTAGGGAGCAAAGAGAAAAGTATGTTCTACTCAGGCCAATTCTATCATTCCCTAATATCTAGAAGGTTATTCTAAATGTTAGAACCCAAACCCTTTCACCTTCTGCTTCATCTCACCCCAGTTGCCATAAATCTCAAAAGCTAGTCAGTTTTTTTTTTAAACGTTTTGCTGGCTGGGCCGAGATGGGCTGTCCAAATGCAGAGCGTGCCAATTAAAATGACTTTCCTGTTTCAGTGGCGACTTTTTTCTCCGCACCCACTGTAGAAGCAAAGCGACCGACAGACTCAAACGGCATCACCCCCACAACGCACCGGTGTTCTGTAGCAACACGGCATTCATTCATCATGGGTGAAGAAAAAACCACCGAAGTTTTTAAAACCTACCTGGCCTGGTCAATATTCAACACCCTGTGCTGCTGTTTCCCACTTGGATTTATTGCTGTAATCTGTTCCCTGCGGGTAAGTGTTTCCTATTGGGAAGCATCTGCGCTATTCTACTACACACACTTAAATGAGGAAACAGTGAATGTAGTTATCTGTCTGATACTTGTAGCACAAATTTGTGTTGTTTTGGACTTGTATAGCATAGTATTTTCTTGGAGCAATTTGGATCAAGTACCACGCTCAAGGGCAGTAGCATAGCTGGGGTTTGAACCCATCAACTCATAGTTTAGAGCCCAAAACTGTAACCACTCTTTTCCAAAAACTTATACCATATAGCGTAAAACCTGATCATTTTAGTCTTAATTGAAAACAGCTTTCATCTCAATCCTTTTAAATGTTTTGTTTTCTTCAAAAAACAATTTTGGGAGATTTTGGTTTTCAGTGAGAAACCCCCCCCCCGCAAATTCATTCACGTGTAGACGTTTTTATTTATTGGTTTGATAGGAATGCTGTGAAATTAAATACAGTATTGTATTCAAACTTGTACTCTGGGGTCTAGTCTTAACAGATGAAATATTAAGAACTGATAGATGAAGTAATATAGTACATTAATGTACAGTACACAGGGTTAGCATTAAAAATGTAAAGTCACTGGATGTTAGATTTTGAATATAAAAGAAATCGTATGGCCCCACCCAGGCAGATTTAAAACATTTGGGAGCGAAGAGTATTCTGAAAATTTCTGGCTGCCAGAATGTTTGTCCCAGTGGCTCATCTGGAGCCTCCTCACAACAGTGATTGTAGCATGATTTGTAGCTCATTTGTGATGCCTTTCAAATACCAGACAGAAGCTGGACAATGGAAGTTAGAGGCAGCTAATTCACATCTGCTTTCTTGCCAGCATATCATAGCAGAACAAGTACAAATAGTCCTGAGGGACATACAGTAGGTTACCCAATGCCACAGGACAGCTTCTGCTAGAGTAGACTTAGCACCTCACACGGATTGCTTTTCCAGGTGTTGAAGAAAGTATATTGATTAATTTCAGGAATTATATTCCTGAGGAAATTGAGTGATAGACAGGATGGATACATTGAATGCACTAAATGAAGTTAGTCACTCATGAGGTCCGTCAAAGGCATTTTGCACCTTACCAGAATTGACTGCCTTTTGTCCCACTTACAGATTAAAATTTGTCATTCTAATTTTGTGTTCAATTGTTTTTATAGAAATCAAACTTGGTTTTATACAACTGTGCAATGTGCTAACTCAACAGCTAATGACTCAAAAATAAGGGTGTGCAGCAATCTCAGCATATAACTTAATCACTAACAGGACAAAAAGGTCCGAATTGGTTGAGTTTATTTTCACTCATTCATGCACAAACCCTTGAATAACCCATCTTTTGTAAATATACTGTAGCTTGAATTCTTTGAGAAATGAACCTGCTCTTGGTTTAATAACCCATGTGGTTTACTCTAGGTTGAGAATGCCATCGCGGTTGGAGATACTACACGCGCAAGAGTGGCTTCTCGCCATGCCAAGATCTTGAACATCACTGGGATTATCATGGGAGCCATTTTACTCATCGCCATTATTGCTTTCTACGTGGTCATTTTTCAGCTTACTAAAACAGACTAAACACCGCGCAATGTCTTACCTTTCAGTAACAAAAAAGATTCCTATTTTTTATGCTTTTCTTCCTTATGTTATCTTCCATGCTTAAGACACATGCTTACAGACTACAATGCTTCCATAGTCTAAGCCACTGTAGATTTGTTTCATAGAATTTATTAGGAACTACAGTATACTGGTGGGAACTTAATACATGAAAAAGTAAGCAACTGGTAAAAACCATAGAGAAAAAGATATGTAACATTTATTTGGGTACCTTTGTTCATTACATTGCATTGCATTGTACCTGCTTAAGAGATAGACCAGGACATTAATTTAAACATGATTAACACTTTCAGTAAAATTCTGAAAATTAGACAGTAGATTGCTACTTCACTTACTTTTTTTTTATTTTTAGGCTGCAGAACCATTTCAAGGCTTTATAAAACTCTGTTGCAACCAAGTTTAATATATAAATGCATTAAAGAAATTAAATTATAGCCTATTGATGGTTTAAAATGATTAAAAAAACTTGACAAGATCAAAATTACAAGAGGAACTAAGAGCACAGACCAGAAGGAGGCAGCTATCAAAGATCATGGCAGAAAGCTGGTAAATCCAGATCGATCCAGATTCATTGCAAAACTTTCAACAAGGATTAAGCGTCTTGGCCTGTAGCTGGCGTAGTACCAAGATAATGCATCATTTTGGCATGTGTAGAAATAATTTTAAAAGGATAGACAAAAATGCAAAAAGCAAACTTTAAAACAGCTAACGGCAAGTCTGGCAAGACCGATATCCTGATGCGTTATAACGAAAGTTAAGTTTACGGGAAATCAAGAGATGTTTACACTTGACCCCAGCCTAACGGAAACGTAAGGAGTCTTTCTAGAAGTGATAGAGCTGGAGAAAAAGCGGTGACAATTACACCAGATATGCTTAATTTTTTCTACAGGGTCAGAATAGCAGTGCTCTATTGTATACATTCAGAAGGTTAAGAAAAACCCATCACTTCTATTAGAAAATAGAAGATAGCAATATACTGTATGACAATCCATTTATTGTTTAAATTTCTGAATACAAAAGCTCAATAAGGGTAACAAAAGCACAATCTCTCCTTATAAGTTCTATCCACTTTCATCATGGTTTTATCAAGTCAAAACTTGCTTTACCATGTAGAATCAATGTTTTGGATTTAAATGATGAAATATGATACCATTTAGGGCTTTTATCTAGCAGTAAAATAACTTGAGTAAAATGTATTCACTGAATCACAGTACATTATAGAGATGGTTAATTACTTAAGCAATATTAATGGGGTGTGCCGTAGTCAGTTATCTAGAGGCAAAGAAAATGGCATAAAGACACCTCTTAAATTCTCAAAGTAAAAAGGTCAATTTTAAAACCCCTCAGCAAGTGACAAATAATACAAAACATTTTCTATAATACTTTAATGTATAAAAAAAAGTATCAACCATCACAATGTAAATTAGTAAGCCAATTACTTCATTTGGCTTCCCATTACATCATGGAAGACATTTTGTATCTCTGCTTTTGTCATTAGCCTTTTTACAAAATCTCATTTTGATGAAGACAAAGTAGACTACATTCAACTTTAGCAGGATTCTTGCAACTTAAATCTTCCTTTATATCAAACAATTTAAATGGAATTCATGTTAAGTGTGATTCCTTAACCAAATTGAAACCTTTTTGGTTACCGTTGGGAAATGAAATTGACTGGTGAGCTGAAAAGAGAAGCCCAGGTAATGAAACTACCCAAACAGTTTCTGCTAATTTCATGGCTTTTATTTGTAGCTTATTTTATTTTAAACATCTTCCTTTCACACACCAATTTTGTACACCATGTTCAAAGCAAATCCACATCCGGATGCTTGACTTGTAGTGCAATGAACTTGTACTGCAGCTTCTCTCATTCCCAGCAGTGCTTTGAAAGCAGTCTCATTTTTGCCTTATCAGACTAGAAGCCACACACACACACTACAGCTCCATGCTCATTCCACAATTAGAGGCTTGTATATTGGTCTATGTCAAATGGCCTCCTTGGCTGTTTACACATCATTCAAGTGCTTATGAGCAGATGTAGCAGATCATGCAATAGGTTCTTGGTCATTAACTTCCACTTGTGGCAACCTCTTGGCCAACTCAGCCTTACAGGAACGTTCTCACAACTCTGGGTAGAATTCTGGTTATATTTTCATCTTTGATTTACAAGCTTAATAATCTGTCATGTTGGTAAAAATAAGTGGCTGGTGGCTCACTTTTATTCTGATTTCATTATACAGTATTGTGAAAATGGATTTGATCTCCAAATATTACACTTTATATTTGGTATAGTAATGTATGTTGTTCTAAACCATTCTTAGGATAAAGGATTTTCATATTTTTACCATACTTTCTTTGCCTGATAAACACCCAGCCCAATCATTAAACTAAGTAGAGCCTTCTTTCATAATATAAAGAAATTAAATGAGATAAAACATTTCCTCTTGTGGATTAAAGCCAATGGGTTTTATCATGAAAAGAAAATTTACTTCAACTGAATACCTTCATAGTTTACTTTAAATTTAGTCTTTGAATATAGCAAAAACTACAAAATGTACAATTGTCTCTTGTTTTCAACTTCTCTTATGTTCTTAATTATATATAAATATGCAGGCTATGTTTGTTAGGGATTGAACTCAGAAGTAGGCAGTTTGACCTCACAACTGTCACGCCACCATTCCTACCCATTAAGTCATACATGGGTCAGAGTTTTACATCAGTATGCTGAGCACAGCCTTCAAGTATGCAAGCCAGCTGTTTGCTTCAGGACAATATTCAATTGATGTGTGAAGAACAGAAACCTTATTTGTATTTTCAGAACACAGAAACTGACTATGACAGATTCCCTGCTTCTTGGAAAAGGGAGTGTTTTTCAAAAAACACAATATGAAATATTTACTTCAAAAATCCAACTTAACATCTCTAAAATCTAAAACCTTGACTTAAGTTACACATTCTGTGGGATGCTGGTCTAGGTTAAGAGAAAACAGCTGTTTTTTGTTAAAATTAAAGCCTATATTCATTTATATAATTTTAGCCAGCGCTGTGTAATTGTGTCCCACAGGGACACAATTACAGCAGAGAAACATGAATTCCAAATTCAAAACAGCACCGTTTATTTATTCCAATATGAACTACACTCAAGATTCTTCCATGAGAAGAAAGGCATTTGCACTGTTAAACAGCTACACAGCAAGAAAACATAAGCCATCCAGATCTTGAATAAAAGTAGTAAATGCTGTAAAGAAATTAAATTGGTCAATCAAATTAAAGACATGCATATCATTTGACAAGTATCGATTTGATTATGACCTTAATCAAGGGCATCTAATTGATAATGTATAAACTGTACAGTGCCTTGCAAAAGAATTCAGACCCTTGACCATTTAGCTAATTTTACAGAATTACAAATCCAATACTGAAATGTAGTCCTGTGATTTTATTTCTAAGCACTGAAACTCAAATTTTAATGTTACATTGCTGTATGTTAGGAAATATTAAGAATAAACTGCAATATGCTGCTTGCATCAATCCCTGTGTCACGGAAGCTTTAAGTTTCCACAGGTAACTGCCCTAACAAGGACAAATTTCTTAGACTTGGCCTCTACCTGTGAATCATTAAAATTTGCCACAGTTAAGGCACCGTTATTCAGGTTGTGAAACTGAAGGACAGCTGTGAAAATGAAGACTAAAGAGCATTCCAAAGCAGTTGGAGATAAAGTAAAAAAAATACTAAATATTAAAATACTAAATTAGGAATAGGGTACAAAATATCCCAGTGGGCACTCTTGGTTCAATCATCAGGAAGTGAAAGCTACATCAACCACCCAGACACCAGACAGGAAGGAACTGGATTCTAAAAAAATGGCCCTGCTGCACGTATTTGTGCATCTGCTTTGCAGTGGATTCCAGTACCCCACCTAGCCCCTGCCTGCTGCTGGGATAGGCTACTGCTGCCTTGAGACCCCAGACTGGAAGAAACCATTTGAAAACAGATGGGGTGGGGGAGAAGATTATGTTTCAGAAAAACAAGTTGATTTCAAAGAGGCGTTTCTGTGCAAAACTACTGGATTTTGTCAAGAAGCCGCAAAAACCAAGGGCATAATTCTTACAACATTGAGTATCTGGATTTCCAGAATGCCTTTGACAAGGCCACCCATGAGAAACTCATTATGAAACTTCAAGGACTTAAAGTTACACACTACGCAAAAGTATTCACAACTGGCTTCAGCGCAGGGTATCGAGTGTAATAAGAGGGGGAATGTTTGGCTGGAGTATAGGAGTCCAACAGGATTCAGTACCAAGGCCTCCACTCTTCCTCATGAAGAATCTCACAGAAGTGAGTAGCGCACCTTACAAATTAGAAAAACCGCAACAACCAGGTTATAATTAGGACAAAAGGATTCAGACGGAATACAGAAATTGGTAGATGGATAGCAAACTGCATTTAACATTGGAAAATGTGAAATTTTACTTATACAGTAGCCATCATAGAAGATGCTACAAAAACACAAAAGTAGGAAGAGAACTTTTGAGCTGTGGTAGATTCATCAGTCAGTATCCAGCCAACCCAAAACAAACCAGAATAGTTGGTTACACAAAATGTAGAATACAGGTCAAGATGGATAATGGCACACCTGTGGAATACAACTTGAACACTGCTAAAACATCTGAAGGCCTGCATAGTTTTGATGGCCAGTTTACAAAAGGGATAAGGAAGTCTGGGACAAAATCCAGAGGATTGCAAAAAGACATTGCAGAGCTTAAGATAACATACATATGAAGTAGCTTCATCTCTTCCATCTGGGATAAGGGGGATGAGCGGAAATTTAATTTTAAAGAAATGAATGCAGTTCCCAATATTACAGCAGGCCAAAAGGACAGTTTTGAACTTGTTAAAAACCCATTGTGCACAAATACTAGAAAAAGGCTTCAAGAAGTTATCGATGTATACACATAGGATTACCAGATCACTAGTCACTGGAAACACTTAAATCCTGATACTGCAATAAGAACACTTGGTCTTTAGAAAAATGAAAACTAATGACCCAATGGGCCATCTTATATTCTAAAGAAAATTACATTGGATTGCAGCACAAAAACCACAGAACTCAACTTAACTACATTACACATCAAATTCAGAATAATTGTAATGCAAAGCTTTTCACTGCAAATTGCGATGCACAGCAACTTCTAATGGAAACGCAGGAAATGGAAAAAGAGGAAAAGCGATTTCTGCTCCTCCAGAAGTGTGGGGTTTCCCACTCCGGCAAAACAATGTACTTTGAAAGCCCTATAAATGACCCACTTTGCAGTTAAAACAGATCACAATAAGATGTCTACATTTAGAATAAAAGCATCCTAAAAATAAAAATACTTATCTTGCTGCAAATGCTGCTCTCCTCTCAGAGAACTAATCTCAACTAGCTCTTGAGTTATATTTATAGCTGCTTAGGCTTTTAAGTAATTATATCTAATCAGCACACAGGACAAACTTTTCAATGACACCCTATCTATGAGACATACCTATTGAAAACTGATACCACAGAATGAAAGCATTTACTTTCTCAGTATTGGTTGACTGAAACTTGTACACAGCTTCAACTCGCAGAAACAGCACCTACAGTACAACCAGCTGTGTCCTCCAAGTCAACCAACAAAGACTTGGGGGGGGGGTTGGGACCTAAAAAGAGCTTTATACTCTGAAATTTTACACTGCCTAATAAAATACACAAGCTGTAAAAACAATTGAAGGGAAGCAGCAGTTAAAATTGAGTCTAGAGAGACCAGGCTTTCTTCAAGAGCAAAAAAAAAGTAAACAGACCTAAACTCCCTGCAGATGCAGTATTTCATTTGGGAGAACTGAATTTAATTTGGTTGCTTCCTTTTTGAATGAACTTAGAAATTCTAGTACACAATGTTCTAACGGGGCAGGAGGAGGGTTCATAGAACCAAAACAAATTCACACAAGGAAGCACCATCATTTGTATTGTGAAGACAAAAGTAAGACATGAAATAGGGGAAAATGTTTGATACCAGTTCAGTATTGCATTTTTTTAAACTGTGCAGAAGCAATTTGCAATAAATTTTAGTTGTACCACTAACAGAAGCAAACAGACAGTCTATTTTTCTCTTGCAGGCAACCAGTGTGCAGACTTGGATCAGTTATTTTGCTTACAACTCTGAAGCTCAAGGAATGTACCAAGGGGGCAAAGGCTCTTCAAAGAATGAGTGTAACATCCATCCATATTCTAATTGTTTTTCCCCCAATCACGAGTTGCTGGGGAGCCGGACCCTACTCTGACAAGTAGCAGGTGCAGGGATACCAGTCCATTACAAGGAATAATAGTAACTCATAACATTGTTCCACATGATCCATTCATCATATCCAAACTTTTACAACTGAACTTTAAAGGTTACAAAAAAGATGAACATTAGGGCACAATTTTAAATGAAAGATTTATTCATCAGGAAATTACTTTTAAGATTTCCCCCTCCCACACAGGTCAGCATTAAGGCAAGGTCTTTATGTCCCTTATGACAGGAAGAGGCACCGCTGTTAAAGTAGTGATATGCCAGAGGTTACCAATAATATTGTTTTACTAATTTTGTAAACATACTTAAATGTTATTTCTAATCAAACATTCTGTACTCGATGTCGTTAAATACTTCTGTATTGTTAAAATAGTTTAATATGGACAGGAAAGGTTCTTCTCCTGAGAGAAAGCATTACAGAGTTTTTACATTGTTAATTCCTTTTGCCAATTTGTGAACTTCTTTAATTCAACGGTGGATTTTAAAATAACTATAGAAATACTCAATGCATTGCCACGCTCGATCGCAATTTGTATTTATCAAGCACCGACTTTCTTCTTTCCCCCCAAGTACATTGCTTATAAAATTAAAAATCATTGCATTAACCTGCGCGTTTCTCGCATTACTCAATACGAAGAAATAATTTAAAGGATATTAACATTTGTGCTGTGGATTCAGTATGAAAACGCCATTAGAGCTCTTGAATTTGAGTAATTTAGGAAGTAAAAGACCGCTTTGTTCATTCATATTGGATTACAAAGAGTTTATTTCATGGCAGAATGAAGCAGCTCATGCATTTCGGTAAAACTATTGCAGACACCGATATTTATAGTACAATTTCCCCTCTCGTTAATTAGACAAGGCTCTTTTCAAACAGGCTGACAGTGAAAAGTTGCATTCAGATTGCCGACAGAAACGCAGCAAAAACTTTCCGCTCACTGAGCTGGCCTTTTTAACCAGCTTAAAATGCATCAATTACACAATCAGCTGTGCACATTTACTGTCACTTGTAAGGCACATTTCTTAAGGAAAAATTAAAAAGGATTCTTCACTTTCTTCTTCCACATGCAGAAAGTACCGTACGGAACGATTTGGATATAACACCTCAGCTTAATCACATTTTAAGTTTCCTTTACAGAAATTTATAGTAAGATTCTTCACGTCGAGTCAGAATTAAATATGCCTCAAATCGGTTAGCGTACCAGGGACATTTGCTCCCAAAACGTGGTTTTTCAAAGGAGCCTAGAGAGCAAACGATAACCCCAAAGTTATGATGCCTTCCCAATTTTAACAGAGCCCAAATGAAAGTGTTCATAGTTTCGCTTTTAACCCAATAATAAAAATGAAAATCTCACTCGGCCGAACCTCTGGGGTCAGTCCACGCAATGACCATCTTCCTTCTTACCGGCAGCCGGCACAGCTACTGTATGAGTGATCTTGGCACTCAGAACTACCGACTACTTTAACACTAACCCCGCACTAAGTATTAAAGACTTCCTCCCAGTAGTTCAAGCAAACGTAGCACCTCACTACCAGAAAGACATAGAAAGGCTGGTGCAAACAGAGCCTTCGCCCCCCAGTATGCCTTTTATACAGATTGGTGTCCACAGGTACAGCCAATTCCTTAATTTCATCGTGGGAATGCTGCCTTTGGAATGTCTCATCACCGCCCTCTAGCGGCTCCATTGACCATTGACAAAATTTGGCTGCTCTGTTAGTGCCCTATCGATTTCTGAAGGTCTTTGTCCTTTACGCTAAAGACACATGAAGGATTACTGCTATTCATATAACTGTTGTTCCAATTATAAGCTTTGATCAAAGCAAAACTTGTTTTAATTAACTGACGTAACTTAATATCTCCCAGCGTGTAATTAGTAGTACAGTAGTGTTGATTTCAATGATCTGAGATCATTGATCAGGCTTTTAGGTGGCATAATAACCTCCACAAGGCAGTAATGAAACCCATTGCGCTCAGAAATCAACTGCTGTATCTGTCATACTTGATTCAGCGAAGCGTGTTTCCGCACCTTTACTCATCATTGTAATTTATGCATCTCTGTAATTAGAAGAAAAAACAGTCTAGGGGAACTTTTTTGTTATAAGATCCCAATAACTCAGCATACTGATAACTTGGAAACACCGAGAAAAATAGTTCTCAACAATGTCCAGATTGTATTCCTGACATGGGAAAGGAAATATCTGCGGATTCCTGTTGGCAGACTGTAGTTCCATCTGAAACAACAAAGTACCATCCATGGGTATACATTAATTCAAGTATTGTTGGAGTACTTGTGTGGTACACAATTGTTTGTGGATTTTAATTAATTCCTCGTGTTATAAATCAACAAGGAAATCTCAATAACATCGAGTGAAATCGTCTCAGTAATGGAGCAGTAACTGAGCAAACAAGGTCCTACCTATACTGTATTTCACTTTTTATTAAGTTCAACAGTCAAAGGTTTAAACTATTCTGTGGTTACCTTTGTACATATTCAATTGTTTTCATTTTCTTCTCACACATTTCAAAAGGGGGTTGCACTCTTAAGTCTGCCTTGCTTATATAATTCTCGTATTCTGTCTCAAAAAATGACAGATTCTGTAGTCTGACGATATTGCTTAATAAGTGAAACCAAGCCAGTATTAAAACCGAAATTTGAACCAAAAAAAAGGAAATGAAAAATTAGCAGTCCAGACAAGTTTTCACTTTTTTTTTTAATTTTCACATTTCATAAAAGGAAAAACTCTTAGGTCCAGGGTCTCTTTTTGCTGCTCCATCTAGTGTCTGGTTTAAGTACGGAATCGGAGACACTAATTTTAAATCTGGCCGATACGGTGCTTTCAAATAAACTTTTATAATAATGAATTGATTGCATTTGTATAAACCTTATCATCTCAAACAATACGTACCAGATTCACGGCTAATTTTTATACTACTGAAGAATTGCATTAATCTACGTTACCGCATGCAGTGAAAAAGTGAGATTTATTTTCACCAGTTTAGTTAAGGGGGAACTGTAGGGAGGCCAGATTATGCGGGCAAAGAATGTAATATAGCCATGTACGCAGTTTCGAAAAATTGTCCCCCTTTACGAACAGCACAGAAACTATTCAGTCGTTTGCGCTTCTTTGGTTTGTTTTAGATAGAAAAGACTGATGATGTCACAGACTGCGTGACGTCATTCTCCGAAAAAGATTCCTTAATATCTCAGAATGAAAAGTTACTGAAGGGCTGGTTGGAACGGCGATAATCGCAATAAATGAATAATTCGCGGACATTCTGCTGTTTATGAGGGGGTACCTCCGCGCTACTATAAGAACTATGTGGCCACACACGCTAACAAAGATAATAATAAAGTTTAATGTATAATTCGTTGCGATATTTCTTTATAAAGGTGGACGTATTGAAACTGAACCTAAGTCCCGCGTCATCTGCCTGGCTTTCTTTAAACCTTGATATTAAAACACATTGAATATGTTATCTCATTATGAGCTATATGTTGCGTGAACACTCACGCAAAGTCAGATATTGTGGCGTCCTTGTCGACGATGCCTATGCGGTGCCTATATAAGCCGTGAAAGCCTGAGGGTGTGGGTATTCAGAGCTTTGGTGCGATACTATTTCGCATTTGGACTGAATACATGATGGACCCACACATTAACGATATACTGGACTATGTTAGGTACTACGAGGTACGTGCTTTTCTTTACTTTTTGATGCATAGCCTGTTGAGGACTACTACTGATATTTTGCAAAGTAGCCCGACTTTTTTTTTTACTGAATCTAATTAAGTTAATTTTTAAGCCATTTTTAATTGCTTTTTTCATCGCAAGTCTTTTCAGATGTTTTGAATAAGGGTGACAGCTTGCCAGGTGTTTGACAAATGACAAGCCGTGTATTGTGATCATTTTGCGTAGTTTTGTCACTAGCGTTTCAGTGTAGAAATGTGTCAGCTGCTGTATCTTCTTCCACCTTGCGACACTTCTTTCAAACGCAGCCGCTCACGGTGGAGAATCTCCGTCCTCCGGAGGAGCTGCTGTCCTCGGAGGAGGACGAGGACGACGATTTCTCCGTCGGAGAGGCCGAGCTTGTCTTGGAACAAGCGGACGTCTTCCTGAAGGATGCCAAGGCCTTCGTGGGTGAAGCGCGTTCCTTCATCGAGGAAGCCGACTCTATCTTGGTAAATGTGTACATTTCACTCTTGTCTATCGAAACTGGACTAACTAAGAGTTCAAAAGCGTCATAAATATAATGCAAAGAAATGGAAAGGGTTCATATTCCTCACATTTCTTGAAAATAATACACATCGACCATTTAACTTCTAGATTAAATTAAGTGCTTTCATACACCACATATTGCCTTCTGTTTCTTGGATTTATCGTCTGACAGAGTTTCTGGATTTCTGGATGAGCTCTTGCATGAGTTTCTGTAGTTATCTTTTTTTCTTTCTTTCAATAAAATAGACTGTTAATCACGACAAATACACAAGACTGTGTAACACAACACTGTATATCCTGAATACTGACAGTTAATCCTAACCTACTACAGTATGTCGTTGTCAATTGTTCCACAAGGAGTTACTTTGATTCATTCATCTGCTTTAGAATCTACATTTTACTTCAAAGGTAAGCATTTTCCATTGGTTTTGCTATCATATAGGATAAAAGGAATGCAACCAAAGGCAATGAAGTTAAGAGAAGCCTCCACAACAATGTGGCCAGGGACAACTTGGCTGGTGATGATTTCTCCAAAGAACTGGACCAGCTCGCGGATGAGTCAAAAGGGAAGGCCAGAGATAACTCAAAAGGGAAGGCCAAAGATAAGTCAAAAGGGATGGTCAGAGATAAGGCCATGGACAACTTAGTTGGAGATGATGTCTCCAAAGAGCTGGACCAGCTCTTGGATGAGCCAGAAGAGATGGTGAAAGATAAATCCAATGACAACATGGCTGATGACGATTTCCTCAAAGAACTGGACCAAATCTTGAATGAACCAGAAGAGATGGAGGATGACAAGGCCAAAGACTGTTTAGTTGTTGATGATTTCTCCAAAGAACTGGACCAGCTCTCGGGTGAGTCAAAAGAGATGGGCAGAGATGAGGCCAGGGACGACTTGGTTGGAGATGACTTCTCCAAAGAGCTGGACCAGCTCTTAGATGAGGCAGAAGAAATGTTGGGCATGACCCCTCAGAAGCCCAACCTCACAAATGTCAGTCTCCAGAACAGTGATTTGGAACCTAAGAGTCACAGCTCAGCAGTCTCCAAGACGAAGTCCTTGAGCCGTCCTGGTTTCCCAATAACTGAGAAAGTCCCCCTTCCTAGTGAAAAAAGGTAAAAATCACTTTCCAAGACATGTATAATTGACATTGGGTTTTCACAGAATACTGTCATTACAATACATTACAATAATCAGATTGTCCTTCTGCATCTCTTAGCTTCCGCAAAGAAATGGAAGACTGCGACAGCTTAATCAGGGAGCTGGACCAGATGCTCGATGAGCCCGAAACGCATCGCCCCGGGTCACGAGCCCGCACGCAGGCCGCGACTTCTCTTTCAGAAGATTGTGGCAGCAGCTACGGGGGGCCCCAGAAGCCGAGGTCATGCAGGAGGAAGGCTGAGATTCTTGGATCCCCCAAAGTCTCAGTCACCCCGAACTCAACAAAAGTGGATACAACTATAGAAGCAGAGACATTGACTGAGAAGAGCCATGAGGAAAATTTCACCATTCCTGCTGTGGCTGAAACAGATGTCAGGTATGTTCAGAGTGTACTGCAACACAGAGGTTTCTCACTATTTCACTGTGAATATGATTTCTGAATCATAGTGTGCACACTGTCAGAACCCTGTAGAGCCAGTCCCTTAGCGATCCGTGATCCCATGGTGTTTGGAGTGGCAGTAATTCTGATGCATCTTTAAATCACTTCCAGCCTCCAAGGAACCAGGAGTACTCATTGCTGGAATAGGTGGTGGGCGAGAGTCTGGAGGAAGGATCACAGATCTGTGGAGAGTGAGGTCAGATTACTAATTAGAAGTGCAACCCAGACATGCTCTCAGCAACGTCCGGTTTGTTTATCAGCGTTGCAGGGCTTGATGAAGTCAATTTGAAACCAAGCATTAACATTTCTACTGTGCCTCTCTGTAACATGCACAGCACAGTCTGGAGCTGTTGATGGAAGTGTGTCCTGTAATAAGCGATGTGGCTGCGCAGTGCAAAAACCTTTCAGGTCTCTGTTCTGGCACTCACAGTCACTCTCTTCTCCACAGATATCGGTCATCAGGAAGAGCAACACAGTGGTCTGCACCGACAGGACTACTGAAGCGCCGGGCTGCTGTTCCTTCTGCCTTCCTTTATTTCAAATATTCAAGGCAAACCGGAATTTCAGCAGGAGATGAAATAAAGATATATATTTTTTCCTTCTCAGTCTGCTTATTTATTGGATTGTTGTTAATAAAGATCAATAGGTGAATGCATCAGATGAGAACACCATCACAGTTACACTGGAGGGACACTAGTCCTTGTCTACAGACTGGCCATTTCATGCACCTGTGCGTGTAGTTTTCACTGTGTCCACCATGGAGGCTGAAGAAGTCCACATTATTCATCAGTGAGAAGGCCACAGAGTTCACTTTGTTCCTGATTTTGTGGATTGTCAGACAGTTTCCTCTGTGCAAGATGGAAAAGACCTCATTCCTTTAGCCTGTTAGCCGTTCCTTTCAGCACTAACATCTTCTATGGTTTGAATCCAGATCAGCAATAAGAGCCTAGTGGTATCCCAAACTGTAAAAATTGTCTAGATTGGGTCTTTTTACTGCTTTGAATATTTTTAAACGTAACACCCCTTGTTTAATTCTACACTTTAAACTATATTCTAACACTGTCTTTTTGGGGGGGCTTTCCCCACCTTAGGTAGAACATGAAAATTATGTTCTGACAGCCTGAACAGCCCTTCATGTTCATCTCATACAGTTTATCCATTACACTCTATCCAGAGACCTTTACTGTTGCTATTACACACACACAAAAAACAGTATTTAATGTTACCTCAATTGCAATATTCTCTTACTGTATATCTTTCTTTATCCTGTGTGGGCTACTTTTATGAACTCAGGAAGTACAACGTCAACTATTTGAAAGATAGTTAAGCTTTAAATATTAGGAAAGACATGGTTACACAGTAAAATATCCAGTTACAGTGAGGTATGATTATGTTAAAAAATTGTATCATATTTTTTTCAAGATTTAAAGTAGCTGTGTTAACACACCTACTCTCACCTTCTACAGCACACTGTCTGCTGCCAGTACATTTCCCCTGGTGCGGTTTCAAGGGACCAATTTAAAATCCAGTGTTCCTTTTACAGCTCCTCATACTAATTCATGTAATTCTTAATCCAATCTTCCCACACACACTTAAATTTTTCTACTTTTGATTTTCATTTTAAAAACTATTCAAACGATGTAACTTTTCAGCTCTGCTGTAGTTAGAAGACGAGCTTTGAAGTTACCCGACGTAACAAAGTGTGGATTTCCGCTCCTTCCAAATGCTTGCGACCGAACAAAAAAGTTCCACAGGACGGCTTTCTCAACTAAAGTAGGAACCATTACTTGTAAGCTTACGGTAATAGTTGCAAAACGTGTCTGTGTCATGAAACGTAAATGTTTGAAAGTCGCGCAATACAGCAGACATTCATGAGTTACCGATTCTGCCGAGGCGGAGGGGTCTGATCTGTTAGGTGCGGGCGTCTTTGCTTGTCCTGAACGATCCAACATGCAGGGAAGCTCCAAAAATGCACCTCTACAGTCTTTCACAGAAGGGGAATTTTACCAGGAAAACTTTGATTCCAGAGTGTATGTTAATTCCTACTATTCCAGACCAACTGGCCATTCAGACGAAAGCCAGCTGCTGCCGTTTGTACTTCGAAGCCTCAGTAAAACGTTTTCGTCAGGTAACTTTCATTTTCGTTTTCAGCCCTTCTTTGTGCTGTATATTCCTTGTAAATAACAGCTTTAATACTTGATACTACCATCACGTCATGAGGCTTGGAATGGTAACTTAGAAAATAGCATGACTAATAGCATAAATGTATGAAGCATGCCTTTTTTTCGTCTTTTTTGTTAGGCAGATACAAAGGACAGAGACTCTATGATGTTGGAAGCGGACCTTCTGTTCACACCTTGATTAGCGCCTGCGAGTATTTTGACGAAATCGTCGTCTCCGATTTTACCGACAGCAATCGACAGGAAATGAAAAAATGGTTGAAAAAAGAGAAGGGGTGTTTTGACTGGAGTTATGTAATACAATTCGTTTGCGAAATGGAAGGCAAAAGGTACAGTGTATGCTTCCTTGTATTGGTGTGAGTTGTTTCGTTGTAAAATTAAAAAAATCTGGGGGTACGCATAATCTACTCAAAACAGCCTACGTTCTTTTAATTTATCGCGATTTGTCTCATGTCGCAGCACAAGACACGCGACCTAGCGAAAGGGGAAGTTACATTTGTAGCACAAAATCAAAAACAAAGTATAGTTAAGTAAATATTTACATATGTACATGTACATGTTTTTTTCACAAGCAAAACGTATACCTATACTTTCTCTTAAAAAAAAAAGAACAACTACATTCAATTTACTGTCACTTTTACGGTGTTGTGCAATGTGATGGTCTAACAGAACTCCCGAAGAAGCGGAGGAGAATTTGAGAAGTCGAGTGACGCGAGTCCTGAAGTGTGACGTCAGGCTGGAGAACCCGTTTCAGCCCGTGGTCCTGGAACCCGCTGACTGCGTGCTGACCTCTCTGTGTCTTGAGGCAGCCTGCAAGGACCAGGATACCTACCGGCAGGCGCTGAAAAACGTCGCCTCGCTGCTCAGACCCGGGGGAGTGTTGGTTATGATTGGCGTTCTCAATGAAACCTTTTACGTTGTGGGGGAGCACAGGCTGTCGTGTCTGCCTCTTACCCAGTCCTTCGTAAAAAATGAAGTCGGCGCTCTGGGTTTCTCCATCAAGACGTTTGACACCATACCCGGGCCTGACAAGGAGGAAAATCAGGTTTCAGATTTCGAAGCTGTATTTTTCCTCACAGCTGAGAAAACCACCCAAAAAAGGTAGTGCTGCCTAGCCACGGGCCTTGTGTCCACCAAAAACAAAATACAGTGTAACCTTCAACTTGAGATGTTTTAAGTTGTATTTTAAGTATAGACTAGATTTTTATTTTACACAGATTCTTTGTTCGCCTAAATCTAACTACAGTAAAAAGTAAATGCTAAGTTCATTTGTAAACTTGTTCATCAAGGTTTGTTTGTCAAAGCTCCAATAAAATAGCTAATAACATGTTCTCTGCAGCATGCTGAAATTAGTTGGAGTTCTGCATCCTTTCATTAATGTTTATAGTTTAAGACATGACCTGTACAAAATGTCTTCTGAACACCCGTCCATATGTTTTGAACATCTCATTCTAATTGCCCTATCCAATACAAGCAACAGGCGCAAGGCAGGCTAATCCTTGTATGAGACTCCAGTCCTTCGGAGGCCACACACAGACACATACTGTACACACACTCACACCAGGGCCCACTTTCCCAGAAGCCAGTTTACCTACCAGCAGGACTGTGGGAGGAAACCAGTGCGCCCAGTGGAAAACCCTCAACAACACGTGGAAAATATTCCAACTACCTACAGATGGCACCCCAGGAACTGCACCCAGGACCAAAGCAGCAACCTTTGTGCCACTGTGCCACTGTTGTTAAGAACATTGAGTTGGTAAACTATGCATTATATCTTGTCTTCCTATTCTCCCAGCTAAACAGCAGCAAAGAGCAGCTGGCAGGTAATCACAGGAATTGTGAAGACATACAGTACAGTACCACATGGTAGATCAAGTACGTCAGTCATGATAGATCCCCCCAAAAATTGCTTCCATACAGTATATATCTACCATGACTCCTTGTAATTGGTGATAATACAATTTTTAGAGACAGTGTAATTTTAGATCAAAATCATAAAACAGAGTTGTGTTGTTGGTGTGCAGCACTCTTGTTTTTAGCTGCATTTCATTTTGTCAAGACACACAAGGTGGCAGTGTTTCTCTGCAATGCGTTTCAGCTGTGCGCCATGAAGAATCTCGAGTCTGGTAGCATTAAGACATCATAAGGGCACTTGCTGTTCCATGCAGACGTCTTTGTAGGAAAACAATCATTAATATTAAAATCATGAGTCACTGTTGAAAGAGCGTCTATGTACAAGAGAAAGAGTGGGACACATCTTCTGACTTTTAATAATATTGGTGCATAAATAATCCTACTGTAGTACACATTTATGTGTACGGTACAGTTTACCAGCAGCTCAATACACCTTCAAACTCACTGTGCTTTAACATGCAATAAAATATGCAGTATATACTCACATAGCCCCAATTAACTTAACAGACACATTACATTTTCCTGTATTTCATGCATTTCAATGACACAAAATGTAATGCTTGGAGAGTTTAAGACATTTGGAAAATGAAGACTTGCCATCTGTTACTTAAAACTATTATTATAGCACGCTCCTGAAATTAGAACAGCTTTTTGAAGATGCCCTCAGGTGCAAATTTGTTTTTTTTTTATTGGATTATTATAGTGTAATGTCACTTCCAGTAGTGCCAGACTGCTCAGACATACAGTACTGTACATTCGAATTAATGAGTTCCTTTAATGTATTTAATGAATAACAAAGGAAAGCCGGAGGAACATTATCCAATTTGTGGAACAAATGTACCTCATTCTCTCAAATATCTACAGTATGGAGGAAGAAATGAGCAGCAGGCACATTTCATTAGACAAGAGCATGAACATGTGAAGAGTAATACAGTCTGTTTTTTTCATTGCTAGTACAGTATTTGAGAAACAAAAATTCAATTTTGAATTGAACAATAAGGGAAAGGATCAGCTCTACCTCACAAAGTCTGATAGGCCACCTTTTGGTACATTTTGGGAACACCTGTTAAGTTATGGATGCATTTATCAAGTGTTTGATTCACTTATATGATCTGTTCAAATCTGAAGGGTTCTCAATTTTTCGTCTGAAAACACATATCACCTGCTTTCTGATCACAAAGCAATTGTTGACGCCTTTATAAATGTGTAATTTATTAATATCCTACAGTATGAAACCTGTCGGACTAGGGCTCTTAAAGACTACAGCTGAAGACCTCTGGTCTTCAGAACCGTATTAGAAGTAGCTACTGACAGACATCACTAGCTGTACCTCACAACCGGCATTAAGTCAGAGGACACGTGGGTTATAATGGACACTTAAATAAATATTTATCTTAGATTTAACAAATGTTAAGTGAAAGATCTAATTTAGCAGAGTGTGAGGAAGACACCTCTAAGGAAAGAAAGACTTTCTGTTGTTTGCATATTCAGTATTCATGACACTGCCAGAGCTTAATTGCTTTCTGGGTCACTTGGGTTCAAAAACGACAAACAGGCATCTTTAAGATTTCACTGTCTTGTTATCTTCCCTGTGCTCAATTATGTGCGTGGAGTCTAGAAGGATTACACACAGTTCATTTGTCAGTTTACTTGTCAAACATTTCGGAGTTCCATTTTGAAAGCGCAACAACATGCTCTCACCTTTTCTGAAGTTCTTACTTACAAAGACTGCGGTGCAGCACTATTTGTACATTCAGAACTAGTGGCTTTGCAGTGGGAAATATTGTACCTATTTTGTATTCCATTTGTGTTCAGTGTCTATTTTCTCTCATGTGGCAACTTTTGGAAAAGGACCTTTAATAGATTCTAATTCCCAGGTAAAAGACTAAAATGTTACTAATTATGTTGCCTGACAAGCTGCTTTTCATTTAACATCACAGCTGCTGAACCATCCCCCTTCTCAGTCTCTCCAGAACAGTTTTACAGGCAGCGCTGATCACTAATCCCAGAGCCTGTTTAATCATGATATACAGTATACAGGTTACTTTGTAAAACATCTGATGTGCCTGCTTTTTCTGTTACAAAGTTAAAGGTTCAACTTTCATTTCAAGATAAGAATGGTTACAAATTAATTTTGGCCCATGAAGTCGTTTGGTAGCTAGTAACTAATTAATCCAAACATGTCATTCAGTTGTTCCTTGAAAGAAGCCAATATTATGATTGGGTAAACGTATTCCATACTCTACACCCCTTAAATTAATCATATAATTTAAATTAAATATCTGATAGAAGTTGCTGAAAATTAGTCATTAGTCCCTAAACATATGCATTTTGCGAAAATTATTGTATTATGAGCCCATTGCAGGAATTCTCTTGTTGTTGCAAATCTTAGCTTAAAAGGTAGCAAACAGTTTTATTCAATAATGAAAACTTTGTACAAAGCAAGTGTGAGATCTTGTGGTATAATAACTTTCCTGAAACGTTGGATATAGTATTCTGTCACAAATTAACAAGTTGATCAGAGAAGTTAATTAGATCATGCAAGTTTTCACTTACAGAAAAGTACGGTATTTTTGATAACACTATCTGTAAAGAGTATTCATAAGGTAATAAATTGAATATTCATATATGTTGTGAACTGAGATATCATTTTTTTTACTCAATGGTTTGTATATTGTGAAGATGAAAACAAACACAAAAAGCAAAGGAAAAGAGAAATATGCATTGGAGAGCTGTAGAATGATAAATGAACCCTCTTACACACTGGCTAGGAACAAAAACTGAGATAAGAGTAAACTGAAGAGTGGATGATTTATTACCACAAAAGTACGACTCTGTCTAAACCCACTGTTCTTCCTGAGTACACCCTAGTAGTCCTTGTAGTGAAAATGATTACACTGTAAACAGATTCTGATTTCTGATTGATTATTCTTCCATTTTTAATAACAGTATTTTATGTTTCAGTTGTTGGAATAAAACGAGCAAAAGGAATGTTTGAAAAAAAAACAGAGTTCACATCTAGGAATTCTGCAAAGTAACAGACTCCCTGTTCGATAGTTTAAATTGATTTTTTGTGATCAAGCTGTTGGACATCCTGATCAATGTCAATTAAAATAGACAAATTACAAGCTTGGTTTCTTCTCGCTCAAACTATGCTATCAATGTCAAAGGTGTTCTAATAGTTCATCATGCTTTGAGTGAATTTTTGATTATCACAAAATACAGTATTGTAACTCCTGATGTGTATGAGGCTAATAAGACATTTAGTGTTTATACAAGTTAATTACAGTTGTCATTTGTTTAATCGAATTTTCTTAAGACAACACACATGCAGGCTTAATACAGTAGTCTGATTATTGTGTTGTGGGCAAAATTCACAAAGAATACTTTTAGGTCTTAATTATAATATGACAGAGGGTGTTGTCTTAAAACATTGCAATTATTTTCCTTGTGTACATGTGGAAATATCACATTGCATATACCAAGGCTTGAATTACATCTGAATCACAGATCTTAACCCATTTCAGTTGGTTTCAGTTTCACCACTAATAACTTCAGTTCTATCCACAATCTACAAGTAATTAATCCTAAGAAGATGTAAATAATACCCTTTTCAGAATATTCCTGCATTTTAGATTATTTAGAATATTCCTGTATTAGTTTTTCCCGCCACAGAGAAAAGGTTTCAGAGTATCATTTTTTTATTTGCTGACACCTCAGAAAGACATCACTCATTTGTCACCAGCGCCATCTCTGCATGATGGCATTTGGGTGCTCCATTCATTTATTGTGTCACGTGAAGTTTCACTGGTTCAAAATTTGAAAGTTTTTTTCCCCCAACGATGAATAAGCCACCTGCTGTTTGACTTTTACAATTGGGTACTGAGACAGAAAACATGGAATCCATTATATGTGCACAGAAATATCAGTCCTTGCCTATTCATTGCTCTTTAGAGTGGTTTCTTTTATCCTGGAAATTAAAAAAAAAGAGAAAGGGGTGATTTTGTTTATTCTTCAGTAAATTGAACATGCCCAGAAAAACTCTTGCAAATGCCAACAAAACATTCCTTCAGTCAATACTTATTCTGCTGTGTTTGCTGTGGGATTTGAAAAAAAAAACATCACAACATCCTGTGATAGTGCAGGTCTCTGTGTGACAATTCCGAAACTGGGAAGCACAAAAGAAAACAGGGATTTTTTTTTTTTATTGTGGATTCCTCATAATGGAGACTAAAATGCCCTTCAGTAGTTTCTGAAATAAATAAACAAACCTAGGAATATATGGCAAACAGGGTTTCTAGGCCTCTGTGGCTTGGAATAAAGAAACAGCTTCTTGCAAAAACACGACAGCAAGTACTTTTATGATCTATAATCAAGTGAGTTCAAGATATCAGGTGAAAATGAGGCCAGGGCTAATCATCATTCCTCAGATTTTAAACGAAAATGTATACTTTCTCTTGTCACATTTAATTGATCAGTAGTTTTTCAAAGCAAAACTTCTATGTTGATAGCATGATATGCTAACAAAATTCGGTTTACAAAAAAACCCCGTCTATTACTATTGTAACGCTTACGGCCGACAAGCACTGTGTGCAAGAGCCGGCGTACCAGAGCGGGTGACGTCACCGCCCTTCCCTGTGATAGCAGGACCACAGCTACTGGGCTGTAGAGAGATCTCTCTTTGGCTCACGGGGCTAGGTCGCTGCAGAGAGACGCGGAAGTCCCGGGTTCGAGCCCCGGACGGTGCAGGGGCCGACCTAATGCGGCAAGGGCGCCCGCCTGAGCCCCCGTTGCGTTACACTATATTAGAAATCCGTCTGCTACTATAGTAGAGTCTAACAACAGCAGCAGATGGCAGTATATCAACAGCGAAACCTGAGCAATCATTTTATCATTTACAACCTTGACGCATTTTGATATTCTACTTACGAGCACAGGTTTAATCTTAATTAAAAGTTTGTGTTCTACTTCCAAAGAAACAGTGACTTTTTTAAAACAGAAATTTCCACATGCATTGATCCATGTATTGACTCAGACTCACTGAAATAAAAACCCACATAGTGGTCGTATTATTACGCCGGGATATTTATGCGCGACTTGGTAGCAAGGCATAGAGTTTGCATCATACTGTATGTAGGTTGTATGAAGCACAATTTCTATTTGCTGGACAAGAACATGTATTTTTTTTTTTTAAAAATCAATGAACAGTTTTTACTTTATCGCAACAACATTTCATTCTTTCATTGTACAAGGCCAGAGATTCTCGGAACTGATGAGGAAAATAAGACAATCGATTTTTATCACAATAGCATGCATGATGGTTAGTGAATCTTTAAACATGTATACATTAATACACGTCCTTGGTAAAATCTATAAGATACGGTACATTTATATATCCAGCAGGCAGAAAAACAGAAAGTGAAATAGAAAGCATGAGAACATACATCCCATGACGGATGACGATAATGGCTTGCGTTTGATGATGTTTGTTTGTGAGCGCCTTAAACGTAAAAAAAAAATTAAAAAGTAAGAAAACAATTTGGTTGGTGAATATATCGGATATTGACAACAAGACAAATTAAATAAGCAGGGTAGACTGCATACTGCAACAATATTAAAAACAACAACAATACTAATAACAACAATTTAGATACAATAAGAATGCTGTTCATGGCATTAGAGCTATTTTGAAAAAACAAAATAAGTGCTACAGTAACAGAACAAAAAACAAAACAGGATGCATGATAACTCATATTTGCAAAACTTTCCAGTTTATTCAAAGCATTCATTATTCTTTGGCTGTTAGCGATATATTTCGCTCATCTTTATTGCGGGTGGGGGGAGGCGATATCGCCGTTGCTACGGTAACATATCCCAACAGAAAGTTCTGGCTTCAACGACGCTTGTGATTGGCTCCCTGCTACTGTATTTCCTGCTTTCCCCAATAACTGCAAACTGTGGAAATTGAACTGAGAAGTCCCTTTCCTTTTAACTCACATTTTTTAATTCAGTTTTGTAACTCTTAACCTGGTTCAAAACATGCTGAAGGAAGATGAAGATCTTGACAGGTTTCTTAAGCGCGTTGATGAGATAAGTATGTACCAAAGTCACACAACTGGCTAATGGAATTTTGTTTTAGGTTTTTTTTTTTGTGGGGTTTGCTTACCGTTTGTGCAATATGAGATATCTTGTTCTTGCTTATGATTTTTTTAATTAGATTTTTTTTGTTTTATCCTCTATCTTTTTATTTCTAGGATAACTAGCGTCCGTCAAGTATATGGGTGCAATTCTCAGATCAATCAGTTACTAACAACTCAACGGCTGCTAGCTTAGCCATCTCTTCCCAGTTGCAAACTCTATTATTTACCGTATAAATGTTTCTAGAAGTAATGATTGATTTGCATACATTTTGCAGATTTGCACCAGGTTTCTAAGTGCACTCTCTTACAGCATTCCACATCCTTTTTATTAAATGTAATCTCTTAATTATTCATTCAAACTGTTATTATTGCCTCCTATTTTATGAATTACCTTTGATGCACGTTTTCATCATAAAGAGTTTCACAATGAGTCCAGTGCTAAGAAAGCATTGAAAAAATACATCAGAATATTATACATATTATCAATGATAATAAGTGAAAATGTAGGCATTAATGTATTTTAATGTATTTTTTAATGTATTTTAAATACATTAAATATGTTAATGTATTTTAAATGAAGCTTTTTTAACAAATACATATTATATAATATAAAGAATAAATGTTTCTGCCATAATATGACATCAGGTTCAATAACCATAGCTTACAGTAAGATAATAAAATAATAATATACATGTAAAAGCTGGGCAAAGTATTCTGAGGTTCAGTACTGCTGGAGAGAGCATCACATTCCCCCGGTTTCCTTTTCTCCTCATGTCTCTGGCCCTTTTGCTCCACAAGGTGGGCTGGTTAAAGAGCTGAACTCGTCTGATCCTGTGAGCCAGGAGAAGGCTGTGGTGAAAGCAGATGAGCTCATATCTGCCTTCGAAGAGCAAGGCGGCGCCGAGGAGCCCTGTAAGACCAGAATCAATCGGACGGTGATTAACACACGCCCGCCACCGCGCCTGACATCTCCTCAAGTAAGGTCCCAGGAGTCTCTTCCCTACCGAGTCGTACATCTCTGTCCACAAAGAACGTAAGCGTTTTATATTTAACGTCGAGCGAACTCAACAGACCTTTCCTGCACAAGAAGGCAATATCAGCAAGAGCAGACGTGTAGTAGTGGAGTTTATTGCCAATGTAGACATACATTGGAATTCGTAGACAACAGGAACAATCAATTTGTTGTGGAACAATAAATATGTAGTAGTGAGACTAAACAAATAAAATAAAATAAACATAGCAGACCATGCAAAAAGTGCAGAGTGCAGATGTGTGTATAGGCACTGCAGTTAGCTGTTGAGGATGCCTGCTGCAGTGGGATAGAAGCTGGTCTTGAGCCTAGTGCTCCTTGCTTTAATGCTGCGGTATCGCTTGCCAGAGGGTAGAGGGTGAACAGTTTGTGGCCTAGGATGGTTGGGATCCTAAATGTCTAAAGCTAAGGAAGTCTTGTCATTTAATACTGCAGTGGCACTATTCTGCAGGGTGGGAGCTCATCTTTCATATTACAATGCTTCTAAATACAAAATGCATGGTACAGTATCAATGTAATAAAATGCATTTTCTAAAATTAAGCAATTAGGTTGTTTCACCATCTTCCAAAGCTTGTGTGTTTTTTCTTCCTTTGTGAAATGCCCATTGTTTTACATAGGTTAAGCATATAAGAAAGGTTATAAATGACAGCAGGCCACTCTAATATGGTTGCTAATAGCTAAGTTATTCAAGGAAACACATCCAGCCAGGATGTAAGTTTCCATGGCTGACAGGCTCGTAGGCGATATTAGTGCAGCACATTGACTTTGTTCTAATACTTTTTTCTTATATTTTTCAGGGTTTACCGAATGATTCCCAAATTAGCCAAGGTACACTCAAATGTGTTCATCATATTCGTATTAAAAATTGTTGAATATGAAGTTGACATTCAATTCACAGTCTATTATTTGTCATAGAGGTACACAAAACAGTCCTTTAAATATTGCTTAATGGTTCATGGATTTATTTCTCTCTTCTTAATCCGAGTTAATTTCCAGATAAAGTACTTACTTTTTTTATTTTTAGAACAATACATCTTAAAGCCTTACACGTTCTTGGTGTGCTCAGTATCATCAGTATGAGCAATGCCTGAACACAATGAGAATAAAAAAGTAATTTTGAACATTACACATCTGTGTTAATGACTTCATGTTCTCCACGAAACATTATCATTCACTGCATGTTGTGAGCACTTGGTGTCAAAATGGTTTAAAACTCATCAGCCTGGAATCTTAAATGGCAGTGCTACTGCTCATGGTCTCAGAGCAGTCATCCTGGACCTTTATATGATGATAAAAATATTCTGGTGCGTATATGTCTACCTTTTAATATCTCCTTTTTTCTAGAACATTTCTTGAAGATTTTAGAAAAAGATGCAGAAGACAGAAGGAAGAGGAGAAAGGAGAATGAAACTTTAGCAAACGGTGTGCATTTATTAGATAACACACATTCATTCGTACAGGAGACGAAAGTAACTGCAGTAGCACAAAATTCCAACCGTGAAATGTTCAAATCTGAACTTCTAAGGCAATAACTTTAAAACATTATGGCACATATTTCTGAGGATTCTCGGTTGTATTTGAATCCATTTTGTAAATGTATATAACAGCATAGTTGTGCTCTGCACTGAACTGAAGATGTGGCTTCAGAAACTATTGCCAGCTTTATGAGTTAGCTTTTGGCTTTATAACCACTTTAAGGAGGTTTGTAACTATAAATGGAAAAAATACACTGTACTGTAGTTTCTCTTTCAAGAAATGCCATTAACACATCGTCACTTTTTTTTACTGGGATTCATGATGTATTTTATATTGCTTTTCAGCACTAAAAGAAATGGGGAATGAAGCGTTTGCCCAGGGCAACTATGAGACTGCTGTCCAATGCTACAGTGAGGGGCTTGAAAAGCTACGTGACATGCATGTCCTCTACACCAACAGGGCACAGGTCTGAAATGGGACACTGAAAAACATCCCATAATCCACTTACATTCTTTCTCTCGCCCCTGTACACCAGCCGCAGGTAGTCAAAAAACCCCAGGGGGCTTCAGAAGCCAAATAGTAGAGAGACTGTTTATCTCTGTGTTCACCAGGACAGAAACAGGGTGAAGTTTTAAAACTGCCCTTAACTTGTAAGTCGTTATTTTGTAAATCAAGCATTACACGTTTGCAGAGATAAAAATTAGTGACTAATACCCCAGCTCAGTAAATGTGTAAGGTCTAGTGAACAGGTGATCAGTATTTCATGTTTACTTCATGATGACATTAAGACCTAAGTTCCATCTTTGCAAAACTAGAATGCTTAATTGGCAAAATAATGCCTTTCAATTAGAGGGCCATTTTATGTCCTGTCCCGGTAAGCATTGAGTTATGTGGTCACCATGCCCAATAAATTCGAGGAGTCTGTCCAGGAGTGTGATTAAACCAAAGGGAAAAGTGCTTATAAGAGTATCTTATTATGGTTCTTGCAGCAAAAAGTCTAAAATAATCATCCACATTGTCTGTATAATTATCACCATGTGTTTTTTTTTCTGTTTCTTTCTGTTGTAGGCCTATATTAAGCTGAAGAAATACAAGGAGGCTATCAGTGATTGTGACTGGGCCTTGAGGGTATGTTTGAAATATAACAGAGCTCTGGCTGTCCAGACCTTAAAGCTGCCTGTCATCTAAACAAATGTCATGTAAGAAATTCAGATCTGACACTGATGTACCAAAGGACTTTACATCTAGGTCTAGTGGGATGCTTAATTTCTCTTTGCCCTTTGCATGTATGTTTGTTTTGCACTGATTCAGAACTCTGGTAGAAATGAGGAATTTGCTTCTGCGATGAAATAACACAACACGCTCTAAACATGACTGTGAAAGCTGTGAAAATGATTTGATTATTATTACAATCATTTTGAGTGGTTCAGTGGTGCAGTGGTTACCGTTGCTACCTCCCTGCGCTGGGGCTCTGGGTTCAACTCTGGACCTGGGTTTATATCTGTGTGGAGTTTGCATGTTCTCCTCAGATCTGTGTGGGTTTCCTCCAGATACTTCAGTTTCTTCCTACCGTTCAAAGACTTACTGGTAGCTTAATTGGCTTCTGGTTAAATTGGCTTTGGTGTGATGTGTGTGTGTCTGTGTGTCTGTCCTCCGATGGACTGGTGTTCCTTTCAGGGTGTGCCCTGCCTTGTGCTCATTGCTTGCTATAATTAGCTCCAGCTCCCCACAACCCTGAACTGCAAAATGTGGTTAGAAAATTGATAGTTGGAAGTACAATTTTTTTTAAAAGCCCTGCTATGTACAATCTTTGAAAAGGTTAAGAAGTCATGAAAAACTCCCTATTTCCAAGCAAGTTTCAATCAGTGCTTTTAAAATTCACAAATATCCCAAAACCTTTTTTATTTTTCACGCAGCTATTAATATTAGTAGCAGTGGTATTACAGTTTACCTTCAATACAAACTGCAAAGTGGTCAAATTAATCATTAGGGCTCTAAGAAGTAACAGAAAGTTTATTTTCATGCGCTAAGCAAAAGCCCGATCACATTTTAAAGAAAGTTATGAAAAAGTCAAAAGGGTGTTTTTCAGGTGAGATGACATTGCAGCATTCAACACAGATGCAGTGTCAAATATAGACGTGCAAATTTAACACATCTTTTCAATAGTTTTTTTTTCTGTTCATCCTGTTGATCATTTGGTTAGGATCTTTTAGAATACAGGATGAATCAGCTTTACACTACAGAATTGAGTTCTTCATGAGGAGCCTGTTTTTCACTTGATATGTGCTGAAGACTTTCCTGTTTCAGTGGCATGCATTATTGCCATAAATAAAATGCTGGCTTCACAAAAATGGTTAATGTCGGTTTTCTCTGTCCTTTTTCCTTATTGTTTTATTCTTTGTGATCTCCTGCAGTGCAGTGCTAATTGTATAAAAGCCTACGTTCATATGGGAAAAGCTAACCTGGCCCTAAACAATTATGAAGAGGTAAGAATGTTATAATTTCATTTCAATCCAAAATTGAAATCAAGTCCATGCTTTTGGTTAGTGGCATATTCTATTCATTATTATGTTGGGGAATTGAAATGTTGAACTTCCCCAGAATTGGATTTAATTTAATAATGGATCATGGTTGGCTTTCGTGCATGATGGAATTGAATTCTGGGGGAAATGTAGGAAGGTCAGATGGTACGAACCCAAACTGGAATTCTATCTAGAATACTAAGGATAAAGCCCATACTGGGAAAATGGGATCTTAAATGACCAGGTGATTGAGACCTTGGCACTGCTAATGAATAATATCTGTATGCAAATATCGTAACAAGTGTCCATCAAAAATACATATAGTACTTTTACCCTATTTTCAGTATCTTTGGTTTTAAAGAGTTCTCAGTAAAGTTTTGTTAGTGACTGAATCATTATTTTCATGGGAATGCTAACAGCTGTTGCACAGTACAGCTTCCTAAAGTGAAATATTTCTGTGTGACGCTTCAGTGAATTGTGAACCTCCAGTGACCACGTCTGACACCTTTCTAAGTAACACAAATAAGAATTCTTTGCTGTTTTGCTTTTTTCGATGTTGCAAAAAGATCTCATTTTCATATGCCATTTTTAGGCTCGAAAAAGTTATAAGAAGATACTGGACATTGAGCCTAAAAGAGCTAACTTAGTTAAGGGTAAGTTTTGCATTTGTAAGATTTTAAGTCTTGTGTGTTCAGTCAACAGAGACACGTTTCACTCCTGAATAGTCAAGTTCAAGTTCAAGCACACAACCACTTTGTTTTATTCTCACAGCATATATAGTTTTGCCCATGTTGCAGTATCTGTTCGTACACATCTGTGTTTATATTTAGTGCTGCCAGCATACCAAGGGTATGAATCTCATGCTAAAGAGAAATCAGTTAAACTAGAGCTCATTCTGTATTCTTTCACCCATAAAACATACTGAAATCTTGGGCTGTGGTCGTTTTGGAAAGCTAAAAAGGTATGCAACATCTTTCTTTCGAACTTCCACAATCAAATATTATATTGTAATGATTTTTTGTCATTTCTTTTACAAAGCCAAGGCTACTTTTTAAAATAAAGGCAATTTCTTCTTTAAAAAGGCTTCACTTTTTAAAGGGAATAAGGGATTTGTTCATTCTCTGTGCAAAACACTGTGTGTATTCATGGAGGATTACATTTCCGTGTATAGAGCTCAAAGGATTTAGAAATCCAAGTGTAAGTTTGCCAATGTTTACTTCAGCAGCTTGTTATTCAGAGCTAAAAAACTAATTCAATCCTAAAACAATTTTTGGCATCATTTAATTCTGTGTGCTTGTTTTTATGGGTAGGTACTCTCTGGGGTTGAAAACCTAGCGACTGAAACTTCATCAAATGTCCTACAGATCAAGTTATGATACAGAAAATGTATTCGCTTTCATTCCTATATATAGCAAAACAAGGTATCTGCTCTGCATTTATTAACATACATCTTAAAAGGTTAGGCAGACAAAAGCACATATTTTGACAGCTCTATTTTACTAATTTAAAAACTGCAGGTGGTACTCTGTATGACTCAAAAAAATATACCATACCCCCCAGCAACAAAACAACTTACTGCAAAGACTAGATTTTTCCAAAGAAACTTATTCTAACAAACACCATTTGTAGAATGTGTTAGAATTTGTCGAATTTGTTGTAAATGCTGCTTAATTCTATTATATATTACAGTACATTTCTGTTTATTTCGGAAGTATTTTGTTGTGCCAGAGTTAATATACAGTAGTTTTTTCCAAATGTATTCATATACCTGATGAGATAGGTCAAATAACAGAAAGATTTACAGGTTGGAAATGTCTCTTTAATTTAAAAAAAAATGTACAGTGTCTATATTTTAGTAAATATAGTAGCCATATTCGCAATGCAAAGAACACAGGCAGAAAACATGAGGGTCACATTTATTGACTTTTTTGGAGGAGTAGTTTGTTCCGGAAAGTGTTTTGAAAGAGACTGTTTTCTTGCTGGTAAATAGCTTAGGTGTCTGGCCACCGATAGAGGACATGAGGAAGACTAGTTGGAGCTCAAGGAGTTTAAATTGTAACTTTTACATTGTTTCCCTGCAATGTGAAATAAAAGAGCACTGTTTTTTTTTACATTACGGCTGTTTTTGTATCTGTTTTTACTGAGATTTGCCTATTTTAAAGATTCTGTTATAGCACCCTGATTCTAGGTATGTCACAGAAAATCTGTGTTTTTAAAGTCATTAGGTTATGTTTATTTCTGGGTGGGATACATTCGGAAGGCATTTGTTAATATCTACTGTACATCAGATGATAATATATGAATCTGTAAAAGAGCAGTAATAGAGTAAAAGAGCAGGATGGTAAAACATTCAAAACTCCACCATTGGAAAGGAGTCTACTTGTGGGCAAGAGTAACTGTGAATGTTCTGTGATTGGTACTCTCTCTTTAGTTTTTTGTATAGACAAGATATCTGCATAGAAAAAAAAGATGAATGAAAATATTGTGAGCACAGAGTACTTTCCCTGAGCATTTTACATGGCCTTGGACTGAGTTTTACGACTCCAAAGTCATGGAGCGGGGCAACATTAAAATCTACAAGGCTACACGAAAAGCTTTTAATGCCCTTGTGCGCAGAGTTAATTTTGGCAACAAAAAAATATTTACATTCTTTGTGCTTCACTGAAGAGTGAAATTAAACTGCTGAAAGATGCAGGACTGGAAGTCTGAAAATCACGTTTGTGTTCAAACAAGGTCCGTTTAGCACAATCAAGTGATTTGGGTGGTATCTTTATGTGTGTACGCGTGCACAGCAATTTGCCAGTATCTTTGCGGCTTCAACAAATCTGAAAAAACACCCAGGGTGCACCACATGAAGAGCAATATGTACAAGTATAACTGCACACAGATAATCAAAAGACTCCTGCTATTTTTCCTACATTCATTTTAAGGCACATCAGGGGGCATCAGGCATTAGAAGCTCTGATCCTAATATTTCAGTGAAGAAGCTATTACCGAGGAGTGAGGAAGCCCAAAAGCACTGTGCTGCTCAGCTGAGAACTAAAGAGGGTAGCAAGGGGAGGGAAATCTTTGTTTCCAGCTGCTTGTGGTGCATATGTTAAAGAATCATGGAACCTAAAGGTTTTTATATTTTCTGTAGTTATTTTTTTAAAATTCATTTTTATTAAAATAAGGCGCCTAAAAGACTATAAGGTAAAGAGGAACTGGAAGATGAAATGGTGTGGTCCGTGGTGTCATTTTATTTATTGTATTTTTAATTCTCAATTAAACCTGTTGTGTTAATTGTGCCAACAGAAGACAATACATTCTCGCAGCAGCTATTCTGTTGGGATCCAAGACTGTGTTTTACAATTAATCTTTAGACCCAGTAGAAACTATGGGAGTTTTGTTTCTGCTTCAATTAAATGCATTTTTTAGATGATTCTGGCCAGTTGACAGTTTTTACTGCTCTTCTGCTATTTGGTTTGTCTCTCCCCCTTTTTGTAGAGTATTTGAATGAAGTGGATTTAGAAGAAAAGAAGGAATCCCAGGAAAAGGAAGCACAGGAAGAGTTTGAACAAGGAAAAGAAAATGCAATGTCGGTGCTCGAGCTCCTTCAGAAGCTAGAAAAGCCTGATCAGATCAGTCTGTACTATGCTGGTGGCATACGCCTTTTATCAGAAACAATTCGACATTGTAAGTACAGCCATTCTCTTAATTTCATCTTTTTTTTCCAGCAGACCATTGAAGGCAAAGTGTCGTATTCTTTTAATGAAGCTTAATGGTAAACAATAAGCTTGACATGGCCATGTTTTATAGAAGGATCTTGTGATAAACACTTATTCCCACTTATTGATATTTGCTAGTGTAGTGTGAAGTCTCAATTGGTAGACATTGGTGGAAAAGTCTTAGTAATACTCAGAAGACTTAAAGTGTAAAGATTACATTTTTAGTTTCAGGCTTTCTATTAGAGGCACAACCCATTGTGCCTAAGATCCAAACAACTTGGCGAAAAAGAGTTTCAACCATTTGACTTATATTGGGTTTTCAAGTTCACTGGTCGTACAGTTTTGTGCTTTATATTGCTTTGTAAGCACACACCATAGCAACAAACAGTTTTGATAAACCGGCAGCACTGTTTGGGTCAGGTTTTATTTTTTCCGACTGCAGAGAGGTCTGCAGAAACAACAACAACAGAAAAAAAAATAACTGCGGACAAAGCAGTTCCTTTTTTATGTCCAATGTTTGTTTCACACATTGAGTTTGACCCAGAGTGAGGGTCCTTGGGATTTCTCTGCTTTCACTGGAGACCACGTCAATTGTCAGATCCCATCAAGCAGCAGGCTGCCCAGATCTGAGGGAAGTTCATCCTTTGGCCAGACTGGGGTAAAGTCAGTCAGAGTCAGAGTCCCGTGACAGCAAAAGCAGTCTGGAGAGAAGAGCAGCCATTAAAAGAAACTCAGTGGCATATTTGTTTTCCTCTTTCCCATCGTTCCCTTATTATTAGTATTTCCAGCACCTGTTGCAAAAATATTCATTGAAGACACCATGCAGGAAACCTAAATAAGATTCAATATTCAGCCCCCAACTTAAAGCACAGCAGTAGATGAATGGGAATGATCCTTTTGAGGAAATCTAGTGTGTGCACAAAATAAAAGGTGTCTAGAATAGCATTTGCACCCCTGTATAAGGTGGTATTTTGTATTCTTTTAATACAAAAGGCCATTGTGTGTCCTTTTTGGAAAAAAATGCAGAAAGCTCTAGTTATGCCTTTTTTAAATCATTGACAAATAATACTGATTGCTCTGGTAACAACACTGTGCATGTGCTGTGTGCATAACTGTCAATGTTTTTTTGATTCCTCAGAGGAGAATCAGATAGTTTATGCAAAAGGTTCTCAGGCTTAATCTAATTAAAAAGACCACTGATTGCTGTCTAAAAAAAAAACCAAGAAAAGCTACTTTATTCAGTATTTAAATTAGGAAAACCATCTATACTGTATATTGTTTACAGATACACTTCATTAATTTTATCTGTCGTGGTCTCTTTTGACCTTGACATTAGGTATTCAAGTTCTAAAACTCACCAGGTATCTTCTGTAATGACACACCTGCCAAATGCTTGCAAAGCTGTATCACTGGGTTGACGTTATCTTGTATTTATCACAGGCACGGAGCAGACTCTTTTCCGAATAAACAATGGGTTCAGTATCATCAACGGCAATAACATTGTAAGAAGGTAAGGAGACTTGTAAGCAGAGCATGACAATCCTCTAAAAACACAACTCTGTCAGTACCAGCTAAGACAGCGGAGAGGACAAAACAAAACTATCACTGCCAAAACACCTGGTGTTCTTCAAAGTCTCTTTGTGCAGGACTGCTGCCTTGCGCTCAGCAAAAAAGGAGTTACTTGTTTCATTTTTCAAAAACACACCTCTGAAAATAAGCTCCTGTGTAAGTCAGCTTTACTTTGCTAAACACTGTTCTTTTTGTTCTTTTTGGCTGAGTTGGAGCACCATAAACACAAAGATTATTTTTATTTGTGGATTGTTAAATAGTAGATGCAATTACATCTCACCTGCTGAGGATAACCTGACATTCTATTCTCATTCATTGACATCATTCTTTACTACAGAGTTTTTAATATTTACACAAACTGCAACTCAATTTGGAGCATCAAGCTGAAGCATTTTATTTCAAAGACAAACCAGAACAAGTAGACAGTAGTCAGCAACCCTAGCCTTTTCCCAATTACAAAGTGTTGTAAACTTTTAATTGTTTCCTTATATTAAATTTGTGTGATAATAATTTTAGTGGATTATTATCACAATATGCTGGTATGTATTTACAGCAGTCGAGTTCAAATGACTAATTAAAAGTTTTTATTTGAAAAATGTAATTGGTATGATGTAGGAGGTTACTCTATAATGTCTTCTAAAGTAAACATTAGACAAAATGGCAGAAATGTTTTTGACAGTGTCTCTCAGTGGATGCTACTTTGTGAATATGGTTTCCATTCAAATTCCGATTTAATATGAGCTTGAAAAATGACCTAATAGACCCAGAGACTTTTCCTGGAAAAGGTAAATTGTCCTTAAAAATGTCACAGTTGTTTAGATAAATCTTAAATGGCCTCAGTACAGCATGCCCCTGTGTTTTCTTGTTTTGTAATCACTGTAAATGTTATAGTTCTGAAAGTGTCAGTAATCCAAAGAGTATACTATCTGAATGAGTATATGGTATAAAAAAATACATAAAATATGTAAATATAAAATCATGGAGGAAAGGAGTTATCCATTTTACATTTGTTAATTATGTCATCACCGGTATGTGCCATCCTAGAAATAATCATTTAGTGGAACTTTTAAAAAGATTTGTTCAGTGTAATTTTTTAAAATTTCATTTCATTAAAACTTATTCTTTGAAAATAATGGCCGTCTAAAAACTGAAGTCTCAGCTAGGCTTTGCATTCTGGCTCATTGCTTCCACGATTAACTTAACACAAATAAATGGACATTTGCATCTGGGTTATTTTCAGGAGCCTTGCGATGCAATCTGCAGAGCCACATTGTGATGAATTGTGCACGTCTGTCCTCGAGCTCTGGAAGGCCGTTTGCAAAGGAAATGGTATGCAGACTAGTTTCCAATTCAGTACTTCTCAGTCTGTCTCTTTTTTTATGAAAAATGTTTGAAATATAATCTAATAAGGAGGTTACACACAATGTTGATGTTTTATGCATTTTGGGAGTCAGATGTGTACCGTTTCTAAGAGAATGGGATATCAGAAGTCTATCTTGTTAATATCATTTGCAGAAGAAAACCAGCAGCTCTTGATACACTATTCTGGCAAGCACCTGGTCAGCTTGTTACCATCACGAACCTGTAGAATACAGACAGAGTGCATGAATTTGCTTGGCCTTTATACACAGACCCAATATGGAAGGAGATTGGTTCTTCAAAATCTTGACCTGTACGAGTAAGTTTTGCAATTTTCATCACTCTGACATATTCCTTTTACTTTGCTACAGGAGTTTCATTCAGTTCTAAAGAACACTTCTGTACTGGATAATGTGATTGTAAAAATTAAATTGGCTTTTGTATACCACTAATGGTACTAGTAATCGGTAGGGATCGGCAATTTCTCTTTCTATGAAAAGTCAGATCCCCGAGAATGGGTTTGAAACAGCTTTAAAATTATGAAGAGCTCGTAATTTTCCTATTGCCTTCTGCAATAAGTCCAATACTGTAAAGAACAGAAATACACTAAAACTGATCTATAACCCCTTTTAACTGTAAGATTCTAAAGGATATCAATATGGATTTAGAAAAGTTTTGATGCTTAAGTAACTAGAGTAATTGGCAGCAAATGTAATGGATACATACAGATACAATGTACTTAGATTTGAGAAAGTCTTAATAACGTTTTTTAAAAAATCAAGATTTGCAGGGTGTAGACATTAATTTTATTATAAGTACTTGGATTTAAATTTGATTAATGGAAAGGAAAAAATACAGCTAATGGGTGAATTCTCAAAACAGGATAATCTGATTAGTAAAGTACTACTGTACATACAGTAGATCTGCAAAGGAACAAGTAATAGGTTTATTCCATGCTGAAAAAAAGAAGAAAGAGAACACAACGTTTCGGCCGTGGAGCCTTCTTCAGGTGTCAAGTAGATCTGTATCACAGATGGATGGAAAAAGACTGTATTAACACTACCGTATTGGTAGCAATGGTCTGTGAACTAGTGAAAAAAAAAAGAATTAGTAAGCAATTGAGAACCTGCAAAAGAAATTCAAAAAGACTTAGGACTGGGCAAATCTCTGACATATGGCATTTAATGTTGATATGTGTAGAGTATTGTGCACAGGTAGTAAAAACGCCCATTATAAAAATAAGATTGGATTGTTGTGCTTGATGAGTCTACTATTGAAAAAAACTGGTAATCAACTGTACATTCTTTGGAGAAGCATGAAATGGTATTTTGTTTAAAACAAGAGATGTTACATTAAAACTGTCCAATGCACTAGTTATATGTGTATCCAGTTTAGTCACCATATTCCAAAAAATATAGTTCACAAATAAATCAGTCTATAGAAGAGCAATCAAGTACATTTGCATATTCAGAAGAATGGCCCATCTTTGAGAACCGAACAGAGAAGGCTGTGGAGAGACCCACTTGAAGCATACTGTACCAAATCGACAGCGAAACATGAAAAAGAACACAGTTAGAAACTATAAGGAACGACATCCGAAACTGAGAACAGGAGGCACTTTTTTGCTGGAAGAGTTTCACATGAAGGGAACAAGCTCATTTGGCCATGCTGTTGAAGTACATACAGTGGCTTTCAAGAGCGATCGGAGCAGATGCTCAGATCAAAAAGCTATAAGTAACCAAATGAGCTATAGGGGCCATTCAGCCTCCTTGAAGAAGCACTTGAAAGAGTTTCTCACTGTGAAACGCATGATAAAAATGGTTCATGGGAATTTTAGCAAATGGCTGGTGCAATAGTGCAAGAATGCGGGTGGTCTTTAAAATGATCAAAGCCCGTCTTTGATGCACTGATATTTTTTAAGTTTTGATTATGAATATTTGCAAGACATATGTGTACAGCTTGGCTTTCTTGTGAGGCTTCTTTTCCCCTTGCTTAGATGTAACTATTTTTTTTTGCACAGTGCTTATCTCTATATTTCAGGATTGATAAGAAGACCAAGATTTATGCTCAGTGTACTACTGGTCTGTTACCAGTCACTGACACAGCTTGGAGGCCAAAGGGGAAACTATTTACTGGCTCAGGATTTTAAGTAACAGACATGATAAAAAATGAATCAAATGAGGAGTTTGCTTCGTGTGCATAAAAAAACTGAGTTATTAAGATGCTTCCAGAGAAATGCTTTTTTCATTTTTGATGTAGGTTAATATAAGTCTTTTAACCCTCCTGTAAACTTTTAAGTAATGAGAATGATGGAGTGAAATTATGATTTAATGCAGTTGCTAGAAAGTGCAGGAATGTTCACAGTTCAATGAACATGTTATGAATGATGCAAATGCATCATTTCTTATTCATGTTTTTTTTTAATTCAGCCATATTCGCATATGACACAAAGTTCATTGACTTTGACAAGGTCCTTCAGATTTCACATTGCTGCTAACTGGAAACACTCTGTAATCTCATTTTACAGCTTTGGGTAGCTTGTGTTATTTTTCTTTAAAATATCTGCTCAATTCTTATCATTTTTAGGTTGGTGGAAAACCTGTTGGGGTTTATACGTGATAAAGATACCACTGCAATATGTGCCATGACTATTTTGGGCCACTTGGCAGCTGAAAATAAGTAAGTACTTTAGTACATTTGCCAAAATGTGCAAGCTGGCCATATCTACAAGAGCCTTGCACTGCATTACCAACACAGTCTTGTTTCAATTCCAGCACTTTAAAGCATAACAATATTTTTGCTTGTACTGTATGTGCTGAGTGACCAAACACAAGAGAAAAAACACATTCATCTCAGAGTCAGATTGCAATTTGCCACTATCAACATGAAGTTTCACAAACCTAAAAATTAATTCTGTCAGACAAGAAATATGGGAGACGCTCTGTTGTTCCAGATCGGAATGCCAGCTAAATAAGATACTTCTAACAGATGTATCAACTCTGTATCTTACGTTAAGAAGTAAATACAAATATTTCATATAGACAAGATGTGGAATTGAACATGAGCAATATGTAGGGAATGTCAGCATTACAAGGTGTGTAGCTTAATATCATCCTTTTATTTAGTCACTGGTGTAATACACCCACTTTTTCATATTTAAGTGTTTTCTTTCCACATTAAATTCAAGTCCTGTATGAGTTTGCTGAAGCAATAAGTTACTAACCAAAAAAAAAGCCTTAATCAAGTTGTTCTGTCCCATGAATTAGAAATTAATGGTGTTTTGAACTAAAGTTTGAGTGGGATGACAGCAACAAAGTTCTCTTTCACCACTGTTACTCTCACACTTAATCCTCCTTGACATCACTTCCTAAAAAGTTATAAATATCACAGTAAAGACACGCTCTTCCTTGCATTTGTCTGTCTGAGAAATGAATTTGTCATAAAAAAAATATTCTTAAATTACAGGAGGTAGGCGTTCAGGGAAACACGAGTATATGAATTGAGAATTGATTAATAAAAAGGAAAAAGAGTGTGCTCTTAAGAGCTCAGAGCTCTAACTGGGGTGATGTAATTAATGGAGTACCACAGGTATCTGTAGGTCCATTGCTCTTTGAAATTTATGTCAAAGATCTAGATTATGCAGCTGGGGTTAAGGGCCTCGCTCAGGAGCCCAACAGAGTAGGAATCCTCTACCAGCCGCGGGATTTGAGCAGGTAGCCTTCCAGCCACAGGCGCAGATCCTTAGCCACAGAGCCACCGCTCCGCCCACTTTAATCCTCTTTTCAGATTCCTCTCTAGAATTGAGGAACTCTATATCAATACATATCATCATCGCTGCACTTCGTGTGATTTGTGTGAAAAATCAGTCCTCACTCACATTATAAATAAAGGTTACTTGAAATCTCCACATATGAAGACCCAGTTCACAATCTGTGCTGCTCATATTTCTAGTTACTCAAACCAAGTCGCCAACTCATTGTATTATTTACTGTATTACACTGTATTGTATTTTTCTTAAATCTTAATTCTTAGTTTTGATTTGTGTTCCCACTGGGTTCTTTTGGGAGTTTTAACTTCCTCATCCTAGGGCTAGGTTGTTAACTCTGTCAGGTGGGTTAAACCAAAACTTGTCTCATGTCTAATTTCTCAATAAACATTCCTAAACCTTTCTTATTGGGTTTTATTATTCTTTGTTAAAAGAAACTGCTGTAACTCTAAAACAGCACAGTTAACTCCACTGTAGCAAGAACAAGCCACAACAATTTTATATTGTTTTTAGTATTTGCTGCAGATAACAGTTCCTCATTCTGTCTCAGTTCAGAAGTCCACATTGTCCACTAGGAGTCAAACAACTAATTAGGCTTGGCTATAGATTAATTGCCAGTTCTATTATTTTAATTCTCTTGAGGATATGAAAAAAAGCTGTCCTTTACTTGAATTTGTTATAATTATGCTGGTTAATTAGAAGTTAATATATTAGATTTGTCATACTTTCACCTTCTAATCATTTTCATTACAATTACATACAGTAAACACTGGGTCTGTCGATGTATTATAAGAATGTACAGTGCCCCAAAGATTTAAAGTGGTAATCCAGTAAAGTGCATGTAAAAAGTATTTAGATATGACAAATTTATTGGAAAACGTGTAATATAAAATTGATTTGCTTTGAGATGACTGATGAGGAGTTGCTGGTAGGGATTAATATTATTATATGACAGACAAAGCCATCATTGTTAGTTTTATCCTGCTAATGAATGCATTAAGTGTAACAGAGTTCAATCACACAGATATTCCTCTGCATTGTTCTTCTGGGAATAGCACAATAAACCAGTTTGGCTGTAGTGTACTTATATAAATCTTTATGGTGCACTTTTGCTTATAATATGATACTGTTCTAATTTTATTAATGCATTTCAATTGATTTGATTAAAACTGAATGTATATGCAAATATGTTTTCTCCTGTGTTATTCTCTCCTGTAAGATTTAGAGTTCTTTTCAGAGAAAACTTCACTACAATGTTCGTGCCTCCATTTGCAGACTTGCTGGTAAGATTTTTTGTGTCAGACTCAAATAAACAGAGGGTGTTTAATATTATGACCTTCAAGTCAAGTCAAGTTTATTGTCATTATACTCATATACAGGTATATGGTATAATGAAATGCTATTTAGCTAGCCATCAGACAATAAGTAGTACAAAAAAACAATACAATTATATAATAAAAGAAAGACAGAGACAACAGGCAGTGTGCAAAACAACAACAGGCAATGTGCAAAACAACATCAGATGTGCAAAAACATACATCAACAGAATGAAATAAAGGATAGAAAATTATGGGGAGTGAGGTTTTTGACATGTGAGGTAGAGGTAGATTTCAATGTGTGTTTGAGGTTTTGGTAAGAAAGAAGGCACTGTGAGGTTCAGGTCGTAGGTGAGAGAGACTGGGAGTTTAATAGTTTGATAGTGCGGGGGTAAAAACTGTCTCTGAGTCTGGTAGTCTGGGCCCGAATGCTCCGATGGTAGAGGGTCATACAGTCTGTACCTGGGGTGTGTGGGGTCTTTGATGATGCTTTCCTCAAGACCTTGCTCGGTTAAGTGGACATTGTTCTGTTCCCTTTTTATATTTAAGTTTATTAGTATCTTAATTGCAATTTCACGTTTTAATTTTTTAAATTAATACTCCTGTAATGCGATTGAAAACTTGCTTTTAATTAGAAATGTGATTACTTACACTGAATGTACAGAAACAAATCTTGTTCCCAATTAAATCATATTGTATTTGAACAAACTGTCCTGACCCAGAGACCTACAGTACGTTATGCTTTCTGCTCTTTTCTGCCTGCAGCAAAATATCTCCTCAGTGGACGAGACGATGATTCCACTGTGCATTTCAATGATGAACAGTATGACAGAAGATAATGTCATTCGAGGAAAGATAGCCAGCTGCCAGGAATTCTGGGATGTCTGTCTCATCACCATGGTAAAAAGTCCACTAAAAATACACAATGGGAGTGTGTCTGGAATGCTGGTTCTCCTGTGTGGTTTGCTTAACAGAAACAATGTTACATGACAGTACATCACATGTAAAGCCTCCTGTGTAAAACCATCATCATAAATATGTTTTTTTTTTCCTTCAGGATGATTGTGCACTCTGTTCCCCTGACAAATCCTCTAAGCACTGCGATCTGTTATTTGCATTGCTGGGGTTTATGATGAACCTCTCCATGGAAATCACTCTGGCAGTTGAAGTAAGATAATGTCCCGCATTGTCTGGTTTGCTACCTTGTATTTGACTCACTGAATTGTGTGATACAGATCGGTCCTTAAGCTAGTTATATTCCATTTTTGCTCACTTAATAAGCCGAGGTTAAGAGTGACATCCTAGATCCTCCTCAAGTTGGCTTTCTCCATTTACAAAATTTTCTTGTAATATCAAAGGTGTCTTTTGAAGGTGGGTTTCAATAATGCTATCTTATTTTCCCCACTGTTCAATTCCTTTCAATTTAAAAAATGTCAATTTTAAATTTCAGGAAAAAGCGGTTCACATCACTGCCAGATGTTTAACACAGCTATGCGGTTCAGATGGGGGGATTATCACAGTGAGTAGAATAAAATGTTGACAGAAATGGTTTATCTGTTACAGTAGGTATTATTAGGTAAAACTGGTCAAACCTTGGGTTTTGTTTCCAAAAACTAGCAGCAGGTGTTCTCTTCTTTGTACGTGTCCACTTCACTGCCACAAGTGCTCCTGCAACATTCCAAGATCCGAAATGAAATGTATTTTATTGCCAAGTCTGAATACACAAAGATTAAATGAACTCCATCCATCCATCTATTTTCTAACCTCTTCATCTGATTGAGGGTTGTGGGGGAGTCCATCCCTGAAAAGACACACACTCCCAGCAGGACTAAACTAACACCCTTGAGGGAATTCAGTTAATCTTTAATTCCACCATTCTGTTTGAACTTTCTGTCTATATATTACCGTGATGAGTTTTACAAATGGAGGCAAAGTTTAATTTACCGTACATCTGTTTGTTCAAAATAAAGTCATTTTTGTTCACTGAAACAGAGACAATATTCACCGTACCATACTCCAAGAAACAAACGCAATCAGTATTTTTCACTGTCAATGTTTTGCTGAAACTTGTGAGAGCAATACATCATGGTTTTTACACCAAACAGCCGACGTGCGGGTGCTGTTTTTATTTTCTGTCACTGTTTCAATGTCTGTCCTGGAACGACTTGATTTGTTTGGTGTCTGTCTACATTTCATATTTTCACACTTCAGTTTCCTATTTTCGTCTAATAGAGAACAATGGGCCTTCTGAGTCACATTCTCCCACACTCCCCTGCTGCTGCAGAAGAGGCTGTTCAGAAAGGAATTGTGAAGAAAATATTCAGACTTGTTAAGGTACTATCGATAAGGTCTCGGATAAAATAATTTATAAAGATGTTTTTCTGTGTTTTTTGCTTATTCTCCATATAAGAATACGTTTAACTGTTTGAAGAGGGAGTAGTTCCCAACCCTGGTCCTGGAGGCATGTTAGTTTTCAATCCAGCTCATCTCTAAACCTCCAGCACTAACTGCTGACTTAAACAACTGTTTGGACTTTTATTTAACTTGTCTGTTTGGTCAGTCCTGAGTGTGAAAAATACTGTTTGCAACTTCAGCAACTTTGTTCTCAACATTCTCGCCATTATTTCTGACAAAACAACACTTTATTATGATGAACAGACACGGGTGGCAATGGCGATGTGTCAGAGGCTCTTACAACAAATGTTTTTTTCTTCCCTATGAAGAAATCCATTCTGTACCCCTGAATGAGGGCAGTTCTGAAAAACTGGTACAAGGTAGATACCAATTACAAACTCCATTTCACTTTTTAAGAGAAGGGAAATGTACAAATATGACCCAAATATAAAACTGAAGTGGTCCTCATGGACCATCTGGGAACCACTGAAATAGTGTGGCACAGATTTTCTTATTTACAAATTCATTAGAAATATAAGAACAGCATCAGGTTTGAAAGGTAAGGCACCTATACACGCTAATATGTTCACCAGTTTCTTGGTGATTTTCTTATTTACAAATTCATTAGAAATATAAGAACAGCATCAGGTTTGAAAGGTAAGGCACCTATACACGCTAATATGTTCACCAGTATCTTATTTATCTGAGGATCTAGCTGATTTTATATTGACATTTATATAGTTACTTGTCTATATATATAACACTATAGAACACTTCTAAATTCAGGTTAGAATACTGTGTCAGTTTCACCTCACATTGCTGAAGCTTTCTCGCATTTTTGTTAACCTCAAATGTTCTTATTTTTGTATCCACCTGTTTCTTTGTATAATTTTATTTCAGGCTGGAGGGAAGATTACTACTCATTTTTCAGTCAGGACACTCTCAGCCTGTACCAAAGTCAGTCAACAAGCTCGGGAGGAGATAGTGAGAGTTGATAAGAGTAAGCTGGGAGTTTGCACCTCTTTCTTTGACTGTTGTTCAAAATGGCTTTTCATTGACATTGGAGACTTGATGGATGATTCCTGGCAGTGTCTCCAAATAAAGAGACTGTTTATTGAATCACTTCACTTAATACAGAATTTGTAATGGAAAAAAAAAAATGTTTAGTTTGTTTTACTACCATTGTATTTCATAGTCATTATAAAATCAATTTGGAAAATTTTATAAATTGCTAGTTACTGTACACCAGCCGTATTAATTCAAAGCAAAAAAAAATCGAACATTGGAAATTTAATGCATTGAGCTTGTTATTGCATGTTGTTGCATGGATCAAAGAATCCATGCAAAAATTAAACATTTCCTAAAAATTCCCCAAAATAATTCTGTATCATGCACGGTACTGAAGAACTGAAGTTACACCATTTTTATGGTGATATTCTCATTTTCTTTTTTGGCGGGGGAATATGGACACTTGCAGGTAGATTGTATGGACTGAAGTCTGTATCACCACAAAGTCCTTTTGTATGTACAGTATATCAGCATATAGCATGTGTATGTGGTGAGATCAACAACTCCTGCATCAGAGTCAAAATTAGTTTCTCAGCCACCTTCCAGGTCCAAACTATAAAGTGCCTCCTTAGACAGTGATGGGTTTCGCTATTTTAAAAATACAGAATTTAAGGCTGTCAAATTCAGTTGATTTGCATGAATGTGCAATAAATGTATTTGACAGTGGTCTTTACTTTCAAAGTGAATGCTTCATGTATTCAACTTGTATTTTAAAGAGTTACTGTAGATACCCTGATTGTGAAGTCACACAGTCTTCTTCCCCTTAGAGCTTGAAATCTGTTTTTGAAAGAAAAAGCAATTTTACCCTAATCTTATTTTACTTGCAACCATTAACAACATTGGTGGAATATGTTGCCAGCGGACTTTATAGTTGCATTTCCAAAAGGGATTTGGTAGCATGTTTGTTCTACACCAGATTTGGCAAGAGTCTCTTTTGTAGTTCCAAGTCTTTGATTCTATGTACACTATGATCATATTACCCCAGATTCTCATACATCTCTCTTATTTCAAGAATCCAAAGCCAAATCAGATACTACAGCTTCTGGTCCACTGTAAATATGCTGCCTCAGATAATGCACAACCAGTCCTCTATTGAAATCAGTTTCTTGCTTTGCTTCACAGTAACATTGCAAGTGTCCACTCCTTCTCAGTGATTTGCTTTATCTCTCGTTCTGCAGAATTCTCCTCCTTGATGAAACTCCTGAGTATGGATGAGGAGCTGGTTGTTGGAAATGCGGCACTGTGCTTGGGTCACTGCCTGGAGGTCCCAGGAGCTGCTTCCTCTCTCCTGGGCTCCAACATAGTGAAAATTCTACTGAAGCACGCTGGAGGGGATGCCAGCAAAACAGCAGTTCAACAGAACTGTGCCGTAGCTCTAGGCAAGCTCTGCACAGCAGAACCAAGGCATGTTTAAACTATTTAATCTTTAACATTGTTGTCTTTCAGTCCTAAAATTTAGGATTGCATATTGTGACAGTCCTCTGGGTGTGCCGTAAGAGGATCTTTAAAGTAGGTGGGTCTAGGACTCACCCAAATGCAGAACCTTGAAGTTAAAAACATATAGTCCTCTTTGTTTTACAGTGCAGGAAAACAAACTTACTACTAAGCTCCTTTTTGAGCTTCTGACGGATGTCCTCAGTTCCTAACTATTGTAGCTGAAAAGCTAACCTGCTTACCGGCTTCAAAGCACGACACTTTTCAACTCAGTCTCCCCTGTGACTTCTTAAAAACTTTCAAACTCAGGTTTTCAGAAACTCAACGTTCCTCGGGTCCACAGTTCAGTGGTCAGTTCTTCTCCCTCTGGTGAATAGAGCACACAGAGAATCTGCCTTCTGTACAACAGATATTACTAACTGACCAAAAAATCCTCTGTTTCCTGCTATTTAAACACTCACCTGTGTCATCTCACAACTGGTCATGTGACCAAAGGTTTCTGGGGAATGTGGTCCAGAACAGGCTACCATCTTGTTTTAAATTGGTATACCCATTCAAATATGGATTCTCTCTTGATAGTTTTTAAATAAAAACTCAAAATCACAGACAGCTCTCTTTTTGAAGAGAAACAAACTCTGCATATTTATTTTGTCTTTATTATTTTATTTTACAGGCACATGGTCCAACTCAGAGAACTTCATGGCTTGGAAATCCTCAATTCCTGTATGAAGTTTGTCACATGAGGATGTGATTTCTGTTACGGTTCCATAAATGTTTCAGTATTTTCAATTTTTAAAATGTCATTACCTTCTTCATCTGAATACTGTAATATCTGCTGCTTCATTTTCCAGGCGTTTTTCAGTGTTCAGTACTCAGCTTTGTTATTTTTATAATGTATAGGTCTTTTAAAGTTCATCGTGTTATAATGTGTTTGCCCTGTTATTTGGTTGGGTAATTGGCGATCATTCGCCCTGTGAAACAAGTTGTGCCTTTATGCACTGATTTGTATTTTTGTTATTTGTGTACTTTGGAAACAGGTCTGTTTTGTGCCTATGGCTATGAGAACTTTGTTTAATAAATATTAAAAGATGAATAAATGAATGAAAAAGCATAAAGAATGTGAACTTCAATTAAATTCTTTAAGATTGTTCTTCCAAGGTGCATTTTTAACTATTAAACCAAACTTTCAATAGAATTCCATTTGTTTTGTATGACTACTGCTATAAGTGCTCTATCAACTTTAGACATTTATTTTCCCCATTGTTTTTGAGTTCTGATATCTTATGGAGAAACATTTACAGTGCCATTAGAAAAATGAAATGCAGGCAGCAAACACCATTTTCTGATTAATTTAGAAAAACTGAATTAATTTTGAAATTCCAAATACTACTGTCCTGCTTTGCAATACTACAATAGTTGTTATAGTTACTGTAAGTATAGATAATTCAACATGTCAAATGTTTGAAAACCTAATTGTATTTCTTCCCAATCATAGCAGTCTGATGTAAAAAGACCTTATTACTAGATGTATGATACAAGGCTGTATTTTGGGTCTTCATTTGGGTTTATACCTGGATAAGAATTAGTTCTTTGTACTAACACAGACTCCAGTTCTGATGGCTAACATCTCTAAGATTTCTTATGTTTTAAAAATATCTACATTGGTGACCTTCAATATACTGTATACATAAGCATGTATCTTCAAAACATTTTACAAAAGTTAAGACAACTGTAAAAATGCAAACAAAGTGAGGCTAATGCTTAAACAGGTATTTGCTTGTAAATGTTTTATACTTTAACATGTAACTTTATACATGTAGCTTATCCACTTCTGATGTATAAAAATTGGAGTAATAGTGTCACAAGCAAGAGTCCTTGTATGTACTGCTGAGAAATTTAAATTTGTTTTATAATACTTTTCAGGAACTGGGCTGTTCAACATGCACATTAATAACCCTTCAGAAAGGATGTATGTACTGTAAGAAACCCACTGTAATATGTTGAATAGGGAGTTCAGTTTTCCCAATGAAGTGAATTTTGACAAGAAAATCTTCATTGCAGTATCTTATCTCTCTCTTCATTGCACAATCGTATGGAATTAAGTCTTAATCTCTGCATTGATTCAGGTAATGCTGAATATTGCCATAAATAACATAACTTTTTGGAGGACAAACTACATGTGTAGATTTATTTTAAAAAATGAACATACTGAAGTAGTGGGTAGCACTGTGGTGTAGTGGTCAGCATTTCTGCCTTGCAGTATTGGGGCAGTGGGTTCAATTCTAGATGTGGGGTGCTATCTGTGTGGAGTTTGTTTGTTCTCCCTGTGTTCACATGCATGGTCTTAGGAAGCTTGGTCATGTAAAAAAGGGAGAAATGGAAGCGATTCAGTATTTTTCCTCTGGCATGGTATTAAGATATTTTCTAATTTGCTGCTTGTCCTGTTCATATAAGGTTAAGGAAATGTAGATGTGAAATATGAAACGAAACATTGTTTATAATGTTTATTATTCTTTCCAGGATAAAAATAGCATCAAATTGATAACAACATGTTTTTTAAAAGAGATGTTTCTGGCCTGTCCTTTTTCACTGGCAGAGATGCAATATTATGTAGGATCAAATATGCATTAGGACATCTTATACAGAGTTTGTGCCATTGGTCTGGTTCTGCCTATTAGGGTATGTGTCTTTGAAACTCAGGAAAGAGGACTGGCATGGAAAAGGAGAAAATTTAATGGGGTTTACATCCACATTTATATCAATTGCATTATTCTCACTGACAGGCTTGCTTTACCCCATTAGTTTGTAAATGCATTTCTTTCATACCGAGAAAAGCGAAAATTAATTTTAAAAGGGTTATCAAAGCAATTCTGCCTTACTGACACTAACAAGGGAGTGACATTTTGTCTTCACGCTTAATCAGTGTGTACTAAATTTACAGATTCAGAAAATTACAACATCACAAGATTTTTTCTGTGCCCAGGGAATTTCCAACCGTTTGCTCATTAAGACCTATGTTGTCATTTCTACCAGCATCCAATCTTGGTTCCCCAGATATAAAAATGTGCTATTAAGAAAGCCAATTCAATCAATCACAGTGACAATTAAACCATACCGAGCAACTTATATGTTGAAATTAACTCCTCTCAAACCCATCATAGACTAGTGTCATGTTCGCTGAAGTGTCATTTAAGACATGCTGACAAACATACTGAACTATGAAATTGTCCTTTTTGCTTTTGACCAAGATTTTAAATTTAGCTCGTATCGTATCTCCTAGAAATGCAAATAGACTCTGCAGTAAGCTTACTGGGCTCCTGGGATCTTTTGACAAACAGCCTTGAAACTGGCTGAATCTCTAGAATAGTACCCCAGAGCAATGTAATTGAACTGAGTTGTCAGCAAATGCCCGAATTCTTTTTCACATAGGTGCTTAATGTCAGGTTTTACAATTGGAATACGGTGGGAGGTTACTGATGGCGAGATAAATGCACACTTGCTTTTTAGAGTTTAGTATTGAAAAAACTGTGTTCTGATTGATTTTACCATCCTACAAAATGAATGCATGAAATAAGAGAAAGAATATAATCTTTAGTTATGACCCAGCATTGCTGAATAGAACATTCAACCCTTTTTTTCCTTTGGCATCTAGGAGTCCCAGCTCAATCTCATTTTATTGTAGGAGAAATCCAATCTGTGTATAAAACAGGCTTCACGTAGATAAATCCTTCATTGTGAAGAGACTCTCTATACATAACTCATCAAGCCTTGCTCTCAAATGCTCAGATCACCCCATGTTGTACAGGATTTCAGAATTTGATGCTTTGATGCTTAGAAATGAAATATCCCTTGTACTTAATATTTTTTGTGGTTCGAATAACAGGTAAGAACTTTTTAAAATCTTTTAAATCTCAAATCTAAGTATGAATTAAAAGCAAGCATGGACATGTTCATAGTATGTAAATGTTTAGGTTCCTAGAGCCTATGTAAAATATCAGATGTGAATAGAATATGCAATGTGAGATTTAAAGTTTGTTCTGTTGAAATATAAAGCTATAAAGCTATAAAGCTCATTCAGCTTGCACTGTTTACATATGTTTCAATTCTGACCCTGGGTACCAACACGCATGCTGTTTTTTGTTCTCATTACATTATTAAACCCTCAATTGACCAAATAATACGATTAATTTTTCAATTACTAAGCATGTGAGAGACAACTTTTCAAGTTTTAACAAGTTTAACAAGTAACTGAATGTCTACATCTTCTGAGCAGAATTTTTTTTTGTAAATTAATAAACGTGTTAACTCAGCTACTGACTCAATTAGGTAAATAACTAGGCTGGAATAAAACACAGCAGGTGTGTGAATCCCTGGGGTGGAAACTTCAAGAGCAATAAATGCACCCTGGGTCAGCATAAAGTACCCCCTCAGAAAGCAGTTTAAGACAGTCCAGAGGCTGATTGTTTTGAAAAAGAATAATATTGTATTATTATTATATTTTCAGATAGATTTCAGAATGCAGTGGGAATAATACACAGCTTGTATTTATTACCGTGTTGTTCCTAAATGTTTTTTAAAAGTTTCTTTAAAAAAAAAACACTGGAAAAAAAGCTAACCACACTGCTTGTGCTTAAACAAAAAGGTAGTAGCTAGTTCTAGAGATGGGACTCAGGACATGCATTGGGAAATAAAGGCAATAAAGGCAGGGGCAGGTAAAGAAAGCCTGCATTGATCCCAAGCTCAGCAGCAGACAGCTTGTCTGCAATGCCTAAGTGGTTACCTGAAATGCTGAGTGTAATGAGCATGCCTAGCTTATAAGCACAGACTGGAACAGGGAAACTGACCTCTCCTGAGAGTCAGTTTAGTCCTTTGAAAGGGAGTTGAGAGCTCTGTGGTGGACAGGGATGTCTGAATCAGTGGGGAAGCTAGAAAAGTCCTCAGGGCACTGAGGTGGTTTATCTGAAGGACAAAGTGGGGCTGTGCTCAGTGGAAGTAAAGTTTCTCTATTATCTATAGTGGTAGTAAATAACAGTAGCAGCAGATGCACAGTCTTTGTAAACTGTTGTTGAATGACAATGGGAAAGAGGATATGAGGACACTAACTATAAATCGCTCTGGGGTTTATGTGCAAAGAATCCCAGAACCCCACTGTGATATTGGAGGATCTAATTCAATAAATGACAATGAAACAGAGTGACAGGTACCAGCAACACCAAGCAACAATTTTAATTTTCTATAACAGTCTGTAGTCTTTAAATTCAGTTCATCAAGATTTACATTTCTGAGTAGAAATGCGCTTAAATAAATAATTGCAATCACTAAAGAAAAATGGAGCATAATAGCAACATTACTTTTTCCCTCTGATTCACCTACTCATTTGACTCTTCACTACTTCATTGAGGTGTACTCTTTATCCTGATGCCACAATGCCTTTGTTGCCTTCAAGATTCAAAACCACATACTAACACGTCTAGAAAAGTGTTACCTCTGAATACAGATGCTTTTCATGAACAACAAAGGAAACATGAACAGTAACAGGTCACCAGAGACAAATCAGTATTGAGATTCTGAAATTATAGTGTTTATCTTTGAAGCAATTTATTGAAGATCAATGAATTTAACAAATCAAAAGAAAGTCCCTAGTATGCTTGCAACAGAAAAAGAAGGACAAAATTTTCAACTACTCAGACAGATTGTTGAACTTCAACTTCTTCATCATATGAATGAAAAGGTTTCTCACCAATGCAGACAAATTGCTCTGAAGCAGACAAACGGCAGACAAGCTGTTCAGATCATTACTCAGAGTGTGTCTGCTGTAAATCATTTTTTAAACTTTTATTTTGATTTCTTCTAGTTATGGCTGAGTATGATGGTGTGTGGAAGCAGCTGAGCCCGTCTACAGAAGCGATTCACTCCAGGTTGATGAAGGCAGCAGAGGAGCAAAATGAGACACATCACGACAACACACCGACAGCAGAGCTATTGCTGCACAATCAGACGTCTGATCACAAGGCTATGGCTGCAACTCCGTCTTTGGGGATAGATGCGTTTCGTACCCGTGATGAAAGCACCGCCCACAACAAGGCGAAAGTCACGATTGCGGTCACCGAAACAGCAATTACTTCAGAAGTGGGAAACCTTCTTGCGAAACGTAAGCCACATTTATTCAATCATGCTGAAGCCCATATATCAGCCATGAAGACAGCCAAACAGCCCTCTCTGCCTCAGATCTCCAATTATGAAGAACCAGTTCTCTCACCCGAAGTAGATGTATTTGAACTGAGGATAAATGGGACGGCTACACAAATCAAACATATAGACCTGTCAAGAAGGGATGAAAAAGAATCTTCACTGCCAGCAGCACTGTTAAGTAGTGGTCTGGGAACCACAGGATTCGCTGCTGCTTCTCCTGCTTCATCTACCAATGTTGAACAAGACGTTTCTCGAACAGCATCCCCCCACCCTTCTATTAAGAATAATTCTAAAGGGCCCATAACAGCTGAGGAGCAAGCAAGCACAACAACATCAGATTATTTTTTCCTGAAATCACCTGAAACTGTAAACCCACCGAATGGGTCAGCAGAGAATCTTACGGAGAAAGAGGAGGTCTCACAGGTCAGGGGAAGTACTGAGGATTTACGCGTTTTAGCATCTTTATATAAGGTAGTAGGCCCAGGCAGTTCCGAAAATGGAAAACAACTCATGCTCACTGTAAGTCCAATAACTTCTATTATGAGCACCACTGTATCTCACAAAGCTAGAATATCCTACACAAGCTCTTTCAAAAGTATGAAAGAAATTACCAATAGAAGAAACACACATTCCTCTCCTTCTGTTTTCAAGGATTTTACAGATTCATCTTCGTTTACTGGTGGCACAAAAACACTAGATATTTCACTGAATGAAAGCAAAACTAAAACCACTAAGATGCTGGAAAAAGTGACAAGCACAATTCGCGAAATGTTCTTTGCAACCGAAAGCAGCTCAGTTTCACTGTCCACTTCAAAATCTAGTCTGGGTCCAAAGCCTGAGGTATCTGGAGGGAATGAGGAAGAAACACAGCCAAGTGCAATATTCACAGGTAATACTACAGCTGTGTCAATGACACAACGTTCTACTATAGAGATGTTACTGCAAAAAACACATGACACTTTTAAGATAAAAAAAGTAACTGAAGTTGAAGATGAAGTATTACAATTACAGACTCTGAATAGTTTGTTAAGTAACATCAGTACAATAAACTCTAAATCTGATTTTCCTTTTAAACAAAGCAATTCTTTGAATCAAACTCTGCCACAGACTTCGAGGAACACTGTCATCCTGACCAGCCATGCTGGAGCACACACTACAGCCCCTTCACTTAGGCAAGGAGTAGCGACAAGCTTTTTCGAAAACAATGAACATTTTCCTGGTACAAAAGATGAGCAAAAAGCATTCTTTTCACAAGCACCATTTCTTCAAACTTTGACAGAAGGTGCCAGCGTGACCAATTCTCTGTTGGGAAAGAGAACAGAAGGAGTACATGAAAATTTTCAAGAACCCCCAGCTCGTTTAACAACAGCACCTATGACCATCATTCGCCATCTGACTGCTACAACCTTACAGGGATTACAACATCACCTGCTGGGAACAAGCTCCACCAACGACAATACCACATCTGGTCTTCCTGTAAAATTTCACACAAAATCCCCCGGAACAACTAATTCAAACAGCGTCGGTTCAGATGGTCATAATTTAAGTTCTGTGGGTTTAGACTCCAAGGATCTGATGTCAAAGGCCAGTGACAACAAGGAAGACAACAGGAAAACATCAAAGTGCTACAAATGTCTCACTAAGACTATTATGTACCCAAGGTTAACACATCACCCTTTAGTGGCAGATGCAAAAATGAGGTCAACACCCTACATTCAGAGTACTTCTGAAAGCATTCCTCATGCATCCAAACAGAACCCCAAAACATATTCAACACTAACAACACTGTTCTTTCAATCACTGCCTGACAAATCCAAATCTGGGATTTCATTTTCAATAACAAAAAATGGATTCTTAGACATTAATCCCCACACCCTCAAAAACATATTTAATATCGGCATTGGAGAAAGTACTGAAAAGAATGATGCATCTTTAGAAATATTTTCATCACCAACACCAAAATTAAATCCAAATATGTTCACTCACTTTGAAAATAACAAGGCAGTGCTGCCAACTAACAGTGTCTTTTCAGAGATTAATAGTAATGTATTACAAAAACAATATGATGGCATAACACCGGATAAAAATTTCTCCTTAGTATATGTAACAGGACATGATTTTCCTGTGACTCAAGCATCAGCTGAATCAAGAATTTCCCATGATCCTCCAAAGCTTGAATTTAAAGACCAACAGAAACTGCTTGTTACACCGGGCAGTGCATTTGCTGCATTATCAGATATTAATGAACCTCTCAATTACCCTGAAAAAGCAGTGACTACCTTCATTTCGGAGATGATTGACGGTAATGAAAATAAGACTATAATGTCCAACGCGCATGACTTTGCTTTAAACAATTACATTTTTTCCCATGGACAAATTTCTCTGTTTTCTCCTGATACAATAAAAGAACCACCCAAAGAAATCCCAGAAATGAAGGATATTTCAGTTAAAACGACGCATTCGCCTGACACCAGTCATTCAGCTGGTACCCAAGCTATGACCAGAACTTCAAAGGAAGAAAAACATGTTTCTGTCACTTACAGCATGCTCCATGGCAGAATATCAGACCCACAAACAAACTTATTTTCTACCCATGTCTTAGACAATGTACTCCTTCCTGACGCGATAGCAGCTACAGGTGTTCCAACACGAAGTGCACCATACGTTGATGTTGTCACCAACCATAGCATGATGTTACAAACCTTGAACAGCCAAGATTTAGACCTTCCACACAGAGGCACCAATTTGGACAATCTTAAACAAAATTATAGTAACAAGGACAAAATACAAACAAGCAATGACCCATTCACAATACCTTCCTTAAGACAGGAAAAGGCGGTAACTAAAAATAAACCAGGTGGAAAGTTCACCTTCCATGATATACAAGGAATTGTTTCCACTAGCCCGGTACCAAATAATTTGGGAAAGACTGGAACTTTATTACCTTTCCATTCTAGTGTGAGACTTGAGCCATCTGGAACCTTGGCAAACTCTGCACAACCTGTAATAAGTCATGAAATTAAGTCCCACTTGTCCTTTCATGATTTTCTTGTATTAACTACTGTCCCCGCCCGTTCTGATTTGAACCTGAAGGATGAAGCGAAAAATCAGAATTCTCCAAAAGGGTTTGCAACCACTAAACACAGAACTGTTTTAAATGAATTACAACAGGCAACTTCTCCTCGGCTCCCGACTACAACTAAAAAGTTGTCCAAACTCAGTGAACTGTCGTTCTTTACCAATTTTGTTCATCCTGATAACAAAAGTGAACATATACTTCCTACACCACGATCTCCCCTTAACCAATCTGTAGAAATAATGAATAAAAAAAAAACAGTTTATGATTTAACTACAATGCCAGCAACATTGTCCCTTGTTTTCTACACTATGAAAGTTCAGCCTGCTTTGGATATAACAATATCCCCTTTGCCAGTAGGTAATATAAACTTAATCAAAGTTAATTCCAATGTTGGAACAAGTACAATGGAGCATCATAACTCTGAAAGTCGTAGTTCAAGTGCTCCATTGAATGCATCTTTTGAGGAATTTATTAAGGCATTTTCTGGAGCTCTGCAGTCCAGTTTAGTACCCAAAGTCTCTAATCTTCAGCTGAATACAAATGTGCCGGCAAAAGAACATTTTTCAGGATCTACTTCTGATCACATCACATTACCAAACTTAAGAGAAGACAGATCTGTAACTTCTGCCTATCTAGATTTCAGAGCAGAACAAACTGCAGCTGAGACAGGCCTGATGCATAGAGAAACACAGCAGAATTTCACTTTGGAATCAACTGAATTCCATGCCATTGAAAACCTAACCTCAATGAAGAATTCAACAGCAGATCCAAGACTGCACTTTCCAAAACCACTGAAGAGCAGAAACAGATCTGAACCAGACTTCAGAAAGGAAAGAACACGCCAAATATTACCCAATATTTTTCTCAGTGGGTAAGTCAGTTATAATATTATTTATTTAAATAGCAGGTACTCTTAGTGAGGAGAAGTTACTGTTTAACTAAATCAAATGATTGTGAAAGCTGCCCATGGTATGATTTCTGCCCAGTGCTCTTAGTGTCTAAATGAAGACACTCAAAGATGTGCACAGAAATGTCAGGAATAATTATGACTCAATGTAAATAAAGCAAAACGATATGCGGAACAAATTAGTAAGTTTATGGGTCTTGTATTTTCCCAACAGAAATTAATAAATGAATTAAAGGTTAATCATACAGTGATTTAGTATATCAGTTAACAATTGAGCAGGTTTTTCTTTAGGATCACTATCAAATATATTATATTAGTATAGTATCAACTTATATTATTTTATAAATCAAGGAAATAAGTTAAAATAAACACGGTGCAGTCTTGCAGTTATGTGTGATAGGGAGCTGCGTGGACAAAGGATTAGGGACTGCTGGCCCAGAATTGGAAGGTTGTGGATCCAGAGCCCAGGCGGAACACTGCTGTTGTACCCCTGAGCAGGGCATTTCATCCCAATTGCTCCAGTCGATGCCCTGCTGTCTAAATGGACATTCATCTCATAGCAAAAGTGAATTTGGTCTCAATTGGCATACCAAGTTACATAACTGAATAATAACCCGAAACGTCTTTAATCATTAAATTAATATATATTAGAAAACTCACTTTAAGCAGGAATCAATAATATAGTAGGGTGGGTTGAATTTTTAAGGCAGCCATATTTGTAAAAAGTTTATTCAGATATAGCAAAAAAAGTATAACTTTTTGTAAGACAGACACTGCTACACTAAAGTACTCATTAATTAACTAGTTATGGCCTATTTTAACCATGCTGTTGAAAATGTTACTTTTATCAGTTTGGCAGTTCTTTCTGATGACATATGCGGCACTGGAAATTATACAGCCCAGATGAACCTTAATTTGGAGAGGGAGCTGACGCCAGGAGACTCCATTCCAGCTCACGGAAATCTTCATGTCGTTATTAACATTAAAACCAACAACAGCCTCATTAATTTGGAAATTGAGTCCTGCTGTCTTTCACCTTTTGCTCAGCCAGATGATTTCAACACCACCTGCTGTGTGTTTTCAAGGTAAACAGTCAAAACACAGTTCTTCAGGCAGTAATAAGCAAAGTCTTGCAACATTATTGCAGAACAGCAGGACTGCCGTGTCAGGGCTCAGCATAGCACTTTGAAAAGGGACACTTTCGGCATCTTAAGAAGATACTGCTAATTGAGATTAATTGAAGTTGAGTGATGCTTTTGACATTTGTTAAATAATTAACTATGGACTGACACTTAGGTACTTCGGTACTATGTGTCATCATGATTTTTATAGTCCTGTGATATTTAATTTCAATATTTAAGATTTCATAGTAGGTATTCTGATATTTTTTAAACACAGGGCAAATTGTGCTAGCTTCTAAGCTAAGGATACACTAGTGCATTAGTAGTGCAAGATTACTGAGACACCCTTGTTTTTCAAACCCCATTTCAGTTAAACAGTGAAATTTGTGTTATATACTGTACTAGTTTGCGGACCTTATTTACAGTAGCTATTAATTTGCTTGCTCTAAGAGTAATTTAAGGACATCAAAGAAATAGATTTGAATTGGAAAGTACAACAATATCACAGCAACAAGAGAATGACTAAGTGTTCAATTACAGTATTTCAATAACTGCTGGATTTGTCTAATTTTTTTAATTTCAAAAGCTACAGAAAAAATATTTCTTAGGGAGTTATAACATCTGGCATTTACAACAAGTCACCTCTTTAGCTTCAGGCATTAAGCTTCCAGCTACCAATCTTATCTCAATGAAACAGAATTGCAGAGATGGATGGTGAACTGAAAACCCCTTTGACACTTAGACTCAAGATAACGTAAACTATTTTCTATTCAGTAACTGGCCAGTGCACATAATCTCTTTTAAAAATTGTGTAACCACTGCCTCTGTCATAATGGAGAAGTTGTGCTTTCAGTGAAAAGCATCGTTAACACAGGTAAATACTGATTGGTTTTCCTCATGATGAGATTTTAAACCAAGTCCACAGGTATTGTAAATTGCTTGGGGAAAGTCACAGAAAAATTAAATTGCTGTTCAGGGATGCTCACATGTTCTTTTTTCAGATTAATTTAGATTTTTTTCTCTTCAATATTAATGTAAGCAGCCGATCTTGTGAATGCAATTTGAATTTATTTACATTACTAAAATGCGTTGTTTGTGTTTTGGGAAGATACATTCCCAGCTTCTCTCTAGACAAACAGCAGTTATCTGAAACCCCAAGCAAATTAATATTGAAAGTTCCCCAAAGAATTTTATCAATATCCCATGTTAATGCAATAATTCGAGATTACGACAAAAATGTAATAGCATCCAGAACTCTATCTTCTTCGGTAATGCTATTGTTGAAACTAACGTTTCACTGTATAGAAAATCATCACAGATATTATTTTTATTCTTCCCGGAAAAAAGGAAAATAAAAGAAAATATTTTGGGTCTTCTCTCACACATTTCGTCTTTCAATAAACATTTTAAGGGCGTACATTTGAAACCTTAAAGGAATAAATGTGAAGCAACATAATTGACTAACAAAGCAAAACAAAACCTGTATCTTCAAAACGAAGGTAAAGACGTTTACTTCACTTCTCAATTCATGTTATCATGCTGCGTGGCATAATTCCTGCATATCAGATCTCACAGAAGAAAGCTCATTAGACTGCAGTAGTGAAGGGATCAAAATAATTGAAACTTAAATTTCACACGAGAGACATTTCCAAGATAAAACTGTCACAAGGTTTTCCAGTAGCTGGGAGTTTCTCTTTTCCCTTTGGGTCCACTTGTCTTTGGATTTATCTGAAAATACCTGGGAGAAGTCAGATTAGAGTGTGCATTCAATGGTTTGCAGGTCATTGTCCATGGGCTTTAGAAAAGATGTTCAGGAGAGAAGAAACAACTCATGGCACATATGTGTAATCATGGCCCTGTATGACATATTGGTCACTACATCATTCCATCATTCCTAGTTTTGCTGGTTTCTTCTACCACAGCTGCCCTTGAGCTTCCATTTTGGTATTCCAGCTGTACATCCACACTACTCAGGCAAAAAGTTAATGCAGAACTGCAATTACATTACCACTCAGGAAAAAACAGGGTTGTGGGTTGTTGTCCGTGTTTCCTGAAAGGTCTTTTAGTAAACCACAGTGCAATGGGGTAGTGGATATTAATGAAGCATAATGCAATAGAGTTCTGGAAACACTAAAATGGTTCAATGATGTGTGTGAAGAGGATTTAACATTATAAGGATGTCAGGTTCTTGTACACTCTGTTTATTGCCATCATTCTCTCACCTTTTGCTGCCACATCTTTGCTTTCCTGTAAACGGCAGCATTGCAGGGGTGATGAACAGATAAGCGGAATTTAGAGAGTAAAACAGATTTGTAAACAAAATGCTCTTTCCATTTTTTTGGGGTTGTCCAGGTTACCTTTGGGATCAAGAGATATTCGCTTGCATCCAAGACAGTTGTCAAAAAGAGCAAGCTTCACCATCAGTCTTTTTCAGATGATCAATTACTCGACGGCTTATTTGCACTGCGATCTCAGTATCTGCCTGAAGAATCACACACATTGCGAGCAGGTATGTTGCAGTGAAAGCAGAGCCATGACCTGCACGGAGAAGTCTCTTAAGTGGAACTTCTATGGCCACTCATTCTGTACAAAGGTTCACATAACTTACTTTCACTTTCATATTGCTAAGTGTACTGCAATACCTTCAGCTGTAACACCTCAGTCTGTCTAGTTTTCAAGCAATAAGCGTAAATCCTCAGTGTTAGCAGAAAACCTGACTCAATAGTATTAAATAAATGTACTAGGCTCCCAGTATAATTTATGATCACAATCTTTTTACAACATTGTTTTAAAAGAGCTAGACATCATTAAGTTACACTTTGAAGAAAGCAGGCACCCATCAATCTTGAAAGATTTTGAAGTGAAAAGATTGTTTCATTTAATCAAGTAGCCTGTCCTACATGGCTATTTATTCTATATTGTCTGCATCCCAATACAGCAATCCATTGCTTCAATAACATTCATTGTATGTACTGCAAACTTTGAGTTTTGTTTCTGTGAACTGTAAGGTTTTTCCTCTGGTTTACTAGTTTATTTGGCTGACCCTTTATCCAAAGCCAAAGCATCTTACTGTGCCTTTGCACCTATTTATGCAGCTGGAATTTTGTTAGAATTCTTGCTTCACTCTAAATTGCTAGAACAATTCAGTGTGAAGTCCTTCGCTGAAGAGTACATCCGCAGTGTCTGAAATGAGATTTGAACCCACAGCCTTTCAGAATCTTAAGGCACCGCACTATCCCTCTTCCGCTGTATGTCACCTTTATTTCCTGGATTGATTATCAGATGGAGAATTACAGTACTTCTGCTTGATACAGGTGGTATAGATTATTTAGACTTTTTTTTAAATGATCATTTCCAATATGCAAGCAAATTTGGAATTGCCAATTACTGTACAAGCTTTGGCTCATAACTGCAAGGCCCCCGACTGAACATGGGGAGAATGAGCAGGTGCAGACACAGAATCCTCTTATCCGAACAAGCCATTCATCTGTTGATGTATCATTGGCTATACAGCCCCATGCAGGGGCCAATTGGAGGAGAAGAGACCCTTTCTCCAACAGCACCAGTTACCTGGCAATTCTCTGGGATGTCTGTACAGCACAAAAGCACTGTCTGAGCACTGTTGAGATTGAATGCAAATACAAGCAAAACATTGCAGAAGATCTTATTTAATTTCTCCAGGCTTCAGTGACTTATTTTGTCTCTCTTTGTACCTGCAGCAGTGTCTCCTGCACAGAAAGCTGTATGCTGGAAAGAAGGCAATGTTGAGGAGCTCTGGTAATCGAATATCTTTTGGTCCCATGCTGAAAAGAATGAATGATTCATCCAATGAGCATTTCATAGGTAAATATTTTTTTCTGTGTGAAACTGCATCTTATCTAATTTCTACCTCCCTATCTGCAACTAATACAAAAAGTGAGCCTAAATGTATGACGTGTTGCGTGTGTCAGGGAGTATTTAATCAAAATAGCAAAAAAGTAAATAAGAGCATTGTTTTGTCAAGTATTAAATAAACTTTTTATGTCTGTTCTGCAGATTCAACAGCGAGCAAAACAATCACTGTGCTTCTGGGATCAGTCCTTGGCTCCTTGCTTTTAACCTACATTCTTGTCTTGGTTTGGCTAGTCTACAGACAGAGAGCTAAAAAGCACTTTAGTTCAAGTCCTAACGGATTATGCAACCTCTTATATACTGACATCTGGGTCATACCGTGACAGTGAAGAACTTATTCTGCTGGTATACTGTGAAATAACAAAAGGTTGAACTTTTTTTTGTGTCTTCCATACTCTGTAATTGCTGTGATATTGCTTACTTTTATGTCGAACATTTTAGACGTGTTAAATCAGGATATTCAGGATATTTACAGTGTCTCTGTGTCTATACAAATGTGTGATAATTTGCAAGTTTTATTTCTGCTTTGGGTCCTTTGAGATAATAGAGTCTGTTTTGCATTTTAATTTCCTTTTCACTTATTTAATTTAACAGCTCATTGGCCTAATTTGACAAATTACTTTTTCCCCCCAAAGTCTTTACCAGATGACTACTTTACTAGGAAGCTGTAAAACATAAGGAGCAGTAGAAAACTGTTCGGTTGCCACTCGACAGCGAACAAGTTCCTTTGCACAGACGCTGACATGAGTCATAAGAGAAGCCAAAGAGCGAAGGTTCCAGTATCTCACACCAACATTAACCTTTAATTATACCCTAGTTCTAAGCCGCAGACAGTGCCATTTAAATTCTGCATTTCAGGAATACCCACAGCATAAATGTATTACATGGCAAAATGTCCAGGGCAAAAACAAAAAATCCATGATGCATAAAACAAGCCTTAATAAAGAGGAAAAGAAAAACTTTTCTCCTAAACTTAAATTGACTGCAGGCAAAAATATTACTTGAAAGCTTGTGAAATTCATTCACAGTGTAGTACTTTTCTTAAAAAAAAAACTTTCCTTTTTTTACCTGGCTTCTCTTTCTGCTTTTATTTATACTCATATTTAGTTTCTAAGATTTTTTGTAGGTTCACAGATACATTATTTAAAAAAAAAGTGAGACCTCTATTTTAAACATTTAGGATCTTATATATGCATTGCTTCCTCTTGGAGCTCACTGTTTTGAACGCAGTATGTGAAATATTTAAATAAAAATATTCAGAAGGTAATTGATAGGAACACAATATGAACTGCAAAACAAGACTTGGTAAACAGCCAAACAGGCCTGTGAGGAAGACCTTTTCACAGAATCAGTAGAAGAATACTGCTTAGGGAAGGTAATTAAATTTGTGTCAATGGTAAATTGCTGGGAAGCATTATGGAAACATAAATAAATGCTTAAACAGCTGGTGTGTCTCCCCCCCACCTCAATTTCAATAATAAGACCTAGCGTCTGCCAAAGAATAACACGACCAACTTCAATTTAAAATTAAATCCGACACTGCAATAAATGTAGCTCTTGAAACCATTTTATCATAACCAGTCATGTTAAGATCCACTCGTCTCACACAGACCATTCACACCTAGTGTATGTGTCAGCTGAAGGCTTTCATTTAAAGTACAGCGAACCAAATGCTACTTTGAATCTTTATCCATCCCAGGATTCCAGCTTCTGGACATTGTTTTGTTTTTTAACAGTGTTTAACAACAGACATGTACTGTACGATAGTTCCTAAAGCAAACTCAGAAATATCTTTCTCATCCCTCGCTCCACTCTGTGGTGTCATGATTACCTGACAGTTTTGCCCTCCCTTTGCGGAGTGGAGTTCAGTCAACAAACCAACCACTGAGGTGGAAGAGCATGAGCAACTGGCCTGGAAAACTATAAAATACGTCACCAGAATTGAACCGTCTACCTCGCCCGCATGAGCAGTGTGCTGAAAGTCAGGTCCCCCAAAAAAGTAAAAACAGCCGCCAATAGAATATATGATTTACACCTGTATTTTGAGTACAATTGGTAATATTTTAAACCCACCTTCTCGATAAACTTAAAATATGTGGTTGGCGCACATACTAAGGGACAAAATACAATTCTTAAGATACATGTAAGAAAGCAAGCTAATAAAAATCATGCTGTCTCATGAGGAGGCTGTAATTACCAATGGAACACTTGCTTCAAGCAAACATTTCCTGTGCCTGCAGTTCTACTTGCTTAATGAGTCTGTAGGGAGCACAGGCACTTCCTACACATATCAGAGAAGCATCAAGGTCTTCCAATTCCCACGTCTTCAGGGGACGGTAGATGAAATGTTGAGCTGCAGCGCCAGTATTTTGTTTCACAGTCATCTACAAGATCGGCTCCAAGCACCTTGTTTACCGTTTCTCCCTGATGACTGATGCTTCTAGTAAGTAACAGGCAACACAAAAAAGGTGTGTTTGCTGTGTATGGTATTTCATTTTCAGACATATACTGTCAGCTTTGTTTACCTCTTTGCATTCATATATGCTTCTCTAACAACAAATATAGCCAAAGTTGAGAAACAGTTTGTGTCAGGTCTATATGGAGTATGGTGAGGGCTGAATTAATGACTCAGATAAACCTTTTATTTAAATGGCACATATCCACTGAGAAGACACTGATCTACACTGAGGTTCTGACCAAGATGTTCATTCCAGTAGTCCACACATACAAGGCTAACATCCTCAGAAAATGTAGAAGATCTTATCACTGACTATTCCACTGCTGACCCCATAAGGCAAAATCAAACAGTGACTGGACCGAAAAGCTCCTTTAACTTTGCGTAGGTGTCTCATACGGACAAGCAATAGCATTCATTTTATTTTCACCACACACCATAGTGATGGCATTTTAACATTGTTGATAAAGACTTTTTCTGATTAGAACATAGTTACGTTTTGGTATTATCAGATGCAAAAAATAAAATGGTGTCTCAACCGGAAAGGTTAGTTAGTGTCATGAATGATTAAATTAGGTTATATGTAAATAAAAACTGAAAACATACAAAGTGGTAGGTAATTTGAACTCGCCTTATATTGTGTAAATAATAAGACATTTCAAAGGAATGTGAAAATAGGCTAGAAAAGGTGCAAAACAGGTTTGTCAAGGACACTCTTCACTTTCATGTTAACAATCTTGTCTGAACAAGGATGAGTGACATAGTTTTATGGTCGTAATGCCTCAACTCCACCTACTTCAGATGTAGGTGGATTCAAAAAAATTCTCTGCTCCCTCAAGATTCTCAGTCAAGGAAGTACACATGAAAAATATATGATTCTGCAGCATTTTGAAGCTGGCTCCTGTCTGAGGATCTGAGTTCACAAGGATTTTCTCATGGAGCAGAGTTCAGAGGAGACAAAGTACTTCAGCAAAGATGACTTTGAAGCCGACTGGGTCAACATCGCAAGTAGGAATTTTAGCCAGGTTTTCAAAGTGAAAGTCAAGGTTTGGAGAGAAACATTTGCCATAAAATGTTTTCCCAATACGTCCTCGGACACCAGTCTCTACAGGTATTGGAAAAAATTAAAGCATACCATAATTCTTGGACATCTGTAGTATCATTCTGTTTGGTTACATTTAATAATTAAAATTCTTGAATTTAAAATTTCTATTATTTTTTAAGAACAGGAGTGCACAGTGTATACTATATAGCACACACATGTACTGTATCCATACTTTGTTTTGGTTAGCTGCAGTTGTTAAAACTGTATCTTCCAAACTTGATTGTATATACTTGCACTTGATTTTTGACCGGTAACCCAAGAGTCTAAATTTGTACTCTGTACAAGAAAGCAATGCAAACTTTGGTGGATTATATGTCATTGTAATATTTAACAACGGGCCTCGAAACACAACTTGTAAGCATGTGAAATGTTGCCTTTAGGCAGATGATGAAGGAGGCTTCCAAGATGGAGAAAATGAAGTTCAGCTATATTGTGTCTGTCTATGGCATCTGCAATGACCCCATGGCGATAGTGATGGAATACATGAGCAACGGATCGATGGACAGTTTGCTCACGAGTCACTTGCTGATGTGGCCCAAAAAGTTTCAAATGATTCACGAGGTGACCATGGGTATGAACTTCCTTCACAGTGTCAAGCCACCCTTGCTTCATCTCAATTTAAAGCCGGCAAACATCCTTTTAGATGATCACCTACACGTTAAGGTAAGGATGCGATTCACAGCCAGGTGGAGCATGCTTAGTCACTGTTTCACTGCAGTTCAGTAATGGCTGGTCATTCCTCCTTGTTGTGGAACAATGTCAATGTTAGATGAGGTAGAAAGGTTGTTTTATAACACTTTGTATACCCCAGCAGAGGTACAGTGCTTCAAAATTATTTTGAAAGATTTAAGTGAAGGCATGAGGATTCAATGAAGGATGTTCCAACATAACCACAATCGACCAAGGCCAAGCAGAGCCTTTAGGTCAATAACTGTAAGTGCAGTTTTATCTGGCGATTCCTGGAGACACACTTTAATATTGCTGTTTCACTGGATGTTAATTAAGACTCACTTAATTAACCTTTGTTTTTTTGCTTAGTGTTTTTTTTTGTTTTGTGAAAATTCTCAAAACCTCTTAAATAAAATACTTCACGGGTTTGTATGACAGGAAAGCGAATATTTAGAGAGAGGGGGAAAGCAAACTGAACTTCAGAGTCGATTCATTCAGCTTTGTCTTTCTGCCGCATTTTTGGCAAAATAGTTAACTACTGTACATCAATGACAACATATAGGTTTTGGAGAATTGAAGATTTGATGCAACAAAGAAATAGCTTAGTGTATCTTATGTGTCTGGGTGACAGATCTCGGATTTTGGATTGGTCAGATGGGAGGAGACTTCAAGCAGGACAGAGTTTATAGAGCAAGCCGCAGCAAGGGGAAATATCAGCTACATCCCTCCTGAAATGTTCCTTGAAAGTGCCAAGTCACCAGGGACCAAGTACGATGTTTACAGGTAAGAGATGTGGCACTGTTATACATCAGTAAGTCAGATGATTGTACTTATAGGAGATTGTAGAATGATATTCATGGAAAATACTCCTTCAGAGTCACAGCTCACATCTAACAACAAGTTTGATTAAATGTGAACTGTGATTACACATGATTACATAGCCATGTTATTGTGTCAGTTAATTTATGGCCAGTTAACTCTCCTCATAATTTCCTACTGACTTTGTATTGACCTGTACCATTTTATTCAAGAAGCCTGTTCTTAAATCACCTTCAATACATATTAATACCTGTTATACTATTTAATTAATCAAAGATGGTTAATGGACAACAAATTTCAGCTGCTGAATCCATAATTAGGTGAGGGATTTGATATTCTCTTCTTTATAATATTACATCCTAATTTTAGGTGTAAACTGAAAACAGAGTTTTAAATATTTCTGTAAATATTTTTAAATATACATTAAGTGTACAGTCACTGGGGAAGTTTTATTTTTTAACAACGACAATTTGTGTTATTTTTACAGTTTTGCCATTGTGACATGGGAGATAATAGCTCAGGTTAAGCCTTATCCAGGTAGTGTAAAGATGTGTTTTCCTTTGTCATGCTCTCAAGTGTATCCATTTGTATAGGAAAATAATAAAAGGGATAACTGTAAACAAGATTTTATTTTTAGTGTTTTAATTTCACAGTTTTGAGGTGTTTTGAGGATGGGGAGTTCAATGTAAAAAGACTGAATTGAATTCTTATTTAATCTTTTCTGGGCCTTTCATGCTCCTGTCCCATAAAATCAACTTCACTGCAGGTACTGATTATATTGTCACAATCATATGGAAGCAAGACTGAAATTAGCCAAAGAACAGTGCTCAACAAACAGCACTAAGAGGCTTTTCAGGGAAAATAAAAATAGAATTTGAATATATTCTATGTAATTCTATAAAAATAGCATCAACATTGTCTTCTTTTAGAGTTTGGCATAGATGGAAGCCCCTTCAGTATCAAAAACCCCAATATCTTTGGGCTGTGGTTGTGTCCCATTGAAGATGAATTTCTGATTCACGTTTGTCTTGAGATAGGAACCAACCGCATGGCAGTCATAATGAGAGTGGCATCAGGCAAAAGGCCGAGTCTCGAGAAAATCCCAGAGGACAGACCCGACCAGTGTAACCAGCTGATAGACTTAATGGAAAGGTGCTGGAACCAGGATCTGCGGCAAAGGCCGTGCTTTTCAGGTAAAAATAAAAAGCCTAAACCCTCAACTTGACCTCTGAAAGGGGTCGTCCGTTACATCCATCAGATGCTTTCAGAGAGCACTATGACTACTTCCTAGGGACAATTATTTTCACAGACTGTCTTTGTGTTCTATCTAATCTCCCTTGTGTTTTCATATCTATGTTTGTTTTACTTCATGAACATTTTAAAAGATCCCTACAAAACACCAGATTGCTTGTCACCCCACCAATGCCACAAAAGAAGACAAGGACTATAGCCTAGGAGGAACCACTCTTAATCTGAATCATTGATAAGAATGTTTAGCTTTATCAGCATAACCTTCACTGCATTCGTAGACAAGTGCAAATTAGAAAGCCGGTTTTTGGCTATGGGGCTGGATGAAAAGGACAGATTAAAGAAAGATGTTTCTGAGTAGGGAGATACACCTAACATCCTCCCACCCTGGGGCAAGGTCAAAAATGTGTGTGCTATATTCCAGTTAAAGTGATTATGAAACAATGACTATATAACTATATGATATTTTAGTTTAATTTGAAATTGATCTAAATCATTAATTCATACATTTTTTGCATTCATTTACTGTGGGAGGAAGATTTATGTATTACATTGTTTTACACCAATTATGTATTTTATAATAATGCAAATTATAAATGGATTTGTGGTTTATTATTTAATGTTTCAGAATTTAAGAACAATCTGATTTAAAAAAAGATGAATTTATTAGGTAATTAGATAGTATTTTATATAATAACATTCAAATGTATATGCAAAAGTAAGGTCTTTTTATGAGCTTATAGAAAATCAGAAATTAGCTTTGTGATCTCCCTTAAAATTTAGGAACATGGTTAACATGGTTTTAATATGGTTAAAATTAAGATTTTAGTTTTAAATTTAGTTGAAATTCCTTTTCTCTAGAAATTGTAACAGAGACAGAAGAGCTCAGGGAGATTTTGAAGATACCAGACCTGCGACGAGGTTCTGATGAAAAGTCAAGATCAAGTCAACCTGTGTATTCTAAAATGTCTACAAACTTGAAAGAAGTAAGTAAACACAGCTACAGTATAATGCCATCAAGGGTACTTTCTGTGAGCAAGTGTAGAAGAGAGTTGGACTCTCTGCTTCAACTTTGGGAGCTTTATTTAGATGACAAGGCCCCTGTAGGATATGTGAGATGTTTGGGACAGCTGGACCTTGTTCTTTTCCTAACATTTCTGGTAACAAAACAGACTGTTCTAGCTAGTCTTTCAAGCGCATAAAGAGCACCAAGAGAAGCCCGAGTTTTAGAACTGAGGGAATGAGAGAGCCCTGGTGTCTCCTTGCTCATCTTTCAAGAAGGCCTTTCATAATAAACTCATTTCAAAATCTTTCCTGCACTATGAAGTGAATTTTTGCATCCCTACACTGGTGATTAACGGAGATAGTTAACATGGAACTATGACAAGATTGAGGCCACAATCCCTCTAATTAACTACAGTGTTTTCTTTTAGGCAATTTTGAAAACACAAGCCCCAGTGCAATTAACAGGCCATTTCTGGGGGGAAAAAGGTGTCCTGGATTCATTTTTTCCAATATGCATGATCTGAAAATGCAGAGCTCAATAACTGGGACTTTTCAAGCAGGAACTTGACTTTTGGGACAAATGTACCAAAGATTTGGCACCAATTTAATTTACACTCATTACAAATCATAAAAAACACAGACATCTGGACCAAAATAGATTCCCTGGTTTCTTACTAAACCGAAGAACAGAAAAAGAAAGCTAAAAAGCACATGATAAAACGGGTGATCATTAAAGTTTATAGTAGTTCAGGTGGGGAGCTGTGTCAGCAGGCGTAGTCTGCAAAGGAACAAGTAATAGTTTTATTCCATGCTGAGTACAGAAGAAAGAAAACACAACGTTTCGGCTGTGGAGCCTTTTTCACTTGTTGCATTGAAGTTAATATACTAGTTTCAAATGATTAAATCTGACAAAGAATTTCTAAAAGTGGTGTCATCAGAAGACGTGATGAAGGTGTAGATATAGACATAGATATAATAAATGGCTTTTTATAAAGTAGATTTCACTCCATACATTTTTTAGATAAACTTCCTAAAGAAATACCATAACAAGATTTTCATAACAAGAAAATAATTACCAATTATTGTAACTACTTGCCACATTTGTCAAAATCTCTCCCAATGTCAGTTGGAAAGGTTTTACCCTTTGTTCTAGGCATCTTATTTTTTTGATATATCTCTTTTTGAAAGGTTGAGGTGATCGACATGAAGCCAAGATTCAAAGACACAGGTCAGATACATTTTTTAAATACGTTTGTGTTTACTTAGTGCATACAGTATATAACTCAGTGTACTACAACAGATGAAAACACAAAAAGAGAACTCCTTACAAAATGAAGTTTGTAACCTGCAATAGCTATTTACCGCAGTTACAATGTTAAAAATAAAATAAGATATACTGTATGTGGTCAAAATGAAAACAAAAAGGTTTGTTTCCTTATACAGTAAGTGCGACACTAATGCCCTGTAAACACAAAAAACACATAGTTTTAGTTGATATTTTCATTTACTCCACAGATGAAATAAATTCATGCAAAGATATTATTGGTCTGCTGTCAAGAAGAGAGTTCATGGATTTTAAGAAAATGCTTAACAAGGAACATGTGTCTATGGTATTTGAAGACGGCAACTCTCTCCTTCATTACGCTGTTGCCATGGGAGACCTTGAGACAGTGAAGCTAGTCCTGCATTTTGGTGCTACTGTGAACTCCCAGAGTATCAAGGGGTACACTCCACTGATCATAGCCGTGATCTATAAATTTCTGGACATTTGCTCCTTGCTTCTCGAGCACGGTGCGGATGTAAACTTGGCCGACAAGGATCAATGGACTCCTCTCCATTTTGCCGTGCAAAGCGGTGAGGACAGAATCACACGTCTGCTTCTAGACAGTTATGCGCAAGTCAATGCCAGGGAGCGAGACGGGTGGACGCCTCTTCACCTGGCATCTCAAAACGGGTACGAAAGCATGGTCCGTACCCTGTTAACACGGAAAGTCACCGTTGACCAACAGGAGAACAGTGGTCGAACGGCGCTTCACATCAGCTGCGCTTATGGGCACGTCAACATTGCCAAGCTCCTGATCGGGCATCAGGCAGACTTGAATGAGAGGGACAATGGTAACTGTACACCACTACACCTTGCCTCTGATGAAGGGCATTTCAGGGTGACGAGGCTCTTGATAAAAAGTGGGGCAGATGTTAACATTGTGGATCAAAACCGATCTACTGCTTTACATTTGGCTGCCCTGAAGGGACACAATGGGTCTTGCAGGCAACTACTTGCGCAGGGAGCGATTCCAGACCTGCAGACTTCCCAAGGGTGGACACCTCTGCACCTTGCATCCCTGAAAGGACATCCCACTACGGTACAGATCCTGGTGGAGCACCACGCCACTGTCAACCTCCAGGGAGAGAACGGGCAGACCCCTCTTCACATTGCCTGTCACTATGGCCAGGATGACGTGGTCTCTGAGCTGCTGAGAGCAGAGGCTGACCCAAATATCGCTGAGGATTCAGGATGGACGCCCCTCCATGTGGCCTGCCACAGGGGGAACCTCTCATGCGTGCAGCAGCTAATATCACATCAGGTGAACATCAACGCCCAGAACAATTCCGACAGGACTCCTTTGCACCTGGCAGTCCTCAGTGGGAGCACCTCCACAGTCAGAGAGCTACTCATGAGCGGTGCTGACCAGACCACAAAGGATGCTACCGGTTGCACTGCTTTGCAGTTAGCAATAGATAACCTCAAAGAAGACATTGCAGAGCTGCTTCTTCGCAAGGAGAATTGAATGTCTTCACTAAAAACTCACAAAAATGAGAGGATAACACAGCTGTTTTACTTATTGATATTCATGTGATCCTGCCTTGTGTCCATTACTTACCGGAATAGGCTCTGGCTGGTTCCCCCCCTCGATTTTCCAATAAAAACCTTTTTTTTTCAGTGCAAATAAATGCTTTATTTAAGTTTGCAGTACAATTTCATTTTTAAGTGTTTTTGTTTGCTCATTGTATTTTCAAATGATTATATAAAAATAAAATAAAATGATAATGCACAAACTACTATGTATTGAATGGAATATAGTAACCTTATTTGGCAAACACATCCGATGAAAGTAGGCATTTCAAAAAAAATATTTTTAATATCTTTCTATATTATCTTTTAAATTTTTGTAATATAATTTTAGTATAGGCAGTTTCCCTTTTTAATTTGCCATTAGACCTTATTATGTCAAATTTAAATACTAAGAGGAAGTAATCTCATAAATATTGCTTTCTGGGTTCTGCTCGGTATGAGCCAAAATAGTGATAAATCACTAGAAAAGAATGTTTGATTCTTCCATTATGTTCGCAGCTTGTTGTTAACATATATTATCTTTAAAGATGAAGTCATGTCAGACTACATTCTTGGCTTCTTTCTGTTAAAATTCCTCCTTCCCAACTCGTCAGAACCAAGTTTTAAAATATGTAATTCACCCTCTGTCAGTTTTTCTTAACACACAAAGGTGTGTGCCATCTTCTTTTTTTTTTGGTGTTTCAGGAAAAACGAGTTCCTGTCAGACAGTCCTCCATCACAGGAGTCTAAGACATTTACACTGACAATCTCACTTTGTAGACTGAATCTCTGAGGGATTCTGTAGTGTTAAGATGAATGCTTATGCACTTCTCTGAGGGTGGAGTGAGTAAAGGAGTGCATTCAGTAGAAACATTATTGATGTACGTAATATACTGGATACTGCATGAGACACACATCTGTTGCTGTTTGCTTAAAAGTCTAGAGTTGTCAATCACTCTGTAGGGTATATCTTAAGAGACAAATTGTATGAGACATCTTTCACCCTGTTTTAGCTGAATTCTGTTGTAGAGGACCATTTTAACTGTGCAATTGAACTATGACAGGATTTATGATGTTAAATGTTGATGTGCAAAACCGCAAACGTTAGGTGGCTGTAACCATTTTTTTTTTCATATGTTGTAGCTTGAACAGCAGATTCTTTTTCGTATTCCTGCTTCTTTAACAGAACCAGGAAGGTTGTCTTTTAAAACCCCTGTCCTAGAGAATTATGGGGTTCGATGATGTCCAGGAAGGAGACACTATTCTGACTTCTCTGCCAAGGGAAATGAAACAAATAAGAAAGAAAGTTAGGGAGAATACAGAACACATTCTGTGTCAGTCTGTTTTGCATCTTGCAGAGGCCAAGACTGAGTATCAGACCAAATAGGATAATGATCTTGGTCTTACTATGTTTCGCCTGTTCAAACGTTAAGCTGCCTTCATGTAAAAAAATAACTTATTTAAAATCCTGGAAGGTTCACAGATACAGTATCAAAATCCTGAAGGGCATTTTGAAACCCCATCAACACTCTCTGCTCATCACAACTGGGCATCACCACAGTAGTACACCTTCCTACTCACATCACACATGAAATGCCAATAGAAAGCATTATATACAATAAATTCAGGGTACACAAAACTTATTCAAAAGAGATCTTTTTTCAGATGCACCTGTATCACCTGCAGATGCTCACAGATAAGATCACTTTATTGCCCATATACAATTTCTTGCATGAAGAATTGGTCTTTTCGCATACCCCAGCTTGCTCTCCATGAGACACACAGGTGGGGAGAGAGAAGCTTCAGAACTTCAGTTCGGAGCGCAGGGTCAGCCATTTCTATGGCACCCCTGGAGCAGTTGGGATGAAGGGCCTTGCTCGGAGGCCCAATGGAGTTGAATTCCTCTGCTGGCCACGGGATTTGAACTGACAACCTTCCAGCCAGATCTTGGGGCAGATCCTTCGCCACAGTGCCATACCTACTGGTTTTGCATAGGTTTCGGCTCACTAAATTCCATCCATTTTGATACTTATCTAAAGCCAACATTCATGATATTTCTCAGAGAATGGAATCACTGAATGGAATCTGTGTTATTATCTTCCTGGACTTCTGGTCTGTCTACAGGTGATTGACAATAGAAAAGGAAAGCAAACAGAAAGGTATTTTCACGTCTCATGTTGAACTTTATCAGTAGAGAAGTAAATTCCTTTTGACTTAAAAATGTGGCTTCCACATTCCAAAGAGTAATGGGGCTAGTTCTCAGAAACCAGAAAGGCATGCATTTCTTTGTTTTGATAATATAGTTGTTTATTCACCTGATGGAAAACAGCTCTTGGAAGCACCTAGAAGGATGTGTCAAAAGATTTAAAAGACTGGCAAAGAGAGTCTGGAAGCTCTCTCCATTTGAACAGAATTTTTTTTTTTTAAACTGGGGAAAGCACTCAAACACGTGGAACAGCATTACATTTAAAAAAAAATTTAACAGGAAAATGGCATAACATTTGGCAGGCTACATTATAAACCACCTTTTTAAGTAAAGTCTCTTTAGTGTGCTTTTGGTTCAAACTACAGTACAGTGTCTGCAATAAGTCTTCAGTATTTGAGGTTAGCAGTAATCTAGTGCATTGCAGGCTTGTTGACTGGAATGATGGTAGGCGAAATGATAGCCAAAGCGAAGAGGGAGTCTGGGAAGATTTTATTTGCTCCATGTACTGTACAGAACATGTGCTTCACAGCAGTCTTGCTCTTGGGTTAGATGGTTGTTTGCTGGTTATAAGAAATTTAGCAGGACGACACATTAGATAGTCAACAACTGAGAAAACTCTACTTGATTTAAAACTCTGCCTAAGGACACTGAGACAGTCAAGAAGAGATCAAAGATTTGATGTAAATAATATGAGGCATTAGACAGATATGCAGTTACCTCCTGCTGTAAATATTTTCAATCTCTGCTAGAACTTTGCTGCTTTCTTTCCCAATATATGACAGTAGAAGAAAAATAAACCTGTATCATTCAAGCTAGTTTTGCTTCTTATATCCAAAATAACCCTTTTCAACTCTTAAATGTGTTTTCATTAGTGGGATAATGTTGTGTGACTGGGTCCATGTTCATATTACCCTATGCATCAATGTATTGTATATTATACCTCAATTTACTGAAAGATTGTTTAATTTAATTAAATTTGATTTCAACAAAAATTTAAGAAATCATCAGTCATTCAGCACAAGTAAATATGAAACTGTAAGAGAAGCCAGTACATTTTTCTAGTTGAAAAGTGAACCAGACCTGGTTAATTCTGAATGCTGTGTTTGACATTTCCTTCTGTTTAAATGTATTGTTTTTGAAAATGTATCTTTTCCCACTAATGGACAGGCATTAGTTCAACTTTGTACTTTGTTTTGTACTGTTTGACAACAAACCAATCACACACACACTTCATCATCATCATAATAATAATAATAATAATAATAATAATAATAATAATAATAATTATTATTATTCATATTATACCAGGGTAGGGTATGATATGGTCTTTAATCTACTTCACATTCTCAAACTCAAGCTGTAGTAAATGCATAAGACAGATTTATTTTCCCTTTTGAACTGGAGTCTTATATCTATTTTTCCTTTAGGGAAACACTAGTGGAACTTCTTTTTTCTGACTTTTGTGAAAATACTTATAGTGACCACAGGAAGGCGGAGGAGATATATTTAATATTGGACACTATGATATATGCACATTTTATTATTATTTTACTGAATATTGTAATGCATAGTTTTTATTTAACAAATGACAATGGATAAAAAGGAAGTTATAGCAAACAATTCATCCTGAATAAATGCTGTAGTATTTAACACAGGAGGGTTTCTGCTTAAATTGATTTCACTGACACAGAAAACAGTAAGTACTGTATATCTTCCTTTGTTTTTTTTTAGCAATTAAATGTTTCTTAAGATTTTGAGATTAACAAAGGAAAAAAATCTAGAAAAAACAGTGAAACTAAATCCATTTTAACTACTGACAGATCAATTAGACTTCTCTCTGAATTGAAGAAAACAGCTGTCCTCATTCAAGGTAATACAATAATCTAATTTTTCCTGGGGCCAGTTTTAAAGGTCATCTAATACTCATTATGAAGTCTTGCTGAGCATTAGAAACTGTCGCGACCAATATGTTGTACGCAGTGCAATAAAATATTTGTCTGGTTTCCGCTGAATACAGACACTATGGGAAAAATGTCTACAATTTCGCCAAACGAAAGGCAAAAATGATCAACTTTAGCACTCTGGAGACCTCATAATTACACACTCTGCCTTGAGGTGTCAGACATTAAGCTTAATTATTGTTGGTATATCTTTCATGAAACAATTGCCTTTACCTTGTTATTATTCTATGTAAAAATTAAATGTAATACACTCACAACCTGGTTTTAATGATTAAAATGGCTTCTGGCTAAAAAAAAACCCACAAGGACACGATGCCCTTCTGGTTTCCAGTTTTCTTTTGTGAAAACGATGACCTCAATTTTAATTCAAGATTTTATTGTTGTTTGTTTTCCTCAATGTTAATTTACACCTATTTATCTGTGAAAAGGATCTCATCAGGGGCAGAAACGTTTAGGTCAGTAGAAAGTACTAAGAATTTGAAAAGTAGAAGAAGGATTCATTACATTGCGTGATAGAGGTGTCTTCACCAACAGGATGGTTTATACTGGCCTACTCAATCTGTAGGGCATTGAAAATGTGGGGGTGATATTTGATTCAGGCTTGACATTCAACCCACATGTACAGCGTATTGTCAAAACATCTTTCTTTCGCCTCAGAAATATTGCTAGACTATGCCCTATGTTATTTACTAACTGCGGCTGAAAAGCTAATTAACACATATGTCTTCTCCCAAATTGACTACTGTAATGCTCTACTCACTGGGTTTTTTAAATCTTCATCGAACAAACTCCAGTATGTCCTAAATTCAGCAGCCAGAATCCTGACCAGTGCAAGTGATCACATCACTCATGACCTGGAGTCCTTGCACTGGCTTCTTGTCGACTTCAAAATCCTCATGCTCACCCATAAGGCTCTGCATGGCCTGGCACCACCTGTCTGAATTACTGAAGGTAAGAAACTGAAGGTGTCCACTACTCCACTCTCCCTGCTAGTGCTGTACCCTTTCAGCTTGGTTTTATGGTGAGGCTCTGACTCCCTTGTTTACAAGGCCAGGCTTTCATCCCTCAAGACAAATGGGAGGGACATGGTCTTAAGTAATGTAGTACTAGTTGGGGTGTGTATTCTGCATCTCCTGAAACAAGTGAAAATGGTCCTCAGAGTTTTCTATGTGCAGAACACATCAGCATGATTGGATGAAAACCTGTTGCATATTTGTTTTTAAAAACCTGTCTTTTCATTCTAAGATTTGTGAGAAGACACAAACTTTGCCGGGCTCTTCAGAAAGTCATTATGTGCTGCTGGCATGAGTATGACCAGGGACATAAACGGATTCAAGAGAAAAATATTAGCAAGGCTTCAAAAGATTGATTATGAAAAAATGAAAGAGTAAGATTGACAATAAAGAAAGGTCCTAACCCATTCTCCACCAGTGTGCTGTACATTCTGACTTGGGAGGGGAAATGAACAGTTTTATTTCAAGCAGTGTCGATTATTATACAGAAAGGCCGAATATAAGTGTCTCAGAGTGCAAAATCACATCAGATAATTAGAGCATATCTAAGATTGTACCTAATATTTTCTGTGTAAATATTTCATTTCCATTCAGTTACATTGCAACTTCATATTTTGCCAAAAGCTGGAAACATGGTAGCATGAGGTCAGTTCTTATACTAATACCATTAAATTGAAGCACGTCAGTCAATTTTCTGGGAATCAAAAGATTCAAGGAAAAAAGTATATTTTTAAAATGCCCCCCCATTACGTTTCTGTCATTTATGCACAGGGCAGACTTCAATTTTCTTTTTCTCTGCCACACAAAGGAACTCATCAGTTTTCAAATCATTTTTATAGATCCTGTCCCTGATTCTGGAAGACGAATAACAGACATCCCTCAGCAATCCCTCATTTTTATTAGAAGAGCGTTTGAGCTTTTTTGAATTCCCGAAACATTTTCACTAGGAACACCAACACCCAAGAATAAAGTGTACTGAAAGGATAATGGAGTGTTGAGCCAGAATTTGTCTTAACCCACTTGGCTGAGGGCTGACCTCCTGGCCAGAGGACGAGGAGGCCGGGACCCCCCTGCAGAGTGAGGAGTGACCAAGGGGCAGCTGCAGAGGGGGAGATGGGGTGGAGGAGGAATGCAGAAGACGTACGCCAGGGAGAGAAGGAGATCAAGTACAGTATTTACAGTGCTTTGGGAGTAGAAATGCAGTCAGGAGTCATTGCGAATTACTGACAACCATGTCTGGTTAAACTTGTTTTTTTGTCAGCCCTCCCAAAGCCTATTATATAGCTTCAATTACAAACTGAAACCCTTTAATGTTTCCAGTTTGGACGATTTGTTTAAAAATTAAACGATTGAAAAAGTTATTTTTTGTGGCCCTTGCTAAATAAATGTATTTCAGGTGACCCTGTAGAAGACTAGCATTCTGTCCTTCTGCTCTCTTTGCTTTCAGGTTAGGCTCCATCTTCCTGTGACCCTCTATAGGTCTAAGTGACCATAGGTGATGAATGGATGAATGAATGAGCATTTAGATTTTTCTGGTAAATAGTGCCCCCACAATTCCTGATAAATGGAGCCTTCGACTGACCATTCTTTCAAGATATATTGCTATTTACAGCCATTTATCTGTTTCTTTAACCATCACACCACATTACGGACAGCTTCTTTCTTCAGTTCCTTCACCAAAACCAAAACTTGATTGTTCATGTGAAGGATAGCTGTAAGAGTCATATAGCACAGCCAAGGGGATTATACAGGAGTACAGTATACTGTTTGCAGCTGCGGTATCTTTTCCTTAATATTTCTTTTTTATAACAATAGTAAAAAAATATAGTATTTTTTGCAAAGCCAGCACTACAATATATAACTGTGTCTGATGGTACCTTTACTTTTTTTAAACATATGCATAATTATATTTCCGAAAACCAGTCCTGCATTCCAACATAAGAAAAAAAGCAAAAAGCTTTATTGAAAATACAGAAATCCTTAAAGAAAAATTGAAAGAACACACTGGGATGAAAATGATTGCCTCAGTTCAGCATAAAGCAATGAAAATCAGTTTTCTTTTATTTATGTTGGCAATGTCTATAGAAAGATCAATTGAGATGACAAAAGGACTAAAATGACACATTCATAACTACTGCAGGGCTTATTAAGTATAAGGAGAGATTTGATGTCAACAAACACATGAAATAATGGCATTTTTAAAGCATCAACATCTTTGATAAATACAAATGCAAGAATGTGTCTATAAGAAATGAACTTAAGTGGCAGCCCAGAGACAAAGGGAGAGTGAATTATCATACATAGGCTGTCGGAGATGGTGGGCATGATTGAGCATGCATTGTGATAAAATGGAAATGATTGGCAACTGCTGTTATTGAGCTGTATCCATTTAAAACTGACAAACATGATGTCAAACAGGCGACCATCTGCAAAGGTATGGATTGTCTGCTTAACCAGCCTGTGACCTGGGCTTGCCCTAAACCAATTCCCTCATGAACCGGTCACTTCAGCTGAGGTTTGGACTCTAAGAATAATAGAAATATCAATTTAGACAGTCACTCTTCAAGCATTCTTTTTCCCCTCACTTCACCCACTGTGTCTTACAGTACTTATAAATTGCAAACAAGATGCAAGGTATTAATAGTTTCACATGCAGTCGTAATGTCTGCTTGCATATTTCAGTTCTCAAAGAAAAGTGCAAGACCACAACTCAGGGAGAAAGCTCAATTCAGAGCATGCACAAGGCCGATTTAATAAGATTAATTTCTGCCAACAAATCCCCAAACACTAACATTCACCTCTCTTCAGTACTCTGCTCTTCTTTCTGATGGCAAGAAACTGTCTTGACAGAGTTTTGTAAAGTCTGCCACCTGAGGAAAAGACCAATTAGCCAAAGAATGAGAACAAGACACATGTCTTTGTCAAGTTGGTCAGTTGACAATTAAGCAGCACTCCAGCCAAAAAAAACACCTACAGTACACCTCTTCAGAGTTTAGAAAGCACGTTTAATGTTACAGTCTCAGAAAAGTATAGTTTTGAATGAGTGAATGATGTTGCTGATGGAAACAAATTGAGGACAGGAAGATTATACTTGCAATTTATATTCTCTGATGACCTGAGTTAAACATATTTGAATAAAATTAAATTGCAAATCATTCTGTGGATCTCCATTTTTGCAGTTGTATACAGAATAACTGAGTGAAGACATCTTGCATATAAGCCTGGTTGAACATGGCATTGAGGTTTCCCAGTAAAGCTGTTTTTATCAGAAAAGAGAGCCAGAGATGGAACTCAGATTCATAGAACTTGCAGTTTTTAATCTGTCTGCACATATGGGGTTGCCAGTTTTGGCTGAATGTGGTCAGAGAGAATTAATTGAAATTGGAAGCATGTTTATGTTTTGTTATTAAGAGGAAATATACAGTACTGTACTATATTAGCAACTTTTATTAATTATTAAAAATGATAATACTTTTGTATTATATTGTAGCAACTTTAAGGTAGGTTGAAGGTGAGATGATGGGAGGGGGGATTTTCTCCTGAATATCTGTTTAAAATTGTTATCAAGAGCTCCTCAACTTCAAAATCACCAGCATATCAAATGCCAAAGTGCATGGCAAACACCTATTTGAATATTTTGTTATGGTTAATATAGCTGTACCTTAAATATTCATATAACAAGACAGTGATGTATTTTTTTGTGCGTAAGAGAATAGTGATAATTATAATGATGGCAATCACACTAGCGATTTTAAATGCCATGCACTAGCAAAAACCCTGACATTCCAATCAATGAGATGTTACTGTACCTGTCAAGGTTAAAATACTGTAGATATCTAAAAATCATATAAAATCAAAAAGAAGAGGGAAACTGCTGACAGACACCAACACAGAAGACACATTACTTACAGATACCTTTTTAAATTGTTACGATTGCTAATCTAACACTAGATACTCGATTGCTGGAGCAAAGGAGATCTACTGTATCTTGAATGTCTATCCTGAATGCAAGATTATAAGATTCAGCTGACATCAAATAAAGACATTGGTGGATGTGAAGGATTTTTTCCCCATCTGCTTATGTTTTCAGAATAAAAAAATAAACTTTTGCAAAATGACATTTATTTCTATTTATCTATTTGGCCTTTTTTATTTAACCTTCTGTGTAGTAAAGAATGCTATTCGCTATGCATCAGCAGAGCATAGCAAAGCTGACAAATGGAAAATGGACCAACATTACAGCTATCGATTCATTTCCTCTGCTGTTTTTAACAATCTGCCATAAAAGACAGAACAGCAATTGAAAATGAATATGTAAAAAAGGAAATAAAAAAGCAATTTACTGCTCTTTAATTAACATATTCCTTGCATAACTGATGATCGCAATCACAGTTTTAGTGACAAACAACAAAAGAAACCATGGCTCACATCTGCAATTGCTGTTGTTTCATGCCCGTCCTGATTGTCTCTTTTCACGCACACTTAAATGCAAACTCACATCTCTGAAGAGGTAATAACCTGTTTTGCAATTAAATGTAGCTATTGGTCTCAATGCACCAGGGTCTTTATGTAAATAATTTATTCTAAACACTGATTAGCCCTCTTGAGGTGTTTGGAGCTTATTAAAATGGGAGGCCACCATTGTAAAAGGATATAGCTAGGATCCAATCTTACCAAATAAACATACATACAGTACATATACAGTATATTCCTTTGCAGCTCAGAATTAATATCAGAGGCAAAAGAGACACTAAGAGACTTTATCTCTTCTCCTGATTGTTGAATAACTAGCACTGCATTATATCAAGATCATTTCTCTTAAAATGTACATTAATCTTTTCTGTGCACAACACAGATATTAAAAATAATCTACATCACTGTAATAAAAAAGATCAGGATGAAACGCAAGTTGTTTGAAACTCTGAAGACTGAACTTGATGGAATGGAATACACTTCACACAGTTTCATAGTAGTTGTGGTCTCTTTTCAGATGACTTGTGCTTTCACTAAAGAGACCCCAATTCAAATTAATATACATTATTTAAACAAAATGAAACTATTCTCGATAATGTGCATTTCATACATAAAAATACAAGATTTCGGTCCATCTTTCTTGTTTGGCTGTTGGCAGATTGATGTGAAAATCTTGTTCTCAAGGTAGGTCTTATTTCAGGCCCCCACAGCCCTTTTTGTAGAGAAGGGCTTCCTCGTTCACAGTGTTTTTCCTGTTTACTGGCTGAATAGCTAAAAATAACAATAGCTAACAACAATAAAATAACAATAAATTGCAGTCTGATATGTTTAAAGACACAGCATGTACATGTGATCATAATAAACATCTGTGATTCTGGAACTACTGTAGGTAAATGCTGAACAGGTTTTTACTCACGCAACCTACACAAAAAGTACAGTACTTTATCTCTTGACAGCAGCATGATACATTTAAGGGGTGAGTTTATTGCAACTTGATTAATTCACTCCTTCAATTATGTATAGACTAGGAATGATGTAATTGCAAAGCAATTGCGATTAATCTTTCCTTTAGGAAAGGTTAATCTTGCACCAATAATTGACCCTTTTTCTTTCCATTTTTTATTATTGTTTTTCATACTCTTGGGGATAACCTTTTTTGCCTATATAGATTTTCTTGTTTTACCCTCCACTTTCATCTTGCTTATGTCTTTGTGGAGCGTAGACAGATCTTGAAATATTACTTCATAGTACCTGTTAATCTTTCATCCCTGTCGCACAGATCTGGCATTTTGAAGTATTATTTGTGAGCCAGGGCATCTGAACAATTTGATACTCGGAACTCAGTCTTTTCATAAACCACCCGAGGTAAAGAGCAAAGGACAGGTTGTGGCTAAGACATTCTCAAAATATCCATCTCAAAGGCATCTCCTCATGAAGAAAATTAAATTTGATATTAAATATTAAATATTACAGTTGGGGGAAAAAAGTATTTTGAAAACTCATTTTTCAAACCTCCAAATTTTGTTTTGCTATTTTTGGATAAGTCAAACTCAGAGGTTATACTCCTAGACCCAGTGTTGCAGTTTCTTCATAAAAGAAAATGTTGTGAAGCACTTTTAAGATTATCTTCCAAAAACAGAACAAAATAATACGTGGCTTCCATCAGGATACACTTCTACAAGAGGATCCCTTAGTCAAAGTCAAACAGAGCAGCTGTGCACTAAGGATTTGGTAGCATCTTCAGCCTCTACAATTTCCTGGGCATCATGGAACTGAGCAATTTTTCCAATATTTATAGTTATAGAACATGATCCATTGTCTATAACTCTCTGCATGGCTCTGCATGGCTTGGCACCTCAGAACCTTTCTGAACTATTATCACCCTACTCCCCACCTCTCAAGCTTCGGTCTTCTAATTATGGTCTCCTGCCTGTCCCCCAAGCCCGTCTACATTGTATGGGTAACAGGGCCTTCTCCTGTTATGTTTCCAAGCTCTGGAACTCTCTGCCCAAGGATATCAGAGACCTTCTCTAAACTCCTTCAAATTCAGATTCAAAACCTTCTTCTTTAGAAGAGCCTTTACTTAACTGGTTCCATTCTTTACCCCTCTGCTTCTACTTTTCTTAGTACTACCATCCACAGTCTCCTCTGTGTATTGTGATTGTGTTTTATCTTGTGTATTCTTTTCATTTATTGTTGTTGTCATTCTGTAAAGTGCTCTGAGAAGCAACTTTTAAAGGCACTATATAAAATAAAGTTTATTATTATTATTGATGCCAGTGAGGGGAATATTTAGACTCCCAGTGCAGTCTTTTTAACATAGGCCTGCAGAATTGATTGTTCCCTGAGTTGCATGAGGCCAAAAATGGAGGCACCATTTAGCAAGATTATGAAGCCGGGTAAGAACAAGGAACATCCTTTTTAAAACCGTGGACAGAGAAGGAAAGCTTGGTCTCCAAAATATACCTGTAACTAGATACTGGAAAACAATGGCCATAAGAGTACTATGAACAGAACATACACAAAGGGCTTAGGCCCAGTTTCATATGACAGGCGGCAACTTCACTCGGTGAAGGAAATTTTACGAGGTTCATTCAATGATCAGGATTTTTGAAAAAACAATTGATATAGTTTCAATTTTTGAACCATGACATTTCTTAATTTGTAACAATTGAATCCCTAATCTTAATACTATCATCTTATAAAAGAAAATGTCTAAAAGAAAAAAACAATCCTTTCAAAATACTTCTGTAGGTTCTAGACTTTCTAACACACCCCAGGACATCTCAACAGAAACACAATTCTGTGTATTGTTTTTCATGATTCCTGTCACAATTCATAACCCCAGATAGCCTGCAGAATGTTCTCTAAACAAGTATTCACTAAAAAGTGCTTCACACTGGGTAATTAGGAATCAATTAAGCACCATTAGATTTGGAAAGTGCATTTCCAGTAAAACATCTATCAAGGCAGGGAGTTAATACCCATAATTAGTGATCACAATAAATTCTAGTAGACACTAACACTGCTCTCTGCAGAGCTGCCTACTAACACTTCAAACACCATATGTTTAAAAGACAGAAATAGGGAACCGGGAGTGGCAATATCTTTATGTCTGCCACTAGAAAGACAAGAAATAACTTCTACAATGGGAAGCTTCAACTAATTTCTAAACTTTCACTGACAGGCTCTCTTTAAGCTACTCCTGTTCTTTAGTCAACATGATTTAATTAAGTTTCTGAATTTAAAACATATCATGCTCAGAATCTAGGACACACATGAGCAAATATCTAAGCAAGTTAATGGTCACGAAAATCTTAAATTTACACTAAATTATTTCATATCTGTTATCTTAATTATAGGCAATCATCATTCTGAAACTCAGGCCAACTTCTATTAGCTAGAAACAATATTGTTTCTAACAACGTTAGGTAGAGATAGAGATGTTTGCTCAGGCTTGTCGCCTATCTTTGATTTCCCTTTACATCTTCTTATGCTTCAAGAGTACTCCACTTTTCCATTCCATTTCTCTTGTGTTATAGAAATTGATTTTTGTATTGTAATCTTTTAAGTTAGTTATATTAGAAGACATTACTAATATTGTGACTGCACATTGGGTGTGCCATATCAGGATCTTAAAAATAGGTGGACCCTTGACTACCAACACTTTTAAACAACCATAAGGCTAAAAAAAATCTTGCACTTTTTTTCTAAAGAAGGAAGTCAAAAATATACCAAAGAAAGGTTCAGCTCCTTTTTGAGCCCCTGACTATATTTCTTCAAGTAGCTAACTAACATGCCAGACAGCTTAGCTGTTTGCCAGCTTGAAAACAAAACTCATTTGTGAAACTCCCAAACAAAAGTTTCTCCATGAGACTCTTGCCAAAAAAAAACTCTTCCAGGCATCAGTATCTCCCCATGAGACTCTTTCAACTCTCAAGCAAATATACTTTCAACTCAGTTTAAAAGTTTTTCTCCCTTTGGCATGGCTACACAATCACTAACTGACCCAGAAAGCCTCTACTTCCTTCTTTTTAAACACTCACCTGACCAATTGCAGTCTCATAACTGGTCAGGTGACTGAGGGCAACTAATTCCACAAAGGTTTCTGGGGAATGTGGTCCAGAACAGACTGCCATCTTGTCTGAACCAGCTCTAATAACAACAACAACAACAACAACAACAACAACAACAACAACAACAACAACAACAACAACAACAATAATAATAATAATAATAATAATAATAATAATAATAATACTAAAACTAATACTAATACTACTACTACTACTACTACTAATAATAATAATTTATATAGTGCCTTTAAAAGTGGCTTATTAAGGTACTGTACAGAATAAAAACAGCAACAAAAAATTACACAATTAGATAGTTTTCAATATTCATTGAAAAAAAAAAAATACAAATCAAAGCATAGATCTGAAATAGAAATGCAAATCTTGGGTTTAATTGGCCATAAGACCAAAGTGGAACAGTGGAAGAGTATATTCACTACCCTAGCTTTTCTGACTGTGTTCTTTTTCTTTAAAATTAGTATGCTGTCTTGACATTGTGTGTAGATAATTGGCCGTGACTCTGATTGCAGTTCTTTTGACAAGAAAAGTGTTGCACACAGCCAAAAAAAAGTCTGAGCCCTCCAAAAAGGGTGGCAAAGGATCTGCGTAAGAGGCTTGAAAGACAAGCTGAAGTGCTCGGTCCCTGCTGTTTAGTTGCCATTGTAGTTTTGGCAGAGATGTATGCTTCAAAAGAATTAGCCGACATAAGTTTGTTACTTTTCTATTTCAATGGAGGCTTGTAAAACAATGTAGATAATCCACATTTCATTTTCATTTTTGTGGCAAATTTATATAACTAGTGCACTGTGGGAATGTCTAGGGATTAAATTAGACTTAAAGATACCTTTGTACCTTTAAGATTCGTACAGTACATGGACATCTAAGTGAAATATTTGGCTTTTATGTTGAGGCATTATTGAACTCATGTGAGCAGTGTTAGACACATGCTCTAATTCATTAGAAAGCAAAAAGGGGGTGTTTTGAGAATTGGCCATTACCTTTTGAAGATTAATCATGAAGCAGGCTGCAGTAAATGAGCTCTGGGTGATGAATCGGGTAATACAAAATCAATAGTCTTTGCAGTGGATCACAAAGCATATCATGAAGAATTTCTGTTGATGCAGGTGCTAGGGTCTGATCAATAATTCTTTTTAAAAATGTTTGTATATCAACAAATAAAAATTAAATAAACATTTGATCGGTACCGAGTTTAACATCTGTAGATGTTTCATATTTCAAGACTGAATGTACAGAGAATATATTATTTCCAGTTATTTTTAGTTTCCAAATAATTTTCCACAGTTTTCTGTCTTCCATGATTTGGCTGCTGCAGAGTCCAGACATGTCCATTGATAATTGTGTCAATATTTTAGACCTTGAGTTTTTAATATCCATATAAGATACAAAAATAGACTCTTTCTACATTGTCTGGACCTGTCTAAATTAAGGATGCTTTAAAACTTTATTCTAGACTGCAGAAATCAATCTATTTGAATTAACTACTAGTCACATAAATAAATAAACTGATCTGTAACTATACTGTCATTACATACATATAAGGTAATGGCCACTTAGAGCATATAATAATACAGAAATTGCGGAACAATCATGCACTTGTATGAAGACCTCAGACTACTGAGGGGCACATTAATGTTCCCCTAAGGTTATACTGACAAAAGAACTAAGCATTGCTAAATGTTTATGAAAATCTAATTGTATGGGTAAACAATGCTATTAGTAATTAGATGACTCAGAGATAGTTTAATCATTGTGTTTCCTGTCATTTCCAGTTATGAATTTCTGTGGGTTCTTGAAATCTGTCTTTGGTTGGGCAACACATTCAAGAGAACCTGTTGTCTTCATTGACATATTATAGAATGTTGTCAACACATTGGGTCCTTCACAAATGATAAACGGCTGTAGCATTATTATTTCCTGTTCTCTAAACAACAAGCAACGAGTATAATAGGGCATAATATCCATTAAAAGCGTAAAATATAACTGCATGAGACAAGAGTTCACAGGTTTTCAATACTGAATTAATCTTCACTAAGAAATGGGAAAATGCTAATTTGTTTCACTTCATATTTTCTCGTTTGTGAACTGCAACTTGTGATTAATACAGTTTCAGAAATGTCTTGCTAAAGGCAAAAAGCAGACAACTAATCTAAGGTAAATTTCTTATAAAGGGCACTATGTGAAGCTTTGATAAAACTGGACATTAAAATATAAAAAATGATTAGCATGGTCAAGTGCATACACTACTGGAAGGCACAGCATTGATGTAGTGTATTTTTGTGAGTGCACAATTTACAATCTTGAGTCCTTTAACTTGCTATTGCTTCAAATGTTGTTTTCAATAAACAGCATTCATTTGTGAACTCCCAGAAATCATAGCTTCACATACTGTATGTGCCTTTATATGATGTATAAATATGTAAAAATAATTACTTTCTCAATTCCAATCTATTTTTAATTATCTAATTTAGGGTTGAAGTCAAACTGCTCTTTCCAAATCAATATCAGCAATTCTGGTTCAGTAATTTTTGTTTCAAAGTCACATCTATCTCTGGAATGCACAATCACCTCTATTTACAATGTCAACTCATAGACAAGATTTAACCATGAGAAAGCCTTAAACATGACCATAAAACAAAAATCTTTATTCTCATCGATTTCAGCACTAAAAGAGAAAACAATACTGAATCAACTAAGCAAATTAAGACAAAGATAATATCTCTTTTGATAAATCTAGTACTTCAGCTTATTAGCCGTTATTAGCTCTCGCTGTAGGCATTAAGCAAATGTATTATTTCTTGAAGATTCATTAACACATTTTGTATCGTTCCTACAATAATAGATTCAGTTATTTCTAAAATGTACAGCCATTTTAAATGAGGAGCTAAAAGTTTGCAGAACAGAGATCATTTTGGACTAAGAAAGATTAATTTAATTGCTGCAATTAAAAATCATCAATAAAGGGAAATCAAAGCTGCCAATTACTTTGCATTGAGTAGAAAATGCTGATTGTTTTTTTCAAGGTGAGCTTTGATTGGGAGTGTCTGAAAATTATAGTCTTTGTTGTCGTAGACACTTCAGCTCATAATTAATATCCACACTGTCAGGAAAACAATATGAAATACATTTCTGTGCTTTCATTTTCATATTTTTAGTTTTTTTTTCTTTTCTCTTGAAAAATCAAGATGCAATTGAAACACATTCATGATGACATTGCTGTGGCACAGCACTATAATGGGAAACAAAAGAAGGAGCAGGCATACAGTATGACTTACATTTGCTCAAAGCCTTGGTGGAATGAGATCACAGAGAAAGGATTTCAGCTCCGTATGTATACTACTGTTGTTACAAACCAGATCTGAGAACAGAAGACCTAAAGCCACCAGCTGCAATGGAACAATAATGAGGCTTTTCATGTCCTACTGGGGATGACTCATGTAGAAGGACACAAGACAGTTACTCCTCTCTCCCTAGGTGGTGATATGTGTTCCTCCAAATTGAGGTTAAACCTGGATCCAATTAGCAGTATAAAACATGCTCCAACTCAAAGTGATTGAAGATGCTGAACTTTCTTCATCGGGTTCCATTATATTAATCATTAAACCGGATGACCCCTGGAGGTTTTGTGGAGGCTTCCGGTGGTGAAAGGAGGGGTAGATCTCCATTTGATTCCTACTCAATGGTCAGGGTTAATGACAGAACAAATTTCTCACTTGATCTCATTAAGAGGTCCTGGCAAAAACCTCTTAACTGAGATCTCCAAAGACAAGACTACATTTGTCACACCTACAGGTAATGCAGTAAATCTGGGGAAATAAAAGGCCTTTCCGTAACAATAAAACAGTTTTGCTACAGTTTGGCAGAGATTCTTGATTTTCAACACACAACTGCGGCAGCTCTTGCTTGTGTTATGAACTATGAAAAGCTTGAGAAACTTTTTTGTAGGAAAAAGAATATGGGGCTGTCAAAGTGAAAATACCAAAGCCTAAATAAGGTAAAGGTTTGGTAGTGATTAGAGATTGAAAAAAAGCTCTGATGTTGTATAGTATAGTTCAGGCTGGGAAGAGAATTAGATTTCCTGCGACATACTGTACATCTTGTTTACTGAAACACAAGACCAGTTACTTCTCCCAGCTTAAAGTTAGCCCCAGAGATCTTCCCGAGATGTATATTTTTAAGTCTTTTTTTTTTAAATAATGTTGTTATACTATGTATTTTATACTAATTTCACTGTCTTTTCTGGATTAACGCCACAAGAAATCTTTGTTGTCCTTAAATCTTTCTGTTCACAATTCTCCAGTGGATTTAATATGACATCTTAAGGAGATAATTTTAAAACTATATTCTATTCCACATTCTTGTGCAAGCTAGCCTGAGGCATGTGTTCTCTAAAACTCTGCTGTGCTTGGAGAGTAAATTAACTTTAGTTACTTTATAATTAAAGTCATGATTGCATCTTAATGTATCAGGATTAAAACACAAGAAGTCTTTCATTACCATACATTCATTTTATGATTCTGTTTAAAGAGATACTTTTGTATTTCATTTTTTATCCCATACGAGAGTAAGAGGCTTTTAAGCTAAAATATTCACAGTTCATAAGCTTAGTATGTTCCCATGTGAGGAGGAAGGTCAAACTGAGTTTATGTAAGAGTAGATAGATGTCAAAGTTTTCTGTTATTACATTGACCTCATTTGCAAATTTCAGACACTCCTATCGTGTAAAAGAGTAGGCAGGAATTAAATGTATTCCAGGTTCTTGAGGAAACACAATACCCTTGAGTTTTCCAAATATTCTACATTTTTTAAACAGACTTGAAACTAATGCTTTTAAAAAGTCTGAAGGAAGGCAGCATCATTTGGAAATTAATTCTGAAAAAGTATTTTCATGGAAAAAAAGAAATCAAGTCATCTTACCCACTACCAAGGTTAAGAGAGGGTGAGAAGGCTTAGCACAGGCATTACCACAAAATCCGTAAGTGTATGTCAATATTTAATCTCTTTGACATAAATTATAAATACACTCTCAATATAATTATAGGTCTTTAAATGGTCACTTAAAAAAATCACCTTCCACCATTAAATTTGGAATTATGATAGAATTACTCTCTCTCTCTCTCTCTGTGTGTGTGCTTGTGATGTGCTTAAGTTAATGCTGTACAGCATATTAAAAAACGAATAGAAGCATTTGTATTGCTGCACGAAGAAGAAGTGTTTTTAAAAAGTGTTCTGCTTTTCCTGGTTGCCCAATTTTTCTCTTTGAACTTTATGCTTCTGTATATGTCACTGTTCTTCGTTTTAACATTCAAAATAAAATACAATAAATTAAACTCTTGATAGAGTAATATCTTGTGCTGGAGTATGAATGACTATGTAATACTGTATAATGTCCTTCAGTCCCCTTTGAAATTTATCTGCTGAGTAAAGTCTTCCAGCACTGTTCTTGACAATATCAGGCACAGTTCTCCACTAACAATGCTAACCCGGGAATATGTGAAAATGTTATCTTTGTAAACAAAAATATCGATTTATTTCTCTCACTTGTAAGCATCAGAAAAGTAAAACTAGATTGAATGTTATCAAATAAGGGTAAGAACTACCAACAGAACAAAGCAGCTGGTAAAGAACGAGTTAAAGCAAAAATAGTATTAGCTTAGTGATACTTTTTAAGTGAATTAGTTACAGAGGAGAGGGAAATATTTTTTGTTGCTTTAAATGCTGCAGGTAAACAACTTAAAAAATGTATTTAAACTGTTAAAAACTGAGCTCATAATTGTTCTGCAAACAAGAGAGGGACTCTGCAGCCTTAAAAATAATAGGAAAAGACTGGTTTCCCTCTAGTAGATAATTCTTCAGTTTGCAGGTCGCAGTGCCTATGCAGTTGTTTGGAAATCTCAAATGTTCTTTTGCTGCTTCTATTTTCTGGCAGTCAGATCTTCTGCCTCCCAGATACCATGTGCTGTGAGATTAAAAATATTGTGCTTCTGATACCATCTGTCCATTATGATCTCTCCCAAAGACAGCAATATTTATGCTTTTTTATCACAGCTACTTCTTGCCTGTAAACTTTTCACTCTCATTAACCATTAATGAAGGAGAAACTACTGCATAGTGCATTGAAAACTATGGGCAAAAACAAGAAGAAACCACAATGTTTCCTTGATGTATATCTGTATATACAGTATGTAATTCCAAATAGGCAGGTATAAGGACAAGCTGGAATAACATGCAGTAGGTGAACATAAAAATATAATTTATACTATTAAAAAACTTTAGAAAGTATTTAAAAAACTAATACTAATCCAAATTCTTAACATGAAATATCTTGTTCAGTTTTGTATAATTACAGTATTTTTGTTGTATCATGGAAATGTTTTAACTTCACTTCAAACTAGGCCAAAAAAAACAAACAAGATAGAACTTATTTTGGGGATGAGGAAGTGTACTGTACTATCACAATACACAAAAAGAATAGAAGTTCCCCCGGTCCCCAAGATAAAAAAGACTTTCAGGCATAGAGCATAAAATGTCAGGTATTCTTATCCACCTTAATGTCATCTTTATTTTCTCAAAGAATGAATGCAATACACTTCAAAGGTGGCCATAAAATCAATCCTAACCTACAGGTGTACTGTAGGGAAAAGTACACTTGAAAAAGACTAACGTGGCTCCCTGAGTGCAATGGTTTTGAGGACAATGCCTTCTAACATTTAACACTATGTGCTATATGCAAATCGCCCAGTCTCCAGAGCACTTGTCATGTCTCCTTACATGTTTCAGTTTACGGACTGCTTTCTCTGTGACATCTTTCCCTCAGGAATTTATATTCTATAACCAGCAACTTAAGCTCATGAGGAAACCATGTTTTCTTTGCTTTTGTCCTGTCACAATAAAACAGTGATCACCTTTACTTCAAATCTACCAGAATAGCCTAGAAGGCTGGACTATAGCAACCATACACATTATGTGGAAGTAGAAGCATGTATTAGGCATGTAAACTTTGCTATTTTCTTAGGTTAATCTCTATGCTATTGTAATAACTAAAACAGATATTAGTTTGTGATCTTAGGTGCACCACTAGAATTCTATAATGTTTGCTAGCTCTACTGAATCTTTTGAATAAATCAGAACTAAATGTAAAAGGATAATCTGTTAGGGTTCTTTTCCTTAGTTGTTTTAGATATTGTTTGTATGAGGTGGAGGGGAATAGGTGAGTGGCGCATTTAATAGTGAAACATGTGAAAGACATTTTCAGGACTTGTTCGGTTTGAGTTTTGGACATATTTCATACTTCAGTGTCATCGAGGGGTGTGAACTGCGAAAGCAATATCAGGAACATAGGCATGGGAAGACATAGATTACATAGCCTGTGGAAATTGTGGAGTCTGACAGATTTTTTTAACTTGAAAGCCATTCTAATTACCATTATTGTTCTGTTAGGAACAGACTAATGAGAGGCACATGAACCCATAACTATACGCAACCTCTTTTTCTCCCCATGATTCCAGTTTTATAGGTCACTATTCAATGTAATGAGAGATCTAATTACAATACAACCAGGGGGTTACAGCTTTCTATGCAAATTTAGCAGTCTGGGGAATAGTAAAATTGAAAGTGTGGTCACAGGAGACATTAAATATTGATGTTGGGAATACCTTGATATTTAATTACATCATCATTGGTTCTTCTGTCCCTTAACCTTAACTCACTTGATGATTATTATTACCATAGCAAAAGGTCACTTCAAAATTATCTTACAGTCTGAATAGAGTTATATATCTGAAGTATATATATTGTTTACTTCAATTGATAGGAGTTATTGTTTGAATCTGAAATTTCCTATGCTTAATTGATGTGTTTATTGAGCAGGATTTGTAGTTGGTGACAAATTATTGTAAAACATGGTTTGGGAAAGTTAATTGTGTTAAGACGTCCAAAGTCTATCCTGCCTTGTACCTTGGGTTCGGTTTTGACTTGCCACAACCCTGTACTGGACTAAGTGGTACAGGAAAATAGATGCATTTGGAATGGAACAGAATGGAATGGAACTGTATTATGTCATTTGACATAATTGAATAATGAAGGCTATTTTTTAAATCTAAACCTTTCTCCTTCATTTATATTTTGCTGTTTTTATCTAGTCAGGTCCTCACAGGATACATTATAAATCACAGAAGAAAACTACCGTGAAGTGCACGAAGTGTTGTTCTATGCTGGTGTGCTCATGCTTTTTAACAGGGATTGAATCTCCCTTAATGTACACGGCTCTGTCACACCTACACTAGTTAGAAGCAGAAACCATGTATCTTTGGTAGCACTGACAGTATTCGTATTAAAAGTTAAAGAAAACATCTTATACCTTTTGTAGCTAATGCGACATTGATAGGCAGTTTGAAGTTTGGAACATTCAGGGAATCACATCTGAGTGTAATTCAAGCATTATTACAGAAGTTTTGGGGTTTCAAGGGCTGGGAGTTTGCCAAGGATATAGACCTTGCCCAATTATAAACGACAGCAGCTGAATAGGCCTTAATGGCATTCTGACAGCTCTGCTTCTTACGATCAAGAAATTCCATGTCCAGCTGTTACCTTATCAAGTCATATCAATAAGAAATGAAGAGTCAGAGCGGAGAAGTTTGTCCTAATTAATGGGTTTTCTTACTTCATCAGAGCTCTGAGCAGCAGACGCTGTGTGAGATTACATGTTAAGCATATAATGAAGTTAAAAAAAAAGAATCTCTATTCTCAATTCGAGGAAGGTTAACTATGTGAAAGACAGGAAGGACACACTTGTAAAAAATACTCACGTCTTACATGACGACAATAGAACATTGAAGCCTTCACTGGGACTATTGGACAACCAATCCAGTTCAAGTCACAAAAAATATATCAGAGCATCAAGAGTATATTTGTAATTTTTACATATGCTTATAATTCAGTAGAGGTTAAGCAAATGTACTGTTATGTCAACATCTAGAAGTTGCTCTGGCTGGGAAATTAGATTTTGTCATTTTAATTCTAAAAAAGAAAGTGGACAAAGAAGGTCAACACGGTCTGCCATCTTGTTACGACATGAAATTAATAAGCCGGCATTTGGAATGGCGCTGAGCCTCTGGCTGATAAAACTGCTGAGGATCTGAAAGGCTAATTAAACCACTTTTCTTGTGCTTCACAGGGACCTACCTGTCAGAACCGGCACAAAGCACGGTGCAAATCAGCTGAGGGATGGGATTCGTTTGCCAGACAGATGGGGTGTTAACAAGTCAGGGAAAAAAAATGGGATAGGAATAAGAAAGGACTGGGGTGTGATTTATCACCCCCTTCCAATAACTCATTTGCTAGCAACAGGGCAAGGACTGTGGTAAAAGTCTTTGCAATCAAATGGCAAGAGAAAATGCAGTCTTTTCAAACCAGGAGAAATGGGCAGTTATAGGTGGAGGCAGAGACAGACGAATACTGGAACCTAGCATGATAACTGGTGTTAAGAACGTATTGTTCTGGTTCTGGGTAGATGCAGTACCTGACTTGGCCCATCAAAATAAACAGGATTTAGATTAAGTAAAAGGATGCAACAAAAAGTACCAGGTGGTAATAAAATAAAAAAGGTGTGAAACGCTGGCCCTAGATAAATAGAACTCTAAACATACATCATTAAATATATTTATTAAAAAAACTGTCCTGTTTTATTATAGACACATAAACAAACAGCAATCAGCAGTGAAAGCTGACATAAACAATACAAAAAAAACAATACTGAAAAACATAATACAATTATGTTTTTCTTAACAGAGAAATCCCATATAGGCTGGGGCTTTGACTGTATTTTATACAGAGAACTTTTGCATTAACTAGTGTATTGTGTCAAGGTGCTTTGTATTGAATTTCAATACAAAAAAAAAGGTTTGCTTTGTCCTTGCAGCTAGTGTGGAATTAATCAGATTGGGTAAGCATTCACGAAAAGGGGCATGGTTACCTTTTGGTTCATTCTTAATAAATTGTGAAAACAATCAACAAAAGTCTCACCCACAACAGGATCATAAGAATTAATGCTTCAAGCAATTAACTTCATTTTCTAAAAACTTTTTCACTTGTGGATATTGCACAAGCTAGAACAATCAGCTAACCACTAGGTGCCAGCAGAATTCAGATCTCTCCAAAAATTAACAAAAGGCATTCGTTTAGAAATCTTCTTTTAATTAAGAAGACTTTTAAAGTGTAAAACTATACATATAGAACAAAAGAAAACACTCAATCACCTTCACAATTATTTATGAGAGCAAGAACTATAGAACCATTTGTAGTGAATGCATTCACAGATCTGATAATCATATTACGTATAGCATACTTAATCTTTGTCTAAAATACATTCAAACACTTTTCAAAGCCTAAGCCGCATTGAAATAATGTATTATTGCCATGACGTTTTGCCAAAAACTGAGAAAAGAAAATAAAGAAGGTCAGAGATGCAGACTTTTTAACAACCAAGGTTGTCTAAAGTAAAATACTGTAAGAGGCAAAACCCTGTCAGAGAAAGTTGAGCAAACTTTTTTGTTATCCTCTTCCTCCTGCACTCCAATTTGATATATTGTATTAACATTTCAAAGTTTCATTTCTATTGGCTTCTTAAACTTTATTTTCATCAGCTGTTTTTCACACCAACATTATTAATCACCATTCATTAGGTGTTACTGGGATATAGGAAAACATTAAGAAAAAGACAGTTCTAAAAGACAGAAAAATCATGCCTGCTAGTCTTGTTGCTCTATTTTGACTTCTGACTGTTTCCCAAAGAAAGGAAGGGACTTTAATCGTTTGATACAAATCTAATTAAAAAAGGCATTTCTTATCGCAAAATAATGCAATTATAAAAGAACACAGTTCAAGATCTCATCTAAATGGGAAACACTAATCCATTTGGTTCCTCCTAACCCCTGATAAGCTGATAATGTGTGATGTGTCTGACATTTAAACGTATCTACAGCTACATGGTAATCTGTTAAATATCAATTTTTTAAGAACCAAACTTAGAAACATAATTGTATATCTTTGTGACCTGGTATCAGGCTTTCTGAAAGCACAGTTATCGTCATATAAACTGAGGCACATTCTGCATTTTAGCCAGAGTGACATTTATTACAAGCAACACCATGAATTTTAAATTCTGAATTATACAATATTTCATGCAACTTAAAGTACTGTAAGTCAAATCAAAGTCAGAAAATGCAACTGCATTCAATTAGGCAGGATAAGCTCTCGTGAAAGATAAACAAAAGAAAATAGATCAGTGGAAGTAACAATGGCAACAGAAATTGTCTCTTATCTTTGCGTTTGCATTAATACGAAATTATTTTTTGTCATTACCCTCAGAAAGTGAAGCAGGTATTCTTGGGTAAAGAATACCACTGTAAAAAATGCCATTTCTATTCATACCCTGCACGTCTGGTTAGAAAATAAATTGTATGACTGATTTTATGAGATCATTGAGAAAAACACCCTGGGTGAAATTACAAATGTTGCCATTGCATTTTAAAAAAATGTATCCTTCTGTATTCACAAACTCCAATGTGCTTCGTGAGGTACAGAGTTCACTGCTTCTAATGAACAAACAGTTCAAACAGCGCAAACAGTATTAATGTACTGTAATTATCCATTGAGTGCTGTGCATGCAAAACAAATGTACATTTAATGGGATTCACTTGAGGAAAGTATGATTTTGCCCACAGCGTTTTTAATTTGTAAACTTGTAGTTTTATTTTGCTTCAAGAATACACACTAGCATCAGAAGCGGCAGAAGCAATTGAACCTTTTATAGAGCCAAAATGTGTTTCTACAAATACATTTATGAATAAGGTAATGATGACAGATCCCCCTTGTTTGGTAGCTGAGCATGGGCCATCTGCACACATTAACCCCTTTGTTTACTTTGTAACCACTGTTGTATGTGGTGGATGGACCAATATTCTTACTTTTAACCTTTGTCAACCAGTATTTGGTCCAACACTAGCACTCTTATCTCTTTGTTGTATCTTGCAAATTAGTAGAAATGGAATTTTCCTTGATTTGGTCGATCCTGTTTGGGCAGACCCACTCTACTGCCTCCTTTACTTTACTGGCAGCCCAACATGGCCACAACCGAGGCTGACACTCTGCTACAGTTGCTCCCTCTTAGGTGTCTCCTTACTCATAAACCACTCAATCTGAAACCTTGATGTTTTGAGCCTTTAGCTACCAACCAACTGTCTCACTACGAGGCTAAGTTTCACCCCGACACTTGTCTCACCCAAAATCCCTGCTCACAATAATCGGATGCCTCACCATGATCTTTTACTAACTAGGAGTCTCACCACGAGACTCAGTTTCTTGCTCAAACCGGAGCTGACAGTTTCACTATGAGCCTTTGCTTCTCACTGGAATACGGACAACGAGGACAAACCCAAACCAAAGCAGACAAAAACTGTTTACGTCCCGAACCCTAATATAGGGAAAATTGTCTATGATGTTTTTTAAATTATTTGTAATGTTTTTGTGCCAATCTCCAACAGCCGAAGCCACACTTGACACTCCAAATTTGGCGACTATGTTACAGTATTGAAGCATCTGAGATTATAAATTACACTATTTGTTCAAAACCTGATCTGTGTACTGTGAGAAAACCAGAATATTCTAGAGCAGCCAATTTGGGTTATAATTCTGTTCTGTGGTTCTTTGGCAGTTCAACAACAACAGGTTGAGCCTGTTAGCATGAAAAAAGCTTTTCAATCTACACTACTGTGTTTTGAGTGTATTGGGCTTCTCTATTCACTTGACTTGAAGGTCAGCCTTCTGGATAGCTTACTAGAGAGGAACCCTCCTGCCTGTGTAAGAGTGGAAAAGTTAAATGAAAGGGTGACATAAAATGCACAATGTGAGATGTCAAGATGTGGGGGTTCACATCTTGCTTTTATGGCCGGGCTTGGATGAAAGGCTGGAGTGAGCCGGTGTTAACTCTTTTCACGGTACTTACAGAATGTTTAACACTTTATAGAGCAAGCAATATGAGATGCAGAAACGAATAATATTCCTGCTTTTAAAGGGAAGCATTCCTTCAGAATGAAAAGCCGAACCAAGACACACTTTGTTTGAAAAGCACATTGCCCAAATTAATTAAGTGCTATATTTTGCTCCTTGACCCTTATTTTTTTTCTGTCACTCCCTAAAACCCCTGTGTCGACATGCCAAGATGTATTATCATGGTGAGATGTAGCATTTTATTAGTTCATCTTCTGCTATAGAATAAGGTGTTTGAGTAAGATATGTATAAATCCAAGGCACAATTAACATTCACCACTTTCCAATTTTAATTAATATAGAATTAATATAAGAAAAGTGGGAATTACAGAATTCTGCATAGACTGAAGAAACTATTTTGTATCTTGTTAGTGTTGTCAAATATAAGTAAAATAGAAGGAATGCCTTCTTGGGCATGGCTGTTTTTTTGTCATAGCTCCCTTAGTAATAATAGATAGATAAGACTTTATTGATCCAGAAGGGAAATTGATGTGTTACAGCAGCCCAGATCAATTCACACAAAAACGGACATCAGAACAGACGAAAAATTATACAAAATGTATATAAAATAAATATAAAAATAAATACATTGGTGTGTGCAAATATGATGATCATAGTCACTGTAAAAAAACAATAGAATATGTGCAAAATGTGCATAGGTTTATACAGATTGATTGTCCAAAAAGTATAATGGAGCAACATGCTGTCCATGGACGAGCAAATGAAGGGCTAACAGTCCTAGCCTAGGGCAGCGTAATACACCCTGAGAGCCGCAGGGAGGAAAGACCTGTGGAAACGTTCCCTTGAACAAAATAGCTGGAGCAGTCTGTTGCTAAAAGTGCTCCGCTGCCGAGTAACAGTCCCATGAAGCAGATGAGAGGTGTTGTTCATGATGGCTGATGATACTGCAGGATTAATTCAGTACATTATGCACCTTAGCAACAGAGCTAAGCAGGTTCTAAGTGAAAGTATAAGACCCATGAGTAATGACTTCCTATTGTATAATTAAATTAGCATGACACTTTTGATTGAGTCATGTTTAAACAAGGCCTGTATATTTTAATATAATACTAATTTCAATTCTTTCATTTGTTGATCCTAGGAGTCTGAAAACTATACAATATGAGGTTGGGGAACACTTTAATATTGTTTCAAATCAAAAAAAAAATCTCATAAAGTTCTCTCTTGCCTTGTTCCCCAAGAGTGCCATTTCCAATGTTGTTCTCTGAGGTATTGGGAAAAATCTAAGTCCTGCAGTCTTAACAAGCCTCCTGCTGATAAAGTTCCAGTAGTCTGCGTGAAGGACTGTATTAATATAGCAGAAAATAATACCAAAACAGACTGGCACTGGCTGGGCAGGCTCAGCCCAATATGTTGTCTTCAGGCTCCAAAGAATATAAGCACCAACTGGGAAATTCATTTGCAGGATTTGATTAACATTGCTCTGCTGTGGGAGCCACAGACTGGCCAACATCCTTCCTACTGAAATAATTAGCACTAGCCGATTTTATTTGCTTTGCCCAGTCTTGTGTTTTATTTTTAATCTATATAATTTTAGATGCTTTGACTTTTTTTAGTATTGCAAAAGTGCTCAATTAATATTCATTCTCAAAACATATTTAATCAGAACAGCTGCAGTCTCTTCAACACACCATCCACCCGAAAGATTTTGGTTGTACGATATCTATCTACAAGATATTTACAGCACTAAGCAAAAAAGTTATTGCAAAGTGTTTTCATTTATTTGGAAACAGCTGAAGAAAGACGTTTGTAGAAAACTTCCTGAAACAAGTGATTTGTGTAACAACATAAAACATCTACCTACTGTATGCTATCTTTAAATATTCATGTAGATATATACTCTGTTTAGCATAACGGCTTTGATATGAAATCAAATTTCCTGAGAGGTGTTTAATGCTATTCCACAGCTTTTCAGTGTTTGACCCTTTTGTACTTAATTAAACGAACATTTATCAGGGTCCCCAGAGTAACCAAGGCTTTGATATGCTGTGTTCTGCACACTTTTCTAAAGCACACTCTGGTTTATTATCTGTGAATAGTCAATTAAAACGATATAAAAAATCTATACTTAATCTTCCTAGGTCTTTGACTAATGTTAAGGGCTGCATAACAATGAAGCCATATGGAATAGCAATCACTGATTCCAGGTTTTACTGTGGTTTATACGTATCAAAGGCCATTGGTAGTGATACTGACTTACGAAGGTATACCTGCCTCCCCTGTTCAGTCTGTTTCTGGAGCAATATTCACAGATGTCAACAAAATGTCTGCAGTAATAAATCTTGTCTGTTCTGAAGCAAATGCCATCTTTTTAGTTACTGCAAACAACCAACACTGTCACTGCAATTGGCACATTTTATGAAAATTGAATTTACTCTTTTCCTTCAGCACGGAAAAATAAGATTACTTTGAAAAAATATTCCCAGCCCAAGTAGAACCCCGCAAAACCAAAATGATTTTTTTTTTCTTTTCAATCTGAGGTAAACAGCTAACAAAGTGTGTTTTGTAGATTTCAGTCAGGATAGGGAGCTGTTTTTATGGCTGTAAAACAGTTTGTGGTCTTTGTATATTTCGATGATGTCATCACTCCTTTCCAAAAAGAGACGCTTTAAATCATATTGAGGACTTTGGTTAACATCACTTGAAGAGCACCTTAATGCTTCCAGTCACATAAGGGAAGTTCTTGAAAATCAGAAGAACACTTTGCTCCTCGGGAATATTCTGTGAACTAATTGGCTAAAAAATTGACTCTGAACAGGTTCAATAAGCCATAGGTCACCCTTATATAACCTTAATAACCTCTTACTTGGGTCTGTATAACTCAGTTTTAAGAGGTCTTAGGTTAATCATTTCCTGCTGTGCTTTTATTCCTAGTCTACAGCACAATACTAGTGCAATGGCAAATATTATTGCATAATGGCCTCATGGTGCAAAGATGTTTTTCAGTAAAATTGAATCTGTCCCATAGTTTTACTTTGCAACAAGTAACTTATTCTATTTCACAGCTCATCAGTATCTGCACTACTTTACCATCTGCTCTCTTGGATTAGAACTCTTTACAAACCTCTTAATTTTGGGCTTTCTGGCTTTGATTATATTTGCTAATTGAACAAAAAAAAATGTTTCAGGCCCTGTGTTTTAGATACTTTTTTTTATTCACATGATAATTGTTGGCCAATAAAAACCCCTTTAGACTGTTCATCTATTCTACCAAATTCTGTTAAGTGTAATTGTCCCCAGGATTTCTTTATAATGTAGACTGCCTACAGGATGGTGCTCTCTGTGATCCATTTTCTTCTGCCTGAATGTAAAAAGTAGCTGAAGAGAACGGATCACAGAAGAAAAGACCGTAGGTAGACACATCGTGCCTCATTTAAAAAAAGCAATTAAAAGCATTTAAGTCAAAATAAGGTAGAAATGAAATGCTGCATTTGCAAACTACCATTAGAAGCAAGTGGAAGTTTATGTGTAGATGCAAGCACACATTTAAAATACAGATGTCCAAATTTACTTGCTTCATACAGTACAGTATGTGCTGAAAATCTGCCAATGTAAAATGTCAGAGTACAAAATTCAGAAGCTTAATGACACACATACAGCATTTACAAACCTGTCGATCAGATACATGAAACTTGCGTGATAATTTGTGAGGAGGAAAATCAGGTGAATGAGCTGAATTCCTGAAGACCTGAAGATGGAAGAGAGAAGAAAGCTCCTTAGCCCAAGGAGCACAGCCCAGCCAGATTGGATCAAACTCAGCAATCTGCCTGCAGTGACAGAGCAGGAAACCAGATACAGAGAGAGCACAGATACAGTACTGAGTCTGGGACTGTACTGGGCAACTACTTCGGCTTTTAGCCTTTGCCAACTGTGGGTTCAGATTTGATTAAAATTTAATTTTCTGACTTCAAGCTGATTCCACACCCTGTCTCTCTTAAGTATGCCCCCCACATTTTCAATCTCTGCTCCATACTTTAAAGTCAATGTTGGCTTTAGATTATTACACTTAAACACTCCTGTCTTCCTGAGCACCATCTGATAGGACATGTCTTCTTCTTAGTTTTATTTAGTTCTCAATCGCAGGCGTGAAGCTGTGCTAATAATATGCTAGTGATTTCATAACCCTTTTAAGGCACTAACTAAATCTGTGAGAATGACGCCCCTCCACTTTAATGCAGCTTTTTTCATTTACAGTCAAGTGCAGTTTTGTCTTTAAATCATTTGTTCTCAAATGTAGATGCAGTTGTTAACGTGTTTACGGACTGATTTTTAATAGGAGTCACAACAGTTCTTCAGAGAAATTCACTTTTCGGAGTTTACTAGTTCACGGATGTCAGATTTCTAGAATGCAAAATAATATTTTGAAGACATATGAACACGCATTGCATTTTGAACAAGAAGTATGAGGTCATGATGTGAGATTGTTGTTATAGACTCAAATTATAACACCCCTGACTGCAGAAGTATAACTTCTAAGAGGAAGTATAAAAGCAAAATATATTTAATGTATAGTGCGCCTGTACTGTATGTAGTATTTTGTTCCTTAAGTGATAAAAAAGCAGTCAGAATGGATTTATTTGATAGATCTTTGATATTCTAAACAGAAATAAACCAGAGTTTACTGGGAAACGATTTCCCACTTTTTTTCAGAGTCTCCCAGAGTTCTACCCATCCCCATTACTGTATATCTTGGCAGTAAATGTTCCTAAAAACAATGTCATCCAAAGCAGCTTTCTCCAGTACTCAGGCGTAATTTATTTGGCTGGAAAGTGCACTCTTTTCACATATTAGTTTGCATGCATATACTGTACAATATTGTCACAAATACAATAGAAATGAATAAAGTAGCACTGGCCTTATACAAAAACTACACCTCACACAATCCCTCATAACATACTGTATACAGATTCCTTTGATAACAATTCATTTCCTTTCAGTGAAAATTAAAATTCTTATAGTAAGTCACTGCAGTATTTCATTTTGTACAGAGTCTGTCATACTGTAGGTTAGCCCACAAGAGACACTAAGATCCATTTACGTAGCTGGATGAACTTGTGAAATTAGGATTAAGTCGGTTTTTAAAGGCTACAAGAGCCAGGATCGAACTGGGAAAGGTCTTCAGCCTAACCCTTACCACAGCTCTGCGCAGCCACATCTGTGTTAACCTTGAAAGGCAGGTTTGATCTTTTCTTCTTGATCTCTGTTGTTTGAAATTTGGTTAATCAGCCCCTGATCTACAACTCGTTAAAATTAAATGCAGCTGATAAAGGGACATATGACCACCATCCCTAATGATTCTAAGAATGGAAACTTCAATGCATTCATCTACAGACAGATCCTGAAGAATTGTCCCATCCCATTCTGCAGGCTTCTTGATCTGTCTAAGCCTAACTTGCATTGCAGTGCAGTGGGCAGTTTCATATATCAATCAGACTTTCACAGTGTGCCGATCATGTTGCTATCAAATAAATATTAACATGCCAGCCAGGCAATGATTCTCTGGGCAACATAACACTTTGTGAACACACACGCTAGGTGACAAACAAAAGCTGACAACCCAGCAAACACAGGGAAATAAAGTGTCAGCTTGAGTTATAATGTAAAGATAGCTGCTTTCTATGACAGATGTGGTATCTATTGGTTTCAGGATGCTGGCAAAAAGAATTGAGATCCTTCTCCAGGAGCACACGTTGAATTAGTTTTATTAATAAAAAAAGAAGTGCTGTATTACTGAAATTCTGGATGGTTAACACTTATCACTAAGCCATCAACAGCAACCATATCTTTTCCTGTGAAAAATCACTGTGACAGGCTCAAGGACCTTGTAAATAATCTCACCTGTACAAATATCAAATATGTCACTAGTTCTTTTATTGTTGAATAGAGTGCAGGAATGGTCACATGTTTATCTTTATATAAAAGGGTGATTGCTCACCTGGTTGTTCACTAAACATGGAAGAGAGAAGCTGAAGAGCTGGTGCCAGGCCTACTCCTGACTAGCCTTGAGTTTCGAGAGCAACTTATTTCCGAACAAGTCTTTTATTTGATGTATTGTCAACAACAATAAAGCCCATAATCTCCTGGACCTTTGCTTTCGTTTTTTTCATGTGCGAAGGTCAATGAACCTTGTTACATTGACCATAACGTAGAAGAAGTAAAAAGCCCTTCTGGTGCCAGAAAAAGTGTGATTTGCACTACATGACGGTGGTATGTTTCTCTTGGAAAATACCCTGCAAAAGGTATTTTGTTTCATGCGCTATTGGTAAGCAATCTTCTTAAGGAACCATGGGTTTCCTCAGTTTTGGACATGGTTTGAAAAGGTAAAAGCTGTCACTCTCTGCGATATATACCTTAACAATATCATTTCTCCCGCACAAGGGAGGTCCATCTGCTTAAGACACATGACATCATCCTGCAGGGCTGAAACAGAGCCACACTCATGTGCACTATATTTATGTGCTTTGCAGAGGCAGTGCCATGGGTTGAGCAGAGTTTTGAGTTCCTGAGAACTATATCTAGAGAACCTGCTGTGATGAAAACCTATGGAATCTCTCAGTCGCACCCACACAAAACCTCCTAAATCAGAAGAGACGGCCTATTCATTTGTTCAGATCACGGAAACAATTTGTGCTCAAGCTATTTTGCAGCTGAGTTTACAGCAACATTCAGAAACTCGAGGAGATTGATATGCTAAAGGAATGCTTTTCAAGTATTGGTAAAAAAATGCCTTTTAGTATCACTTTAAAAAATCACTTGGTTCGTCATGATCTCATACTTGAAAAACATATTCTCCTTTCCAAGGTTTTTTAAAATTTTTATTTAAAGGAAAAATTGTGAAGAAGAATGATGGTATTTATACTAGTATGTAAATATTTATTCCTGCATAGTGCAGCACATTGAATTTTGAATGTGCATTTAACTTTCAGAAATAAAACGTGCTGTATATTTAATTGTGCATTACAAAACGCTCACAAATAGTATCTGGTCATCAGAGGGTAACAACATTGACAGGCAAAGAACCACTTTCTGAAAGAAAATTCAGAACTGAATCTTTTTCAACCTAACCAAGTCCTACTTTTCATTGTTTGGAACATTTTTTATTTATTTGGAAACAACAAAGACAATACAATTACTTGCTCTTTCTTAAATTATTGAGAACCTCAACGGATGCTAGCTCATCATGTAATGTAGATTTTTTGTATTGCTGAATAGGGAATGGACAGATCTCAAGCAGTGTCCATTTCTTGAAGCAGTGGAAGCATTTCGTCCTCACAGAAGGGATGTTATTCAAGGTGGTGTACAAGAAGTCAATTAATTGGTGAAAATAACATACAGTACCCATAAAAGGTTTCTGTGCATTTCAGGCTTGAACAATTATTGCACATATCTCATTCTAGTTATCAGTGCAATTAATCTACATTTGAATCATAAAAAAAATAATTTTAGCTACTTAGCTTGTAATATGACACTTGATTCTGGGATTTTACTGTGAGTTAATTTCAGATACAGTATCAGAGAGAATGGTACCAGACTTTTTATCCAAATAAAGACACGGTATTTAGCTTTTTCTTCCCCAAATTAAAGAATTTATTCCCAGTACTGATGGATATATTTTAAATGGTTTTTTAATTAAAATAAGCTTTGACAGATAAATTAACATTAATTTAAACTTATTGAATTCATCTGTTTTGTGCCTCCCACAAAAATGTGAATTGTTCTGACCTGTCTCCTGTGCAATTATCAGATGTTATAAGCTGTATCTAAATACAGAATTAAAGCAAACACATTTGTAGCTACTGCCTTGGAAGTGGACCCAGTCATAAAAGACCACTGAACATTTTAAAGTAGTTCCATCCATCCATCCATCCATCCATCCTAAACGGTTCTTCCAGTTTATGGTCGCCGGAGACTTTCCTGGCAAGCAACGGGCGCAAGAGTTACAAATGTTTGTTAATCATAACGCATGACACATTCTGCTTTGATAAATGGAAGTTATTACCTGATGTTGGGGAGGGATAACAATAACAGGTCAACCTTACACAGCTTTTCCTAATCACCAGCATTACAGAAATAAGATATAAACACCTCCCTTGGCTTTTCTCTCAAGCATCCTTCCTCCACCCCATCTTCACATATCCATCTTACATAACATATAACCTGCTTAGTCTTATTTGATAATTCACAAATAGGAACTAGGAAAGATATAATAATAATTCCTTACACTTATATAGCACTTTTCTGGACACTCCACTCAAAGTGCTTTAAAGGTAATGGGGACTCTTCTCCACTACCACCAGTGTGCAGCCCCACCTGGATGATGCAAGGGGTGCCAGTACGCTCATCACACACCAGCTATCAGTGGGGAGGAGAACAGAGTGATGAAGCCAATTCACAGATGGGGATTATTAGGAGGCAATGGTTGGTAAAAGCCAATGGGAAATTTGGCCAGGACACCGGGGTAACACCCCTACTCGGAAATGTCCTGGGATTTTTAATGACCAGAGAGAATCTGGACCTCAGTTAAAGGATGGCACTATACTGGGGCATTAGGACCCATACAGATCGCAGGGTAAGCACCTCCAACTGGATATGATTTCTTATGCCTGCCTGGACAGCTTTACCTATACAATGTGTATCCTTGGGGCTACTGTAGGAGATACTTGTGAGGATAAAAGGTACAAGAAATAAGAAATACTCCATGTTCCAGTCGGCTCTAATCTTTCTGTGCACTCACACAACATCAGTTCTGGTTGATAACTTAACTAGATTTGCACAAGCACTGAGGAAGCAGGGAGCAAACGTCTGTTCTCATTTGCAACATTTATGCTGCACTTTGCCAGGAATGGAGTATTTTAAGACACACATAAGGTTCTGATATATCATACACACAAATACGCAAAATTGAGCAGTCAAAATCCAAAACAAGGCATTCTTGTTCGAAAGGTTTAATTTTTTCCATCTGTCTGCATGTTTTTCAAGTTTAATTCACCTTTTCTCTACAAGGTCAAGGAAATCAAATCTATTTACGTGGTGAAATCTTTACGCCCTCTATCTTCTCTTGGATGAGCCGTAATTAGGCTGTACCATTTCTTCTTTTAATGCAAACCTTTGATTATGTCAGTGAGAAAACAATGTACTCCAAAGGTCATAACAAAAATAACAGTAGGCATTTTGCAGGCAAATTACTAGTAATGCCAATCTTTGAGAACTCAGGTCTAAGATATCCGTATAATACCAGTCTTCATAGAAGCCTGTGGGACTTTCTCATCTTTGAATTAAAACAACCCACTTAAAGCATTACTTTTGCCCCATGGTAGTCACAACACTAATTCACTGCCTGTTTTTCCTCTATAGTAAGTTATAAATTAACTATTCAATAAAATAATTTAGATAAAGACATCGTAATAACAAATTCTACAAGATATCTAAAAGTATTAGATAAAATATATCTAGAAGTAATTTATTTTAAATTAATATATACTCTACTATGTGTAAATGTCCTAAATGTTCCAAGAAAATGTGCTCCAACTTATTTTGACATCCATTTTATTCATATGTACAAGAATATTACAAAATATATGCTGTGACTTAAGTACATTTAATTACAATGCAAATGCAAATGTTTCCGATTTAAAATGTACAACTTTACACAGGGTGAACAAATCAGACAAACCACTGGAAACAAATGCATGTTAGTTGTGCAAGAAACATGACCAGTAACATTTACAAATTTCAGTACAAAATCCACATTTATTGGATGATAACTAGAATTATTAATTAAAATCATTCAGGTGTATTTTAATACCACTTTATTCTTGTGTGTTGACTTCCTGTATTGTGACTGAAATAATGCACAATATTTACTATTGGTAAACAGGGAACGTGCCACTAAGTAATGATGAAAGCTTTGCTCTTCTGTTGGGGCATTTTTAGCTTAAAAAAGGTAAATATTGTTCTTCAAACGACAGCAATGAGCAGCTTCCAACATACTGTAAAATGACTTCATAAAGGCATACAATTACTTTTGCTCCATCTGAGGAAATCATTTTTCAGAATACTTAAGCAAAAAAAGTAGATACAGTTCATATACTCTATACCATGAACACAGTGGTAAATTATCTAATGTTAAATAATAATTGATAATGACAATTTTGCAGAATAACACAGGAATGTTAGTTCAGTGCAATATGCAATTTACATTTGTGGCTAATTTATAACATATGTTTGTGTTATACTTTATTCAGTTTTCATTCTGAAAAAGAAAGCTGTGTTGTGCTTTAGTATTAGGTTGAAAATGAAAGGAACCACCCTGAACCAGAGGTTGTTAGGAACAGGTTAGTTCAAAATGTATGTTATAATGGAACGAAAGATTTTGCCTGAATTACTTAGTAATACTGATCACTTTTTTTCAGTCATTACACTTCACTGGGAGAGATAGGAAATCCAACAGTTTGTCCTGTCCATCATAGCACTGAAAGTTGCAAAGCAAATTGTGCAGTTTTGCCTTGATATGTTGTGAGATATGTTACACATACTTTATGTTGTGCAACAGGTTCCAAGTTATTGGCTCAACTCAAAAACTAATTTACTGTCTCTGCAATGGCACTGACATTTCTTATTATTGTTGGTATTATTGCTATTGTTTTTCACACAATTTCACCAATAATACTCAAATTTAACACATTTTTCAATATATTTCAGTTATAGGGTCTCCAAAACAGAAATTCTGTAAAATATTTGGTGTTAGTGCTTTGTCAAAGCAAGGAATGAAATAGCTATTTTATATCTACTTATTATTAAGCTTAAATTAAAGTGTAAAATTATCTGACAAGCACATGTGATCTAACAGTAATTGTTGTTCTAGTACATAGGTAATAAGTGGATCTCTTTATTAAATGTAGTTTTTGGGAGAGCATAAAACACTGTGATCTTTGAAGAAGAAACTGAAAATGGTAAATATTTGTAAGATCCATATATAATATTTGAGATAATAGATTATCTTTAAGTTGGAATACCCTTTTTTATTCTAAATGAAAAGGCTTTATCCTGTATCTAAATAAACCACTCATCTTGCCTGCTTATATCATAATAATTAGGCAAAAACTTACCTATCGTCTGGGGATGACTGAGCTTTCAAAGGCACAATACCGTAAAGATCTACAGTATCCTTGGAATTTTTTAGAATATCTTCTGGCCAAAAAAAGAGAATAAGGTGTATGATTTTTTTACGCATTCCTGACAAGTTATCAATCCATTAACTGAAGAATAAATATATTCTCTTTTATTCTATGCAGAAACATTGTAATGGTAAATAAAATACTTAGTAACTTTTATAAATTCTTCTCTTTGTAAATCTTAGTAAATTGTTTTTCTTCAAAAATACCACGTTATTCCTGAAAGTGTTTCATTTTTACTGAATCTAAAAAGAATGGAAAATATTAAAGTTTCCATGAAGCAAAATAATGGATTTGACAAAAAAACTAAATTAATTAAAGTAAGCAACTAACTTTATATCAAAAGGCCTAACACAACCCCCTATATTTTTACTTAAGTATTCTCCACACTTTTCACTTGGTATATTAATGAAACTCACTTAAAAATATAATTTCTGGATGAAAATTCCTTACTGAAATTATATTTTTCATAGAAACAAAAGAACATAAAAAAGATAAGGACCGTGAAGAAATTATTTTGTTTTCAATGGACAATGTAATGTGTATTTCATTTTTGTCATGGGCTTATATTCTTTTGTATTCTTATTTACATTTTATTAAGTTAAAGCATTTCATTCATGTACACAACCACTGGAATAACAAAAAAGGACCAAAAAAGTTTAGTAAAATTGGTATCAGCAATTCTGTTACAGCAGAAGGTAAAGATTTCTCTCTGGACTTCAGATCCGTGAACATGTTGAATTAGAAAGATTTGCGTAATACATTTATGAATGCCATTGAGTCCTAATTCATAGACCCATCTTTGTTCTGTGTAAGACAACTGGATATCATCTTGTTTTATTCAATTATAAAGCATAATACTTGAAGAAAGAATCCAAAGCACACTTTTGCCAAATTAAATGTGCAAAACAACAGGGACACAAGCTTGTTGAGCTTGACACTATATTCATTTGTGGTCTTAATGAATGAAGAAAACAACCTTGCCTTTGGCCTTTCTTTACTTAAATCCACTGAATTCATTCAGCATCCTGTCTACAAGTACATACTGTAAAATGAAGGTGACAGGTCCTTGACTATTAGTCCATTGAGTCAGAAATAGAGTGTTGCCCTTTTGTTTACATTCTTTAAAAATGAGAAAAACCATCAAGTGAAGGAAAGATCAGATAAAAACAGGTTCCCCGCCTCCTCGAAGTCCGTTCCCCCGTGCAAATCCTCTCTACCCGAAGGTAAAACGTTTCTGAAACTGCTGACTGGCGATCAAAAAGGAACCAGGGGGCGTTTTGTACAGCAAATCCAGACTTTGGCCTCTTTGCTAATTTGTGTCCTTTCCACCTCAGCAGTGCAGTATCTTGATAAAAGCCTTCCTAAACTCAATGTTGAAAGTGGTGTAAATGATCGGATTCACTGCGCTATTGACATAGCCAAGCCAAGTGAAGGCATTGTACATTTCCAGCGGAACCCTGCACTTTGTGCAGTGCGTGTTCAGAATATGAGTGATGAAAAAAGGCAGCCAACATATAATAAACACCCCTGAAACAGAGAAGAAAACATAAGTTTAAAAGGTGCTACAAATTAATTAAAAGTCCAATTCTAAAACCTCCTTCAACCGATGTTTCTTTATCTCTTGATGAACAAGATTTCTATTATTTTTCTGATTCAGTTTTTAATTAACTGTCTCTAATAGGAAAAAAACTAATAGAAAGAGACTGTATGGTAATGTATTTAGAAGTTCATGTTTTATTAATGTGAAAACTGAAATAGAAATGTATTTAAGAATTCAGTGAATACAAATTCTATAAGCAATTTTGGAAAGGTATATAGAACGCAGTTTATATTCACAGCTGTCATTGCCCATTGTTAATCTGTTTTTCAATTGGTATTATTGTTTATAATATCACTTATTTTAGATTTTCATAAATGTAAATGTAATTTCCAGCTTTGTTTCCATGATCACCATATTTGGATAGAGTAATGCAATTCTTTTCTTTCTAGTGTCATTGAATGAAAAAAATTTAAAAGACTGAGCACCCTGCTGGGATCGTATCTCTGTGTAAAAAATGATGCACTGCAAAGCAGAATCAAGGATGTGTGGTTCTTGTATTAGGGGAAGCTGGGCCTTAATATTAAATGGACACACTATAAGTGAATTAAATCTAAGAGTAATTTAAAAGAAGTTTAAACACAGAAAACACTACAGTGGCTTTGACCATAAGTTGTAGAGTGAGTTGTACTATTATCCTTTTTATTATAAGCAAACGAAATAATTCCTTAACTTAATTTCTTTCCCAGTATCAACGCATTGATAGCTGCTCTTCTGGTAGCCATATCTCTTGCTGTGGGAAAGATACAGTAACTTTCGGGAGACAGGAATTTAGAAAATCAACATTCTTCACTGCAGCCCTTGCAGAGTTTTCACCCCCTAACCTTCACTTGGAGCGATTACTACCTAGAAAACTACCTGACATGCTGTACAGTACCTGACAGTTTTCCAGAGGTACCTCTGCACAGAAGCTGCAGAAGATTTCTGCAGCTTATATTCATTTCTTGTCGACTCAAATTCACTTATTTCCTACACTACGTTGCATAAATACTATAAGAAACATGGCTGATTTTTCAGTAAAGACATCTCATCTCACATCACACTGATAAAATGAATCTCTTCACAACACTGAGTGTTTCACTCACCCAGGACGATCGCCAACATCTGAGTGGCTTTTTTCTCCTTCTGCTGAGAGAGCTTCCTCTTGCTCAGGGTCTTGACTGACGTCCTTGTTTTGCCATTGGGCATTGCTTGGATCTCGAAAGCTTTGGCAGCTTTAGGAAGCTCTCTTGTGTGCCCGTTCTTTTCGGCCTTGACAGGGCTGTCGGCTGGAGAGGGCAGGGCCATGCTCTGGCACTGGTTAGAGGTGGCAGGCATGGAAAGGTGAGCCTGGGGGGCTGCGGGTTTGTGCTTCTTCTTCTCTGGGGGGCTGGTGCTTGTCATCATGTCCATTTCCATGTCGTCAGGGTGGTTCACGGCCTCCTGGATGAGAATCTGTAAACGCAGACACGGCCCGCGTAAGCACACTTGTGTCGAGCAGAGAAATCTCTGGAGATACAGTATGACGACCTCACAGTAAGGAAGTGCACAAGTCATCTTCACAAGAGTGTGAAGCACAACTGTTATCACGAGTGAATCTGTGAAACTTCCTCGGCTTGTCCAAAACCTGGGCAGTACAGATGTACAGTATGTGATTGAATGCCAAATACACCATGCTTATGGAAGTGCAGGCTACCTTATAAATCTAATAATAATTCATGCAATTTAGCTACAACTGCCATGTCTTTGCAGAAAATGTATATTCCATCACATATCTGTCAATAAGTAAATTGGATATTAGTAATTTTACAATGACCAAAAGGCACAGTGTGATGGGTCTTTAGTCAGTGTCCTTGATTAGCTACAGTAGTGGGCTGTCCTATGTACCGCACTAGAGAGAACTGCACAGGCTCTCTCAAACCACAGAGAGACTGCACAGATTTTTTTGGACTTCACAGAGATTACAGGGATACAGACTAGAGGGAAACTGCATGGATTGTTTTTCACTGCAGACAGGCCTGCAATAAGCTCACCTAGTGGGGTGGAGCCTATCTGGAACACATAGCTATAAAACTATTCTATTTGATCAGTTCTAGTAACAAGATGGGCAGCACAGTGATGCAGTGGTTAGCATTACCGTTTCACAATGCTGAGGCCTTGGGATAAATTCCGGACCTGTGGTGCTATCTGCATAGACCTTTTTTGGTTTCCCTGTGTTCACATGGGTTTCCCCTGGGTGCTCCAGTTTCCTTCCACAGTCCAGAGATATACTGGTATATTAATCAGCTTCTGGGAAAACTGCCCCTCGTGTGAGTGAGTGACTGAATTGGCTGTTACCTTTTATATACTGTATACAGTATTACAATTTTAACAATATTGTAAGTAAAAAAAACCCATGAAATGATATTTGGAAGCTCTAATATATAGGACAGTTCTCAAAAGGTGATTTTCCCTAGATAGAAAAGAAGAAACATCAATAAAAATTACACGAACCACTTTCTTTTTGTTGACTGGAAAACTCCCATTGGACTTCACTATCATCGTGCAGAGTTTCACATCCTCAGGATGTGTGCACTTGTCCTGGGAAAGAAAAAAAGCAACAAAATGAAGCAACAGGGCAGTAGAATGTGTTTTACGCCAGACAAAAAGAAATATTTTTACAATTTTATTATAAGGCAGAAATGCTAAAAAGAAAATGACCATGGCTCAAAATGTAGTACAGATCGATCATTTTATAAAAATCCCCTCTACGTTGTGTACCATTTTTCAAAGCTTTCATTACGGAATTCTCAACTCCCCATACTTTGGGATTTCATATTAAAAAGGTAACAAAGTTGATGGTCTGTCCTACTTTACTGTGTGGGGCTTGACAATTCATAACCTCTAGAAGATGACTTTTTGCTGACGATTTCACATATCAAGTAAGAGGAGAGGTACTCCAACAGAATGTCAGTGTTCCCACTATCGAAGCAGTGATTATCCGTAATCAGCTCTGTAGGGTCGGTCATTTTGTCAATCATTGGTACTCCTGATTATAATTACGCTAAGTCGTGTGTTTGGTGCCATTAATGAAAGTCACTTTTCACACTGTCCTTTTTGCCCATTGCTTCGAATGTAAATCTTGGACAAATAAAAAAAAATGACGGTTATTATTATGTTTTCTTTCTGTTCAGATAATTACAATTAAACATTATTAAAGGTAGAAAGATCAGCCTCAGTAAAAGTAATCACAGGATTCTATGTGAGAAAGAATGTATAGCTCCAAAACGCAGACTAGATCTCCGCTGTTAATCAGTTATGAATAGTTTTGCCACATCGGAAGATTTCTATTGCAGTCTATAATAATCAATGCAAGTAAGATCCAAAGCCAAGAGTACAATTTCAAATTATCAGTTCACCAAATACAGGATATATAATTTCTCATAATGTTTGCAGAGCAATTTATGTTTAGGTCTCTTACAGTTTGGTATTAAAACAAATTTACAATTAAATTGTTTTAAAAAATGTACACATACTACAAACTATGATGTTTGAGCCAGATAAAAATATCTTTAGCTACTTGGAGATCAAGGTGTCATTGTGAATTTAGTTTTTTGTTGTCACTGAACAACATATGTGCAAACAATTTCTGTCAATTCCCATTCATTTACTTTTCAGTAGAGATCTCTGACAGACATATAGAGCTGGCGATCAAGAATGGATGAATGTGTCTGGCAGAGTGAAATCGAATAGCTCTGTGTGATATGGATGGTATATAATAAAAGGATTTTCTTTTTGATTCCAGAACATAATCCTTGAAAGCTAACAATATCTAAAAATCAGATTCTCCTTTTTCTTTTCTTTCCAGACACAATATATTTTTCAGGGGATACTGAAGAACATATTGAATTGAAGGCAGCTCAATTTGAAGCATTTATGTTATACTAAGAAAAGAACAGAAAACACAGGAGGAGTTCAGTGGTAGGCACCCACACAAGAATTCTATTGAAATAAAATAGTAAAACCATTTTAAGTATGCTATTGTGCCTTCCAAATGTATTGGAAAAAAACTAAATTGGAATTTTACTATGTACAGTAACCTCTATTTAGTTTTTAATAGAATCAATACAGTTCTATCTTCTTTGGTTATTTAAATAAAAACATAGTGTTGTTATTTTTTATTTTATTTTAAAGGCACTAAAGTATTGGGACAATTGTTCTATCGGAGTCTCCTATAGAAGAAAATGCTTTATATTTATCTGGTGGCAATTTACCTTCTACCATAAAAATATAGTGCCGAATATTCAGCCAATACAACCAAACAGTTCAACAGGACAAAAAAAGAAATAAATGAAAAAACTTGGACTGAACAAGCCTGCTCGGTATAAATAAAATTTGATCTGCTGATTTAGATCCAACTGAGCAAGTATTTTACACACTGAAAAAAATTGAAGTTTGTTCCATTCAAGGACTTGGTGATTACAAAAAAGTTGTGGCAAAGTGTCTTGAATTATTAAAGAAGGTATTTAGTGAGTTCAAATGGTCAGTGACGTGCAGTTATTGCCTGAAGTAGATGTAGACAAGTACAAGTAATATGGAAATTAATGTAAAGTTTATCTTCAAATAGTAATCACTGAGTTGAATTCAGATTATTTAAGGTGACCATGGTTTGCGCCAATATGATTAAAAGTATGCACAGAATTACCCAATAATAATTAGATTTTATTTTTGTATAGAAATTAATTTTAATCATAAATGTAAAACTCACAAAATAAATGTTTTACATGGGTGTGAAACGAAAAAAAAAAAAAAACAAATGACTTAGCTGTATTCACACTGTGCTTTCTAAAGGTATACACTGCACGCAAGTATAGAATTAAGGACCCAGTCTCTTAACTTTCAGACCTTCTTGCTCATGTTCCAAAAGGTATTTTAATTTATTTTAAAATATGGTAGTTACAGTTGTTTTTTTTATTTTTACTGTCCCCATTTTAGAATCAACATTTGTTAATAGACTGGGCTTTACCTACAGTACAATTCTCATACCTGTACAGCTTGGATGTCCCTTTCTCCAAAACAATTTGTCACTTACTGTATGCTACAAACCCCACAACAGAAACAACAGAAAGGGTCCACTGGAATCCACTGGAAGGGTGAAAACACTCTCCCAGAAATCACTGTAAACTTATGAATACTGTCCAAGCTACAGGATACCTTTGCAATCTCTAATGTGGCATCTTTGCATCTTTCCTATTGTGATCCACTGCTGCTTTTGAAATTCCAGTCACTGTAATATCAAATATCAAACACAGTAATATCAAATTCCAGGTTTTCATATTCAGTGCTTTCCATGTTTGCTTTTGGTCCCATGAAGTCCCTTTTAAACTTGCCTTCCAATTGTTTCCTTTCCGATTTAAAAACCTTAATTAGGAAAGCTAGTGAAATGTCTTTCGATTCCATAAGCACAATTTACAGATGACCATTAATCCCACTAAGCCTCCTTAACTCATACTTCAGTGTGCCCATTAATACTTAGTTGTGCATTTTTTCTCACCAGTTGTTTAATGAACATTATGACAGAAGCGCATGGAATACATTTCACTAGACTGGGATCTAATAAAGACACAATAAGTTCACATCAGAAAGGCATTTCAGTACGTAGATTGGTTAGATTCTGATGAACATGACAGAGGGACAAAATACAGAAAGCATAAATGACTCATCTGGCTGAGAGGGAGTAACAGTCCAGTCCAGGAGTTGTTGCAAGGGTGTAGATGGGAAAGTGAGAGATATTTGCTAAGGGGAAGACATGATATGAGACCTTGGTCAGTGGGAGTGTATGGGATTAGGATCTAACCTTCCTGCTCAATCTGTTTTAACCTAAACATCGAAAGAGTGGAGAACAAGGCCAAAGGTATCCTTATATCCTCATCAAGAACAAAAATCACAAGAGTCACCTATGAGAGCTTTGGAATTTGCCACTTTTATCAATTTATAATGTGAACCATTAATCAATTTCATGTAAATAATTCACATACTGACAAGTATTTAAATGCAATAAACGAATACAGGAACTTTGTTTTGTTTTTTAAATGCAAACTGTAAGGTTCTCTTATGAGAAAAGGCACTGAGGGCTTATCAGAAATATTGTTGCCAGATATTGAGAAAACACTCCATCCTGAAAAGTTGTGGACCTAATACAGAAAATTGCTATTGCACCTGCTTGTAGTTCAAGTGCTCACATAGAGTAGACTCAAATTGAGTAGACTCAAATACTCACGTCACAGTGCTCCAAATTACTTTTTTTTTTTAGGTTTTGCTCCGTGGACAGATTGTTAGATTCTGAATTGAACACATAAAGCAATCCAAAATCCATCCATCCATATTCTAACTGCTCTATCCAATTTAGGGTTGTGGGCAAGCCGGACCCTGTCCCAGCAAGCAACAGGTGAAAGGAAGGATAAATGCTGGATGGGATGCTTGTCCATCATAGAAATACATGCACACACTCACAATTTTCCAATTTTCTGGGCCCATTTTCCCAGAAGCCAATTCAGCTACCAATATGTCTGGACTGTAGGAGGAAACGGATCAACAGGAGCGAATCCATGCAAACACAGGGAAGACACACAAAATCCAAGAAGATTGCATCCCAAGAAGTGGACCCAGGGCCCCAGCGTTGTGAGACAAGCACCACGCCACCATGCCAGCAATGCAAAATCATACAACCAAAAGTCTGAGTGTGCTAAAATCCAGCTTTCTGCAGCTCCAAAAGCTAACGTTTCAAGTGCGTTTCCTCCATGTATGAATCCCGTAAGTTCCAGGGGATTGCTGAGACTTTCTGTGGGCTACGATGTACAATGTGCACGCGGAGGATCACCTTCAGCGTCGTGTGCACGTCGGCCTCCATCCCGTGACTGCTGCGCTTCGTGTTCACACGTTTCCTGCGTTTCCTGAGGACCACATAAATCTGCACATACACTAGCAGAGTGATGATGAAGGGAACGTAGAAGGACACGATAGAGGAGTACACAACAAAGGCGGGGTTTGCAATTACACATAGAGCATCATCTCGGGTGGCTGAAAAAAAGAACAGAAGTTGCTTTTTTATCAATTCCAGCTTAAAGTATTGTATATAAATCACACAATGACCTGAATTTTGCAATGATAGGCGCAGCAGTTCATATTAAAAAGAGCTTCGATTTACACCTTTGCAGAAAATATGTAAACTTCAAATTTTGAAGACCTCATACATTAGGTTTTAAAAATACTTCTTTGGGAAATGACACTGCTAACGTGCAGGATTTAAACCACAAAGCTACTGCATGTGAGTGAAGTTGAAAATAAAAATTTTAGAATATAAACACGTTTAACTTGAATTTTGCCGATGAATTTGTTACAGTTAATAAACATTTTGATCACATGTATAGAGTGTGATCACATGTATAGAGCACATGTGCTTCCTTTAGATGAGTGTAAAGGTCAAACCATGGTTGATGCCATGTGTACAGGTCTCTAAGGCTGTAACCACAGGAATTACACAGGAAATTATGGGGGATGTTTTTGACAAATGTTGCAGGAAATAGGAGAACAGGAAACAGACACACATGAAAAAAGAGAGGGTAGATTGTAGTGAAGTTACAATGTGAGATTGAAGCTATCATTTTGCTGTAATGTCACACACTCAATTAAAATTCCATTCAGCTATTAAAATATGTGCAGTATCTCCTCATAAAACATGGAAATATGAAATTCTTTTGAACAAAAGCAATTTTTGAGGGGTGTGTACTGTATCTTATAATAGCATAAAAACAGATTTCCCACCTTTTAATGATTTAATGAGTCATTAAATATTGGGAACGTGTAATCATAAAACACCATAAACTCAGTACTCAATGCTAGCTTTTTCTTTGCAAATGCTTTTTTTCTTGCTTCTATTTGATGGATACTGTCTTCTACAGTATGTACTGGGCTTGCTCTTTGTGATCACTAAGTACTGTATATCAACGTTACTTTTTAAACAAGTTCTTAATCAGTGATTTTCCTTTACCTGTGTTATTTAAGCCAAACAACAGAGGGCAGGATATTGCAAAGGACAGAACCCAGACCACCGAGATCATAACTGTGACTCGTCTCTTGGAGCTGTACCTTGTATTGTATAGCATCGGCATTGCAACAGCTGTATACCTGAGAGGCAGACGAAGAAAGACAATAAGGATGGGGAGGAATAAACAGCATGGGATATTCTGAAAGTACACCATCGTATCAGATCTGATTTATTAGTATGCTGAATAGGATGTTCATAGTGAATATCATTACATTTGTAGGGGCCAAGTGTTAAACATTAGTCTTCTGGATGCACGCATATTTACATATGGATGAATGGTGGAACAAAACATGCTGATATTGACCTTCCAACCTCGCAGTATGTACAGGCCAGAATGATCATGGTGCATTAATTGGACTGGCTAATGGCCTTATTTAAGAAAAAGAAACATTCCCTCTTTTGTCTCGTTTTAGGAGGGAAATTTGTTGCAACGTCCCAGAAATGTCTGGGCAGTTTGATCTACGTTCCCAGTGCTCATACAGTGAAGTACGTCTCCTGTGTACTCTTGCAGTACACACTTTCAGAATGTGACAGCCTTTGCAAGGGTTTCTCAACCTTGTGGAAGTAATTGTTTTGTGCAAAAACATATTAAATAGTCCTAAACGCTCGCTAACTCAGGCATATTATTATTATGCAAAGGAACAAGTAATAGGTTTATTCCATGCTGAAAAAAAGAAGAAAGAGAACACAACGTTTCGGCCGTGGAGACACCTGAAGAAGGCTCCACGGCCGAAACGTTGTGTTCTCTTTCTTCTTTTTTTCAGGATGGAATAAACCTATTACTTGTTCCTTTGCAGCCTACGCATGCTGACGCAGCTACCCACCTGAAATATTATTATTATTATTATTATTATTATTATAATATTATTAATAACTGGCACATATTAACATAAAATAACGAGGCATAAAAACCTCAAACAAGTGAGGCTTCGGTCAGAAGGTGTGATGTGTTATCCTTCTGCAATAGGTTAAACTGCAAAATTTGTTGCAAGACATTAAAAAATAGAGAATGCTCAAAACTCCTTTTTTTGCTTTATTTTATTCACAGTGCATCTTGCTTCTCTCTTGTTTACCCCTGTGTAGTCTGCTCAATTTCAATAAAAGGAAGAGAAAGAAGACTTTATAATCAATCCATGAAGCATGCTTTTTCAAGAGGGGGAGGTTCTGTGATTCCTGAAGACTTAGCAACATCAGTTTTATTATTAATCCGATTATTAGTTGTGGCTAATAAAGTGGTGCAAAGGATGAGAAGAGTCTTACCTGTCAATACTAATAGCACAGAGATTAAGGATGCTAGCAGTACACATCATGACATCTAAGGTGACAAAGATATCACAATGGATTTTACTAAACCGCCACTCTCCAACCACCTGGAAAAAAGAAATGTGAAACAGATAAAGACTTGAAAACCATCCAACTATTTGTGCTAGACATATAGATAAATATGGATACATACATATGGTTTATATTAAATGAGAATTTGATATTCACTAAACTGATACCCGACAACTAATGGCATAACACTTTTTTTTCTTGAAGACAATATGCTGTCATTTAAAATAAAATGTAGCACTTCCAAGAACATGCTCAGACACCTTTAGATTACCTCCCTGAAGCAACACTGTACTGTGTAATATATGGGAAAAGCCCACACAGTATGAGTCACGAAGCCACTACTGGAAATTTGAACACATTACAGATTATTTTTATGTTTCCTGATATCGTCTGAATCCTTGAAAAAGAATATTGAGCTGACTAATAAGCAGAAAATTGTGCACACAGAGCACATAGTTTTCTTTCAAACAGAACCTTTTTTTTTCCAGATTCCCAAAATCAAATTACACCAAAATGCTCATACAGCGTTTATGGCTTTTTCATTGAAGGTTTTAAATTGGGGTTAAGTACATGTATAACTATTTTATTTAGTTCTGGGTCATTATTGGGTTTGCAGATGTGAGCACAGCTTTTCTGTCTTCAGAATACATGAAGCAATATTTAATGTTATTTAAATTGAACTGGATTCCTGGAATTTGGCACACACAATGCCCTTTGCAAGTACAATATGTCTAGACAGTTTAAAAATTCCAATGAAGGTAATGATCCTAAGCAATTCCTTAAAGCTAAACTGAGAGAAAATAAATTGAAAACCTAGAGACAAGAGAAGCAAGTTACATTAAGTAATAGGAAGTAGTAATTTAGAAATTATAAAAGAATATCACTCATTTTTTAAGATTTGAGATGCAGGCAATTCTTTTATATAAGAAGTGTAAGCTTAAAATGATGTACATGTCTCATCATCATGCTTCTCTCACATTTCAGTCAGAAAATGTAACGCTGACTGGAAAGAGCAGCAGTTCTGAAACACTGCAAGACTTTCTACTTGCAGCCAAGTGAACGAATGTATCTTATCTCAACTTATGAGTATACAATTTCCCACCAAATTACTGTGCAGTTTTGGACTTCTGCTTAAAACACAATGACTGTACATATATAAAAAAGCTTAAAAGATTGTCTATCCTACCATCTACTCCTTTTGTACACCAAGACTCTGCAACAGTGTTTACTCAGTGCACAGTCCAAATAAAGTCAGGATTTGTTTTAGATTTGCACAGTCTTACATAGTGCTGTAAAAGCGCAAGCATTCAGTAGCACAGAACTGAAAGGGTACTGAAAATGATAATTATGCCTAAGGGGGGGACATTTTTAAGAAGCACAGTAAAGAAAAACAAAATGTTCAAACATTCTTGACTTTATAAACCTTTGCCTTTTGTTTTCTAATTCTGAGATGATTTTATTTCTCCTTATTCAAAATTCCAAAAACCTAAGACTTACTGTAGCTTCTAGCTATAGTTCCTGTAAAACTTGGGGAGAATGAGATCCCACAGACCTAGTTCTCCAAGTTCGATGTGTATCAGATCCATTCATTGTTTGAGACGTTGGTAGATCCATAGAGCCTTGCAGGAGTTAAGGTCACAGGGAAGATCAGTGCATACCTCACTAACATCATCTCATGCCAGCAGGTTGATTTGCTGATCGCCAGCCTGGCCCAGTAATAGTCAACCTTCTGTGGTTGTACTCTGAGAGATACTGTTTGGGGGGAATCCGTTTCACTATCGATAACAGGATCCTGGCTAGAATCAGAGACTTCCATTCTTAAGAGCTCAAACTTCCCCTCGATTTCAAATGACTGCCAACCCTTGTTTCATTTACTGCGGTATTTCCATGGCTTGGCTCTGGAAAATGTACTAGAAATCCACAGCCATTGTCAAATCTCTTTCTGTCAAGAGGTTATGTCTTTAGTGTTTGAGCTGTCAATTTATTGCTCAGCAGATAACAGTGGGTAATGCTTTACATTAACATGCGTAGGTGTGTAGGTAAATTCTATATCTGTTCCACACCAGGTGAAGGTTATTTTGTTTTTTGTGGCTTTGTGCAGATGAGAGATCACCTAACTTGAGTACGGGATGCTGGTCTATTACCAGTATTACCCCCTCAGCACCCTCTGCTGGCCCTTATATATACAGCATATAGCTGGATTAACAGGAGCAATTGTAGCAAAGGACCTCAAACAAGGTAACACAGCAACATCAGCAACCACAACCCAGCAGTAATGAGTTCAGAGACTTACCCAATATGCTAGTAAAGCTACAAATCTATTATTTTTTTTATAATCATTTGCACAAAAATTACATTTAGTCAAATTGAAATGGCAATGTAATTAAGAGCAAGTACAGATGTGATTGGTGTACAGGGACACTCCATGTAATTATCTAACATTGAGGAGGTTAGTTCTATCCCAGGCACACATTATACAATACCTCTGACACTTCGATCTGTATAACCTTGGACAATCCTAAATCCACCTAAAGGCTTGAAGCATATCCCCAAACCTAATCATAAACCCAAACCAAACCCATCCCCTTAGTCTTGACCTCATGACAACCCTGTCTCCATTTGACCCCTTTTGACTTTTTAATAATTCCATCCTCACCCCCAACTCAAGTACACAAGCCTCACCTATAACTTAACCACTGTGATACAGCATATAAACTATACAATAATGTAAAAATATGAGTACTGAAAGCCTACAATTATTGTAGAGATGTGTGTATTCTTTAACCACAGATGTGATCAAAGGTTGTTTGAGAAAAAAGAATGGTTTCTCAAGACAACACTGCTTTTCTTAATGATGATACATATTTCATTTGTTGGCTTCATAAAAAAGAATGTAACATAAAACATAATTGCATCGCCTGCTGCCTCTGAAAGATTCGGGATGCAATTTTAATTTGAAATGGATTAAAGATAACCACATTTCTGCTGAAAAGGCGGTTTTCTGATGCAAACTTAAGGCAATTCGTGTAAGAGTGGTATTAATGTCTAATGCACCATTTCTCTTTGGTCTCTGCTTTTCACTTTGTTCTAATGGTAAACAAGGAAGAGATGAATGCTTTAATTTTTCAAACACCTTCCATTAGACTAGTCTCTCGATCTTCAGTAGTCTATTCATTAGACATGCATATCTCTGAGTAAAAGGCTCTCACCTTCCTCTTCTAAAAGATACACTCACAAAAGAAAGAAAACACAAAGGTATTTAATGAATACATGTACAGTATGAGTTACTCAAGACAAATCTCCTGTCTTTGAAGGTATGGTATATCTCTTCAATTTTACATGATAAAGCATCCAAAACAATTATGTGAAAATTCTCCACGTCTTTGTTTTCTATAAAATGTATTTACTCTTATTATTTAATGGGATGTATGTCAGGTCAAAATGTAAGTTGTGATATGTTTTTCATCTATAAAAACATCAGTAGAAAAGGGTATTGTCCTTAAATTGCATTCTGTAATCTTAAACATTTCTATAGCCCTTAAATCACGGTGTGAATGAATAGATTATGAACAAAAGAAGTTCCCCGCACATAGTTCAGAAAACTATGTAATTTATTATCTCGCTCTAAAAGCTATTCTTTGCTTCCCATTCCAACTGTTTGCATTTTAGAATTACAGACTGCTAAAAATAATCCGGTAGCAGTATCCAGAGTAATTCATTTTCAGTTTTTATCTAAGACTGTATTTTCTGGGGTTTCATATGCCCTGTCCACATTACCTAAGTGATGCATAATCAATGTGCAATAGCACCTCAAGAATTTGCAAACACAATTGGGCTTTTATTCCACAACAGATGTCCAGAACCAAGCAATTTAAAAAAATTAAGCATGTATTGTGAATTTGAGAACAGGATCTAGAATATAGGAAATATTTTATATCCAGCAAGTAGATTTTAAAATCTGGTGGCGCCAAATGGTGCAAAAATCCAATTTTATAATCTGTGACTTTGCCAAGGCATGACATCAACTGACCCAAGCTAAATCTGAACCTTGCAAAAAGGCAGCAGTGACTGCACAAAAGGTAATACTTTGCTTATGCTCAGACTATGCTGTGTTTATTCATCCATCCATCCATTTCTGTGACATCCATTTCTAACCACTGCGGGGAGTGTCTATGAGAGAAGGCAGGGACAGCATTCTGCACTCACTTTTGGATCCTATACACAGAATTTCCCAGTCTTGGTCCTTTCCCAGCAAAAAGCACAAGGCAGGACACACACTGGATGGAACGTTCATCTGTGTTTATTCAGCTTCTGTTTAACTAATATGCCTACAATTTCACTGTCACTTTCAAGGATGCCGGGTCACTCAGGACCTTCGAGCTGCATTGCCAAATGTACTTTCTGCCTTAGATCTCTTCCCAAAAGGAAACCAAAACAAGCAAAATGTAACTCTCCTCTTTGAGGGGACTAACAGTGAGCAACCAAAGGAACAAAGTAAAAGGTTTATTCCAGGCTGAAAAGAGGAGAAAGAAAACAATTTTCGGCTTAGGAGCCTTCTTCAGGTGTGAACAAACAAAACCTTATGGTAACTATCAAACTTCAATATCTTCAATAAGTATCACAAAAACAGATCAACTGTCTTTCAGGTCCACACAAAAGACAACAAACTTTAATTATACCCTTTTAAAGCCAGAGAGTTGCTAATTCCTGACAGCTGGAGCTCATTAGACCAAATCGCCTCTGCATTTTTGGAAATGTAGTTCTCTGCCTCGCCTACACATAGGAAAACTGGGAATTTTTTAAAGAGACAAGGTTATAAAGGGTAGAGGTGTTTCATTACTCTGGTCCCAAAGTCTGTTCCCAATATAAACCTGCCCCACATTCCAACAAAAAATATATACTGTATATTGTTGATATTGTGCATTAAGTATGATATTAAAAATTGTATTTTAAAGTTTCTTATTTAGTTAACAACTGCAACTACAGTAAAAAAAAAAACTAAACCGCACTCTTACTGACCTTAATATGACCACAGATGCATGCCCTCACATCAGATTCATTCAATTCAAAATGTAAGCAAAAACCTATCTACATGCTCCTCCCGGCAATACATTTTTAAATTTGCTGGAAGATTAAAAATGGCATACTGTACATTGGTTTTGGATATCTATGTTTCGTTATTATAACTGTGGCTGTGTTTTTGCTCTCTTCATAAATGTCAAACCATTTAGGAGTTTCTGGCTGAGCAAGCACTAAGCTAGGACAGCATGGGTTTTGAAATTGTAGGTTATCTGTAATACTTGTGACATTTCAGCTCCTGCATGTCTCCTAGGTCAATCGCTGTGACTGAAAACACCACTGTCTAAAGAACATTGCTCAGAAGGGTGATAAACATACATTCACACATTTTTTACTTTAATTTTAGCTTTGAACTCTAGATGTAGAATACATGTTGTACATAATTATTTTTTCAATGTAATACACATCTCAATATTCAATAAAAGGCTGAAAAAGTCATATTAATATACAGGGCATCTATGAGTAAGTACCACATGGTAAACTGTCACTGTGTATTTGGTGCATATCCTAAAGCAACTGATAGTTTATCTGTAGATTGAAACTATAGTTTTTGTTTTTTACAGCAGCAGTAGATTTTTGTCTTTTATATAAGAATGAAATTTTCACGCAAACTGTTCGGGGCTCCCTTTAATTGTTGGCTACCAACATCTCAAGGAGAGGAGAGCACTGTAGCAAATAAGATAAAAAACTGCAAAAATAAATGTTGATAAAAAGTCAAATTTAATGTGTGCCTGTCTTTTCCACTTTCTGTGCTGAGCTTACTTAAAAAAAACATTGTGCATATGATCTGTGCATTGTGCACAATATCTGTGAAATTGGTCTGATGGTATTCTTTCTCCCTCCAACACCTCTTGTATCTACAGCAAGTGTGGTGGAGTATAGATGGCTGAACAGAACAGAAATGCCCCCTGTGCTGATGAAGCTCCTATGGTCTTGTGTATTGGATGTATGATCTTCGAGCTTGGCAAGCCAACAGCCATAAAAACATAAAGCTGATGTATGAGGAGCCCATTTGTATCATTGAGCTTATCAGGTTGAGTATGTGATTGATCTGAAGATTATCTTGTCATCTCTTTAAAAAAGCTAGAGTATCAGGTTGTTATATAGCATGTACAAGACTCACACAGATGTGCCTACTTTTCTCAGTCTTTAATGCACTTCTCTTTAGCTTGTTAACTAGTTACAGTACAACAAATGTACACAATACTAATATAATCCATTCTGATTTTGTATTAGTATTGAAATCTTAAACAGTCTTCTGTGACATAAATCTTAAAAGTATTTTTTGCTTCATACAATGTAGTAGATTGATGTAAATAAAATAGTCAAGCACACAGTGGAGGTACAGTATTTAATGACAAATGGAATATGAAAATCTGTAACCAAGCAGTAAAACAGTTACTCTTGTATGTAATGGTAAAGATTAGCAGGGTGAAGAAAAATAGATGCAGTGATGTATGGTAAGGCAAGTTACAAAACTGTAAAATACTATAACAAAATAAGGTAAGTGCAAGCATAAGCAATGGAAATCTGCAAAAACATCCTTTCATGAGGGAGATTTAACCATTTCCAGACAACATCTCAGAACAGTACTGCAAAAGAGGCAATTTTGATTTCTGACATAATACCCCGAAAAGTATTGTGCAAGCATAACAAAAGCCTGAAGTACTTTCAAAGCAAAAATAGACAATCTTTCCCGCTACTTTTTAACTTTAGCTTAGTTAAGGCTTTTTGTTCTCTCCCAAAGCATTGCATACTATTAAACAAGCCATAAACACTCTAAGATTTACTCTGTAATCACATCAGAAACCCATTTATGTGCCTCCCTGCTCATCAACAAAGAAAACAAAGCATGAGGTTGCACAATATATCATATATTTTTTTCCAAATATGTAATCTCTAGCGACAGAAAAAATAATCACTTTCAGATGTTTATTAATAATGTCTGTTTCTGAATTTCATTGAATGGTTGATTTTACCTGTATTTGTGAATTTTTCTTGGTTTTCAAGGCTGGTTTCACCAGAACAGAGGACAATGCTGATGACTAGCATGGCCTATATTTTCCCTGACATTACATGATTACCTCAACAGATTTGGGTACCATTTTCATTTAAGGTGGACAGTAAATAATGTTTAATGAAAAAATCAAAATTAGTTGAAGGTTCTGTCCAATTTTAGCTCCCTTCTCTACAACTTTTATATACAAATCAGTAATGGTTGGTACTGAACTGTATTGTGTCATGACTGTGAAGTGACCTCCATCTGTTAAACGTTGTTAATGTTATGATAATAAAGTTCAACAGCATTCGGCCCTATGCCAGCCTTCTGTGAAAATGGTTGCCTGTTCTTCATGTGCCAGCTAGAGCCATTCTTATTGCCTGCTACTTTAACGGATATAGTATGTACACATACCTAAAATATGATATTTGCAATAATTACATCCTACAGACATACTGTATGTTGCTAAGCCTGATATTCACATCAAATTCCAATTTATTAGACTTTCCAAATAATATTCCCGATGAATATTCAATTTAATCATGAGATCTGAGACTTAAATGGTTCTGTTTAAAGATGGATGGTTGTGTTTTTATAGGAGAAGGGTATACTTACAGTACGTATACAGTTCAGTACAGCAAAGTATCTGAAAACTAAAATTACCCTCTATCTCCAGAAAAAAATGTAATGTATGTTCAGTCATCTTTGTTTCTTTCTATTACAGTTATCATTTTTCTCATGAAGATGGTGAGTTCACAGCTCTACTCTATTGTAAAAGGCCATTACTGATATTGCAAGGGGGATCAGTACTATGATTGCAGGCAATACGATAAAGTCAGTGTGACAGCCACAGCATTATTGAGTGTATACTCTTAACCCGAAACGTCAGATAGCTAGAGATTACTAGTGACATCATTGTTCACACTACAACCACTTAAATGACCAGGGCAAAGTATTACCAGAGTCTGCAGCAGAATTCAATCTCTGTATTGACTTGTGCTGACTTGTGATGACCTTGCACAAGTATTGCAGAATTGGCTAAAAACCAAAAGCCATTCAGGGAATGCCATAAACCGCATGCTACCACACATCCAATGGGTTTGGGTGATGACAGTTTATGCTTTATGCTGCAATCTGATACCTGACTGATATGGAATACAGGTGCTTTTCCTTTTCATTGTACGTATAGTCATTTAATTTTCTTCTTCTGTGACTTATAAACTTAATCAAAGATACTGATATAGACATTTCCCTTCCAATTGAAAAAATTATGTTTCTCAGATGTTCATAAAATGCACTAGGAATAGTTTGCACTGTTTTCCTTTTGAACTCTTCACAAATACGCTAGCTTTCTGGGAAATTGAAAAATTGAAATGCTGACAGAGTAGCAATAATGTTGTTCTGCAGAATTCACATCTTGTAAAGGCCAGGGAATCCAATCTGTTCTGCATGAATTATAAACATCACCCTGTAATTCCCTTTCAGTAACACAGGCAAGACAATAAATTTGGATCTACTGTATATGGATGGTGTTTGTTAGTAACCCATGTACTGTAACTTGCACATTTTTTGGTGATCAAGCAACTATAAAAGAGAAGTCAAATCCAGCTTCATTTTGTCCAGCCCATATAAGTGTTCCTTTTGCTTATAATATGGTGTACAACATACAGTATACTGTATACTCTCCTGAAGAAGGCTTCACAGCCGGAACGCTGTGTTTTCTCTCTTCTCTTTTCAGCATGGAATAAATCTATTACTTGTTTCTTTATATACTGTATACTGTATTCATCTTCTGTATTGGGTTCTTAAATGAAGGATTAAACATAATTAGCACATAAAGGCTGTGAAACATTATATCTGTCATACCTTGATTTATGAAAAATAGAATACTTTAAAGGAAGAAATAATGACAAATTAAAACAAAAATCAGCCTGAGGCTCAATCTTTGACAAGTTCTTTTTTTATTTAATTTTTGTTTAATTTAATGGAGTACTTTGAATTTCTACACCTCCTTTGACATGAAAATGTCTAATAATTAGATCCTGCCAATTTGCACTTTTTATTTCACTGGGTGTCTTGGAGTTTTAAAACCTAATATCATAGTAGGTCATTAAATTAGTGCTCCTTCTTCCTTTATTACAGTAGTGTTTCTGAGAGAAGTTGACTTTAACCATTGTGGAAAATTGAACCTTTCACAGAGACTGCAATGTTTGTGAGAGCAGATAATTTATGAAACATAAAAGCACCATAAAAGCTTGAAAGTGTATACATAAAATTCAATATTTGAAACAAATATAAGTCATTATTACCTACTGTACATACTAAGTCAATAGTACTTATGCAATCATACATATCTACAGTATATACAGTACATGTACTTATACAATCGTAATAGGGTTTGAAGTAGAACTGGTAGAAGAATGGTGATTGTGGATATCTATAATCCCTCAGTTATTAATAACTGAATGCACAAGAAGAGTTAAATGGCCCTGTTCTGCAACCTTTCTTTTTTTATTTTTACTCTATTGCCAAAGGCTTAGTCTGAAATGTCAGTAGGCTTTGGGTCATTTCAGCATCTATAGACATAAAGGTAAGGAGGCAGCAGAAGAGTTTCAAAACCTTTCAGCAGAAAACACGCTCCAGTCCTAAAATAGGAATAATGGATATACTTAATCCATTAAAGAGAATTAATAATTCTTTTCCAGGTCATTTTTGTAGTACAGTAGTTTAATGGCTTAGTCCAGAGTGAATTGTAACAATATGTACACTGAGAAGATGTGACCCCCCCCCTTCCCCCATTACTCCCACAAGACACACTATTCTAGTCCATCAAGATTTCTTCCAGCTATGCTGACACTCATTCATTGGAGCAATCGGGTAAAAGCACCTTGCTCACGAATTTTGAAGCAATTTACACATGGGGGACATAAAACCACAAGCTTCTGGTTAGAAGTTCAGCATCCTTTGCAGTGCCATAGGAAACTTCCATTGCAGGCAGACAAAACATAGCTTTATACATATAAAATGTAGTAAGGAAAGTATTTCTAAAAAATAGCTGAGAAAGCTTTGCAGATCTTAGGAGAAAGCTCTTTACCCTTCTTTCAAAATGAAATGAACGGAGTTTGTCTATTTACCCATGCACTATGGATGTAAAAGGTTTCATTACACCTTTTCGAAGACCAACAATCAAATTCAAAGACAGGTGATAAAATCTGGATCCGCCAGCCTTAATTAAAATCAATTAGTAGTGCTCTCTTCCTTCCAGCATGTTCCTGTGCTCCAGCTGAGATGTGGTCATGTGTGCCTGCAGTTTTCCAATACAGGTAAAGTGGCTGGTTACTAGCTGGTTAAGGTGAACTGATTATGGATTCCGATGGTGACAAAGGACTGTTTGAGTGCAAGTTCTCACTGTCGTGAACGTTAGAGATTTGTAAAACACAAAATGCATCATGAAAAGTATTGATGAGAGAAGCTGCAGAGAAGAACACCTTGTGACAGTGTCTATCCTAGAAAATCAATAGTGTTCAAAATTTAAAGCAAACAGGAAAATGATGAATAGGAAAACATGTCTGAGTTTCTCCATTCTGCTTTTAATTGGACTTTTTCCAAACTATTATCAGGGAAATGTTTGAAGACTTAGCTTCAGTACAAAAAAAAAACACAAATGATTGAATAAAGCTTTCTAACCACATCTAAAGCTTCAGAAACACTTCAGAAACAGAATCCCATAGTAATGTCATGCATCCTACTTCCCAATGAACACATGACATATCATCATGTATACGATGTTCTGTATGCAGTAATCAACCTTGATTATTTATGTAAAAAAAACAACATTAAAAAACATGATAAATGCAGAAATTTTGGAACAAACTGCTCTGTTCATGCCCAAAGCATCAGAGATGCAGTATATGTTAGCCTAAAGCATAGCTTCCAAGCACTGCTTTTATTCATTTAAATTTGCTGACTCAGCCTAACGGAAGGTGAATCTCGTGTTAAACTTACAGGCAGTCCACGAAGAAAATTAAAATACCCATGGTGTAAAGGAAAAAGTGAAGATTTATTCCACGCTCAAAAGAGAAGAAAAGAAACACAAAGTTTTTGTTTTTATTTTCTTCTCTTTTCAGCATGGAATAAACCTTCACTTGTCCCTTTGCAGCCTACGCATGCTGACGCAGCTACTGTACATACTTGGTGTACATTGCCACCAGGTAAATTTGGGTTGAGAGCTAATTTCTTTCCTCAGTCTTTTCTCTTTCCTGAGTACAGTGACCCGCTCAACCTTTGACACGACACAGATGAAATATCCACAGAAAGAATCCTTGAAATTCAATTTCTAACCACTAGTCTACAAGGGTTTTGCCATAATGTGAGCTACTTCCTGTACTTCCATCTCCTTCTTCCTATTTACTTCCTGAGCAGCATTTGATTGGGAATTTCCATTGATTTGATGGCAGGATGAATGACTCACCTCTAAGTAGACCACCCATGGCATGACAAGTGTTGCCACTAAGAGATCTGCCACGGCAAGGCTCACAATCAGGTAGTTGGTGGTGGTTTGCAGCGCCTTCTCTCGGGAGACAGCCATGCACACCAGCACATTGCCGAAGACAATGACAAAGATGAGCAGGGTCAGCAACATGGCGTAGTAGTTGTACTGGTGCCTCTGCACGCGTTCAGTTCCATTGGCGACATCTGTCTCGTTCCCGTAATATGTTTCATTATCTAAAAAGGATTCCATGAGTACTGAATGGCTGGGGCCGGCAATGAGCCCTGCAAAGAAACAAAGCCAAGAGCATTTTTATAGAGCCAAAATCCCACCAATCATTTCTGAAAAGTTTGATGTTATCTAAACCTTTTGCTTTATTATTGAGTGTAAGCCTTTTTGTGTGTTGCCTGCCTAATTATTTATCTGGTCCCTCAACTTTCCTTATCTGTATTTGAACAGAAAGACTGCAAATTCCCCGTGACAAGAAAGAAATGCCACAGAGAACCATGTTACTTTTACATTGACTATTTTACCATTTAGACAAAGTGTCCCCAAGGTTGAAAAACCAGCACCCCAAAGAGAGACCCAGCTACTGTACATGACAGCGAGACAAATGAATCACAGCACATAAACAGATTCCCCAGTTGTTAAATCAGAGTGAATGTATCAGGCAGGAGCATCAGCCAAAAAGATAGAAAACAACAACAAAATAAAAATGATTGAGGATTTGTTTCTCACCCTTTCAAATATTCCAGCTTTATTTCTATAGCCAGAAGAGGTGACAGGGATCATATACATTTTTATCCTCCACAACCTGCACTTGTCAGTGGCATCCATCATGGTCCTATTGCAGTTGCCTCACATCTTAAAGGAAATGGAGGAGTGATGTGGTCCTCTTAAGTAAAACTGGTACCCAGCAAGTGTCAAGGGTGGCACAGTGTGGAGTATTGAAGATTGCCAGGCCGAAGCCAGTCCCACAGGCTGGTAGCACCTGGGCAAGTGTCATTTTCCAATTGTTATTAACTGCTCACTTTCATCCAACAGTATAATCGAGGTCTAAACTGGAGATGTTCTGACAGGCTTCAAGAAACTCTCAGCAAGCATGTACTGTATTTTAGTTAAATCACTATGGTTGCCCCTATGAATTACAACAATTTATTTTGACAACTATTCCTATTGCAACTAGAATCATTCTACGGGTTATTGTCAAAAATGAGAATAATGATGATCATGAGAGATCACTAAACACCACTTTTTCCTTTACCTTATAGCACAGCCAAAGGCTCATTGTAAGGTTCATTTTATGAAAAAACATTACCACTGTGTTGCAGACATGATATTTTACAGACCTGTAGTCTACTTGAGTGTTTAATTTTATTTTGTTTTCATTGTGAATGGAAGCTGTTCCAAGTGGAGTTTCTCAGCTGTTTGACTTGAGTGTTTAGTTTCATGATTGACAACAACAAGGAAAAAATCAACTAATATCTATCAAGTTTTCAAAGTGATAAACATATGAAAGACTTTGGAACAAATTCTGGTCCATGACAACTATTGTACAGTGTGTGCAATTTGGCACTCACATAAAATTCCTCCTCAACCAATAAACATGGAATATGGGTTTGTGTTAATTTTCAGTAATTTTACTTTTAATTTCAGTACTTTGCATTGCCATTTTGTCTCCTAAGAGTAGGTTTTGCAGCAATGATTAGAATTTTCTAGTGGTTTTTAAATGAGAAGTGTGCAGAGTTTAGGCTAGAGCTGTTTTGGTTGAGAGCAAGACAGACGTAGGGAAAACATTGATTTACTTACACGAGAGGGAGATAATTGTTGTTCTATTGATTTTTGCAAAGGGATCTTGGGTTCAATATTTCTGTTTAAAACCATTACCATGTCAAGTGAGAAAAAATACTGCAGCAAAATCTTTTGATTCTAATGCTTAGGTGCACCTACAGCCCACCAAATTCCTTCTGCCTTTTGTCTGCCTCTATATTTTAAACTAAAAGCATATAAATGCACAATGTAGGCGGTTCTAAGTCACTAAATATTCACAGCATGTGAAGAAATCCAAAGTGTAAAAATAAAATCACAAATTGATATCTTTTTTAACAGCTTTTTTGTAACAATTACGAATCAATATCCAGAAATGGAAAACATATCAGAAGCTTACATCTGCAGCAATACACTGATATCAAAATGTAGGCATTCAGAACTCCCTAGGAATGTACTTTAGCTAATGCATGTATACGAATAGTTACAGTATAACTGATGCTTGATAAAATCCCTAGCCCAGTACTGACTTAGCTTTTAAATGTTAACATGCAAGTTGTACTCATTCCTTTAATGCACCACAGAGTTGTCAAAGACCTTTCCTAAAACTATCAATAGCACAATTATAAAATAAACCCCCAAAACCAGCTGTGCAATCAAGAAAAAAGAACCTTATATCTGCTGCTCTGTATGGATAGATTGCTATCTGAAAAGACAGTTAGAATTGGTTTCTTCCTTTTTGCTAAAACCTATGAAGTAGGCTTCCTCTGAGACTATAGACAAATTGGTGATAATAATAAATCTAATAAAGAAAGTCTAAAAACCCTTTGCTTGGATACAGTTTTAGTCATCCGTCATCTAAATACCAGCCAGTACAATAGTTTGCTACATTAAACATTGTAATTGATTCCCCTGCAGAACACTAATGTATCTGAAATTATCCATTAATTACCGGTGTTGTTCTATAAATCTTGGTATGAACGAGCTATTCCTCTTTCAGTCTATGGGCCACTTTTAGATTGACTTTTTATCTAATTGAATACAGTTCAAAACCATCATTTGAAAGTTTCTTTTTAAGATGTTCAGAATCCTATAACTTGATTTTTTTAAATGATTGATATTATGGTTATTTTTTTCACTTTGATAAAATCCATTACATTTTGATGAACATGAGATTAAACCCGGTAAGTGCAGATATGAGCCATACAGTGGGGGCAGCAGCAAGACAGTGGTTAGTAAATTAGAAGAGTATCCCCCTAGCTTTCCTTTCCTCATACACATCCTAATTTTCTCTCCACGCAGGGCAAAGAAGTTTCATTTACTGTTCTGTTTCAAGAAAAAGGAAAAAATATTTTATATCATGATCTCTGCAGACTCTTGACTGCAAAGTGCAAGAAAAAGATATGAAAGCTGAAGGCAGGTAACTTTTTTTTTCCATTCCAGTAACCTTCATAAGTATTTCTCATGTCGGGCTTTGGAGATACTGAGTTCCAAAGAAAACGTGCCTCCATTCATCTCAAGACTTTAGCATTAGCTTGGTGCTTCATAAAATAACCCAGATCCTCTATAGAACGTGATTTACTTGTACAGTAGGTTAACATTACAAATAAGGAACAAATAGGCAACATTCATTTTGAAAGCGAAGTTGTGTCGTTGGACCAGCAGATGAAGCTCTACTTTCTGGATTAGAATTGCAAAAAAAACCAAACAACTCTCACTGTGGAGGCTGGGAAACACTGTAGGAGATGCCATTCTACAGATGTATTTACTCAACATCTGGAACGTGTCTAGGCAGCATCCAACAACATCATACAGTATGTGGTATGTCTGCATCTATTAAGTATTTTACCCCAAAAGGAATACTTTTGCCACTTTAAAGCCTGCAGCACCGGCCTTTACAATGACTTACAAGGCTGTATTAACCATGCAAAAAATGTTTTACTTACAGTACTAGAAAATCCAGAATTTTCCTTTAACTGCTTTACTGAGGGGGGATATTTTAAAAAATAGCAATAGAATACGTAGAAAAGGACACCCATTAAGCTCACCACTTACCAAACAGACGTAACTACGATAGGTAATGTACAGATATCAGACTGCCTGACTGGTTAAAGGTTTCCCCCCACACACACTGTAGGCCAAGGCTCTGCTACTATGGCGATGATGAACGAGGGCTGAGAGGCAAAGAACCCTGGGATAGATGAATAATATACCATAGTTATAAATCAGGGGAGGTTAAAGGTTTGTCTTTTCTCTTGAACATTTGTTTATAACTCCCCTTATTGATTTCATGCCACAAAGTGCTGTTTTATCAATTCTACCAGTAGTATCTATCAAATAGTCCCTTAAAATGCACTAATTAAAATCAAATAACTCCTCTATATAACAAATAGACACATACAAATGCTTTTTGTCATACTAATTTCTGTTCAGACCTGTCTACCTAGTTTGGAATTAACATTTTTTTTAAGCCACGTTTGATCGATTCAGATTTTACAGACCTATTTTACGCTTTTGGGTCTCAAAATTATTGAATGAACAATTTGTCATCATGGTCCATGATTTCACCTGCCATAACATGCCTGTAATTTCTGGCTTCCATTCCCTTACAGTTTAATTAAATAATCTGGTTCACTGCCTGGTAAGAGTAATTCTAATTGAAAACTCAATAATACGACTGAGATCAGGGTGGCATATCAATCGTAGTACTTGAGCAATGAGGGACAACAAACTATAGTTTCACTTGTTTTTGTACTTTCAAGGTTAATGTCTGCTCTTTACGGTGTGTAAAGTCCTATACTGTATGTGGACAACATAAGCTGTTTGTTTTCTCATTCCGTTGGCGCCACTGCTATGCAAGTAACATATTTTTGAAGTATGAAGTTTTCCTTCAAAATATAAACACATACTGTAGATGGATGCTCACACCCGAAGAAGGCTCCCCAGTCGAAATGTTGAGTTTCTTTTCCGCATGAAATAAACCTTTACATGTTCCTTTGTAGCCTACGCATGCTAACGCAGCTCCCCACCTGCACTAGATGGATTTCTGCCTTGGTGCTTTCTTGCTAGGCTTCCTGGAACTAAAATTCAGAATCACAGATAAGAGCTGGAGAGCAGAAATCATGCACTCACCTGACAGCTGTCTCTCAGAATTGAGCGAAATTAATGACCAATTTTGACAAGGAGAAACAAGCAGAGGGATGGTTTGAGGGTTATTGTCTGCCTGTTCAAATTCTACTGTCCTCATTAGCTGCTGCCCCCCCCCCCCCCCACATGCAGCCCACATGTAGTTATCTATGAGAGACCCCTGAAATGAGTGACTAGTCAGGGAAAGAGACAAGCCAGATGGACAACCTGGCACACAGCCACAGCAGACTCCCTGCACACAGCCAGATGCAGCGAGAACCTGGCACGGGTTTGACAGAGTCCCTACGGTTATTTAAAAACATGTCATGGGAAAAAAAAGATAAACAACAAAAGGGTTGAAAGCAAAGGCCAATTATTTTTTCAGTTCGTCCATTCCCTGGAGCTGAGACTTCCAGTTATAGTCTTTGGAACACCACTCAATACAAAATTATTAAAATTAATTGTAATGACAAAATCCTATAATTATAAATGCATAATCTAAGCAGCTGACTATAATGTGAAGGATGGCTGTGAATATACTGTATGTTGAGGCTGAAGAGTTCTCCGTTTCTGCTTATTTGTACATTGAAGTTACACTATCTTATAATTAAAACTGTACACAAGCCCTGCTCAAACATCCATTTCCAAGGACGAAACACTGGCATTCTCTGAATATGTTCAGGTATAAGCTTCTGTTACAGCTATTGTAAGTGACAACTAAAGTGTCTTTAAGATGGCTATGGTTAAGACCTGACTAGGGTAAACATATGAACAATTATGACTGTAGAACTATGGTGTTAACTTACAGTAGTTGTGCTGGGAGTGAGACACGCTGATCAAAAGAATAATCTGGTTTACTTTGGTTAATTGAGTTCTAGATAAAAGATTAAGTGTCAATCAACAGTCCAGGTATGCATAAAGCAGGCAGGATGCAGAGAAAGAAGGAAGAGCCAGATAAAAGATTATCTATAAAGACCAGAACTGAGTTAATTATTTGATCCCTGTTATGAGAATTTGCCATTGTGTTGTCTTTTGGAAACTCTGATTTCCTTATAAAGAATCCCTCAGTTAAAAATGGCCTCTCCTGGTTTGTGAATGCATTTTAGAAGTGGGGGGGGGGGGGGATACAATAGGTTTTCCATTCACTTTGTAGCAACTAGATCTCTATATAGAGATTTAACTCTAAGTGGCGTTTTGTGTTTTAGAGGGCAAATTTATCTCTCCTGTTGGCCGGTAGAGGTCTTATGGAGGATTTGCAAACTGGGTTTTTTTCTGGGTGGTCAGAATGTAGGCCTCTAGGACTCCTTGTTTGTAAATAGTAAAATTTGAACGTTGTATTTTTATGTTCTGTGTTGTTCAGTGTGTGTCTTCTCATTTTTAATCAATAATTGTTTAACCCAGTTTGCTTGACCTATTGGTCTTTTCACCAAAGCTGTACCATAGAAGTCAGTTGCCTCTGATTATATTGTACCAACCACTTGGATATATTCTTAACAAAGTCTTTTGGGGGTTGTGATAATCTAATTTACTTAATTATCCCACTCTGCCTGTGTCTAATATTATCTATTTCTAATTTCAAAATGGACAAATTCAATTTAATATCTAAGTAGCCAGTTCTGCTTCTTTCCTTTTGTATAGGTTAATCAATTGTTAATCAAAAGCTTGTCTAAGATTTTAATTTAAAACGGTTTATGTAAATGTTTACATTTTCTGTCTCAACCTTACATAACTATGCATACTCTATACTACATATTTAATATAACAATATTAATAAATTTGTTTAGATTAAAGAAGGCTCCAGGGAAAATGCTTCACCACAGACTTTTCATCTAAATTCAAAGACCCAGATCACAGCACTTAATGCATTTTTATTGAAAGGACAAATTCCCATGCCTTGAGATGGCATATTTGTGTTGTAAAACTTTTGTTAGTTTTTCTGTACTAGTACATAACATGATAAATGTCTGTTTGATGCATATTAAAAATAAATCATTTATAAAACCTAATTTGTCAACTCTTCTGAAAAAAATCAATTGTATCGATCAGCTGTTCAGTCTGTCTGATCATTAACATCACCGCTTCAAGACAATTTGTCTCAAGTCCTGCCTGAAAGGGTTACAAATGGAGTCACATGGTTGCCCTTGTCAGAACAGAATTCCATTGTTGCACATTTCCTTAGGATATCTATCCCTTATCACAAGAGAAATCAGGTTTCTTGCAAACTACTTGTAAACCACCTTAGCCCTTCAGAACAACAGTAAGATTGCAAACATGAGGATTTCTGAAAGGGGTGAGTTGTAGGACCCCTGTGCGAAGCCGTGAGGAAGGTAGTACAAGCAAAAGTAAATCCAATATTCCAAATCCAAGTCGTTAGGCAAGAGCGAAGTCAAAAGTAAGAGAACCAGGTCGGGAACTCAAAAGAGTCAGGTCGAAAATAGTAGCACGCACAAGAGAAAGCTGTGGAAGACTTCTCAATAGTGAGCGTAGGTAAGCCAGAGAAGAGTGTTCAAATATCGAAGAGAGAGAGAAGTGGTTGGATAATTAGTTCCTGGATGAGCATGCGTGGAATTTAGTATGTGTGGGAATGCCAGGGCGCTTACTGGAGAAGGTACGAGTCGTGACAGTAACTTTGCCATTGGCTGCCACCTTGAATGGCTGCTGTTAGTGTAATCAAGGCTGCTTGATAAGATTGTGTCATCTCTATTTTATTCATTGAAGGGCTAACTAAACAGGATGAGTTATAGAACTTGAATGAGTTTTCTCGCCTGTTACCACAGTGATGTAAGTTATAATAGAGATGTCACTGCCCATTCAGCCTTTGCCTATGAAATACAGCAGGGAAGTTCAGCTTTTTAGGAAGCATTATTTTTATAAACTGCTCAACTACAGTACGTAAAGCATTTGTCAAATTAGGCTGAAACGTGGCATCCGTTTTTGTTTTCTCAACAACCACTTCCAGGATGAATATGTGATCTAAAATGACTGGGTAACAGATGCTTTATAAAAAGCTGGAATGATCCTATGTTCTGGTTACTTTGCATTGCTCAGTGCAAGATCTCCACAAGCTGACAGCACTGATCCACAGCTGGACACTGTGATGTTAAGGCTATAATCGTAATTTTAATTATTGTACAGTACAAAAAAAACACAACCTGGTCAAGTGTGAAATCATTTCCCAGTGGATGTGGTAAGATGTCAGAGTAGAAGGGAAACCATACAGCTGGGAAAAAAAAATCAAATTCCTAATCAAATCTTCGATTGCGGCAGAAATTGCTCCGAGAGAAAATGGTTTGAAAAGGGATGTTCAATCTGTGATCCTGCCTCAGAGTGCTGCTTATTAAAAGTGCCTGGAATTACCTGACACTTCCAATAAAAATCCACACCAACCTCTTTTTCAAAAACGCTGCATGGTTTTGAAAATGTGTATTCTTTGGATCTTGCATTTGTTCCATTTTTTTCACAAGATGTACTTTACTCTCTCGAACTATTATTTATACTGTATTGTGTGTTACACAAATATTTAGAAATACCTAAAGCATAAGAATAAGCTGTATTTTACAGTAATATTTTAATGTGCATGTTTTTATTTAATTGCATGACTTTCCCCTTTAGATCCTAGGGACTATACAGGCTTAATACTTTGCATGCTGTACTGGTTTTAAATTCTGAATCACCTGTAAAGGTTGCTTCTTGTTTCATAATTCTGTAATATATTTATGGTTCGGTATTTTAAGTGCAAAACAAGTCTTTTCATCAGCTGATATTTAATAACCTCTAATGGAGTAATTACAAACATAACTGTGACAGGCACATGGAGTGGTGTAGCTAGCAAGAATGGCAATTTCTTTTTAATCAAATAAATTCCAAATGAATTGCAAGTCTTTTGCCATTGAAAAAATAACATATGTCAAACATGTTTCCTTAAACATTATTTTGATAGAGACACAGATCATCACATTAGCAGTGAAATACAACAATTATCTAAAAGCTAAAGATAAAAAAATGTTTCCTAACATACAGGTATGAGTAACAAGGGAATACAAAAAGGAAATTAAGTTACTATTTGTTTTTCTCTTTAAAGTTTGAAATTTTCTCTTTGTCTCCACTGTTTAGATATTTTATGTCACTGTTTAGATATTGTTTGTCAACTGATTTAATTAATTCTTAGAAATAGTAATCAACATCAAAACAAATTAATCAATGGACCCTCTAAACAAACATTTGGTGCTTTTCTAAGCGTTCTTTAACAGGTGCAAGGGTTACACTCACATATTACTGCATGTGCTCAGAATGTATATACACCTGCATCTGTTATTTTTCTTAATTCTCCAGTGAGGATCTCAGGAGACTTGCACATGAATAAGTCTTATTTCATTGGATAAATTGAAGTGTCAAGTTTTATTGATGAACCCTTGCCAGGTCGTAGGAAAGGTTAGATTTCAAGGTTACAAATGAGAGGAGGTGATTAGGACCATCTAGCTCATATGGTTGCTGGCTGCTAATTGATCAGAGGATCTCATCCAGCTCTTACTTAAAATAAAAGACAGAATATCCGATTCAAGAACACATTCTTTCCAGTTTGTTCCAGATATCCCATTATTTCCCCGCTCCTAACTGTTTTGTATGCCACCCATCCGTAGTTTTCTGATTCATGTTTTGCTGTTGAGTATAAAGATTACCATTTGTCAGTCAGTTCACTTTATTGTCATTCTGCACCTATACAGATGTACAACACAAGAGAGGCTACGTTTATCAGTACCTCTGAGGATTCTGAATGCTTGAATCAGGTCCCTTTGTAGTCTTTTTGTTTCAAGACTGAAAAAGTTTCAGTTCTTTCAGCCTGTCAGTGAAGGACATTCCTTAAAGACCAGGAATGTATCACTTTGCCCTTCTGGACTAATTCTAGAATATTATTTTTGTAACTCATTGATCAAAATTGTTCACACTATTCAAAATGAGGGTTCCAAGTGCCCTGCACATTTTTAACACAAAACCCCTTAATTTAAATTCTGTTGTCCCACATAATTTCCCAGACACCATAATGTTTGTCTCTTCGTATGTTTATTCCTCATAAAACACATGTTCTCACTCATTAGGAACTTCACCAGACTTATAAAGACCAATAAAGCATTTAAAAAGTGTTGATAAATCACCTATCATTTTTTGTTATAATACCCTTTCTTGTACCAGAAATTGCCAGTAGTGCACGGCTCTTTTTTAACATACCAATATAGATAAATTTAAAAATACTGAGACAATACTCTAATTATGGAAATTTTTTAGCATTTTCTTGGCTAAAAGGATGTAATTTCACTTGAGTCCTGTACACATACTGTATCTCCTTCATGCAATTCAAGTTTTCTGGAGCTCTTTCTGCTTAGTGGAGTGGCTTACTGTTGCTTACCGTACTATAGTATGTGTTAGTTGCATCACAGGTTTACAATGAACCCCCTAAAAACAACAAATGAAAGGTTGACTCCGGGGATTTTTTTCCTACCAGAGCTCCCACAATCTCCACATACCCCCCTTCAGGCCTGTGTCACTGTTTTTCGTCTGCAGAGGCCCAGTGCTGTCTGATCCTATTCTGTGCTGAATCATACATTTGACTGAAGAGCATCCTTAGACTGAGATTTTGATCAGTTTTGCCTTCATGATAAGCCACACTGCCAGCTGCCTGCTAAATTAAGACTAATTGTGCTAGAAATACTATTGTATTAGCCACAAAGATGATCCTTTGGAAACAGAAGAAACAGAAAGGAGCAGTTTACAATGAGTTCTCAAAGGAAATGCAGACAATAAAACAGCTCTTATATATGACAAGTTTTTTTCTGTGACAGTGTGACTGAAATTCTGGCTGATTTCAGCCCCAAAGGATGAAATTAATCAAGGATCACCTTACAGTACATTGCAATTTTTACTTCACAGATAGCTTTTTACATATTCTCTAAATGACTGAAATAAAAAGCTAAACTGGATTTGCCTACCTAATTTTCTGTCTCCACATCTGAATTACGAGGGCTCTAGATTTGGAACTATTTTCGACTTAGTAAAATGTAATCTAAATTGAATTTTAATATGTGCAGCCTAATGAAAATCAGAAGAACCGGATTCTGCTTGACAACTTTCTCTTTCGTGGAAGTGGGAGAAGCTGAAGAAACTTCTTGAACATGGTACAACTTCCCAGCCACTACAGTGTGAATTTGCTGGACCAGGGTCATTTAGAGAGCACCGGGCTTAGAAATCAAAAGCCAGACATGCTTTCAGACATTAAATAGAGCTGAAAATCTTGGTTTCCCAAGTAGGTGTAAAGATGTAGGTGAAATGGCTTGCAGACACAAGTGGTTGAGATCTGTTAAAGCACAAAATGTTTTTTTTATAATTAATTCATGTTACTCTTTATCCCTGCATAAATACAGAATTCTTTGGTCTGATACGCACATACACTTTGTAGAGCAGACACTCTATCCATGAACTGAAGATAGAGACAAGCCTGGGGATCAAACAACAAGGTCAGACTGAAGGGTAAAGAATAATAAAGATCTGGAAGTACGCAGCGCTCCTGGATCAGTGACAGTTGAATAAGGCTGTGAGGTCAAATCCATTGCTAGAGAGCATCCAGTGATCTTCATCCTACTTTAGAGTGCCTTCGGATCACTCTAATGCAAAGAGGCAAGGATAAAAACGTGAAACATGAAAGGCTGTTGCTGGACAGCATTTTTGTTTTGTATTCTTTTTGAAGCAAACAGAAATAAATTGGGGCCTTTTATTGGGGTTCAGTTGAAACCAATTACAGCTAGTCCATTCATTTCCACACGATCCCGCCATTAGTGCTGAAGCCTATTAAATTATCAGGTCACACATTTAATAGTATTTACCATAAAAATAAACACATGCTACAGTCTGTAGCCAGGACAACCGGGTTACAACCTTGAACTCAGAAGCTGAGGAAGGGAGGACCTGTCAATATTAGGAATAAAGACCGCAAAAGAAAACTAGGTTCTGTAAGTAAGTAAGTTAAGGTGATGAACTGGTAGAAGGTAATATTCCCTCTAAACTATAATTTCCTAACCAATTTCCCTGTTCAGTGTCTAGGGACACGGTCGTTAGGCTTGCTTACTTTGGATGATATGACAAAATAAGATTCTGACTAGGATTCCTAGTAAAGCATGCTGGGATCCTTTATGATGAAAAGCCCTATACAGTACATACAGTATGTAAAGAATTAATGTGTCTTGTAAAAGTATTCAGGCCCCACCTATGCTGTCGCATTTTGTGAAATCACAAAATTATGTATGCGTTTTTTTAAGCTTAATATTTTATTCAAAACCTGAATGCTCAAGATTCAGGCTTTTAAGGCTATGGTAGGTTACAGAAAATGACAGCAAAAACCACAGAGCAAATATAAAATGTGTTTATGCTATAAGTACTGTACTGAACTCAATATTTTGTGGAAGCACCTTAGCCAACTATTATGGCTGCAATAAGGGCTAGAGTCTTTTTCAGTAAGACCCTACCACCTTTGTACACTGATATGATACCCATTATTTCACGTCTTTTCAAAGTTTCTCCATAGGCTCAAAGTCAGGACCTTGGCTGGGCCACTGAAGAGTTTTCACATTCTTCTTCCTCAGCTGTTGGTTTAGCTTTGTGCTTTGGATCATTGTCCTCTTGAAGGTGAATTTGTGTCTCAACAAGACTCAAAAGTCTTTTCAAGGAGGGACTCTTTCACATGACCAATGGCTTTTCATGAAGACGTTTCAAAGTCTGTTTTAAAGAGAAAAAAGTCATGGTGCCAAAGTAAACAGGCCAAGTCTTTATTAGAGAGCAAAAATTACTTATAAACTCAGGAGGGAGCCTAAAGATAAAGGTTTTTTTTTATTTTGGTGCAGATTGGCTCTAAGATATTCTGTGGCTGAGGGTGACCCGGTGGTTCTGCTGAGCACTTCTGAGTTTGCATTGGGGATGGTTGCTTAGCTATCTTCAGAAACTGTAGCCATGGGGAAACAAAGCACATAGCTAAGTATTCCTAGTAGTGGAAAATGTTGGTGAGTCTGATATATAATACCTCATATATAAAAATACACAGCAATTCAGGGCTAACATGAGCAGGTGTAATTGCTCCATTGAGGACTAATGCCAGAAAGAATTGGAAAGGACATTGAAAACACCCACCATACATGCCTACTCATCTTGAATGGGAATTGTATCCTTACATATTTAAAAGGCCTCTGAAAGTGACAGCCTGAGTTCATACTTAACACTTTCTTTCCCCAGGAGGCCATTTTATTTATGTAGATTTCGCTGAAAATGCCACACAGTAAATCCATTTTGCATGCTCTCAATATTGTTTCACAGAGACAATATGAGGAGCTCCCAGCTGGATTGGGGAATACTGTTTTCAAGATCTGCTAATCGTCTAAAAAGCACCTCAGGCGACTTGCGCCATTCGTTTCTGTAAATGAAGCAGTGCTTCATTGCTAGCACAGCAGATTTCTTTTTCTCCAAAAATTCAAAGCTGTATGAATATTTTGTTTCAATTGCTAATCATGTTTACGTTTTTGTGTTAAAAACACAGAGGTGCATTGCTGAATTCTTTAAGGGATTTAATCTTTTAGGATTTAACTCCGTTGTACTGCTAACACTTTAATTTCAGCAATCTGGGATCATGCCTTTCAGATTGAATATCATTTTGTATATTGAATCATGTATTTGGTATAGAAAAGGATTATTTACATTTTTATATTGACAAAAAAGAAAAAAATATGATTGTGACAATACACGTGTACTTTTCCTGTTTCATTGATTAGACAAAAGCCATTTTGTTTGTCGGTTTAGCTTGGAAAAATAACATTTTGGAAATTGTGTTAATTTGAATTAGAAGGCGGTTGCTTCTTGCAGTGTACTGTATATTCACAAAGAAGATTGCACCGTGTCAAAATGCTTTGCTGGCAAAGCTAATTTCATAAGCAAGAAGCCGACTGAAAACAGGAGACAGGAAGATGACTATCTTTTCACATTAAACCTGATATAGCACACCTGGCCGGATGCCATTTATGGTCACATCAAAGTAATAAATGACCACCTTTATGGATATTACAAAACTTTTAAAGGTCACGATATTCTCACACGTGGAAAGATTTCAAGACATTTAATGTAGTGAAAAGATTGGCTAATACCACTGCAAGCTAAATAACAGAATAAGAGTAAAAAAGGGCAAAATCCAGTAGTGTAGTCACACATTTAGACCATTCTTCATATTTTAAAAAACACTGTAATTTCCTTTACCTAGAATAAAGCACACCAATGAAGGAAGCCTTCTGAAGAACTAATAAAACATTTCAACCTTCTGATAATTGTTAAACCTTTTGATAATATGGTTGCTTGATAAAGACCTTGCAGTGCTACTCTCTGTGGACAGCACCATATTCTTAATAGCCTCTTTGGTGAAAAGGGATCTACAAAGAGCATGCTGTACAGTATATTCCTTTGCAAATAAACACAACAAAGCGCTTTGCCTAAATAAGCAACTTAATGACAAAACTTTGCTGATACAGATACCCTATGGGTTCTGAGTTTCAGTCATGCAAAATTACAGCACTGGCTTCAAGACTTGATTTTTTTTTTCTGTCACAGAAAACAAATTTGATCTTTAGGGGTCTCCTTCCCGAAGGGAAGGGAGGCTCAGTTTCCACACCCATACAGGGGAAAGCACCCTAGTACACTTGCAGATAGATGTAAGATGTGCTGTGCAGAAAACCCAGATATGACGGGAGAGGAGGAAACAGCTGGCAAGTACAGTACACAGCAGAAGCCACCCCACTTTTCATTATAGAACAAAAAGCAAAACAGTTTATTTCAAGATCATTCTTTGCTGGAAGCATGCTGGTGATCTGGACAATTGATCAATTGCAAAATCAAAAAGGTTCCGTAAGTAACGGAGAAACAGAGGTTTCAGGATCATCCGTTACAAGACAAGCCCACAAAGCCTGCAGTTTTTGTTTCTTCCTGTCTTGTTAGATTAGTCTGAGTTAGGTCAAGATTATGGTGTGTTGTTCTTACGCTTGGCACTAGCTCATTAAAAAGTGAGTTTCTCTCTGGTTTTCACTCTTTTTTAGGGCAGTCTACACACTTTGAGCATTTACTCTGTTCCACCCATTTCTTCTGTAATGCCAGTGCCCTGCCTGTCACCCTCACTAACATGGAATTCATATGCTGTATGTGTGCAGAATATCTAGATGACAAATCCACGTGAAATAGATCAACGCAATAGAATAGGTAAATATCACTGTTGTAAGGGCGGCCTTATTTAAACTTCTTGTGCTGCCCTTTCCAGACTGCCAGCTGCCAGGATCAATGGGATTCAAAGTGGGATAATGTATCAACAGGATACAGTGACCACATGCTGCTTCGCAAAACTGGTCTACTACTAGGGTCTAGTTCTTTTTTTTACCTATTATGTCACTTAAGTGCACTAATGCATCTTTAGAGCTGAGCAAGCGCCTTCTAGTTCACACTAGTGGTGGGACAACCTGTATGTTAAAGTATTTTTCTACAATATGATGTCTCCAATGTCTCCAATGTAATTCATTATTATTCATTATGTGTCGCACTAATACTCATTGTTATTGCTCTAATGAACATTGTTAATACAAAAATAACCAGGGGCTATAGTAGGAGTGGTAATATTAATTGGAATTATTAATTCCCGAAGATTGCAGTAGTAGTATTGGTGGTAGGTAGTATTGTAGACAATGTCATTGGTAAGTGAGATCATACTATTAGTGGCACAAATTCTGCTAAATATCTCTGTACACCTTACCGAGTTACTAGTCTGAATATGATTAACTCCATAGTACTCTGAGTTACTGCAACAATCTATAAAGGCTTAACATCAAATATCCATATAATTAATTCCCAGTTAGTGTATATTTCTAATAGTATATTAGAATAAAGGACTCTCAAAGATTGTGAAGACACCACCCAAGGAATTCTTTGTCAGCTGCAGATCGTGCTGAGACGCAGCTGGCCTGAACTGGGGTTATTCACACTACAGCAGAAGATGTGAAGCTCAGGACTGAAAGGAGTGTTGCTGACCTGCATGTGAAGTGACTAAGTACTGTACGCCAGCACCCTCCCCATAAAATTGCACAGCTTGCTTTCTCTATAGCAAAGAATGCTCGGCTTTGAGTAATGGGTGAGAGTATTTATGAGCTCTAACCTTCAATCACTACGCTACAGGAGATGGAAATGCCTTGAAACTTTTCAGTCCACTTTTTGAGCTCCCACCTTAATCTGGGAGGGTGCTCCTTGTAAACACCTTGTAAACACTGTACGTGGGTGCAGACATGTGCATTTGCACATTTTTACTGGGTATGGGAAGAGAGAGAATCCTGCATCGTAGTTACAGTTCTGTCAGTTTCAAAATGCTTTTGTGTGCTAATCACTGACTCCAGCAGTAACGTGAGGTGAAAAGGGCAAGTATGTAATAATCCTTGAAAAAATTCTCATAAGGAGCAGGAAAGAACCTTGCTGTCAGTCTAAAAAATCCCAATTAATTTATCATCACATTGCTGGAGGTGTAAAACCCAGACTATGAATAACAAGTATTATATTAAATCTATATTAGGACTGACCACCTTCTGGCTGCTGCTCCAGACCCATCTGTTTCGACAACACCTGTTACCTCTTAATTCTCAGCTACATCCTTCAGAAACTCCTCTGTACTGCACTGTTTTTACTTCTCAAACTAAAAACGTAATGTACTTGTTGCACTGTAGACATCAAACACATACCACCAGGGTTCCTAAATTATTGCTTTGTATCTGTAGTACCTGTGTCTATGCTTTGTTGCACATCTAATACCTGGAGCCATGACAGGGATCTTTATATACTGTAGGAGGTTCTCAGGAAAACAGACACTCATATGAGCCTTAAGGTGATACTAACACTAGCACACTATTTATTTTACAATGCTTACAACTCCAAAACCCACAAAACAAAACCCTAGTTCTCTGAGCTCAAGCTAAACTTCTTCAGAATTCACCTTCAAGCTGCTTAGTGGCTCAAACAGACAAAAAACTAAATGTCTATGGGCCCCTTAGTCAGTTGTTTCCAATTCTGAGAGGCTCTACTGCATAGCAGAGGTCAACAGCTAGTGGAAGCCTCTGCTTCCTGGTTTTTAAATCTCACCCGACCACTTGTCTCTTACCAATTGGTCAGGTGCCTAAAGACAGCAGACTGTTCCCTATTGCTCTCTGGTGAATGTGTTTCAGAAAGGAGCCTCCATGTTTTCTCCACTTACAACACTTACTTGGTATTTTGTGAATTCTTAGATTTTATATTTTCCTTTTGCTTACTTAGTAAGCAAAACAGTAGGTTTTCCTAATGTACAGGTATTGTTGTTAGATTCATTTTATTTTATTGTACATGTTTGGAATACATTTAATTGCATTTATGCTTATGAACTGACAGTTACCCTGATAAGGACATTTTTGCCCTGTTCCCATACCTACTGTATACCAGTTGTGTCTCACACAGTGCTGTGTTTGTCCTTGTTACAGATGAGTCCAGCAAAGTATTACTTAAAAAGTCTAATTCAAATGTGAGTGCTAATTCACTATTGTATTTTCATGCCAGGGGAAGAAATCTTTGCTGGAGAACTTTTGACGAGGCAAGAAATACAAAGAACAAGACCCATGGCATGTTCAGCTCACTCAGAAACTTATAACAAGCTTTTTCTCACACATTAACTGTAACTCAACACTCACAGAGCTCTTCGATCATTTACGCAGTGCGTGCGTATGATGTGAGGAGGGCTGTTCATGTGAGGTTCTGACTTATTGAGAACTCACATGAAACCATTCGGCGAAACAAATGTTGCATCTGTAGTGCTGTCTGAAATCAAAGCACTGAAAAATCACCACAGCAAAATGAACAGCAGCATGGCGTTTTATCAGTGACTGTTAACAAGCAAAGGTTGCAAAATGAAAGAACTGGCAAACCAGTATTCCAGTGATCTATTTAAAACACACCTTTGCAACTGCTGTAAATCAAATAGTGCTTATGAGCATTTTTTTCTGAAAAGCAACATATTGCCTTGCAATGAAATGGAACAATAAGCACTATACAGAATAGAGGGAGTACTGTGGTTTCTATGGCAATGGTGATTTAAAATATCACAGAGACTAACCAGAGGAGGACTTGAAATTGTCATTAAAGATTTTTTCAACCTGCAGGAGCATACAGTATGTGGATGCCAGTGTTTCCTGGCTCTGCAATAAGGCACTACCTGCTCAAGTACAGAAAGGGGCTGATTGACAAAGACAGGATTGTAGTTATAAATAAATAGGCTCAGATAAACATGTATGGAATACTTTAAAAAAACGTTTTGACACAGTTCAAGAGGTCATGCTCCAAGCCAGGGATGAAGACTTAATAAAAACAGCTGGTTTTCCTTCTTAGTGTTTTATACATGCCTTACTCTGCTTTTCTGGCTAATGTACTGTGGAAGCAAACATTATTTTAAACAGAAACAGGAGATATCTACTGCTTGTCCTGGCATCTACAAATATTTCAACAATTTTGCATTTGCCAGCTGCCATAAACCCTGCAACTCACAACTGGTAGCCCACTGAAGCTCAGCAGGTGTGAGCTTGGCCAGTACCTACAGTAGATGGGAGACCTCCTGGGAAAAACTGAGGTTGCTGCTGGGAGAGGTGTTAGTGGGGTCGGCAATACACTTGCAAGTACTGTATATAGTACTTTCTTGGACACCTAAAGCGCATTACAGGAAATGGGGACTCTCCTCCATCACCACCAATGCGCAGCATCCACCTGGATCCAGTTAAATCAAAGCATTGACCCATCTGACAATCTCAGAATTACAGACCTTGATGTTATCTTGTCTATATGCTGTCGCAAGGGTGCCTATCTCTGGTCCTGAGGAACCATAGCCCCCCCTTAAATCAACAATTTGATTTGGAAAGTCCTAGGAAATGTGGAACATTTTTTTTATCAAAATCAATCGTTTTAATATGACTTCCAAACTGTGTAATTGACCAAAAAAAATGTTCCAAGCGTTTAATAATTGCTATATTTAGGGGTGACCCATAAAACCCACTGGATTGTTGCTCTATAGGACCAGTTTAGTCCATCCCTGTCCTACAGTCTTTTTTCTCCTGTCCAACAGAGTCTCTTGTCTGCAATTTACAGGCTGGCTGAAGTGTTAATTAGACTATAGATCCATGTCTTTGCTCTGACGTACCATGAACTACAACAATATATCATTGGCCTGTCTTTGCCAGTCTGCAACTCAGCTTTTGCTTCAGCTACAATAAACCTACCACTGTGTGTTGGGGTAAGAAATGTCACTCAAGGTTCAGGTAGATAGAGTTATAGCTTGTGGCCTAGTGAAGCTATGTCTATGGACCACACCATTAATTATCAAGAAGCTCATACAGTATGTGGGAATTAACAGAGGAATTAAATCAGATACGAAAATATTGACACAAAAAGACTAGTGATTTATTTTTCTACCTCTGAACTTTGTACAGTTTGCCACACTCATTGCATTTTTCCTTGCAGTCAGCACAGCAACATCTATCTTTCAGAAAGCACTGATGGGACTTTTAAGACCCTGAAAGGTCTCAAAGCTTGTGCTGTATCCAAACAACAAGACAAATCTCAATCGACACTATCAATTGCATGAAAGCTTTCAGAAATTTGTGAGACAGGATATGGTGGAAAAGTCAAAGAAAGCATTTGATTGTCAGCAAAAACCATCTTCACTAGAGTTTTATTTGTTCATTTGTGCCTCTCTTTCCCAGGCAGTCAGGATTTTTTTTAATCTGCGATTTTTCTGACGCACACACTCCAGATACAAAGAATGAAAAATCATGTTGGTGTCTGTTTTCTTTTTATTTGCCCGAGGACAAGAATTAGGCTGATCAAAACCTGTTTTCTTTCCAAACTGCACATATCCTCTTACCAAAGCAAAAGAGACTTAAATGTATTTTTAATGCCATTTTCAAGATCATTACAGCAAAGAAGGCTTTGAATTAATTCATTTACTCTTGGGATATGTATTTTTCTCTCAAGATAAATGACTTTCCTTTTTTAAAAAAAAATCCTTGTCACCCTGACATATTCTTCACCTCAGATGCACTCAGAAAAAGAATAAGGTAGTAATATCATTTACAGGTCATAGTGTAATGAGTGCAAGTATAATGTTGTACCTGTGTTAATGTTTGGAAATCTGATGGTCAAAACTTTACTATTAATAAAATCCTCATGTTCTTCCATATTAAACTTCAGGGCACAGCCACAGCTCACTGAAACCATTTCAAATCATTTATCTCAGGGGCATCCGCGACACCAGGACTATTCTTAATGCATATTGTAGGACGCCAGTTCAGAATTCTCAAGAACAACCCGGCATTCTTGGTTTTAAGCCTCCTTATCCTTACTCCATTGAATCATTTTGTTTATTTAGTTTATTCAGCCACTGAGGATAAAGCTTATGATGCTGTAGTACTGGATGTTCAAGTCAGCGTGCCCCTTGCGAATGTGTTTTAATTGGAAACTCATTTTAAAAATAATTCCCTCACCTGTGGCATGGAATCAAGCCAATGATGCCAGTGCTGATACTGTACATAGTTGTATAAGCTGCCCTACCTTCAGTCCAAGTGGGGTTGGACAGAAAATATTCTATTTGTGTTATATTTGTATAAAATACAAATAAAATCACTGCAACTTGAGCACGTTTTCAGAAAATGAGTCATGAAAAGCTTGTTGGAAGACCCTGCATAACATCTTGCTCTAATAAAGTGTATAGTACTGAATTAAAAAATTAAAAACTATGATGACAGTTCTGCTGACAGTAGGTAGAAACATGATATATTTGACTTTAATGAAAAACAGCATAAAAGAGTAAATCACTATGCAGAAATGACAGAAATAGTGAATCTTAAATATTGACTATTTGACTATGAGTCGGAAATTGGCTACAGTACAGTACATCCTGCAATCAGTAGATCATTTCAGAAAGAAGTGTTCTGAGCTCCACTAATTTTAAATGACATGGCTCTTCCTGTGACTTCCCTTTCTTTTTTTGAAGCTTCCCTCCTGCCCAAGATGGTGGCATACAGATTGTGTGCTGGTTGACAGGATACCTGCCACTACGGGAGCAGGATCAGCTGAGTATCCTGCTCCAGACAGAATTAATGGAGCTCTGAACAGATGGTGATGATGGTGGTGATGAGCAAGATGGTGATGACCAGGAGCAGTGTCCAGCAACTAACTCTGCTCGAATGGTCCAGCCTCTATTCCAGACATGTTGAATCCAATCCATCCCCTGGCTGAAGTCTGTTGTTTTCCAGTGTGAGAGATTGAAAACCATTTCTTCTTGCTACAGCAATGGTGGTTTATTTTCCAGGCTGCTACTGAATAACTGCTGTTTTTTCCCTGATAATGGGCAACTGATATTTTCCCCTGTGTGGGCTGTTTGTTTCCCAGCTAAAAAAAAGTTTTTTTTTGTTATAGTTCAGGGTCATTTATTTTTTTAAATATCATCCTAACAGGACAAAATCTAGCTGGAAAAGCCTCTTTCTGCCATAGAGTAGGGCTGTTTTTCTCTCTAGCACCCCACAGGGAGAGCCCCAGTTTGGGCACAATATCACACTTTTTCCAGGCATTTTGCTGAAAGTCCTTTTTATTTCTACTGTCAATGACATCTTATTAAAAAAAAGCTTTATTTTCACTTGAAATCTTGAGTGTGTGGTGTGTCTGTGCTCAGGGCCCACACAGAACCTGTGCCCATATTGTGGACCCTCCCACGTGACATGACATCATGTTGAAACTGTCAGTAAATCAAATAGAGAGTCCATATGGGAGATAATGTCACTTAAAATTTTAATTGTCCTCTGAGTTATGAATGAATGTTTTATGTCCTACCTGTGACAAGCAGCTGCAGAATGAGTTTCTAGGTTTCCTCTAGAAAACATACAGGAATACACACATCTAAGGAAAACCTGGTTGCTACTGTAAATGAAGCTAAGAGCTCAGTAGGTTAATTTCACGCTGAATATTTTAAGTCTAATGCTTGAAGTGAAGAAGTGCTAGAAGACTTATTCTTTAAAAACAGAAGCTTGAACATTGCAATATTCATAATAGAGCTCTTTACAGGAGCAAAATAAAACTGATACTATGCATATAGCAGTTTAACAAAATGCCATTAAGAAAAGGTAATACTGAAGTGTATAGCTGAAAATACTGAAAGAGCACTCTGCCCTTTGTCAGAATATCCAAGCCAGTGTCTAAGTTCCCTGTAGTTCGGGATGGGTCACTGCCGTAGGTGGTGCTATCTTTTGGAATAAATGTTAAACTTTTCCCTGTCTATCTGATCATTAAAGAGGAGTTCCTAATCCTAGGGGTGTTACCCCCAGAATCCTCTCAAAATCCCCCCCCCCCCCCAAGACTTCAGGCCCAAAGTTTCCACTTCCTGTATTTAAATTAGTGATTTAATTTCTCAACTTCTTTATCTGATGTTTAGTGTGGCTTCTGGCACTTAATAGATGCTGCACTTCAGCAGCAGATGAAGTGGATCCTCTCACACAAGTAAAGTACTTTTCGACCTTTTAGGAAGAAAAATGCAAGCAATAAATGCTAGGACTTTTCCTTCAAGAAGCCTGCAAACGTAAGGCTAAAAATAAATGCAGACTGTAGTGCTTTGATCTTTAATTACTCTTGAATGTTCTGTTACCTAAAATGCTTGGTAATAAGAGAAAACAGTGAAATCTAGAAACCAACTTGTAGAAAGATTTAAGGTGTAGCAAAAAAATACCTAATACTAACTTGTATTACTAACTTGTATTGTATGATGTTACATGGTAATCGCCATTTATAAAATACTTAAATGCATGTTTGATGGCCACACATACTTTTTGTCTGTGAGACAATTTTACTGAAAATAAAAATAAGGTTGATCTTTTATTGGGTACATATGAGTTGAGAACATATGTATCTCATTAACATATCACTTCCTTCTCTATATCCACTTTATCCAATATATTTTATAGCTTTTGTAATAAAGTCTGTTTTTATAGCACCTCAAAGAACCTGTCATCTGTGTATTTATCCTGTCAATGGACTTACAGTACTACTGTACATCATTCAATGCCATTGATTACTTAATTATCAAGAATCCTGACTGTGCTTCATGGAATCTGCCAATATATTTTAACTTGCTCATTTTTTTAGTTATTTCTAAGTTCATAATCAGTTTCTCCACAAAACATTTGTAATACACATGAGGTTATATCACGGCATGCTCAGACTGACCTTTTTTAAGTCTAATTCTAGAGAGTTAAGACTGATTCTTATTTTTTATAAATAAATGCTTATAAAAGGAGCCTTGAGGTGTTCATACCAGAGCTTTTTACAGGAACAAATCAAGACCTACTCTAGTTTAACAAAATAGTATCAAGGTAATGCTGAAAGGTATAGCTCAAAATATTGAAAGGCTAAAATCTGTGCAAATGTAATGTGATCTAAAAATAGATCTGAATGAAAATACAAATATTTCGCAGCAGGCTTTATATTCTCTCCTTTCATCCCTTTCATAGGAAATTTAACAAACACTGGAAAGAAATATGCATTTTGGCTCATAATTAGTCAATAGCAGTCAAAAGACTGACTGATGCAATTGATCTGTTCACAATTGCTACCCAGGGAAATAAACAAAGTCAGATGTGCACTACCATTCTTACAGTCTTGTGAAGTGGAAGGAAAGTAATGCCTGGTTTAGGCAAAGAACTAGTTAATCATAACGTGTAATTAAAAAATGACTTCACATGGTGACTCCATCATTCATCCAGTGGAAAGGGCTTCAGAAAATAATGGAGGGGCACCACTTGCTCACTGGAGGATGAAAGAATTAGGGGTAACGTTAGCGAGGCAAAGACAGAGGCAGGTACTGTATACCATATTTCAAGGTTGGAAGTGGCTACCTGCCCGCATCTCTCAGTTTCACTGACATCTCTTCCCATCATGCATTGGCACATTCAGTGGCCATGACAGGCAATAAAGTAGCTGCAGGAAGAGAGTTTGGCAGTTTTTCATGTGAATTTAACTTGAAAGTTATAAATAGGAAATTGGCACACTCCCCCAATCTGACTAATAATGATGTTAGTCATAATTTCATCTTTTGTCAAATTAGAAACCAAAAACCTACCCTTCAGTGTAAAACCAGTTAATTAAATCATCACAACTCTTTCACTATAGCACCACTACAGTGGGTTAGGGGGGTGGTAATTAAAGAGAGAGAGAAGATTCCTCTGCAGTTTTCATTGGTCTGCGCCACCCCCCAGTTTCAACAGTTGGAATCCAACAGAGCCAGATGAGAGCCTGAACACGCACAGGATGATGGATGTAGTTCTCACCGTCAGCATTTCAAATTTCTGCCGTCTTGGCAAAGTCATAAGAATCACTTCTGACAGCATGGGTAGGATGACCCACCCCATTAAACTCTCCCATCTTGGCTGTCACCTGTTCAGCTGATCACTGCTGCCTGAAGAATCCCTGTCACAGTTACAGTATCCTACTCAAACCTGTCTGGACAGCACGACACAACACCATACTCTAAATCAGAAGCTTTACTGGGGAAGCCACTCAGGAGTCCTAGAATGGCCAGAATTTGTACTTAAGGCAAGCTCCACATGTCAAAACTGCAAGTTAAATGCTTAGCTGAGTCCCTGGAACTCCATTGACAGCATGTATCCTGCAGAACCACATTACCTGGAAAGACATGTACTGTACAACAATATCAGAGTGAACTACTGTGATTAATCATCCCACAATATTAGATTGGGAATCCACAATATGACCTACTTTATGTAGTTCACAACAGATAAATGAATATCATACTATATACCATTACCAAATTTGGTTTGAAGTCCTGTATTTATCTCTCAGAGATAATCTTTTTTTTCTTTTATTGTTTTACTTTTATTTTCCAACTAATTAGGTCTGATTTAAACAGAAAATACTCTTAATTCATAGAGGATGACATGTTTCTTATTCTGATTTGTATTCTCATTTGCTCAAAAACCAGCTGCCTTGTTTCAGTGCTCCATGTGTTTTGGCACTCTGAAGAAGAACCTTTGCAAACGCCACAAAAAGAACAAGTGCAATTACAAATTGCCACAGTGAGATTCGTTTTTTGCCATTGTCTTGGAAGAAGGATAGAAAAGAAACAACAAATAAATCATTCAGCAGATAACATCGACATTAAAAACAACTGCAAATCCAGCAATTTCCTTCTAACCATTCATACAGTATATCAATCTTTTGTACTTGGTCACCTCTATAACATCCACAAAAAAGCACTTAAGTTATGTAGACTGCTTGTAAACTGTGAGAGAGTCTCATTCCATTTAGTTCTTTGATTTTGTTAATTATTGGTTGAAAAAATATTTGGATAGTTTTTTTCTTCTTTGTCATGAGGATTTGGAGCATTCGTGAGGATCAACTGAAAACTCCACCATTTATCCTACTGTTGGGTCTACACATGGTTTTAATGTCCTGATATGTCAAAGAAAAAAGACAGTTAACATGTATTTCTCTTCTTGTAACAATACCCCCACAGATATCACCTTCAGGCTCTCCTGCTATGTTGGAGTTGACAACACAATAGGTTTAGGGCCAACTTCCATCATGTGAATTTTCTCACTGTTGACATCTGCCATTACAACATCCATATCATTTTGTTTTCAGTCGAAAACAAAATCACCATGTAGAGTATTTCATTTTGGATGATGTAAATGTACTATTTTCTCACAGCACAGCAACAAAAGTTTTGCCAGACAGATTTTGGAAAGGAAATTATCATAAGGAATTGCTTTTAAAAAACACATAATTCCTGCAAACATATTCCATTTGTAAGCTGGACAGAGGCAATAACTGCAGGTCATTTTCTCAATCCTGTCCTTGACAAACATCATGTATGAATAAAATAACTTTTACATCAGACAATATGGAATTACAGAAATAATTTCCTTCTTAAATTCTTTTGAATATTATTAAACTAGGATCATCACCCAAACACACGCATAGCACATGTGATCTTCTGTATCTGGAAGCTTTTGAAACTACAGATATTTTTTAGTAGGTACACCATTTTTTTTTTAATGTGAGCTTGGTTATGACCTCATCATCACTACCCTTAGATTGTATGTTTCGTGCTACCTGTCAGATCACATGGGGGTGTAATTCATTGTCTAATAAAAATAAAAACAGGTTTACAAAAATTAAAATACAGAAAGGTCAAATCGTTTATAGCTAATCATTAAGAATCTCTAAATTGTAGATATGTGCATACAGTATATAAATGCATGTACTGTATTTCTCTCTAAATCCCCTTGTTCATTCAGGCATAACTGGTGAAAGAAATATGTGACCACATTATACGGTGTTCATTTCTCTTGCTGTGCTTTTTAATACAAAGTGAGCACATACCGTATGTTTTTTTTCCAGATGATAATATTCTGTTTCCCTTAGAATTTTACACAGCATAACAAATGCATTCTGCAGGACCTTAAGGGGGCACAGTTATGGCTTTAGTGTTGTTCTTAGTGAATTGAAAATGAAAAGCTTTAGGGGTTTCTTTTAATACACCTTTCCATGAAATGCCTCTTCTGATAGTTTAGGCATTATTTTCATACAACAGCTCTCTGGATGAGACGTTTGCTCATTTTCAGACAAGTCCGGATTTCAGATGCTCATTAAAGTTGTTGGCCTGGCAGTGTACATTAAGGAAGACACACATGAAATGGTATTGCAAAGGCTCTGAACTTTTGAAGACAGCATTTTGTCATGAATGGAGTTGCTGTGATATGAGCACATTGCATTGATGTGTACTTTTTAAAGAAAAGACATGAATGAGGAAAACACACGTCAGTGTCTGGTTGTATGTATGACATTTTACCTTTGATGCAGTAACTCAATCAACATTAAGGTAAAGCATATTGAGTTCAGTATTAATTGAGATATGTTGCTTACAGTACAAACCTGGGTTAAAACCTCTTACTAACAGAAGTCATGCCGTGTTTCATATTCATAAACTAAATACCAAGACTTTGATTTATGGACAAATCTTAAACTGAAATTAAATATGACCAAATTCAGATCTCTATAGGATATGTGAAAGTCATTCACCTAAAAAAAATAATGTGGAGAAGACACAATATTTTACTTTTTTCCAGAAAAGCAAGCAGTTTCTGAAAATTTTTGAAAGTGTTGTTATTTTCTCCATGCTTTGTTGCGCACTCGAAAAGAAGCCTCTTAACGTGGCAGTAGTCTTTATCCTTGTACTACCGCTGCGCTTTGTGTCCAGTGATTTGTCTTCGTCCTTCTCCTATGAGCCTTACAAGGTTCTTGCTGAGTACACTGAGACAATGCAGTTAATACGGTTTCGTTTTATAGAACTGACATCGGTGACGGGTCCCGTTCTAAGCGACAGGTTGCGACAGGTCAAAATCGTTCACTATAGACTTACATGAGTATTACAGTATAGAATGAAGGTCCTTCATGGACATATTTCATTATGGGCATTTTAATGAAAGACATCTTAAACTATACGGTAGGCAATAATAACATGATATTCACAGAACAGGTTTAGTACTTCCTTTTTATAAAAGCATCACGATGGTATTTTACAAAGAGAATGTTAGACACTTTTACGAATAAATCTTTTGTAACACGTAAACATTAGTAGCAATAGCTTAAACAAAATTTGAATGGGTTCTGTCATGTTTGTAATTAACTAAACGATTACAAATGCTGTTTTTCCTTTAAGGAATATTGAAGCTGCCTGAGTACACCAACATTGAATGTTACAGTATATATTTATAAAATTATATTGGCATTATGTTATACCACCGCAAAAGTTTACGATTCGAAAATAATGTTTAAGAAATTGTGCACAAACTGTGACAGCACCATTTTGCATTAAAACCAACAAACAACGCAAATGTTTTCTGATAACGTAAGCATTGGTTTTCCTAAAAGAAAGTAACGATATTATGTCGTCCGTTAGATCATGAAATCGCTTTTAAAATCTGTATTATAACTATTCCAACAAGCTTTGTGTTTTTGACGCTTTGTTAAAGTGTGACCACGGTGAATTGATGTACAGTAGTTTACACAGTGGAACAGTAAATCGTAACAGTCAAGTTTAATGTTAGGCATTCATAAAAAAATAACCGAGGACGTTACCATTTTTTTTCATGAGAACAATCAGTGTATATCATACCTAGAATGGAACCTTTAATGATGGATATTAATCAGTCTTCCACAGAAGAAAACAAAGAAGAAATTCGGTACTTCAACCCGACAAACAGGAAACATATTTACCTTCAAGCCATACGATTTGGGAATCAAACGTGTATCCAACTTTCCTTCTTCTTGTAATCCACAACTATCCAGAATTGCCTCTCTTCATGACGCCACTTACGACCTGTCCATGATGTTATTTGTCCAGCGAGCAGCCTTGTGTCACAGCTACTCAAAAGTTGACGGTTACAAGCGCTGCTGGGCGCACCAGGTGAAATTCACCCTGGATGGAAGCGAAATAAGCCGTTTAACTGAAAGTAAAGTTTCAGTATTTATTTATAAAACGCATTAACGAAGAGATTTGTAACCTGAGCGTTACTTTCAGAATTCCAGCTCATCGTGCTTAGTGCCTCTTATGATTTCATTTCTGGGAGAAATAAAAAGACTGAACTCTATTGTGGCATGTTTCCAGGTAAAACTTACTTCTTAGTGAAAAGGCGAGGGCTAACCAGTGCTCCACTCTACCGTCTAAGTGAGAGTCTAATGCGTTTTATTCCATAACGGCTCCTCTCCGATTCACCACTGAAATGCGCATTTACGCACAAAGCACCCTCGCGGGTGTTCAGCACCAAGTGAGGGACAGCTACACTGAGCTCAGCATGCACTGTGCAGGTGGAAAATAAAGGCGGAGCCAGGGCAGAGGTCAGAAACAGATTAGTACTGGCAGTTTTCTTTTCAGAACAGCCACACACAACCTGGTGCTACCTGCCTTGACGGATTAAGGGTTATTCCAGAATTTTGTTGCTTCTTTAAAATATTTATGAAAATAAAGGGATTCGCCTGTATGTTTATTAAGCATTTCCCGTAGATGGCGTCGGAGTGTCACATTTGTTTTTCCCCATTAACAAAAGCATATTTCTTTCAACTCTCCAGTTCATTTATTTGATAAAAATGATATTTCTCAGATTTAAAAGTTATTTTGTAAGAGCTTGGAAAGCCGTGATCTTGGAATCCCCCTTGAAGACGTTTACGAAAACCTCTTCCACAATTAACAGAAGTTGCTACAACAGTTACAGTAAAATAAAAGCAGTTCTATTTCCAGTTATCTGGAAATCTCATATTATGCGGTCTTCTCCTCAGATATCCAGTGATAACATGGGTCCAGCAGTAATCGGTATTATTGTGTCATGGAAACGTGTTCTGTTTGTAGCATAGACGTTGAATAAATTACTGTTAAAGGGAAAACAGCTGCCCAAAACTACTAACTTTAACTACATAAATGCAAAAACATGCTTTACATTTGCTGTATAATGACAATTCCTGTGCCACCTCCCTGCCTGTGTGTGCGCTCTAGTGATTACAAGCCCTGTGTTTCCTGAAAGATGAACTCACAGTTTCCTCACACTGTTCTGCAGATCTAGACTCTCCCATCACTCCTCCAAGCGGCAGCATAAGACACTTGCTAATGACAAGCATGGCTTGTTCCCTCAGTCCCTGGGGCTGGGTACTCTCAAGCACATACCTCCTTACGATGCCTGCTCTGTTATTTCAAACTGCACCAAACAAAGCAGAAGGGAGAGGTTGGAGCTTATGAACTACCTGGTGTACCGGTACTGGTGGAGTTACTGTCTATTCCTGGTCCATTTTGTGAGTGGCTCCCTCTGTGACTGGATCCCCAGTTTATGGCCAATGGCCACTGTATTTGGCATCCTCAAATACATCTCCTGCCTCTTTGCTGCATTCTTGTGTCCCTTCCCCCTGGGTGAAATGTGCTTCCAAGTGGCTCACCTTTGTGAACCACTGTATCGAAAGTGACTGGACTCTACTGCCTGTTTTTTTTCCCCCACCATCCTCACCTTTCACCAAAGTCTCCCTTCAGTTCAGTTTATTACTTGCCCTATGAACAAGCAATGCATGTACACTAGGCTCTGATACAAAGACATCAAGGAAATGCCAAACCAAACACAGAACAGCAGCTGCTGTAACAACAGCACGTTAAATAACTTGCAAGTCAGAAGAATCAGTGTAAAAAGAGAACAAAACCTATCGGTGTGAGCCAGTGGTAGAGGTGGAGTTCGATAATCTGACAGCTTGTGGGATGGAACCGTCTCTGAATCTGGAGGTTCATGCCTTTATGCTCCTATAATGCTTATCAGAGGGGACAAGGGAGAAAACTGGGAAACCAGGATGTCAGTTATCCTTAATGATACCTCCAGCTTTCCTGACACAGAATTGTAAAAATGCCCACAGCAGAGGGGAACTGTACTCCAATAATGAGTAAGGCAACCCGGTTGCCCTCTGTAGCCCCTTGGATACTGGATACTGGGGAGCCTACAGCTATCTTTCTGTTTTATCTGGTTACTGTTATTTTATAAACAGGCTGGGTGGTAGAATACTAACACATTGCAACCCAGTTCCTGTATAAGGGAAATATTGCTTTTTTTGTTCTGTTGGTAATAAGAAACCAAGTTAAAACACACATTACAAAAGGTGATCTTAATCACAAAAATATCCAAACATGCTACTGAATATTGTTCTCATTCAGAATCTGTTTTTTTCCTATTTCAGAATACATCTTGACAGTAACATTCACATTGGGTTTTCACCAAATGCTGTGAAATCCTTTGAGATTAGTACTGAAAGCCTCTCATTTAATTTATTTTGCTCTATAACAGGTTGCCTCAAAACAATGTAAATTTTGTTTCCCATATGTCTCATGTGCAGTAGATGTCAAGAAGATCCTATGCTTTTTGAAAATTATGCAATTGCAGTATGAAACCGAACAAGAACTTGAACAGATACTGGTATGCAGTGAAAAAATCAGCCCTCCAAACAAATCCCCAAGAAATATGAAATCTGGGAAGAACTCTATTTTTCACCTCCATCAAAGTGTTATAATTTGGCTGCCCACATGGCTGTTTGTGAAGTTGTTTTTTAACTCTTAGTTTCTTCTGGATCCAATAATAATTCTACAGTTAAAGAACACAGCCTTAGTACAATTGATTGGTTTGTTTTTTAAAAATATGCATTCTTATCTCAGACGATTTTGAAATGTCCTTCTGTATTTAACACTAATTATTTTTACTAGTTACATTTTTTTAATCTGTCTCCTCGGCTTTTATTTAATGGCAAAAGCAGTGAGCAATGTACTGTACACATCTGAAAAACATGACAATCGTGACCCAGTGTCTCTTTTACAGCTAACACCGGCAAAATGAAATGGCATCAAATGCTTTGAACCAAAGGAACATCGCAGGATTGCTGTTGAGAAATTTAATTTTCCTTAAAATGCAAATGAATTTCCATGGTAACCTTTTTTATCCATCAAACAACCATGGCCCCAGGAACGATCAAACACTATCACAAGTAAAACAATAATTTTCTTTCCTCAAAATGCTAAAAGAACATTTGGAGATGTATCTTAAAAGCTACAGTATATAGGGGGAGGGGGGGATTTTTGTTGAACTATGGTTGTTTCACACAACATTTTTGTAGTGTTGTTTTCACTCTTCTCCTGCCCTTTCTTTCCATTCTCCAGTTTTTGCATCCATATTGCATTTAACACTAGTACTCACTGCACAGCAATGTGGGATTTGTCATTTTAGAAACAGTAGAAAATGAAGTTACTGTTCATTGTGAGACAGTTTGAAATGTAAATCCTGAAAAATGAAATCTGTTGTCTGATCACAGTATAATCACCGTTGTTCGGTAGTAGTCGAGGCATTGTTACATGTTTCGCTTTTGTAATAACACTAAATTAAACACTATTTGGAAATACATTTTTTAAACATTTTTTTCTTCATGTGGAAAAGTAACTTTTTTAAAGTATTGAAAAATCCAAAGATAATGCTTCTGTTAATTACAATCTAATCTTACAGAGCACCATATGATTGCTTTAATGGTTCAATGTTCTAATGCTGAAATTCTTATTGTCATGCTGAGCTCATGACATACAGTAGCTAGTAAAACAATTGAGTTGAAAAGTCCACTGTTTAACCTTTGTTAGTTAAAGCATGCTGAAGTCAGCTTTATTCATTTTTACAAGCCAACTAGTCTTTAAAAATACATGCAGAGGCTCTGATACAATACCTTACTTATCGGTGGTGAAAGGCATGCGTATTTTGATGCTCCGCATTGCTGTAAAAAATCCCAAGCAGGGAACTAAGAGCCTGTGGTAAAGTTCAGCCAATGTGTGACAAGACAGGTGAACATTTTTTTTGCATGAGATATGCAAGTCTGAATGATCCCATGCATGGCTACATTTTTTTCCTTCACATGACTGTCACGCATTGAGCTATGGGCTTTGTTCCTAGAGTTTCTGAACTTTAAATACATTATTTACACTGTTTCTTCTCCTTATTTTAGTAGACTATAAATAATTCAAGTGTCGCATCAATGTTGTTTTCTTTGGGTTTCATGAACTGTCAGTTGGATATTGGTGATATAGTTTCATGTGCAAAGTCAGTAGCTAAAGTTTTTATCTTGCCTGTTTTTTTTTAGTCCAAAGTATAAGACTTCAGATGGTGGTTGTGAAAAGACAGGGATCAGGCAAACACATACAGTAGTTTGTGATCACAGCTTTCAGAGCCACAGAAGCTGGAAATAAAAGCAGAAGACAGTATTTGATTTAGCAGGTTGGCTGATCTTGAATTACCCTTAATTTTGTGTTCTCCATTTTGGGCAGAAGCGCTTGGCCTTTTTTGACATTATTTTTCTTCCTTCTTTCCTTGTAATATACAGTACAGGAAGGGGTTAAATGGTAGCAGTGTTTAATCTCTGCACTTCAGCGTTAACTTTCTTCAGCTTTGTTTTTCCTGCAACACAAACAAGATCACACCAGAGAGAAGAGAAAGCCAAGCTTCCCTGGAAACTGGAAACATAATTAGGCAGCTGGCCTGGAATATTATTACACAATAAGAGCAAAGGCAGCAGAATTTGCAGAGCAGCATGGGGAATACCCAAGTCAGGTCATCCACAAGACTCTAGTCTCCAATGATCAGTGTCATGAAGCAATAAGGCTTACAGTCACATGTACCTGCAGCCCTCTGGCATCACTGAGATCAATGCAAAATGAGCTGATGGCTCACAATGGTCTCAAGCTCTCTTTTTACATTCTTGAAGCAGCAAATACTGTAAATGGCCAGAGCCTATTCAAGTTGTGTGTCAAAATGGCTAACAGTGATTTCCTAAAAGCATATACAGTACATTCTCAAAGCGCAAGGGCTGTGAAATTAACCACTGGGAATTAGACAACCTGATCAGTTGACATACAGTATACCCTTCAGTACAACAGTCCCCAAATAACATAATTTCATTCAGATGCTTTCCAAAAATGTGCATTTATTCAGATTACAATTTGTCCTTGTAAACACGTTCCTGTGATTCTGGAAGGGAAACTTACTTCTCTCCGTTACTGGCTAGCATGTCAGCAGTAAAAGGTTGCCTGAGGTTCAGTTTCGCACAAGTTCCTATTTCTCCTGTTCCTGCATGTAACTGGAGATAGAGCATCTACTGCCTCACTCTCTGACCAGCATCCAGATAACAGCCAACTCATTTTGTTATCCAATTAATGTTTCTTACTCTAGTTGTACCTGTACTTTAAGTATTGTCATTCATGTGATTTTCTTTATTTTTTTCTTTGGGTCCACAAAACTACTTTGCTAGCAAAGTGCTTTTTTTTTGCTATGTTATGTCATTTTTTTCTTATTCCTGGCAAGTCTTCCTGTTTTATGACATTAATGTTTCATCTTTCTATTTGGAAATGCTTCAAGTGCAAGCAGGATGGTTAATCACCAAATAATTCAATTACATGTTTTTAATGCATGGTGTACAGAAGCTTGCCAGGTTGTAGTGCAGATTTATGTTCTATAAAGTACAGCTAATGCCTGCTTTGTTTTTTTTTTTTTTTTGCATTATTGGCAGCTTCTCACTGTGCAAAGTGTAATTTTGATTAGCTATGTGTGTTTTTTTTATTTGTGCATTCCAAAATGTAAATTGAAAATTAAACTAGTGCTCTATTTTTTGAAACAGTCTTATTTATGCCCAGAAGAATATGATTTAGCATTGAAAAGTTAGATGAAGCAGACAATACTACAGGAATTTTGAAATAATGACTATTTTTTTATTTGCTGTAGGTAAGTTTGTAGCTGTTTGGCAGTCTCTGCTGTAAATTCACAGAGTTTCATCATGAATGAAAAAAGCTTCAAAAACATTACAAATGATTTCTTAACTGATGGCTTTTCATTGTGAATTTGTCACACAATAAAAGCCATGGTTTAAGAAAATGTGTTTAATTTGGTGATAATCACTGACAGTTTTATGTGGGTTTTAATAGCACAATAGGATGCACAACTAGATTTGATATACTACTACCCCTAAGTGAAATGTGAACAAAAAACAATCCTGATTTGTAAGCTAATGATGCAGACCTTAGGTCTGGTGAATTTTATTGGTAATGAGTTTCTAAAAAGCATGAAGCAGTGTAATTTGATCAAAAGAGATCTGATCACTTTATCTTAAGATCTTTTAGCTTAAGTATTCAGATCTTTTTTCTGAAATATATTTAAATTTATTTAGATAAGATTTCAAATGTGTATTTACATTGGTCGTGCCATAACAATGACAGGTTCTGTAATATTGTAAATTTGAACAATTTACTATAATAAAGTTAATTGAATTTATACTGTACATAACATTCTGTTTTATTAATTTAGACAATAGCTATACAGGTTCAGTTATGCCTGATGTCTTAATCTAATTAGTCTAAAATGTATAAAACAGAAATGGTAACAGTTACAACATCTCATAATTGAGACAACCATTCAAACCATTGTATTTATTGTTTAATACATGTTTTGGCCAAACAATACTATATGGACTGCATGAGGTGCATCAGTACAAGTAGCATGGTATCCGTAGCAACACTGGACTAAAATTAGTCTCAAGTGTTATGTGTGTCACTAATGTGTTGAAGTTTTATTAAATGGGTTTTGTTCCATATTTGCTTTCCTGTTTCGATAACACACATTATAAAAACATTTGCTTTCAACGCCCATGTGCCAGCTATGCTAAAGAAGCACATGTTTCAACCCTCTCTCAAAAGAATTTTACTGCATTCCCCCTTTGTTTTTTACTGTTCACTTTATTGTGGTCTTTTCTAATCCTTGTTATGTTCTGATGCACATATTCTCAGATACAATGTGCTGTTATTTTATGTTGAGAAATATCGGTGATTAGTACTTATGTAACATACAGTAGTAATATAAAGCAAGACAGAAAAGTAACACAGTGAAATAATGTGAAGGAAAGGGAGATAAAAGAAGAAAAGGTTTCCTCATGACCATAGCTAAACACTGATTGCATACTGCACTTTGTGTACAAAATAAAAACAAAAGGGGTTAGTTGTAGAATGTCATTTCACACAGCTGGGGGCAACCCTTGAACTGCTTTTAATTGCAAGGGAATCACAGCCGAAACTGCAACATAGTTATGTGTTATATAACTGCTAGCAACAAATTACTGTTGCTTATACTCCTGTTATATTGTCTGATTTCAGATGTTTATCAGGCTAAGCATGTGAATATAATTTAAAATGTGCTTTCTTATTTGTTTCCATATGTAACATTTGCTTTGTCCATCTGTGTATTGTTAACAGCATGTATAATATAATTCCCATTGTTAATTATGCATGAATAATACATAATGCAATGTCAACGCAATAATCGTAAAATATGCTGAATTTCTTTATGGAGTTATTAAAGAGAATTCTGGGAGGAAGTCAAATTGTGATCCTGCAATCCTGTTCTCTTTCAAATAGTCACATGCTATTCACAATCATGTGCACACTTTCAAGCCCCCCTGCCTGCGGTTCAACTTGACCTTTGCTGCTGCCTCCATGGTTCATTCCTTGAAAGCTGTCCTTCAGTCGGGGCTGCTGTTTTCTCAACCAGAATGTCAAACACTAAAGTATTAAATATGCTATCCCTTTATATTCATCAGTTCATTTAATTGTAATTAGAATTTGTCATAACTACTGAAATATCAGATAGGTGGATATTAGGTGGCATAATGGCTTTCTACACTTCCTGTCTGTTAATGCAATACTTTTTCTGTTGTGCCATATCTTTATTAGTTTATGCTCAAAAATTTGTTGAATTGCACACTAGTTTTATTTCATTATGATTAGCACTGCTAAGAAAATCACTTCCTCTGGTGGAAAATAAAATAGAGGAATATGATGAGGGTGGGAGATCATCATTTTACAAATTACGGCACATACAGTTTGAAATGTAATGGGGAAAAAAATAAATAAAAGGGTCTTTAAAATGCTTACACACAGGCAGAGTAATGAATTTTTTTACCTTCCCCACATGTAATTATATTGTATTATCTGCTCACAAGACATGAACAAAAGCATCTATGTGCCCCAAAACAGACGGAATGCTGTATTTAGCCTTTTCTGCTTCTTCTGATATGAATCTCAGTTTTTCATTCTTTTATTTTTTATTTGAGAAACATTCTCTTGATTCTGAGCTCTTCTGCCATCTGTGTGTTACTTCTTTTGTCGTAAAGGAGCTGTTACACACCAGCATCAATAAGGTTGGCTGAATGGGCGAGTGACTCTGGTAGACATAATTACAGCCCGGGTTTTTCCCAATCTTGGAACAGTTGGAATTCAAAGACCCCATTGTGATTTACCGTGACCATGACCATCATTTGGATTTTAATATTCTCTCTTGGTCAAGCCAGTTAAATAATGAACATCTGCAAAGAACTCCTTGTGTCATGATGGATGGCATGTAATGTCAGAAAATGTAAAGCATCCAACGCACTTAAAGCTGTAAAATATCAACTTTGTTTCCAATTGCCCTTAAAAAAGCACAAAAGGATTGCCAGCACCCTTTGATTTTCTCTAGAGTGCTGTAGAAAATGGAAAAAATAAAATTACTAGTAGCAGCGATATACATTGGTTTTGTAATTTGCATTAACATCACGTTAAGCTGGCTGTTCTTATTAACATTAAACTTCCAAATGAGAAACGTGGTAAATTTGATATAAGGATGTAAGAGTCTGTTGGTTGTGGGGGTGTTGAGGGTTAACATGTACTGTATGTTGTCATGGCAAGCTGCTGAAACAGTCCTTGAAAGTTAGACTTAAGGGATTGTGGGAAGTCTGATAAGGATTAAATGAAAGTGTTTGGTTATGGACATAGCTCAGGAAGAAAATAAAGTGAAAGAGATGAATAGGGTTTATTATACTGGTGAATTCTTTATGTAAAGTCCAGTGTTCAATGGCACAGGTCGAGCACCATTGAGTGTTGTGCTCAAGAATATTACTTTAAGTCCTCAGAATCTTCTCTAGTGATGTCTCCATGACTTGGCTGTGTGTGTATTGCAGTACCTCAGTTACCTGAGACTAACTGGCCACAAAAATGTACCAAAATAAAATAAATAATTATAGAGCGACACCTAGTCAGCTTGTAAATTTTCATTTTTTTCAGACTGTGACCCTCAAGGGCCCTCAGACAAAACTGATAATGTGATGAAGACTATTTTTATAATTTATTTTTCAAGACGCATTTTGAAGCCTCGGTTGCACCTTAGTACTTTACATGCAGAAGGAGTGTTAACGTTATTGGTAGATCATTATTATGTCAGCTTTATTGTACTTCACTTTTTATTATCTTTTATTACATTCTTTTCTGCATTTTAGGTAGTTTGACATTTTCCTTTTATATGGGATGGTGCGATATACTGTTAGTGTCAGTGTGTTTTTGACAGCGCCAGAGCATTTTAAATTCCAATCACCCTTGATTTGATGAAGAGAGATGATTACTGCAAGGTGATTTCTAACAAAATACAGTACATTAAAAAGAGAATAAACTCACATTTGATTAATATTGAAGTAGAAGTTGCTCTGTAGGGTACTTTTAAGTTAGATTAGAACACCGTGAATATGAAGATTGTCAAAAGTGCTTTAATGCTTCTTCACTATGGCACATATTTATCATTCATCACAGGATAGACAGAAAAGAAAAGACAATAAATAAGTACGAGAGACTAGTTCATTTTAATCAGGCAATGCTTAAAGCACATTTTAATCAAGCACTGCTAGGAAGAACATGATAATTGTCTAATTGTGAACACAGTGGTAAATTGATTTAATACACAAAGTAATTAATAACTTAGAAATGTAGTGTATGTTAGACTTCCTTATTGGTAATATGTCATCTGTTTTGCTCTGATAAATATTTTTTTACAACTAAAACAACAACCTTGACAGATCCAGATATACAAAAACATGATACCTCTCCCGTTCCTTCTTCTACAGTCATACTGCAGATCACAGTGCAGTCATGGAGACAATATTAATTAACCTTCCTCACTCATCTTTTCAGAACAGCTCTGCTTGCCTGGTTACATGTTATTGGGTCAATTTTGTAATTGACATATGAATAAAAACAGCAATTGATAAATATTTTTTTATTATGTAACAGCTTGAGAATCTTGCCTTTAAATGTGTCATCTTGTATACTAGAAGGTTATCATGAACTTTAGCACTTTAGTCACAAAAACATTTTTAAAACAAAATTGTGATTGTGTTTTAATATAATGTTGTAGTTGAACTTAACGTATTGAACTGGCAGTTTGAATTAATTATCATAGCTGATGTTTATTGCTTTGATTCTATGACCTGTGTGCTGTGGTCTGTGTTACTCTTTAGTTGTAAACTTATCTATTTTTTTCTGTTTTGTTCCCGTCTTTCTAATTGATTTTGACTTCCGATACTGTGTCTGCAGTCAATTATAAGACATTGCCGGACGGTGTTGAATGCAAATAAACCTGGAGATCCCAATATTTGTTTGAACCATATAATATAAAAAGCAGACAGAGAAATGCCTAGCATGAAGTTAAGTATTGTGTATGCTTTCTATCAAAGTAAAGCTGTGTCAACAGCTGCTACATTTTTTATGTTAAATTTACAAGCATTTATTTGCTGAGACACTCAATAAAAGGATCCATAGTCTTAAAGTCAGGAGGAAGGGATTTAGGCAGCAGTGTGAAGCAGCAGTTAGTGCTCTGTATCTGTTATGTCGTGGTTTCACAAATCACATACAGTGGGGCTTTGAGGTTCTAACCTAGAGCAAAGTATTTTTCTCAGATTGCTACAAAAAAAATGCCCTGCTATTCAAATGGGTAACTCTGCTGGTTGCCTCTATAAATAAGAAGTGCATCTCAACTGACAAACTTAGTTAAATGGAGTTGCTATACTATAAGTAATATCTTTAAGCAATGATATTATTAGTAATTAAAAGACAAAACCACCACTTAAAAATCACCATTTAATAAAAAGGTTTGTAAATAAGTGGAAGAAATGTGTAAAATCAAGTGTGTGCACATACAAATCAAGGTTATTGAGTATTGAACTTTTAAAAAAACAGATAAATCAACACAGGGTCACCTATTGTCCTCAACCTCAAAGTGCTATTTTTGCTATGTTCAAAAGTACCTTTTGTCTTTACACTGATGTGGTACAGTATGATGCACATACTCCTCTTGACAGTAAATCTGGCTTAATTTTTTGTCTCTTTTTTCCAGAAAAACAAAAGTTGGAAATTAAAATGTCTGTGCTATCAAATTTAGAGCTGCATGGTAATCCATTCTCAGTTGTACCAATTTCTTGTCACTTGGGACGTAATGAAACACAGCATGAAAGGAAGGTTACAAGACATTTTGTTTTTATTTTGTTGCCTTTCAAAGTGAAAATTCCACCATTTAATTTCACCCTCATAAAAATACCTGTCCTGTATTTTTAGGAATGTGCCGATTTGTAGGGTAAAACAATTTCACTTGCACATGTGCATTAGGGAGTCATGTATTACTACAGTATCTACAGTACTGTATATTAGGACAAAAACTGAGAATAAATCCACACAATGATAAAACCTTGAAATGATAAAACAGATGATGTGAGGGCCACACTGCAATGTATTATACAGTAAATGTTATTTCAACAATGCAATAGTATCTTTATTTAATTTGCAAGTGCCAGAATGTTTTAATCTGTTATATTTTCACTCCATATGGAGTTTTATTCATGTGGAGCTTGAAATTGTAAACAACATCAAATGTGAGTTAATGGTAAATCCCCATACAAACCTGTGTATACACCGATCTCCATTATTCTTTGGATTTTCATTAATTGCCTGTAGTCTCAGTGAGAATTTCTTCACCCTTTTCAGTATTTCTCTTACAGTAGATCAAATTTCTAGACACAATTTTTACCTTGGGAACAATAACAAGAAACATAGAAAGGGGAAGGTTTCTGAAACCTTAAAACAACGCTGATTGGCACTTTTGGCATCACTGACAAATAAAGGATTTGAGTAGCCCTCCTCTTCAGCTAGAGAATGAAGCAAATCTCAGAAGCACACTCCTGCTTTCAAATTAAATCAGACAATTCAGGAAATTCTATAGAGTGTTTTGTCTTACAATTCACCCCATTATAATAACCTTTGTAACAATACTCTTGTTCTGTGCCTCTGCTCCCAATTACTTTTAAAGACATTTAAATGTAGTTTCATGCCTTAAGTGGCATCCTACAAGGCCCGAGCATAAGGTAGCTGCATTGTAATCAGGATGGGGTTACACTTTATTGTGCAGGTCCCACATTAAAGTTTCATGATCTGAACAGGAATGTATCTAAGGACATCAATCCTTAACTACATAGTCCTCACGGGTCAAAGGCAGGGCTCCAAAACAGCAAACATTATTAGTGTACAGGCCCTAAGGTGCATATAACCCACCACAACATTTCTGATGCTCACTCTTCATTTGGAAGTTCTTCTCTGAACAATGGATGGATGCATTATTATGCTAAGAAAAAAAAACATTTAGAAGATTCAGTGTCTTTTATGGTTTAAGGTTAAAACCCAGCAAAATGCAATTCCTTTTTTCCCCCAGAAACAAATCACAAAATAAGCTACATACGTTTAATTTGCTTTGTATCCCTCTTTAAATTAGCTCACAGAGTGTTCAGTAGTAAGCTTTCCAAGGAGTCGTTCAGAAGTCAAAGCTCTTTGCATCCTGATTAGCCAGGAAAGCCATGCTTTCAAAATGGTTTTCAAAGAGCAAATGGGAATAATACATCTAATACAATGTAAAGCTGAAGGTTTTGAATAGAAAAGATTTGTCTTTCCACTGTCAGTAAGTTTGAAGAAACCTCAAATGATTCTACAGTCAATTTAAAAGTTTTTTGTTAATACTCAGTGATTAAGATGGGCATTGTCAGATTTAACCAGGCTGTTTCATATCATTGTTGGCAGCTGATACATGTTTGAAAAAAAAATACTTTTAATAATAGAATTGGGCAGTACACATTTCATATTTGTACTAATGACTAAATATAATAGCTTCTGCTTTCAGATAGCAAAAATGTGTATCTTAAATGTCCGAATGTATTTGGAATATGATTTATATTTGATTGATTAATACTTTATTGATCCCGTGAGGGAAATTGCGTTTATCCACAAATAATATTTACTATAAAACTAGACTATAAAAGCTATATGTCATTAAGAAAGCAAAACTCAGGAAAACAAATTAAACATTAAAAACTGTTGAATTTTAGACAAAAGCATTCTTGCGTTTAATTGTCCCCCCCTCCATTAATTTTAAATTTGCCTTTGTTTTTACTTGCATTAAAAGTCACAGTGCAGAATGAGCAAGCTTCAGAGAATATGCTTAAAGTGTCTTTAATGACTTAAAGTAACAGCACTCTCTGGAGTTAGTACCAACACAGAAAAGCAGGATAAAATAAATATCTGAAGCAATCTTTTTTTAATTAAGAGCATAGTTTTTCCCTCTGAATTCCTAAACACTTTCCTTTTTTCCCATAAGGGGAAAGTAAGGGATTTGTGTCTGAATTTAAGTTTCCTTTTATAGTTGATACTGTGGAGCTGAATGTTATTAAGAATCCATAAATTATGTACAGTAAATAATTAAATCGAATTAGTCTATAAATTAAAGTAAATATTAAATTGAACTGGCTCTGTTTTAGGCCAAGTGCTCCTTATTTCCCCACAAACACTAGCCTCCAAGCTCTTCTTCACAACCATACAGTATATCTCCTTCCTTGAAAGAACTCAGTTAAAGGAAATTATTTTAACAGCACAGCCCTAAGAATTGAATATTTTACAAAATGAAGTCACCAGAGGATAGGAAAATATTTGTGTCATGTTGGTGGTGAAATACAATACATATTTTATTTTTTTAAAGTTTTAGACAAAAAAAAAACATAGGACCATTGAATTTCCTGGCCTAAAAACAAGGATATGTTCAAGGCAGTGTGTTTGCTACTGTAGATTCTATAACAGTGTTCTCTCAAAGAATTTGTATCTCCATTGTAATTTGTATCTAGCCACCAGTTGTAACAGTAAGAACATGACTTTTGAAAAGTCTTTTGCTTCATATCCATAAAAGTAAAATAGATTTTTTTTTGTTAAGTCATTATCACAACCAGAAATAAATTGTGCCAACTGCTAGGGGTAACTTACCACAAACAAAACAGATTCTGTCCAGGGGATCAATGTAAATTCATATTCAAAACTTTCTGCCTTATTTAACTAAAAGACCCACAGCTTTCAAAACCCCTGCTGCTGAAATCTGGTGTCTCCAGCTTTCTATTTGTCTTTATAAGCTTAATCTATGATATAGGATTCAAAATTGTTCAAACAGAAGAGTGCCACAGGGCCAGTGTTATAACAACGTGCTGGTAAAAATGGCCTCAATTAACTTATGCAGATGAGCAGACATCTGTGTAATATGAAATTAATTGCTATTACTTTGTTGAGGGCTCAAAGGGGATATCATGTTCAACTTGATGATCAGGTGAATTACAGTATAAAAGAGCTATTTCTTATGTTTCGGTATTTGGAAAGTGAAATATTGAGAACAAAATAGGGTATCAGTCATTTGCCACTCGCTGGGAAAAATGTTTAAGTTAATTTATATGCAATTCTACAGTATCTGTTGACATAAACATCATATTGTTTCAAAGACAGAAAAAGAAAGTAAAAAGACGAATAATACTGAAAGGTAGCATTCAGGCAAAGTCCTTTCATGTCTGTTTATTACAGAATGCTGCAAAGAAGTTAAGATAGATGTTCAGTACTGAAAATATTACTTATGTGAATCAAAAGTACAGTATAGTAGCACTAAATGTATAATCATCTCATGCACCTCTACTGTGAAAGTCCCCTGAAAGATTCAGGTAGGATTATAGTGTTTTGGATGAGAACAAAATATTTGCTTTATAATCAAACAAGATGATTACCACTACATTGTCACTACACTTACTAACACTGTCACTACAATTACTAACCTTGTTAAATATTCACTGGTTTTACTTAAATCAGCCTGAAATGTTTACCCAAAACTATTAGGAATGAAATATTCTTCTTCTTGTACAGAATCAAAGCAGAACAACTGGCGTTGTCCATATTATTTAACCTTTGCAAGTTTCTTTAAGTTCTGTTACAGTACATCAAGGGACAGGTTGTAGTAGAGGGGATGAAAAACATTTTGCCAAGATGTAAAAGGCAATTCTGATTCTACAGCCTTTAGCCTTAGGGCAAAACAGTTCTTAGTTTTGGAACAGACAAATTTTAAAACCACCCAAGTGCAAAGCACTAAAGGCAAACGTGTTTTGAGCATTACCAGGCATTGCGCTTGACTGCTTAATCAGAGTTTAGAGTTTGCATTTTGCAGTTTCTTTTCAGACAAAATGTTTATCTTAAAATTTTCATAATTTTGTTCTCCATTTCTGATGAGCTTGCAGCTTGCAGCTTGCAGAGAAAAACAGTATCATTGTTTGGAACAAAAATGATGCTGTTTTTAATGTAAGGTAATCAGAGACACCACATGTGATGTTAATTATCACAGACAAAAAATGACAGGCACATTCCCAGAGCTTTCTTCTACTTTGTTTGTTTCTCCAATATTCCACTGGTACAATAATTGGAATAAACCTTTCATAACACTCTGAAAGCTTTGTTTGGTGTTGTGAATGTCAATATAAAGTTACATGTGTAACATTCACTAAATAAAATGTTTGTTGTGAATTCAAAACCTGATATGATGAATATCAGCCAAATTATATTGAGGATGGATTTGTTTATTACATCTATCTATCCTTATTTTAATTATGTGCGTTAGTATAGTGGTACTGTATCAATGGCAGAGATAGTTCAGAATATGTTTTCATTGTCTTGTCAGAAAAATATAGAATTGAGTCTTAAGGTATTAAAGACTATGTTTAGACAGAGGACACAGCAGAGACAAGACATTTGCATAGGATCTGATATATATGTAGGAATTTATTTTGAAATTATTTAGGCTAAAATTCTACATTTATTTTTAGAATAGTTTATTATAGACATCATATACTTTTTCCAGTTTCACATTTTTTTTGTGATACTAACATTTGGATAGAGTTGTTGCCATTCTTTCCCATGTCAATAAACTCTTTCACCAAATTACATTTTAAAAGAAGCAGAGTTGTACCCTATAGTGCATTATTGTGCCGATTGCATGAAAAAAAATAGATGGGTTAAAGTATATAAAGAAATCATAAGCTACAGTCATGAGCCAGAATTTGCACTGAATATACAGTACAGTAGGATGCAAAGAGCTGAAATGGTTACACACTTCACTGAAAATTAAGGGAATATAGTATTATGATAGAAAAAAGATTAAATGTAGAATATATTTTTAAATATCATGAATTTATCATAGTATAGTATTAAATTACTCAATATTGTGTTTTTGTTCTTAATTGGCAGAGAAAATCATGTAAAGTGGAAATTAAGAGGGAGTACATTTAAAACTGAGAAGGGGAAATACTTCCTTATACAAAGTGTTATGGGAGTATAGAATATAGTATAGAACAAGATAGCCAACCTTGTTGACAATGAAATGGCTAGAGCAGAATCTTGGATCAGTTAGCTACTCATGAGCAAAAGAATGAGATGGACCAAAAGGCCTTTTCTCTTTTGCATCATTTGTTCTATTCTCATGAATGTAAATGAGAATTAGCAGATAGATAAACCATTTCAGCTCAGTACATCTGCCACGTTTTACACTATATCAGTGTCATAAATTAAACACGGACAAAACGTGTTCTTTCACAATGAGTGTTCATCTTCCTGTTTCTAGAAAACTTGGATTTTTCAGAAAGAAATGACAAATCAAATCCAAATACTGGCCAAGAGGACAATTTAGGGCAATGTGCTGTCAGTTTCTTTCTTCAGAAGAAGTAAACTGGAGACTTTGCATTAAGGATTCTGCATCGACAACAGTATATAGACTCCCTGGAGCTAAGGTGGCTCATTTTAGCTAAAATATAGACCTGCTCAAATCTAAGCAGGCAAAGACCTATTTTTTGTCTTTTTTATATTGATACAAATGACATTGGAATAGCCAAATTCCATTCAAACAAATTATTTGACATTGCACAGAAGCTCAAGAGTCAGTGCTGGTGTGCTGGAGAGAGATTCAGCTTCCCTGGTTTTTGGAAACTCTTAAATGGTAAAAGCTATCTGATCTGTGCAGATAAGATGGACTACATGTGAATGAGAAGGGAGCCATTCTGCAGGAAAAAAACACCTAATTCAGTAGTTAATGGGGAAAATGTAAAAAAAAAAGATTAAAGGGAGATCCATAGGGTCTCACAGATATACAGTGGAAAAAAGTGAAAGGTGGGCAAAATAATGCAACCATATGCTTATACTTATATTATCATACCTTAAACCTAAATATAAGCTGCTGTACTGTCACACAATTACTGTATGATGAAATGTGAGTACCTGCGGCTTGGCTAACAGTCCCGGTGATAGTGACAAATGCAGCGTGCACATACACAGTATTCTGCAGTGACAGGAGAGATGGAGAAGTAGGGTGGCAACAGCACTGCACATCAAAAACAGAACCCAGGAATGAAAATGTGACCTAGATAAATTAAGGTGTTTTTTTTTTCCACAGTCAATACAGGTCAAACGTAGAAAACAAACAGTCAAAAGACAACATAGTGCAAGGAATATGCCACCAAGTTGAAATATTATTTTTAATCAGTGAAATATATGATGGAAAGTAGTGATGTGTGCTTAAAGGAAAAATCTTCTCGGCGAAAGATTTTAACTTTCCTCATACAGACAGGAAAAACCCACGAGGATATCAGTAGCTGAAATGGAAATGACAGATGCGGATGATGACTGCTTTCTTAATTAATAACTAATTCATTGGGCTGACACTTTTATTTCAATGCAACTTCTTTTTGCCACAATTTATAGAATCAGGTGAAACACATTGCTCAAGGATACAACAGCAGGGCCTCTCCCGGGACCTGAACCTACAGTTATGAGTCCAGAATTGTAACCATTCCTTCTCACTGCTGTCTTACTCTGTCTGCCAGAACACTGCCTTGAAGGGGTATTTGTATGGATTTAACAAAAAGCAGGACAATTTAGAGGCAAACAGAGGTGAAAGAGCCACGAGGGAATGGTATACTTTGAAACCATAGGTCAAAACAGAGCTTTGCAATTTCTGGAAAATGGACTGTTACAGAGCTTAAGGGAAGTGGAGTGGATGGGGGAAGATATGGAATAAGCAGGAAATGGTTGGCAAACAAAGGTACTTTAGAACTTACAGATATTCCACTTGAGGCACAGAACAGGTTTATGCCACAAGTAAGTGAATCAAAGACAGGGAAGCAGTGGCCTACATTGCCTCATTAAATCAATTCAGAAGAATAGGAAGGCGAAAAGTGCACTTTTAATAAAGCATTCAAAAAAGGCCATGATCCAATTAAGGAAACTCAGCATAATGAGCTGCAAGTATAGGTTAAAGGGTATTTTAGGAAGGTCAAGAGAAGCAAAGAAAGGAACATTGCAATGAAGGCTAAACGAATAAAAATGAAGTGTATTTCCAGTATTATAACAGAGAAAAGATGAAGAAAATGACTCAAGGTAAAGATGGGAAAAATTATGACATACTGTAGAAGCGGCTGTATTAAAGATATCTAAATATAATGGACTGTATATAATATAAAATAAATATAAATATATAATATAAACGTTTCACTTACAGTAGGTGTTTACCTAGGAAAGAAAAGACAGCATGCCTAAGGCTGACGAAAAGCATACACGTAGAGCTGAATTAAATAATACTAGAATAGAAAAGACAAAAGTGTTATAGGTAATGAAATAAATAAACAAATGAGGTTGGGCAAATGACCATCATTCATTTGTAACTGTGCTTATGCTCTTGTTTACCTTATAATCTCTGGAATTATATCGATTCATGCGGTCTAACCAAGCTCCATTTAAAACTCACCCAAATAAATATAGTTGGTTTTACAGTAAATAATTTGATAGTTTTATTTCTGGGCAGTGGTGTTTGTATTACAGTGAAATATGATATTAGGTTCATTTTTTTAAAAAGTACAATGTCCATGAGGGAGCTGAGATTTAAATTTTATATTTGATATATTTTATAACCCATATGGGGAAAGAGATATCTCCATCTGCATTTCAACTTTGCCCCATTGTTCTAATTGTAAAATATGACACCTACTGTCTGGGATCGCCGTCTTCATCTCTTGCATTTCTTTCGCTAATGGTACTTTCGGATTTATGAATTGTGTCAGCTGATGTCAGTGAGCACTGAGTTGCCTGGAGAAGTTTGAATGCACACTCCTCTTATCATACGAAGGAAGTGTCCCATTGCAGGTTAAATCAAATTCACATAGTTCATTTAATTAATATGAGGATGATTCTATTAAGCGATACTGTCACTGGCACAGTAAAAGCAAACAGGCTTTGATGCTAACACAATCTAAAATGTATTCTCATTTATTTGAATTTTGTGTCATTTCAGTGAATTGAATAATTGGAAAAATACCAACAGTTGCATATTTTCATACACTGTGGTTAAGAAGGGTATTTCAAATAATGCTTGTGTTTTAAGCCCTTTTGTGTTGAGGTTTAATCTACTGCTGACAAAATTATGCCTTTCCATCCATTATCACTAAGCTGCTTAATACTAGTAAGGTTCACAGCAACCTGGTGCCCATCCCAGATGCACAGGGCTTGATGTTGGACTGTTCTCTGGTTATTGCAGCCCACACACCAATCTATTCATTCTGTGTTTGAGAGACAAGAGAACATACTGACTCCACATAGAAGATACCCCAGTATGGAATCTGAGGTCCCAAGGGAAGCAGCATTATATCATAACCATGAAGCCATGATGCTGCCTAAAATGAACCAAGATAAATTTAGTAAGATGCAGTACTGTAAATGTTCTTTACAAGTAAAAAAATCTGTCCATCCTTAACTTCAGCGATTTCTGATTAATACGGTCTGCTTCCTGCTTGTGAGGCTTACACCTTAGTCACTGGAGCGCTGGCACTGAGTGAAAGTGCAATTTAATATTTCATAAATTTCTCTCAGGCTCGTAACATTGTAATTGTGTGACTCAAGAAGCAAATGGATTTTACAGGAGACTGTAAATGTAGTCTTAAAGTGACATTAAACACTTATTTTCTTCCCCATATAAATTGAGTAGCTCATACAGTATTAATCTTATATCACGGCGGCGGCCATTGTGATGTTTCAAATTGTGTCGTTACCAATTGAACCCAAGCACCCAACATTCTCCTTTTTATAGTGTAAAGAAAAATTTATAAAAATAAACCTATGATTAAAAAAAGGTAATAATATCAGTTTCCAGATTCTATTCTTGTGGTTCCGTATTAATGCAAGATTAGCTACCCTGTCCCACAGCTCAGCAGGTGACAAGGAAGCATCCCCCCTGCAGAACAATCTGTTTAAGAAGCAGCATGAAGCAGTTTAATCAGAATGCCAGCAACATTCAGCCTGCCTATATATTTTTTCTTCTTTTTTTACATAAAAATATCTCTTTTTTAAACAAATGATCAAATTTCCATTCTTCCCAGCACTGAAAAGGAATTGATTTGTCACCGGATTTCACCCATGGGGTTTATTCCCCAGTGTAACTCATGTCATCTCTGTGCAGCTAATTCCAGCAAAGCCTTGACTCTGCAGGCATCATGCATTTATCCTGAAAATAGTCATTTTAAAGCAGGCATTTAAAAGGGTACAAACATTAGATTTAGAAGTATGAATTAATTCAGAGGATGAAAGTCTCTATTTTCTGCGTTGTGTTTTATCTGGCTTGTTTAGACTGTGATAGGTGAAAACCTTGCTGCAAAGTTCACAAAGGAAACCTTATATAAATTAACATCTATATTGTCTCTCTACCCTCGTGTACATACTGTAAAAAATCATGTGTGTCTCCATCTTCAAACTCAATTCCAGGGTTCTTTGATACTGTACCAAAGAACTCCCTGCAGGTACTAAAAAGAAACAGGAGATTTACTTTGTGAATATACAACCCATGTAGGCCGAAAATGGAGAACAGTACAGTACACAAGTCACAAGTCACATACTGTACTGTATCTCATCAGACATCAACACTATGGGAGAAGGTAACAGAAGACATATATGAGATGGTGTGCATCTGGGCACCAGAGATCAATAATAATAATAATTAATTGCTTACACTTATATAGCGCTTTTCTGGACACTCCACTCAAAGCGCTTTACAGGTAATGGGGACTCCCCTCCACCACCACCAGTGTGCAGCCCCACCTGGATGATGCGACAGCAGCCATAGTGCGCCAGAACGCTCCCCACACACCAGCTGTTGTAGCCATTTACTATCTTCTAAGGTGGTAAGGAGTAGTACCATTGGTGCAGTGATGGCTCAAGCCAAACCTTCATTTGGTTTGATCCACTTGGCTGAGGAAAATGACAGCTTGGTCATAACAGATGAGGAAATAGGAACCCAAACCCCCTGAAGCTAATGGAATAATCCGAAGTGATACCAAGGTGACAAAGAGGATTGAACAAAGATTGAAGAAGATTTGCAAGGTCCACTTGAAGAAGAATGCCTGAGAAGTCGTGGCGGGACCTTAATCCTGCATTGACTGCAGCTGAAGCTGAAGAAGATATTGGTTTTATGTATTAAAAGACAAATATACTTCCCTCCAGCTTAATAATACAACATGTGACATGGAAAAAAACACTTTAATATGTAAAGAGGTTTAAAATGAATACATGTACTATGTTGACAACATAACAGCATAATAGTATAGTGAAACATAGCTCTGTTTTACATAGTTATTTTGGATCTTTAAGCATTAAAATGTATGTTTTACCCTGAACAATCAATACGAAATATTTATATCAAGCTTAACTGAGATTGTGTTTAGCCCCATCCCCTGCTAGGAGCTTTGTAAACTGTAACTGAGCTTGAAGGATAAAACTGGTCACCAAAAAAGTGAAATGTTGTGTTTTTTAAGTACGTTTCAAAATTAAAATGTATCTAAGTCATTAAAAAATTAATTGTGCTTGCGACAGGCATTTAATTAAAGTTGGCTTTTTTGAAAGACCTGGGCAGTTCTTTTTATGAACAGAATGAACAAATAAATACACTTACTGTACATATTTTGGATCTGTAGTTAAAAGGAAAAAATGACCTGTTACCTAAGCAAGCTAGTCTTAACTGTTGTTCCCCATCACTTTGAAGCAATTAAAAGCCCCTTTGATGATTACACCTGGTTTAGTGTTTAATATAAAAACAATGGAATTTTAAATGCACATTTGTTTGTAGTGATTTGCATGATGATTTCAAAAGATGGATTTAGCTTCAAGCAGAGGTTTGTGGAGTTTTCAATAGGTTTTGTGTGTATTTGTATGCCGTTCCTCACAATGTACAAGACATTTCCTATTGATTGAACATTTCATTTGAGGGCCCTTTAAATTTACCTTGAAGTTCAGTACACATACAATCTTGCCCATTTAACAAGAAAAGGTAAGCTTTTCGTTCTTAATGTATGGTACAGTATTTGCTGAAACATTACTTGAATATTTTAAATGTATTTCTTCTGACAAAATAAAAGAAATTCACAGAGGGAGTGTATTTTGGGCCTTGAGTGTTGAGAAGTCTTTACCCCCTGTGACCCTGTCTCTTTAAAAATGTGTAGGTTCCTCTGCCTAGGGGACATTGAAACTACATGTCCCAAGGTGCTGTGGGGGAAATGGCCTGCTCATTTCCTGTCTAAAGAGCCTCAGCTGTTAGGGATTACCTGCCTGTTTGATGGTTATAAAAAGGGTGTGGCAAACACACGTTCAGGTCTTTTGTTTGGGAAAGGGTTAGAGAGGCAAGCTGGGTTTTTGATGTTGGCTTGTTGTGGATGCAAAAGGGGCAGAGTGAGTAATATTGAAGCTTTTGGTGTTTTATGTTAAGGGGTTTGTTTATATTATTCTTCTTGAATGTGGGAAGTTGACTGTTTTTGGGCACTGTTTTGTGCAGAACGTAAGGCCCAAGTACTTTGTACTTACACAAAACATGAGCAATTTATTCTATTTGCAGCTTTTATATTTTTCTTTAGATTTTCATTAGTAATCTTTCCTTTTGTCTAGAAATGTAGTGTCTGTCCTATAGCTAGTTCAGTTTTAAGTAGGAAACTTTAAGTGTAGAAGTTTTGCTTGAAACAAAACTTGTTAGTCTGTTCTTCTAGTTGTAACTAGTGCTAACTAAAATGAGCCAATTCATGAAGGCATTGTCTAAACTTATGCAGTGTGAAAAGTGTTTATCAAAACTTGATAAGAGTAGAAATTCAGCAGTGTCTCTGGAAATAAGTCCTCATGGAGAGCTTAATGTTGAGATGGGGGATAGTTTCTTCAAACTGTCCCTGATATCCTCTGTAAGAGATGTGATTCTTTACTTGCATAGCTTGACAGGTATTTTTTTATATTTGTTAAATAGTTCAGTCCATAATTTTATTCCTTTCTGTACAAGTAAACTGATCTACAGTGACATTGAATATAATGTTTTTTACCCCACTTGTACTGTTTTCCCATGAAATATGATTTACTGTTGAATTGTACATCTGGAGCTTGCAGTCCCATGGAGGAGGCTGAGGAAAGACCGAGTATGAAGACTTTATGAAGTGCTGCCTTTCAAAGAGCTGGAGAGCAAGGTGCATGCCCACTGATGCAGGCTTTAGAGGCTTTGCAGGGAAATTCCTGAATATGGTCCCTCATGGGGTCACAAGCTGTCAAAAGAGCTTTAAGATGGCTGTGGCTCAGGAGAAATGTGGTTTCAGGGTAGTGCTCTTTGGATGCAGGCCAGGGTCCGATCAACCTCAGTTGGCCCAACTGGGAGATGGTGCCCAATATTGGGAAGACCCAAACACCTGATGACCTCAACATAAAGTACATCACTGTACTTTACATCATTTTAAAGTGCATCACAATATGCAAGTTATGAAATGAGTTGCCTTGGTTAAATGAATGAAACCTGTTAAGCTTAACTTAAGAAAACATTTCCATAGAAAGAGGATTCCTTTGTCCAAAACTGTGTTCAGTTTTTTTATCTTATGTGGTTATCAAGAAGCAAAGCAAGTCAGTTCTGTGTGAAGAGTACCATATGTTGTACCAACTAATGTGTGGCTTTTGCTCATTCTGCATATGTAGTTGGTTCCTTTAAACCAGCTGAACTTATATTAAAGCACATGCTTGGATGACTAGCAGATGCCTCTTCTGTGAGACAAGATTGTGAAACATCTTGTAAAGGCAGATGCATCACACACCAGGTAACATCTGCAGTCCCTGATCCTACCATTTGTGTGTTTTTCACTCCCACGGTTTGGAGGGAAAACAAATGCACGCCACAGTAATTTTACAGTATGTGAAGAACATTAAATTACTTTCAGACTTACTCTGAAATCCTGTTTTTCTGGTACTCTTCTAAAGAATGTATTTTGTAGGCTGAATTAAATGTCAAAATATAAAAAATGACAAGAGGATTTGGTGCAGCTATGGCAAATGGAATATCTACAGGCATAAACAATTGTTTTAATCCATAAACTTGTTCCTTTTTTGGAATTCTAAGTGTGCCTCTTAAACTGAAGCTACTGAAGGCAAAGGTTCATGTACAGTAATACTTTTTCTTTGCTATGTTTGGGCTCTGACCAAAGCCATGAGACAATCCCTGTGACTATACTTTGGAAGTCAAGTATAATGTTCTCGGGGTAATTGTGCTTTGGGGAATTTATTTTCCTACAGCAAGATGGTTACAGGAATAAGTATTAAACAGGTGAAGCTTATCTGCATGTTTTTACAAGTATTGGAATGTTAGGCATGCATTACAGCTCATATGGTGTAAGAAGAAATGTCATTTATCTATCTTTAACACAAGTGGTTAAGGTAAACTACTGTACATTAGCAGTTAATATACTGTATTATGGGTTATCTGCTAGGTAAGTTCACATCTAAGTGGTGCTGGAAATAAGGGAGTGCAGGGCTACAAAGAGGTTATCTTTATTTTCTCATCTATTTATTGAGCTTCTTTAAAAGGCTAAATGAGATCTCGAAATCTACAGGTCCCGAAAGAACTGAACAAAAATGGATACTAGCTGATGAAATGTGTGATCTCTGAAAAACTGAATCAGACCTTGGATCAGTCAAATCCATCTTGGATTTAGCATTATTTTAAATTAATTATGGGTGGTAAGGGAATTGATACCAGCTTGTGATTTGTGTTTTTGTTCAAAACAAGTGTCGCGGATACTGCATCTTCATTAAATGTCACATGCTAATGTATGTAATCTTGTTTTAAGTGTAGTGCTTGTTTTATTTCATAACTAATTTACTTTGGCTGTTGGGTGTAGTTTCAATCTGGGAATTAAGGGCTTGTCTGTTACAAAATAATTTGAACTTTAAAGTACAACAGTCTCTTGTTTCACTTGAACTGGATTTTGAAATTTTAAGCTCCTTAAGATGGGCTGTTTTGAGCACTACAAGATAAAGATGGATGGATTTTACTATGACTTGTTTAAAGTTGGGGAAACTGAAAGCTCAAGAGGTGAGTTTGTAACTTGATGATGGTCAGTTGACATTGTTAGGATTTTAGTTCTGGGTTATGCACTTGTGGAGTTATTTTAATTGAATTGTTTAAAACAATGAGATTCTTCTGATCTGCACAGGTCAAGAAATCTAATGGAAATTAAAACCATAAAGTAGAATTTTGCACCTTAGGCTGTATTAATATAAAGGTACTTCATTGTGGATTTATTCCCACTGTGCCCCTGAATGTCTGTGATCCTCTTTCCCTGGGCAAACTTGGCTGAGAACAGGTTATAAAGCAGGAGGGTGTTGACACCTAATAGCTAATAAGGACCAGGAAGGATGAAGAGGTACTGTAATGATGTAATTCATCTTTTGAAAGATGAATAGTTGTGAGAAAGGACAAATGGGCAATGTCATGTGTATTGCTGGTAATCTAAGTTTTTTTTTGCCTTAAGCAATTTAAAATCAAAATTGGTAAGCTTATCTTGATTTTTAAAGTGATTTCTTTTCATGTACTACACATCCTTTTTAAGATGTTTTATCCACCTAAGGATACCTGGTTATTTGCATTTAGTTATTTTAATTGGTTTTAAAGGAAGCATCTTGATCTACTTTTTTCATGAAGACAAAGTTCATCATACTCCACTTAACCCTGCAACAAGTAGTGTTTAATATTTAATTGCATTTCCTGTGAAGATATGATTTTTGCACTTAATATTGCAGCTCTTGGTAAAGGTTAGCTAGGTGCATGCATTTACCACACAGCAATCAGTAACAGAATTAATACCTTTTGGCACTGTAAACTGAACCTTTTAGAACTGCAGTTCAAATGGAGCAAATATAGTGAACATCTTTCCAATCGGAGAAAGAAAGGTATTGGTGTGGGTTGCAGATGCAAAATACTTACCTTCTGTCCATATCTTATTACTCTACTTATTCTAATTATTTCAGTGAGCCTAATTTTAAATAGATTGGTGTTCAATATTCCCCTTTAACCCCTTGCATTTGCACTACAGCCATCATGGGCTCTAGAAATTGGAAGAGTATGTATTACACGGTTTTCCTTGTTTCAAAAGCTTATTTTGTGAATGTTGCAGCCTTCAGCTTTAAATGGATTAACATGAATTGCAGGTACTTATTACACATTGTGGGGAATTTGGCATTCTGATGTTTCTCCTTGGGATTGATTTTACAAATTGCGTGAACCAGCATTTGATTAAAACCTATCAACACTGTTCGTTTACTACTTTTTTTATTATTGTGGTAGGTTTTAGTTGGATCAAATCCAGGAAGAGGTGGATGTGGGGAGTAATGAAACCACATGCACTCTAGTCCATTGGATACCATAGGAACCAAGATAAGAAGCTCATTGGATCAGAGTTTTAGATATGGTATGGAATTTACCTTTTAACATAGCTTTTGTTACTTTATAGAATATATACAGTAGTTTACAGAAGTGCTAAATATCATTAGTATCCGCACTATGGAACTTTTGCTACAGGATTCAAAGACTTTGCTCAAGGCCTTAAGCCATGCGTGTGCATCTTAGTAATCCATCTTAGCTGGTGTTTCTTTCCTGAACTATTGGTTTATTGTACAAAAGTAAACCCCACGATAGAGGTTTTCCATTGATATAGGACAATGCACTTTGGAATTTAGATTTTTCCCTCAGAAATGATTACTAATCCATGTACTGTAAGCTGTCAATAGACAATTGTTTCCAAGCTGTAGACCATGGAAACGTTCACCCTGGAAACTAAATAACATGGCCCATATTAGGATCTACAACTCGCCAAGTCATAAGAAGGCAATCAGCCTGTCTACATCTTCATTTGGGCTGATGCTATTGTCTTAATTTACCGCGGTTCTTTGACAGTTTACAATGAGTGAGATTTGCAGTGTTATAAAATTACTATTAGTTACTATTTTAGGGCATGAATTATTTCCATTTACTTTTGCTAATGACCTGAGTCTATGAAGCTACCCATCTTAAACTAGTATGCACCCAGTTATGTGGTTAAATTTTTGAAGCTTTCAATTAATATTACTCTGCTTCTGCTAGGTTATATTTATGGAATTTAAATGTAATTGTTTTGTTTGTTGATGTTTATGCTACAGTGGTGTAAGCCCTTTTAAGTCCTCACTGCACATGAGTTTTTTTTCTGAATTAGCTTATCTAAGTAAATTGAACAAAAGTGTGGATGCACTAGGCTTGATGCATTAAACCCAGTTCTAACCACTGCACTACCTCTGCTGCCTGTTCTGTTACTTGTGAATGCAGAGATAATGAACAATTGTCATTTAAAAAGCTGCTTGTTTAAGCAAACAATTACTTTTTTAAATTGTCTACATCTCCACTTATGTCATTTATGTGCTTACAGTACAAAGTTGAAAACTTTTAAAGTGAAATGGCATTTTATGTGTTGGGAACAGCTTTCTCTTTGAGACAGTACCTAATAAATTGGTTTGGTGGTGGGGGTTAAGCTACAAAGAGGCAGAAAAACTCATCTTCTCACTCAACTCATTTTAACTTCAGGCATTTTCAACAGGGGGAGATAAATTGACGGGACTGCACAGCAAGCCAGTCAGTGGTCACACAGCATCCTCTAATTGTAATTAATTTCAGCTTTAAGAAGCTTGTGATGTTCTGTAATCAGGCTTGATCAATTTCATGAAGAAGAGTGACATTTAGAGGATCACTCATAGGCACATGACACTAAACTGGTTCATAGTCTGTCCTTTATTGCAGAGATAAAACTACCATTAAACAGTTTAGTTGGTGCCTTTCTAAAGAAGGCTGAAAGGGGATTTATTATTCTATGGCAGGCCTTTAATATTTCTCCTCAATTATCAATTCTGCACCACAGCCATGACTTTCAATTCTGTATTTTTATTTAGTTTTACCATGGGGAAATGTATGCTTTTTAAATTTGCTAATGGACACAAACAACTTATTCTTTGTATTCTGCACAATAAATTATCAACTTGGCATGTACAGTATAGCAACTTTTCCACTGGGAGTCAAGAATTTCTCCATTGTACAGGGACAGCTTATCAAAAGCTGCTGGTGGAAGTATGGAGTGGCATATTTGTTTTTTAGTGCTACACAAGTGAAAAGCATACAGTAGTTGCCTAAAATGGTTAGAGAAGCTAATTGGAAACTCACTGTTTAAATGATGAATGCTGCACTAATACTCATACAGAATCGTTTTGGATACCAGCATGTCCCCTCCTAAGGCTTTGTTTAATTTCCTCTTGATTTCAGGGGAGGTAGCATTAACTCATTTGTCAGTCCTACCATTTGTGGTACTTATCTGAGGAGTGCAGGGGTGATTTTCATTTAGCTTTTCCTGTTGCATTTGTCCTCAATTCAAAGAGGGGACCTGGGTTAAGCAAATTTTTGCCTTTGTCAAGTATCCACAGGGCTTGGCTTAAATGTTTATACAACAGTGTAATATGCCTACAGTATACGTTATTGGTACTGTTGGTACCAAGGTTTTTTTTTTACATGCTGAATAAAAAAAAGTGCTGCTGGTGGTTCTACATTAATGCCATTTACCCAGAGGGGGCATGAAATTGAGTAAGTGATTGCCATTTTAATTCATTTGCTTATTTTTGTCCCATGCTAATTTTCTTCCTTACCATATTGTGGTTCTGCAGAGTTCAATAAGCAGTCTGATTTTAAATACTGTAGATATATGCATTAAAAAGCTTAGCAAAATGCATTTATTAACGTTTCAAGTTCAAGCTGTAATTAAATGGAAAAATTGAAGGTGTCATTTATTGCAACTAGCACTAACTTGTTCTATATATAATTTACTGTGATGTTTATTATTGGGCTTTAAATGGGTTAAATGCCTCTAGAATGACGAATGTTTTCGTGGGGACAATGCAGCAGTGAGTCAAATCTCTCTAGGGGATAGATGGCAAAAATTGATTCATTCCACAGTTTTAGTGGAAATGATTTACTCATTTTGATTAAGTCCTTGTTGGTTTCAGGCAACCAAAAATGAATTCTAAACTTTACCTTGGAATTTAAGTTACTGGAAAAACCTAAATGTTAGGAATGGCGAGGCTGCATTTAAATGGTTTTAATAGAGAATGTTAGGAAGCCTTAGTCTTGATCAGAGACATTTGTGAAAATTGTTTACTTAAGGGTGATCTTAGCTTTTTTTTTAAAGATTAAGATTTAACCAGTGTTCGTGGGGGGCAGGAAAGTTGTAGATTTTTTTTTTGGGGGGGGATTATAAAAGTTGCTTACAACAGCATATTTGAATGAGACATTTACATTTTAACATATGCAAGTAAAGTAAAAGGAGAAAAGCAGGAAAATCCTACATTTGTAAAAGTAAAGAATATTAAGCATTGCAGTTTTTCAAAAAAAGCAAAGTTTTTAAAGGATGTCCTTAAATTTAAAGGTAAGTGAGATCTCTGGCCTCCAAAAGTTGGCTGTTTTAAAATCGCACTGTTTGTGGCTCTGTTTCACATAATGCATGCGAGCTGCAGCTAGCTGATGCAGGTGCCTGGAGCATATTGCTTAGACATTGTATAAATCTCTTCCTAGAGGAATCATTCACCCCATGGGTGGTAACAGGCTTAAGTGTGTAATCTTAGCCTCAAGTGAGATGTCAGTCCTTGGAAGGATAGAACTTAAAATGGGGAAATAGGAACTTTTCACGAAGAGAGTCCCTGGGGTGGGTATTCACTTCTGAAGATTTTAATTTACTTTTCTGGGGGACAAAATGCACTTGACAAATTTATACGAATGAAACTTATTGTGACATCCATTCTCCAGAACAAAGTTTTGTTATAGCCCCTGTACATTACTGTAAATAACACCAGCTAACTGAATTTATGCTGTAATTACAATGACCATCTGAAGATTCTTCCAGTAGTCTTAAAATTGAAGGTTCATTAAGAAAAGATTCTTGTGTGTGTATAATCAATCCATCCCATCTGCTCACTGACCACTTCATTCAATTCAATGTTGTGGGAGATCCAGTGGGTCCAAGGCAGGCTGCTGCTTGGACAAGACACTGGTCCATCATAGTGTCTAATCAAAAATGATAATGTAAAAAATAGGGGACATCTTAATCCTGACTGGTTATTGGTGGGTAATCTGAATGATTCCAAAATGGACTTGGAAAAAGTCTAGAAATGTGGGTTTTTGTGATGCCTTTGTGAAAAGGCATGTGACCGCAACAATGTCAGAAGGCATAATTATAATGAATAAAACAATGGCAAGTTGAAATATTGAATAATTCAATGCAGAAGATGACAATGAGATTTTACTCTATCATGGTGTTAATTAATGCCATGATAAAAGGGCATATTTCATGTTGATTTCTTTAAAAATTAAAAACCCTCTTTACAATTTTATATCAACTTGGAAAAAGTTTTCAAATAATTTTGGATGAGATTGTTTTGTTTCCTCAGGTTATCAAGTTTAGTTAAGGGTTTATGCTTTGTTTCTCATATGTTTTATTCAAAGTAATGTACTTTATGCTGTAGTTTTTTTTTTAAGAGTACAGTGGACTTTGAGTTATGTAAGTTAGCCTTGAAAAGGTTGTTCCATAAGTTCACCATTCAAAGTAAGCTTCAGCTCTTATTTTATCCAGGACAAGAATTTGTACCCTAATGTCTGCATTCATAAGAGATTTAACATTGTCAAAGATACAGCAGTTAGTCATCCTACAAATGTAATTGTAGGAATGCTGCTTGTAGTTAGGTGTGGCAACAGCTGGATTGAAACTTAGTGCAGTTTGTGAGAATGATAAAACTGGTGTAGAGGTCACTGGCGATTTGCATGGAGGAAGGTGCCTAACCATCTTAAGCTTGTGGTGAATAAACCAAATCCCCCTTGACAATTTAACTAAAACCAAGAAGCCAGTGTTCTGCAACAAATGTAAATGGATATGAAATAAATGCACAGACATGACAATGCCTCCCCCCCTTGATTGGAGTTGCCCAGAAGTCTTGGAGCTGGTTAGCCTCTTTTTCAGATGTCAATGTAGCAATATTGAGTCACCACATGGGTCTTCCTAGGAGCACTGGAGCTATCTAGCATGTGAAAGCCACCACTGGCTGCCTTGGTTTAAGCCTATCTGCTGCTTCTACAGTTGGATAAACTTCTATGAAACTAATGCTCATTATTAGTTTTGTCTTAACCTTCCACGTTTCAATTTTCATACCACAAGAAGTGTAATTATTGAAAATGTACACTTATACATAGGTAATGGTCTGCAGCAGGCCCTTGAGTGGGCAATTCTGTGACTCCCTAGTATTAAACAAAATGCTCATAAAATCATTAATTTGCCCAAACAGTATCCTGCAATTATCTGAATTTGACACTTAACATGCAGTCAAATGGCGTACTTGTAATGTGAACATGTAACTGGAACACTTGACCATCTCTATAAAACAATCCAAATCCCAGTCCTGTGAATTTTGTTGTGCACTTAAACATGAAGTAAAGTTTTAGCTATCATAAATTAGGATGTGAATAGGGGTTATTGAAGCTCAGTTAAGCCTAGACTGATTAAGTTTCTTTTCCAGAGTGTTGGTGATTTAAGGAGACCTAGAGCCCTGGACTGCAGCCCTTGAGAACCAGCGATGGAGACAGTTATGATGAATGGCTTTTATTCTCACGGTAAAAATGCCTTTTTTTGCCATGTTCACAGGTTGCATAAAAGTATAAATGTGATTTTTCTTTGAATATTTGTAACTGAAGCGGCTTATAGAATTGCTAGGAATCTCTCAGTAGTCTTGGCTTTCATGTTTGGGAACAATTCTGCTCTTTTTTTAAATGGCAAGCCGGTAATGAATTCCTGCTTCCTGGAAATGGTTGAGGAGGATTTCCTCAGATCTTCAAAGGCTTTGACAGTCAACTTAGTCAATTTCTCCACAATGATCTATGAAATGCAAAGCACAGGGCTCAAGTAAAAACTGGAAGTGCATTTAAAACAAAGAACAGGACCTTCTCCTTTACCCAAAAGGTTTTTGGGAGAAAAGATACAAATTATGTTTCTGAATCTGGTACTCTTAAGAAACATTTAACTACTAATTATCAAACAAACTTATGGTTTCTGATAAAATTTAGTGGGCAGCTGATTTATTGAAGTACTTATTGTTAATGACTCTTGCTCAAGCAGTAATACAAAGTAATCTCTAACTTGCAGTAAATTGAAGTGTCACTCCAGTTAAACTGCAGTAATTTTGTCTACCAGGCTTTACTGCTCAACCTGACGCATAAACAATGTGCAAGGGGGACCAAAATTAAAGCATGGTCTCATGAAATGAAGGTTGTTAATCTCTTTTATCAGGTAATCGCATGACGGGTAACAATCAAATGGAAATCCCCTCCTCCCAGGAACAGAAACTTTGACCTCACCCCTCCAGGAGTAATCTCTATCTTTGCCCAAAAGGGGGTCACCTCTTCATTAAGTCTGCCCGTCATACGAATTATTTACAAGTGGAAATTACTGCTGTTGTTTCTCTTTAGAATCTGTGACTTAACATGTTCTAAGTGGTCTGGAAAGCTGAAATAGTAAATTGAATCTATTGTATTCTTTACTAGGTGGCTGATGTACTGTAGGTTAAAAATCTATCAAGCTAAATTTGCATCTGATATCATGCCTTCTACATCTAATGAAATGCCTTCATACATCTAATGAAATGGCAGTAGTGAACCATGGGTTGATATTTGCTGTGCTAGTGAGGCTATTCCATTTAAAACTGTGAACAAACCCATTGGCAATAAGTTGATGCTGTTGTCACTTGTTGATAATGGTGTCAATGCAAGAACAATAGCTCATTTGTTACTTGACTTTTAAAATGGCTTCCAATACTTTACATAGGGTATCTTCAAGCATGTGCTGCCACAATGCTTCATCCTTGGCTTCATTAATCAGAACACTTCTGTAGCAGCTGTTTAGCCCAAACTGAAGCCTCTGTCCATCCTACTTCTGACTCATTGCCTTCACCCATCATTTGCTGTGCGGATCTGTTGCTTTTCCTCATGGGGAAGAGACATCTCTTGCAGCTCAGTGTTACACTGAGCACAATTGGATCCAATACGGTTTCCTCAAGGATATATCAACCTTGGCTGAAGATATTACCCTTGTAGTCATGAAATGTACACAATAGAAGTATAAAATTGCAAAGTGATCTCGATCAAAGTAGTGAGGTAGTGGCATGCATGGAGAATAAGAAATGATTTCTTTAATAAAAGCATTAATTATCCTGAAATGTTTATGCCCAACTTCTGAGCAGCCAGTTTTCCAAGACCCAATGTGAATGAATAGCTTTTTAATACAGTTTTAACATTAAAATAGATGTACACAAACTGTATGAAATGTTTACATTGATTTATTATTGGAATGGCACTGGGCAAATGCAAGAAAAATACCACAGTCCAGAATTTAATTTAAGAACTGAAGAGCAATGAGGTGGCAGCATTAATCATCACTCCACTATGTGATCTCGTGCAAAAAATCATTTGATTAAAAATGTATATACTTACAAATCGTTTTAATTTAAGAAGCAGTTACCCAGTACTTGTCTTCAGCTGAAAAGAACACCACACTATGAATTGACATTTTAGTGGCCTTTAAGAAGTATCCTTATCTTAGTTCTTGTTCCAAAGCTGGCATTTTCACGAACAAGAGTTCACTGCCATTTTCCTGTTGTCTGTTTTTTATCTCTTGCTTTGCTTGTCTTTGCTTACGTCTGTTAAAATCTGAACTCTCAACAGTTCTTTACAGGAGATCACATTAATTGCAGGTTTCTTTTCAAACTGCAATGTACAGAGAAATCACTCATTTAACTAAATTTTCAGAAGGAGAAATTAAGTTTCACATTAATGCATCTTGGACATCTTGAGTCTTTGCTTCTGACCATAAGCTATATAATGATCCACATTACATTAATGTATTTGGGGGGGGGGAATTCACCACAGATGAACTTGCATCAGGGGTTACACATGTGTGCAGTCCTCAATTGAGTTCAGTGGGTAGCATTCAGAAGCATAGCCAATACTAAATGTGCAATATTGGTGATTATGTACTGTGTATAATAGCTGATGAGCGGTAAGGGGTTCTGGGATTTCTGATTATATCTTGAAGTGCATCTATACTGCACTTACATGTAGTGTATGTGCACAGTCCAATCTGTATGCAGTAGGCTAAACAATGGTAATGTACTGTGTGCAATACAAGCATAGCATCGCAATGTATTTTTAATAGAATTTCTCAAGTTCATTTATCAAAAGCACAATTAACTTTAAACATTGTAACATTATAAATATTCTCCCCCAAATTAAATAATGGGTATTTATATTATGGAACAGAAGCCATTTAAGTTGGAAGTATGGAAATGGAACAAAATGAGATTTGGGTGATATTGTAATTCTGCAGTTCTGTTTTGTAACTATTATGCTAGAATTACCATTAGTATGGTTAAATAAGACTAATAATTGCAGAAGTATTTTAAAAATAAGCTGAACAAGAAACCAAGAAGTGTTTGCTTTGTCTTGCACCTCAGGGCTTTCAGTGCAGTGATTTCTGATGGTTCTGTTACACAGGCTGGAACAGGTCCTTAATGTATGGCTAAGAAGGAGGAAAATGAACTTCACCTAAATTAAATGATTAACTGCTTTGGATTACATCCCCGGAAATCCGCAGACTAGTATGCTGAAAAAGTGCTTTTGGTTAGTGGGCAAAGGCTTTTCTTTCAGCTTGCAGACCTTCACCACAACTGCATGTGTTCCTTGTGTGAAACTGCTGCTCACATTAAACTTGCTGTTTGTAATCTCAGATTTCAGTTAACTTTTTCTCAGCAGCTTTAATGGTTTTGCAAAGTGATGAACCATCTAAATTGTCATGCTGAGATAGTCAAAATTAAACTCGTATTTAATATAATGACTTCCTTATTCTTTCCCTGTCACAGCTCTGTCCTTCAAGGCAGCGCTGTATGCATTAAATGACCGCTTAAATGAACACCGCTTCATTGTATACATTTTAAATCTTTAATCTTTTTTTACTTCTCTTGATTGTCTTTACATGTTTTACTTTCCTTGCTGTACTGTCTCTTATCTTGCTATTAAGTGCTTTGGGCCTTGTGAATGAAAGGCACTTTATGCTGTAAATGTATAAAATATGGGTAACAAAAGGTAATCCACAAAAACAGTACTATAGACAATGCAGACCTTCAAGTTGTCAGAAATGTACACAACTAAAATTGTGAAAGTGTTCTTCCCCTTCGTGGTTCCTTGCCCCTGTAAATTCCACATCTTGCTGAAAGAAATATATTCACATTCTCTTTCTGGAATAGCTTTAGAAAATATGAATTTCATCTTTAGATGTCCAGTATGTGTCCCTGTATCACTTTCTGCTTCAAAATATTACATGAAAACAGGGGGTGGGGGAAACTACATTAATAGCATTACTCCTTTAATTCCATTAGCATATATCCCTCTGACATTTGTACTAATATACATCAATTATTCACCAAATTCACAAGTCATTTTAATGCTGCCCACTTGTGCCCATGTTTGCCCCCACAAGGCTATAGATGCTTTTCAATTTCTTTTAACTCATTTGTGAAGCTCAGAGCCTCTTTCATTGGCTACAGTCCCTAATGGTACTTCTTGCTGGTATGTGCTATTTAGTACTGTAAACCTCAGGAAGATGCTTTTGCTTCCATTGCTGATCTGTATTTACAATGCCTGTTTTGGAGGTGTTGGAGAAATGGCAAGTATAAGATGGTGTAGATAGAATTTAATTCACTTTTTCAGCATTGACGGCACAGTCAAATGAGGGGTTTCTAGAGCAATGTGAAAAGCAAACAGACCTATGACTACAACACTATGGGGTCACTTCCTGTGGAGTTGGAGAGATTCTGCAAGTCATGAGAAGTAGGATAGCAAGTGCAATCTATACTTGATGTGTTCTCTAAAATCTTTGCCGCATTATCCTGAACAAGATAAGAAAAGCTATTATTGCTTTGCATCCGTCCATGTTTGGAACACATTGGTTATTGCCATCTTCCTGGTGCCCTGCTCTGCAGCAGTTAATGTTCATTAACTAGAATCTTTCCGATTCTAGAGATACTGTAGGTGCAGATGCTGGTGAATTGAGTCAGTAATAAGATGAACTCCTTGGGGTCTTGCTCATTATATCTGGATAAATCCAGCTGAGAGGAGCACCTGAATTACAAAACATGTGCAGGTACTGTGCATACCAGCAGTCTGGTGCACTGTTCCAAAGCTGGAAACTAATGGCTTCCTGGCACGCATTAAAAAAGGTTGTATGTCTCTGATTGCAGAGCAGCTGCAGTAAAGGGTTTCCTACTCAACACTAGCGGTGTGTAATTATCAGATCGTCTGTCAGCACTCTGGGAGAATCAGGTTTTGTGGATGGTATATTCTTGTCTGGGATTCACTACGTCGGAGGTCATAGGCTAAAGACATTCTGAATGGCATGGATATTGAAGATTCAAAAGAGGTAACAAGATGGCCAGTGCACAAAGTATGACCCAGTGCATTCCTTGTGCTTTTAAATTTCTCTGGTTCCAACTTTTAATACATTTCACTATACTTTATTTAAAGGTAAATATTTTTGGAGCTCTGATCCATTTTAAAACAAATACCACACCCTTGGAATTCCAGTGAGTTTATGGGGAAAAACATTTCTAAATGTATAATATTAGCAATGAAGACAGTTGAGCAGCTCCCATCTTCTGGACTGATGGGTGTGGACTCGTTTACATTTTTTTCATTCAGAGATAAATGAAAATAAAGGAAATGGAAGGCCTCAAATACAAAGCGCATAAATAGTTACAAACGCAAGGGGGATTTTCAGCCCTTTGTTAACATTTGCTTTCTATGTATCCATCCATTTTCTAACCTCTTGAACCCAGGGCCTCAGCACTGAGACTGTGCTAACCACTGCTCCATCATGCTGCCCATTTTCCCCATACAGGGTGTTGAGATGCAGTAGTTTCAAACTTTGACTAGCTGTATGTGCTACCAATGTAAAAATGTTCTTTATGCAAATCAAATTTGAGACCTAGTTTCACTACTGAGCTTGTTTTGGTATACTCTGCAGATGCAAGGGCATTCCCTGTTTAGGCATTTAAGCTGTAAACAAACCTAGAGTAACTTCTAACCCTTTGTGAAGAACATTAAATTGGGGTTGCAGGGGCCAAGGTTTCCTTATTACTGTATGACTCTCCTAATATAACAGGAACTTGCCAACTGCTGACCATTCACTTTTTTCAGTAGTGAAGCATATTAGCCTAGGAAAGTTCTGTTTATCCTGTAGTTTTGTGCATCTTTTATGCCCCCCAAAGGTCAGAGGATATAAGGATATATCCTTACGTATGAATGTCTGTGCTTTTCAATGAATGTTATTTAATCTAGATGTCGCAGATTAATAGAAAAGTAGTCCAAGAGGAAAGGTCTGTATACACCATCGCTTTGTTTTGAATGGAGTTTCAGCAGATGGCAAAGGTGCTCCCCAGTATCTGGTTTAGCATAAATCTTTGACACTGAGCAAAATGAAAAATCCATGCAAGTTGTAATTCACCGTAAACTTTGACCTAGTGAAGGTAAAATACAAGGAGAATAATTTTAAACTCTGCTTTTGATGCAGATAAATTAGCCACTAAGTAAAATGTTATTTAGCATAATGTAGATAAGATGCACCCTAAACAACCATGATATAAGACTAATGTCTGGTGGAAAGGGTTTTTGAAATCCTAGGTAATTGATTGTGTCCCTTTAGATCAAATTTCTACAAATCTTTAAGATCAAGATGTAAAGACCTATGTCCTGGCATTATATAAGCAAAATGACTAGTTGAATGGTTTCATAAACCGCAAACTCATTTAGGGTTCTATGGAAACCCAAGAGACAAATTAGTAAGTAAAATATACTTATGTCTCGTGAGTTAACCTTTGACTAATGAGATGCTGACTAAATGAGAGATTAATTAGTTGGCATTGTAAGAGTACATTCTGAATTTAAAAATGTTTTAAGTAAGGCTCTAAAGATTTGTAAATTTATCAGGTAGCTGTAATTGCAAATCTGCTATTCTCTACTGAATGGAAAAGCATTTATTCAAAATCTTTGTATTTTATCAGTATTATTCCTTTAGCCATTAATATACATTGGCTTATGATCAAACTAAAATTCTCTTCTACCACATCACTAACAATTGTTTGCATAATTTAAATATTAATGTTGTGCAAAGGTCATTGTAAATGCTTGACATGAGCACTTCCCATATACACTGTATAGTGCTTTGCAAAAGTATTCAGACTTGTTTATGCATTTTGGTTCTTGCAGATTAGCGTCATGGCACTTTGATTTGGATTTTTAGGTGCAGAAAATTACCTTAATGAGCAATAAAATTGGTTATGTGGCCTCGTTCTGTCCTATAATAGTGGTCTCCATGCCTGTGGAATAGATTAATCTCTGTAAGGTCCCTGTCAGGTAGTGAAACAAGTGAAGATTTCAACAAAGACCAGAGAAATTTCATCTAAGGAATAGTTGTATTAAGGCACAGATAGGAGAAAGGTCTAAAACATTTGAAAGTGTTGGTGAGTCAAGAATATCCCATACACTACCAGACAGCTGGTCCAATGGAAAACCTCAAAACCTGAATCGAAGGTTCTGAAAGGAGTCTGGTTTTTGGTGATGCTGCCAACATCAAGAGGCAGAAGATTGTGGTCCGAGAAGAGAATTTTGATTTGTTCTAAATGCGATGCACACCTGACAGTGTGCAACATTCAGTCAGGACCACCTCTTCTGTCAAACATGGTGGTGGCAGAGACATACCCAAAATACTTGTGGCTGGAATTACTGCTAGGAGTGCTTCCATCAAGTATTGAGTTCACATGAACTTCATTTAATACTGCAATCAAATTTTCATTTGAAGGTTGAAGGCTGCAGGTAGAGCAATTTGGTTTTTAAAATAGATTAAAAATCTGTGTGCATTTTTATATTTTTAAGAAATGAAGCTCCACAAGAAGGATTTTGATACTCTTGTGATCTCTAGTTCTAGTAATACAGTAGTTAGAGTAATATTCATTCACCCATTAAAGCAAAAAGTTACTGCCACTTAGGCTAATATTCCTCTATAAATAACTGTTTTACTGCTCTATATACTGAATTGGTTTATCTTCTGAATTTTTTTGTATGTGTATATATAATTGAATGGATACCCATGACTACACACAAGGAAGCAATACAGAAACATTGTGATGGGAGCACTGCATGCCTCAGCAGTTACTGAAGACATCTGAAACTGGTACTGATAGTTCATTACTGAATGTGTCAACGCTATGACCATTAGCATACCCGAACAGGCAATTATAAATGACATTCATCGTGAGCTTCAGTAGAACCCTATAAGATGCCTGTATAAATAACAAAAATCAAAGTCACTTTTAATCTGTTGGATGTTTCTGTAAACTTTAACAGTAAATAGCATTATTTTGAATATACACTAAATATTCAACTATAAGGAAAGAGCATTATACGAATGTACATGATGATCAAGAACAAATTGTCTGTTTTTTGACTGATAAGTACTGCTGGAACAATGACATGATCAGAAATTTACAACACTGCCACCTAAGATGACCTAAAACTTTTTTCTTCTCTCCAAAGCAAATTGGCAAGAATAAGAAATTCAGATGTTTGAATGTAAACGGCAAAACAAAGAACTGTATTGGCATGAATACCTCAGTATCCTCAGGTCTAGGAACTCTAGAGTTTCAATTATATTGGTTATCTAGCAAAATCAGCCTTCCGGCAGTATTGAACATGAAATCTAGCCTTGAAGTACAGGGAGTTGTGCAATAAGATTATGAAGAAAGCCCCCTTTTATTGCCAAAAATAAATTTCAGTGAGTCAAACCAAGGCCTTGGAATTCTCATTACCTACAGAATCTGATAGTAGTCTGTTCTGTTAATTGATCAAACCTGCAGTGCTTCAGTCAAATTAATCAGACTCTCTAGTCTTAAATGCTTCATATAACTCACTTATTCTTGGGGGGGATTGCTATTTGTTATGGTAGTAGTAGTTATAGTAATGACTGCAATGAAAATGCCTGTGGCATTCAGTTCTTACAAATTGCCTGTATTGTCTTCATACTGTAGGTGACAGCACTTCTTGTACTGGTAAAAAAACAAGTCATTGCATTTTATGCCATTGAATCTTTTCACATGCAACCTCCATGCTGGAACTTTACAACCATTCTGAATTAATGGAGATAATTAACCATGTATTGGGGTGAATTTGAAGTTCAATCCATGGAGCTGGTTATTCAAGCTTCTGCATTTCATTGGTTACTTGCTTCATTAGTTCAATTATGGCTTTAAGTGGAGGGTTTTAGCAGGAAAAAAAACAGCAGGTGTTTGTCATCTTACCGAGGGTTTGGGATCACTACTTAAATCTTTTAAAAGCAAGCTACGGTACAGCTCATCACTAGAGATCAGGGACCATTCTTCATACAAGAACCTGTTATAACACTTACAGATGCTCATAGTTCTGCTCATTGGATTGTTCCAGCAGTGATGAGGTAAGAGTGGAAGGCAGTAGGGTGCATAATCAATTATATGGATATTTCAGAGATTGCAGCTCAGTCTTCCAAGTGGTATCTGATGAAGTGGGGACTTAGTCGTAAGGTGGACATGGTAAGTTTCTTTTTAATACAGACAAATAAATCTTTGGGGTGTTTTGCTAAAATTAGGCGTTTTCTAAACAAGTGTCACAACAGTGACAATTTACAGGCTTTGTGATAGTGCCACCTAGCAATTTAAAAATCCTCCTTGGATCCTCCTTGCACAAGCTTTCAAAGCCACCAGTTCTCCCATAGACTAACATAAGAGACATGCAGTGCACTGTAGTTTATTGTTCACATTGCCTTTTCACTTTACATGCTCCTCACTGTTGCCGTAGGTAATCACTTCATCAACTGAAAGTAAACAAAAAAGGTTATCTATTAGTTAGCCATGCAAAAACGAACACAATAGTCCCTAGCCACTAGAAGTCCTAATTTGTCTTCTGTCCTGACAGTCCCAGTCAGGAGCCTCCCTTTTTACCCTGGTCATCTGTGGCAAAACGGCAGAAGAGAAGTGAACCACTCAGTACCACCACTGGCTGGGGTTTTACATCCCCTTCCAGGCCACAGCTCCAGGACTTGATTTAGGGGTGGGATCCTGGTGATCAATGGGTGAAAACGCAAAATCCATAGTAAACAACTGAGAAGTTACTTGCAGATTGGCAGGCGTCATTGTTTTGTCTGTCCTTCCTCATTGTTCTTTCTGTCCCTGAATCCCTCTAGCTCTGTCCCTCCACTCACCTCATGTCACCCTTGACTGTGTGGAGTTTAAATCTTGTCAAACAGTGCATCACTCAGTCTCCATGGAGACTGTCTGCTATACTTCTTGGCCTAGGTGGTGCTAGCAGAAAGACCTTGGTGGGTGGGGGAAGCTTGATAGCTTACAAAAACAGTCCAATATATGCAAAACTGAAGTAAACATAACCCCCAAGTCACTGCACACCTCCCACGTCTGTGACGCCATGACACCAGAACCAGCAGGGCAAAGCTCATAAAGAGGACCAATGATCCCACTTGAAAATCAATGTTTATTAACTGTGCTGCTTATTCCACAAGTGAGCCTTTTTATTGAAAACTGCCTTTTGAATCTCAATTCACCATTTCCTCTCCCACTGGTTTTCATGACACCTCTGGTATATTTGGATATTTAGAATGATGACTTGTTGCATAGAAATGAATTTTGTATGGTAAAAAGGAGGCTTATATGTCCCATGTTTCTTTCGTATCTCCTGTTTGTTTTAGGAAACCATTTTGGGTATTCTCGATTTAACTGGTGTCAGTTTGCTTCTGCAGTATCCCCTGTTGTCTGGCAAGAGTTCACTGTGGTAGTGCCTTGCATTGACTGTCACTTAAGTACTGACCTGTTTTCATCACCTTTCACTGTTGGCTTGTGTGTGAGTAAGCTTGCCTGCTCATTGATTTTAAAACTGTGCTGATTTTGGTTACAGGTTCCTGAGAGCTCTCCGTTGTCAGATGAAGACTATTGCCCTAGATCTTAAAGTACAGCCCTCAGCAGAGCTTCCTCTACACCTCGCCTTGTATTCTGCACGTCAGCTGTTCTGTTTCCACTGTGCATTGCAGGACTTAAGGAAGACAAGGTGAAAATCGTGTTATGAAGTTTACAAAATCTTCAGGCAAGGACTTTCCTTCTGAATTCCTGGTAGAAAAAGAACAGCTGACTGCTTTTCTGCCATAAAATGTGTGCAAAACACTTCCATATCCTAGGTTTGGCTTGAAGTAGGCGCACTAGCATGTCAGCATGTAAAGTACATGCACATCCAAGTTAGGTTAAAAGGGACCTTGGAACATCGGAATAGCCACCGATAAGGTCATTCATCCACTTGTCTGGTGCATCTGGGAACAATCCCCAAATGAAAGGCCCTTGCTGTTGGGGAAAGGAACATTTTAGATGAGCTGATCAAAACTAATAACCCTCCTCCCATAACATCACCCAGTAGCTACAGGGCATAGGTCTGGTAAAGACTGCAATGATGGAATAGTATGTTAATTTGATCAGTTTCAGTAAAGATCTGAGTTAAGGACAGTAAGGGAAAGTGTGGATGAATCTGACTGCTTTATCAATGTTGCAAGACTGTTAACTGGGAGCCTTTTAGAGACATACACAGAACATTTTTTACTATCAATTCTTTTTATAATCGGATATCTGCCAATGAAATATACAGTAGAGGGTGGTGTAAATGGCATATGCACTGAAATATTCTTTTCACTTGTTAGTAAGATCCCAGTAGTAGTGGGCATTTTGATTCTGGGATTCTGTTTTAACTGTCATGGGTGCAAACTTCAGGCTGTTATTTCTGTTCTGACTGTGAGCAAGGTTGGGGAAAACAAAGCATACCCAACTGGAAGGCAGTGTAATAAAAATTAATGAATAGGTAATTGCTATGGATAAGTGTCAATCAAATTAATAGCAAACCCTGGGACTAACTTGAGCCTGATGTTTAAAAGTTCTCCAACTTTGCAGTTTGCCTGCAGCCCAACCCATGAATAAATTCAACTGAAATTAAATTCAGAGTTGAGTGGTTGCATGGGGGACATTCCTTTTGTGTAGGATGGATACACACTGAGGCAAACTCGTGATGGTGTATTCCCACACAATTGTACTAAGGTGTTATGGGTCAGAGGTACAGTGGTGAGCACTGTTGCCACACAGTGCTGGGTCCCTGGGTTTAGTTCCTGGGGGTGTTATCCATGTGGAATTTATACTGTATATTCTCCCCTTCATGCTTCCCTCCACAGTCCAAAGACATACTGTAGTTGGCTTCTGTATAATTTGGCCCTCTTGTTAGTGTGGTTGTGCAGCATCTCCAGTATTTTGGCTTGCTTTGGACTGGTGTCCCATTCAGGATGTATCCTACCTTGCACATGTTGCTTGCTGGGATAGGCTCTGGCTCCTCCCATTACCCTGTACTGGATAAAGCAGTTAGAAAATGGATGGACAACTGAGTCATAAGGCTTAGCTTGCAGCCAGGTGAATGATTTGGCATCCCTGGAACGAATAGTCAGGACTGCTCCCATACTTGGGCAGATGTCTGAAATGTTTAAACATCTGCTAAACTGAAACTAAACAGAAGTTTAGTACCTTTCTAACTTTTCTCACAGAGCTTGCATGCAGCATTACAGTAGCAAAATTGTATTTTCTGTAAGTGTCCTCGTTTTTGACAATTATGTTGAATGTTTTTGAAAAATATCTCTTATGTCAGTAGGGACAAATGTATGTTGAGACTGGGTACAACCCAGAACAGCAGAATGCTGGCAGAAACTGGTCACAATTCCAGGGGCAAAGAATAGCTCAGTTGAAAATTTGCCCTAGTATTTAATCGGTGCCACAAATCCATTTTACTTGATTCTAATGGGTATGGGTACTTAAATGAAACTTTTGTCCTGGTACACAATTCCAAGAAAAAGGAATGGTACTCTTATTCATTATTAGGGCTTTTCCCCAGTATGTAAAATCACTGCCTCAGAATTTCTTTTCTGATGGGTACAGGCATACTGTACTTATGTTTTGTCCCATTTTGCCCAGACACCTACTATCCTCTTCCACAGGATCTAACTGCTAACTACTACTGTGTGTATAAAGGGAAGTGGTATCCACCATCTCCTCTCATAAGTAATTACCATTCCATCTCATCCTTGAAATCCTCAGGCATCTCTATTTTACCTCCTTCTGAAAATCCACAAACTGGACCTATGCAATTGCAGACTTCAGCTATGTGTACCTCTCTTCCTGTTCTCCCTGAGTTTGGGCACTCATTCTAACCTGCTTCATGCCCATTTCCCCAATTTCCTAATTTTTTTGTTCTATTCCTTATTTGCTACTTTCCCTTTCTCCATCACTACTGAAGAAGGCACCATAGCTGAAACGTTTTCTTCTTTACTTTTCAGCATGGACTGAACCTCAACTGTTTACAATTGCAAACATTTGTTGAGTTTTTGGCGGTGAGCAGCAGGAGTAGGTTTTCTTTCTTTGCAAAACTGTATTTCCACTTCTCTGTGGTGTGACAGCAGTTATTTTAATGGCTGAGGATACAACGCCAGAACTGATGGGCTGTTGATTGTTTCTGTCATCTTTGAATACAGAGATGGCAAAGGGGAACAATGCATGAACTTCTGGTCAGATGGAAACAGACTAGTTTAATTTCATGTACTAGTGCAATAAAGGCCAAGAGGAAAAAATTGGATTTTTACTTTATATTAAAAAACAAAAGGTTCTTAATGATTAATCATAACCCTCAGAGGAGTTTTTGTAACTTACAAGTCGTGAATTTTCAGTTCCAGATGAATGTAGCAATTAGCTGTTTGTTGTAATTCATTATACATCAATGCAGCCTATGATACCCCCTTACCACTGATACTGTGTGCTACTATTTGAATAAAAATTATTCATGTGCTGACCAGTATTCTGTCTATGGTGTATCATGTTGTGTGCCTGTTGCTTGCCAAATTAGGTTCTGGCGTCCCCCATGAGCATGTAAAGAAGAAAATGGATGGATGTGCTGTTGTGAATAGAATTCATTCCAAAAACATCAAATTGCCTTAAATGTAATTGCTGGACAGGTAGAGAATGGTAAGTATAATCTGATGTGCAATCAGAGCAGACGAGATTTGTTAATTAACACACATGAGGCTGTATGGCTGTTTGCTGCAAAGTGATTGTTTTTTGTTGTTGCTTGTTTCTGTTGTGCTTTGGTGAGGAATTGGGGAGCTACATTACTTATGGTATGTCTACTGCTCATCTCAAAACCTGCAACCACTGTCAGTCAAAAAGAAATGTCAATGCAGATTGGTTTTCTGCAGCATACCTAAAAATGAAGCCTTTCACTTTTCTCCTGAAAGAACTGCTCCATAATTATTTTTAGATTTTACTTTAACTTGTTCAGTAGGGTTGTTTGTAGTAATAAAAACATTTGCATCAAAAGCAGTGTAATCAAACCCATTCTTTAATGGGGTGATCAACTGTAAGTCTCCCGTGTCCTTTATTTTTACCCTTTGTTTTGAATTTCTCTATTGACAGCAGCAAAATGTTTTGAACTTCTATGAAATAAGTATTTTTGTAGTTGTCAGCCCAAACATCTGCTAAATAGGTAATTATGGAATCTGTTCCTATTCAAACTAAGTAGCATATGTGCAGTATATACTGTTCAACAAAGCTGATAGGCTCTACAGAGGACACTACCACACACTCCCATCTACACCAAGAGGTGGCTGTAATGGATCACAACACAATCAATGCTGTATACACTGATTACAGCCTTCCATTTAGAAAGGTAATTCAGACAGTTACTAATATACAGGGTTGTTGTAAAAAATGAAAAATGTAAACAATGCAGCTGAGTTTTTGTTTGGAAATCCAGTAGTATGTACAGAAGCAGTATTATAAAATTATAGTTCTGAGATAAAGCCTTAGACTAAAAGCAGAAACAATGCCAACTTCAGACGGCAGTCATAGGTTATTCAGAAGGCTGCTGTTTTTTTTGGCTTCTTGTCTCAATCCTCCTTATTGCTCGGGGCTATTTGTTCATGAATTAATGATGCAGTTGACGTTAATGTGTCTTGTGTTATTTGACAGTGTTTTTGTTATTTTGCAAATTCAAAACAGAAAGGCTTAAGGATTAATGATTTTTCTTTTGCTGCTTAACCTAAATGCTAAAGATTTCTCCGTTCAATTGAACGATGTGTGTGGATCATAAATATGTATAAATAGATCCAGAATTATCTATTATATATTACAAACAACACTTTGCTGGGTTCTATTCAGCTTTGTGAATAGAACAAATACATTTATAAATAAATACATTTCTTCTAAAATCTTATAAATTATGGTTACCAGTTTATTTATCACACACTGAGTTATCAGTGGGGAAGAGAACAGAGTAATAAAGCCAACTCATAGATGAGAGGCCATGATTAGTAAAGGCCAGGGTGAATATTTGGCTAGGTCACTGGGGTAACACCCTTGGATTTTTAATGACCACGGAGTGTCATGACCTCAGTTTAACATCTCACCTTTTTACAGCTTATTTTCGCCATACTGGAGTATTGGTCCCACCAACACTTCTTCCAGCAGCAATCTTAGTTTTTTCCAGGAGGTCTCCCATCCAGGAACTGGCCGTGATCACACTTGGTCAGCTTCATTAAGTTGCCATTTGTGAATTGCCGGGTGATAACAGTAGCTGCTGGGTCAATGAAAACATACCGTACATATGTCTGTTTCACTAGTAACAGACCTACGTGTAGCTGTATGTCACTGATGAGTCCTAATAATGGTGAAGCTGCTGTCTGTGGCTACTATCTTTATACAGTGGCAAAAGTGTTGAGACCCTTGCACAATGTACAGAATGTAAAAAGCAGAAATAGAAGTCTGTTTAGACAGTCCTGCTCTATTATTTATATCCACAACCGTCTACAGAATATATACTATACAAAGCGCTAAAAAGAAGGACTTGCTTTATTAGATTTGCACCTGCACATAGCGCCAGTGTTTGCATTTCTACTTGTTTTTGGGATGCTATTTAAATAATTACACAGTCCTTGGGGAATGTATTGAGCCTTAAATGTATGTTGATAATGTGTACTTTCCCCATGAGGGAGATCAAATCATTGTGTGTAGGTGGTAACTCTTAAAATGTTGATGGGGAAAAAGCTCATTTACACTGCAGACTCTCCTCTGGATATAATGATGAAGAACAAACAATGGCAGATTTATCCATAATATTTAATTACAGACTCTTACTCCTGCCTTTCCCTTTCTAAGCTTATCACAGTGCAAAGCTGCAGGACAATGACAGCAGTGTTGCTCCCTTTTTACATTAACAGTTAAAAAAATATTTAAACTAGACTAAACAAACGAGGCTGTCAGAATATTCATTCCAAAAAGTATTATTCTCTTTTTCTATTCTGATAAATTTAACTTGAAAATTCCTTTAACACAAAATCATCCGTTTAATTTGCTGTAAATTTTAAATGTGCACCACCCTTTTCCTCACCTTGCTGTCTGACTGCCGTATAAGCAAGGTATTTTACATGACCATCGGGGCTGCTGTAAAGTTATAGTATTAAACTCAAGGGCTCAGCTCAGCTCCTGGGCTCTGGGATAGATTCTTGTCTCGGGTATCTGTCTGTGTGGAGTTTGCATGTCATCTAGGGTTTTTCACAGTTTCTTTAGTGTCGTCCCAGTTCCCAAACACCTTGTTTGGTCTGATTGTTAATTGTCCCTTTTCCTGTTGTCCAGCTGTGGACTGGTATCCCATTAAGGCTTGCATCATGACTAAGTCCTAAGTCATCATGCCATCATGTGCTTCTTTAAAGTCCTTATTTGAATTACAAAAAAAACTTTCCAAAAATGTTCACATGAGTGTGCATAGATGATGGTGTGAACCAATTAGCTGGCTAAGGTCTGGGTTTTCTAAATTCATTTAATTTTTCTGTGATGTCTGTGTGCACATATTGTATATACAGGCTGTATCATGATTGCATCACCTGCATGGGAAAAAGAACTCAAATAATGTTAAAGGGCTTCATTTGAAGGTTTAGCATTATGCATATTACTAAATTTTTATGGTAAAGTATTCTAAAAATTAACATTAAAAATTACAATTGTAAAAGATGTTTTTCCTATAAAATGTTTGTGTTAATAGAAATGATTGTCATTAAGATCAGCAAATCTTTTGTGAATCAATGAGAACTTTGTGAGTCGATTGGTATTGTAGTGGGATACTAGTTTTGAGCCTGTGCCTACCCAATCCACACAGCCCAGATAAGCACAATAGTCACTTCACTAATAGGCTGGTCCTAATAGTCTCAGCTTACACAATGAGAGCTGTTAGACTTTTAAAGAAGTCTCTTTTATTTATGGTTATCTTAACATTTCAGAGTGATGAACTGAAAGTACAAGCTGTTCTGTGTATGATCAAGTACACAGGGGCATATCATGCTGAATCTGTGCTTGAAATACTGATTGAGTAATTTTAAAAACAGCTTGATTGCTTAACTTTGTCATAGCAATTGTCTTGTTATAAAGATACATTTTATTTTGTATTTTGTGCTGAACCTCTGCTCTAGCTGTGTGGGTTTTTCCAGTCTCAAAAGAGTGGTACAATGTTGTTTTTTTACTAAATTCATTATTCTAGGCCAGTAAATAAGAAATAGAATAGCCAGCTACTTTGGCGTGGCCAAAAAAGAACAATGATGATTTTAAGTGCAGGAAGTATTGAAAACTAGAGAGTTTAACTTTTTCATTACTTTTCTAGCATGTTTTACAGTATACACTAGATATCCTTGCTATTGTTAATTTCTATCCATTGTTCACGCAATCAGGGACAAGTTCAAGATTTAATTTTTATTTTTTTATTCTTTGAAGGTTGCATGTTACAGTACAGTATGTGCTATGGGATGATATGTCACTGAACATTTGCCCTGATTTTTCAAGGGCAGCTATACTTAAAGAAAATTTGCTGATTTATCTAGTTATGCAGCTTCAATTGTTATGCACAATTGCTTGTGCATTGTCTTCCATATGAAAAATTAATAGGGCCTGGGTCTGCAGGGCCTGCTTTCAGTGTTGCAATCACCTCTTAAGTGCAGCAGGAATGTGATACATAAAATCTTGAGCATACTGATCAAACAGCAAACGTAGTGCTAATGTTTCTTATAAACATTACTTCAAGAAAAAAGAAAATATGCAGTGTTGACAATTTTTTGTGCAATAATGTCAAGCAGGTCAAATAATGTACTGTATGTAAGATGCATGATATCTTGAAAGAAACTTGGTATCAAAGTGTTATTGCTTTTTAATGCAGTGACCTAAAACCTGAAAATTCTGCTGCATCAGTCCCCATAACGTCTATAACAAATCCACAATGAGCTTCTTTAGAAGCTAAGAGCTTACCTTCATAGCAGTATGCACGAGTTAAAGCTCCCTTTAAACCTCCTGAGATAACTATGTTGCTGTGCAAAGAAAACAGATTACAGTGTCCAAAATGCTTACAGTCAAAGAAAAACAGACCCTCTTCCACTGTAATCTTCTCATTTATGACATAAGGAACAGGAAACTGCAGTAGAGTATTTCTCCTGAAATTTGTGGTTTAACCAATATGGAGAATGTGAACCAATATGGAAAATTCAGTTCTATTGATGTTTTTAGAGCTTTGTTAAATTTCTCTGCCCGAAGATGTAGCCACAGAGCTGTCATCCCTGAGCTAGAGTTCTTAGTCTAATCGCATGCTGAACTTTTATGCTCACCAACCAAGAGTAACAAAACGTTTTCCTCCTCCCTGTCATATACTGGGTCAGTGAGGTGCAAAGATCATGATTTTTATCCTTGATGCAGTTGTGAAAGGTTTCGTTTTAAATTCCATTTTATTATTTTGCTTCAAATAAATCAGTTTGGGTTTTTTTTTTCCTTGCAAGTGCGCTTAGTTCATTACTTCTACACTGTCTCCAGCCAGGACAGTTTCTTTTGAAATCTAACCAATTAGGCAGTACGTCAGAGCAGGACCCAGGCCGTGGGTGTTTCTGTTGGTAGTGGCAGTGCTCAATTCTAATTCTCAGAAAATCACATTTTTTTACAGAGGACATGGGGCAGCAGGGTGCTGCAGTGGTAAGCATTGCTACTGGCCAGTGCCAGGGTACTGGGTTCAGTTACCAACCTGGGGGTTATCTGCATGAAGTTTAAATATCCTCCCCATTTTTCCTGAGTGTTACAGTTTCCTCCCACAGTCCAAAGACATACTGGTAGGTTAGTTGGCTTCTGGAAAAAGTGCCCCTGGTATGATTGAGTATGTTTGTCTACCTTGCGATGGACTGGCATCTTGTTCTGAGTGTGCCCTGTCTTATGTGCCCATTGCTTGCCAGGCATGGTTCCTCCATGATCCTGAATTGAATTCAACAGTTTGAAGATGGAGGACATACTGTACTGTAGGTGCCTTGTGGTGCTAAGAGAGACACCTGATACATGGTGATGGACATATCACAAACATTGTGTGTCCCAGCCAGAAAAGCAATCAGGGAGCAGTAACACTGAACAAAACATAGCATAGTAGCAATTCACTTAGAGCACTCAGTGCAAACCCTGTTTATATCTTTTAATTATTTACAACCTTAAATAGTACCCTTAAGCCATTCAGTACCAAATCCATACTCCTTTGAAATGAGGCATTTGAATATTAGCTACAGGCAAGCAGAATAGTGTAGCTTGATAACTTGGAGTCTGGATGCCACAATCTGTCCTTTTTTTGATGCATATGAAAACGATAGCGAACAAAATTGCACTAAAGGAATTATAACAAATGTCTTGAAATGGTAATGAATGTCACTCTCTTGCTAAAAAGAAGTCCCCAAACCTGCCTGTTTTTTTGGCTGTGAAGTATTCCAGAGTGTATTAGAGAAAGTAACATTACTGTATGTGAACATATTTTCTTTGCTAGACTCAGCAGAACATTAGTAGTTTATCCCTTGAATCCAAAAGGAGATTAAAAGAAATTTCAATTTCAAGGCAAATAATTTTAAATTGAAAGTGTGTTACAAGGAATAGTGTCCTGTTAATATTTCCAATAACTTGGAAATATGAAAAAGCTCATATTCAGCTTTCCAAACAAATGAATGTTAGTAGGTTATAGCATGCATCTGTGGTGATGTAGCATCTCATAAACTAATGGGATTTATGTATGATACTAATTTTTTGCTCTTTTAACTTGAATTCAATTTCGTTTTTGGAGTTTGTATTGACAAAATCTGTTTGGTTTTTTTTTAAACCAGAACAGTATATAAAGAAAAGGAAATAAGACAGCACAATTGTTAGCATCCCTGCCTCACAGCTCTGGTGCCCTGGATTTAATTCTAGACTTGGGGTGCTTTTTGCATGGTGTTTGTATGTTCTCAGTGTGTTTGTGTAGGTTTCCTCTGACTACTCTGATTTCCGTTCACAGTTTATGGGGAAATTTGCCCTGGTATGAGTGTGTGTGCATGCCCTGCAATGAACTGGTGTCACACCCAGGGTGTACCCCGCCTTGTGCCCATTGCTTGCTGGGATAGGATCTGGCTCACCCATGACCCTGAACTGGAAGAAAAAGTTAGAAATTAGATGGATGGATATTGTCTATATCATTTACCACAGTGTAAGAATGTAGTATTTCCACAATTCTTCTGATTTATAGTAGTCTATGATTATGTTGTAATTACAGGGTTTTATTTGTTCATATGGTATGAGCCTTTATAATATTTACAGAGTAGCAGGTATTTTCTTTTTGTACATAACAAATGTCTCATTGAAGTGTGTGAAAGTATACTCAAGGCAAACAAGCTGTACAAACATTTATTTCAAATCTAAAGTTTATTCTATGCATAACAAGCTGTCATTATATGCACTAATTAACCAGAAAGAATGGGAATTCACTGTTTATTGATTTTACACTACTGAATGAACAATTTATATTTGCTAATACATTTTTCCAATTGAATATAATGTGGATGTTCTTGTTTTGCATCTTCAGGAGGTGATATTAAAGAACCCTATCTATTACTTTGAAGGATTAATCTAAGGATATAAAAAATGAAATGGCTCATAATCTCCCTCAAGGCTTTAATTATATTTCCAGCTAAAGTGAGCGAATACTTGGAACATTCATTTGCGGTACACGTTAACAGATATCACTGTTGGTAAATGCTGTTATTATCAATGCAAATTTGGACTGTTGTATTATGAATTTAAAGAATAAAAAATATTTTAAAAATAAAGTGATCTTATGTAGATTTCATGCACTAGATTCCTATGCCAAATGTTAATAGATAAAATAAGGTGCCCTGACAACTAACAAAATTAATATCTAGATGGGCACTCACTGTACATGCCACCATGAAGTCTAAGCAGAACTGAATGTTTTCTGATGCTCTATTCTGAATATATACATTTTTCCATCTGAGCTGTGTTGGCTTTTGCAATAAAAATAAAAGATGTGCCTTTTTTTTGCAGTTCAGACAAATCTGCAAAACAGATTGCAATTAAAAGACTCAAGATGTTTTTAATGATCATGTTAGTATATGATCACAATGAAAGGAGACCATTTGGCTTATTCTATCTTATTTTGGTGTGACTAGAAAGTAATTAATCTGAGGTACTTTGAAATGAGCTGTTTCTCTGTATCATTTTTGGAAACATGGCTCAGTTTTCCACAGTTCTTTGTGTTAAAAAAGTGTCACGTTTCTCAGTTTCCCATTTCTTCTGTTTACTTTAACAGAAGTAAGATGTATTGGTCCGTAATTATTTAGTTCAGTTGCTATTTTTTATGATTGAGTTGCTGTATTAGCCATTTTAAATTCTGTATTTACTAACCATGTTTTAAGTGACTTTTTAGAAGAGTTATCATGTTTTCGTAAGTACAAAGTGGTAGAATACTATCTAACCTTGGAGATTTGTCTTAAATCTTTTTAATAGGTGCAACTCATCTTCATCTGTGCTAATATGTAACATAAAACTGTCTCTGCTCAGCCTGAGGCATGTCTTTATTCTTCCTTTGTAAATAGCTGAGTAAAATACTATTTTAATTCCCTTTCATCGTTGCAAATACCTTACTTTACCTTGTGCTGTTCTTTCACTGATTTAACACTGAAAAAATGTTAATTTTCTGAATGCAATATTATCTCTCTCTTGGCTGTCCTGTACCTATATTTATTTGCACTCTATTTTATTTAACTGGTTGTTTATTTCTTTATAAGCATTGTATATAATATTTTCTTTCTCCTGATATTTTTCTGAAATTATTATATCTACCTGTATATGGGCCACAGATCGTGACACTTGCTGCGCTTGTCCTTGGGATGAATTTGCTCTGTGCTTCAAACAGAATACTGTACCTACTGTTTTAACATCTGTCATCTATTTCTACTGGTGTTTTACCTGTCTTTTCCCATTCTGCTGATGTCCATCGCATGTCTTCGTATTCTACTTTTCTGGAACTGAAAACCATTGTTTTGGTCTTTACAGTGTAGAACCTGACCTGAGTTCATTTCAAATAGCAGACACCTGGTGTACAGATATGTGACATTACCGAAATAACTGAAAGCAGAGATAACATTCCCCTAAAGACCTACTGTGCCATGTACAGAAGTATTTTGTATAGTTCAGTGGTTACTTCTAAATACCCATTCATGGTAATAACAAAGGGTGACCAGAGCTATACTCTAGAATAAAAAACGTCCTACAAAACTGCTTGAATTGATAAATTGTCATCCCCCAAAATGTATACATACGTATACAGTATATACTGTACGTTTATTGAACTTTAAATCACCTCTACTCTTCCTCACCTTCTTAAATGCTGGAATTAAAATGTCCAAGAACCAATGCTTCCACATGTAGGTTTTCCAGGACTTTCAAGGAAATATCTGAGCACTGCACCAGATGTCTCTCTCAAGTTTAACCTGGAAACTTTCAGGCTGATTTGTGTTTTGTGTTCCAGTGGCAAGCTTTTTACTTGCTATCTCAGAGCAAGTCCACTTAAAATTCCATGCATGTTTTGAAGATAAACAGATACTGTATTGGTTTGTTTTTCTCCCCAAATATCCATTTTGTTCCTTATCTGTGATTCTGTATCTGTGGTGTTGCTTGCTGTATATTACCTTGAGGTGGTTACAGTTGCTTTCTGAAAATTTAAATTAAACCTTGTTCTGGAGAAACAGGCAAAAAAATTGTATTCTCCCTTTTGAGGCATTAATCAAGCTAGTACTCCACAATATAGCCAACATATATTTTAAAATGTATTCCCACTTTCCAAACCAGAATCTGCTTTATAGTAGAGAATATCTTCTATAGCAAAGATAATAGAAGTCCTGCCATCCTAGATATTAATTTTTAAAACATTATTCTTCTTTAAGATCTGTCTAATAATATAAACTTGATAACGCATTTGTTATCCTTATTGTTAATATAGTATCATCACCATTTATTGGCTTAGCAGACAGTTATCCAGGGTAAGTTTGTTTAGTTGAAGGGCAAGAGCTATAATACCACTCAAGTATGACACAAGTTAATTAATATATGACAATAGGCCTAGAACAATAAAGCTGGAAGCAGGAGCCAGAAATAAAACAAAAATCAAAAATGAAGTTATGCAGTTAAATCAACATTAAGCACATGCAGGAAATGTGGATATAAGACACCATAGTTGGTATATAACAACTTAACAAGTGATGCAGCTGAGCGCTAAGAGAGCACAGGTGCTGTTTTCAGTGGGGGCCAAAATTAGGTCTGCAACTGTGCAGTCATGATTGAATGAACAGGCCTGGAAGTGGCAGACCTAAGAATGCCTGGGGGGAAAAAGATCCTGGGTTTTTTTTCAGCATTGCACGTTATCCCTGTTTCCACATCATTATCCACCTTGGGTCAATCAAGAAAATGCTTATCTCCCATAGTATCAATAGGAAGAATGAATGCTGCCACTGTTTGCTCAAGAGTGTAAATGTTCAAGTGAAAACAAGATAAAGTCCAGCTGTACATCAGTAGAAACTGCTCAACCTCCATATCTTTATTTAGTGTAATTAGGAATATTTCAATAACAAAGACGGTGTAAAGGCTAATTGGATATGTTGTTGTTTTTGACGGGGGTATTAATTAGGTTTTAATTGCAAAGAATTTTAAATTCCAAGCTGATAAGATATGAAATATCATGATAAGAATGTCAAGAAATACCCCAATATTTTCCACCACAGTTCTGTTAGTCCCCTTCTCTTTTCTTCCATCCATGAAGATTAAGAAAATACTACCACAAAAGAGCTGCATGAAAAATAGAATTTAATACCCAGTAAATTATACTGAATGCCTGATTAGGCAAGCAGTGTTTTTTTTTTCTTTCACAAGCTTTAAAAAGTAAATGTCCTATTTTTAACTCAAGGACCCTATCCTGTCTTAATGTTACGTGCCTACCATTATTGATTGTTTATTTATATATGTAGTGAAACACGAACCAGAGGGTACATGAGTAAATGAAGGGGGAGTGGAGTAAAAACTGATAACAAGAGGTCCTTTTTGAGGGTTGTGGGAGTGTGGAACAAATATCAAACCACGCTGTCCAACCTGATACCGTAATCTTTTAAGAAATGGCTGGATGAGATTCGAGGATCACTTAGTTACTAGTTACTTAACATGTTGAATGGTCTCCTATCATTTACAAATGTTCCTCTGTTATTATGTCTCTGTTGTTATACAGCATGTCCTGTAGGGTTTTAGTGATGTATGGGTTTTGATATTTTTACATTCGGTGCCTACGAAGTCAGTCGTTTTATGGCAATTCAATTATTGAACTAATTGGTTCATTTATTTACAGGCATGTATTGTTAATTACAATAGAACAAAAATCTCATTATGCAGCCCGGGGGGTAGTCCACTTAACAAGAGCTACAGTACTTACCCTTTGTAAAGTTTTGCAAAAACCAATGCTGGCATTTTTCCATAACCACAAGGCTGATATGACTCTCTGAGGCTGATACATCTTAATTTGAATCTCTGGAAAAATAAGAGAATAATGTACTCTATAGAAACTGAAAACTGTGCAGGGATAAAAAGACTCTATCCACTAGGCCCTGAAGTGCATTCTTCATTAATAAAAACGTTCAACTCGCTAATCTTTTCATTATTACAGTAATCCAAAATGAGCATTACGAAAATGAATTACTCATATTATCATCTTCTATCTACAAATGTTCTTTTTTTCTAGGTCATCATTTTTTTGGGGAAAATTGGCTTCTGTTAATAGTTTGATTTGCAAAGTTGAAAGACTGTAAGAACCGTCATGTTAATGTCAGTGAACAGCTGTGTATGTTGTAAGTGGTTTTTGCTGTTCTTAAGTCTTGAATACATTGTAAGAAACATGGTTTCTTGCTAGTAGCTGCTTAAAGCTCAATTTACTGGTTCTTGAAAGTGGCGCAGCAGCCTGAATGAGCTTCTGAATTTGTCTCAGTAGGGGCTTTCTTTATTGACAATATGAACTTAACCATTGCCCAAGAATGTTAAGAAGTCCCTCTGCGGTTGGGAATAGGGACGCTCATCTTAAACCAGTAGGTTTTTTTTTGAAACCCTGTTCCGTATGTACAAGTATAGTATGTACAATATATATTTGTTATGGTGAGCTGAGTAAAGCATGTACTGTATACAGGTTACTAAGTCTTATTTGTTCCAAGTTCCTAAGCCCTACAAATTTTGAAGAATCTCCCAAAAATATTATGGTTTTAACTATTATTAGGAGCTTCTACTCTCAGCAATGTCATTAAATGAATGAAAGAACGTGTATTAATTATACATTATCTGACAAATAATAAACCCACTTGGTCTGAGGGACGACCATCTGATCACTTGGATGAGGAAGTTAGATCTCTCCTTCAAAAGGTTTGGCAGGAACGCTGAAGATAGTGGCGGGGCATCAGCACAGTAAACACTGCAAAATAATAATGTAAGGGCCCGTGTGTGTATCCTAAGATGCTGTGATTGGTGGGAATTGAGATCTGCCATTTTCTGGAACTGGTTACAAACTCCAATTAAATACTAAGTACCAGAGTGTCACCGGGGTTAACACTCAAAGCAGTTTTACTTTAACTGAGCATCCCAGGGTATAGTCCATTGTAATGAAGGTGTCAACATCTTAATGGATTTAGAAAATATTATAGGATGGTTAATAGCTGTAGGAACAAATCCTGCCTGACTGTCAACTTACTTTTAATCAGTCATGTGCAGTCTGAATTATTGTTAGAACCCTAATAAAATAGTCTCTCTTTGGCATTTTAATGTAACACGAGTATCCAGTAAGCATTTCCAATTATTGTTCAATTTCACATCCAAGTGTTGTACAAGTTTAAAAACACTTGGACTTGGACAATTGGTTAATGAGTGACCTCCTGGCCACAGGATAAAGAGGCTCAAGCACCATTCAGACTGGGTGAACCAAGGGGCAAAATGGTGCTTGAGACAAATGCGAAGAGCAGTGTTTGTGTTCAAAATATACTGTAGAGCTAATTTCATAACGATGGTGATTTGGAACAGCTGTGTGAGATTAACTTGTCATTGATGTCCCTCCCGGACTTCATTTAATAACTTCCATTAATTGAATAGTCTGGTGCATGCAGTTAAAATGAAGCTTTCTGTTGTCGGCTTTCTGATGTTCCTTATGGCCTTTATTGATAATCCGGTGATTGTCAATCAATATAATTAATGGAACAAAAATGAAGGCACACATCCTAAAAATTGAGTGAAGGACTTGCCCACATTTATGCCCACAACAGCCAAACATACACCTAAGGATCAGTAATATTTTATATGATTTGTTGTGTATCCCACATCATAATGTGTGGTGTGGCAAAGGGGGTGCTGTTCACAAAAATGGTTGTAAAAGATTAAGAATGGTGTTATTATCATGCATATATTCTTTATGTAGATGTGTTGTAGGCTACTGTACATAGTAGATTAAATTATGTTTTAATATTCCTGACTTGTGGACAGCACAGTGTCACAGTGGTTAGGATTGGAGACTTGCAGTGCTGGTGTCACTGAGTTCAGCTTCTAGGGTTTATACCTGTATGGAGTTTGAATGTTTTCCCTGTGTTTCTAACAATTTGCTATGGTTTTCTTCGGGTGCTCTGGTTTCCTCCCACAGTCCAAAGACATGTTGGTAGATTAATCGGCTTTTGAGACAAATGTCCCTGGTATGAGTGTGTGTGTGTCTGAGTTTGCTTTGTGATATACTGGCATCCCATCCAGGTGTTTCCTGCCTTATGCTTGTGGCTTTCGGGGAAACTGTATTGGATAAAGTGGTTAGAAGATGAATGGATTTCTGACTCATAGAGTATATTACTTTGTTATAGTAAATTAATAAATGAGGGTTACTGCCCTAGCTTTGGGTCATAGAGTAGATTAATACATTGTAATTGATTGTGCTGAGATCAATTAACACTGGGGACTAAGATGTGACTGAAGTTATCCCAGAGAGATTTAGGCTGTTTATTGAGAATGGAAATTGAATTAGTCAAAAAGATTAGTTTTAATTATGGGCTCTGCAATGTTTTATCAGTGTACAAGGTAATGACGGTACAAAAAAAAAAACTTGCAGTAAGGAATGAAAAAAAATTAAATTGCATCAATGGATATTTAATAAATTGGGGAAAAAATGTATACTAACAAACAAAAAGGTGTGAAAAATGCAGTGACTTCACATCCCAATGAGCTATTGGGACCACAATGTATTTTGCCCAAAGAAACTTATTCATGTTTCACTGAATAGAATGAGATGTTTGTCAAGGGCAAATGAAATGTGCCCATTAAATTACGGTACCAGAGAGCATTTTTTATGTGTTCTATAAAATTGATTGACTGCTTTTACTAATCTGGCTTTTTTTCATTTTTAATGTAATGGTATCACATTTTTATCGTAGGGCTCTTGAATTTTGTCTTCATGCTTTGCCTTTGAAATTGAAATACGGTAGTTTTATCCAGCTGCACTACAGTCTGTTGTATTTTACACATCAGATGAAAACCTAACGTAGGATTTTAACACTGATAAGTCATGGAAAAGAAAATATTCACTTGATCTCCAAGACCTGGAGAATATACTGTACAGTACATATTTGTGATCATGCAGACTCATGTCCTAACATGTCTATTTGTGTTTCTACATGAACAATGCAAAATAAGGAATGTACCATATCCAATTACATATTACTGTACAGTATATATTATTGATACATTATATTGTGATTTTTTTTTATTTTAATACATCATGCAGGAGTGAAATTTCTTTGACTGTGTTGGAACTATAGGTACTGTACAGTACTGTATGTGTCTACCAGTGTGGTAATGCACTCATTGCATTCCTGACTTATATAGTCCACAATGTATTGAAAACTGAGAACCCAGGAATATCAATGCAGTTAAAATAATTCAATGGAATAAATGGGGACCTAATCTATGATATCTTGGCACACTGACATCTTGAGTTTTTACTGTAACTTGTTGCTTTGCCAAGTATTGTATAATAATATTTCATGCTATACAGTAGGTTGGAGCTGTGTTGGTATTGGAAGTCACAACTAAAATATTGCCTACAACAGGCAATAATTAGCACTTTCATTCCTAAAAAATTGCAATAAAGAAAAATACCTTTAGGTTGAAAACATGCAACAATCATGTGAGAGGTGCGTGCTTTCACTACCAAATAATGAAGGATAAATGAGGAAAGAAATTAATCTAGACCTGATTACAGGACATGTTTGAATTAAAGGCGCTCTGTTTGATCAAAGGAGACAATAAAAATGATCTATAAATCAATTAGTCACAGATGTTGAAAATATGGGAACACATAGACTAAGACATTTTGGAATAGCAGAACTTGCTCTCCAAGCTGTGGCAATCAAATCAAGATATTGGTCTCACTCGTTTATTATTAATACCTTGGTCTTGGTAATTCCATGGTGAATTCACACATGGGGATCCTGTCTTTTTTGAGTTGTAATGAAATAGCGTGCAGAATGCTATACTTTATAGTATATGTTATCTTTACTGTCTATATAAACCTGTACATTCTGGGTCAGGTAATCCAGTTCAGTAAACAAACTTTTTCATGAATCCCAATTTTTAAAATTATATCTTTTCATTTGAACATCAGCTCTTTTGTTTATTGAGTCAGAAATATTAGAATTACCTAGTTCACTCATCACATTTATATGTGAGACCTTTTTCATTTATGCTTTATTAAAAAATGTTAACCCTGCCCTTCTACCAACTTAACCAGCCACCAGGGACTGCTTTAGTTCTGTTTCCATGCTAATGTTGATCTCGGGGTCAGGAATTTCTAGCTAATAAAGCAAGTTACCATTAGTCATTCCCCCCCGAGAAAGCGCTGCTTAATGCCACCCGTTTCCTCTGCTAACGTCTCAAATGACAGAAGGAGCACAAGAAAATAAAACACTGGAAAATTAAGTAAGAAAAAGATGCTAAGAACGTGAGAACATAAAAAATGATTGCAAACAAGAAGACATTCAGTTTATTGTGTTTGCAGTTTGTAGCAAATTGTTTTTTAAAACATACTGTATGCACAAAGGAAAGTCCTGCACTATACAAAATATATATCCTGTATATACAGTGGGTGTAGAAAGTATTGACACCCCATGGACCTCTACCATATTTTGCTATGTTACAATCTTAAATTGGAACATATTTGAACAGGATTTCCTTTTACACGATTATTTAAACATACCTAACATTTTGATGAGGCTTAATGATTCTTATTATAAAAGAACTTAAGCATGCTTTGTTGCTCCTCCTTTAGCAGTGGAAAAACATTCCAGCCTCCAGTCTCTTGCAGTATGTTGTAATCAGCTCCTCACAAAATCACTCCAGCTGTTCTGGGTTGCTGGGGGAACAGTGATGTACAGCAATCTTCAGGTGCTGCCACATTCCCATGATTTCCTGTGGGTTTTAAGTCTGGACTTTGACTACTCAACGGCTTCCACCTTCTTCTTTTTAAGCCACTCAAGGGTTCTTTTTGCTTTGTGTTTTCAATCTCTGATGCAGTTTATGATCGTTTACAGACTCTTCCAGGTTTTGCTCCAGGCATTGTCTATATTTTGTTCCATCCACTCTGCCAACCAGCAGACCGCATTTTTTCCCCCACATCATTTCACTTTTCCAATAAATATTTTTAGTATCTTTATTTTTAACTGATGTTGTTTGGATCAAAAGGGGACACATATGTACAGTAAGTCTATTAAATGTTCATTGATGTACAGCAAAATACATCAGGGGTCAATACTTTCTACACCACTGTACTGTATACTGTAGAGGACTGATGAAGACCTTTTACCAAAACATCTTATTTTTTGCCTCTCTTGTCTCTTTACAATGAAACCCTAGTCTTGCACAGAGCTGTGTGCATTGGTTTCTTATTCTTCAAATTTCAAATACTTCTCCTATGCACCTATAGAAACTATTGTAGTGTGTGGATTTTATCTTGTTTGAGTCCAACATATGATTAAGTGTACTTAGCAATGCCACTTGTATGATGTTTATTTTTAAATAGGTTATGCAGTGTTTACTAAAGATCTGGTTTATTAGGCACTTGTGTCTTTGGCTGACTGTTATCTAATCCTACTCAAACACTTTAAGAAAAGTGCTCCCACCTAGGTCTGCTGAGGTAAGATACTATAATTGTGAATGAGTCCTTGTTCTCAGTTGAGTTTTTAATGATAGTTCAAAATTAGTTACAGACCCTATCTATCTACCTCTGTCTCAGCCATCTTGTATAAACTCCTTAACCCTAGAGTAACAGAGTACAGCTTGTACTGTACGTTGTAGAATATAATCAAGTTTTGCCTTCAGCAAAAAAGATTTCCACTTTTTCTCCCACAAAATATTTTTAGATTCACTGTGAAGCTGTCTGCCTTGTCTGACAGTATTGACAATATTGAGGGTGTTATAATGTTTGCTTTGGGTTCCGTCCACAATATGATACTGTAGTATTAAATAAGAAAAGCCAGGTTATTAAAAACAAAATGATTAGAAAATTGCACAGTTTTGAAGTGCAAATAAGTCCCCACCCACTTATTTTAAATGTGTAAGTGAAGTGTAAGTAAGCTAAAGGGAAACATTGAGCTCATTTGGAGTTTGTTGTCCAAGGAGTTTTTGAAGAACAGCTGTTAGCAAGTACTGTAGGTGATGAGCCATTGTGGGTTAAGAAGCATTAAAAAATGTTCTTAGCATTTTAAAGTGAAAGACCAATTGGTCTCTGTCTGTGAGTTCTTCTAAAAGTGGTTACAAGCAGGTTCTGTAGTAGAAAGTCGAAAGACCAAAACATTGTTATACTTCAGTAACTGTAGTTTCCCACTACTTACAGTACAAAAAAAAAACAAATGTACCATTGCTGGACTTACTTACAGCTTAACCTTGTATGTAATATCATGAAAGCTATAAAATCTTTATGCATTATGTCTTCCTTTGAGTCTGTGTGTGAAACTTTTCTAAGATACTCTTTTCTGCATGCTTGAATTAAGAAGACTTGATTCATTAAACTTGTTTTGACCTTTACTTGAAAGGCTCTTCTTGGGTACAGTATATAAAGTACAGTATCACAATGCGGTGCTACCTAAGACTGCAGTAGTTTGAAGGTTGAGCACAAAATGGCAATCAGAAAGCCATCTTGGTTTAAGCAGGAATCCAATTTCTACATGTTCTTTTTATTGTCACGAGAATGGCACCTGTGAAATTTGGATTTAATTAGCTAAAGAGTCCTTGCAAATGAGCAGTTTGCCTAAGAAACTGCATTATGCAGAAGTAGGTTGAGACCCACTGTGCATGGGGATATTATCATAGTACTGTACAGTAGTTTGTGAAGTGCCAATCAAAAGTAACATTTTTTGTTCATTAAACTTGAAAAATGTTATTCAGTTGGTGCACTTGGTCCTAAAATAGTAAGAGTTTGTACATGTTGAGAACCAGATGGCAGTCACGTGGCTGTCTAGTGACTCTTGTTAACAGGAGTGACAGAGACTCAAATGTTAATGGTTTGTTTTGTACAATGATACCATGTTTGAAATTAATGCAAACAATGTCTAAAATTTTAGATTATACTACATAGAATTTTCTACTCACCCACTTTGGAATAGCAAACTGTTTGTTTTTCATATTTCTTATACAATCACTATTGTCTTCCACTGCTTGGAAGCCTAACAGATAATAAGAGAGACTGAATGACATACAGAAGATGAACTGAATTAAAAAAAGCATAGAGACAGGGCAGTATTTTTTTTTGTATTGAAGGAAAACCTATAGTGAAACACCGATTGAGCTAAAACATTGAAAAATGCAAGTGAAATATGTTAAAAGTGTGAGTAAATAAATGTGTAAAGTAATGTTACATCTGTCCAATTTACCTCTTCTGATGAGGGTTCTTGCAGAATTTAAGTATTAAAATCTTATTTACAGCTTCTGTGCTTACAAAGGAACCTAGCACAGTGTATGACTTCAAATGCTCAGCAGGGTTTTTTTTTACATTTCTTTAGTATATCAATTGAAAATTCAATGTTTCTAGACATGGAAGGATAAGAAACTGTCATGTGTTTACAAAAGCAATCAGCAAGATGCTTATCAAGAGTCTGGCATGCATTGATTTTGTTGTAGTAATTTAAAGGTTTCATTTGATTTGGAATGTTCTAAAGGTAAATTCTAATAATTTCACAGAAATGTGACGTGGCACATTTCTTAGCTTATCCATCCCAAATGTGTGTCTAAGAAATGTCAGAATGTTATGTGTAAACACAGGAACTAATTTATCTCACTATTTCTCTTTCTAGTGAACAGTAAAAATTATCTGCTGTTGCATTTTAACCTCCTTTTAACTGCAGAGACTCCCTATGTTGTCCATAGATGGATGAGCTAGGGAATGGAATCTCAGGGCATAAACTGCTTTTTTCCCCATATACTTTAAATCAGGTATAAGTGTAAATCACATCTGCATACTTTACAGGCATTTGTTATTTTACTTTTACTAATAGTTAACTGGCATCATCTTTGGAATATTTCTTGTGGGTTCCATTTCTCTAAATATCCCAAAGATTAATTGATAAGGTACAGGTACAGGTGATATAATCTCTGTGGGTAATGAAGTATTTTGCTTCATGAATATTATTGTGAATGACTCTCTCTTTTGGACTTGAGAATACATTTTTACACACCACGGCACATGTTGCAAAAACAGAGCCCCTTGTCTTCTGTTTTAAAACCACAGTTTCTACTTTGCAGAAGAATAAAGCCCTTTGTATGTACAAGTAGTCTGATGTGTTGAACAGTGTACAACTGTGACAGTGGCTTTCTGAGAACAACTATAAAGCGATTAGGCAATTTTATTTGAGTGTTCTTGCTAAAAAAGCATGAGGACACTGGGATAGTTATCAGTTTTATGTGCTTAGAAGGAAAAAGAATAAAGGGATTTAGAAAATAATCTCCCCCTAATATTCTGTGCACTGTTGGATGTGTCATGTACTGTAGGTTGTATGGCTGAGCAAGAGGAAAAGAGAAAAAAAATAATTAAACGCCTACAGAAGTGGGATTGGTTCCATCTGCTTTACTTTCCACTGACCATCAACCACAAAAATATTAGTAGCTTGTTAGAATTTGCTTTAAGCGCTTTTGGGCTATGTGTGTTTTGTGAAATGCTTTTTGCGGCGCCCTTGGATGTTTTAAATGAACCACTCATTTTTCCCCAAAACGTTTTGAGGGTTGGGAGAATGTTCCTTAAAAAGTGCTTAAAAATGCATCTATTATTAAAAAATATTAAAAATCATTATCTATTATTAAAAATAAACATATTATCAAAGAATTCTACCATTCAGTATACATAAAGCTTAGGGACATGTACCTGGATGTTCTTAGTGATTTAGAACTACTTTACCTAATACCTAATCTCTGACAGCAGGCTGCTTTGGCTCTTATTTCTATGAATAACTGAGATACTATACATGAGAACTTTGTACCCTTGTGATAGCATGGGCTTACTGTACACTAGGTGCTATGCATCCCTCCCACCTTTAAAGGCAGGTTGAATGAGCTTGATTGTCTGCTTTAAAATGTCCTTCCTGGAGGTTGATTCCCGATTCCCATGGGAAAGGGACGGGGAACCCCACATTTTTCTTTGACAAAAATGACCATCGCCGGTTGTACATGTTGACAATGACCACAGCTGAAGAGGCCATCAGACGCTTTAGAACCCTTTAGAACACTAAAAAGGAACCTACAGTAGCTGTTATTTCAATGTACTTCCCTGTGTTAGATTTTTTTCGAGTCTCGTGTGTAATCTCTCGATCATGACTCTCAAACCATTGTATAACAGGAGAATAAATTAGCATTAGCATGCATTTGGTTTGTTCCTGATGGGTAGTAACAGCAGTGACCAAATGCAACAGACTCCAAGCCTCCTGTTTGGTCAGTAGTCACATGAAATGTTGGCTTAATGCTCTGATATCTGTGGTGACACTGCCATCCTTATTAGTGCCTCCTGCCTGAACTACCTTTATTGAGCTCTGTAAGTTTGTTGACAACCAAATGTAAGAGGTCCTGAATTTCTTAAAGATGGCTATAGAGCATGGATTTCTGTACAACAAAAAAGATAAAATCAAGAACTCCCCTCGCATGTCCTGCAGCATTTTAGCTAGCAGTTTTTAATGCTATTGTAGAATACACTAAAGACACTAATGAGAAATTATCAAGCACAGAGACAATTAGAGCAAATTTAGTTGCAACACGAAAATTATTATATTAGATTTAAGCCCTGCCTCTGCTGTCAATAGTGAAACACAATCTACATGCAAATTGCTAAAAGCTTTAGGATAGATGGTTTTCTGGTATCCTGTTGAGAAATATTCAATTTGCACAGATCATAATGGAAATAAATGACAGCTATTGTCGTGACAATTGGAAACACAGAGCTATTTGCAGACTTTTTGTCTTGATGACAGTTCTGAATATCATCAGAACTAATTGAGTTTTTATCTTCACTGTTCTTTAACGGCTGGAAATGAGAAACTGTTCGTGATGTTAGGTAATATGTTGGAGATTCTTTGACTATAGGACAAATAGGAAAATATCTTTAATAACAGAATCTGGCAATTCAAGGCAATTCTCATTTGTTGGGTTAGGTTAGGTTGGTTGGGTTTTTTTTCTCATTTTGAAATTTTGAATTTTTTTTGAGGACCCAATTTGGAATCACCCATTGTTTCCTTCCTTGCTGGGTCACAGAAATAACCTCTGCACCCCCAGGGGGAGAATAAGCACTAATAAAGTATATGTTCTTAATGGCTTGCTGAATTTATATTAAGGGGCTATGGGTAATCGGAGATTCTAAAGACTGTGTACATGTCGTTGAAGACTAAAGAGTAACTGTATTTGGTACTCATCTCAGTTCTGCAGGTTTAGTTTAATGTCCACTTGGTTCTGACCAAGAGTATTTTCTATGGAGTATACACCACAAGCCATACATCTTTCAACACTGTAAACACCGCAGTAACTGATTGGAGAAGTGTCCTTCATTGATGTCACCTTGAACCTATTGGCTCCTAGGAGATGCTGTTTCACGAGGCGTCAGGAGATCCCTGGCTAGCAAATCCAAATACCCCGTTAAAGCTGAGACCATTGTGCACCATCATCTGGGGAATTCAGGTCTCTAGTCTGTGACTATATCGCTGACTAGAGCTCACAACCTGGACTCGGAGCAAGCACTCTTACTGGTGCCATTGAACTTCATGGGAGCCCTTTCAGCTAATTTTCTAAACGATTTAAACATTTGGTTTGGGATTTTGTTTTAAACTACTGTACAATGAATGGATGTGCAGTAGGTAAACCATCTCTTATCCCTTATCCCTTATTGTGACATTTATGTTTTTGCTCAACGTTAAGGATATCAAATCCAAACCTAGAGGCAGAACAGGGCAAATAAGCAAAACAGAGACACAGAGAAAATATTTTTCAAGGAATCCAAAATCCCATCTTATTGATTTAATCATTACTGGCACACAAGGCATTTGGATCAAGGCGGAAAGACACAATTGGAAACAAATGCCTGAAAAACAGACGTGCATTTTATATGAAAGAAAATTGGTATCAGAAAATTGTAAACACTGTAACCAGGTTTTGTGTTACTCTGGGTTTTTTGTTTTGTTTTCTTACCTGTGGTAAAAATCTGTTCTGGAGAGTTTGTGAATGTTGTTTGTCTTCATGTTGTCTGCGGTATAGACTTCCTTTTGTGTCAGCTTTAAATAGCAGCATCTGCACAATTGGCTAGAGATGAACAAATGGGAGGGGTCTTGTGTTTAAATGTGAGGTTGTGTCCTGTGTTAATTGTCAGAGTTGTATGGAATTAAAGAAAAAGTAGATGGCGAGGGATAGAACAAACTGTGGTACTACTTGTGCCTTGTGCTGGTTTTACTGCCTTTGTTGGGTATTTGGGTAGTCCCTGTACAGCCCTCCAGTTTCCACTCCACTGTAAAATGAGTTTTTTTTTAGGATGGCTTTGTAAGTTTGCATTTGTTTGTGGAATACATGCTTGTAAAACTTTATTTCTTTTAAATAAACCACATATCCATGTTTCACAATGTCTCTGGGACTTGTGGTTTCATCTACTCAGTCTTAAAAATCACATATGTTTTCTTCTTTTCCGTTGTTTGGTAAAGAGCATCTTCACACATTGAGAAAATTGTTTTTAAAGGCACTGTGTAAAACAGATTTTATAGTACAAATGTCTAAAATTAGATCCAAGAGCATCAGTTACATAAGTGTCACATCTCTATGCACATCATTAAGCCTCATTTGTGAAAAATTACAATATATCTTTTTTTTTAAAATACAAAACTTAATTTGGGAATAATGCTCTTTCATAACTACTAATTTTTTTCAATCTCTGGTTTTTTTAACAGTGTACTTTTATAATTTATTTTAGTCTTTACTCTTTATTTACTTTTGGCAAAATAGCAATGTAATTGCAATCAAAAGCAAAAATGATCTGTTAGACATCCACAAAACTAACAATTAAACAGATAACATGCTGTGTGTGGTTAAACAAATTGCTCTTCTTTGCACGTGTCAGTCTGATCCTCTTATATTGATACTTCACCCTGTGTTAATAGCAGGTTTTTCAAGCCAAGCAACAGAATCACTCTTTTCAGAGCTGTTAAATGGTGCTTTGTAGTTGTGCCCAATTTCCTTTGTACAGTATCGTTTAGCTGTTGATGCATTCTGTTTTGAATTTGACAAGATTTTATGTTTTGCAAGTTAACAGACTATACCTAAATATAGAATCTCATATAATTATAATTTTAGTGGGTAACTTCATTACCCAAAGAGGGTTCCACAGCCGAAAGGTTGTGTTTTCTTTCTTCTCTTTTCACCATGGAATAAACCTATTACTTGCTCCTTATCATTTTAATCACTGTTTGTGACCCACCTTGTTGAAGCATTGAACACACAGATGTTTAACATTATTATTATTACAACAGCTTAAAGATTTTTTTTTTATATTGTGTCCTCGAATTACTAAACAGAGCAGATAAATTAATACCACAGCCTCCTTAGCCTTCACACATTAATGACAAACAAGGGAGTGTGAGAAGAGTTTCAGTCACTTCAGACCTTAATGTTAAGAATGTTTTTAGACATTCTAGAGCTGTTGTAATGGTCCAGACCTTTAAAAAATGGGTCCACTTGTAGAAATATTTCATATCAAGTTGTATTTTTTTTCAATGATTTAAGTGATGTGGCATATATGTCATGCTTTTTGTTCCAGTTTTTTTTTCTCCAAAATTGGGCCTTTTGAAAATTTGAAAGGCAGTTGTGACAGGAGTCGTCATTGCAAAGAATAGCAATTGTCTGGCTCATTAATCATTCTGACAGAATTCCTCTCAATTAGCTGTGAAGCAGCACTCAAGAAATAAGAAATAAGAAAAACATAGTTACAGTACCACTATCCATTACCCTCTTTCTTTGATGAAATTCATGTTCTTGGTAGCAGTGGTGTGGGCACATTTGAATATGTAATTAATATGTAATATCATATACATTACCCTGCAGTATATAAGATGTCTTTGTCAAATATACTGTTTATTTGTAATCGTTCTTCCTTATGTGCCTGTAAAATTAGGATACACTATTATGTTTGCATAGATACCCAACCTGAAATATCTTTGTTTAATATATTCACATTTATCTTCAAGATTTGATTGCAGAGCTTAAACTAAATACACCTGCATTCGTATGAAAATCTTTTCATTTGCAGATTTTCAGCTACAGCTAATTATTTGCCATATGTATAGTACAGTACATTACAGTACTGTATGTAATACCTGTGAGAAATAGGGAATATGTAGACATATTGTAAAGTACAATTATACTGATGTGGGTTTTCATTTAACAGAGCTTAAGCTACATTCACTTGTGGAGGGAAAATGCTTATGGATACAGTTTCAAATCATTTTAGGTTATACTGTATGAACAGGGGCCAGCAAGCAATTTAAAAAAGTAATTTTTTGCATTATACTTGGGGAACCACTGAATGCGAGTTTAGTGACAAGCCTCATCATTTTGCTTACTCTGCCATCTGACTATTTGTAATAGAATTATTATTCTTATTATTGGTTATTTTATTGTTACTATTTCTCTTTACATTAACACAGGTTTGGCTTGTATTATGAATAATTGCAACAGAATTAGAATGGCTACAGTTGATTATTAACACAACAAAGCATTGCCCTGAAAAACAGTAATTATAATAGTCTAGTGTTTTGGATACAATACTAATGGAAATGTGAAAAGCTTACAGGTCTAGGTTTCAAGATAAGTTATTCCTCAATTTATTCATCTCATAATAATGCCATCATCAGAAGAGGAATGAGACATGAAACCCATACACAGCCTTTTGAGATCAGCCTTTGTATTGTATTTTCTAACAATGTACCTGATACCATCTCTGGAATGTGAAAGACTGTATTATTTTCATGTAATAATAATTTAACCATCAACAGGCTTGTTTCATTTTGCACACTACACCTTTGAATCATTACAGGAATTCATTTTCAGTCAGTGGTGAGCAGTAAGGTTTTTTTTCTGCCAAAACAACAGCATGTTTGTATGAATATTCAGTATGCACATTGAAACCCCCCAGTTCCAGGTAAAGATGAGGATGTTGTAGAAAGTTGTTGGATTTATATGAGACTTGGTTGTGACATAATTTCATCAGTTGTTAATTTTCTGTTCTGGAAGCTGTGAAGTTGCATGTGCTGTGGAACACATTGTGTGCTCAAGTGATGTACTCCTGCAAAAGTGCTGCATACAGACCACTGGGATTTACCTCCATTCAATCTGTGTACAGCTGGTATCGTCTCACCTTGCCATGATATAGTCCTTGACTGGATGGTTAATCCTACACTGAAGCAGAGAAGATCCAGTGAGCACATAAGTTGATCAGTTAAACACAGATGCTTTTCTTTTCATTTTCACTTCCATCTTGTGAAGGCATTTATGCATGTATGGTGAAATTGCTTCCGTCATTCAAGGAGTAGTGTGATGTATCTGAACATGAAAGTTGTTTTGCCGTCACATTTACAGATACAATAGATAAAGGTTTATGCATTTGTCAGGTTTGTTAGTTAAAACCTTTCCTGCGCAAGTCAATCTTATGACCAAAGCAAAATGAAAATGCAAATGAGCACGTCATCAGAATTCTCTAAAGCAATTAATTTTGCTCTGGAAATTCCCTCAGGTAGTATTAGGCCAATCCTGTATGTTGCTGATAATAGATTTTTAATAGGAAGTTTCCAGTACCATTCATCAATATGTTATACCTTTTCTTCATTTACATACTGAAAAAACAGGTATCTGCAGTTCTCTTTCAAAGAGCTGTCTATGCCTGGAGTGGTTTAGCCTTATGGTTGAGGACCAGGTGAGCACACACTGGAAATTGGGAGCAGCTTGACCTAAATCTGTCTTGTTTTAGGGAAATATACAGTATTAAGCAACAACCGACTCAGTCTTTCTAGTTTATTAGCATATCTTTAATGCATATTTTGAGGCTCGGTGGAAGGAATGTTACACTATTTTATAAAAGCATGTTCTGGTAAGGCTCCTGTTTAATTCATATTTGGCCTCAAACTATATTCCAAGCATTTGTTCTTTTTTTTTTAAATCCCCTACTTAGTCACATATAATAAATGATTTGTGATACAAAATGCCACCAACATAGGACAGTCCTTGGATATCTGCAGCACTTTGTTAGAAATGAGTGTCAGTTTAATAGTAACAGAAAACAACTTCTGCAACAACTTGTTTCACAGTTTTCAAAGCAGATCTGCTTAGTGGTTAAAGTACTGTTCAAGCTGGGGTGCTACACTGAGCATGAAACCTGCAGGGAGTTTAGCAGCATCTTCTAAAATCTGTGTTACTTACACACTGCATTTTGTTGATTCAGCCATGTGAATCCTGGCAGTTATAGTTTGTGTCTGTATGTGTGTCTTAGAAAGCAAAGGACTTGCTATAACCCCATGCAATAACCAAAATAGTGGTATTCCTGTAGGTTCTTGTGTCTTATTGTATGGCAGACAAATATGGTCATTGGTAGTCAGATATTTTTTGCATACAATAAAGAGTGCACAGTAAAGAGTATAGAGTCCTTCTGTGCTATGGACCAGTTTACTTTGTAACTGATGGGCTTCATCTCCAAAGTGATGGTCAAAATACCTCATAGATTGAGCATTGTTTCTAACCATTCATGCATGTTCCTGGGGTATTCTGAAAATCTTTATTAAATGACAGCTTTAAAATGTAGTTAGGTCATGAAAAAATGAAAATTATTTTTTTCCACACACAATATATCATTCAGAGGTTATGGCAGAGTAGCTGTATTTATTTTCAAACTTAAGTATAATTCTGACATTTAAATATACATTGCATCTCTGTGACTCACACGCAAACACTCTTAGATGACAAGCAAACCAGGTGACCGTTATCTCTGTTCTGTCACGTATTAATTTTAATTGATCTGTATTTCGAAATACTTCTTCCAGGCCAAGAAAATCTAGAATGAGAGTGTCTTTCTTTTTTAAAATGCAAGTGAAAACTAATAATACATAACTTGTAGTAAATTGTTAGAACTTGCTATAAAGCAACTAAATGCAGCAAAGTACTGTATGTGCAATGCCCAATTAATGTCTTTTCATTAATAAACCTTGTGTTCAGATTGTACATTGTACATATTCTGTCCAGGGTGTACTTTGCCACATTGCTTGTTGCTTGCCAAGATCCCACATAAAAGTTGGTTAAAGCAGTTAGAAAATGGATGGATGCAATTCTAAGGGTACTAAAACCTTCGCCCACTTTCGTGCTTTGCTGCAGGTTACTTTCCCCAAGAGTCTAAGAGATGTTGGCCACTGCGTGTGCTATCATATGTGAATGAAAAAGCTGAATGCAATATTTCTGCTATGACCTTGCCTTTCCAATACATCTTTTAATTTCTGCATGACTTTATTCTCGACTTTATAGCGTTTTCAACACTATGGTCAGGGTTTATCACTTGGTTTTTGCAGTGTTGATCTCAATGGCAATGCTCCATATAAAGAAAATGCATATTAGGTATATAGGGTGTCTAAAAATAATATCTTTGCATTTTATACATGCTACTTTTTGCCAGTTTTTTATTAAGTTGTTTCCTCTCTTGATTTACAGTTTTCTCCTCTGGCATCTCTCTGTTTTCTGTCTCTGCTCAGATCTCAGACACCTGTGCCAGTGGTCTCAGGTGTTGGAAACTCTGGCAAGACGCCTCCCAGTGCATCAGTCCAGCAAGCTCTAGAGCTCAGCTGTTAAATAAGTTAGTGTGATACTGGGGCAAGGGTCCATGCTCAGTTTAGAAGTTTAAACAGCATGTAATAACTGTTTCAGCCCAAAGTGGATATACAGTACAGTACGAGTAAGTGGAAGATGTGAATCTCCGTTTCAGTAGACATGAATGGGTTTGAAAAGCATGTCTTCTGCAAAATGTAGGAAATACTTATATGACTATAGTTCTGTCACTGCAGAACTGCATTATACTTAGAAACGTTTGTTTTGTTGCAAACAGAAAATTTATGATCTACCCCTTTAGAGAGCAGAATAACAGAACTACAGTTTGTTAGTGCCTATGTACAGTACTATATAAAAAACTGTACCAAAGAGTGGGCAAGCATTTTTGACAGTGATATGAATAAACCCATTGGCAAAAAGTTAATAAATGTCAAACAGCTATTGTTTACAGAATTCCCATATTTCCTAGATGCCCTGTCTTTAATAATTACTTCCTTCGGTTAAAATGCTTTCCAATGCAAGTGTTGAGTTAAAAGGTTGTCTGTGCTGTACATCACTTTCCATCACCAATGATATTTCTCAAGGCAGATGTCACTACTGAACAAACCACAGATTCTCAGTTGCCACTGGCTACATCTTTGATGGAGTTGTGATATTCTTTTGTAAAGAAAAAAAATAATTACCAAATTATAAACGTTGCTGTCACTGTAACTTTGCTCTGACCACCGTTTGACAATTAATATGAACTTATGATGAAACTGGACTAGCAGGAGGTAGAGGTTGGTTAATACATGTTATCTTATGTGAAGATTGCTTTATGTTAAGTGTGGTATAAATTCTATCTATAGCTGTGTTGATGAATTTAAATAATAAATCATACAGAAGAATGCAAACAAGAGGAGGCTGTTCAGCACATCTAATCTAGTTCGTAAGTAAGCGTTCACATCCAGTCGCGTCTCAACAGAAGCTGGGTATCGACTTCAACAGCATGGCTGGGAAACGTGTTCCATACTGCACTGACCGTTTACTTAAAGAACAGCCTCCGGTTCTTACTTTTTTAAATGCAGGTTCTCCTAGTTTCCCCTGGTGTGCTCTGATATGGGTTTCCCCACTCACTCCGAGGAAGTTGATCTTGTCAGTGCCTCTGAGGATTGAGCATACTTTAATAAGTTCTCCTCCTAATTTTCTTTCTTCAAGACTAATGAAAGTGTGGTTCCTTCAGCCTGTCAGTATAGCATTCTTTTAAGCCCCAGAATATATCTTATTGCTCTTCTCTAGACTGGTTTCAGAACAGAAATATACTTTTTGTAATGTGGTGAACGAAATTGTACTCGATATTCTAATATATTGTACACTCTATGTATAGTGTCTAATATTCCAGTTTGTTTTTGCTAACTGCATGTAGTACTCTGCACTTACTGTAGTTACTGTAATAATGTAATACTCTGTTTTCCCACTCTTAAATTTTATTTGCTGCTTCTACAGTGTTTGCTTAATATTTCGAATTTGGTTTAATCATCTTTAATAACAATAACAGAATATAAATCAGGATTACAATGAGGAGAAGCAATCCCTGTGACTCAGGAGGGGTAAAATTTTTGCAATCAACATTATTACATATTAATAACCACAAATAATGCAACTGTGTACTGTACTTAAACCTTTGTTGGACATTCATTGAAATTGTTTGTCTGATAGAAATGTGCACATAATTCTTTCAGCTGGAATATCTTTCACAAAATGATTACTGTGAACATGTATTTAATAGTTAACATCACATTAACGGGTTTATAGTTTCTTCTTACTGGTGATTGACAGGGAGGCAGGAAATAAAATACTTTGATGAGAGAGTGAAATTGCAGTATCCTGCCTAAGTGTTTGAAATGTACACCACTGAGCGCAGACGTACTGCAGCTATTCCTCCGACTGTACTTGTAATTCAAAGTGAGAAGTCCTGACTTTGTGAGGACATGGATACCATCAACAGAAATAATTTTAAATAAAGATTTTTAAAACATTACAGGCCCAAATGACATTCATGCTTTTCAAAGATATTTGATAAATTGGTGTGGGTTCCTCTAGAATAAAAGTATATCATTAAAAACTGAGACAGTCGTCAAAAAGTGACAAAAATAAATTTTCGTTATTCAACTTACTTGTGTCCTGTTTGACATTTTAATCTTGTCACTTAAAAATATTCAATGAAAGGGACCTTTTTTCACAGTATGTATGGTTCTTCCACCACATAGGAGGAATGAGCAGTGTGTCTTATTTTAGGTTGCAGACTACATTTTAAGGAATATTAAATGTTTGTGTAGGATGTTGCCATGGAAACTGCAGTTGACAGCGAATGCTGAATTTACTATACCTACTGTGGAAAATGAATAAGGAACAGGACTGCATGCTGTATGCAGTGTATATTTTTCTAGGCAAGTTATATTTTACTCTTTTTGTCTTGGAAAATTATCCAGTATTTACATTTGGCAGAACTTGTGACCCATGGGTGGTGGTTCCGCATCTAACAACATTTAAAATGAATCAAACAGAACTTTTTGGGGGGGCTTTCTTTAGGATCTCCTAAATTTGGGAAAAATAAAGCAGCTTTTAATCTGTGCACTGCTCAACTCTTAGGTACAGATATCTCCCATCCCCATACACCCAACTCAACCCATCTAGCTCGTACTGTATGGTAGCCAATTCATCTCAGAAGCTCATTTAGTCATTTTTTAAAGAATCAGCTTCAACTACAGTAAGTAAAGAACTTGTCCATAACAGCTACAGTACATTATGTAGTAAAATGAATGAGCCTGCATATAAAACACTGAAACTTTAAACATTGCACATTTTAAACAGTTGAGGAACACTGTAAAAGATCATTGAATGTTATTCTGGGGTATTTTTATGTTAGCTTGGTTTACTGAGTGGCTTTAGATGCACTGTACTGTATCTTCCACTTAAATGTTTTTTTTTAATGATGATAAGAAACCTCATCTTGACTTTTTATATTGTTTAATGAAAATGGCACACATTCAAATTCTTTGTACATTCTGTTTTGTGGGGAGTGCAAGAAATCAATATCTTTTATTTCTTCAAAACATAAAAATCTGACTCGTCTCCCTTCTTGTTAGAAAACGAACGAAGAACATATGTTATATGAACAAATGTCATTCACAGTTACTTTTAAAACACTTTAACAGCAAGACAACTGCTCCTAAAACAAGCACTTAAGTCATTTTCATTGGTATATTATAACATTGATGTAGCAGGGCATTATTATATGTGTTACTGTACGTACAGTATCATTCAACCCTGTCTTGCGCTGTATGGGCTCATACTGGATATGGCATAGGCTCTGGTTCCCATTCCACCAGAAGCATGTAGAAAATGGATGGACGGATCATTCCATGAAAAACATAAGTGATATGTACTGTAATATATAATAAGGTTAAAGAATAAATGTTAGAAAATCTATAGTATGTCTTGGTACCGTATTGAATCAGTGTTAGTAGTGGAAAGTACCTGAGAGCTCGGGGACCTGCTCTTCGACATGTGAAATACATAACTGAGCAAAAGATGTACCAATAAAAGGAAAACAAATCTGTGCAGCTCAGGGTTCACAATATCCCAGTCATGATATAGGAAAGTAGAAGGATCCAGTTTTATTTTCACCATGCAGTGTGAAAATAAACAGAAGGGCAAAGAGGATAATGACAGGCGTTGAGCGTATTTCACCGTTAATGTCTGAAGACAGGGAAGGCAGATAGCTCCCCGTACTCTGTCCTGCGCTCTTATTTTATCTTATTTTATCAGAAAGATGGGTTACATACCTAGGAGGCCTTCCCGTCTCTGAGATATTGCTTTTGTCTCCCTCATTTCTTAACTGTCACCACTGCCAGGTCACCCTTCGCCTTTAACTTCCAGGCCCTCTTTTACCTACAGTATCCCAATAACCTCATGTTGCCAAACCAAGCAGACCAAAAACAGGCACCGTGTGGCAGTGAGGAATGCTGGGAAGTGACTTCTGTTGCCAATTTCTTTAAATGGAGCTAATTAGTCTTTTGTATCCAAAGCCATTTGACACACATGTGAGTATGTGGTCCATGTGTCTGAAAGTTCTCTTACAATACTGATTTTATCACCTTTTCCCTTACCAGAAAGCTTCTTATTCCCTGTAAGGATTGCGATAACCTGTGAACTATCTCAAAAACAGGACAAAAGGCAGGACTTTACCTTGGTGTGTATGCCTATCTGGGTTTTGAACACATCAAAACATTTTTAGCAAACAAATGTTTATATAGGTTTAAGGCCCCAACTTATTTGTATAACTAACATATGCTAAGCAAGATATTTACTGTAGCTGTTAATCATTGGATAACAGGACTATGATATCTGTTAGTTTATTTGACAAATTCTACATAATGCCGTTTCAACTCAGCTATGCCAAGGGAAGCTACTGACAGCTTTAAGCAATAATTCAAGCTGAGTTGTTTTTTGGCGCAGCTTTCCACTTTGATTCAATAAATCATCTTTATTTTTTCACTGCTTAAAGCGATATGAGTAGTAACTCCCCGGCTGAATGATAATTGTTTGTTTTGATATCTCATATCCACAGGGCCTAACTTATTCCCATAGCAAGAAAAAAAAGGAACAGAAATTCCCTAAAATGCTTTCTCTTCAAGTGCTTCTGGAACACACGTCTTGTCAAAGCAATTTTGCCTTTTTTTGCTTTTCCCTCTTTAGCTGGCTTTCACTTGTGTTTTTTGTCAGATGTGGAGACAAAAGCCTTCTTGTACTTGCTTTAGAACAATACGCCTAACAAAGGTATTTACTCAGACCATCAAGTTTGCTGTTTCAGGGAGGATACTGCTTTTATTTTAGTGTTATTTATTGCATTGTGTTATTGCACTGAATAGTGTGTCATCTGCCGCAAAACCCAGGGAGATGAAAAACACCATTAAATATACAGGTGGAAATGTAATATGAGATGTTCTGTCTAGGCTGCGTGACTCTGTATATTCACCAACGTTATCGTATCCCCTCAAAGAGATGGATTTTGATCTGCAATTTCTGAAAACAAATTAAAATCAATCTATCACAGAAGGCAGTAAAAGAACTACTCAGAAATGTGAACATAAAAAACACAAACAAATAAATGAGCCAAGAGTAAAGAAATTCATATATCGAGGACATAACAAGAATCACCTCCAGATATGAGCTTTCAAACACTGTAAATTTAATCATGTAGAATCAAGAGCCAGGAAATAATAAACACAGATGCATGGATACATCCAAATTAACTGATGAAGTAAAGATACAGAAGTGTGTCTTTCTGATTCATTTGAAATCCTATTATAAATTGGATGAGACCTTCATTAATTGATTTTTTTTTCCTGGTGTGTTTTATTACAGATAAATAATAAAATGTGATATGAAAACATTTCCTTTTCATTTGATACTTTTCAACCAATTGCAGTAAAAATATATATTACCTCTCCAGACTATTCTGTGAGAATGGCAATAAAATTGAGTCTTTTGATTTTTATTTTCAAAATTGATTCAATTTAAACTTTCCTCTCCTTCCTCCTGTAATTTAAGACAGCTGCTTTAGAATGAGGACTGCTTTTGACTGCTTTAACTACAGACGTCTGTGTTGTTTTCATAATGATTTCCTCTGGGTTTTTTTTTGTTTTCTGGACCCAGTCTTTCCTTGTCCCTAATTTCTTTTACACTATAGACCTTTGGAGCACTCTCTGGTTTTAATCACTGAATAACTGGCAGACTGTAATTTTATAACCTGACAAGTCTATTTGCAGTTTCCTTACACACAAAACATAAGATTTATAAAACAATAAAAATAGCCTTATCCCATTTAAATGTTGTTATTTTGCACATTGTAAACCTCAATTATTCTCAGATACTGTGCTTGCTGTAAATCCCAGGAGCACAGTGGAAACTGTGGAGGTTTCCATCATGTCATTCAATTATTTGAAGCATCAACTCTTCTAAATATTAGAGATGTATAGCTTGTCTGTTTTGGATGTACAGTTTAGTAAGAGTGTATCACAAAACATGCAAAATGGCCCAGTCTATCATAAAAATAAAAGATTTGTTCAAATTCGTAAGCCATCCAAACAAGGTACTGTTTCCAGAATATTATCAGCTTAAAATATGCATGACCGTATTTTGCATCACTGACCTGTATTAGTATAAATCCTATGAAACATATATTTACACAGTTCTCTCATAAATTTCACATTTAATGGGAAATCAAAAGTGTGAGTATATAATAAACATGGAATTTAATACAGAGATTTTTTACAATTTTGAACCATTTTTTAGTTTTATATTTTCTTTATTTGCCTCTAATTTGGAATGTGCAGTGCTGCAGACTTCTGCCATTTTCCCACAATTAGTCCCCCTGTGCCCTAGCAGAGATACCATCAGCCCCTTCTCAATGTCAGCATACTAAACTCAAAAGCACCCAGCAAGTCACAAGTGTCACAAGTACATTATCACTTATCTACTAAGACATTCCACTTAACACGTTGTCCAGACATGATCCAGTAATGTCTGGACATTAAAATCAGTATCTGGTTAGTCCCTTACTGTATGATATATTTAAAAAATATACATTTTTTTAAATTCTTAATGTTTTTTTATGAGGGGCTGTTTGTTTTTGTCCAAATATTCTCCAAAGAGAGCTTGTGTGAGCACTGTCAGTAGGTGGAAACAGATTCAGACTTCAGCTGGTGTTTGGCATGTTTGCATAAATAATATTGACATGTCTCAGCTGTTTTCCCGTATTTCTTGTATTTCTTAGCAAAAGAAAGTGTTTTATGCTCTGCATATGCTATTTGAATAGTTGACTTCATGCGCCATCTTTTTACTTGTCAGAATTTGGTTGGTTTATTAAATGAATTTTACTTCTGATCAGAACATTTTAGTAATAATAATTCCTATACTTGTATAGCGTTTTTCTGGACACTCCACTCTTTACAGGTAATGGGGACTCCCCTCCACCACCACCAGTGTGCAGCCCCCCACCTGGATGATGATTTTCATGAGGAAGCTTGGAACATTATTGATCTCCAATTTTACTTTATTACACATTATTTGATATTTTGGCTGTTCTTAATGATTAACTGGATTAAAATATTTAGAAATCTTAATTGTAATTTATTAATAAACATTATTCAGTCCATACGTTTATTACAATACTGCTTTATAAGTACACAGTTGCTACTATATGCTAGAAAATGTTCTGTTCGGGGCTCTGTTGGCACTAACAATTTTTAAATATTTGTATAGCTGTATAGAGATAGTAGCAGGGCTACAAAATAAGAAAGCACACATCAACTTGTCGCTTCAACTGCTTCAGCTGTTTAAGTAGTGTGCCCGTAATCTTCCTTTTGTTATTCACAACCTTGCAAGTTATCAAGCTTGCATTTGTATAAGGTAATACTGTAGGTGCACAGCTGAGGTCTGGCTTCTGTCACTTAAAGCCTAGAGAGAGATGCTAGAGAAGCACCTGTTTTCTCCTGCAGTGTCAGATATACAATCATAGATATTTCAGTGGGAAGCAATTTTCTCTGCATGAAACTAATTGACAGCCTTAATGACAAGAGACTCCTTCACTTAAACCAGGCCGATCCCAACTTTGACTTCAACTTTTTCCACGTCATTTATGGGACGGAATTCTTTTTTTCTCTCTCTCTCAGTTCCTGAACCAACTAAAGTTCTGTTTTTGTGTTCATCTTTTTTTTTTGGCAATCCCTTCAGCTCGGATGGATGCCTTATGCAGGTGACAGCTGCAATCGTCAATATCAATCACGATCTCTGGCTTCCTGTTGTTCTCCCAGTAGCAGAATCGTGTCAAAGAGGACAATAATGACACCACTGCGAGCTTTAAAAGTCCTTGGCGTTGCAGTTGTACCAATCAGAAATGTGTCTCATCAGAATTAATTTGCCCTCCCTGATGGTTTCACAGTGCTAACCCAGAGCACTTTTGGAATACAGCATGCTCATAATAACTCTGTGGCATGCAGTTGTTTTTGTATTTACTCTGCACGGTTCTCCTTTCATTTTGTTTAGAGAGCCCCATACAGATACAGTGCAGTTAAGTGATTTTGTAGACATTAATATCATTGTAGTAAAAAAAGGTCTAAAAGCCTAAGTCTGATGAGCTCTGTGTGAGTAGGTATCCATTTATAACCCAAAAGTCCAGACTCAATTTCTATAAAAGAAATCAATGAGAAAACATTTGAATACAGCTATATATTACAGTTACAGTTTCAACATAGTTATTTAGATGTGCTTATAATAAAAAAGTATTGGAGTTTTGAAAGATAGTGTTTCACTAATGAAAAATACTTCCACTTCCACAAATAGAGCCTGCGGTATTATTGGATAAGGACAGTTGCGTATTTCAATATGTGCAAACGTTTAGTATTCAGTTTTTTAAAAAAGTAAGTTTGGAGGGAATATTCCTTCATATTTTTATTTTACACACAAATAGCTTGTCTCTGATCTTGTTAGATTTCCATGAAACGAAAGGATTCTTTTTCCCACTTCGGAAACTGTACATGTTTAAAGTCTAGGCAGCTAACAATATTCTTATTAGAAAAGCATCCTTGGACAGATAGGTAATCAAACCTGTGACACAATTCGGGATCCTGCATCGCCTCAGATAAAAGCCTATCCCGTACAATATATTCCAAAAACCTTTCTAAAATCAAATGGATCGTAATAGATTTATATGAATTGTAAACTTGTATGAAGCACTGCACCAACTGAATCGAAGCCTAGCTAATTTCTTCCACAGTTTAAACTTTCCTTTTCAAATTTGCATGCGAGAAAAAATTACTACAAACATTTTTACACCAACAGTGGGACAAGATCTACTTGGTAAAACACGACCCACCACACACTCCCAGATCAAAAAAACTGCTTTGTCAGTTAGCTCCAATCTTTTATTTTTTGCTGATGTGTATCCCACCACACTAGATTCTGTAATAATAAAAAAATTCAACTCTAAACAAAGCATCATTCTAGGGAACATACCATTGCCTGACAAAACGGTATGTCACAATGGACACGCGGACAACATTTTGATCTCCCAATTCATATTGCCTCTTTCTTGCAAATTGCTGCACTGATTGAATTGAAACTTTGCAGATAGCGCCGACAATCAAAGCTGTTTCTCATTTGTTCTGTGGTCATTTTCACCACTATCCCTATCAGGTCATCCACTGCTTGGCCAAATAAATCCAAAATTAGTAGATTTCATTATACTCCTGTATAAACTTTATTGTCTACCTGATTTTCTACCATTTTCTTTGCCAAATTCAAAGTGCCATTGTCTGGGGGAACTATTGCACTTACTGGCTCAAAAAGCACCAGAGCCATTTGCTGGTTTACCCCCTTAACAGACACCCCAGACCTACAGGTTCTACGGCTCTCTAACAAGAATTCAATTCAATTCAATTTATTTTTATATAGCGCCTTTCACAACAAGGTTGCCCCAAGTCGTATTACAAGAAGTATTAAGTGGATTAATATTGATGTATGTATCGATGTCTCTTTTGTTGCTCTTCTTCTTATAAAACAAGTAAGAAAATAAGGATGAGAAGCAAAATGAATGTGCTGTCTTCATCAGTGAGTATAAATGCCATATCATGTTGTTAACAAAATTTAAATACAACACCAGCCCTGCCTGTTCCTGATATAGCACCTGCATAAATTCTGAGATTGAGGATAAATCTGAGATTGAGCCATATGGAAATCAGCACCTACTTATCTCCATCAGGATCACCTGAGGTTGCTTCACGGGTTATTTCTAATCTCCAGTTCTCATTGAATAATGTGCAGTGGTCTAAGGCTATCCCATTGGCATCAGTAACGGACAGAGGCATCACTTTTGCACTTGACACTTGGTCATGATTCGGGCAGCATCAAGGACAGCACTTACAGTAACTATGAGCTGTATTCTTAGTAACATAAAACAGCAAAAAAAAGGCTTGTGATATTCAAAAATAAACAAGAACCCAAGTCCGGCTTAAATTGATCTATTATTACAATACACTATATACCACATAGTACACTTTTTGTGGGTGTTTTCAAGGTTAGGTGGCCTTTAAAAATGTGCAGTTCGCATGGCAAACACACATTAGACTTGATTGATAGAAGTGTCTTATGTGATTAAATCATACAGTCAGTTTTGAGAAGATGAAGACTGGGCAGCCTGAGAGGCCTTTGAAGTGTTAATTAAAATGTAGTTTTTATTTCTGTGCTGTCAGCACATTGGAGAGGTAAATAAGGACACGAAAACTGACCCAAGAGTGACCGCACAGCTTGTTCAGCTGTGCAGTATGTATGCCAATTACAGGATGCACTATTTTTAAAAAATTGCCTCCAGCCTAACTAGAGAAAGAAAAGTGTGGTAGTATGAACTGAATATTCTCATGAATTCAGAAGATCCCCATGGCAGACTCCTCCAACAGAAATCGGGATTTGGCTACTTTATATTGGAATGTACAGTAATAAAGATCAATATTTTGAATTTAGTTTGTGTATTTTTATCCGATCATTGTATTTAAATTATTCAGTTTCAATCAGTTTTTCATGCAGATATTGCTGTGACGTGTTGCTAGAACATTATTTTTTTTTACCTTCAGTTTTCTTGATTGCTCTATAGTCCTTCCTTTCAGCCCTAAAAACAGCAGCAACAAGTCTCTTCTTTTTAGGATAATTTACCCCCACATAAAGGGCATACAGCTTTTTCACTGTTTACCAGCTGTTTTATTTCTAGAACATATTAATATACAAGTTATATACAAGAATAATAGAATGCAAGTGTTGCAATCATTTAGAACTTTCTTCAAAAGAGTGTTCATTCTTTAGTTTTCAAGATCAGCATTTATTCTCGGGTGAAACTTGTGCAAATTGATTAAGGGATTAAAAGATGAAAGATTTGAGCAAGGATGAGAGTTAAGTTATCGTCTGAAGTTTTTTTAGCCTAAGCTGCTTAATTGAGTATGTAAATAATTGCACATCATTTCCTAACGCTGGAACACATCTGGGATACTTGTATCATTTCTGATTCTTTGCTACATCCCACAGCAGGAGGCATTGCAACTTGCTCAGAGCTCTGGAAGGAAGAAGCATGTACAGTCATCTATCTGGGACATTTACAGCATTGCAAACACCAACCATCAATCTTCATTTTAATTAAAGATGTAAAGTACAACAGGAAGATGTACAGAATCACCTTCAGATCTATTCACACCTCCAGCGAAAGAGGAACAAAAAGCATGGCACAGCAAAATAGATTATTTATTTTGCAGCACTTAAACATAATATTAAAATGTAATCAAAATAACATTTGCAGAGCACAGATGTGTCATAAATATCTGAATTCCAGAGCACGGAGGGGCTACATTTATCCACACTTCTAAGTATAACCTGAGCAAAACCACACCTGCAGTGATGGCTCTTCTGGTACAATGTGCAATGGAATCCTTCAGAACCATGTAAAGGCATGCAAGGGTTTCCAGTTTTCCTGGAGTATAAAAGAAGATAACACATAGAACACATTCAGTAGTAGCACGCATCATCATGGTTAGGGCCAGGCTAATGGTCATGGACCCACACACGTTGGAGGGGGATACCTGTAAACCAAGTCTACCAAATTCAGAATCTATCACTTTTAAAACATTTAAGTTTGCCAGGTAGCAACCCTGCCAGGAAGAGTAAGCCAGTGCCCCCTGTTACTGTGGGCTGTGAGACAGGGGGTGTGGGAGACCACTGTGCCAAAGGCAACAGCTGGAGATCCCCAGCACACACTGGCATCTTCAGGATATATTGTTGAAAAATACCACCTGTATGAAAGAGGCTGTTATAGCTGTGTTGCAATGATCAAGCCCCTTCGTTGAGCAAATCACACGAACAGCCTTACATTTTCCATATACAATTTGAGTTGGAACAATGTGTTATAGTCAAATAAAAAGACGATTGATTATCTATTTGGACAAGATAATTACCATTATATTTAGCTTCTGTAATGTGCCAATGTGGATGGTACTGTGATTTACATGTTTCTTTGCTTTCGTATATCAATAATTCATAATTATGGAATATGAATCTAAATATTTATTACAATTTTCCATGGTGATGAATAAGAGCATACCTGGAAATATCCCATACGCAGGACCATTTGTTTTTCAGGCTTAAGTGGATCAAGAGCATGATGTCACCTCGTAAATATTGTTAGTAGGGATACAAGATTTATGGGAGTTGGAGTTTATTAACATTTGCTGAATAAGATGGCTGACGAAACCACTTTTAGTGTGTCAGATGCTGTTACCCTATCAGTCCTTTGCCCAAAGCCATAAAATTGATCTGCAGACAAAAAATTCTGCTTCACTGCTCCTTAACCAGTGATTACCAGACCATGATGTATTGCTTGAAAATCCTCTCCTCCTTGCCTAAAATACCTGAATCGACTCTGTTCACCTTGTGCAGCATGCTGAATGTGTTCTAAAAGAGGCTGAGCTGAGTCACTCAAGAAAGGAAGGTTGGACAGGCTATCTTCAACCTGCACTGAGAGTAAAGGTTTAATGTGTTGTCATCAGTTATTCTTTTTAACTGATTTTAAAGTAAAATATTAAATACAAGGTATTGTACGAGAGAAGGGCTGAAAGAAGGCTTTTAAGGGCACATCACATTTTATACTTTTCTGCTTCACATGCATTCCTATTTACTTCACTTTTACCAGATTCCTAAATATTAACAGACCAGCTGCTGGATTGTCACACTGTAAACATCTTAAACATGCATCTTCATGTCCTACTGATTTCTTTCCTTTGAACTTTGTTTCAGAACTTTATCATGTATCATTGTCACACTGTTGTTAAGACTGAAGCACACCAGACCTGTATGCTCTTCTTATGGCTCTTTCACTCCATATATCTCCATATATTTACTGTAGTTTATATATCTTTACTATTTGTATGTGGTTATATAATAAGTTAAATACTCCTTCTGTTCAGTTGTATTGCAGTTTTTGCATTACCAACACAATCGTATATACTACTCTTTTAATGTATAGTATAAAAACATTTAAGTTTGAGAATCTACAGTATAAACAGAGGATAAATCACAACAAGGGGTCTTAACACTCAAAAGAAAACCAGAGATTGATATCAAATACAAATGGCACCTTTGTTTGAAAAACACACTTAAGTACTTTATATAGTTTCTTTACATTAACACACAATATCTCATCAACACTTGGGAATAAGAAGTTGTAATATGTTTTTATCATTTGTACTTTATTCATTTATTTGTACATTACATTCAAAATATCACAATAAGAGTGAATATGTTCTGATTCTGTGCACCCAAATCCATGATTTGAGAGAGTATTCTTGTATGAAATGAAATGTGACACTTGTTGCTTTCCTAACCATTTTATGCCTTTAGCTTACCCTGTATTCTGCAGTACACTTTAGTAATACTACAATGACAATAGTATCTGAAAACTGTAGAGGCATTGTTAATTGGTAGAGACTATATTTGCTGATTATAGATAGGCTTCAGAACTAATGAAAAAGCTTACCCTTTAATACAACACAAATCAATGCAATGTACATTAACACAGCATTTTTTCTACAAAAATGAATAGATGAACTGTTGACACAGAAATACATGTACAAAGTCAATGTTTTTATATAATGTAAAGATGTTTTCTACTGGTAGTTCTGTTCTATTGTGTTTGCATTGTGATTTTTTTATTGTTGGAAATTAACATTTCAAATGCATGAGGCACAACAGCATCAGGAACTGAACTTCATTCACTATCTCCTCTGAGCATATGGCTTAAGATGACACAGCATGGTTTTTCAAAGTTGCCTCAAGCAGCAAATTAATCCTTGGGACTGTCTCTGCACAAAGGCAAGGACAAATTCTTATTCGTTATGTGACTAGTACCTGTGAACAGCTCTCTGTTTCACAGTCTGACTTGTAGCTTTTAAGAAGTGCCAATATAGCCCAACCTAATCTGAACTTGATTTACAATGAAGATGCAGATGGCCCTTCAGCTAAGACTATTCAGACACACTTTACTCAATTAATTGAGCAACTTATCATCATCACACTTTCAAGAAGTAGTCTGCAGAAGTGTGTTTTACTCACCCAATGCAAAATGAAATGCCTGCATTTATCCAGGTACTTAAACATACTGTATATTACTATTCAGTAAAGTATAACTCCAATGACAGCCCAAATTATAAGCACAGTCTTATAGGCAAGTAATAAAATGGGTTGCCAAGCTTCTATAGTTACTGAAACCAGACAGCAATTTTACCTAGGACCCAAGCAACAACTGTAATATTTTCAAAATATCAAGTCACCTAATTCTCCTTATTTATGGTACTTAAATGACATATACTGTACTGTAGTTCATGTAGTTATCTCTGATCCTAAAACCTGAGATTAATCAAGTAGACATTATTCTAAGAAATAATGGATTTTTACAAAAATCTTAGAACAACAAAACAATCGTCTAGTCTCTATTTTATCTCTCATACAAATCTTGTTTTATTAGCCTATTTTTTAACTGGCTGGTAGCCATGGGATTGATATATACTGTACAGCTTCCCAGACAGCACTAAATGACAGGATGCAGCCACACAGATTTGTTTTCTGTGTTGGATAAAGGCCTTGGTGTAAAAAATGAGGTTAAAATGAAAGCATATACAGTACTGTATGTTCTTGCTACAGGTAGGTGCAGAACAGAATTAAAAACCTTCACCATGGCAAAAGAAAATGCAGATAAATTTGCCAGTATAATTTAGCCAGGTCTGACTAAAGATGGAACTCATTTCCCTGTTGTTTTCTTTTGCACCAATGGTTAAAAATGGAGTTTTAAATAATCAATTCAATAAAATATGGTCAGAATTGTAGTTGCTATGAATGTATTCCATAAAAGTGTTTTAAGGGGTCTGCTAATTTGAAATCTCATAGGAACATGATGCAGTTGAACCAAAGTGTTCAAATTAGATAAGCATTTTTAATTTCTGACCAGCTGCTCTGCTGTGGATTGATTTGAATTTCGATAGCCATTATTCATCTATCCCCAAATATAATTTCCAGATACATGTGTTAGTGTATGAGAATTAAAATGCTCTGTATTTTCCATGCCTTGGGGCAGTAAAATTGCCACTGAAATATATTATCATTCTAGAGCTTTTATTTATTTAACTCCAGTGCACAGAAGTAACACCAAAATTTGACTTGAAATTCTGTTTACCAGATATCTCATTTACTCATTCACGCATCATGTTGACTACAGTCCATAGCTGACAAAGAATGAGTTCACAGGTTTGAGCAAACAGCAACGTGAACAGTGCCGTTGGTGTAGAAATTTAAAATGTATTCAAACTATCCCTGGAACTCATTGAACCGGCACAGGGCCTTAATGAGACTGACTTTGTAAATTGCAAACATACTGTTTTTAAAAAGATCTTTCTTTATCTCTCAAAAAGATATTGACTGTAAATCAAGAGCTTTTTAATATCAAAAAGTGCTCTCCAAGATCTCAGAAAGAATGGTATGGACTATATCCTTATGGAATGAAAACCAAAATTTAAAAAGGTTTTTTAATTATAAAATGAAACTGAGGGAAAGAGCAAATAAAGAAAATCTATTTCTAGGTCCCTGTAGTTTTCAAATGCCCTTGAAAATTTACTTATTTATTTTTCGGGTCTATCCATTGAAATCTAACAAAATAAAAATACGTAATATACAGCCCATTCCATTTTCTTTAGTTTGGAATTAGAGTATGGAAAATGTGCTCTGCTTAACATATTGTCTGATTTGATCAAGGATCTGTTGGATTTCAGAATCAGCAGGCCAAATGAGCAATCACAACTTTTCATTCTCCCCCTCCATCTGTCCATTTTAAATCTGCTTGTATTGGTTGCATCTATTCATTTTATTACACGGATTAAATGATTTATGGTCCAATAAAGCATTGTAGTGTTTTGTACCAAAAGTAGATATTAAAAGTACGACAGCCCTGTAGATCTGCAGCACCGGCTGCAATGATTAAAATACTTGTCAGATAGCATTTAACCTTCTTTCTTCTCCCTTGACATTCTGCAGTTTTCAGCTAATCTTTCCCAGTCCCTGAATTTAGCCATATGCTTTAGCTTTCGTGAACATGGTTTCTGACATCTTGAAGGGAGTCTAATTTAAATGTCTCGGTCACACTTCAGATGAATGCAGGAGCTGTTGCAAAGTTGCAAAAGCTGCATCTTACAAACGGGTAGAGTCATCTATAAATAGATGGAAAGGATTAGGATTTCATGCAGACCATGGTCAGCATCAGGCTTGTATTTCTAACATACAATTAATCTATAGTAGAGCTTTTAATTGTCACATTTATTTCACTAATTATATACTAATGTAGTAATCACATAATTCATCCACTTTCTAACTGCTTTATTCAATACGGGATTACAGCGGGGCTGGAGCATAACCCAGTAAGCAAGGGACACAAGGCAGTGGGGCACCAATCCATCACAGGACACACTCAGACACAAACATGCACACACTCACACCAGGGCTACTTTTCCTAGAAGCCAATTCACCTGTCAGTATGCCTTTGGACTGTGGGAGAGCACCTGGAGGAAAGAAAAACAAATCCCTCTTTCCTTCTTCTTCTAACAAGAACCTCCGTGTCATCCTTGGCCCTTCTCTTTCCTATCCCCATCTCATTTCTGTTCTGCCACACTCCTGCTGCTTCTTCCTAGATAATAAATTCAGTATCCACCTTTTTTCACAAACTAGTCCAGACCCCTAAAGTTTTCACACTTTGGTCTGACTTCATCCTGGTAGGTCTTCTGACTTGGTTAGCTTTCAGAGTGCCAATAATAGGCACTAACATGCAATTACTTCAGAATAGGTTATCAATTATTTTTGTTTTCTCTTTAAAGGATAATGATGACAGGGATGGTGTCAATAAAGTGCAATAATGTATGATCTGTATGGAGCATTCATTAATGTGCATTTGTGGATGACAAAAGGATAAAAATGTGGAAAATCACTTATAGGTTGTGTGCGTGCACAGCCCCGGTAGGGATCACATTCTACAGATTCCTCTGAGGGATAAGATGATGCTCAGTCACCTGACCAGTTGCAGGAAGGCTTTAGGTCAGGAGGCTCTTTAAAGAAACAGGAAGTGGAAGCTTCAGGAGTCAGTCTATGGGGAGTGGATATCTACTGCTGGAGGGTCTCAGAAGGCAAAACCTCTGTGTGCACCACTCACCAGAGGAGAAAAACTGACCAAGGATCTTGTGAGGGATAAAAGTTGTGTTAAGAGTCTTGGAGCTAGAGACTCTAATGTTAAAAATAGAAAAGAGTCCATAAGACAGTTTTTGGGAAAAAACTTTGTGGTTTGTTTGGTGGTCCGTAAGTAGTGTCTGGCCACTAGAGTAGGGATCTGCAGGAGGCTTAGGCAGCATCTCAAAAAAGAGCTAGGTTTTTGTTTCGGGAATTACTTTTGTTTTTTTGTGTTCCCTGCTCTGCAAATAAACTGCATTTGGGTGTTTTAAAACCTTACAGCTGTGTTTTTGGTGAGTTTGTTGGTCCAGACCCACCTATTTTCTAAGATCCTGGTACGACATGCCCATGGGTATGTCACAAGGTGCATATGAAAATAGAATCCTAATAAAAAATAAACAATACAAAAATTCTGATCACGTACAAGAATGGCAATGAGTGAAAGCATAGATGGACAAACATACTGTAAATCCAGAGCTCTTTGCTTGTGGTATCAACAAAGACTGAAACTGCCACATAAGATGAATTTTCATAAATGAGTGGGTACACTAAGGCTAGCCTGCAGAAATGCCTGATAAGAGATTGCTGGAGAACAGACACAGCTTCAACAAAGCTAAAAAAAGATGATTAATGTTATAGTTGACAGGAAGATAAGACAGACATAATTTTTAAATGAAAATCACCATAGAAGCACATATTATACCAGTGTGTTGGTCATCTTCATCTTATTTTTAAATTATTCAGGGAGAAGTTTTATTGATTGGAAATAGACTGCATCTTCTTCTTGCAGATATTAGTTTCAAATCTGAAGCACTAAGTTACATCCGATTCTCAAATGTATTTTGTCTGTCCTTAGAACAAATCTAATAATGATTATAGGAGCTGTAACAGTTATTTACCGTGTAACTGTAATGCTGTTACTGCTACATTTCTACAGGGTGTTCTTTTAAATCCTCCACCATTAAGAACAGGAATTAGTCTGTTTTTTCACCCCTACTTACATTATTTCTATTTTGCTTTATCATTTCGAAACTTGTTGTGTTCCCGCATAACCTGCTACCATTTTGTCTCGAATTATATGAACCGTAAAAATCACTAACCACTGTGTGACAGTTTTACACTAAACTACTGTATTAAATTTATTATGATCATGACAAGTTCCATTTCTTTCCTAACTGAGAGAGCAAGCTCACACCGACGTAAGGCTTATTGAAATCATTGTCTTTCATGTTCCTTGACCACTGAATTTATTATCCTTTAAAGTACCCCAGCCACAGCTGCAAATAGATAAAACACAGCTGACTACTAGGGTTTCCACTGCAGCTGTTTACCACTTACAGCTTCTCCAAATTAAGTTATTGAATAGCATTCATTTATTTTAGTTTGTGTTATCGATTTTTGCCTGAATGAAGTCCTTTGCTGTTTGAAACTATTTAATTGAGATAGGTTGCATGTGTCCCAGAAATAATCCAATCTTTTAAAGGATACAAAGAATAAGTTACACAAACTAGAAAAATGTTCCCACAGCCTTGACTTTATAACAAGACTGACAGATGTAAAAACAAAAAACTGAAAACACATGTGCTACAATAATTCAATATGGCAGATCAATAAATATTACTTTGCAGCTGCATTTAAAATGACTAAAAGGATGTGGTCTACAGAGAAATAGTAAAACATTGTGTCTCACAAAAACAATGACCACATATTCTGCAATGTTTAGAGGACATTTTGATTCCCATTTGCTCTCTGGATAATTTGCCTTTGCCTTTTCTTAGATTAGATTGTTAGATTAGGATTAAGAGGAAGCAAGGAAATGTATATACAGTATACTATGACATTGTCTCACTTTCAGAGTGCATACAGGAGGGGCACCCCTTGCTTTGGGCTGTTTCCGGGATGTATTGATTGCTGAGTTAGGTCCTCATGCACATCACTTGCTTAGTCTCCTCTGGGAAACTGCAGGAGATGTGCTTCTCACTTGCAAAGTTCTCCTGAACTGACTGGAAAGTTCTCTAAAACCAGTGACAAGTGTGCTTTTTCAAGATCTAACAATCTGTCCCAGTTTTTCCTATCTGTCTACTTGAATGCGTGTGCAAATCATTGTGTTCTCAAAAAGTGACGGTGGTATTGATATTGTTCTCAGCAACCTGGGCGTCATTTGTTGATTATGTGCTTTTCAAGTAGACTGGAGTTACAGTACAAATTACACATTAACACAAGCTTGATGTTTTTTATATGGAAGGGGACAATTACACAAAACAAAAAATGTGAAAAGTTGAGAATATGTCAGGTTTCTGATTGCAACTAAAAGCACCTACAACACTGGGAAAAAACTGAAATATAGCGGTATGGTGTAATACATCTCTTAATGCCATTTTAGAAGGATTGAACACTTGCTAGATACAAATGCAAGTGTTGTAAAATCTTTTGAATTATAGGAGACTGTAATTTAATCATCAGATGTTGAGATATTCTCCTAAATAAAATAAACCAATAAAAAAAAACAGAAAACCAATGTAAGTAGATCAAAAGTCACTTCTCAGATTTTCTTAGAATTATTTAGTTCTATTTTACTAAATAATATTCTATTTAGTATTATTTAGAATTATTAATTGGGAGTAGTATTTGTATAACAACATTAACAACATTAACATTAACATTTATTTTGGTCTGATATTTTGTTATGTTTCCAGAACTAAACAACACAAAGGATGGGAGTTCTCACTCATAAAATTAAATAAGAATAATAAAAGGAATAGTTTAACAGGTCTCAGATTAGAACAACCCTTTGACCATGCAGTCACAGTTTTTGCACTAGCGAAACTGTAAGATAAAACTGTAACTGTAACCTAGCTGCATAGCTTAACGTTAGAATTGTTGTTGCAATTTCTTTTGTTCCTTTTTTTCAGCACTAAAGAACCCAGCTGTGATTTTTAGTCTTCCAATATCCTCACCCGCCCCTTTACAAACATGTGCTTAACACAAATACATAGAGTTCCACACTATGAGAAATCTTAACTGATGTCCCAAAAGAAAATAGCAGCCACATTGGACCACTGTTAAGGCCGTCTATAAAACAGTTCACAATTGCAAGACCTTTAGAGTAAGAGCTGTCCAAGGTACTGAACTCTATCTTTTCTCATATTTTATATGTCAGAATGGAGGACCTCATTCTTATTGTATTTCTCTCCACACAATCCCCCAAATACGATAATATACAGATTTAAGGGTGAATGTCTTTCGGTTTATGTCCCTAAGAATAACCTGCATATCTCAGCAGGAGTCAAAGAAGGAATGAAAAAAATGCACACCATCATTCCTATTTGTCGCTGGATTGATACAATTTATTCAAGGTCTTCGGAAAATTGCAGCACTTCAAATATGTATTTAAAAATAAATATCCTAAATGTCCTAAAATAAATTGCAATAAGTTATCATTGTTATAGATATATTATTTAATTATTTAAGTTTCAGATTAATTAAATACATGTATTTATTTTGTTTCTCTCAATGCCTAATGTGCAATAAATAATTTTTCTAGTTCAGCAGAATATTTATATTCCACATGTACACACACGTTGGTATCGTGCAGGTAAAGGATTAGCATGCCTCTAACAGCCAGGTGCTCATTAAATTAACAATAACCCCTGGACATCACAATGTGTGTTCAGCAGCTCGGCCTGTTCGCCATGCATAATTAAAATTCCAGCAATTCAGAGGCGCCCCTGAGGAGGGGACTGATTAATGTGTTTTTTGTTTAAGTTTATGTTTTGTATGCAAAATCAAAGCTCACATGCGTTTGAAGTCTAAGTGAAAAGAAGCAACAACACAAAAACAGGCTCTGAGAATATTTGCAGCGTGGTGCGATGTGCTATTGATGAACCAGACATTAGGGGCTACAGGGCAAGGTAGCTAGTTTTTCCCTGGGACCACAAACTATGGAAAATTCTCTGAGCTGCTCAAGTCCTTCAATATCAGCGCTATATGATAGATGCTACTTAAGGTTTTGTGTGCTTCTTTCTATACTCAAAATATTTACTGTTCTCCACATAAAACAGTAATGTACAGTGAAATTTACTTACAGTAAATCTGTAAACTGTGATAGTGGAAAATGTAGCATTATTGATATGGTTGATTACTCTGGTCTTCAATACTGAGTTCCTAAGCTTTATTGTATTGCCTGAAGTACAGTTTCACAAGTAGATAAAATTGAAAAAGAACAAGTAAAGCTTCATTCCATGCTTTAAAAAAGTACAAAGCTAGAAACACCATGTGTTGGCTTTGGAGTCTTTTTCAGGTGAGACCAGTAAATATGAAGTGGTTTAATTGCAATATGTCAGAGGACAGTGCAGAATGACAGGAGGGAGGAAAGCAGACGATCTGAGAAATCATTGGCAACAGGCTGTAAAGTAATTTTTCAAGATGGCGGAACACATTAATAAATAGGGACATTTATTAGAATAGGGCTGTTGTTAGCAACACAAATACCATGGCTTCTTAAATCAGAATCTTTTGCAGGATTGTGCATATTTGTGTCAGTACTTTGGACACTAAAGTTTAAAAACTATGCAAGTGTACATATGATGTTGAAGACAGAGATTGTGTATGATTGTAAACTGATCCCACTCAAAGAATAATGGCAAAAAGCAGATACAGCCAACTATGGGATGACAACACTTCCCCATTTCTTCAGGATGCTGACACTAAAAAAAATGTCTCTGCATGTGCACTAGAAGAAAAGCAACCTGTCAAGCCTCTCTCTATTAGTGAGACTTGCCTTTGGCCATGTGTTAGAGAAGAACTCATACAGTAGATGAACCGTCTACTGAAATTTACAACAGAGATTTTGAAGTGGTAGGGTGTCTCCCTCTTCCAGCACAATCTTATGGGAAAACCTTTTTAGATGGATAAATATTCAGTGAATGACAAAGCTCTGCCACTTCATTGAAGAGTCAGAAAACTGCAATCCCCAAAAATAACAACAGCTCACTAGAAAGTATCTGTGATTAGCAAAGTCTTTGTTTCTTTAAAGTACTCCTATTTGTTGACCGTCCTATTTATTCAGCTTTTTAATGTCCAAATCTGAAGTGGATATCAAGCCTACAGATGTCCATGACATAATTATTAAAGTTGTAATTCACTTGTTATATCAATTTTAGTATGCTCTTTTGCTGCAAAAAACCATTTTGTTTCAACATATCCTTTCTGTACAGTACAATATGTCTTTGTATCTGAAGCTAGTTTAGAAACTTCAGCTTATCTTGACAAGAAAATAGAGGCTGACCTATGGATCAAATTTTTTTTTGTGATCAATGTTTTTTTATTATTTTGAAAAAAATAAATAAAAATACAATATAACAATGTAAGAAAAACCAACCTATATTCCCCCAAATGTTCCTCCTCCTGAAGGGGATAACTCATTCCCTCTCCCTTCTGCCATTACATCATCCCTTTTCAAGTGACAACTCCTCCCTCTCCAACAGCAGACGTTGGGAATCCTTGGGAATCCTTGGGATCAAGGCCTCACCCCAGTCTTGGTCAGTCCCCTCCCCAGATGCAGACAAAGGTTTGTCTGAAATCTTAACAAAAATAATCCAAGTGAAAGTTTAGTTTGGCTTTCTTCATCAGTGCCTCTCCTGTGTCCTGGGCATTTTTAATAAAAATGTCAGTGCACCACCACTGCCATCCATCTGCACTGAAGTATGAAGGCGGATTTCCTACAATGCAGGCAAGTGTGAAGCAGCTGTAAGCTGCAATGTTACAAATGATCAGTGTTGCCCTTAACATAAGAAAGGGGTTGTGTCTAAAAAAAAATGCTTAATACAGTGCCGTAAAAGCTGAAAGCCATCTCGGTCTTGCTATTTAAAGCTAGACTCATATACTGAGTGTCAATCAGCCTCTACCGGACTTGACATTGATGTAAGCAGACAACTTAACTTCAGACTGCAGCTTTTTGTGTTTTACAGCCAGCTTGGTATGTAATGAAGAAGCAAGGGTAAGGGGATAAAATGAAATACATTTTTTTATTCAGCAAAACACCAGCATGGCCTCAATCTGAGACTTTCAAGTCTTCCAGGTTGTCAGTTATGAACATTCTGCATCAGTAGCAGTGAAACTCTCCACCTAAATTGACCAATTTCTCATTATGCAAAACAAAGTTTCTGGAGAGTTACAACATCAGTTTAAAACTCGCACTATTAAAAATTTATAAAATTGCTCAACTCAATCAAGGCTATTTTGCTACATATCTTTATTGTACATTGTCAGATTTCAATCCAATGAAAAACTTCATACAGTATGTCTACAGAAAGAATAAAGAAGTCTTCAATTAATTAAATGTGATAGCAGTAAAGCATTAATTTTTGACTGCAAAACAACTTCCCACAGTGACATACAGTAACTGACAGCACAGGAGGTAATGCAAATATGGCTTTTCACTGCAGGGAGTTTTCCGAACGTTGTGTTAGGAAACTTTGAAGCTTAAACGAAATGTTGGTGTTTTGTACTTCCTATTAAAACACAATCATTAAATCTCATTAGGTAAGGTCGTGACTGGGTTTTTGATGACTGCAATACACCAAGCAATAAACCAAGAAAGAGAAAAGGGGTTTCGTAATTTAGCAATCCATGTGAATGTTTCCTGTTCTTTCTCTTATCTCAGCACAGTGTTAAAGAACAAGGGGAGATGCTGGAACAGGGTAAAACTCCAACCCAACTGCTCTGAACCAAAGGAAGTATTTTGCATAACACCTTCCTGCATCTTAATTCCATTTTAAAGTTATTAAAAGGTTTGTTTTAACAATAAGGGTCACCATGAACATTGAGATCGTTTAGTGACCACCAGAGGTGAGGAGTCAAGGAGAGACTGTTGCAGGGGCCTCACTCATTGTAGGCATGATGTGAACCTTCCCTGTGAACCTTGTCCACTCCTGCCACATCAGCTTTGTGTGTGGCATTTAATATGCCTTGCGACTGGATTGTTCTTCTACAGTCTTGGTGCTTCATTGCTCTGGAGACTCCACAATCCCCAGTTTTCTGTGCAGTTGGCTTAGGCTCACACTACCATCAGGACCCCCCAAGCATTACTGACCTGTGACTCCCCTAGGACCCAGTGAACACTTGTCTCGATTCATAGCTTTAGTTTTCTCTCTACGTGACTTTAACCTTGACTTCTCTCACTTTTTTCACTTTCTGGAAAATGTCTCGGTCCACACACTGAGACAGGGCTTCCTTTCCCCAGGGCCACTTTCCTGGAGTAATCCTGGAAGCTGCTGGGTCTGACTCCACTCCTCTTCCTGGGGGTTCTCCCTGGCTACCGTCTCTCTTTTGAACAGCACCACGGGGTTCCTTCACAGCCAATTTCCTTTTAAAAGGCAGGCTTTTACACCACAAGGATTTTCTTACAGCCACCTCTGTTATATGTTATATTTCTGCCTTCTTTCTGCCAGCCATGAGGACTTGAAGGGTTGAAACCCAAACCACCTCCAGGAATTCTACCAACCTTCAATCTTCCTCCTCTGTTGGCAGAGAAAACTCCATCCCAGTGTCTTCACTCCCTCATTCTTCTTGAGCCTATAGTGAAATGAATGAGCTTGATCTTTGTAACCTTCACCTGCCCGGCTGATCCTGTTTGGCCAGGGATGCTTCACAAGAACCAATACCTTTATTCCTTAGTCAGGTCTGCTTTCGCTTTTCTTGAGACTTAAAATACTTAGTACTGTCACACTTTTGTTTAAATTGTGGGGTTCCTTCAGCTTTCCACCCCATCCCAGAGTTTAATAATAGTAATAATAATTCCTTACACTTATATAGCTCTTTTCTGGACACTCCACTCAAGGGTAATGGGGACCCCTCTACCACCACCAATGTGCAGCCCCACCTGGATGATGAGAAGGCACCCATAGTGCACACAGTGCGCTCACCACACATCAGTGATGAAACCAATTCATAGATGGAGATTATTAGGAGGCCATGACTGGTAAAGGCCAATGGGAAATATGGGTAACAGCCCTAAACTTTTTGAGAAACACCTTGGGATTTTTAATGATCATAGAGAGTAAGGACCTTGGTTTTATGTCTCATCCAAACAGTACTGCTTTTTACAGTATAGTGTCCGTGTCACTATACTGGGGCATAAGGACCCACACAGAACATAGGGTGTGCACCCCTTGCTTTCCCCTCTAACACCTCTTCCAGCAGCAACCTTAGTTTTTTTTCCAGAAGGTCTCCCATCCAGATACTGACCAGGCTCACACATGGTACACTTCAGTGGGTTGCCAGTTGTGAGTTGCAGGGTGATATGGCTGCTGGTTATAGTTCTGGCTAGTTTCCACCCCATCTGTATCTTCCTGGAAGAACCTTAACTTCTGACTGGTGGAATATGCATTGGAGGAGAGCTAAACATACCATACTACTCCCAGGCTGTTTTTTCCTTCCATAACTATGAAGGTTTTCTGTGGTTTTTGCATGATAAATTATCGTGTGCTAGTAGGTGCTCATCCAGATTGTTGTTTTGCTTTGTACTCTTCGATTCTGAGTCTTCAATTTGCTATGACCCCAACCATGAATAAGCAAAATTCTGATAGTGGATGGATGGATAAAAGAAGGGTTCTTCGTCTTTAAATGGGAGAAGTCTTCATCTTACACTTTCAGTGCTCTGTTTAACAAACCAAATGCTTTTCCTACTCCTACTATTCTGATCAATTTAGCTCAGTATCCCCAGTGAATTTCTGCTTTTCACAATTTTAGTTAATATTAGTTCTGTATAACAGAAAGTCAGCTCTGTAGAGAGCCCTTTTAAAGCTGAGGTTTAGTCTCAATAGTAACTTCTCAAAATTGGAATTAAAAATGAATCGAATTCTCACCTTTGCAGTCTTCGCTCCACTGAGACTGAACTGCTCTTATTTCATACTTGTTCATTCAAAGCTCAGTATCCCCAGAAAACACAATGAAATCATAGACATTCTGAGCTTTTAATGTTTTATGCACTGAAATCTAAATAACAACTTCATTTTTTTAATTAAATTGGCTAGTATGACATAGATATAACAAGTGTCATGTGTAGATATTGAAAAAAAAAAAAGAATTTCCAAAGAAAATCTGATGAAATGTCAGTTATTCTTTCCAAACCAATTACTCATAACAGTGGAAGAATCACTTGCACTGCTGCACGTTTCTGGTCCTAGGAAGGCTTCACTGACAGAAAATTAGTCTGAATTATGCTGTCTCTCTCTGTAAATTGCAGGTGAAAACAATCTAGATTTAAATAGCAAATTCAGTATCTGCAAAGAATCCAGCATGCTTTGCTAATGAACATTTTCACCACTGCTGGGATTGTGGACAGGTTCATTAGAATAGGACATCTGCTCAAAATCTGAAATAACAACGTGATTAGTGACCTCATACTGTACATTTTGCAGTATACCAAGTTCAGAGTTCAGTGGTAGATGGAAGCATTCGTTCCTCTTTGTTTTTGTGCGCATGTTCTTTTCCATATACAGTATTCTATTTGCCTCCCATATTCCAAAGACATGCAGGCTACTTTAATAGATGTCGCTAAATTGTTTAGTGGGCCCTGTGAAAGCCTGTCTCCCATCCAGAGTGTGGTCCCATTCTCTGCACCTCTGCTCTGAGAATCCAGGGTGGGTTCTAGACTGCTGTGATCCCAACCAGGAATAATAATATTTTCAATGATGAATGGAAAACATGGATCACCTGGTATATTTTAGGTGACAGGGATTATGAATGATAGCACCGTTCCTATCTTTATCATAACATAATTAGAAAATCATCAATGTACTGTGTAAGGATTCTTTTCAGAAACATTTGTTTAACAGGACAAAATAAAATGCATGTACTGCATATGACATTAAATGGGGTTAGTTTATATTCCTGACCATTTTGAATAGCAGACAGTAAATGTTTGTCTATTATTTTGTTTTGGCATAAACTAATAAATGATGCACATGAGATTACTGTAGTTCTATGTGTTGTATTTCTATAATAAAAAGTTTACACCTGAAGGTTAACTATCTTTTGCTGTGTGTCTTAGTGGTTTCTTCTGTAAGGCCTTTATCCTTCAATCAATCTCTTCAGAAAGTAAGATTATCCCAGATGCCTTCAATCATGTGTGCTGAGCCTCATTCATTTATTTTCTTTTCATTGGATCTAAATGAATGATTGTAGCAATTGAGATAAAAGAGCCAGCACACAGCAATTCAATGGAAGATGCCCAGAATGAAAAATAGTGTCACTGTGATATATTTGACCGTATTCCATTAGGTAGTTACATTGTGTACCTTGAAATGACTGAATCCACTGTTACATTCTGAGCAAATGTAACACTAATGGCTGTTTTCATCAAATTTAAGCTCAAAGACACTTGTTTTTTCCTAGTATAGAAATGAAGTTTTGAAACATTAGGACTTTGTTTTGTAAAAACAAAATGGCAGTTCGGTGTGCTGGAAGTCGCTTAACTAATTGGACACTGTATGTTTTTTACGGGTAGATTGGGGGTACTGATGTGATTGGAAGACGAGATGTGCATTAACACATTTTTATTAAGTATTAGATAGTAGATGATGATATTGGCATATCTCACATCACAAATATAAATTTATGTCTTCTGATCACAACAAAAACATGCTTCATGGTCTGATCAGTCTTTGAAAAGTAAAAAGGATGGTTGGAATGACTTACATAGTGATTCGAAAATTAATATTCACACATGTTCTCTAATCTTCAGATTATTGAATTGTTAAAGAAAAATGACATGGAAGTTAAACAGCTTTTAATGCGTGACTTCACAGTTTCTTCTGTCAGGCCTTTATTCTTCAGGTATTCTCATCAGAAAGATGAGAAAGATTAAGACATTGGTATTTATCTTAGTAAATGCAAAATAATTGACTTGTTTCAATTTAAGGGAAATCTTAAAACGTTGGTCACCTCAGTTGATCAGCCAAACTAAATACAACTGGAGGCTTTCATTTTTGTGAAACCTGGTGTCCATATTCTGGATGGTGCAGATTTCTCCCTAGAGTTTCTGATATTAGAAATATTATGTTAAGACAATAAGAATCTTCTCCAAAGCAGTCTGGAAGTGGCCAGAGACCATTTAGAGACCCGGAGTATTACAAGTTTTAGTCAATAGGTAAAGGGAGTGATACGAAAGCACAATGCCAGCAGTGAAGATTCTGAGATGGATGATTCAGAGCTGGACTGTCTGTACAATGAAGACAAACCTGTTTAATAAACTGTAAAATTGTTCATACTGCGTGTTTCAGGAAAATCCTAATAGAAGTTGATAGTTATAGCTCTTCTTCTGCTGTCAATGTAAATAAAATTGGTATGAGCTGTTGTATCAGTGCTACAGTTGGAGTCCAATGCAAATAGTCTTTAATGATGTTTTTGTGTTATGATTATAATCATATGCTCCACTTGATTCACTGAACGTTTTAAGTAGTTGTGTGCCCAGTGTCACACAGTATATGCCCTAACTTTCAGAAATTGATTACAGTTAATCAGCTATTTTATGAAAGCTATGACACTGATGGTATTTTCCAATTATAGGCTTCTTCTCAAAATCTAAGTTGTGCAAAGTCTTCTTTACTCAAAGGGGGATTTCATTCCTGGGCTCAGCTGTGTAAGGCAGTTCATTCGTTTTATAATTGTCTTCTGCTATGTTAATAATTTTAATCTTTTGTGATGATTTTCCACAGGTCTTCTGTTTAATGTGTTTTGGGCCATTGCTCACTGTTGTTGTTTACTCTCTATTTCTTATTAAAGGGTTTATATAGATCTATCATAATGAATATTTAATAACTGATTTACTTGCCAGGACTGCCAAACACTTTAATCTGTTCCAATAATTTTAACAAATGTTCAGGGCAATAGCAAAATATAAATATACACATGTACTTGTGATTTCAGAAGCTAAAGAAATTGTTCTTCCTGAAAGGACCAAATGCAATCAACATGAGCAAGGTAGGACACATCCTGGACAGGACACCAGTCCATCGCAGGGCACCCAGACACGCACACAAGCTCGCACGCTCGCTCACTCACACTCACACACACACACCAGGGCCAGTTTTCCCAGAAACCAGTAAACTTACCAGTATGACACTGAACTGTAGGAGGAAACAGTAGTGAAAACCCATGTGAACATGGGGAGAACACACAAACACCACAAAGACAGCGCCTCAGGTCCAGAATTGAACTGAGGACCCCAGCACTGCGAGGCAGCAATGCTAACCACTTTGCAACCTATTGTCTTTCTAGTAATTATCAGAGCATTGGTGCACAGCATCAGTCTTGGCATGCTGCAGTGTCTGTACGTTTTGTGTTTCATCTGTGCTCTTAATGACCTAATTGATTTAACTGGACAAATTTATCACCTGTCAAAGGTCTTCAGCTGCTGGCGATTTAAAGAGACCTAGAAAATCTGCAGGATTCAGGACTTCAAGTACTAGAGTTAGGAACCTATAAGTCACAAAGTGCATGTAGGTATGTTTACTGATGAGTAATCTGTTTTTGTCACTTGTTTTCTTGATTGAACTGTTTCAAGAAATTACATAAACCAGAATTTTCAAAGAACATAACTGAAAGTCTGGGTTCTTTGCAAACTTCAACCCTTCCAGAGACACAACATGTTCTGTGTTTCTTTCATGATAAACGAAAAAAGAATGCCATTGCACGTGCTAAAGCAAAAAGATTGACTTGTTCGGTCTCCAAGTGATTATGTATTCAGGCTTCAAAATGATGATGTTACTATATGTTGTGTACGCCCAAGCAGTAAGTTCTTTCTTCATTGTTACGATTAAACAGAATCTTCTACTTAATGGAAGTCATTAGTACTGTAGTGCATTTTATTAAAAATACACAAAATCAAACTTGCACTGGCAGTTTGCAGCTCACGCTGCTGATGTGAACAAGACTTTGCTGAGTTGTAGTGAGTGCAAATTAATTCGTAAAGAACGTGAACAAACAAGAAGCAATTTTTTTTACCAATTAACAGCTCACCGTTATGCAGTAATCGAATGAAAATGCATTTTGCTTGGGAATCGTGGGGCTCACTCACTGCATTTACACTTTTTCTTAAAACTTTACAGCAGCTTAAAAAGTTAACTTAATTGGGCCCCTAGCCCCTGAACACTATTAGCTGTGGCTGGACAGGCAATTGGAATTGCTTGATCAAAGCCATCAAATTCTTTTTGGAGAATAAATGAATATGGGTAAAACAGGTCACCAGTTGTCAGCATAAATGTTGCAGAAAAAGATTTGATAGCAGTAAAAGGTAACCCGGAGATTTAAGTTTTATTCACGTTTTTAGCACATTCTAAATCTAAATGTTATTTGATATTTATTATTATAGCATTATTTATAATGCAAAGAATAACAATGACAACAAAGAAGAGGTGGTACAGACATAAACAGAACAGCATTGTGCCTTGCAAAAGATGCTGTGAGAATAGAGTATACTAACACAAAAACAAAAGAACTTTGCCATTACATAAATAAGGTTGACTTTGCGGGAGAGTTTTTGAAGCTGTACATTATTACTGGGACTGGCGTTTACAGATCTAATCCTCCACCTATATGAAAATAATTTTAAAATCAAATAAACATTATGGTTCGCACAATCTCCAGCTCCAGAATTTGGCATCCAAATGAACATTTTCTCTGGTGTTTTGTTGCAGAAGCAAACTACTGTTGATGCCTTTCGTGACGCAAAAGATTAAAGAAACATTTGTTTCAAAGAAACAGTCCTTTTGGAATTCAGCTTGCGAAAGTCTCCATCTATCTAATTAAGTTCCCATTGAAAGTCCAGATTCCGAATTGAAAGTAACAAACCATGAAAGGAAACAATCCATGAGAACAAGGCAGGGCACTGCACCAGAAAGATGTCAGATGTTAGTTTTGTGCTCCAGTGCAGGAAGGGAAAAAAAGTATCAAATAAACTGTATATGAAAGAATAAAACAAAATGGTGAATTTTCAGCCTTTTTAAATGGCTTTTATTTATATAACTGCATTTCATCATGATTGATATTATGACAAATCAGAATGGTTTATCTGTTGATTTCTTACTTATTAATTTCTTACATATTTATGGATCTTTACATATGGATATTAGATATTTACATATACTATACACAGTATATGTGTGATCTATAAATATTTACAGTATCTCTCTCAAATGTATATTTGATTATGGATTAATATTCCAATATTATATTATATACAGTAGCTCAGTTTCCATGTTCATCCTTGAAATTAATGATGTGGTGTAAGATGGGAAATGAAAGATGGATGAGCCTTAAAGGAATGCCTCAATTCTGTATCTTACTTATTACAAACTGTTGGACACGTTCCTAATATAGTTGTGCTGCAGAATAATAAACTTCAAATAAAACGATTTGAAAATCGGAAGGCTGCTATTGAGAGAGCAAGGTAGAGTACCCAGATGGCCTGAGAAATGAGCAAAAAGAGTATTCATTATATAAAAGTCTGTGGTAATTAAGGTGAGTTTTCCCTCTGCATAATCAAGTAAAAGAGTTCTAAACATACCACAGACCAAATTAACTGAGAAACTGCATTCCAGCCTCCATTACAGGATAAGTTCAGTCCTTGCCACTCTGGGTACTCCCGAGTCATGGAAAGCTGGCGATATTCATGTTCCCATTTGTCAAACAAAACCTCCAGTTTACAGGAATGCCTTTTGTTATAAGAAATTTCTCAAATAAATTGAAAGAAGTCATAATAAAAGGGCACTACACAAAAACAGCAGAATAATACTGATTGTGCAATCATTTTTTTTTCCAATTAAAAGACATTGCTTTGTTTTCTATGTTTTATCATATGATCAGAAAGAAATGTCAAATAAATGTCTGTATTCTTTTCTGTCATTCTTGTGAAATTATTGATTCTGAAATCAATATAGACTTTGTATTTAGAAATATGTGCATTTATGCCTGCTTATTCCTTTCATGCTGCTAGTGGGGCTCTCTGTGGGGCAGTACAATAGATTATCCTCATACAGCAGCTTCTTAACACTAAAAAATATTTGGAACCCGCTGTTGTCACGCTCGTTCCATAACCTTTTCATAACCAAGACACACTCAGAGAAAATGGTGGCTGGAAGTCTGATTTTAGTCTCTTGGGACTTTTTAGGACTCTGGTGTACAACGTTTCCACCATAAAATATTTCAAAATCCTCTTGCATGTAACATGAAATCAATAAAGAATTGTAATTCAAAACCAAAGGACACAAATTGGCATAACACTGAAAAACAGTACCATAGTTTGTGTAATATTGTGCATTCTATAATGCAAAAGGCTATTCCTAGGGAATCTTCAACATGGGTTTTGAAAAGATTGCTTAAGTAAACAGAGTTTAACTTTGAACAAGCAATAACATTAATGGATACAGATAGAATGTGTCTGGATACATAATGATATGGTGTATTTAGTTTAGAAGGCTTTTTTAGAAGATTAATTTTCAATTTGGAAGAAGCAGACATTCAGAGAAAATCATATGTTTGGATTGAGAATAGGTTAATAAATAGAAAAAAAGAGCAAAGATAAGGGCTGAATTCTCAGATTAGGATAATGTAAACAACAGACTGCCACAGGAATCTGTGTTAGAACCACTGCTCTTCCCAATGTATGATAAATCAATTATCTATATTCAGCAAATCCGGAAGCAGGAAATTATTTTCAATTTTATTATGTTGATACATCATTTAAAAAGGGCAATGTAAAATGTGGGGATAAATAGATAATAGCATAGAATTTAAATAAAGGCATGTAATCTAAAAATTGTACAATGCACTTACAGTAGGTCAATTAGGCCAATGTTTAGAATATTGTGTGAAATTCTGGACACCACATTATAGAAAATATATCACTGCTCTAGAGTCCATCTGGAGAATAGCCAGCAGGTACATTCCAGGACTATGTCCTACACCGACACAGATACCCTAACATCCATACCCTAATGTCCAGATAGCTGGATGAGATCCTTGAATCAGTCCACCACAAATGGCCAGATAGGCTAGCGGGCTCAAAGCACACGTCTTTCACTTGTTTTCACTTGACCACACCAAAATGTACTTATTGCTCATGTGTTCACTTTTTAAGGCATTGGATCGTGTGAAAATTTTAATGAGCCCATTTGTTGTTGTTGTTTTTTTTGCTTGAACCAGTGTTTTTTCATCCTCTTGGCTATGCAATATTACCACTGTGCGCTTTTATGAAATTATAATGCAGTTAATTGAAATGTCTATCCCCCCCTCCCCCCGTCAGAAATACATAAATACGAAAAACACATCATTTAGCACTATAAATGTAAAAATCGTACTCCGATGCTAATGCTCTCCACAGATTTCCTTAACGTATTCCTGCTGTCATTTCTAAGGATGAAAGTATCAGCTCTGAGCGGAAAAACAGCACTGAAACCATAAGTGGTAAATCTTTGAGAGCCAGAAGGCAGCAGTGTTTTTAATTTGGGAGGCACCCTATGCAGTATTTAAACGGACAGAGACCCCCACTGAGCCTGATATTAACTTGAAAGTGGCTCTACAGGGGAACAGTATGTAGTTCAGCCTTAGGATCATTAAAGAAACATTTGCAACAAATAACTGGACTAGGAAAAAAAAGAAAATGCTGGTATAATCTTTACAAAAATGGAATCTTCCCAACCAGAAAGATTAGAGAAAAAGAAATTAGATAGGTATTCTTCCATTTTTCTGTCGAGCATGCCTTCTGATTTTCGAACATACATTTGAATTATCAGCACCATTTCTATTTCAAGGATTTCATGCTTTTTATTGAACTGACAATATCACAGGGCCAGGTGGTACAGTGATGGGTTATTTCAGCAGCATTTCAAGCTAGTCCCCTGTAGAGGCAATTATTAAAATATCTTCAAAGTTGAGCCTTAATGTCTCATTCCACCCCCAGACCACAAATCTTAATTGGTCCATGTCAACAATGCAACAGCACATAGGTATATAGATCATACCCATCAGCTAACTCCTCAAAAACTGTGGCACAAAAGTATTGTATGCAAAAAAAGGTGCAGCTAATCAAATCACTTGAAGAAATACGTTAAGATATTTAATCTCTCACAAGAAGTTCAGCATTAATAAGATTCTCAATTCTTTCTTATTCCTGTTTGGGAAAAAAAATGTTTCTTCAGTAGCTACAAAGATAAGAGAAGAAAGACTGCAGCAATTCTAGTTATTTTACTGGAGTTAAATGCCAAAACACATTTTAAGATGACCTGGATATGGTGTCTAATTAACAGAGAATGAAATATGGAACAACTCTAAATGTAATGTTACAAGAAAGTAATTTAGTAGAACTCACAGGGTTCACATTCTAATAAATTAAGAAAGTGTAATGTAAATGACATCCAATTTAATCCAGTAGTCTGCATCACAATAGTTATGAGGCAAAAATGAATTCAAAACAGTGGGTTGCAGTGTTAGCTGATTTCACTAACATGTATTAGTCCACTGACAAGTGGCTAGATTAAGAAATTACATCCACATCCCTTTTGATTGGATAATAAACAAACAACTGTTAAAAATGAATTAAATTAGTTTGGTGCATCTAGCCCGTCTGGTAGTTAGTAGCTAATTGATCAAAAGAGATCATCCAGACTTTTCTTGAAAGAAGAGTTTTGGCTTTAACAACACGGCCAGTTAGATTGATACATACTCCCACATCCCTTAAAATAAAGACCTTCTCAGCCTCATTTAACATACTGTATTTCTGCCCAGATGGCTTCCCTAAAGTCCTATCTTGTAATTGAGCACAGAGATGTGTGGCCAAAGATTTATAGGTTCACACCTGTGTCATGTCACTTGATGTCTGTGACAAGGGTTCCCCAGTGGTTATATAATTAAAAATAACCATTCTTGTTTCTTAAAACAATGTACAATTAGACAAACCGGTCATGCAGCCACTGGGTAGAACTTTCAGACTCCTTACATTAAGAGTGTGTTTTGATGAGCTGTTAGTTTCCTATCCGGTCGCTCACATGTTCTGCAAGCTGGAGAATACCAACTCAGGCTTTCTAACAAAAGTTCCAGAGTCCTGCAAAATGAGGAATTTCTTTATCCCAAAGTCAATCAAAATGCTCAATCAATGAATGAGTTCACAATAAAGGAGTAATGGTTTATGGGCATGTGTAATCATTGGAGTCTGTGCAAAACTGAATGGGTGATGTGTAATATATGGTCTAAGTGCAATTGCTAGGGAGTAAGCTTACAGGGTTGTGGCGTAGTTGTGTGGATTCTTGTAGGAGTGATGAGAAATGGATATTTATGAGTAGACTTAATGTTTTTTATATAAATACATTAATGTTGCATTTACTTGTACTGGTATTATTGTATGTTTTGTAAGTTTCTGTGCATGTAAATAGTAGTTGCTTTGATGCAAGGCAAAATTCTGAGAAACCAGACAATAAAGTAATTATCGAATCGTACAGTGTGCTGCACAACCAAGATCAGAAAAACAGGTGGCTTAAAAAGCTTTCTCTCCATTCTTTAATGAAATACACCAAATACAGAATGGTAACCTCTGGATTTTAAAATGCAAAAAAAATTCCTGCATACTTATCGCCAAATGTCAGACAGGAGAAACCAGCACCAACACCAGAGATAAGAAAGAGAGGGAGAGAGATGGAGCAAATATGCTGCAGAGAGGAAAGGAAAATCACAGAAGGACAAAATGTGGCACAAAAAAGACAGGAGACAGCTGGAGGGGATCTGACATGCCTAAACATTTCCATTTAAAGAGAATGTCAGTATCTTTTATATCCATGAGGCCTGCACTTTGAAAATATTTCAAAATTTTGTTAGTGCTCATTAATCTTTCTCATCCTTTAGGGTCTGAAGCTTTGAAGTACTGTGCAAAGGACCAACTAAAAGTTTGGATAAAAGTATTTACTCATGCTTCATTTTTAAGGGGCGTGTGAAGATTTATTATTCGTTTAAGTTTTGTCGCTGTTTTGTTTTAGATGGAAAAAAAACTTGTTTTAAAATAAAAATTGGAATCTAAGAATTAGTCACTGTGTATTTCCTTTCAAGCATTTCAAGTTTTTATCTTCAATGTTATTGCTGGGGTTATTATTTTTTCCAAAAGGTCATTATTTTATTATTTTATTCAAAGAAGGGAGATAAATCAGAATAAGCATCTAATTAGCGCACAACATGAAGAGTGGAAATGCCTAATGGATTGACACTATAATGACTATTTCCTATTAAAACATCTAACAAATGAAGCCAAGATCATGCTACTTTAGTAAACCTTGGTTAGTCGGATGTTAGATATTCTGGCAATTTTGCACGGCAGCTCTTATTTCAGGAATGTAATTATGAGAAGCATGCTAAGACCTTGTACCTTGCAATACTGCTAAATTACTTCCTTTTGTTATGTTATGTTCACTTTAATTAAGAGCAGAAGGAAACTTTAGCAGTGGGATTTTCACAAAGCTGCAGGTCAGTGTCATGTTGTAGAATATCCCAGAGAAAGGGTATGGTGGTAATCAGTCTGTGACATGACTTCTGCTGATGTGTCACAGTTCTGACATCCCGAGAAACACTGCCTTTAGCTTTGTTGCTTGTCAAATGTAAATGTGAGGAAAAGGCTTTATTAGTAGGAAGCTTTTTTTTCCATTGGCCTTCATAAACACAATTCTTGGTAACTAATTGGAAAGTTAGAGAACAGAAAATGTATATTCGGAAAGAACTGCAAGGCTCTATTAAACCTGAACAGCAGTTACCACATGGTCAATGAAAGAATTAGTTGTTTTACAAGCAAGGATTTTCCATCCTATTAAAAGATCTAAACCTATCGCTTACATAAGGCACTAAATTGGAAGGCAAATTAAATTTTAAAATATTTAGTTCAGTTTAGGAGAGTTAGAGAGCCCTGCAGTTCCATATTCTCAAATAAGCCATTTTTTTCCTTTTACATTCGAACATGTGTGATGCAGAAGAAAGCCAGATAATTTCTGGCTGTGCAACATGTGGCCTCATAGTTATCACAAGACTGCCACATCAGTTCAGGAAATGGATTCACCTTTTCAATTGCATTTTGAATAGCCTTGATTTGTAAAAGTGCAGTATTTTCCTAAAAGCCTCAAATGAGCTGTATCATTCTGCATGTCTTGAAAATGTTTCCTCAGTATGTTAGGCATAACAGGTAGATACTGTATGTGTTTTGAAGATGTTTATTTGGTTTAGTTTACCAGGATACTACATAGGCGTGATAGTTGGCTTATAACAATCTCAGAAATGACAAGTTTATGAATAGAAAATGTATGTTTACGAAAAATAATGTGTCATTGTCTGTATATGAAGCAATTGCTTCTATGAAAATGTCTTTATCTTTAGGAGGGAAAGCTTTATAAAGATCTGTCTCTTCCATAATAATCACATCAACTAACTGAACTAATGAAATGACATCAACTAATGAAATCAATGGAAAATGTAGTCTAAATGACCTAAAGACACCTCCTTTGGATCCCCTATTAATATCTAAGATACTAAAAGCTATCTTATTAACTTATTAACACTTAATTTGTTTACGACTAGTGTTGAAACCTTCAAAAAGAAACCTCTTTCCTGTAATTTTTTTAACTTCAAATTGCCTTTGTCTGCCCATACTTAACAGTAAAATTAGGTTCTAAGTAATGCCGGGTCTAGTAATTACACTATCTTTTTGTCAGAGAAAGCCTTTTGGTATCCAGGGAAGCACATGAATAAGAAAGCTTTATGTGTTTTCTTCTGTTACTTTTGTTCTCCCGAGCTTTAAGAAAGAAAACCTGTCCAGAAATGCACAATTACAATATGAACTTCGAAAGGACAATCAGGAGACAAATTGAAAAGTTGTTTTAATAAAATCTAGTTCTGTGTCAAGAAAAATAGCAATCCTTTGTCAATTTACTGATCTATTTACAGATTTTCTGTCTTATTCTTGGAGTCTTACAGTCTGTTTTGAATACGTTGAATTAGGCAAGAGTGGCCATCAAGACAAGGTCATTACCTAAGTAGGGCCCACTGTGCCTTAAATCGGACATTATGTTATCCATATACTTATATTCTAATATACAGAAAAAATATCATATTTGTTTAAATATATTTAATTAGATATTTTAAACGTTTGGAATCATATAAAAAGCAAAAAATGTGAACGCAAAGTGCAGGTCAATGAGCTATGATAAATATCAGATATAATACCATCTGGTGTAAGTGTTCTCTCAACACTAGACGTGCTCCTCCACTCTCACTCTCACTCTCTCTCTGTGCATCTGTAGGCAGAAGGAGTGGCTTGTCTCATGTTGATAGCATCGGCAAAGCAAACCTGATAACCTGGTTTCTTTCAAGGATCAATTAGTTACTGCAAAACAGATTGAATAAGATGGGACCCAATGGCTTCTCATTGTAACCCTACTTGAGTTGTTAAGAAGTTAATGTGTTAATTATGACCATATTTCTGAATGGCTGTTTATATAGATTTTTCCTCTGCTTTAAACCAAATCGAAGACCAAACTCTTATCACCTAGTATTGTGATACATAAAATGTCATCCTAAAAAAGTAATACTACTCAAACTATCAAATCACTTTATCCAACACCTGTCCTGGCAATGGGCACAAAACAAGATACTCCAGTACATATAGGATGCCAGTCCATCGCAGCGCCCACACAGACACAGACATACGTGCACCAGGGCCAGTTTTCCCAGAAGTCCATTAACCTACCAGAATGTTGAACAAGAGTAGAGTTAACATTTTGGGTGTTAAAAATGAGCTAACGATTTAAAACCTATAATAGATCATTTAAGTTTGCATTAATTAAGTTGGGCCATACAGTGGTTTTAAAATGATGAATCGCATTGATTATTGTTTCTTTTATTACTTTAGTTCAAAGCAGTTCAGTCCCCATTGAGCTGAAGATTTGAAATCTGTCTAATTCTGCAGGTTTTTTTATGCGATGTGTTAAAATGCAGGGCTTTTATAGAAAGAAACATTTTAGCAGATACCCAGCAATGTTAAAGGAGAATCTCAATGCTGCTGTAGGCACACGGCTTATCCTCAGAGCTTTGTGAGAGCTGTATCTCACCATTGTCCATTAGGATCAGCATTTCATTTTTCATGAAAATAGAGATCACATTACATCACAGCATTGCTTGGTATGAGTGTGACAAGTCAAGAAGTCTCATGTGATCTGTAACAAAGAATGCAATACTTCTTTCATATCTCTGCTGTCATAACTTAATGAGATTGGTTAACTATGGTAGATGGTTGTCCTTAATGTCACACAATGGTGGAAAATTAATTCTGTGTTGAGGATGGAGTAGGTTATCACTATCCCCACTGCTCTTTTTGTCACTAAGGAACATCCAGACTTATCATAAAGGAGAAGAAACATTACAAAGAAAGGGGAAGAGAAAGTGTGATTTTAAATGCTTTGATTTAGGGAAAAAATGGGAAATAATTATAATGCTCCTGCAAGAGAAGAAAAGCAGTTTTCTGAGGTGTCCTCAAATCTGCATGAAGGGTTATGCTGTTCTCTGCTTGGAGACTGGAGATGATCCCAAGAAAAACTTTTGCGATTTGTGGAAACACCCAACAGGCATTTTCACTTTTTCATAAACGTCCGAAAGGAAGGGAATGATCGATGAGCTGCCAAGTTCAGGCATTTGTTTTGTAACGTGTTCCCAGTGTTGGAATGCAAAAGGTTTCAAACAACAATCTGCTGTTGAGAAAACACAGACACAGTTAATACACTTGTTCTCCCTTAATTAATGAGCAAATAACTAAATAAAACACGTGGCAGCTGTGCTCAAACTGGGAGAAAATGCAAACGTCTGCAAAAGGCTAGAATTGAACCTAATACCCTATTGAGGTATACTGTATATCGAAATACAATTTAATGTATACAGTATTTATATATCTTGGCATCCTTAGCATCAGACAGAGTTGGAATTGCACTTCAAAGCGAAATTCAAGAGTTCCAACCGACTTCAGTTCTGTAAAATTTCTACAGGGCATTATTGTCATTTTGTCTCATAATAAAGAAAAAAAATTGAAACCACTAGAGTGACCGCATTTTAGTCTTCTAATGTGACCCTCCATTCCCCCAAGACACGTTACTCTTTTTTTCGGCATGAATGCTATGTTCCCCCAATTAATTTCAATTTCTTACAAAGCGCATCATTAATCAGTCACCCACTCCAGATGGAATCCATATGTTGTTGCGTATGAGCTGTAATTAGTCATTTTTGTTTTTGATTCCCATTTTAAGTGATTGTGACAGACCGTACCCTCAGCCAGGGCAAGCCCAGGAGTGTGCATGCACACAAAGTCTAGGAGGCTTTATTCTATGCCTGTACAGGTTTTTATTTAGCAGAAAACAGCACTCAAAACTCCCACCAGCCTCATGCACACCCAACAAAGCCTAATTACACCCCACTGAGAATGTACACACTCTTCATCACTAATCTGATCGGTTATATAGTTATCACCTGATGTGTGGCTAGTTACGAAAATTAGAGGCTATATAATGGCAGGTCACCAGTAACTGCAGCCCATTCTTAAAATTGCTTTGTCACAGGAAATCTCCCACTCATCCCTGTATCAGTTGTAAAAATGTTAATTGAAAGATACCTTTGTAAACTGTTCAAAAGAAACATTGTACACCTTCAATTCTAATAATTTCAACAAAGATATTTGTTTGTCAATTAGCCATACCATAAACGTGTCTGGCTGGTTGGCTTATAGGGATCATCCTACTGACGTGCAAGTAACATGACCTGGTTCATCTTCTCGGCGGTCACAGCCTTGGTCACCTTCAGAGCGACGCTTAAGCCACTCAACTGCACAACTCCCAGGTTGGTTTACAAATGGTTCCTGTTGAGGTCTCCTCAACTTTTAAACAGCCTCCATTAGCATAAGATGTGTTATTTGACTTCTAATGAGGCAGACACCATCCTAGTTTAAACTGTGGTCCTGTGTACCATAATTGAAACCATCAGTTTGCAGTATAAACATCAAATGGCTAATGTTCATTTTAGCCACTTACTGTAAGTCCGACCTACCTAATGTGTATCATTCTGGGGAAAACACAGAAAGCGGCACAAGAGTACACTTTAAAATGTGTAACTGGTGAGTTTCACTTCATATTTGGAGCCTTCAGATTGCTCTTGAACGAATACTGTGCAATTTACCAAAGCCATAACTTGCAAATATCGTCCTTGAAAATTGCCAGTTATTGACAAGGGACAATAATATTGCTCGGACAATGCAGACAGCAATCTAATCTGGGTTTTTTTTTTCCTAAATCCTTTCAAACTCGAGTGTTCAATGTCTGAAGTCGGGGTTTTTTTTTTGTTTTTCGATTCAGAGCTGTTGAAGAATAAATAATTTACTGGCTGTTCGGTAAATTGAGCTGCACTACCACAGGGAGCTTGTCTGTGATCAAATGGAGTATGGCACTCAGAAAAAAATAGAAAACAGAATTAAAAGTCTGCTAGAAAATGGATGTGGGGTGGTGATATAGTGAAGAGTCTGGCCCTGTAATAGATACATTACTAAGGATTACTGCACACGTATCATGATGAAGAAAGCAAAGGATGCTGACAAATAGAGGACGGCATGCATACTTCAGGAATGGCTTCATTTCTTCTAGGGTGTCTGTGTGTAGAAAGAGTCAAAGGTAAACAGATTGAAGGAATTTGTCCACATTTGTTCTCCACACTGTGTGAAAAAACACATTTGACTGTCTCAGCTGGGTGAAAGTAGTTATAGAAATTCTGAAAAATTGCCAGCAGTAACAATTTTCTATCATCCAGTAAGCAAAGGGAAGGTACGGTCTGTAAAATCATGTATGGGGAAAAGAGAACATATACAGTAATACAGCAAAGAGAACATACACAGTAAGTATGACATATGAATTTTCCTGGATATATCCCTTGTCTGGATACTTTCTAAGCCTGGCATTTTTTTACTGCAGGTTTCAAGTATTAATTTTAGCTTTTAAGTTCTGTGATTAAATTAGTTGTTTTAACATTATCTTGTTCTAAAATGCAATTGTATTAATGTAAGGAAAGAAACTCCCAAAAATGCCCACCACCCTTCTTTCAGTCTTCCCCCTTTAAGAGTATTTTGGGTGGGGCAGATATGGTGATGTGGTTATTACCTTTGATCTGCTGCAGTATCTGAAAAAGTGTGTAATTGTATGACTTGTAACCTTGGCCAGGCCGAGCAAATTTCAATTCTGCTCTTAAAGGGTCTGTTCCAGATTTACTGACGTTTTGTCAGAACATTTGTGAATTCGGTGTCAGCCTGACCTACACTAAAGTTGATGCCTGAAGCATTGAAAAGTGCATTCCCATTTGTTTCCCAAGCAAAATTTCCTTATAGATCAGAGACGACATTTAATTAACTTCTTAGTTGGAGACTCTAGGTGCATCATAAGTTAATGCAAATAAGGAGCAATATTTATTTGGCCCAAATTAACATATCAACAATGAACATGTTGTTTCCCTGTAGGAAAGATGCTAATTGAATTGCGTTCAGAGTGGGAATCAAGTCTTACACTTGACACATATCATAGTTATCCTTCACAAGAGCAATGGCTGTCAGAATTAGGGCCTATGAATTAAACATTACCTTCTCTTTTTCTCACGGTCATTTTGCATGAAAGATATTCAGCATTTTAACCTGTCATGTTTGTCTTTGAGTACCCATGAAATCTGACTGTTCTCTTAAACAGAAGATTTTGGAGGACACCTACTGTAATAGGACTTTAAAAACTAGATATAGTACATAGCATATATATATATAATACTGTTAAGAGTTCCTTGTAAGTCACGAATACACACCTGTCAGATATATTTCAGTCTACCTTACACCTTTACATTTTATTTTCTTAGTTATTAAAATACCTGGAACGTGTTTTAACTGCAAAAATGTTCTAGTGTAGTATAGTCTGTGAGAAACTGTTTTGTAATTTTGATGTGAATCTAGATATACAAAAAACTAAATGAACACCACAAACCTCACTGGCCAAACAGTACAAAACAGTAATTTAAAGACAAAATGTCAGCAGGTTAGTCTGGAATATGAGAAGTGTTGAAACTATGAAATAAAATGGAAATGATAATGGAGATGATAGGAAAAGCAACTAGCAAATAGATTATTTCCAATCTTCTGCAGCTGAGACTGTAAAATTAAATGTTTTGAGTAGTTATAGTAACTATTTCTAAGTTATTATCCCACTCTGTCCAAACTTCTTCATCTTTTTGACTAATAATCTGAGATATTCAGATGCTTCTGAGATGTCTGTGCCCTTCTTCTTCACCCAACCCAAAGTAATTTACTTTGCACAATCACCACTCAATTAACAAACTCTTTACTATTATTCATAGCAAGTGTGTATCCAGAGCAGTCCTCATACATACAGCATTCACTGGCAGTCAATCACATAATTTCTTTTTGTTGTATAATTATTACTCTTTTAAGAAAGTTTGAATGTGGTTTCTGGTTTGTTTGTGCTTCTACCATGTAAGTCCTTTATGTTTAAGTGAAAAAAGCTACAACAGTTTATGACAAATGAATTGTGTCGTGGCTATAAAATTCTATATACTGTAGGAAATTATACAGGTAAACCAATTTCCTAAGCACGCATGATTAAAGCATGTCAGAGATTACTTCAAGTATTTTTTTGCAAGAGTTCCAGCTACAGATTGCTTTGCAAAAGAGTATTGTCAATCAGTGTAAAATATTAAAAATAAATCTATCCAAAGCTTTCACACTCAACAAAGAAAAGGTTGTTGGTAAAGACATGAGGTCCGCAGCACAAAATACCCATTAGCATTCCACATTGGTTGGTTTTGCCCATAATATCTTGATTACCACCACTCTGTCAACCCACTTTCATTGACAGAGATATACTGTATATAGCTTCATCCTCTGCTTTCCAAAGCAAAACTTCCTGCTCAGTTTTCTACAGCTTTAGGTTTCCCCCACATGGTGAAAACTATACATAACATTTCCTTCAAGGGATATGAAACACATGAAGATGAACAGGTAGCGGGTGTATTCCGTGCTGAAAAGAAAATAATGGAAACACAACGTTTCAGCTGTGGAGCCTTCTTCGGGTGTGAGAAAGACAGGGCAGATGGCTCAGCTGGAAAGGTGGAGGAGGGGGGAGAGGCAGAGAGGCCACTCAGGAAGTGCAAAGTGGAGAGGGGTGGAGAAAGGTGTAAAGTCAAAACCTGCATGAGAATAGAGAAGATTACATGAAAATAAGTCATTGAGAGAAGGGGGACGGTGTGAACCTAGTTCCAGGATGAGTTTAGTTTCTGTTGTCTTTCTGCTGTGAGAGTTGAGAAACCCTTCTTTGAGAACAGAGACAGAGAGATCAGTGTGATCGTGGCCGTCTGATGTGAAATGACATGACGACGCCAATGACTTTCAGAGATTTAATTTTGTTTTCTAGTTATTGTATTTGAGACGTGCTTTCTCAGACATCACACCTTGTTCCTCAGTTTCATAATGAAGCTGCATACCGATGCAAGACAAGCAGTAAATAAAGGCCGTCTTTCTCACCATCTTAGATGCAGTTAAGGACAGAGAACACTAAAGAAAGTCTTCACCTGTCAGAGGTCAGAATTAATATCCTTCAGTGTCATTGCTGCAGGTGAGTGGGGACCATTACTGACAGTGAAACTCACATTCTTTGTTCATGATACACATTCTAAGTGAAAGAAATGATAAGCCCCAACCTGTAAAGGCACAAACACTGGTTTGTCTTGATTATCTTTGATTCCTTTGATTGAGTCAGCATTTGTCTCAAGTTATCATCGAGTATTCACAAAGTTCCTGGCTCGCTACAAAGCGTTGAATTAGCAAAGTTACTGAAGTAGCCAAAAGCAATGTGAATGTTTTGTCGTAAAAAAGAGAGAGGAAATATTCATGCCAGATCTTTTATAAGAGCTTTTAACATTTAACACTAGGATTTTATGGCATTTATCAAATTACTCCTAGATGCATTATAACATCTTTTCCTGACAGTCGTTTTAAATTTTAATTTTAAAGGCATTTAAAATGGAGATCTTCCATTGTATCAGATGTTAAACAGTGATTAAGTTGCAACTAAACGGCAATTTGGGGGGTAACCTGACATTTACAGTATGAGTCATACCTAAAAGGACAACCATGAGTTATGGATTGCGGGGCGTTTGCCCAGAAAAATAAGGAAATGTCATTTTTAAGCTCTTTAGTATTTGGTGTATCTCCATAACAGCTGAAAGACTATGGTGTGGTTACAGTTTTCCTGATACATGAGGTGTTCAGAGATCGTTTGAGATTAAATGTACTATATATTGCAAGGGTTTATTATTTATTGTTGTCGTTAACAGATGAAATCATAGTCATTAAGATTTAAATTGTATTGATATATATTACCAATAAACTCTCGTGCCAGTTAAAAAAGGTTTTGTACTGCTGGCTACATGTTGTTTACATACTGTCTATACCTTATGTACAGTTGGCTACAATCTTAAAATATGGTGCAAAGTCGTCTACACTCAGACAATTGTTGAGATTGTGTTATTTTCTTTGTGAACATTTGGCTGGGTAACAGCTTTAAATCAGGTGGTTTATGTGTTTAAATGCTTCTAAAATGTAATATTCCTCTAAAGCGTTTAATAAGGTGAAGAACAGTGAAGGAACATCAAAACATACCCATAGCAAATAACTATGGGTCCCAGTGAGAATTAAAATAGTAATAAATTAATTTCTGTAAGTTTGACAAAGATTGAAATTGAATATTATGAAGATAAAGGCTTCAAAGCACTTATTTCAGTAGCATGTAATTCTCTCAGATGTACTCGGTTTCTAGATGCGTGATCACTGTGGCTGAACAACAAAGAGTAAGTGATAAGGTTAATAAAATGTTCTTGGTTGTTCCATGTTCTTTGAGGAAGAACAGAAATGCTTTACTCTGCAAAATCTTATAGCTGCTTTAGACATTTGAGAGCTTTCATGCAAAGGAGTAACGTACTGTACGTTTAAAAGAAGCTTTAAAAACTTAATGGCAGTGAAGACACTCTATGGTAGCAATATAGGCTTATTCAGGATAGTCCTGATTGTCTTTAATAATAATAACAATAATAATAATATAGATGCACATTTTTGTTCATGCTGGATGAGCTCCGGTTGTGATATTTATGTAAATATAATCTGGTGTATTTTGTTATATGGTTTTTGGGTCTGTTGAAACAGAATCACAGGTTCCATAAAATTATTACAAATAGTTTAAAGCTCTTTCACTTTATATTGTCTGAGTTGGGATGGACACAAATTTCTTTCTGCAGGGAAAAGCAAAGTCAGCTCAGAGACCTAAATGTACATGGAGAAAAAACTCTGCTTCCCCACGATGGTTGGCATCTTTATTTTTGTTTCCTTCCTCACTTAAAACTACAGCAAAACTCAGCTTTGTTGTCGTAATTAAATTTTTGCCAGTCTTCTAATGGGCAGAATTATGCTATAGCATTCATACACTAATTACGTGATGCCAGCTGAGAGATTGAGCTGAAGCAGATACTCGTATGTGGGTTAAAAAGCCAAAGGAGAGAAGGTTGTGGAGGACCTGTTGTCCTTGTACATAATCTGAATTCCCTATTAGCCAGGTATCCAAGAGTATCTCCTTGTACTTTGATCAACCTTAAGTTTAAGCAGTATTGAGATGGATATGTCATAGCCCAGTGACAATTGCAATACTGAGATATTTCTCACCCTGACCCTGAAAGAGCTACTGTATGGTTGCCTTCTTAAAGGCAGTGTTATTTACACTTTGAAAGTTTAAATTAAAATATGAAAGATTATCAGATGAATTGACCTTGTGCATTCATGGACAATATTTAATGTACAGTATATGCAGTATGTTAAAACTGTAAAGATATTGTTTCAGTGATGTCTGTTGCTCTTTCACTTCAGTGTGAATTCATCGAGACAAATTACTGGAGCTATATAGCATAAGCCATGAGTCCTGAGGAGTCATTTGCCCAGCAAAAATGTATTCAGCTCAGCCTGGCCATTATCAGTATGATAGGCATGCATGACAAAATTGCTGTTATTTACCTTGCTGTGCATAACCCTTACTTTTGCTTGATGCTATGAATAATTATAGGACACTTCTCATAATTATAAAGAAGTAGAACTGTACTGTTGATTCTTTATCTGATCAACAGTGTCTAGAGGCCTGCAGCAGAATTAAATAAGATCAAGATATCCAGTGCCAAGCTTATTGCACACCACATCTCAAAATCAGTGCCTTACTTGACACCATTGCTAAGCTCTAAGACTGTAATCAAGACAAGAGGCTGATTGATAGGTAGGGAGCTTCAATTACCCTCTTCCCCCTCCAGATAGTTCTCTTGAGGACAGGAAGACATTTATGAGGCAGTAAAGGAATGATCAGTAGATTACTGTAACTCTGTGTACAGTGGACCTTTCTTATTTGACGGTTCTCTCAAGATTTACACATTCTTTATTTGTTAAAACAAAATGAAGTCAGAATAATACACTATGTCAATATAAAATATACACATGAAGTACTAGTTCATTTTTCTTGCTGATTGAGATCTTATAGCTATACTTACCTTGAATGAAAATGGGACCTTTTTCTGCTACATGGCTGTATTGCATTGTATTTTATTGTTTTCTCTCTCTGGTGGTCTTTTGCTGCTGACTTCTTTACTTAAATACACGTGCTTCTCTGTAATAGTATGTAAAGCGCTCTATTAGCTTTATATAGAGCAAATGGCATATTGTTTGTTGTGTCAATGTCAAATTTAAAACAAAAGGTAGGAAAAACAGGAAGTGTCCTTGAAACAATATCTGAAGAAACGGAAACACGTTTGAAATGCTTGTTGAATGCCATGAGACAATTGTGATTTCATGCCAGTGAAATAGATCTACTGTAATTCTTTTAGCTTCCTTTTTTACAACAACAACAAGAATAGCACTTTTCGTAGACCAGGTGCTTCAAAAAGCAAATCCTGCTCCATAAGTGGTAACCTGCTGTGAAGAACCTTTAGTGACAACAGGAGGAGCTGGGAGACAAGTCTCCCAGAACAAAAATATTTATTGCTCTTTGTTCCACACACCCAGACTGTTTTGTCAAACCTGAACAGTGCATGAAAGAAGGAAGTAATAATAACCAGTAGCAATTTTAACGATTGTGACCTGATATATGTGACCTGATTTGTTCATTCAATGGGAGCAGGTTGAGTACGGATGGGTTTTTGGGTGAAGGGCAGGGCTGTGGCAGAACGGTGTGTTAATGAGAGTAAGCTCAATATACAGAAGCAGGATGAGTTATTGTAAGACTGACCCTCTTATCATGAAATACTGTTTAGCGTCGAAAGGGACTTTGTAACAGTAAAGTTGTCAAAGTGAGGAGTATAAATAATCCAGAGACCGTATTCGAAGAAGACATTAAAGAGTCTAGCTTGTGCGAATGCATGTTTGTGAGCCATTTTTCATTCTTATTCACACAGGGAGCCTTATGGTGTGAATATACGAAAGTAGTTTCAGAGACATATTGACATGTTATTTTTGCATGTTCCTGTTGCTGCATTCTAATTTGAGAGTGCAAGTGAGAAAAATAAATTTAGTTTGTTTGTCAAATTATAATCACTGTGAACTACTTTGTGGCTGTAAGGGCAGAAGGACTGGAGCACATTTTACAATCAAAGATTCACCAATTGTTTCTGCAGTATGTACAGTAAGTTAATGAGATCTTTTTCACTGTGAGTCAAACATTCCTTATGTACAATTAAGTGTATTTTTCAAATCAGGTACAGAAAGTTATTAGTATTGCATGTGTTATAAGTGGACGACAAGGTAGAGACAAGATCGGGCTTTTGTCCAGACCACATTTCCACAGACCACAGCCACCAAAAGGAAAATGACCAGCAGAAGGCAGAAGGCAGAAGGCAGAAGGCAGAAGGCAGTTGGTTTGGTTACATTTAAAACTAGAATACTGAGCATTCCAGACTGGCAGCGATTTTTCCTGCTCTCCAGGAAGAGAAGGGAGCAGAAGGGAAAGACAGAGTTCTCACCCTGTGAACTTGAAATGTGTGTTTTTTTCCACACAAAAAAAAGTGTAACAGAGAGACTAACATTTTTGAGAAGAGTTTTGAAAGAAAATGTTTTAGAGCTGGTAACCAGCTTAGCTGTCTGGCTGTCATAGAAAGAGAACATGAAAAAGTAAGTTAGGAGCTCAAAAAGGATCTTAGGATTTTGTGTTTTGTTGTGAATTAGTTCCCTGCACTGTAAATTAAGGGAGCACAGGTTTGTACCTTATGACTGTATTTATGTCTCTGGTTTTCCTGAGACACAGCCATTTAAGGATCCCGTTATAGTGCTGTGCCCGAGGGTACATCACATATAGGTGAAGTCTTGGGGGACAGTGCAATCTTGTAGCCATTTGGCGACTGTAAGCCATTCTAGTTCACTTTTTTAATACAGCATGCAGCTACCAAATCCCTTATAAAGAAACAGCTCCAGTTTACAGAAAGAGAAATATTTGAAGATCTTCGTCAAAGCAGTGTGGAATGGATAATCCCAGAGCTATCAGAGTGGGATTTTGTGGACCTAGAATGTTTAAGTGTAAAACATATTAAAAATTACAGGCACAGGCACGTGTGGCTGCAGTCATATGAACTATAATGTTCATATTTCCCAGGACCCACCTACTTCATCTGTTTTTGCAGAACGTTATTTTTCTTTTCTTGATGTACAGTTGAACACAAACAGAGGTTGGCCATTCTTATATAACATTCCCCATCTACAGTAATTCTAGATAAGTACCAAGCATGACTGATTAAATGATTGATTACTTTATTAAGTGTACCATTTCAACACCTTGATATAATGTGAGCCCATTTATGTAAGACGCATAATACATTTTCCTGTGTGCACTTGATTCCTCTTCACTTGGCTCACAATCGTGACTCTGTGACATTCGTTCAGAGTAAAAGATGGATAGACACTTATCTCCTGCAGAGTGCCAGCAATGATCTACCACTAAAGTGTAAGAGTAAATCTGCCAAAGGTGTGTATTAGTTTCAAGATCAGTAGTATAAAAATAATAAATATAATTGATCCCTTCAGACACAAAGAAATAGGTAGTGTCAGGTGATAATCTTATATTTATACATTTGTATATATAGTAGAGAAGGCAGCTTCCTTCCAAATGTGTTGTTTTAAAAATGCAAAAACAAATGTTATTTCCCTTTCTCAGTTTCTACTGTTAATGAGAACATCACAGTTATATGACACATTTTCCAACATCATAGCATACCTGGGGACACGGTAAAATAAAATTGTAATAAAGTTTTAAAAAAAGTATTTGGGATATTACAATTTGTATTGCTGTCTATTATCATCAATCAGACATGCCTAGGGAGCTTGTTAAATGCCAAAAAGCTCTTCTTGGACATGATTTAAACTTTATCTTCAGCCTGTTGCGTGATTCCAATGTAGTTTGGGAAAGCTAATAAAAGCATTTATCAACTCAAGTCGAGAACAAAAAATCAACTGCACTCCTTTTCCTGTGTGAGCAAAAAAATTCAATAACTAGTTCTTCTCCTAGCATAAGGACACTTGGGAGTGACAGAGCTACTAATGTTGAGAAATTAGATCACTGTACTGCTTTGATTGAAAATGGATGTGATGGCAGTTTATCCTTTGTCACAGTCATTGTGGTATCAAGGTCTTGAAGTGTGATCCTATTAATTTCAGGTATTTTATTCACCTTTTACTTGTTCAATTTAGTTCATGCCCAGTTTCCTAAATTGCACTGTGCTGTTCAAGCAGCACTTACCATTCTGGTAAGGGAAATAGATCTGCGAATGGTATTGTAAATAGTATAACATACATGCCTTTGAAGTTTAGGGATTCCTTCAGTGTACGTGTGAATTTGAACTCTTCTAAGATCACTTATCAATGACTAATCCATTTGCAACACATAGCAAATGAGTTCACTTAGCAAACATAATGAAGAGTTATGTTTGTCAAGAAATATATGGACCATCTGCTCCTTTTCTATTTGGCGTTTTAGAGTTAACAAAGAGAAATTAAATAAAATGTGCTGATTCATCAGACTTTCAAAATTGAACTTGTGGCTTTTGAAAACTAGAAACAGATTTAGAATATTTTAAATTTTATTACAAACAAAATAGCTCTGGATAGAATCATTTTTAGGTGTGTCTAAGGAAACAGAAACACAGAGGTGTCAATAAGGTACAAAACAGTGATTTCATTTTTATATAGTGCAGGGGAAATAGAAACAGAAATATATCAAAAGCCCTGTTCATTTTGTGGAGGTGCCACTCAACCTCTTGTTCAATCCTAAACTATTGACCGGGCTGGCTTAGCACATCCAGGGAGAAGTGTGGTCAGAGCAGTACTGCCAGTGAGAGCTCAATGACAGAGCACACCTTTAGTGGCACACCCAGAATAATTAGGAGATGAGTTTAATCATTTTGAATAATTGGGTGCCTGACTGGTGGGGAAAAAAGGACAAATCGTAAGCCGATCATGTCCTTGAGCCATGGGGCTGCAAACTATGGGCTGGTCTGTGTGGTGACAACTTGATTATTAACCCCGGCTTCACTCCTTATATAAGTCTGAAACATAAAACAGTCTTCTTTTAAACTGTAGCAGCATGTCATGTTTACCAGATCTTAACTGATGTTTGATCAGCCTGTACCCTGATGGAACAAGTCACCACTGATCATTCCATGAGATTATTTTACAGCACAGCAGGCTGCCCTAGTTAATAAAGCTGGGAAGGAACTGTGAAAAAAGTTCTGAAGATCTTCTTTACTATTTCACCTTTAAAAGCACACTTTTTTTTCCCTCTGTGGAAGATTTACCAACTGACTTCTAAAGGACTGAACATCGAAATTAAAAAAAAGTCTGACATGCTTTAAAAACTTTCCGTCTTTGTATATGCTGATTGAATCTTCGCAGGCCCATCGTACTTGGCAGTGAAGCATGAATAAAGGATACCCCCAAAACCAAAGTCGAGTAATTATCAGGCTGTGAAAAGTGGTTTTTGATCCTCAGACGTTAGTTAACGTCCTTTATACTTTTTCCCTGCTGTGTTTAAAGAAAGACCCCTGCTGCTGAGCTGGAGAAGGAATTTTCCCCCAATCCATATGAGCATGAACTGATCATTTCTTCTAAGAGCAACTACAACTCAGAAATCTACCTCAAACTTCCCCAACAGGCTTTTGAAGCCATGTTGCTCTACTTATCTTAGGATAACAAGTTGTGGAGAGTGCATAATAACCGCTTTTAAGAAATCTAATTATGCGGTCCATGCATTTTCCATCTTCTACTCCAGTGGCATGCATGGAATCTTACCATTTCCAAATTAAGTTCTGATAGAAAAATGTGAAAAAAAGTTAAAGTATATATTAAAGTATTTATTCATACTCATAATGTTAAATAATTCTGGGCTGTAATTATTATAGTGATGTTGAAGGAAAACAATAAACAAGGATCTATATTTATACAATTGTTTTTATTCCAGATGGGAGAAAATATTATTTATAATATTTTATTAATATTGCCCAAATATTATCTACATTAAAATCAATAATAATTATATCTGCATATGTTGCACGAATACATGTTATCAATCATATTATTTTGAGTATACATATAATGTATATTTGTGCATATATTCTTACAATCTTACAACTGCAAACTGTCAGCATTTTGGTCTTAAATAAAGCCAACATTTTGGAAAATATATTAATATCTATTTGAAATATGTAGGAGAAATAATTTTCTCTTTAGATTCCTTTGCAAATGTAGTATTATGTCATAATGTACAGTATAACAAAGATACAGGCATGATCAACATAGACAACTGAAAACATTTAAATTTCTACAAGCTATGTTGATAAACATCTGAATTAGAACAGCAATATTTCTGCCTTTCATATCCATTTAGTCACAATTTCCCACATTACTATAATCTGGAAAAATACTTGATGTCAAGAATCTAGTTTAGAATTGCAAAAGGTAGGGGCTTAAAATTACGTTGTAAAATTATCTTTGTCATCTGCTGTTAACCCTCTCAGCTCTCCACTCTCACCACGTGCTTCACTTTTGGAAGGTTATCTAGAGCTCAGGGTTTCTGTAGCAGAGAGGCAGCATTGCACATGACAACATGAACAACAAAACCAACAGTGCCTTCCAAATCACATGTAATGGCTTTGATACATTAAAAAGAAATTTAGTGCTCCCAAGTGGCTGGAGCATTAAAGGTGATCATTCTGACTAAAAAAAGGCCCCTAGAGTCCTAAAGCCACTGATTAAAATTGGATTAGGATTCCTCATGAGGCAGCAAACAGCTAGCCGGGTGTCGCTAGGGTTAGAAGAGGTCAAGTCACAGACGGTGTCTTCAGCTTGCTGCTTAACGAAGGCTGTGGCCCTGCCAGCTGTCTTCGTGCTTGCGGTGCTGCCAGTGACCCCCACTCCAATCCCCCAGTCAGTGCAGGCTCACTGGCCAGCAGGGGGAGGAAATGGCAGTTGCCATGACAGCGCAGGGTTTGGAGGAAGTCCCGCCTCTGCTTGCGCCTGGTCCTTGGCACTCAGTCCAGTTGATTAACATTCTGTATTCCAAACTGAGGGGTGTGATAAGGAACTAACTGCCATGTTTATTGGGGAAGAAATGCAGATTATATAGTCTCCTCACTATCCATAATGTACTCTGTTGTTATTGTTTTGGTTAAATTCAGAGGGAGCATCCTCACTTTGAAAACAGTGGAGCTGCTAACAGCTGGTTTTCATAAATTTAATAAAATTTTGCAGTAAACATCTTCAGGACGAGCATCCTTTCCTTCTTCTGAACTCCTTTCTTCTACTTTCACACTCAGTAGTTCTGAAAGAAAGTGTCAGTCCAAAAAATTGACATAATAACAAAATGCAATGAGAATCTTTATTTCTGAAAACAATCTGATGCTGATTATTTCATTTGGCTTTCCATCCCGTCATTCACCCAGCGCGGGGGCTGATGTGTTTTTTTTACCTCAATCGTGTCGTAAATCCAGCCCAGAAACTCGGCCACCTTGGTGTAAACTCCAGGGTGGTTGGGCTCTGCACATCCTGTGCCCCAGCTGACCACTCCTACCAGTCGCCAAACGCCATCATCCTGACACACCAGCGGGCCTCCACTATCACCCTGTCAAAACGCCCAGAATGCCTGCTGAGAAAATGCCCAAGGCCTACGGTTTTTTGTGGCTTTTCTGTACACTGAAATATTGATGCTCTCTTCTGATCTTGAGGAGTGACAGTCACCTGTGGGTTTTATTCCACCTGAGCTCTTAATGGCTTAACCAAAGCAGCTATTGATTTCTTTGATCCAAACTGTCATGGCTTTCTAACCTTTAGAATTCCATGATGTTGGGTTCCATAGTAACCCCGCAGTGCTGAGTCTCTCTGGAGACCTGGAGTGTCACTTCACTAAAACAAACAAGGATTCCCCTGTGATGAGCTCATATCTAATGGTTTATGTGCTTTCATAACTCACAAATTTGTTGTTGATCCTACCTGTTAAGGAAAGAGGGTTCCAGAAGTTTAACAGGTAGCTATGAATCCGTATTAAAGCACAGTAGAATATCAATCTTCAAATCTCTCTTACTAAATTTTGTGGTACGGTTATATATTACTCATTTTAAGGTGAGCTTGTTATTAGCGTTTATACAGTATAGCAATGAAAGGATTTTTTGGGGTCTTAAAGGGGCCCAACGTCATTTTCCATCAAAAGATGTAGTAGAAACGCAGAGACTCCAGGTGAAACCAAGTCTTCATCAACACCTTGTACTGAAAAGTAAACCACCAGCTTTGTCAGGGATTTCTGCTTGCTTTCATGTGTTCAAAGTGGAGGAATAATTGGTAAATGGATGAGATTCTTAGATCAGTTGGCTACCCAGCAAATAGCACCGAGCCAAATGGCATCCCTTTATTTGTAACCTTTTCTTTAAAATAACACAAGTCAGCTGTCCATCATGAGCAGTAAAATGTTAATAAATGGCGGTAAAATGTCATCCACAGAAAAGGAAAAATGCAGAGAACATCTGGAAGAATAAATGAAGTTTAATATCTGAACACACTGACCTGACATGCATCTACTTGCCCCTCTGTGTATCCAGCACAGAGCATCCTTGATGTAATTTCCCCATCGTACATACAGGAACTGTTGCATTTCTTAGTGCTGATCAAGGGAACTGGCGCCTCTTTTAAAGTTTCAGGAATGTGAACTGCAACGAAGCCAAAGGCAAAAAAAACAAACTCAATACACAAACATTAACAACAACTTCATTTGCCAGTTGGATGTTTTAACAAGAACACACATCGTTGTTACCCTAATTCTCCAGCTGTAATCCTCTAAGTGGATTATATTAAACCTCTGCTTATCTCTTTACTCAATGTAACCCTGTATCAATATGTGGTCATGCCATATAAGCTTGTAGTGAGGTGTTACAAATGACAATCGAGGCAAAAACATGCTGAGGCGAGTGAAAGTACTGGAATATGTAAAGAAATTGTCTGATATTTTGAGATATGGACATGGTACTTAATCTAATTCACTGCCATTTAAACACATTCTCTTTTCTGAACTATTCTACCTCAACTAATGAAGTTTCTTAACAAATATTAATCTTACTGTATTTCTCATATTAGAATATGTCCTAAAGACTGAATTAATTGGTGCCAATGTGAACTACTGTGATATGCAAAGTGCTTTATTTGAATCTTAGTAAATGACAGAGTATTAAAAGGTTTACCACTGTCATTAAATAGTGTCTAAATGTATGCAGTGTGTGTATTTATTTGTTTCAGTACAAACATGAAGTGAGCCAGAATGTTAAATATAGCATATAACCTAAAGTTTGTTTGTCCCATGTTGTGGCCTAGAGGCATAATGATCACACTCATAGCAGGCTCAGTCTTTCAGTGCTGCAGTGATACACATTCTTCATCAATACCTTCATCAGGTCTTGTGTAGCCCCAGCCAGAAATCCAGCACTGTGTCCCACCTGGGAAATCATGATCGTACTGTGGGAGACAAACTGGCCTAATAGTATCTGTTAAAAATTAATATGAAGAGTTATGAGAAGTAATGTTCTTTTATTCTCAAATATTGCTTCAATACTAGCAGTATTGTTGCAACTGAGATCTGCATCTGTAACAGAATATATATATATATTATGTGCATTGTTAACAATACAAATTTCATTTCTTAAGTGCATGCACGTTACTTTTAAACACAATAGTTCAGAAGTTGAGATAGTATATTAGTTTCTCACAACAAAGTATACTGTATATCTTGTACTCTTGTTCATGAATTATAAATAGATGTAATATGTTTGCAAAGCAGTCTCTATATTTCAGATCCATTTGAGGAAACAGAGAGGAAGATATACATAACACTAGCTTTCTTAGGAACACAACTGATTGCCTAGAAACTGATATTTTTAACCTTGAGTATTCCTGTTTATTCCATAGCAGTTATCAGGTACTATGGAGCCACTGGACCAAAAATGATAAATAAGTCATAATGAGGAGAGCAACATTCAGTAGTGAAATAATCAATGAGAGAACACTAAGTGGGCATCCCTGGTAAATGTATCTAGACCATTACATATCCCAAAAAGAGATTCATCCTCTATGTTGTTAAATGAGATAACTCAGAAGTACATTACAAGAAATAAAAATCGCAGACACTTCTTTTATTCACATAAAATAACACTTTAAGCTGTGTAATATAACGTACATATGAAAAAAGGGTTGTGTCTTCACAAGAGATAGTGGCGGAACAGATATCGTCATTAATTGATTTTATTTTCTGTCAATTATGAATGAAGGTCAAAACTCAGAAAACAAAAATACTAGAAGTAAAAGACGTTTTTAAGTTTAAGACATGCAGTACTTTCCTTAAAGCACTACCATTCCTCAATGAGTCAAAAGCAGTTTAAGACAAGCCCCTGAAAAGATATTTTCAGCTGTGATTTCCATAAAGCAAACAACTAGTTTAACAGTAACTGAAATAGTTTCATCTGAATTAAGAAAATTTTTCTTTTTCTTTTTGTATTCTTTTTTCCCAATTCTGAAATGGTTTATTGGATGAGCTGAAGCTCAAACCAGTTGCAATTTGTTTGTCCCAGGAGTGTCCTTAGCGGCCATTCATATACAGCCACTCATTTACGAGAAACAAATTTCGAAACCATCTAAGCATATAAGAAGCTATATGAGAAATCCAAAAAACTATGGTAAAGCTTATTTTAATCTGTAGATGATTCTTTTAACTGAATTCTTGACTCTGCTTCTTGTATCACAGCAAGGCCTCGGTGATAAAGCCACATGATCCCCAGATTCCACAGCATGTTGATTCCATCATTCCCACTTGCTTGGAAAGACTTTTAAAAAGTCATGATCTCTGATTTGTACCCAGCAAGGAGTGTACTACGGGGGGTTAAATGTAACTTGGAAATTCTCTTTATAATCTCTCCACTGAAACTTTGGGGATTTCTGCAGTGTGAGTTCAAATACTTCTTTCATGTTAAGCTAAGTTTTGCAGAACAGCATTACGATGAGAAAAATCTCCAACTCTGAGGGCAATTAATCTTATGAAGCTTTTTATGAAGAAAAAGGTGCTCTTACCCATCCTCACCTGTGAAGTTTAATGGTGTCTTCAGCTTTATCAAGGCTATGTCATTGTCGTGACTTCTGTGGTTATAGTTTTTATGGTAAAGTATCTTCTCCACAGCATATCCTGTATGTTGGGCCAGTTTAGTGGAGCTTCGAGTGACAACACCAGCAAAAACCACCCAGCTGGAGACCTGAGGTAGCCTATAACTAAAGAGTAACAGGGCGCTTAATTTCCTTTCTGTCCATTTACTCATGACAAGTAGAAACATTATCTCCTCCTCTTTCCTCAAATATTTTCTTCCTTTTTTATGAAAAAGAAGAAATGCCTAATGTAATCACGTAAAATATTAAAGCTGTCCACAAATTATTTGTGGAATTTCCTTTTAAGGAACAAAAAAACATGCAACACTTTTTAAAATAAAGTATAATAAACATTTAAACTTGTAAAGAATTATTTTTTCTTTAGCATACTGTAAGTCTGATATCCAGATACCTTTAATGTACACATTTTACAGTATGTGCACAAGTGCAGTGCCCTGAAAACTTTCACTTCATGAGTGCAAAAGCAAAGCTGTAGATAAAATGCAGGGAAGGCAACACAGATAAATAGGGCAATAAGACATTGCAAGACAGCTGAAACTTTTCAGCAACTTGATATTGTCAGTGTTTTACTTTCTTTACAGTTCTTTGCAGTGAACAGAGAAGATTTTTTTGAAGAAATACAGTATACCTAGCGACAACAGCTAATACTCACTGAAGTGAATAAAACGCTAGACAGGTCTTATCCCTGAAATTTATGTAAAGGGACAAGTAAAGGTTAATTCCATGCTGAAAAATAGACAGAAGAAACAGTGTTTCGGCCGTTGAGCCTTCTTCGGGTGTGAAGAAAACTGTTCAACCTTTCGTTTTTTTTCTGCTTCCTTCTTCATCTAACGCCACCTTATTCCTCTGCAGTCAACCCACGTCGACACAGCTCGCCTCTCGTTCCTCATGCAATATACGTGGTTATTTAACACTTCGGAGATGAATTTATTTTTATCTGTACTTCAAGTTAATAAACCATTAAGAAACAAGAAATCCCCAAACCAACCCAGACAGCCCTTCCAGAGTGGCAGTCAGTCTTACTTGTGTACGCAGTGTGCAGCGGTGGCTATCCAGCGGCGCGTTATAATTGAGCCTCCGCAGGTATGTCTGGAGCTGTAGTGGAGACTCACTTGCCAGGGCCACCTCCCCAGAGTGGCTTCCGTTCCTCCAATTATTCGGGGCAGCTTTGCTCGAGTCCCACACTCTCGGGGAAAAAACAGCACCAGACAAAACCAAACGTCAGGGCTGGGGGAGGGGAGTGTGCGTGTGTGTTTTTGTAAAGTGACTGAGCATCTGAGGCTCAGACAACACATTTGGAAGAGTGGCCGGCCACCCTTTTACCTGCTTTGAGAGGGAGGTCCATCTAGAGTGCAAAATGATAGACATCTTCAAAGGGAGCCCCTTTTCAGGCTTGCCGTAGGGGATTTTTTTTTTTAAGGGCAAAGCACCTTGCTGGGAAGTCTCCAGCTGTCCATCTTCTAACTGCTTCGTCGAGTTCAGGGGCTGCAAGCCAGCCGCAGCCGGTGAATCCCGCTGTGACAGTTGCCTCTTGAACGAAGTGTCGCAAAGGGATCTGCGCAGAAACCCTACTATACCCACTGGTAAGATGGCAGCTTACACAGCCCAGCGAACCACCCGGAAGCTACACTCCCTATCCTCCCCTGTGGTCTTTCTCCTCCTGCCCATTCAACTCTCCTTTCCAGCCCACTAGCAGTGGAAGCTCCTCACCCGGTTGATTCTATATCGCTGGCTTTGCTCTTTGCCTGTCTTCTTTCTTATCAGTGTGCCAACTTGGGAACAACAGAGGCTGCTGCCTGACAGGGAGAGTCTCTTTCCCGGACTTCAAACCACCCGAATATTGTATCGCCAACCAAACATTGTATAACCTTTTTAAAATAGGTGCTGCCCTAGGATCTCCCCCCTGAGACGTCCAGAGTTACTGTAGGGGTCTTGAGAGACAACTCTTCACTATGTCCTTTACAGGGACCTGGCGTCCCCAGGTGTAGCCAGTTTCCCAATTTCCTCGTGTGAATGCTGGGAATGTGTCCCTGGGACAGTTGCAATGGTGTGTGGCAGTTCTACGCCCTTTCCACAGTCCCAACTGGTCCACTCTGCTACACCCGGCAAGCAACGGGCACAAGGCAGTAAACACCCTGGACAGGGTGCCAGTCCATCGCAGTGCACACACAGACATGTACAAACACGCACCGGGGCCAGTGATCCCAGAAGCAAATTAACCTACCAGTATGTCTTAGGACTGTTGGAAGAAACGCACACAAATACGGGAAGGGCATACAAACTCCAGCACCCCAGGAACTGAAGCCAGGGCCCCAGCACTGTGAGGCAGCAATGCTAGCCACTGCCACACTATGAATTAGGAGACTGTGAATATTAATAACTCCTGGCTGTCTCACAGTACCTGAGACTAGAACAGGCTTCTAGAACATTACAGTAGGTCATTAGGTCATCTATAAATTGGCTTCATTACTCTCTGCTCTCCTCCCCACTAATAGCTGATGTGTGGTGAGCGTTCTGGCGCACTATGGCTGCCGTCGCATCATCCAGGTGGATGCTGCACATTGGTGGTGGTGGAGGGGAGTCCCCATTACCTGTAAAGCGCTTTGAGTGGAGTGTCCAGAAAAGCACTATATAAGTGTAAGCAATTATTATTATTATTATTATTATTATTATTATTATTATTATTATTATTAGGTCATAAGAAAGGTGACCAAAGGGAAGGGCCTGTGTTGCCTTGCTCCAGTCTGGCTCATTTGGTTGCTAATATAGCTGTTTCTTGAAACAGGCCAAGGTGTCAATTCCAGAGCACTAGCTACACAGCATCAATGCCTCTGGGGATTATGAATCTGTTCCCCTCTAGTCACCTCTGCTCAGGACTAAATAGATTTAGTTTTTACACCAGTGTAGTCTATCCCCTGTCTTTATAGTCTGGTTTCCTGAAATTGCATACCGTTGTTTTGCGCTTTATCTGTTCAGTTTCAAAACATGTTATGAAGCATACTATTTTATGATCCCAGTTCTTGCATAGTTTTTTCCTCTCCTTTTCCCTTATCACATCTAGATTATTGGAAAATCTGAGATCAGTAAAGAAATTCTCTGAGTACAGTAATTGTATTTGGTGGACTGTAGCATGCTACTAACATTGTTCCTTTGAATGTTTTTTTTCCTATTAATTAAATAAGTATTCTGAGACCCTTAATTCACCTATTTTAACTGTCTGCGCCTAAATGCTCATTTTAATGAACTGCTACATGTCCCTTTCATCCATCTTTCCTGTTTCTTTGGAATACTGTGTATGTACTAATGTTGTGTTCTTCACCGTCACTCTCCTTTAATTATGTTCTTCATTTACATCATAATTGCATAATAATTGAGTAGGTTTTTGTCATGCATTTTGTTCCTAATCATTTATGCATAAGTATTTAATTATCTGGTGCTTTGATGTTTTGCTTTTCCCTGGGGTTGTCGTTTGACAATATCCCTTGCATGTCTGCCTTATAGATCTTCATTGGATTGTCCTGCCTTCATTTTGAGTTTAAGTGTTTTTGAATTCCAGCGCAGATCATTGCTTCACATTTTTAAATTCAAAGCAGCCACAGACAGGTGACAGGGCCCATCAGCATGTCATAGCTATACTTTCACCAGTCAAATGGGGCTTACACAGTATATGGTTCATGTTGTTAAACAAACATGTCACAGTGAATTATGGGCATATGCATATTAATTTCATCTGGCTGTTTCACAAGAAAATAAAAGTCAATTTCACTCTATGTATACTGTAGCTATGTAAATATGGTTCCTAATGAGGTTAAAACATGTCCTTGTAGTAGACAACAAGGTAAAGAAATGTTATTAAAGGAAACGTACATCATTGTTCCCTCAGTGACTGTGTCTTATGACTCTGCTCAGAGCAAGCTGAGCTTCCCCTGGTACAGTACTTGTGTTAGCACTCATTCACCAGTGCTCCCTTCATTGGAAACACGGAGCACACACCAGACAGACATTTAGACGTATATTTAGGCAGATATATTTCCTTTCAGAGCCATTGCTAGTTATATACAGTACATCTCCAAGGCCATAACCTGAGTCATGCTCTCAGGTTTAATTGCTTTAAATGTTATTAAAAAAAGCCTTTACTACTAAAAGTTGTGAAAACTGTAGAGGCACGAGATTTGTTTACTTCATGAATGGGCTACATTGGTATCTTCTTTATGTGTGGAAAAAAATGTCAAAAAAACAATGTGACCAAGTTATTTATAACGATGTGACAAAGTTACAAAATGTGCCAAAAACTGACTTTTTTGCAAAAATGCAAATAACTTGTTAAGGGCAAATGAATTAAACATATTTCCTCTTAATAATTCATCAGTCATTCCTATTAGTTTCTTTTATAGTCTGTTTTTTTTGGTTTTTAATTGAATGTGGTATTGTTTGTTCGGCTTGAACCTCAAGGAACGACAGTGAAGCCATGTGAAGCCATTCTCTATGTTCATCAGAAGCAAAGATGAAGAGTAAAACAGTCATTCCCGAAATGGGAGATAAACACTGTTTTCAGTGTCGTGCTTCAAAACCCGTTTTAGAAAATTAAATAAAACTTACCAAAACACTTCAATGCTATCACCTTTCCTGTGATACAACTCTCTCTGAAAGCAAATAGAGAGATAGAACAGTGCAGTGCAGTTTGTATGATTCTCTTTCATAATTCAAGCAGGTAATAATTAAATAGTAGCAGTACAGAGCATATCAATAAATGTGGTTTCCTTATATTTCTTTATACAGTATATACTGTATAAATGTCTCGTCGTGGAAATATCTAAGTTCTAGCTTGCTTCTTCTGCTACGCACAGCTTTGAGAAGTGATTGATTAAGGTCTGCTTAGAGGCCAGTACCGTGTTCCACCGTCCAGTGTCTTGACACTGTACCCTTGGGTCTGTTGGAGCAGTTTTGAAATGTTTGAAATCGTTTTCATTTTTCATTTGCATTAAACAGTAAAAAAATAACCAGGCTGTGGCTGCAAATTTGAAAGAACACGCTTGAATGAAAGACTAACTGAAAGCGCATTCATTAAAGACATCAGTCTGACTTGCCTTTGCCATGTTTAAATTTGAGGGAAACTGTAAAAACTATCCATCTTGGATGTTGACTTCCTAACCCATAATTCCAAGTCTGGCTGGACTAAAGGTCCCCGTTAAAATGGATTGTGAAGTAATTTCTCTCTTTTCCACCAGTTTGCTGTACAGTGGTTCTGTTTTCCATAATGTCTGCCATATATCATCCTGCTCTGTGCTATACTTTAGTGATGAATAAAGTGGATCCCTTCCTATTTTTAATTCATTTAGTGGACCTTAATGCGGAGCAAACAGCTTATTTCACCTGAAGAGGGAAATACGGCGGCCCTGGTCTACACATTTCTACCAAATGGCACAGCATGGTTTCCTAGCTGTACTTAGTCTAAAGGGCAGTATCTAAATGCAAGGAATTGTTCTGATGATGATATAAGATGCCAATAAGGGATCTATACCTTGGAAAGAGAATATAGCAGAAGAAGGATTTTCACCTTGCCTTCTTGACAGCAGAAAGAATACAATGTCTTGTGAAACTGAATCCAACTTTTCTGGTCCGGGAGAGAAAGACAGCACTGCATTGCAGAGAGTTCACTCTCACTACTCGTAAGGACAGAGAAGTAAAGTACCTACCCAAGCCCAGTGGCTCACTGGGTCAGGGCTTATGCTGGTTTCCATGGTGTTAAGGGGACAAGACAGCACATGGCTCTCTCCCCTAGATTATAAGAGAAGCACACACAGCCTGAAGCTGAGTCTTTAAACCTTATTGATCTTGTTCAGCGAGCTATGGATCTTGCCTCGAGAGAGCACAGAGGGTTAGAGCTCTCTTCCTCACCTTTTATTAAATCTGGGGAAATGCAAACGTGAGATTTGCTTGCTGAAAGAAATCCAACATCCTAGCTAAAAAAGCAATTTAATTCCAGTGACTCTTGGACCCTCATGACAGCTTGTTAATGGATGACCATCAGCCTCCTAACAAAATAAGTTTGCTTCAATATGACTTATTAACTCAGTTTTGTTCACTCTGAGATGTTTTCAACTTTGTTTTTAAATATTCTCCCTACTGATTCTCTTTGACAACCAGTGTTTCTGATAGTAGTACTGGAACGTGGACATAAGAAACACTATACTGTTGAGTTTATATTGGATGTTTTTGTTCACATTGAGTAGAATAATCATTTGTCTGATGTTCTACAATTTATGAAACATACCACATCAAACATTCATACAATGTTTGAAAACATAGGCTTCATGAATTTTAACTGTGTTGTGTACCGAATTTATTGTTAAATCAGGCAATGATTGAGCCGGTGAATTAAAAAGCAAGGTGACTAATGTGTACTGAAAAAGCTGATTGAAACATAGTATAAACCATCTTATACAATTTTAATGCTTAATTGTAAAAGAAAGGCACTATTATGTTTTCTCAGTGCATTGGTATTGTAGCAGAGTTCTAATAAATGATTTATTTATAAAAAAGCCCGATAAGCATATGCATAAGGAAGTATTTGTTTGTCCCCTTTACGGCTGTTCACCCAATTTATTCAGATCTAACCATTATGTATCATAAAAGGTCAATGGAGATGAGTGCTAAAATTAATTACCTGAACTGCCACAAGCTTTCCAGATTGGTTTTGTGTTCAGAGGTAATTTGAACAAACCCATCCGAGTAATTGGGTCCTATGTCTGTCAGGTTTACTCCTTTGTGCTTTGTTAACCTGAAAGACAGAGCAGAAGTATCATCCTACTTTGAATCCTGTGATAAATCACACCGTACATCAGGACTGTAAGTTAATGGCAATGCTGCTTGTGCGCAAAGAGACGAAATCCAGAAAAAGATCTGCACTGCTTTGATGCTTGACACATACTTTCTAATTTTCAGATCTCCTTGGCTGAACCACTGAATAAAGGTTTTGAGTAAAACATCCTGATAAATCTCAGCAAAGTGTGGCGCAGGCATGCAGAACGATACACTAATTGTTGTGTACAAAAGATTCCCCGTCCATCGTTAATTAAAAACTTTAATCTGCCTAATGAATTTACCTATGTCATGTCTGTTTAAAAATGTGTCACTGCATTTGCTACAGAATACTGCAGATTGTCTTTTTCCCCCATATGATTGTGAACTGGTTGCATTTATAATAACAGGAAGAATGGCGCGGTTGCGGGACACAAGAATTGCTGAAGTTGATTCCACTAGAAAATTAAATAAAATTAAATTGTAGAACATGAATTGTAAGTCTCCCTAGGTAAGGGCGTACGCTAAGCGAGCAAACACATATATAAATGTGATAGTGTCATGCACACTGCTAAAGTCCTTTTTTTAATTTAAGTTTTGTGTTTAGTTTGCGGTCGATTCGCACACACACTCGTGGAGTTTTACTGAAAAGCCAGTAGGTGGCCCGAGCGAGGCTGCTGTTCACCCCGGCGCGTGATCGTCGGTTTAAAAAGCGAATTTAACGGCATTTTGTCGCGCTGATAATACAGCAGCTTTAATTAACAGTCTTTGTAAAATTACAGGTAAGCTATTAGTCTACGTGCCATATAATTTGAGTAAATACTTTTACTTTGAAAAGTTTGCTTTCTTTTTACTCAATTGAACTCCCTATTTTAATTATAAACCCATTATAAACAGGTGAGGTGGTAATGAATAAACTTGTTTGTATGGGCAAGCCTTATTATAACATAGGATTTATGGAAAATGTTAGGAGTTACACAATGTCATTAAAGAAAATGTTCTACTTGTTGTTTTGATGAAGGTTGTATTATAAATATGTTTTAATATGAAGGCAAGACTCCGCAGAGAGTGAAATACACATAGACGTGATATTCATATGTCTGTACTGGTAAATAAGTTTAATGATTATCCTAATGTATGTAGCAAATGATTATCTTAATTTGTATGAGACTAAGAGGTACACTACTAGTAATGGCAGAGTGTAGACAGACATAGGGGAAACTCTTTCATTGTATATTTAGGGTTTAGGTGCATGATAAAGTAATGAGAATATTTTCCATCAGTTTAAAAGTGAATATATTGGCAAACGTTGTGCTGTGGTAAAATACAGCAGCTTTAATTATCTAAGTGAACAGATGCATTATAGTGTATTAGGAAATGTCCAACAAATCCAAACATTACAACAGGGCACTCTTATCCTTCTATTTCTGCAGCATTTATCAGACTTTGGTAAAGTGTCAAGCAGTTTAAAAGGCTTACCTTAGGTAGCCTAGCTGCCTACAAACCAGGTTTCCCAAAGATGAGTTCCATCTTTCATAGCACACAGGAAGCCAAGTCTGCAATTTCTCCAACTGGACCTCTAGCAGAGAGTTCTCAGGACTTATTCTGTAAAAAACTGAATTGAATTTATTCAAAACCGTTTGTATTTAACCTTGTGTGTTCAGTTTGTGAAATGTGCACTGTACTGTGCGGTAGATATCTTCTCGATGTTTTGCTCTTTCCCACCTTGGCTTGTTCTTGGTCATTTGCTTTTCACTTGCTGTTCACTTCTATGTGACTCGTTAGAAGATCAACACACAAATGATTAAAGACTCTAACCACGTCTAGCACAAACCCTCCCAGAATCCATCTGTCGGATCACTGACCTTTTCTGGGGTCAGCGATGGTACTGTCTTCCGTCACATTACAGAAGGGAGTCTCTTTTGCATCTCCTAGACCCGCTGAGCTGTGATTTGTAGCAGGCCTTAAGAGCAGCTTCACTGGATGAAAGACAGTATATTATACTATACACTACTAACACAATACCCAAATGTCTGTGTTAACATGACAGGAACATAACACTTTCCTAAAAATAAATGATAGCATAAATTCTACAGAAAGCTAAATGAATCCATCCTGGTTTTCATGAGTTAATTTTTGTTTTGTCTTTATTGTAAAAATACTTTCCACATTTGTTTTAAAACAAACTGTTTATGTTCTGAAAAGGCCAGAAATATACAGTAAGACTGTTTTTTGTGAACAGAAAGCTAAATGAATCCATCCTGGTTTTCATGGGTGAAATTTTGTTTGTTTGTTTTTTTATTGTGAAAATACTTTTCACATTTGTTTCAAAACAAACTGTTTCTGCTCTGCAACGATTTTTAAAGCAAAATTAAATAAACTCAAAACACTACTGCACAGTAACTTCCAGCCACCTGCTGTAGTACTCCCTCCAAATGTTCACTCAGTGGACTGCCAGACAAGGTGTACACAGCAGAGATGAAGTGTGTACTCTGTGTGCTATCTTTGATACCTTTAGAGGTTAACAACTGGAGGTGGTACAGTATCAGTGCAAATTAAATATTTTTAAAAATAAATTTCATAGGGATTGACCTCATTTTAATATATCTACAGTATGTGTTTAAATGTGCATTCTTCACCTTACTGGAGTGTATAAGGTACAGCTGAATGGAGAAATACATTTCTCATCCTTCTTCAAAATGGAACAGCTATAATTTTCCATATGTCTGAGACTACTTCTAGTTTGTATTAAATAATAGCTATACAATTATCTGTTAAGTACTGTATATATGTTTAATTGTTTTAAATAGTATCCATAAGGATATGAAATATTTTTAATTGTATAAATAGAAAGATTTGCTCAGATCTTGACTGATATGCCATGACCTTTGTTTATCTCAGGCAGTTTCAAGCAGTTCATTATGAAGTTACCTTGAGAAAAAATTCAAGATGAGAATCACCTTAAAGTTCCCCATAGATACAGAAAATAAAAAATGCCACCATCTGATAGTCTATGAAAATTAATAACAGGAAAAGTTGTTTTATTATGGTTTGTGGCACCATTGTATTTTGAAGCTTCCCACTAACATTTCATTTATTGTCATTTTTGACACTTTTTGTATAATGTGCATGCATTTGTTGCTTTTCATCTGGTTTTTCCCCGAGGTTATGTAAAATGTTCAAACAGAAAAAAGTTAAATGTATGCTCTTGAAAAAAAAATCTATTCTGAAAGTAGCCACGTGGTAAAATCATTCTGTCAACAAGGAACAAGAGAGGAGGCAAATTAAATCAGGGATCAAATGCTATTTCTCACCTAAAAAACATACTCCTACAGCTAAACAGCCTAGCAGTCCAACTGTACACACAACTGCCAGTATCTTCGCCAGTCTGTGCGCCGTTACCTTGGAAGAAACTTGAACATATTCATTAGTTTAGATATAGTACAGTACTGTATGTGATGGTCAGAAAAAAAGTTGATTCTGATTGTCTATAGTGACCCCTGCTGTTTTAAGCACAAGGGTGACTGAACCTAAAAGATTTACAATCAAGTGATGAGACAAATACTCCTTCTCATTTTTGTGCTTGATGATTAGCCAGATTTTTTGTGCATTAAATTACATTAAAAAGACAACAAACTAACAATGCAGTGGTATAGTGTTAGTAAATTATACTAATATCCTGCCTGTCCCTGTAAAGAGCAGATATATAAGCATTGTATAAGCAGATGCAGAGAACATATTCTATTCAAACTATCTATTAATCCACAGCCAGAATTCCCTTAAGATTAAGGTATTTAAAATGATTTACGCTTCATGAATGTGGTCGTAGACAGTAGGCAACAGACTGCTTTTAGAAAAACATAATACAGTTTAAGTCTAGATGTTGTATGGCTGAGTAAAATAGAAGTATGGGGCTTGCCTTGGTTTGCTGGCTGAATTTCTCTCAGCCATGCTGGAGTTCCCTCAGCATCTCTGGGTTCTCCAGTGTGTGCCTGTGGCAGGGGAGTCTCATGATCAGCTGATGGACGATAATTTTCAGGCGCCGCACCCGCCCCAAGATTCTGTAAGAATTGATGCCACAGAAAAAAGATGGTGTGACAGATGGTACCTTAGCCATCTTTTTTCCTTTTACTCACGGCATCCGTTCCTTTGTGAATTTTGTTTATTTCACAGTAAGTCAACATTCTATCATTAAACTTTAATGGTTCATGCTTTTGGCTAAAAAAAAATTATTTTGTCATTCCAAGAAGCCATGGTTTCTGAGCAACAAATAGTTGTTTTTACTTATCAAACAATGATTTTTTTAAATTAAATTGTTTCTATGATAACCATGACCCATAATGCCCTAGTGTAAATGTCCCAGAAGTGAAATACCTTGATCATCCAGTTTACTGCCCACAAGATTTAACACTGTCAGATTCCTTCTTTCCTTCAGATTCAGAATTCAGAAAATATTACTTAAAAAGATGCTTATTTTACTTTATGTTTCTACTCAACACCCTGTCTGTGTTATTGTCTGGTAAAAACTAGTTTTAGGGATCATACTTTGACTTGAAATTTTACAAAATCGCATTGGTTGCGGCAATTTTGTTTCTAATTACGATAGGTAGCAATGTTACCTTAGAGTCCTTGACATTTATTGGGTTTAGTAAATTTAAGGTTCATGGTTCTTCGAGGTAAGAAGGAGTAATGCAATTTTTCAAATATATTTGTTGTCTTTCACTCTTTATTCTTGCACCTTAAAGGCAGCATAGCTTCAAACACCTCTGAAAACATTTACAGTCCTGTTAGTAGTACAGTCTGCAGGAAAATAATTGGAATATTTGAAACAGTGCAACTAAAAATAGTAATGAAACACTCCAGTGACAGCTGTGTTGAAGGAAATAGATGTATAATAATATTAATCATTGTCAAAACAAGCAACAGTGTATTGCTGGGTTTCAGGCGTATAAGTACCAGAAACAGTGCAATATACATTTTTTATAGATATCTTTCACTGAAAGAATATACTGCTTTTGCACTGTAGATGAAATATAGAACAAAAAGTTATACAGTAATTCCTTACTCCCTGGAATTCTGTAATTGAATGCATTGAATTCTGGGGACAATTTACTTTACTTTCTTTTTTGACCTTTTGCAAGCATTACCTTATTCGTACTACACATAATAAAAATGAATTTAACAATTAGAAAAAAGTAAATGTAAATTCATGGATTCTATAATTCGTGCTGCCAAAAGGGTTTATTTTAGAAGTTGGCTAAACCATTAAGTAGATTTCTTTACCGATCAGACATTTAAAAAAGGCATAATAGTACTGGTAAATATAAAATATTCAGTAGTTAGTCATATTAGGCAGGCAGTTCCCATAGGAGGGCTGGTATTTTATTTAAGGAATAAAGAAAATAAATCTACATTTTGATTAGTTGCACAGTTTGATGTATTTAAATGTGTAGTGTGACACAAACAATGCTATTTCTTACGCAGGAGAGTGATACACATCACTGGTGGATGAAATGGATCCCCTCACCACCCACAGTGGGTGCTACTGTAAGACACTTTGGGATCCTTTGGGATGAACAGCATTATGTAAATGCAAGAAATTATTATGTAATATGGCAGCTACTGTTTCAGAACAGTGCTGGGAGTATGCATGTTAAAAAAAGAACAATTGTTTTAAGACAGAAAGACAAACACATTTTAAATTCTGAAAACACAAAATCAGGTTTTACACTAGTTTTGCAACAGTCTTCTTTGTATTTTTGTTATGTAGAATAGAATAACCCCAGAATAATCAATATTAGAGCAATTTCCCCTGTTGTCTTACCATATTTTCCTCTCTCGGTCTATACAGGTGGGCAGTACCTCCGCTACCTCATCAGTGGTCATTCACAGAGCTCCATGAGGGCAAAAGACGCTAGGGGTGTTCAGAGCAGCCGGACAGTTTTTCATTTAGCAGAATGCAACTCTGGATTTTCATTTCACAAAAAGACAATGAGGTCAGCAGTGGTCTCAGCAGAATGAGCCCGTTGTTTTGGCAGGGAGGTAGAGGGGCCTAGCGAGGCGAGCTGAACCAGTTCTTTGTGGGGCACACATCTCCAAAGATACCCCTCTTACAACTGATAGGACGTGGGTTGCCTAGTAACAACTCTACCTCTGCCAATAAATGGCCCACTTTGTTTGAAAACCTGAAAAAAGAGCAATTTGTGCTTTGTGCTGACAATTGGTGGATTTTTTAAGCAAAGATCATAATTACAAATTGTTGAAAAGCTTCTTTCATATCCTGTCAGGGTAATTTCAATAGAAAAAGGTACTGTATGATCTTGCTTATCAGTGAATTAAATGAAAAAAAACAAGCATTTTAGGTCTTGTGGTGAAAGACAGACACAAAGAAAAAAAAATATTCTTCAAGAAAATAAATGGCAATTAAGTTATTTTTCCGTCTTTCTTTTTAGGCTTTTTTGTAATTTCTTTTTGTTTTGACAGCTGACAAAGTGTTTTGGGGAGTTTTTAATGTTGGTTAAAGCTGGAGGATAATCAGGGAGCCAAGCTCAGGTTTACTGAAGTGAATATTGGGAAGCTTTTTCAAAGATGAAGAATTAATATTGCATTTCTGTTCCTAAAGTATTTAAGGAAAATCAATAAAGGAATGTTTTCTAAAGGCTGGTAACAATACAGCGATCTAGGTGGTATTACATACCTCAGTTAGCATCAGGCTTGACCTTACCTACTGCTAAAATTTAGGTCAAGACCAGTGCTAATTAGTATCACTAAACTACTGCTATATTCACTAGTGGTTTTCTTTCTATCCCATTAATCAGTAATAGAGAGTCAGTCGTTAATTGGACAGCGACAAAAAAGTGTATTTTCAAATTTGCCAATTAAGAAAAAAAAGTTCCCTCAGAAACAAAAAGTGTAAAAAATTAGAAGCGGTCATGTCATGCTGCACCTTTCAGAACAAAACTGAAGTGAATTTGCTTTGTCTAAAAATCAATTCAGCACAATTGGAAAAATGCTAACCTTGTGTCAGAACCAAGAAGTAACTAAATTCTGAGAACTGGAACCATGATACCTGGAAGGTGCCCTGCTACTGCCTCTTTTCTATCAAGGTTCATTAGAGACAGAGCACTTGCACAGCTGGGGATTTTGTTTTTGTAAGGAATGCCAGTGTAGAAGGGCTATTGCCTGAAAACTTGAATGCTGAAAGGCACCCACTGACAGGGTAATCCAGGATTCTGCCATCTAGCTGGCAAATCACAATTGCATTGCACACAATCCAGCAATATAGGTTATAGTACAGGGGCAGACCTGTATTATACTTTTGGTTTTTACTAGTTTACTGTTGCATACTCCCCCTTAAACAATAAAAACTACTTTTTTAAGTTGATTGATGGTATTATGATTTAGAGAAACAGCATTCAACCATGCCCGAATCAAGATGTAGACTTAAAAACAACTTGCCTTATTAGATAATTAATGGATTTTTGGGGCTTTTAATTAACAAAGTTATTGGCCTGAAACAAGTGTAGCGGGAGACTTTAAAGTATGTGAGGCTGAAGTCCAGAAGACAGGATAGTTACTCAGCTCTCTCTGATAGTATATACAATCTGATCTTGACATTTTAGTCATTTCCCAGCTTCAAACCCCACTTTGTTATTTAATACTATAGGGCATGTAGTCTGTTATCTCATTATTCCAAACACTGACCTCAGCTTCCAGGTGGGACACTTGATATTTTGGGCTGAACACCAGTAATCTTGTGTGACATTTAAATCTCTTAAGTTGTGCTGCCTACCTTCTATCAGCAGCCATATAATTCGTTTAAAATGCTGCTCTAGATTACAATAGTGCTAAACATCTTCACAGCATTCACACAGCTAGTAAATATAACACAGCTCTGTTTATTGCCTTATGTAGGCACTAAGTGCTATTCAGACCAAAAAGCAAAAAAAAAAAAGTAAAATAATATCAGAATCTAGCCTTTATATATGAAAAGAGTATATTTCTCATTAAGTCTGAAATGACCCAATGGGTTCTTCTTTAATTATTGTTTTAACATATTTTACTGTGAATATTTGCTTTATATTCTAATTTAATTGACCCTATTCTAATTGTTTTGTGCACAGTGTAGAGCAAGGAAAATAAACTGAGACAAGCAAGTGTAAAGATTCTGGGACACAAGATGGCAGATCAAGTCATTTTTAAATTAAGGTAGACTTGGAAGAACATCGAATGCTGTTACAAATGAGTGTTGTTGGCATACAAAGGTTATTGAAAGCCTTCAGTGGTTTCCTTTGACTATGTCTAGATTATTATATCACAAGATTTAAATCTCTTTGACTTTGAAACTTGTCTTTTATTAAAGTCAAGGCAGTAATGCTGACGATTTTTGCACAGCATGAGTCACAGAAAAAAGCAATTCTCTGAGAACACATGCTTAAAACCTTCACCAAGACATAAACCCTTTAGATTGTTAGTGCCTTACAGCAGTAACAGAGCTCCATCTGAAGGTCTGGAATTCAACTATTGTACCTGAACACTGTATTATTGCTAGGAAAAAAGGTTAACAAAAAACTACACTATCATATCACGACACAACCAAAGGCAGTCAGCTGAGAACAAGTTGAGTCTTTATCAGCTCATTACCTTTCTTAAGTATTTTGTCAAAAGAATCAGAAGTTTTAAACTTGAGGGGAAATATACTTCTCTACTAAAACTGAATAAAAACGACTAGAACTATTTATCTGCTTCTATTTTTCATTCACTAATGTACCTTTTTTATAAGCTAGGAAATCATTCAATAATTTTGCTTGACTTAAAAAGTGATATTGCGCAAAGCTAGCTTTGCTTCAGCATGAGGTTTTTGATGTATAATGTTGGAGTCAAATACAGACAATGCCTTACTTCATCTTACTTTCTTCTCGTTCAGGTCAAGAAATTCATTATGTACTTCCTCTTGTATTGCATTAAACCATTCTGACATCAACATAGCAAAATTACAGAAGCTTTATGTTAACAAAACACACATTCTCTGCATGCAACATATGACAAAATGAAATTGTGAAAAATACACAATGTCTATAATCATTTCTCATCGGGAACATGGATAATCTGGGGAATCAAAATTACAAGACTCAAAAATCTTTGGAATTAAATATAAGATGGAAAAAAATGTGGTTCTCCCTGTGTTCTTGTGGGTTTCCTCCCACAGTACAAAAAACGGTAGGTTGATTGGCTGCTGTGAAAATAGGCCCTGAGTGCTTAGCTGTGTTTCTGCCCCGTGATGAACTGGTGTCCCATCCAGGGTGTACCCTGCCTTACACCCACTGCTTGCTGGAATAGGCTCCAGCTCCCCTGCGATATGGAATTGGAAGTGGTTAGAAAACAGATGAAAGATAGGTAGAAGACGGATGGATGAACAAAATGCATAAGATCCGATACTAGACCATGATCTGAGTCAGAAACAGTATAACTTTTAGAAGACTAAATCCAAAGCCTTTATTGAGTTTAGTACATTTGCATAAGAAAAATAAGCCCATCACTAGAACAAAAGTATATAATGGAGGATGTTTTCCTTTCTTTCGAGGCAATAACTATTTACATTCATCACAGTGTTGCAGACAGTCGGCTGTCTACTTGATCCTGGCAAGAGCTGCTGCTCGCCTGTCTGTGTTCTGGAAAAGTGCTCGGATCAGGCTCTTCACCTCGTTGGGGGAGAATTCCATGGCCAACGGCCCCTTCCCATCAGCCCATCTGGAGAGAAGACACACAGCACAATCAGCCTTCAGGGTCACATCTGCAGTCACCATCAGCTGTGCTTCTGAGGCCCAGTTCTCAATGTATGGAGTCCTTCTTAAATGACGATTTAGGCTTTGAGGTACATGGAGTCCTTTCCCCAGCTGGAAAAATGTGTCTGGGGTCCCCCCCCCCGAATATTTCAGAATATTCAAAGACCATATAGCACTTCCTACAGTACATTTAAAAAAGGATTTTGGAAATATTTTCAAGGTCTTGTATCAACAGCTCACTGACTTGGTAAATTAACTTACATCCAAAAGAGCTTTACACATGAATCCTCTGCAAGTAAGCCTACAAAAGGTCAGGGTTTAATTTGTCCCTGGAACTGAAGATGCACAGGGACTTGGCAGATATTATTTTATAGTAGCAAGTCAATGGCACTGTATTAGGACCGTGTTTGGAAAAGGTCCAGATTTCTAAGGTGCAGGTGAGGACAGAGCCATTAGTACAGCTAAGAATTCATCCTTTCACGTCTTCCCTCTGGCACTGCCACAGTGTTCTATAATTTCTTCTATTCAAAGAGACCCCTGAGAAAAAATACTAGTGGCATAGGAGCAAGGCTGTAATCCATAAAAAACAAGTTTTGCTGAAGGTGAGTTTTACTTCATTGTACTTCCGTCCATCAAATTAACTGCACAAACAAAGCCTGGGGTTGCTTCAGGCTTTGCTTGTGTGTGACAAAGAGTGATTAATGTTGTATTTTTTGTCATGTATTTCCAGACGATGTGTTCTCAAGATGTTGTATCCTGGCTGAAACACTGCTCCAATGCAGGGTGCACAGACAACACACTAATGAACCAAGGCAAACTGAAACACACAAAGAAAACCAACACAGAAGACTTGCACCGTAAGGAATCACACTCCGTACACAAAAGCTAACTGCCTTGCCCCTGTGCCACCTTTGAGGAGTCTGGATTCTTGTTAAAAATATATTAAAACACAGTATTCAAAACCAAAAATGAATGGTGTACCTGTCCACAATCTCTTGCAGATTAGCCTGCAAGACTATCATGAGCTCCTTGAAAGTCATCCATTTGTGAACATAAACCGGCACCTCCTCCTGGTATTTCTTGTTCTTGTTCTCTTCAGGCAGTGGAGTGAACACCAGGGGTCCTTCTTCAATGACTGTCCTGCAGAGTGTGTACAAATGGTCACCATCTTCCGTCGAGATGTCCTGGGAAAAGGAAAGAAGGAAAGTCCATTAGTGGAACATAAGGTACCTCATGAAAGCAAAGCAATGTAGGGTTTCAGACCTTTTCTGAATATAACCGAAACCTGTCTATAAATGGGAACAGTAACTGTAATCACAGTTAAAGAGAAATACAGCATCAATATATAAATCCATGTAAAACTGTCAATACCTCCAGCATGGTGATTTTTGTGATGATTTCCGAGATGGCAGTGTTAAGCAATGTTCCCATAGCTTTGCAATATATATTTACAGGAAGGACATCTTGCCAGACTTTACCCAGTCTCTTCAGCTGATGGATAACCTGCAGTTAAAACAAAAAATAAAATTAGGCTTAAAATAATAAGCAAGAGTGCAGGTTGAGGGACGGTTAACTTTATTGACTTAGTTTTGCAGTACTTGGATATAAACACTTTGCACTAAAAGAGTGTCACTGACAAATTAAAAAGGAGGAGATTATTTTGGAACTAAATTGAAATGGAACACTGGTTCTATTCCATTTGACAGCAGCCGTAAACAAAGGCTATAAGTTTAATGGTCTGGTGGAAGAGCTGCAAGTTGTATTTACTTGATGCTCCACACAAACTTCCTTCAATGTTTAAAGACAGACTTCCAGTCCATTTTAAATTTACAAGACCCTGTAATTTATGTTTAAGCTCTATAGATGGTGATAATATGAAACCTGAGATACTAGGCAGAAAAACCTTTTTATATAAATTTATTTAATAAACGTTTATCTATGATCTGGAAGATGAATAGACGGAAGACAGAGGCATGTTTTAAAATGAAATGATATGCATTTTAATGGAAGGGGATGACATCGCACACTTTCAGTGTTGGATGAATCACGTTTGTGCATCTGCATCTTAGTGCAAAAAAAGACGTTTTGGCTGGTAGGAAATTACAGCTGCTTTTGCCTCCAGCTGAGTGATGAATCCATCTTCCATGTCCGGCTCCATGGTAGGAAAAAATATTTCCCAATTTTTTACTAATTTCTGGCCTCATAAAGAATATTTACAACTGTTATTGAACATTTCATTTAAAAAGGCATTTATTTAACCAGGGAGTTGCGCAGATAATCTACATCAATATTCAACATTGCTATCTGGCTATTGCTACAAAGCCTTCTTCAAGATGTTACAAACAACATAACAAAAACTAACTATATTAATACTAATATGGAAATATTCAAACCAAACAGTCCTAATAACTAACACCTCACTTACTAACACTGGGAAGTTAGTTACAGTAAAGAAGAAATTTATTTTTTCTTCTAAACAAGATTTGAATGAATTTTATAACAAACCACTGTAACAAAACTAACAATGTTTGAAGGTGTAACTGTTGTTCAAAGCTCATAGAGCCAATGTATCAATTCTGTTTGCAGCTTCTGCCATTTTTTGGTTCCACCATAAAGCTTTTCGGTCTCTTTAGTGTTTTCCCCTTTGTCTCTCACCTGTCTAACAGCTTTGCTGGCAGCCGAGTAATTCTCCTCATCATCCAGGTTGGAGAAATTCCTCGCAGTAGACAACCTCTCTAACATCTCCACTTTCTGAGCGCGCATCTGAGCCAGGAAACACTCTGTGCCTGGGAAAGATAAATGAAACAGGATTAAGCGGTAGGACAGAGGCTTTTGCCACCAACAGAATATTAAGCATGTGGGTATACTGTATATTATTCTCCGCACGAAAATCTTTGAATTCACAAGGTGGTGTTATGCTGCTCGCTAGGTATCATCTTATGATATTTAAAGATACTGGATGTCTGACCTGTATACTGACCTTAAATGCAGTGCTAAGAAATAATGCGGTGAAGAAACCAACCAGTAAAAAATATCAATCAAATATCACAAGTTTGTGTTAAGTCACATATATTTTCCAAATTTAGATGTGTGCAAAAGAAACAAAGGATTTGTTACTGTGATTGTGGTGTAATTCTGTCATTCCACCATATGCTGTTTCGCCTCAAGTGATTGTATTTGTATGCAAATGTTTTCCCCTGAAGGTTGACCCTTCATCTTTGCCCATGTTTCGAATACCCAGTCTCCTGAAGCCTGGCACCAGGTCGATGAAGGTGGCAGCCCCATCACAAAGAGGCTGAGGTAGGTGGTATCTGAACTGGTGTCCCAGCGTCAGGAGATGGTGAGCGATGAACATGCAGTTATTGTGGTGAATGGCAGCCAGCTGAGGGAGTTTTTGAAGATTTTCTCTAAAGAATAAAAAACATCCAAATTGCTTATGCAAAATGAATTTCAGGAGTACACAACTACTTTCGCAGAAGGACAACTAGATCATACCTAGCGACATCAAAATGTATTTCCAATAAAATCTGGAAAGAAATGGAAGGATTCGGAACACAGTACTGTCAACTCTTGAATGACATGCACAGTTTTGTTTATTAGTTTAGAATTGATTTTAATGTAAAAGTTTACTTCACTTGAGGAAAACACATTTTCCTGTGTGCCTTCATACTGCAATGTCCATATTACATTTCATGTTGTGACAGTATTTGACATGCATTCTAAGTGGCATGTACTGTAAAAACTTACTTGTGGTAGGTTGGCACGACATCATAAAACAACTGGAAAATATTTCTGACTGTGTAGAAAAGCTGGATTGCGCTGTAAAAGAAAAAAAGTGCACAAACTGTTTTCCTTAAAGGCATCATAATTGTCCTATTTTGTTTCATTTAAAATGTACCATTTGAATGTAAAGATCTTGCATGATCTGGGGGTTTAATTTCTTAGAAACCCAAAGGAATTTCAGCACAAGGAAACCATACACATCAAAATAACATCATCCCATTTCAATAGTACTGGACGAAGTTGAAATCTGAATGCTAAACTAGGAGGGTATTACAGCAGGCATAACAGAGCACTGCTTTACAGCACATGCAGAAACCAGTGCATGCATTTCTGTTGAGGCCTCACCACTGCTTGGTGCTGTTGGAGGCTTCGGAGAGGGTGTGATAAGCCAGTTCTATCAGCTTCTGTACCGACTCGCTGATGCGGCACACCGGCAGAGACAGGGTGCGGTGGCTCAACCGATTCTCGTTCTCCAGGTTGATGGTCTCATTTCGAAGCATCTTCACCGCCTTGTCCTGTCCCGTCTTGTCCCCTGAGCTGAGGTTGGGCAGCTTGGGGATGGAAACTTTGGTTTCTGGGAAGATCTGCCTCAGAAAACAGCAGAGGATAGAACATGAGTTGGGGGAAAAGGGTTAGATCGAGTGAGCTGCGTCAGTGTGTGAACTGCAAAGGAACAAGGAGAGGTTCAATCCACACTGAATTGAAAAGGAACAAGACAAGCACACATCATTTAGGCTCCATAGTCCAGTATATTTCTCAGAATTATGCTGGCCATTACAAACTTCAGAGCATTTTACAAATAAATACCCCAGCTTTCCCACCAAGAACGAGCTAACCTTCACGGTGTTGTGTATCTCTGATGTCATCAGGTTTCTGGCTGTGACGATCACATCTTGGCATTTTTTACTGGCAAAGTGGACATTGACATTCCTAGCATACTTTAACAGGTCTGTGGAATCACCCTTGAGAAAATGCATCTCCTTCAGTGCCTTTTCGAACTCTTCAGTCTGTTTGATGACCTAAAAACAAAAGACTCCATAAAAATGAGCTTTCAGACTCTAAAGGAATGACTCCTGTGAGAAAAAGTTAATGCTTTTTAATCAGTTTTCCTCTACTGATGGATGGAAATCAACCTTATTTTGACAGAAAATGTTTACAGATACAACCATTTAAAATTTTCAAGTGGCATACCTCAACAAATGCCACAGCATGACAGATTAATAAAAATGTCGATAGGCGGTACTGATGCAGGACTTGCCCTTTTCTATACATCTGCGTAGTGAATCCTTAAAGTACCACAGCTGCTGTATGTCAGTCAAATCTGATTTTAATAATATAACACCATTACTGCTTTCCTGCACTAATCATACCATACAGTATGCACACTGTATTAGTGACAATTTCATTTGATTACTCACAGCTCAAAGATACGCTGTGTCACAATACAGCATAACACTAACAGAATTAGCCATTTTATTTTATATTTTGATTGTTAACAATGTATTGTACATAGTGGCTTTAAAAACATTGTATTCAAAAGTATTATATCAAGGAAATCACATTTTTGCCACAACAATGCCACAACAATAAATCAAAATGTTTCTGATTTACAATATGCAATATTATTTCTTGTTTCTCATTAATTTTGTGCATGTTTTTGTTCAGCGTTGTTTTATTCTAATATTTTATTTCAAAGCACTTTGAAATAGAAAAAGACAGTCAATTCGGTTTCTCTTCCTCTGCAATCCAGTTATACTTTTAACAAACCATTCCCTTGGGGTTAATAATCAATACAATAATTATTGTAAGAATCATTGTATTAATTAATAATAATACAATTATAATCACAAAATTATAATAAACTAATAATAAAATACAATAAATAATATTTTTATATTATTTATATAAAATTTTTTAAATCACTATTAAATACAGTGTTAATATTATCAATAAAAGCAGCAATGACACATAGAGTTTGGTTTGTTTGTCTATAAAATTAAATTAAAATATGCAAGACAATTATGCCACGAACAAATACAATGCATATTTGATTTATCATAAAACCATGATTATTAAATTAATCGTTTCAATTGCTACCAATCGATCTGCTTTGGCCAGTGAAATGCTGCATTTGTCAAGCCGAATCAAACTGCAGGACAGCGGAAAAGAGTTTTGAGGCACATTCTGATTGGATTCACCTGTGTTTATATCTATAAATATAAATTCAAATTCATATGTTTAGTATTTAACACAAAGCAGCAGCTCCATACCTCTTCATACTGTTCTAGCTGGCTGCTGTTTGCTGGTATGGAGTATAATAAACATTCTCGAATAATGCAGTCAGACATCTCTTCCCAAATTAAGTCGCCAAGCATAACAGAAAGCTTCTTATCGCCGACAGTGACATCTGTAAAACACATTAGAAAGACCTTACAAATTGTTAGAAGAAACAAGTTTGAACAAAGGGGGAAATTCAGGGTGGCAAAGGGAACGCCTTAAATTATTTTAAGGAAAGTGTTCCGCAACATAGGAAGCGGTAAAGTTGTGGCTTTAGAATTCCTCATGATTCCATTATGTTCTATATCTGCATCTCCCAGATTGTGTTCTCCTTTTTGTCCTCCTATTTGAACGCTCTTTCTCAGGGATTCAATTTAAAGAGAAGGGCCGACCGGAGAGAAAAAGAGAAACGACAGCGGTGGAGACAGGCCGAGACGTGGCGGAGGGGGGGAACGTGGAACTGAGACCATCCAGCGTGCGAGGACCTACTGAGCAGGTGTGTGTACAACTCCTTCAGGACCGCCTGCACTTTGATGTACGCCTCCGAGGGGGACAGGTGCTCCACTGTGGTCTCCATGCAGTAAAAGGTCAGGTCAGTGCCCTGCCCGGGCTGCCCCGTCATCCCAACATTCAGAGCGGGATACGTGATGAGAGGCTTCAGCACGTACTTCAGGAGCACCTGGCCTGGGAAAACAAGACAGAAGAAATAAACTTTAGATGCTGTGGAGAGGTGGAGAAAACGTGTAAGAGTGTCTTTCATTTGAAAAACAACGGCATGGCATTCTGTTGTTGCTTTTCTTTTTTATTTCTGGGTTAGCCGTGAGAGAGAAAAGGAAAAAAATAAACATTTTAAATTAAAAAGACAATAATAGAAACCGTGGTCACCTTAAGAGTGGAGCAAAAAACCTTCACACTTAATTGGAGTCGTAATCACGCCTGTAATCAGGCATGCCTGGTTTCTATAGGGAAATGAATGCACAGGACAATAATTGTAGCACAAGATGTCTGCCTTACTGAAGAATTTGACTTTGTTGTTTAGCTCCCCCAGTATGGCAAGAGCCTGCAGTACATTGGCCAGCTGGGACTCTGTGCTGCAGTCTTCCTTCAGTCCAACACAGCACAAGCGCAGCTCTGTCTCCATGAAGGCCTCCACACTGGTTAGTTCTGACAAAGCAAAGGTGATAATTTTAATTAGTCATATATAACATGCATGCTACCTGTTGCTGTACAGGTCCAAAGTATTCATAATTTTCACACATTCATAAAGGTACAAAAAAACTTGGCTTTCTTTTTAAAGAGCTTTTCATCCGTGACAGTGAGAAGTTTCAGCACTGATATTCCAAAAACACACTCAAGAATGCAGGTTTAGATGACCAATATTGCATTACAATTGCCTTTTTCCCCCCAGTTTGGCAAGAATATAACTTCAGTCTTAACATTAAATATAGACCACCGCTTTACATATAGGATAATCGTGTCTTTTGTTCTGAAAGGTATTTAAAAAAAAACAGTGGATTAAGACAAACCTGTATATTACAGTTACTACACTAGTGTGTCATAAAACTGAATGGGAAGTGGTGTAACTGGAGAAAATAGCCCTGTATGTTCATCCACAAAGGAAAAGGAAAAGCCAAGTTGTGCACAAGCATATGTCCCACCAGTATATCTTCAATGTCACCTTTGGCAGAAGGCAATTTCCACACTGCAAGTTTCTGCCACTCCTGTCCAAGGTGGTAGATGAGGTTCTGCTTTTGGATGGTGAGCTCAGTGCTCAAGGCCTTCAGGATCTGCAGCTCACAGCCCTTCTTTGCTTTCAAAACCTGCACATTGCTCTGCGCCTGAACACAGTGGGGTTAGTACAGCAGCATCAGAGATCGGCACAGTCTTATTTCAGTCAAATTAAGATTTCACCCAAAAAATGTAATACTGTTTGAGTAGCATTCAAGTACACACTCCAATTTGGATCTATTTCTTTGCTGTAAGTGTTTTATTTGTTACAAGGAGCTGCTGTAGAAATAAAAGTAACTGATTATTAACTATTCATTTTCATTAGAACACGTATGTTAAAAAAATATTTGGCTAGTGGATTAGTGGTATTTCTTTGACAGCTATCTATCAAATTCAGAACAACACGGGGTTGATATGGGTTGTTTTTCCAATGTCCCATATTTTTAATGGTTAATTTCTTTTCCAGTGTGTGGATTTCTACCTTTTCAAGCTGCTTGGCTGCTTCAGTGTACTTCTTCTCCAGCAGTGCTCGGTGATAATCCTCTATTGCAGTATCAAACTAAACAAAACAAAATCAGACAGAAAATTTAGCATTTCTACTGGTAATGATCTGGGAGGCATATTAAAAGTACTCATTTTTGTTTGTTTCTACAAAATTGAGGGGAATACCTGAGATATCTGAGAAAAATCAACGAGATTTCCCCTAATTACTGCAGTCAGCCCAGCATGGGAGTTAGCCTGCAATGGCACACGATCCCACTAAAGAGAAGTCTTATGCTCTCAGTTCACTTAGCACTGCAGATAGCAGGTTATACCATTGCCCTGCATCCCACAGTGCCTCTGAAGCCCTATAACCTCTCTTCATAATCTTCCATTCTAATTCCTAGAGCTGGTACATTTTCACACCTTGCAACCACTGTTTTAGAACCGTTAAGCAATGGCAGATCTCTCTACCTGCTGCAGCTGCCTGAGAACGCGGATGCCCGCTGCGTTCTTCTCCATCCGCAGCTTCTGATCCGTGAAATCGTCGATGGCGTCTCTGAGACTCTTCTGGGTCTGGAAAAACAAGGAGGGACCCGAAATGAGGGAAGGAGAGAGAGAGAGACCTGGCTGTGAAGCGTGTCCTACATGAAAGTTCTCGAAACCACCCCAGAGGGAAAAAAAAGCTCTCCTGCTTTTCCCTTTTCAGAATACGTTGAAACCATTTGGAATCCGCTTCCTCAGAGCACCCCCAGCCTGACGTCCAGATTCTGACTGAAATACGTCTTATACAAGCACCTCATTTTCGATGCAGGACTTCAGGTTGTCCATGTCCCTGGAGACAGCATCCACCTGCCTCATGAGATCTTCCGCACTCTGCATGCTGGGCAGGAACTCGTCATACTTCTTACTGATCATGTCGCATACTTCGCTCTTGGGAGAAAAGGACAGGGGGAAAAAAAAGATAAACATCCTAGACCGAGTGAAACAAACATCCAACGAACCAGCTCGTGCAAGTTCTTACAAGGGCACAAGCACATTCATCCTCGCCTGGTTTTCAGCTCAGGCCCTGGCATGTTTTGGTAACAACGGAGGAACATTGCAAAACTGAGATAGGAAAAAACTAAGGTGTTGCAGAGCAAACGTTTCATATTTGCTAGGCAGGGTTTAATTGACACATGGAGGAACTCAATAAAACCCAGACATGAAAACTACAGTAAGGTGCTACAGAGCCAGTGTGTTGCATTTGCTATGCAGGTAATTACTTAACACATACGACAACTTTCATACTGTACCTTGAGTAGGTAAATTACTTTTATGTGAGACATATACCGGTTTATACTGGGATTCTAGATATTCTTTGCAGATCCAAACGAAACTGGGCAGAGAAAAAGGTCCTCGCAGCTTCTCTCTCACAATCCCTACAGTGGTATGTCTACATTGTACATGCAAGACCTGATTATAATCGAAGAGCATCCATAATACAACTACATTACACATTAAGAGTTCCCATGAGTAAGTTTTGCAGACAGAAAGTCTTAAGAACTGCACGTTAATCTACAGCTACTACTAAAGCATATGTTAATAACAAAACAACACGAACAACGAGTTCAACAATACTGTACTCCGAATAGGACAACGCGAGAGCTTAATCTTGCGGAGCAGTGCATGCTAACCGAAAATGTAAACAAGTGACAACACACAATGTTAGTGGATGGGGGGGGATAATAGCTGCAGAACTCCCAGATGACACGTCATTTCCAGAGGAGACCAGAGAAACATCCCAAGTCCTTCAAATACCTTACGATTCTCGGGACTGTTCCGATCTTACCCCTAACGTCTTCTTTGGACACTCCGTCTACTCCACCTACCAAATATGAAACCGATCTTCCCGGCGCACTGTTCTCTTGCTTTAATTACCTTTATCTCCTCCACTTTCTGGGATAGTTTGTTTATTTTACAGCACAAATCTTCTTTCTCCAGCTTCCCCGAACTGGCGAGCACCTCTGTCACAAAGGACGCCATGTTTAACAAGTCAATATCTTAGGATACAGAGATAGGACAGGTGGATTTATATTATCCTTTACACCAGAATAAGCGATCCCCCGGACGATAACAACCCTTCCAGCCTGCGCCTTTCGCCCGCTTTCAAATTCTCTTAAAAAAAATGACAGCTTCCCTTTCGACGTGTCGGCGTGGGATTGCGTTGCATTATGGGAATTGCAGTTCTTCCTGGAGTCGCATGTTCTCTCAGCATCCGCTTAAGCAAAGTGACCTCACTTGCCGTTCTTTTTCTTGAGGGGGCGCTTCCAAATCTTTTACCCATCAGTTTTAAGGGCAGATTCATTACTATGTACAGTATAATCATTACCTTTCTTTTTTTTTTCTTAATCAACTTTCTAACGTGATGTTATTTTGTAAGCTTAATTGACATTTTTCTTTGCATTTCTATATAACGCTTCTCATCCCGAAGACAGCGAATCCTTATTATGAGAGGACGCACTTAAATCAACCGCTTTAAGGCCGACACACCTGAGTGATGCACAGCAGCCCTTAACCATTCGTAGTTATTTTGCTCATTGAAACAAGAGAGAACTTCAGCTACAATTGGTTAACTTACATGAATCCAGGGAGCAAGTTAGTGTGGATAGTGAGATTAACACCCCTACTCTTAGAAAACAGTAGTGACAGGATCTTCTGTCAGGAAATTCTGTATTTACACATTTATCTCTAAAACTAATTAGGCTAACTGACCTGATTAGGTTAATACTCCAGTTAGAGCAAAAACCAGAAGGACTAGGTGCTTCATGTGCTGAGACTGAGAGCCCTGCTGTGAAATCTTTTTCACTGGGAAAGCTGGGAAAGGAAATCAGGACTGTGCCCATTGTTCAGGAATATGACAATATCCCAGCAGGACAGAGAGGGTAAGAGCATCCTGTCTGTATGAGATGTCAGTGTGAAACAGGCTTAAGCCCCATGAAACCAAACTGGAGCTTAAAATGAAAATCTTAAAACTAATAGTGTACTGTGTAACATCTAGTGACTGTGAAAAGAGCCAAAAAGAGGACTGAGAGTGGTTTAAGATATTTAGGGGACTGGAGTGTTTAAGGCAAATTAAAATCTGGCACTGAAGAAATCACAGAAAATACAGGTCTGGACTCGAGCAGTTAGGAAATTTGACACCATATTGAAATTGAGCAATTGCTCACTCAAAACTTTAAGTATTTGTCAGTTTGAAATATAAACAAATGTTGGAAATGGCAAAGGAATCAGATAAAACTGATAAGGAGAAAGGGAGATTGTTATTGTAAACAACATTATTGGGAAAGGGAATGAGTTAGTTCTTCAGCTATAATCTTAAACTAATAGTTGCATTTATGGTAATGCTTTACTTGAATGAGGTTAAAGAAAGACTGTCAAAACTCCTTTATAAGCACTACACAATCCAATAAAGCTTGTATAGTCCTTTAAACTATTCCAGCAAATGACATTTCAGGAATAGGATTTTTCATAACAATTGACAATATATAAGCCTAAAGCTAAGAGCAGAGATTGAGAGGTAGAAAGTGATGGACTATAGAACTGAGGAGAATTATCTTTAGAAGTACCTTTGTAACAGTGGTCATGTATAACAGTGGTATGTATGTGAAATGTTATTTTGCTAAATGGTTGTTATGCATGTTTTCTTGTAACATTGTATAGTGTTTATAAAGGTGGGTGCTGCACATTGGTGGTGGTGGAGGGGAGTCGCCATTACCTGTGAAGCCCTTTGCATGGGGTGTCCAGAAAAGCGTTATATAAGTGTAAGCAATTATTATTATTATTATTATTATTATTATTATTATTATTATAACTGATTTTTTTTCTGCACTCATTCAGGTACAACATTACTGCATTTACAGTATATATGATTTTTAATTCCAAAGAATGTCAAAAAGCTTTACTTGTACATTTTTAGTGGAAGAAAAGGATTTAAAGAAATCAAGGGATGAAAATGAAAACTCACAGGTGATATGGTCGTTTGTGTACATGAGGAAACACTGAAACCAGAAACAAATGGGATGTTATTTCAGACTATACTGACGATTTAAAAAAGTCACCGTGCTAGTTTAATTAAATGCCTGCTTACCAAGCAGAAGGACCAGTTCTCAGTGAATTTGGAAGGAGGGAGCTTAACTGGGAAAAAAACAGTTAAATAAATAATCAGACAATAGATGGCATCAAAAATGTTGGAAGGCAAATTATATTTCTCAAAGTAATGTCTCAGTCTACTTTGTTAATAGAAATTACAACACTCTCATCAATCATAATTATTTTTAGATACAAAGGACTCTATTAGCAATGCATGTTTTTAAAGTGGGTCTGCAACACGGACTTCCTCCTTTGCGAGACATCAACGGAGAACCCCAATTCTGATCATAGCAGGCATTAACAAGTTTTGTGATGTAGGAAGACAAATAATATTGTGAATTCAGATCAATAACCTGAAGTAATTTCAGATTTAATGACAAATCTGTATATGTATAAAGGAATATATAAATGATAATCAAATCATTATCCCTTTCTCTTACTCTATTTCTGATATAGATTGGGGTATGCTGAAATGTTTAGAAGTACATATTTCTAATAATGTTCAAGGAAAAGTTATGAAAGCAATGCTGTAGAACCCCTAGAAGGCTGTTGTAGGAAACTTGCATTTTGGCTCAAGCCCAGGCTGTGGTGTTTCTCTGAACCAAAATAGCTCCTGAGCAGGCAGGGATTGGGAAGCAGGTGTACATTATTGAACTAGATACACCTGAGCATTCCACATGAGAATTTTAGAGCTTTTGGGGGAGGTTCCCATGGAATTAGACAAGCCTCTGTAATTAATGAAGAGGCTTATAAAATTGAAGCCTGGAAGGAAAACATTTAGATTGTGCTTTGAGTTGCAGAGGAACATGAGCATTATTTATTGTGAGTTGTATTGTCAGTGTTCCTATGGCTCTGGAATACTAGAATCTGTGGTGAGAAAAGCAAGATGTCAATAGCTTGGAAAATTCAACCAGAACCAGTTATGGAAGACAGCTGATCATCTGTAGGATCTGCCAAGCCATGCTGTCATTTGAAGATGCAGTAATTGATGCAGTCCAGTAGGGGGTGCTACATGTGCTGAAATGGTGTGTGCCAGCTCATGGGTACGTTCTGATCAGGTGAGTTGAAGTTGTGGAGTAAATTGCTATTGCACAACTCCTGATCAGCGGAGCTGAATGCAAAAACAAGTAATCATGACAAGGTGTGCTTAGTATCTCTGTATGTTAAAGATGTGCTTTAGACGAGGGTTAGCTGGCTGCTCTTCTGTACTGCCTATGGATGTAGTACAGTCTTAAGCACAGGACTAAATGCTATCTTCAAAATTGAGGTTTTGTAGGTATGTACACTTTGCATTGATCCTTGTTGTAAAATCTGGCACAAAAACCACATACCAAGGGACTAGGTTTGTAGGCTTTTAAGGAAAGCTGTATACAAGGAGAAGTCCGGTTGTGTTCCTGTCTTTGAGGAGAGATCCCTTCACTGAAATCCAAGGTAGGACACTGCTGTAGAAGTTGAAGGTAGTCTGGATAAAAGGATCAATCTAACAGCCAAGTCCTGTCTCTACTTGATAAGTCTGGGATGGTCTGGATGTCTTTCAGTGATGGCTCATGATCTCGGTAAGGTTGAGGAGCTCAAGCCCTCCAAACGTGGGAGTTAACAGCGTGACTGGTGTGAGTAGGAATGTTAGTCTTGAACTATTCTGAGAACTCTACAGGTGTGCTTTCCCACCCTCTCCCCTAGCCTGGAGTCCTCTTCATATGGGAAGACTGGACACTGGTAACAGAAGCTCTGCAACAGGATTGGGACAATGTCCACACTTCATCTATAATGTGGATATTTGGTCTGTATGGTGATCTTCTGACTTTCTCATGTCCTTGACCCTAATCTTGTAAATGTCATGTCTGTCCAATAAAGTAAAGCTGTCACTGGAAGTCTCTTGAATATACAGACATTACCTTCTATGGACTCCGTCCTGTGATGCTTAGAGCTAAAGATCAGTTAGTCCTCCCACTGATAATAGTATCTACTTGGGTAGCTTTTCTTGGATAACAGTGCCACCTTCAGGAAAATTGCTGAATATACCGGTATGTACCAGTTAGGTGTTAATAAAGACAAATCACACCTTGCACTAACTAAGGAGCCTCAGTTATGCAGTTTTCACACTTGTGATGCACAGATTAAATAGCCTGAGATCTGCAATTGCAGATGTACAGAGCAGTGGCTTTGTGGTTAAGGATCTGTGCCTATGACAGGAAGGTTGCTGGTTCAAATCCTGCAGCTGGCAGAGGAATCCTACTCTGTTGGGCCCCTGAGCAAGGCCCTTAACCCCACTTGCTCCAGGGGTGCTGTACAATGGGTGACCCTGAGCTTCTCTCTGTGTCTGTATCTTGTGGAGAGCAAGCTGGGGTATGAGAAAAGATGAATTCCTAATGCAAGAAATTGTATATGGCTAATAATGTAACGTTATCATTATTATTGACAGGAGTGGGGCAGTCCAGGTCCTTAAATCCCACTCCCACTCCACACACCACTTGCAATGATGGACTGGATTGTCAGGTTCTGAAACAGTCCAGAGACAGTGTTGAGATCAGCCAACAAGGTAGTTGTTTAGGTAAAGAAATGAGAAGTTAAATGAATGGGAAATATTAACAAGCCAGGATTTTAGTATAGACTGGAATTTAGCCAGGCCTCCAGGTTTTTATACTCCTACACTTTAATTGTTCTGGACCTCATAAAGATTTAACATTATCCAAGTGATAGATCTTACAGCATGGGATAAGATGGAAGAGCACGACCAATAGGTCTCTCCTGCCTCAAGCATCACTTGCAATAATAGCCTAGATTTTCAATTTCTGTACCAGTCCTGAGTAGGTCCAGACTTGCTTAATATAACATCAAGGCTTTTTTTTCCCCAGATGTGCTTCCTGACTGATGAAGTGAGGAGTTTCTATTGAACAAAGCTCAGAAACCAGAGACAAGCTCTACTGTTATGTGGGGGGGGGCTGGAGTACCTGCATTTCCTTTTGGTCAGTTGCTCATATAGCTGAGCAGCCAATCGTATTGTTTTCCACATAACTGGTGATAATGCTAGATGACTTCTTCATACACAACGCGGAGCCTTCTTTGGGTGTGTCAGAGGCTCCACAGCCGAAAACGTTGTTTCCTTTCTTCTCTTCTCTAGCTACTGCAGCTACGTACTTGACCTGCTTGAATCTTCATATACTCCACTATGAAAGTTGTTTTGAAGTCCCTGAAAGATCAGAGCTGGTAGGATTACAGATACACATTTTGTTTAAATTAATTACAAGGCAACCTTCTAACCTCTGAATCACTTATATGTCTTCATAAATACTCTAACAAATGAGTTAGAGGACACCTCCCAATAAGTATCATGTTCGACAACAGAATCTACCTTTAACAAATGTTGCGTACATAGGCATGTAGATGGATTTAAAAGTTTCTCATACAGTATGTACATTGCATGGTGTTTACTCCAACTGATGTGGACGTTGTTATAGTGTAAACTCATGGGTTTCAGTTTAGCTGCTAAAAGAGTCTTGAGCTGTGTGTTATGGTGACCAAGATATGCTGCCGCCACAGTGTGTACAAATAGAACATAATTGTAACAGTGTACGACTCGGTCACTGTTACTGTTCTCATTGAAGCAGGAGACATTTTTAATTTAACTATTAAGTAAAATACTTGAAAACCAAGTAAAAATCAAATCATTTAAATGCTTTGAAATATTTAAAAGAGTAAAATGTGATTACAATCTAGGTTTTTTATTTGTGTAAAAATTGTTTGATTGGAAGCAATCCAACTGGCATTATGAGTGGAAATATTTTGATAAATGACTAAGAATATAGCGTGCAACTTTATGAATGCAGCAGTTACCCCCGAATAAGACTGCATATAGCATCAGGCTGAAAGAGTGTGATTTACTTTTTACTACTGTATATGAGAACATGATGAAACTTTTCCTCAGAATTACAACATTTTTTCTTGCTCTGGGGTCCGCTTAAAGGCACCCAGTTTCATAAGGCATTATATTAACAGTGATTCCAATGTTTCTATTTTCTTTTTATTTAATAACTGTCCGCGTGTAGCTCAAATAAGATCAAATTCAAGTTGTGTTCACCGGCCAGGTGGCGTAGCGGGCAAAGTCAGTGTTGCAGCTATTGAAAACCAGGCTCCAAGCCCTGTGGTTTAGAGTAGCCTAGAGCCCCCCCGGCACCTCTTCGCTCAGAGCGGGTTCGAATCCAACCCGGGTACGGTCCGATCACGCTCCACCGGCGAAGTGCGTTTTCCAGCAGCCGGGTCTGCACCGGGCCGGTATTTTTAGGGGGGTGGCCATTCTAGGTCACACCCCTAAGAATGGGGAACATTGCACGGGATTAAAGTACTAAAAGGGGTTTACAAAAGCGGGACGAATGACGTAATTGCAGAAATTGGCGGCGTTTTACGTCACTGTCACCTGGCGTAAATTCCCCACGAGTGCGGCTCTCCTCCCCTCTCACGCGTGGGTCTGATTCAAGATGGCGGCGCCGGCAGTTTGCGAGGTAGCGTTTCTCTTTTTAAACACTTTAAAATGTTATTTTTCTACCCAGAACGGGCTGCAATCTTGTTTTTTTTTTAGGTTTCCTTCAGGTGCGAGACTTTTCAGAAAGATGTCCTTTTATTGAATGAACAGTGTATTTCTGTGCTGTTTGAACGGGGTGAAGTTTCCCTGAGAACCCATTTTCTTAGCCGAACCTTGTTGAATACTAATGCATTTTTATTGGTGTCGTTTTGCAGAACTTCTGCCTCCCATCCAGTTGCAGGAACCGAGACCTAAAGGTGATGGGACCAGTTAATGATTATTTCTTTGGCATTGTTGGACATTGTTCGGAATTGCCGGCGTGGTGGGATTTTCAAATATAAAATGGTAAGAAATCCTCCGTTTTAGAATCCGCTAAATACGCTTTATTTTAGCTAACCGTTGTGGAATAAAAGGTGTGAATATGTTTTATTTAGGAACTTGCCTACCTAGAGATTTTGCAACTCTTTTTTGCTCTTTTCTTGTGCCCCACTTGTTAACTATTCTTATTGTTTCCCGTGTAAATCCTGTGTAAATCAAGTTGTGGTCTTCTTCATTGGCTCTATAGACGTGGTAAGTTATGGTTTTTGATAACCCCCGAATTGCAAGCGTTAGCACTACATATGAGGAAACACTAGATTATATTTAATACATTGCACCAAAAAGCTTAAGAATTGTGAATGGTACTGAGCAGGAAAATGAACCGTGTATAACTGCCATTTTGCTGCATGTAGTTTTTGTGTAGCTGGTGCACTGATATTTATTTTATTATAGGTTAATTCTGATTAGTGCTTACTGATAGATGTTTTTCATCAACAGGGGGTCTCCTTTGAAAGGCGCATGCTAGTGTCGTGTGTGGACACATTCCAAGCTGCACATCTGCAGTGCCTGTCTTGCAGCGTGCCGTGGTCACTGTCTGGAGGGATTCGGTTCTCTCTCCCAGATCCTGGACAAGCACGTGCCTGTTCGCTGGTCACTGAAATCTACGTGTTCAGCGGAGCTTTCGTCTGGTGAGTAGGGCCTTCATGGCTTTGACTGTCTGGTTCTCATCCTGCAAGTCAGCTGGGTTTACCAGAGCAGCAGGAGAACATGCACTGTCCTGGTGGCATGTTGTCACTTCAGCATGAGTCTGCATGAAGGCCAGGTAGTGAAGACCCAGGACATGGGCATGTAGCACCGTGCAGCCAGGGTGCCATCAAGCACTACAAGAGGATTTTGATAGCAGCTAGACTGTCGCACTCGGGCCTCATGGTGTTTGTCTGTGATGTCTTGATGGGTTAGAAAATAATGTTGAACGGAAATAACTGAACAGTAGAAGATGGTGAACAATCTGGCCTCCACATACCAGTGACAGGAAGGCATTGTCTTGATGTATAAGGCATATGGGTTAATTTGTGCTTTTCTTTCCTGATCTTCACTAGGCTTGTTATTCCACAGGACAGATCACCACGTCGTGAGCTGACCAGTGCTCTCCATGAACAGGTGAGTTAGGGCTCACATTATATTAAATCATGTATTCTGTATCATTGGTCATTATTCATGATATTGATGCATATTTAATGAAAGTGTTTCCTTTGATGCTTAGTATAATAAACACTGAGCTAACAATCTAAACTTCATTCTTGAATGAGTGGCACTCCAGGTGTAAAGGGACTTCACGCCAGCCACATTAGTGCAAAGTGAAGTGCAGATGTGTTTAGGCCCATCCATGTTATTACCACTTCATCCAATTCAGGGTCGAGGTAGAGCTGCTGGAGCCTGTATCGGCAAGAAATGGGCTCAAGGCAGGGTACACCCTGGACAGGACTCCAGTCCATCGCAGGGCACATTCACACTCACAGCCACATGTAGGGCATATTTCCCTAGAAGCCAGTTACCCTACCAGCATGCTTTTGGACTGTGGGAGGAACCCGGAGGGAACCCACGTGAGCACAGGGATAAGGTGCAAACTCCATGCCGATAGCACCCCGGGTCCGGGTGTGCACAGGCAGTGATGATTAAATATCCTCAATATTGCACTTGGCTGTAGCCACCTGAATTGGTCTGGACTCATCTTGCCATGAGTCAGTGACTTGCCTGTGCACCATTGTTTCTCTTCTTACCTGCCAAATGTATCACTTTGTGACACTGCTTCATGTCCAAGTGAAATCATGTTGGTGTTTTCAGAAGCAGTTCTTTATCGACACATTCTGAAGAAAAGCATCATATTTATTGGCTGTAATGCAGAGCAACAGTCTCTGCATTACAGTCCATGTGAACTGGGGAAAACAGCTCTAGAAACGTTTTGTGTAAGACTTGCATTCCAAAGGGCATGTGTTGTCTTCTCCCTTAGACAAAGAGAGCCAGTACTTGGTGAACACGACTGCTGCAAGTCCAGTTATAGTTTTGCCATGACCTGCCTGTTGCTGAAGCCTCACTCCAGCGGGATTCGCTCTGTTTCCACAGCCGGTAAGTGTTGTCACTGTGCTCTTGGTTTGCTTAGAAGCAGCTCTTTATTGAAACCAGGCATACGTTTTGTGTTTTTGGTTTTAGAAATAGCAGGGCCCCCAAAAGTTATATTGCTCTTAAGAAATAATTGAAGGTGAAGAAATTAACATTACTGCTATTACATAGAATATTATGGTGTATCTGTAGTGAGATGAGGTTGTGTTCTGCCATCCAGTCAGACCACCACAATATGCATTAATTATGGGAAATAATTGAAGAGAAACAGATGCTTGAAGTGGTTTTGTAGCCCCATGTTTTTCTTTTAGTGTAATGTTTTTAAGTTTCACTTGTTGAAGTGGAAACAATGTTTCCTTGGGTGAGGGCATGAGGACTCTTTCAGCCTGGGAATAAGCAGGTATGACATGGAGGTCATTGGCTTCATTTTCCCTGTTTACTTTTGCCTCTCAAGGTGCAGAAAGTGTTGAGCAGCCCATCCCTGAAGCTTGATTCACCACGAAGAGAAGCAAAGTGTTTCCCAGGACCTTTTAAGCCAGGTAAGACATTAGTTTTGTTGCTGTAAGTGTGTGGAATAATGTCGGTATAGTCTTCCTGGGCTGGAAGTTCTCGGTTTTGTTCTGTAGAAAAAGAAACCTGTAGCTCCTGTAGAATCCCAAAGCTCTTGCCAGACTGATTCTTCAGTTTGTGTGGCAAAAGAGAGGCCTCTGTGACAGCTGTCACTCCGCAGTATCGTTCACACGTGTCTGAGGGATTTATGTGTTGAACCTGATCAGATTAGCTCGATCTAAGAGATGCTTTCTTGATCCATATGCATGGTCTCCAACAGCAACCCACGTAGTCTTTGTGAAACTCATTTTTCTTGTAGTAAATACAAGAAAATACAAGGATTCGCTGCAGGAATCCTACAGTACATTATTCAACTCGTACTTCAGAACATTCAGTCATTTTACGTCGTCAGGGCTTTTTCACATCTTTCCACACCTAACAGTGCTGTACAGTGGCTATCAAAGGTATTCACCCCCCATCTGGGGCTTTTCTTCTGGCTGTCAGAATCTGCATGGCCATCCCCCAGTACTGCTGTTGTATGCAAATAGGGAGTTTTCGTATAGAAGTGTGGTGCTGTTTTTTTTTTGCACTGAGGTTATTATTGTATTGATTGTGCAGTTTAGACTCGTGATGGCTGGGAGTTACCTGAACATTTAGGTGAAGTCGGTATTTGACCACCCAAAACGTACAAATCAAAAACTGTCTTTGAGCTGCCACATTATTTTAACACCGGATGGTTCCCAGCCTTTTCTGACTTCATGACAAAGTGCTCTTGGTTACGGTGGCACGTTTCTTGCCTAGTTTTTATGTCCGTTTCCAAACAGCTTGTTTGTTAACAGTTGAGGACTACAGACTCATTTTAAGTGTCTAAGGAAAAGAGCTTTGTGCCTTCCCAGAGTTTTACCTGTGATGTGAAATGTATTTTTTTGGAAATGCATATCCAATATGTCGTGTAGTAATCTAGCTTGCTAAAGTTTTTAATTGTGCCAGGAATGAATGGGACTTTTTGAAAAGTGTTGAGTTGCCTGACGTAGCCGTCTCTGTTGGCGAAAAAGCCATTTGTTGACTAGCTGGTTTAAGATTTGTATTAGTCTTCTCCCCTTTTGCCCAATGTGTTGTCGACAGATGTTTTTCATTTCATTGCTGTATGCGAAAGCAGGAAAATGTCATTTTCTCGCACTTTGTCACTGAGGTGTCACTAATGTTAGTCTTTTTCCTGTCTCATTTTAGACGGTGCCAAAGACTCAAGGAGCCTTGCTGCCAGGGGAACACACTCAAGTCTGTCTTTGGTGTATTAATAAACATAAGTGCTTCATTTCCTTATGGTGTTATGGATGCCTTATTTCTGTGGCCGCCTCTCTGCTTTGTGTTCCAGGTCTGTGGGACTTAAGAATAGCTCCTCCCCAAACAGGGAGATAGCCAAAATTTGAGCTGGTTTCAGGGGGACACAGGTGGGGTTATGGTGGGCAGGAGATGGGGAAGGGCTGGCTCCTCCCCAAACAGGGAGATAGCCAAAATTTGGGCCCGTTCCTGGGGGACACAGGTGGGGAGTAGCTAGGAGGGCAGAGGGTGGGAGATGGGGAAGGGCTGGCTCCTCCCCAAACAGGGAGATAGCCAAAATTTGGGCCCGTTCCTGGGGGACACAGGTGGGGAGTAGCTAGGAGGGCAGAGGGTGGGAGATAGCCAAAATTTGGGCCCGTTCCTGGGGGACACAGGTGGGGAGTAGCTAGGAGGGCAGAGGGTGGGAGATGGGGAAGGGCTGGCTCCTCCCCAAACAGGGAGATAGCCAAAATTTGGGCCCGTTCCTGGGGGACACAGGTGGGGAGTAGCTAGGAGGGCAGAGGGTGGGAGATAGGGAAGGGCTGGCTCCTCCCCAAACAGGGAGATAGCCAAAATTTGGGCCCGTTCCTGGGGGACACAGGTGGGGAGTAGCTAGGAGGGCAGAGGGTGGGAGATAGGGAAGGGCTGGCTCCTCCCCAAACAGGGAGATAGCCAAAATTTGGGCCCGTTCCTGGGGGAAACAGGTGGGGAGTAGGTGGGAGATGGGGAAGGGCTGGCTTCCCCCAGGAACGGGCCCAAATTTTGGCTATCTCCCTGTTTGGGGAGGAGCCAGCCCTTCCCCATCTCCCACCCTCTGCCCTCCTAGCTACTCCCCACCTGTGTCCCCCAGGAACGGGCCCAAATTTTGGCTATCTCCCTGTTTGGGGAGGAGCCAGCCCTTCCCCATCTCCCACCCTCTGCCCTCCTAGCTACTCCCCACCTGTGTCCCCCAGGAACGGGCCCAAATTTTGGCTATCTCCCTGTTTGGGGAGGAGCCAGCCCTTCCCCATCTCCCACCCTCTGCCCTCCTAGCTACTCCCCACCTGTGTCCCCCAGGAACGGGCCCAAATTTTGGCTATCTCCCTGTTTGGGGAGGAGCCAGCCCTTCCCCATCTCCCACCCTCTGCCCTCCTAGCTACTCCCCACCTGTGTCCCCCAGGAACGGGCCCAAATTTTGGCTATCTCCCTGTTTGGGGAGGAGCCAGCCCTTCCCCATCTCCCACCCTCTGCCCTCCTAGCTACTCCCCACCTGTGTCCCCCAGGAACGGGCCCAAATTTTGGCTATCTCCCTGTTTGGGGAGGAGTCAGCCCTTCCCCATCTCCCGCCCTCTGCCCTCCTAGCTACCCCCCACCTGTGTCCCCCTGAAACCAGCTCAAATTTTGGCTATCTCCCTGTTTGGGGAGGAGCTGTGCCTAACCCACCTCCTGCATATGCAAAAAAGACCCACCTGCCTTTCCTGCCCTCTCCTCTGCACAAAGAGCAGCAAAGCCTGCAACCAATGAAGAGGCAACAAATGGAGCATACCATAGTTTATTGAGTACAGTGCAAAAGGAACACAGACAATAACAGGAGCAGAACCATCTCTGGGACATGGGTGGTTTGAGGTTCCAGCAGCAGAGCCATGGGGCGACAGTCCTAGACGAGAAACAATAACCATGTTAACAATTGCACAAAAAAAATTCACAATGATCAAATATTACTGAAAATAATCCCATCAGCTGAAACAGAATGGCTTCTCCATAGCAGCAAATGGAAACTGGGTTGAGTGGCACCAGACAACAGGTACAGTTGGTTAAACAGTCTCTAATAAAACAAATGGTTTCAAGAGGAAGGGGTGCACAGCTCTACAATTCGTCTGAAGGCCCCAGCTTAAAAATGCTCACAAATAAAATGAGAGTGCAGATTTGGTGCCGTTCTGCTCTGGCAGCGGCTGGTTTTTACATTGGCAAGTTAAATAAAAATCTAGAACCTGAGGCATGCAACCAAGAAGCAGTGGGGTTACGGTCGTGGTTGGTTATTCTACTGGTGATGCACAGAATAAAAGCAAAAGCTACATTTCAAGAAGCTGATCTACAGTTAGTGGACAAAACTGGAAACACCTGGGTAAAAGGGCTCATGCACGAAGCAGATTGGCATGCTTGAGGTCTTGTAGAAAATGATATTTACAACTACCAAGGCTGCAAGAAGAAACTGCAGCACATTTGAAAGTGGGGTGATGGTTAGGGCAGGTTCTGCAGCAGCTGCAGTAAAACAGCTCAATTTGCTCTTGTTTCACAATGAATGGTACCTAAAGCATGGAACTCCATGGGAAAGACCTCATCAACAAAGGATGGAAGCACATACTCCCAGGACTATGGTATCCATGCATCAATTGTAGGTGCAAGGCAAACAGAGCATGTGTGGTCACCCAGTAGTTTGATGAGCATCACACTGATGTTATCCATCTGTCATGACCTTCTCGCCGCATTTAGGGCCAATCAATAAATTAAGGGATATTCTGGAACAACCCCCAAGACAACGTTTTCTCACGGAAAGATGGCGCCACACCTCTCCTGCAGTATCGCACATGCTCGGGGACTCTCTGCCCGTACAGATCATATGAACTGCACATTTTGGACAAATGCCCTCTTGGCGTTTCCAATTTTTTGCCCACTACCTATACATTCTATAATAAATCAAGAGCACACAGACAACACTTACCGGCTGCGGAAACAGAGTGAATCCCAGTGGAGTGAGGTTTAACCGAGAGGCAGGCTTGGAAAACTGGACTTGCAGCAGTCATGTTGGCCAAGTACTGGCTCTTTGTATCCTAGGAAGAAGAAAACAAATGTCATTTAAAATACACTCCTTAGACAAAAAGTTCCCAATGTTTACAGTTCAGATTGCACAGCTGAGATTTACTGTTGCTCTCCATTAGAGTCAATGGATAAAACGCTTTGTCTTCACTTCACTTCTCTCTACAAGCTACCATGAAGCAGTCTCATTAAGTGATAAATTTGGCAGGTGAGAAGAAAAAAAGATTCACAGCAAGATGAGTCCATACCAATTAGTTGGCTACCACCAAGTGCCAGGATCCATATAGATTTCACAGAACTTGGATTCAGTCCCGGAACAGAGGTGCTGTCTGCATGGACCTTGAACGTTCTCTCCAGGTTCACATGGGTTTCCTATGGGTGCTCCTATTTACTCACACAGTCTGAAAACAAACTGGTTGATTGCCTGGACAAAGAGCTGAGCATGTATGCGTGTGTGCGCCCTGGGATGGACTGGAGTTCTTTTCAGGGTAAACCCTGACTTGCCAATATGTGCTCCACCTCGACCCTGAATTGGAAGAAGTGGTAAGAAAATGGGTGTCATTTAAAGCACCCCCACAAATGAACTCATATGCCCTACATATCAAGAGAACCCCTTTCCGTCATTAGTATGCGAGAGGCCTGACTGGCACAATATAAAGCACAATGTTTTCAAGAAAAGGGGTGCACAGCTCCGCCAACGGTCTGAAGGCCCCAAATTAAAAACGCTCACAAATTAAATGGTGAAACAGATTTTGTTTTGGTACTGTTCCGCTCAGGCAGGAGGGTTTTTTTCATAAGCAAGTTAAATCATTAGTTTTAGTGGGGCACCTTTGCCCTGCTCAACCAAAATCTAGAATCTGAACCATCCAGACCACATGGCAAAGCCCCACTCAACACACCGGAGGTGTGATGCAATGGGGTTACTGCCACAGCTAGATATACTACTGGTGATGCACACAATAAAACCGAAAGCTAAAATAGCTAAAAATGAAACAGCTACCTTTTTAAGAAGCTAATCTACAGGTAGTGGACAAAACCATGGAAACACCTGGGTAAATGTGGAACACCTAGAAAGCAAAGGCTTCCATTCAAAAACAGCTCACGCATTAAACAAATAAGCATGCTCAAGATCATGCATAAAAACACCAGAAATGCCTGGTTGTCTACATTTATGGCTACCATGGCTGCAAGGAGACATTGTAATGACTTCCAGAGACTGTAGTGACTTTGAAAGTGAGATGATTGTCGGGGCATGTTCTGCACGAGCTTCAATGACTAAGACGGTTCAACTTGCTGATGTTTCACAAGCGAACCCAGAACATGTGTGGTCGGGTCACCCAATAGTTTGCTGTAGACTCTATGCCACGTTGCACACAGGCCATACAGACCATGCCATTTGTTCAAATGCCATCTTAAGTGACAGAACATCAGCATTTCTATTTTGTGGTCCATTACCTATACATTTTACATCAAACCATGAGCACAATGACAACACTTACCGGCTGTGGAAACAGTGAATCCCGCTGGAGTGAGGCTTCAGCAACAGGCAGGTTGTGGCAAAACTGGACTTGCAACAGCCATGTTTACCAAGTACTGGCTCTCTTTGTCTAAGGAAAAAGACAACACATGCCCTTTAGAATGCAAGTCTTACACAAAATGTTTCAAGAGCTCTTTTCCCCAGTTCACATGTACTGTTGCTCTGCATTACAGTCAAAGAACACAAAGCTTTTTCTTCAGTTTTCCCTAAAGAATGCTTCAATAAAGAGCTACTACTAAAAATGACAACATGACTTTACATGCACATGTATGGAGCAGTATCACAAAGTGATGAATCTGGCAGGTGAGAGGAGAAACAATGGTGCACGGGCAAGTCACTAATTCACAGCAAGATGATTCCATATCAGTTCAGTTGGCTATAATCAAGTGCTGCAATATACAGGATTTAATCACATCTGCCTAAACACAGGCCTGCACAGCAGCACAGTGATTAATACTACTGCCTCACCTGGGGCACTGGATTCAGTCCCAGATCTCTACCTGCATGGAGCTTGTGTTTTCTCCCCGTGTTCTTGTGGGTTTCCTCCAGATGCTCAGGTTTCCTCCCACAGTCCAAAGACATACTGGTAGGTTAACTGGCTTCCAGTACACTGGCCCAAGGTGCGAGTGTGAATGTGCCCGGTGATGGACTGTAGTCCTGTCCAGGGTGTACCCTGCCTTGAGCCCATTTCTTGCCGACACAGGCTCCAGCTCCCCTGCGATCTTGAATTGGAAGAACGGGTAAGAAAATGGATGGGGCCTCAACACACCTGTACCTCACTTTCCACTACTATGACTTGGCTTTACGTTCCTTTACACCTGGAGTGCTACTCACTCAAGAATGAAGTTCAAAATGTTTGTTATACTCAGCATCAAAATAAACACCATTCATGGAGGTATTTATGTAATGTACACAAACTTTACATTTGTGTACATTACATAAATAAATAAAACACAAATGTTGCATGAATGGTTTAATAACATGATCATTAATGTCGGGAATGACTGGTACATAAGCCCTCACTCACCTCTTCATCAAAAGTGCTGATCAGGTCATGAGGTGGTGATCCGTCGTGTTGCATATTAAGCCTGGTGAAGATCAAGAAAGAAAAACACAAGTGAACCCAAATGCCCTACATAAGAAGACAATCCTGACTGAAATTACTGAAGTCCACAAGTCAATAAAAAATAGTGTTATGACAATCATTATTACGCTGGAGGTTTAATTGACTTGTGGACTTCAGTCATTTCTGTTAAAAAAAGAAACTTACCAGTACTGCCCAAATACTTACACGTCTTTTTCCCTCCATCACTATTTTTATTGCAAAATCACATGCTCAAACATTTTAAGAAATGATAAAGCACTTGTCAACAATACCTGCTCACCACTGAAGTGACTCGGTCACATTTACTGGATAAAAAGCCTACTCTGTTTACCGATCAAAAGTCAGGCAGTGAACCTGGAAGAAAGGTACACAAATTATGCTAAAAAGCATTCTGAGCAAGGTTAAGATAAAAGTGATTAAAAATGCATACATATGGAAAAGGGTACAAAAATATCCAAGAGTTTGGATATCCCAGGGATATCCTGGGTCTTCACTACCTGGCCTTCATGCAGACTCATCCTGAAGTGACAACATGCCAGCAGGACAGTGCATGTTCTCCTGCTGCTCTTGTAAACCCAGCTGACGTGCAGGATGAGAACCAGACAGTCAAAGCCATGAAGGCCCTACTCACCAGACAAAAGCTCCGCTGAACACGTAGATTTCAGTGATCAGCGAACAGGCACGTGCTTGTCCGGGATCTGGGAGAGAGAACTGAATCCCTCCAGACAGTGACCACACCATGCTGCAAGACAGGCACTGCAGATGTGCAGCTTGGAATGTGTCCACACAAGACACTAGCATACGCCTTTCAAAGGAGACCCCCTGTTGATGAGAAACATTCATCACCAAAATGAAATGACTTATGTCTAGTCTACCCAGTACACCTGCTACACTGATTGCCATTTTCCTGATAACTACCCGCAGCAAAGTGACAGTTATGCAGTGTTTCTTTTGATGCTCAGTACTATTTACAATTCTAAAGATTCTTTGTGCAATGTGTATAGTCTGATTTGTTCTTATATGTAGTGCTAGCACAGACCATTTGGGATCCAATGGAAAACACCACACCTCTATCTATACTGGATTCGGAACAGAAAAAAGAAGAATAGTTCAAAGTTCTAAAAATGACTGGTTTCAACAGCTTCACGTCTCGGTTTCTGCCACTGGATAGGAAACAGAAGTTCTTCAAAACAACATTAATAAAAAAGACTAATGTATTCAACAACGTTCAGCTACTGAAGTTTCAACTCCTTCCCAACTCCCAACTAAAACACATGACAACAATTTCACCCTTTTATTCCTCAACCGTTAGTTAACCACGTAAAGTATATTTAATGGCGTTCAAGAAGGAAATTTTCTTACCATTTTATTTCATTTTACTTAAAACCCCACGGGAAACCACCCCCGTTCAAACAGCGCAGATATGCACTGTTCATTCAATAAAAGGACATCTTTCTGAAAAGTCTCGTATCTGAATGAAACCTCAAAAACAAAAACACCGGATTGCAGCCCGTTCTGGGTAGAAAAATAACATTTTAAAGTGTTTAAAAAGAGAAACGCTACCTCGCAAACTGCCGGCGCCGCCATCTTGAACCAGACCCACGCGTGGAAGGGGAAGAGAGCCGCACTCGTGGGGAATTTACGCCAGGTGACAGTGACGTAAAACGCCGCCAATTTCTGCAATTACGTCATTCGTCCCGCTTTTGTAAACCCCTTTTAGTACTTTAATCCCGTGCAATGTTCCCCATTCTTAGGGGTGTGACCTAGAATGGCCACCCCCCTAAAAATACCGGCCCGGTGCAGACCCGGCTGCTGGAAAACGCACTTCGCCGGTGGAGCGTGATCGGACCGTACCCGGGTTGGATTCGAACCCGCTCTGAGCGAAGAGGTGCCGGGGGGGCTCTAGGCTACTCTAAACCACAGGGCTTGGAGCCTAGTTTCCAATAGCTGCAACATTGACTTTGCCCGCTACGCCACCTGGCCGGTGAACACAACCTGATTTTTATCTTATTTTAACTACACGCGGACGTTTCTTAAAAATAAAAAATAGAAACATGTTTCTAAAATGAAACATCTGAATCACTGTTAATCTAATGCCTTATGAAACTGGATGGCTTTAAGCACACCCCAGAGCAAGAAAAAATGTTGTAATTGTGAGGAAAAGTTTCATCATGTTCTCATATAGTAAAAAGTAAATCGCACTCTTTCAGCCTGATGCTATATGCAGACATATTCGGGGGTAACTGCTGCATTCATAAAGTTGCACGCTATATTCTTAGTCATTTATCAAAATATTTCCACTCATAATGCCAGTTGGATTGCTTCCAATTAAACAATTGTTTACACAATTAAAAAACCTAGATTTGAAAGGGCCAATGCACAGCTTCATAATCTCGGTACCTTTTTTCAATATAAAACGAATGGCAATTTCAGCTGGAGAGCTATAATCCAGCAGGCATGTAAAATCATGTTTATACTTTGTGAAGAGTGTCACCTCTCTGGGGGCAGTTAGCGCTGCTGCTTTGCTGCTCCCTGGTACAGGGTTCAATTCTGTCCTGGAGATGTCTTTCTGTGTGAAGTCTGCATGTTTCCCTCTTGTGGCTACACTGGAGTCAGGTGAGTGTGTTGCAGGCACCCTGGCTGAGAGACACTGTGAGCAGGCACAGGACTTCGTTAAATTGGAGACCGGTCAGAGACAGGACAGAGGAGGACTGAGAGACCCAGACAGACAACACTGGCCAAAGCACTGGCCAGACACTGTCAGAGGTCAGGTCGGAGAACCTGGAAGAAGACCCACTACATTGATAGATAACCTCATCCCCTTACCCACCTTAGGTCATGCAGCTTCGGGAGGATTGCTGCTAAACAGGAAATGTATATAAGCTGCTGAAAACTTGCAAGATGTATCTTTCCAGTCTGGAGGCAGTTTGCTGGATACAATCACTCCAAGTGAAGCCTGGGGTGGTTGTGGAAGAGAGTTAAAGTGCCTCTACAAGAGCTGCAGAGAATACAGATGATGACTGTCCATATTCCCATGTCCTGAGAGTCATCTTCCCCACTACATGCTGACTAGGCTGATTGACTATGGTATGGTATTTATGATCTCTTCAAGCTCATGCACAAAATCAATGTTGGGGAAATCCTATCACTTTGAAAGTCCTAATAATTAAATCATAATAACAATACTGTAAGTGCTAATAATAATGTCACTTTATTAGCCCTATACAATTTCTCACACTAAGAAGTCATCTTTTCACATACCCCAGCTTGCTCTCCATGAGACACAGACACAGAGACAAACTTGGGGTCAGAGCACAGGGTCAGCCATTGTACAGCACCCCTGGAGCAGTTGGGGTTAAGAGCCTTGCTCAGGGGCCCAACAGAGTAGGATTCCTCTGCCAGCTGCAGGATTTAAACCAGCAACCTTCCACTCCCAGGCATAGATCCTTAGCCACAGAGACAGAGCTCCAATACGGCACTGACAGAACAACCATTACTTTATGGAAAAAAGACGGCTAATCACTAAAGTTGGTCTGCCCACTTTGCAAGACTGTCTTTAATTGTATAACAATAGCACGTCAATGGTTCAGAAAGGGAAAAATTGAGCTTGTACTTTGTGATGGGAATCATGTAAAAAAACAGTAGAGAAAGTACTGTATCTGTCATTGTATTTAATTGAATCTTGGTGCTGATTGGTGTTGGCTACATTATTTGCATATGTGTTTAATGTCTTCCTTTCTGTACTTTATACAGTGCCCTGGTACTGCCCATGTCTTCTGTCTTGTATGTATTGTCAGGAGGTCTGGATCTTGGTTCCTGGTTATAAAAAATGGGAGCTGAATGATCCCTGTATGACCAACACAATATGAGAACTGAAAAACAGAAATGAGGAGGTTGAATGGAACAATTTGAGACCTTTCCAGACTTGTTCTGATGTAGCTTTCCCATTTCTCTGAGCTGCTGAATGAGAGGAGGGTCACCCAGCTAAACATCTGGGCCACTTCTGAGATTATGTTGCCAAGGCCTAAAGAAGTGCTCCACCAGGTAGCTTTTGAACCTGAGCTGGAGGGAAGAGTTGAAAAGCCTAAAACAAAATTGTGCCACAAAGTATTTTGTGTAAGGCAATCTCAGGCCATCAGAAATACCTTAAGCAAAAAACTCCTAAAAGCTATTCCTTTTCACACCAAATACAGTAATTCTAAGATGTAGCAGTCCTAAGAAATGTATTTGGATGTATTCGTTTTGTGGTTTCCAGTAAGTCACTCAATACAAATATGCAAAACTAGAGCTTTATGAGGTAATGAAAGGATGGTGGAGAGAATTAGACGGTCTTGCTTTAAAGTGATGCAGAATTACTGTAGTAAGGAAAAAAAATGTGCTGCATAACAATTCTTCCAGCCATCTTCCAGAGGAAAAGGGCCATTTTATTTGGTAATTGACTGATTCATCATATAACGGTACATATCACTTAAGTGTACAGTATCATTCTGATAATGACAATTTAAGCCTGCTCTTATTATGACTTTTATGACTATGATTTCACTGCTATTTTGACTTTTACGTACATCATCTTTACTGTTGCTAGCACTGATGTCTTCTATTGTCATTATATGTTAGGTGGAATTTTAGATAAAAATGTTATTTTGCTAACCTTGTACAGGTTATCACAGGTCCACAGTGCTTGCTGGCAGAGATGTGAGATTTTGACTAGAGTGATGAATATAAAATCAGGCCATTTCCTGAGTTCATCCATCCATTCATTTTTCTAACCACTTCATCCAATTCAGGGTCACAGGGGAGCCAGAGCCTATCCTGGCAAGCAAAGGGCACAAGGCAGGGTACACCCTGGATGGGATGCCAGACAAACACTGACAACAGGTCCATTGTTTCCGAAAGCCAATTAACCTACCAGTATGCGTTATTGTGGGACTGTGGAAGGAGACTGGAGCACCCAGAGAAAACTCGCATGAACTTGGGAAATACATTAAGACATCCCAATTAACTGCATTATGATTCCATACTGTGACACAATAACATATGAAAACGTCAAAGAGGAAGTGAATACTTCTCATAGCCAACGGTATACTGTCATATGTATTTTAGGAGATCCATTTTTTAAATTTCCTTGACTCCAAAATTAATTTTAACATCTAGCAGATGTTTGAGAAGAAATGTGTGTTTGAAAATGACATCTATCCTTCCATGATCAGAAAGCTGTTTATTGCTGGTAAAGGTAGTGGAGACCTGGAGCCTGCCATAAGCATGAGGCATGTCTCTCCTTCAAAGCACACCTGTGGACAACGTTGAGATACCAGTTACTCTAGACCAGGCAGGAGGAGCACTGAGTGAAAACCACACAAACTTGGGGAGAAGGGACAGGTTCTGCACAGAAGGCACCCCAGTCGGGAATTGTGACTGGACAACAGTCCATCACAGGGCCACACAGACAGAAACACACACACACTCACACTAAGGCCGGTTTTCCAAAAAGCCAATGAACCTACCAGAATGTGTTTTATTTTGGACTGTAGAAGGAAACTGGAGCACCCAGAGGAAACCCATGTGAACTTGGGGAGAACAGCGCTCTTATGCTCCTGCACCTGACGGTTTTCTGTTTTTTATTGCTCTGAGGGCTCTTAAATACGCAGTTGGAATCATAATTATTTCAAGAGGAGGAATACAGTCTATCTGCAGGTGGATGGTGGTCATTGAGAAAGTGTGGAAGGGACACTTTATTAAAATGTACAGGAAATGCATTCCTAGAACAATGCAAAATATGTTAAAATGAATATGTGGAGCTTGCTTTTGTGACCTTTATTACTTTATTTTGGAATCTTAAATTGAAAATTCCTGTGCAATATAATTAATTAAAGGTGTATTACTGCCAATTGGCACCCATGTAAGTTAGAAAGTAGGCTATATTCCACGGCCGAAACGTTGTGTTCTCTTTCTTCTTTTTTTCAGCATGGAATAAACCTATTACTTGTTCCTTTGCAGCCTACGCATGCTGACGCAGCTACCCACCTGAACTATATTCCCTATTTTACTGACAAAGTGGAAAAATTAGGATAGAAATCATTTCACTTTTCAACTTAAAGTAAAAAACTGCAATTAACGTGTGAGTAAAAAAGTTTTACTTTTTACTCAAAGGGAGAGTAGAATGATACTGCCTCACCTAGTTTACAGACAATTTGCTTTAAGGAAAGTACTTTTCCAGCTGTTTTTGTGAGTCTGAAGAGTCTCTAGGGGTGATAAAACTCAACCAACAACACTATTGTTTCTAAGAAGAAGGTAGTTTGAATTTTATAGAAAAAAATGGCAGTGCATTGCTATAAACTCTTAAGCTTTGCATAGGAGGATGCATTTTGCAAAGCTATTGAAAACCAGCCATGGGTATGAAAATGACTGGAACTACTTGTCAGAAGCAGTGTTTGTTGTTGATGTAACCTGCTTAGTTTTAATTTATGCAATGGTTCCACAGAGGCAGCTCTGAGTTGTGACATCATGGTGGTCATACACTAATGCAGCTAAAAGAATATGGAAAAGGAACAGAAATCAAAGGGTTATTGTGTTAATATTTACCTGTTTTCATTCAGGTAAGGGTCAACAATTTACACAATACTGCTGACAGCAGGAAACTTCCTATTCTTACCCAGCAGCTTATTAAAAACAGCACCCATGATGTGCAATCTGATTTTTTACACAGAAGACTGACACAGCTTTGCGTCGTGAATCTATTTTTCTCGTGCATTTATTTCATGTGGCAATATGCACTGTGATAAGGGGATGCTGTTCAAAAGCATTTAAACCACAGCACCCACAAAGCTGAAAGTAAGTGTTTTACACACTAAGCAGGTCCTCTGACCTTTCCAAGCCGTGCTTTGGGTAGTGAAACCTTTTTTATTTTTTTTAATGATTTTTTCAATATGTCACCATTAAACATGCAATACACTGGAATAGGGGAGTCTTTTAATGACTCAATAGCTTTTTAAGCATAACATTCACAATGCTGCAACCAAGTGTTTTACATACCAGACAGCCCCTCTCACATAATACAACTTTGCTTTGAGTTGTGAAACTTTTCTTTATTTTATAACAATTTTTTTAAGATAACACTACAGGTAATACACTGGAATAAGGGGGTCTTTCTTGACTCAATAGCTTTTTAAGAATAACATTCACAATGCTGCAACCAAGTGTATTACATACCAGACAGCCCCCCTCACATTACAGAACTTTGCTTTGGGTTGTGAAACGTTTCTTTATGTTTTAATGATTTTTTTTAAGATAACACTACAGGTAAATACACTGGAATAGGAGGGTCTTACTTATGACTCAATAGCTTTTTAAGCCCCCTCACCTTATATAACCATGCTTTGAGTTGTGAAACTTTTCTTATTTTTTTATTATTTTTTGAAGATAACACTACAGGTAGTACACTGGAATAGGGAGGTCTTCCTCTTGCCTAAATAGCTTTTTAAGCATAACATTCACAATACTGCAGCCAAGTGTTTCACACATCAGACAGCCCCTCTCACATACTGTAATACAACCTTGCTTTGGGTTGTGAAACTTTTATTTTTTTTAATATGATTTTTTGAAGATAACACTACAGGTAATACACTGAAATATAAGGGGCCTTCTTAATGACTCAATTGCTTTGGTTGGTGAAACTTTTCTTTATATTTTTTATGATTTTTTGAAGATAACACTACAGGTAATACAATGGAATAGGGAGGTCTTCCTCTTGCCTAAATAGCTTTTTAAGCATAACATTCACAATGCTGCAACCAAGTGTTTTACACACCAGACAGCCCCTCTCACATAATACAACCTTGTTTTGGGCTGTGAAACATTTCTTTTTTTTAAGATGAGTTTTTGAAGATAACACTACAGGTAATACACTGGAATAGAAGGGGCCATCTTAATGACTCAGTAGCTTTTTAAGAATAACATTCCCAATGCTGCAAAATTCACCAGACAGTCCCTCTCACATAATACAACCTTGCTTTGGGTGGTGAAACTTTTCCTAATTGTTTTATGATTCTTTTCCTCATTCGAGTGGGCGTGGTTTTCGTGTGGAGTAATCGAGCATGTTTTCAGAAGCCCCCACGAGTTACACCTTTCAAAATCCTTTTTAGTCCATGGCCATCAGGGTAATCAGTCAGTACATCTAATCCTTATTAGTATTTGAGGGGCGGAGGAATGCGAATGAAAGAATTCAGAAATATGTAAGCAAACTGTGGGGTCTTAGCAGGACACCTACTGTTCTATTACCCGATTTATCTTAACATTGCACCAAGAAGTCAAGATTTACTTTCCACTCAATTTACTACCATTGTACTTTTTATTAGTCGTGCTGCTGATGTGTTCATTTAAGAAGTTACAAGAGCATGAGAAGGTGTAGCCCCCGGCTCGTGGAGTCTCGGGCCCGGAGTCTCCAATTCGCCTACTTCTCCATCCTCTCTTATCTGCTCTGAGACCATGCCTCGCGTTCCTCACATCGCCGAGCCCTTCACTCGTGGTTTCCCGAGCTCGATGAGCTTTACCTCCAGCTCTCACCCTCTGGCTAGTCTCCCTCAGGAACTCATTCCATCCCGTTTGACCAGTGCAGCTCAAATGTCTTTTTTGCCTTATCAGCTGGCCGACACGGCAACAACCAACCCACTCCTCAAGGCCTTCCTTGCACCTTAATGACAATTTTTTAAATACAAAGGACTCTATTAGCAAAGCATGTTTCTATAGTGGGTCTGCAGCAGTGCCTTTCTCCTTTGCGAGACATCAACTGAGAACACCATTCTGATCATAGGAGGCATTGATCAGTGTTCTGATGTAGGAAGTCAATTATTAATTTTTATATGTATAAAGGAATAAATAAATCATAATGAAATCATTATCCCTTTCACCTAATCGATTTCTGAAATAGATTGAGGTATGCCGAAAGGTTTAGAAAGAACACCCTCCTAATAATGTTCAAGGAAAGGTTATGAAAGCAATGCTGTAGAATCCCTAGAAGGCTGTTATAGGAAACGTGCATTTTGGCTCAATTTTGGCTCATTTTGGCAGCTGAAGGTCTACAATGGCGAATGGGTCAATGTCCACACTGCATCTGTGACATGGAGCAAAACTAAGTGGTCTACATAGTGATCGTCTGACCTTCTGTCATGTCCTTGACCCTGAACTTGTATACAGCCGTTACCTTTTATGAACTATCCTCTGTGGTACCATTGGATAATCTCAATGCTTTGACTGAAGGTCAGAGAGAATAGTAATTATATATTCAGGGCTAGTGTTTCTTAGTGAACAGTAAAACCTGCAGGAAAATGTGCTACAGTATATATTAACATGTATAGGTGGGGATGTACAGTATACTGCTTGTATCTATACAGATAATTCACACCTTGCACTAATCAAGGAGTTTCAGATGCAGTTGTCACACCTGCAGCGATGGGCGTAGATGGCTGTTGGGCAATTTTCCCATTTACCATTCCTTAGATTTTATATAATTACTTCATGTATTGTGGGGGGCTGGAATGTAACTTAATAGAATGCAAGGGATTTTACAAAGCTTGCCTTAGTGTCAAGGTTTTTTTCACTTTATACAGTATATATCATCCCTACAGCATACCAATTGAATTGTTACAATTCTGCATGAGTGTCAAAGCCTGCTTCAATTGTAGGCAATAGCTGACCATGTTTCTTTACTTTTTTCTTAAGAACGACACTACTTTATACATATCTACTTTATAGTAGATCATAACGTGTGAGTTACACATAGTTGCCATTACAATTCTCCTGCAAGTCCTACACAGTTGAAATTATGTGCCATTTGTACACACTGGTGGCCACTCCTCTTGGTCACCTTTACACAAACCAACAAGTTTGCACTAAAACAATGTCCACAGCAGTCAGAATAACACCATCCAAAACGTATACAGGAAAGCTTTAAATTACACATGGGTGCCTATATCCACACTGTACAAAAACATGTTTGGACTTGTAGTAAGTTGAGCTGTTTTTAGTTTGACCATTAGAAGCTACAGCCTAATGATGTCAGCTGACGGTTAAGGAACAGAAGGATGCAGAAGACTATTTTAAAGCAGATGGCTGTTTGGTTTCCTAAGCTGTTTTAGTCTTTCTGTGTAGGACTTGGGCAGAACGGTACACATGGCCATGAACCACTAATAATCCAGTATGTTTAATTTCCTGTGATGAGATTCTAGCATACTAACACAACCCCAGAGAAGACACTCTGCTGGGTCTAATTAAACTCTTGGGTTATGTGTGTGCAGTAGATTTTAATCTTTAATGCCATGGAGAATGAAGGCACTAATTCTTGGTGGATTCGAACAATTACTGATTTACACAGATAACGATAATTCTTTTATACTGACATAATTAAATAAACCAACAGGTCATTTAGATTCCTTTCTCGTATTTATTCTTTTGTTATGTAACTTTACCCTGCTGCTTAAGCCATTCAGCACTGGTCTGCCAATCACATTTAAGTGAAATCTAATTTACAGGCTGTTCTATGCATCATAATTTGCAAAACAAATGAGAATGGATGCTGCCCACTAGATATAATCAAATTCACTAATTGCTGGAGAAAATGACTTACGATCTTGTCAAGACCACATCTGATAACTGTTATTATGTGTCAGTCTTCAAGGTCAGTAATGGAGCACTATATTTTTAAATTCTGTTATAAAATACAATATACTATAGTCCAATAGTGGATACTTTCCACTTCCCAGTAATGAATAAGACCCACAATGTATATGTTAATCTCAATGTTGCATTTTCTATCTTTCTGTATTAGCAAAAACACACTGATCTAAATCCACAGCTAGGTTTTGTCATCAAAAATTGAGATTAACCTTTTAATTTCAATTCTAGGCTTTCTACTTCTTTTGAATTACAATCTCACATCTCACTTTAGATACCAGAATGAAAGCCCACCAAAGGGACAATAGAAAGGAATAAATATGCCCTTTCTTCACAGGCAGTCCAACAACAAATGCCAAAGTGAGAAACCTACCCCCCAACAAGCTTCAGAAATGTGTTGAATGGCAGATGTTAAAGAATTTCAGAGATTAAGTCATGGGAATCCAGAGTATTTTCAAGCAAAAAGGCTAAAAACAGAATGAAATTGGTACTGGAAAAAAAGAAGAGGATAGTGTTGCCTGCGGAGTTTGAAATTATTGGAAAATGTACCCTAAAAAGGGGGAAGAACCAGAGGTGAACTGTACCACAAAATCACAAAAAGACTGAATAACATTCCACAGTGGACAGTAAATGTCGTTACTGAGATTCAGTAGACTGGAAGCAAGCTTGATTTTTCTAGTTGCCAGAAATGCTCTCTCGTGGCTCCCAATCCCACTGAAACAGAGGTTAGAGATTAATCTTCTCCAGTCTTACCCAGCATTACATTACAATTGAGAACGTAATAAGGAAGGCAGGGTGATAGCAGGCTGCTTGAGTAGATATCACACAAACACAAGCCCCTCTCAGAATTTAGACTCCCTCACTAACTTTGAGTGATACTAAGACTTAGAAGAACCTTATTTTGCCCTACAAGGAACTTTATTTGTGTTCGCTGCGTAAAATTAAAAACAACATGAAAGCAAATCACTCTAACTGCAGTCTAGTCTGTTATATTTTCCTTCAGGTTACTAAATTATACATAACAGACTAATTATAAGGACACTGGTGAAAAGGGGGAAGGAGGTAAGAAGAAAAGTCCGTAGATCTAAGCATCTCCTCTTTTATGGTTGAGAATGGGATGCAGGGAAACCCTAAGAATTCAACAGCCTAATGAAAGCAGGCATAAATAGACTCACTTAGTCTTCATAGGCAGGGACCATACTGTATCTTGTAGTCAGTAAAAAGGCTTACTGACTACAGAGGGGGTGATGGCATTGCCCTTTTTATTTGTTCTTAAATAATGTCTTTAAGACTATACTGTCTAGTGCCCACTATTTTGCTACTGAGAGATACCACTCTCTCCAACCTATTTTGGTTGAGATAGTAAGAGACCCAAACCACAATGTGATGCAGAATGTCTTCTGGGTAGCTATTTTTGGAGAATGGCACATCTCTCAAGAAGTCAAATGTAGACTCACTCCCACTTGGAGTGTTACTCCTCAGGACGCCCAAGCACAGAGCTGATCGACTTGCTGTTTAAAAGGAATGAATGAGTTACAGAAACATATTTTCCTTGACAAAAACACCTCTCTAGAGCAATATGACTCATACTCAGTAAATACCCTTTCCTGATCTCCCGTCTTTTAGTACTGTAAAAAAAGTATTCAGCACTCCTGTGCTGAATATCAACTCTAAACAAAAAAAACACTAACCCAAAACCCACAGCTAGCAAATATTAAGTGTAATAAATGTGTTCATGTTGTTAAGATCATTTTTCAAAATAAAGATAGAGACAATTATAAAAAAATATGTTTTTAATCTTATATATGAGCTTAATTCAGAAGACATATATTTGAGGTAGATGTTTTTTGGTAACAGCAGTCACAGACAAATTAAGAAATGCTCCAAATGTCATCAAAAAGAGGACAGAAAGAATAAAAATCAAAGACAGGCTAGAGATCAAAGAAAAGTGTGACATTTTATTGAAGATGAAATTTAAGGTTAAAACAGTTGACATTTTCTTTGGTATAAAAGCACGGCATCACAACGCCGGATAAAGGATTCAGTGACAAAGGTTTAGAGAACAGTTCTTGCCAGATGTGTCATTAAAGAACAGAAACTGCCGAGTAGTGACTTTGTTTCTGAACCCGACTCTGGCTAATCAAACAAAATCAAAACAGAAAGAAGTGTGGATCTTTCAGTGGATGGTTAAAAGTAAATAAGGGCAATGAAAAACCGTAGGTACTACGACAAGATTATTACAAATGGAAGGAGCTTGCTTTCTTTTCTGCTAAAAGGCAACACCAAATTGTCATCATATGAAACCCACCAAAAGAATAATCTTATCAGTGTAACACTTATGTCAGCCATTTAAAAGTAAGATTGGCCTTGAAAATACACAGCTGCTGTCCTAGTTTATCCCAACACAGTTTATGCATAGGTAAACAAGATAAATATGTGTACTGGAAATTAAAACTATAATGAAATCATGGTGAAACAAAAAAATGCATTTTTGTTAACTTGTGATTTTAGTGTTTCCTTTCATTATATAACCGAAGCGGACGGTTTTTGAGAACAGCAATGACATGTTTTTACACAGTTTGGGATTAAAATGGCGTTTAAAAAGGAAGTGAGCAACTTGGGAAATAAGAATCCTCCAATTTGCTAATTCAGCAATAAAAAAATCTCTGATGGTAAAATACTGAACAAGAGCATAAGGACTGAACAGCTGTGGTCATTAAAAGGTTTCAAGCTTAATGTTTCCAGTTCAGTGCAGTTTTCCCTGACTGTTTTAGATTCTTCAGGGTTTGCAGACCCAATGCACTGTTCAATTTTGGAGAAAAAAAAGTCCTAGAGAGTTCAAAGTCCAGGCTATACAATACATAAATAATCTTATTTGACTGTCACAATTGAGGTACCATGGATAGACTCCATTACAGCCGCAAACCTACTGCACAGATCATGTGGCGAGTTTGGCCGAATCTTTGGGGGTTCCTTAAGGACGATGATTTCTGCCGAGCAGTCGAGCATTCTGGGCAGGAACTCTCCAAGCTTTTCTTGCAGGGCATCTTTGACATGAAAAAGAAAAGAGCAGAGCATGAACTGACTTAGACAGCTCAGTCAACATGCAAGGGCACAGTATGGCGAGGATTTGTTTTCAGCTTTCAGAGAATAAAATGTGTAGAAACGCAACAGGAGCCAGAAACACCGAGTGAAACTGTGCGGAACCCTGTACACCAGTTTGAGGCCGTTGTGGAAGCGGAAGGTAAAAACACAAGCAACCCTCGTGAGTGTCTACTTACTAACTTACTACTTATCAACCACGTTCTACTGAAGGGTTTCATCAAAAAAACTTCAAGGTTGCAATGAGTATTTCACTAAGACAATAAAGAAGGAAGAAACCAGGTAACTTCAGTATGCTTTGCACAGATCAATCTTGGAAAAGAACATGGCGCCTGACTAACCATTCATATCCTGGCCCAGGTAAGAGCACCAGCGGTTCCTTATGGTCTCGATGGCGTCCAGGTCCTCCTGGTTGATGTCATTGCTGATCATCAGGTGCATGCAGGGAATGACCAAGTCATTCATTATGCTCACCCCCTCCGTGACATCACTCTCCTCTCCACTCCGGAAAAGCTTTGCAGCAGCCTCATTCAGCTCCTAAGCACACAGAGAACACCAAAGGTGTCACCCACTGCGGGACGTCTTGACAGCTACTGATAAGAGTTTAACTAACATTTACTTATGTGAAAAACAACAAATCAGGCCCTAGAGTGGTACTGTTTTCCCTCTAAGTGCTTATAAGACGTTTCAGCTAGCTAATTTCAGTTCAGGAACAAGTAAAGGCTTATTCCATGCTGAAAAGAAAATAAAAATGACGCAATATTTTGGCTGTGGAACTCCTTTTCAGATTCAGGACCTGGAATAAACCTTTACTTATTCCTTTGCAGCTTGTGCATGCTGGCGCAGCTACCTTCTCAAACTAATTTCAGGTCACTTGTGTACTATTATCATGTATCTTACTTTATGAACAAATGGCTCTTCAGTCTTCCAAAATAAGTCTCCCAAATTTACAGTATTTACCAGAAAAGTCTGGGTGTGGCAGAAAAGCTGTAGTGAGGGTGGTAGCTGCAACTGACCTAGAGCCACTAGAGACTGTTAAGGTCTTTATTGTCTGTACATGGGTTCGTATGAGGTGTATTGGTTAATTAATTAATTGGTGAAGGGCAGAGAGCCCTATTCACCTGGGGTTTATCTCGACTAGTCTGGTATTTAAAGGGACTGACAGTGACAGCTGATGTTAGGATGCAGTAGAACAAGTCTTTGTTTAAGGTGAGCATCATACTTCTGCTGAATAAAATCTCCTGGCACAATACTGTTGCAGTCCATCGTGGTCTAACAGACACCTGCTTAGAGGGAGGCCTGCCACACTGAGGTTATAACGTAGTTATACAATTTTGGAAGCATTCTGTGCCCACTTTATCACACCTTTCCATTTGTTTTGTCTAACTTGGTTTCCCACGGCTTCTTGTTAGATCAGTTTGGTGGAGGCACAATTAAAGTATAAAACAATGTCAAACGGCACTCACTGTTAAACATTTCCTCCTATAAAGTGCAATAAGTGACTCCTCCATGCCTCTGTTCTCCCCTTTCATCAGCAGGGCGGTGTTGTTCTGATAGGCATAGACAAGGTAGTTCAGAGCTTCCCGTAATCTGGAAAACAAAATCATCACAACACGCTGACTGACTGTCCAGTTGCACCACAGCACAAAAGTATAAGCCGAACACAGGCTATTAACATACTTTCCATTCTGGTATTGCTCTAGCCCTGTCAAAAGATACACAAACACCTTCCGAAAGACGCTGTAGTCTTCATGCCACTTCTGCAGAAATGAAAAACACACAGGGTAATATGAGTGGTAAGAGCCAAACAAGCAACACTGGTCATCACACACACAAATGTGACTGAATGAAACAAGTGTAGCCTACAGCAAAACTTTCAGTGATAGGCAAACAGATTCCAGACTCCTAAAGCAGACCATCACTGGGATACATTTTTTCGTTACAAAAGGATTAAAGACTGAGTTTGTTGTGACCTACAGAACAATACCGACTTTATTTTCATGCAAGCCAAACTGGACTAAAATCTTCACTAAAAAGAATGATACTTTATCCAAAGGCAGTGCATGTACCACATTTACCCTGTTACACAGAATCAAAGGCAGAAACATGCCAGTCTAAGTGGTCAGTGTAGCTTCAATCTGGTCTCACCATATACTCCTCCATATCCATATCTTCTGGACGTATCAGACGCAGCTTAGCTCGAGCCTCCTTCATTATACCGATTGATCTGAAAGACAAGGGGATGAACAGGAATATGGGCATGGCAGCCAGAAAGCATAACCGGAACTAGGACCCTCAATCACATGCACACATTCATGGACAGACAAACGCCTAGTTTCCTGCTGTTCACTAACAATTTCGTGGATGCTGCACACTGGTGGTGGTGGAGGGGAGTCCCCATTACCTGTCAAGAGCTCTGAGTGGAGTGCCCAGAAAAGCGCTAAGCTATAAGTTTAAGCAATTATAATAATAATAATTATTATTTATTATATTTTCCTCAACAGATGTAAGCATAATTAAAAATGCATGTATTGTGAAAACCTGTCACATACAGGATACTACCTTCATGCCCACGTTAGACATCCCACTATGAATAAAAGCATGCATACACTGTTGAAGAAGCAGTCTGTGACTAGTATATTCACATCTTATTGAAAGTTCACTGAAGAATTCAGAAGTCACATACATTAACTGCAAACACAACGCAGGCATCCTGGCCAAATGTCCCATTGGCCTTGACCAATCATGGCCTCCTAATAATCCCCATCTCTGAACTGGCTTCATCCAGGTGGGGCTGCACACTGGTGGTGGTGGAGGGGAGTCCCCATTACCTGTAAACCTCTCTGAGGGGAGTGTCCAGAAAAACGCTACATAAGTGTAAGCAATTATTATTTACAACACCAGTTGGCAAGGATTACTTGTCTAAGGAATGTGAGGTCACTCCCCCGCTTAAGAAAAACTTTGAATTCAGGGGTCAGGTGACAGAATGGTGCCTTGAGCTTTGTGAGTTCTTTTCTCGGCCACTGTTGCAGGTTTCTCAAGTGAGCCGCCTTGCCTCTCATCGTAGCTCAGGTTGCGGTCGGCAAACTGCTCCAGCAGCGTCCTCTCAACGACGCGCTTGGGGGCGTCGTTCTTGAAGAAGTACACCAGGACGTGCTGGAGACGAGGGTCGTTCTGAGGGGTGGACTTCTCCTGCGCCAGAAGGAACAACCGGGAGTATTCCTCGTGAAAAGCCTGGAGCGGCAAAGGAAAGAAAAGAAAAAAAACACAGGTAATTGCCCTTTTAACTTAACAATGCTTTAATGCGAGAAGAAAAAAAAGGGCTGGAAAACATCATGACTGGACAACCGCGTGACAACTAATGACCCGGTAACAAATAAAAATCTACTGATTTTATCCAAACCCTGTGAAATTAGAAAAGGGGCCTCCGCCACATAATCCACTTTAGTCCATTACTCTACCTTAGCAACAAGAACAAAGAAAGAGTACTGCACAGTGAACACACCATTGCAATAGGGGAAGATGATGGGAATTTTATTACTGCTCCCAGAGCTACTACAGTAAGTCAACACCTGGCTGAAGAGAAGTCGAGCAGGTGAAAAATACCTTAATGAGAGCAGCCTCAGGACCGTCCTTGTCAAAGACCTGCCTTGCTTTAGCAATGGCCAGGATAATCCCTTGCATGGCTGGGGTTAGCATCATCTGCCACAGGGGGGCAAGAGGAGGGAAATAAAGAGAAAGAGAAGCCAACATCTAAATGCTAATCATATGACGCTACACTACAAAAACATCAATAAACCATTTTACAGAGGCGCACAATATTAGTAGAGACAGATAGACAGAAACAAGAAAACCACACAACCCAAACAACTACACATCCCTAAAACGATATCCCCTAGCACCCTAAGCACTTGGATAAATGATATAACTGGGTGTGGAAAAATAACTGCTTGGTTTGACTGAGCCATGCTGAACGTTTTATGCCAGGCCTCACGAGATAATTATTTTCCGAGAATGATTATTTTCATAATATTTTTTAAATATTCCTAAATAAAATAAAATCAACTTCTGCCTGTGCAGAACATTTTTTTGTTAATTTTGAAATCAATTCAAGACCTCTGTGTTATACATGTGTATGATTTTGCTTATGTCCCACTTATTACAATACAATACATATCTATTGTATTAGGTTATATTCCATGCATGCTTTGTCAACCAGTTTACTTCCTAGACCTAAGTAACCTACAACAGTTCAGTAACTGTTCTGAATGTGTCTCATCTTGGATGAAGCCTTCAGCCAAATACTATTAGCTACTTCCATGCGTGTTATAACATGGATGCTTCTGAAAGTTGTCAATACAGCACAATACACATAAAAGTTAAAACTTAGGGCAAAACGTGTGTCTTTTTCAGGCATTCCGAACTAGTGAGATTTACATGCAATGATTTATACCTCCTCATTGTAACCATCTGCATCAGAGCAGACAAGAATCTTCCCTACACTCGGAATTTCCACCTCGGACACCTGGCTCTCAGGCTCCCTACTGCCTGCCTCCGGAGGCTGCTTCAGCTGGGGCTGGGCCTCAGTTTTAGAGTCAGCTCCGGACTCTCCCTCAGCAGCACTGCCTCCGGCCCCTGTCTCAGCCTCAGAGGCCTGCCACAAGGAACGTCGCCAAAGGAAGAAAAATGCAGAGAGGAAAAGATTTTAATGGTGGAAATGAAGAGGCCATATTGTAAGATACACACAGAAACAAGGAAATTGCATGCCCACCAATTACAGACTGATAATCTGATACTGAAATGAAGAATATCCTCTGACACCCTTGATCACAGCCCAAATTATATACTTGTAAAAAGCATTTTAGAGCCGTGCGGAGAGTAGTATAACATGACTCACAGGGAAATCAATTTACAAAGAAATGCAAAAATGTATAATGTATGAACACAACAGGGACACCGAGCTTTGCCTAGCAAACAAATGTTTTTTTTTAAAGTGCTCTGCAACCATATCTAATTTTCTTTAGAAGTATGTTAATGAATTTAGTGCCAGAATTTAATTGCTCACCAAGAATCACAAAATGTGCTGAAGTCCTGTTTAAATCAGACAACGGAAATCAACATTGTATTGTATTTTGGTTAAGAGGAACAAGGGAAAAAAAAAAGATTATCTGATTTTTAACCACTAGGTGTCACATTACCACTATTAATCAAACAAGCTGTTTGCTGGGGGAAATTGCACTAATAATAAAGCCTGTCCATTTTTATTGGCTTTTCTTCAAAATTAAGAGCAAGTTAAAGTAGAGGTCAAACACCCAGTTATGTTCTATCTCCTTCCTGGTTTAATTTAGTTATAACTTTCATTTATTTTTAACACTTTTTTTCTTTTTACTTTCATGTGTCCAGTCCAGGTTCACTTTAAAAAATAAAACAAATCAAGTGGTTAGACTACCGCTGAGAGTGACAGACTCTTCACTTTTAATAATAGCCACCTACAGTATCTGACCGATATCTGAGCATCTGTCTTTTGCCTTAAGCCTTTCTATTTTTCAACGTATTTGCCTGTTGAGAGACAACGTATTGTTTTCGATACACAGTTTTTGGCTTTCAGTGCCACAGTGTCTCCTCTGGCCTTCGGGACATTTGCAGGGTAACACTCCTGTACTGAACCTCCTATATAGGGCTGCACAGCCTGTGACGTGTTGAAAGACAAGTGGCTCAAGGGTGAGCAGACCAGAGGAAGTAGGGCAGACTCCTCATTCTCCCCCGTGTGCTATTACAGGTTTTGTAGCCAACTGGCTATTCCAAATCCGGTAGATCCAACAAAATGACTTGGTCATTCTACAAAAATATATGGACGAGTTGCTGCATTACCCTGTCAAAAAATTAAATAAATCTTGCTTGGCCGATAAGAGCTAAATGATCCAAGGATTTTATCCTGCTGTTTCAAGAAGAAGCCAGGCTATCAGCTTCGACAATATGGTTGGGTAACCTGTTATAGACTCCTCCACCCCTTTGTAAAAAATAAAATGCCTCCTGTGCAAAGTTTTAGATTGGTGGAAATAGAACATCTAACTTTCTTTTATTATGAACTGTCATTTTGCCCAAAATGTTTGACCCTCCCCTTAGGTTTAAGAAACATCATCAGTGGTACACAACATGAGTTTTCCTGGAACTCAAGACCTGGTGCAGCTAAAAGTAAAGAATTAAACTAATTGAATCTGCTTTTTTCTGAATAAATGAATGTTCATTCGGTAGCAGAATTTAGACATTGCCAGAGCAGCCAAGTATAGTTTTTATGGAGTTTTTTTTTTTAAAAAACATGGCACATGCCACTCAAATGTATCTTGTGTGTCACTCATGGCACACAGTTTATTGCCAACCCCTGTTCTAGACAAAGATGAAAATGACAGAAACACAGACAACTAAGTCTGTTCGGAATGGGATCCTTCACATTAATTCCCACTGAAACTCTGAGCACAAAAAGCAGCAGGAACTAAAATATTCCAGATTGCTAAATGCAGAGTTTACCAGTGACAATGGGTTCAATTTGTGATCAACAAGAAACAGGTTGGTACTGTGATAGCTGGGAATAAAGCGATCATGAGCTATAAAAAGCTGAATAGCTCATTGTGAAGTACTTCTAAAAGATTATCCCAGCCTGCCTGCACCATCACATCATCCAGTACACTACAGGAATGTTAAATAGATGACTCACATTCAGTGTGTGTCCTATCTTATCTCTTAATAAGGTGGCAGTTTTCTGAGAAACCTCCACAGTCCCATGGCAAAAACACAAATATCTATTTTGTTTATAAATGGCCACGAAAAAACTAAACAACACATTACTGGTAATATCACAGACTGTCTTAATACGTTATTCTATTCTTGTCAGCTAGGCAACCTTAGGAAAAACAAATATTGTACATAAACTATAATAATATAGAAGAGTAGAGGTCTTCTACTACAGGATAAAAACTCTTCTTTACTATCGAGAGGCATGAAAATATCGTTCAGGAAATATTTGAGAGATACTAAGTAAAAAGCACATCATCATTCACTGTACTGTTTGGAGATGCGTCTGAAGGCTTCTCTATCTCTGAAATGCAGTATGATACTTAGGCCTTCACATGCGTTTTAGATAGGGAAACCTTGTTTGAGAGCTGGGAGCTAGTTGCAGCTCCATCGTCTGATCACTGTACCAGGGATGCTTTGCAGTGCTTTAAAAATCGGGGAAAAAAATTACATTCACAAGTTTTGGCTGAGCGAGGACGTTCATTCTGTCTGACCACTGCTCTCGAACTGCGTCCCTAATGAGCTCAGCATGCAGTGCTTTACATTGCAGGCCAAAGTCCCAAAGCTCTGGAATTTTATCTCCCAGGATATCAGTATTCCCGAATGCTATTTTCTAAAGGAACTATATAAAATAAAGTTTAGTGTAATATAATAATAATAATAATAATAATAATAATAATAATAAATGGCCTAGGTCCCCTGTCTGCACATCAGGCTCAGTTCTTCCTCTCTGTCTTATTCTTTCCAACACTATATTCCTACATGCAACGTATTTGCAAGAAAACTCAATAAAGGAACTTCAAGGAAATACAAGAACAGACCTTGCAACATGACAGACGCTGTCTGAAGCACCGGCATTTGGATGCTGAAAGCTGACGTACGTGTGATAAGAGTGGCCTGGCCAGCTGTCTTTGAAACCCCCACCAGTCTGTATATGGACACGCAGGAGACACCTCTTCTTAATAAAATGGATGGCAACAAACCTATGGACCTGTCTTGGTCAACCGCCCACAGTAAATCACAGAAATCACACGCTTGGCCACCTTCAAGGATCTTTTCGACTTCTGAATGCTCGGATTGCATCTTTTATCTTTTAACAAGACAAGAAAACACTGCTTCTGCGACCCGCCCCACACACCCCTAACCTCTGTGAGGGCGGCTTCCACTCCCTTCTTTTCATAGCAGTCGGCCGTGTTGGCGATGGCCTGTGCTGTCTGCTCCTTCACGATCATGGCGTGTTCCGACGACAGGGAACGAGGCGGCTGCTGGCTGGGCGGAGGTTCTTACAGAAAGGAGAACAAGACTGCTTTTAACAGACACGCATGGCGCTTGCTCAGCAACTTCTGATGGTTAAGCCAGAAACTGAATACTAGATTGTATTACTCGCCTACGCCACCGTAACGTAAAACCTGACAACAAAATAAGGCAGACATCTGGCAGACTTCACATTTCATATATTTTCTTCCCAACACTAAGAGTGGCATTTGCCTTTAGGATTTGATATTAAACAAACTGAATCCTACACATGGTGCGTCAAAAGTCAAACAAGACGAGTCACCCTGAGTGGGCAAAACAGACTGCGCGTTACTTTCGATGTTCTTGACTGACCTTCAGGGACCGATTCCGAAGAAGATTCTTGCGCATCTGTTGCTACAGGAATGAGGGATTCTTTCTGAGGCATTTTCCGGAACTGCTCCTCTTCCCACTCCTCCACTTCCTGCTGGAACCAGTGGTTGTCCTCCCGGACATACTGCCTAAGGACTGGAGGGAGGGAATCCATCCCCCCTAACACCTGGCCTGTCTCAGCATCCGTGTCCTCTGTGGCACACAATGAGAGGGGCTTTTAATAAACACACAACAGTGGACACAGAATCACTGTTAACTGTCCAAACGGGACTCCCGAGGGGCTCATCTAGTAACGGTGCTCAGTTTGAGTGCAGGCTGAACTCTATCACTGTGGTGTTGCTGGGTCGAGCCTGGGCCACGTCACAAGCTGACTGTGACCAGCAGTCCCAATGCAGAAGCTCAAAACGTGCGGAAAATAGCTGGGGTTGGCGTCTGTCTGCCCGGGTCCTCTCGGCTTTTGGTGTTAACAGCCTGAACTGTAATGTTTCTCCAGTGTTTTCTCAGATGAATAGCTCAGACAAGTAGGTGTATCAGAGGAGCATGTCTATCGGTCTTTATTGTTCCTTTGGGGTTAAGGAAGTCTCTGCAGGAGAGCCAAGTCTGAAGCCAAATGGCAATTCCAAAAAGAAACCAAACAATGGACAATTTCAGAGGCCAGTTCCCCACCTTAATGCTCACTGTGTTCTCACTATGCACGCTTACACTAACAGTGGCAGCCTTTCACATCTGTGCGCAAGCCAAGGACTCGATCTGTTGTTTGTAACATGGAGCGGGCTGTGCTATTACCGGCTATGAGGTGAGGGAGCATGTCGTCGATGTACATGAGGCAGTAAGCGCTGGCGTTCTTCATGCCGCCGTAGGAGTCCTTCTCCAGCTCCTCCCACGTGGACTCGGAGACGGAGATGTCGTTGTACTTCAGCCACAGCTTGCTTGAGTGGTCACAGATGTAGGCCCAGTAGTGACCAGCAGAAGCTTGACCCTCGTGGACAAGGACAGCGTGAAGCCTGTAGGGCACCTGAAGGGACACAGCAAAATGAGAAGCAGCCTAAATCACCTGGACAAGGGAGAATCTGGATACTGTATCTCATCCAGTTGCGTCAGATCTCCTTAGCCCATGTGTGAATGAAAACAAAAACCTTTAAGCACAACATTAACTGGGAACCTTTGTTAAGTACTGGCCAAGGCTGTGTGTGCATTTCCCAGCAAGAGCTGGAAAAGAGTGAGATCTATAACCCTGACACTGGAGGGCACACACAAAGAATCATCCTTTGATTTATTCTTCCACAAAAACAACACAGGCCTGGCACTAGTGGCAAGACTCACCTGGCTCAAACTAGCATCCGAGTACATGCCTTCCAGCTGCCGGCTGATTCTGTCAATGCTCTCCTTTAGCTCTGCAGAAAGAGAAATGAGAAAAGCTGAGAAAAACGTTATTGTGTGACTAGTGAAATTGTCTGGAGTTAAAAAGTGGATAGGCAAGTCAAGAATTATTCCGTTGTTGAGAATATTTAAAAATAAAGACAGAGGCACCTGAAATTTGCTCTTCGTTACTGTTTAATAAGTAGTCATTTATAGGCAGATACGGTGTTTGGACGGGAGGGAAAAACCTCACCTTGAATATTCTGTTCCACCTCTGCCCTCCAGCGTTGCAAACACCCTTCGACAAATTGCAGCTCCTCCTCCGACACGCTGTGAGGGGCAGGCTGGGAGGGCCACTCCACCAGGGGCCGGCACTGTGTGAACGGTTTGTATATGGGCGTCCTCTGGCCTGGTGGGGCCGGAGAGCTCAAGCAATCGGGTGTCCCCGAGTCCTCTGCTTCAGACAAACTGAGGCCAAATGCGAATGAACATTAAAAGGAGCTAATTTCTGTCTTGAATCACTGCACAGTGGCCAGCAAAGCTTATTTCTGTCCAACATCTAAGAACGTTAATGCGACTTTCACAACCAGCAGCCTTAACAGATCAATTAGTCACAGACAAATCATTTCACATGGGTTGAGCAAGATCTTTTCATGGAAACACTGAACTTCACGGAGTCTTCCATAACTTATCAGCAAGATTTTTGTACAGCAGTTTAATTAACAAATTAATATCACTCCACGTTTGATGAATGTAGAATTTCAAAGGCAGGGAGATGTGTGGGAAGGGATGTATAATTAAGGTACCAAAAAGGTTTAAAAAGAGCTGGACGTGCAAGTCCCAATTTATTTGTACCACGAGATTCCTTCTACAAGGTTCTTTTTAAAATACCAGGAAGCATTAAGTCTCCTTGCCTGGTGTTCTCCGGGGCTGGGTCGGTGTGGGTTGTGGTGTCAGGTGACGCTGTGGAAGGTGGCGAGATCATTCTGATGTCTTCAGCAGGTGAAACACTAGAAGGCTTTGTGGTAGCAAATTCCAGGACGTACTGCAACATGTCTGCCAATGGGTACTTTGCTGGCCCAGAGCCGTAACTGTTGTAACTGTGAAAAGCAATCGGAAAATGGGGATTCTGTATAGAATAAACTGTTTGGCAGCTTGGCATAAGATGAAGAACAACTGAGTCACGTAATGTATGGCCTCTCCTAGTTCTTCTCTTTTTAGACCGAACAAGTTCTTTATACAAAACTCGCATGAATAAGAGGCACATACTGTAGGCAGCCTTTTCTTATTAAACTGTGTTCTAAACTGTTTACAAGATGATAATAATAATAATTTCTCACACTTATATAGCACTTTTCTGGCCACTCCACTCAAAGCGCTTTACAGGTAATGGGGATCCCCTCCACCTGGATGATGTGACTGCAGCCATAATGCGCCAGTACGCTCCCCACACACCAGCTCTCAGTGGGGAGGAGAAGATGTTTACAATTTTCCATACTGTAATTCATGTGTAGAAATAGAATTGAATGGCTGCCTAACTTATATTTATTGTCTTATATGCATCCAACAACTTTTTTTTAAACTTTTATTTTTAAAGTAACTTTGGGGATTCGTTGTATGTTCAATATTGATTTTGCTTAACCATCTAAGTCTTTTTCATTCCTAAGTAGCACAACAGCACCCTTGTCCTGCAACCAGCACCCAGTGCAAGAGTGCTACACTTTAAGGTACACCAGCAGACAAGCTTTGCTTTTCACATTTGGCATTGCTTCCTTTAACTTGCTAAGAAAAAAAATAAGTCTTATTATTCCAAGTCAAATTATTCTGAGCATCCCAATCATTGCCTTAGTTCAAACTGCCCAAGATTTCTTATTTTAGTTAAAAACAATTAATAGTTATAACTTAAAAGAGTGCACTTCTAATGTACAGCTTGAAATCACAGGTCGACTCACAGCGTGCAGAGCCGTTCTGGAACTGTATGGAATTTCATTCATCAAGAAGTTATTGAAAATTCGTCAAGAGCAAACCAGAGACCTATTACAGATTACACGCTGGCTTTTGTACATGTTCGGGGCTGAATAAAGGGCACTGTCTGGCCAATCCTTGTCCTGGACAACCAGTGTATTGGCTTGTTTTGATTCCAGCCGAGCTCTTAATGAATGACACCAGCTGGTTAATGGCTTAACTGGACCAATTTAACAGCTTCCCCCAGCTCTTCAGGTGCTGCTGCTCTAATGTGACCTTGAAAACCGACACGGACACTGGCCATTCACGAGCAGGACTGGACATCAGTGGCTGAAAGGCTCTTCTGAGGATTCTAACCAGACACTCACAGCGATGAGAACATTTAATTTAGAGAATTCTCCAAGACCTGGCGTGACTGCTGACAAAGACCACAGATTACCTCTCCAGTTTCTGCTGCAGAGCTGTCAGCTGGTCCTTCAACTTCTTTGCTTCTCTCCTCCTCTTCCGGATCAGCTCCTTGTTTCTGTGGAGGTACCTGCTCCCACAGATCAACACATGAGAATCAGGGTCATGGAGACTTTTTAGACATTTAGCATAATTTAATTCAATCCCCAAAAAAAGAAGCATGGTCTCTATGACTTGACAAAGTAATTATTTCTTCTTGGCTATTTTGTAAAATGCAGTTTAAATACAGGTAAACAGTATTACAGTTCAGCTAAGGTTCCTATCAATATGTGTACTACTTTGATTTCACAACTATTTAAAACTGTTTAGCCCTCAGCAAATGCGCACCTGTCCATGTATATGACCTGGGGGAACTCCAGTTTCTTATGAATCTTCTCTGGGCGTCCCAGAGATTGGTTGAATTCAAACCTGGACAGTTCAAAGGTCAGCACTGGAGGTAATTTTGAGAACCAGCGCTGGGAAACAAAAATAAAAACAAGAAAATAAAAAATCTCTCATTAATGAAACAAGTATACATTTAAAAAAAAACAGGCTGAATAATAAAACATTAAAAACTAATAGCCCTTTAAATGACACTGTGTATTCACTGTGGAGTCAGAGCACTTGTCTAAGGGTGACGCGTTACCTAGACAACCACAGCTGGGGCGGTTAAGTTTGGATTAGCCGCAGCTGTGGGAGCTGTTTAAGAGCAGGCTAAAATCTTCCCTGGAGGGACCAGCTAGCTGGACACCTTTTTGTTTCTTTTCATTTTCTTTCTCTCCTCTCTTGTGGAGTTTTTTTCTTGTGGAGGTGGAGTTTTTCCTCCCCTGTCCCGCCATCTATCCTCACTGGGAAAGGTTGAGGGTTTTTGGGCCTTGCTCTCCTTTTTCGCAGATCTGGACCCTGCTAAAAAGGGACAACCCAGTCTGGATGCCCAAGCAGAGCATTTTTCTTTGTCCTTTTGTTCCCTCTTTTGCTGACCTCACACCGGTGCCTCTGCCCCCTCAGACGGGGTGTTGACGTTTACCGGTGTCACTGTGGCTCCTCCCAAGAAGCCACATTGTTACACTATGCTTTGCAGATTAACAGCCAACTGAATTTAAAGAAACATCACTTAAAGCAATTCTTCTAAAATCTTATGATTTCCTTTTCATAATAAAATTTTAAAAAAGCAATCTTCTGTAACAGCTTTTCCGAATCAGGTCTCATCATGTCAACTGCAAACAAGCCTTAGACCATTAAGTGCCTCTTATAACATATAGAAAATAGGTGTTTTTTTGTCTTGGTTTGGTGACATCTATGAATTGTCTATCCTTCGGGCCATTCATCCTTTAACATGCTATGAGCTCCACCCCAAACGACAAGAGGACCAACACAGACTGAAGGAGAGACATGCCCAATGGAGGGCCAGAAATATAACAGAGATCACTGTTTCACTGGGAGCTGGGACAGCCCTGGCCAATCCATCATTTCCCCAGGAAGTCCAGAGCCAACTGTACACCACAGCTCGGGGAATTTCACAGTCAGATAGTAACATGATCCAGGCTCAAACTTTCTAGGTCGGTTTGGAGATCAACCTGAGACCAACCTGACCTGGTTAATCTACTCAGGAGCCCCTGGAAATGTAATTTACTATCAAAACATGCAGCTCTACCACAACAATATAGAATCTGCCACCGAAAGAGTGACCCATCCTGTCCAAAGCTGTGCCAATGGCCTAGCACTAGGTATATACTCCATGATTCCTTAGGATTTGAAAGTGCTTTGGGTCCAGGCATTCCCCCTAGTGTGCTGTGCTATGAAGAAATGAGACTAATGGAAGTTATATCACAAGAGACTGATGATTGTTGGTGCACGTGCCTCTAGTGAACTGCTGCAAGCAACAGCAGACCTGTCTGAAGTGTCAATTCAGAGAACTTCCAGGACATATTCCAGGCTGGAAGAAAAAATAGGTTGAGCAATTCCAAAAGGACTGAGGGCAGATACTGGATGTTCTGTATTAAGACCACAAAGTGCTAATAGATCTCCAGAAATCCAAAACCCTGTGATGAAATCAATGCTGTCATTGCAATTAGGGGTATTCTTTCTATATTTTGGTAGGACAGAATATAAACACAGTATTTGTTTTGCAATCCAGTTTGGTAGTACACACCTCCTGCCCAGAGTGAACTGTCTGATCTGAGTGCAGAGTTTCAATCTCCCCCTCCACCATGGCTCCTTCCAGGCACTCATCTAAGTTGTTGAACCCATTAACTTGTAGAGGGTACTGGCCAAACTGCTCAATGTTGGAGAGCGTCTTGCCTAGAAACAGATTAACGAAGAGCTGGGTGAAGCAGCCGACCAGTCTGTGATCTAATCAAAAGCAAACAGTCTTCCATGTTCGAAAACTTTCTGATTATGTCCACTGGTTCGCCAAGTGCTAAAAGGCTGTAGATATTCATATAATGAGTTATTAAGACACCACCCCACACACGCACTGTAAGTATTACTCTGTTAGGCAGTTATCTAATTAATATAATACGACATACCGCTTGCCCACAGTGGAAAAAAAAATGACTATATGTAATCAATATAAAATAGTTCTGATTTCTACGAGGAAATGGATTTGGAAACACGCCTCATGGGGAAAAAAATATGGAGAGTTTCAAGTAGCCTAAGAGTCACAAAACTCAGCAAAACTCTGATTCTGGCTGTATTTCCAAGTACATGCACTACCTTCATGGCTTCTTTCAGCAACAAAGGTTCCATAGAAAAGCTGCACCATTGGATTCTGTTGCTTCGCCTCAGGATTGCTGAAAAAAGGCACAGCAATAAAAGCAGTAAGGTGCGTTTCCAAGGAAGAAGGAAAATGAAGAAGTGGAAAAGACAGACACTTTTCTGTCAGTCTGAATCCACGCTGTTTTTCAGTCCTCTCTTGCAATGTGTAAACCAGCCCTAAGCATCAGAGTAGGTCATCATTGTTTCCTGTTTTTTGGGAGGCTGGTTGTGATACAGGTGGCCAGTTAAGATGTGTAGACGGGTAAATCTTAAGCTTTTGCCCAAGAATTTAATCAACCCAACAGACAACCCAATACAATACCTACAGAGGCTTAAAGGGTCTTCTTTTGTTTATTCTTGGCTCCCACTGACTCCAAGTCAAGTCTTTACTTTTAAAACAAATCTGAAATTGCTGTTGTATTCAACATTCATCTTCTTTTTGTGTCTGGGATGAGAATATACTTACTTTCCATTCGCTGCCAGCTGAAAAGCATCTTCTAGCCAGTCAAGGAGCTTGTGGGTAAACTCACTAACATCCTGCTAAAACAAGTACAAAACAGGAACAACTGATGAGGGAGATTTAATTTCTAATTATTAATATTCTCTTGAGTGGTAGACTTTCTGTCATCTTTGCTCATGAAGGGAAGTGTTGAAGGGTTATACTGTGCTTTAATTAACGAAAGGCTGACTTCAGTTTTATTTTCACTTACTGCTATTCATACAAAATTAAAGGCCTGTGTTCGACTTCTTCGTTGCTCTTTGAGATACTGAACGAAATCACGGACTTTTGCCGTAAAGCTTAATTTTGCACACTATGTTGCAAGAGTTAAGATCGTCTAGGGCTCTCCAACACTGGTCTTCAATATTGATATCGGCGCCAGGAAGATGGTGTTCCTCATTTGAAACAAATGGAGGAACACCACCTGGGAACGGACCCAGCAGCTTCAAGTCCAAAGTCACAACCAGGAAGCCAAGTGAGAGCATCAGAAAGAGGTAACCATGACCAGCACAAGAATGCACCTGCTTAACCCGCCAGAGAGGGAAACCACCGGGTTCATGTAACTCATGAATGAGCCCTGGCCCTGAAGTCCCATCCTGTTCGTCTTACAGCTCACCTGTTGCTAGAGACTGGCATCACCTGTAAAGTGTGAATGAATCAAGCAAGCAATTTGTTCAATGAACAGAACTCTGGGCTTAAAAATCTGAAGAGTTCTTAGCTTACGATCCTAAATGATCTTTATTTCATTAAATAAATCACCTGCTCAATTGATCGCAGTAATTTGTTCTGAATCTTCGGAACCTGGTGATTTAGCGGTGATCTGCAGCAACCATTGAGTTAGGGCTCTGCAGAACCAGGGTGGGACTTGAAAATGCGTTTATTAACAGATCATTTAATAGCGCTTTGTCAGCATGCTGTTATAAAAAGGAATGGCAATTAATTAATTAACGGAGCTGAAAAAAAATCTTTTCAGCAGTGAAGGCGGTCTTCAAATCATTGAGCAATGTTACCGACACCTCACTCAAAGCGGATTCTCATGACAGAAGGCGGACAGTCAGAACAGTGCAGGGATGTGAACCAGGCTACAAACACCAGGAACCAGTTTCCTTTAGCACAGCCAATGCATTGCGACCTGTGACGAAGTGACCACTCAAACTACCTGCTGGGCTTCGCTGGTCCGAAAGGCATCCTTCAGGAGTTCCACAGCAGCAGAGGGGTCCACAAACCTGCGACTGGAGCCCACCATCAGGGCGAAGAGGCAACGGAGCTCCTGCATGAAGGCAATGTTCCTCTTTTCCTGCACACAGTCACAGAGGACCCCCATATTTTTTAAAAGGGCCATTCAGACCTTACGGTATACACATAAGAACCTTCACCGCACCAGTGGCATGCTAACTGGTTATACTCTTAAGGCTAATTGGTTAAACAAAATGACTACAGCTGCACGCAACTGTGCAAGTAGAAGACATTCAGCATGTTGTAGTTTACTAGTATACTGTAATGACAGGGCACATGAATGTTAAAAGACCCTGCTGTTAAGACACTAACAACAAGTACTGTTCTCAGAAAGCGTATACTATTTGCAATCTTCCTCCCTGAGCTTTGTCATGTGAGGCAGTATCAATGCAATAATCATTAATTTCATGATGGTACCCCTCTGCACAGCCACCCAGGACAGAATTCTTTTCAGGCAACTCACACTGTGGCTCCTGCATTTCTCCAAGATGCTCTGGGAGAGAGTGTAATTCAGGACCAGTCTTCGGAACTTGGGCAGATGAAACAGAGACTAAAATACAGAGCAAAGGGGAATTGCTGTAAAGTTCCATTTACACTTTAATTCTGACATTGTTTCACTACAATTTGGATACATCGTGTTTGGCAGCGGTCCATTAACACCAGCGGGTGCATATAACAGCTGGTGCAATTTCTGCTGGATCCCAGCATCAGTGTGTTGATGCTGATCTGGCACAATTTACAGTATTTACCAGTAACACACACTACACAACTTTGAGAGCACTGCGTAAGTACACAAGCATCAAAAATCATCACAAAGCTGTGAATTCCCTTCTGTAAAAAAAACAGTACCCGATTTTTAGCTGACAGTGGCATTTCGTGGTGTGTGCCCACTGTCTCTGACTACTTCCATAACATAGTAAAGCTTAGCAAAGGATTATAAATTGAAAATATTTACTCAGGCACATATAAGGCTAGAAAATACAAGATGCTTTTGAGAGGATACTATCCCGAATGCACATTTTTTTTAAATCAACTCTGATCAGAATAAGCCATTTAAAGGAGAAACTACAGTATAACACAATGAAAGTTAATGGTAAGTGTAAGGAGCAAACAATGCCTTAAATTTAGATTAAAACAAGGACAGATGCTTCAGACTGCAACAAAGTACATGTACTATAGGCTGTAGCACGCCAGCAACGTTATCTCTAACTGATTTGGGAGATTTGTATGTACTTCACACCACCTGAAATAAGACAAAAACTACCTTAAGTAGAGCAGCTCCATCTCAAACCAAATTCAATTAACATTTATCAAAGAAAGCACCATTTACAAGAACAAACTTGGCTTAATCGTTTGCCTACTGAATTTGAATGAAAACCACCTTAAATTTTACATCTTTAACCAGATTCAATTAACTTTTATCAAAGGCAAAGGGTCGTCTGAAGCCGCAAACATGTCTGATAAACAGTTGAAAGTGGATTATATTTTACGGAAATAAATGAAGAGCTGTTTCCACACTGGGGCTGCAGAAGAGAAATGAACGGAGAAGAATACAAACGGAAATCACACAATCATGTTAAGACGATACGACCAAATTAAACTGTGGAAGAATAAAAAAACTCTCAGATACTGTCACAATGGTTATGTAATTTACTTCATTTAACAAATTGTTTGTTTCCCTAACTGAAATCAAGATTCCGAACATTACACAGCCATATCTTTGAGGCAAAAAAACTCCTATGCAGATTTTGAAAGATGCTGCCATATGAACCAATCTCTATAATGTCTTCCAAGCTTAATGCTTACCGTATCGTCAAGACCACCACAATATTGAATTACTTAGCTGTATACCTATACCTATGCATTACAGTAAAGCAAGAAGGCAATCTGATACACTTGACTAAAATCACTAGAATGCTTTTAAAATTAAATTAGTATGCGGAATATCAGTCACAAAATGTCTCCACCTCATCTGTCTCATCCTGTTGTCATCCTATTCAAGCTTGACGCATTGTGCTAGGATTTGGGAAGACAAAACTGGCCACCTTTTATGGGAATAAAGGAAAGAGGCACATGGAAATACCATTAGTTACGGCACAAACAATTTCACCTGGCTACCATCCTAGGTCCATTTAAGAAACACGAAACAAAATCTTTAAACGTTAACAGAGGGCCATGGCTTAAGGTTTAATTTCGCAGACAGCTCTATATTGGCGGAGGGGAGGGGTGGACCTGTGGCTATGGATCTGCGCCTGTGGCTGGAAGGTTGCCGGTTCAAATCCAAAGGACGGCAGGGGAATCCTACTCCGTTGGGCCCCTGAGCAAGGTCCTTTACCCCAGCTGCTCCAGGGACGCTGTACAATGGCTGACCCTGCACTCTTACCTGTGTATTTTTCTCATGGAGAGCAAACTGGGGTATGCCAAAAAGATGCACTCCTAATGTAAGAAATTGTATATGGCTAATAAAGTGATCTTATCTTATATTAATCCTCTTCATTGCCGTCACAACACAAATGATCATCGCTTGCACAAATTCTAACCTGAAACACTTCAGTGTGCGACGGTGCTCCTTACCTGTATGACTGCGCTGAACCAGCAGGTGTTCCCAACGTTCCTCAGGCCCACCGGCCAGCTGTCTTGCCTGATCCAGTCAGCAGGACTGGTCTCTCCCCAGGCCTCGCACCTTTTCCTCTTCGCCCGAGCTTTGTTTTCAGCCACACTTGCCTCCAGGGCCCTAATGAGAGAACCAAAGGAACAGAGCTACCAAAGGAGAGCAATCCTTGCAATGACTGGCTGTCGGGAACCACTTCATAACAACTGACATGTTTGTAATTTCATTCTGTCTTTAGCTAGTAAAAGACTAGATGGCTTTGGACTAATGTGCTGGTCATGTGATCTTCACTCAGCAGGACTACTCCTAAGTCAAAACATGATAGGTATAGACAAGATGGCTGCCTTTTCAGAACCACGTTCCTCAGAAGGCATTGGGCCATGACCTGCAGTTTCTGTTTAAATAATCGCTATCTACCTCACACCCTTGCTTATACAACATGCCCAAGAGCTCTGGAGAAGTGTCCCTGAACAAGCCAGAGAACCAATTTGCTGACTGATGGCTGTGGGGTTATCAGTGGACAACAATGAGCCAAAAACTATTCTTAGAGGCTGAAGGTACTGTTTTTACTCACACACTGTGAACCACTTCTTTATCTCGGAACTTCCAAGCCATTTTTAGTTTACGAAATAAAGGGCACTACCGCATTTAAACTACGACATCCCTTAACTCTCAACCTGTTCTGTGCTCAGCCCTCTCTATAAATAAGAAGAACATTTGTTGTTGTTTTATTTATACTTTACAGCTGTGTGTGTAATGTGTTTCCCTGTAAAAACGCCTATTTTAAGATCACTGCTACCACATCACAGCCAGGGCGCTGCTGGGATACCCCACCTGTTCAGATCCCTGTCTTCTGCTTGAGCATTCTGGGATTCTTGTAAGCTCAATTCTATGGCGGTCTGAAGGTCATCTTTGTCACCACTGCCAGTTAAGTCAATAACCTCTGAAAGGTAAAAAAGACAGAATTAAGTTTAAGCCTTAGAGTATGGAAATTTTTTACATATTATAGCATATATGTTACATGAATATACCTAAGATTATACCATGAGCACTTAAACACTGTGGTTAAATGTGAACTTCATTATGCAGTGTATAAAAACATAACTAGACAAGAATCATTGTAAGAAATCTTGGTTTAAGTTTTTAGGAGGTGCCTTTGTCACTTATCTCCTTCAATCTTTTCTCGCTGCTAATTACTGCTGAAATTATGCTGGCAGAAAAATAGCTGAGTGTGGTTTGCCAAATAAACATTTAAGAAATAATATAATTAAGGGGGTACATTCTGATGAGCTCTTTAAAGTTTCAGGAATTTTTAGTCTATAGGAAACAATGAATAACTGTGAGTTAAATTCTAAGTTGTCATCATACACGTACAGTACCATTTAACATGCCAAACAACTTAAATGTTGTCTGTGAGTAACACACAAAACACATATAGGTTTTAAACAATTTTATGACCTTTCTCAGAAAAAACACACACACATTCAAAACAGACCAATGCATATCAAAAAGAATAAAGGAGTTAATTAATAAAGGAGGGAATTACAGGGTAAACAACAAAACAACAAACAATGAGGATCCCATGTATTCTGCACAACCAAAAGAGCGCCATTGACGATTAAGCAAAATTGTCCTTTAATACTTTGCCAATAAATAAGCAGAACGCAGATCACCGGGGAGACAAAGTACTAAAATATACCCTTTGTTAAACCTCAACTTCCAATTTTTGATGAGTACATTTGCAGTTTCTATGCAGGAGACATGATGCGTATGGGCAAATTAATACACAACAGAACTGTATGTGCATTGTAAGTAAACATAAAACAAGAGCAAGACTGTGCACAGCAGTCAATTTGCATTAACTGCTTACAGGATAAGGCCTTTAAAACAAGATGTGCAGAACATTAGCAGCTTCCTCTTAATTTGCCTTAAATTACACCTCCTGCCAGCTGGTGTGGGACAATCTTGTCTTTTGTAATTGCTCTCTGAAGGTCAGTGTTCTCCCTACTTCCGACTTACTTGTCTGGGCTCTCCTGCCCACGACACTTCCTTCAGCATCAGACGGCTCCACTGCAATGACATCCTCTTCTGGCACTTGGGCAGTCAGCATCGTGATCGCTTGACTCATGTCCCCATTGCTAGCCTGGGGCATCAAAATACAAAATTAAGAGGAGAGAGAGAAAAATGGAAGTGTGGCTCCAGGGTCAAAGACAAGACAACTGCTGCCTTTTCACTTTTCAAAGAACTGGCAGTAGGTACTTTGTGCTTTTCATTTTCCTAATAGGGATGCACTCTTGAGTGGTGGCACATTGTCTCATGATGGCACACACCTTGAGAACTCTCTGTAGAATCTCAACATCCTGGGTGCCCGTGATTTCTCTCAGCTGGTTGATCAGGACGTGGGTCTAAAAAACACAGTAAATGGAAACAAAAATGTTTCAATACACATAATTCTAAAGTCACCAACAATATCTCAACCTTTTGAAATATTTATCAAGGGATAAATAAAAGAACAAGGACAATTTCCCTTATAACTCAAACATTGCTGATGGTCAGGGCAATAAGGAATCATTAGCACTGTTTACATCTTTAAAACAAGTACGCAATGACAATCAAAGACAGGGAGTAGACAGTCACTGACCCTTCAATCTAAATGGGAAAAACATCCAGTCTGTCATGTTAACAGCGGCATTTTACAACTTACTACCAACAAATTACATAGAGAATTTATGGAGATCAAAACAACTCAGGGTGGGGTGGCCATGTTTCACAGCTAACAGCTACAGGGAATTAAAAAAAAATGGAAATAGGATTTCCAAGATGATTGGACCTAAGCAGCGAGAGAAATAAGGGCAATGTGGTGATACTTAGCGCTTCTGCTCACAGCACTGAGACATGGGCTTGACTACAGTCTGGGGTGCCTTCTGTCCGATATCTGCACGTCCTCTTTCAAAGACATACGGGCTAGATTATCTAACATCTCCAAACTCTCTCCATGTGTGAGTGCATTGGCAACACATCAAGGCTGTAGCCCTGCCTTATACCCTGTGCTAACCTGACTCTCCAGGTAGCAGAAACCCTTACCAGGAATAAGCAGCTTACCGATTACAGATGAAGGGACAGAAAAACAGTAGAACTGTTTACATGACACGAAATAAGAGACCACAAACCGATACCATTTGTATGCTTAAGATACACACAATTTCCTGCTCACTCAATCTGTCTGCGAAACGGGTAAGGGTCTGGCAGATACCAGAGCAAGTTAAATTCTCACCACAATGTGAAAACATTTTTTTTTCGGAGAGAGCCTGATCCACACTGGATCCTAATCTGCGCAATCGCACTCTTACGGTATGTCACTTGGTAGATCTGAAGTTTACCGGGTTGGAGCAAATGAAGAAAAACAAGCAGTGTCAGGGGTCTATATAAAGGTAATTGAATTGCAGCAGATGGAAAAGTTAGGTTCTCTCAGCTGGCCTCCAACACACCCAGATACTTGGCCTCACAACAGGAGACATATATGGAGAACTAGAAGACCAACGGCCGCTGGTCAGAGTCTATTTTGAGCCACAGCACTGATAGCCCTTGTGTTTAGCATTCCTCTCACCCTCTAAGGGGGCTTGAGTGACACAGCTAAGTAGGTGGTTGAAAAAATATAGAATAAATTCAACCCTGTTTTTCATGATGCAGGTGGATGCATATAATATAAGACTGTTGTATACATCCTCCCCCCCTGTCAATATTTGTGTTGATTTCTATTGGGTTATTTTAGCTGAAACACACACAGTAAAACACGTCGTACACTGCCCGAGGTCTTGTATTTTATTACAGTATCTTAAAGGATGAAAGCATCAGCACGTTACACTCTGTAAGAAATGGCAACAAAGACAAAATGCCAAAAGCTGTGCTGTAGCTGACCGACACCTGTCTCCCATAGTGTCAAGATGAGCACCTGTCACGTTCCAGTTGGGAAAATGTGAGCAATCGGACTTCAATTACGCAAGCCTATCCAGAACACGATGTTACCAAGAAGGGTACGTTTTACCTGAGTCACAGCTCTTAAGCAGAAAGATGAACTGGACAAAAAACTTTTTGAGCTACATATTATACCCAGGTAATTCAACAAACGACAGAAATGCAAAAGACTTCTGTCAATCAGCATAGAATGTGTTCAGTCTTTGAAGCACATCAAGGTTATAACTAAGTCTGGACACTTTCAGTGTTGGAAACTTGGGATTTCACATACCAAGGAGCAAAACTGAAAATGTGAAAATGTTCTTATCTGTCAAAGGCTGAAGCTATTGGTGGAAATGCTGTTAAGATGGCCTTTCAAACTAGGGGCTCATCTGAACACACAGGCTCATTTTTCAAGCCATCTGTAGTTCAGGAAACCTGATCATGAAGGTGGTTAAGTTTTGGAGACCTCTGACAGGAAGGGCACTACTTCAAAATACCGTTTTTAGTACCAATTAATCTTCTTGCTACTTAATTGTAAAGGGGTTTTTTTTGCACGTCTTTTCCTGGTTCTATCTGTTTTGCTGTTCTGCACAATTATACTACAACAAAAAAAGAATTTAATTTCTGACAAGGCAAAAACTGCACTACTCTATGAAAAAGAAAAAAAAACACTCTTTTGAGAAAAGGCAGTATTAGGGGGAAAAATACAAAAAGGCCTTTTGCCTATTCTGGTATTGAAAGGTAGCTAGCTTATCAACATTTAACCTACCAGTCTGTTCGTTTTGATCCTGGAACTTTTTGCACTAACTAGTACTTAACTCACCCAGTAAAAGCTGTCCCTTTAAAAAGTGTTTGAAACACTAACCCGATCTTGACAGCAGCGTATTCTTAATGCTCTGTACAGTTTGTCTCAATCGTGAACAACATGATTAGTCAGTTTTACTCCAAGTGTAACAGTATTAAGTGTATTACAGATGTTCAATACTGTAGATGTCAAAGAATAAAAGTAATATCTCTGATTCAAGGCTACAGGGAAGAAGAAAAAGTCAGATAAGATCCTTGAAAGTAATAGATAAAGTCCCAGCAAAAATAACTTTTCTTTAGATAAGCTCTCAATAATGGCTGCATTACTCATTCAAATGTTTATGGGCTGTTTTCAATTTTATAAAAAGTAAGAGTCTCATTGAAGCACTCAGTGAAGTCAGATGTGGTGTATTTTGATTTTTTTTTAAAAACAGAATTTACATTGGTGTAATCCCAGTAGATCCAGTAAGACCTTTCCTTATTAAGTTACAAATGGTGGAATAGGAACTAGAGCAATTATATTTATAAGGAGTGTTTCCTTCTTAACGTAATAACAACAGCAGATGGTAAGTTAACGATAATGGTAATTGTCAGTCAGTGAATTAAAATGAGAAACACACAGGTATTTAAAGTTTTTTTTTCCTTTGCCATTTTCCAATAATATAAAATTGGGAAGTGCAAGCAATGCTTATTTTTAAGAAAACAAGTTAGAGCACCAGTGCAAAACTAATAACATGATCCAATGTGTTTGTTTTTCTACCATCATTCTTGAACACTGACGTCTCAGGAGCACTGCTGTTTGCTCAGGTGGGGATATCTGAGCTAATCTATCGAAATGTTTGGTCTAAATCACTGCTGGCCTAGCATGCAGTGCCATGATTTTTATTTTTATTTGAAAAAAATCCCAAGTACAGAAACTGAAATCTACATGAAACACAGTTGTTCCCCCGGCAGCTGGGGGAGTTTTGCAGCTGTGTACATTCAATACATCTACAGTGGCAATAAATACACCTTTTTCTCACTTTCAATAATTGGTAAAGGCTACACCCTGGCAAAATTTCCCATTGGCCTTTCCCATGGACTCCTAATAATCCCCATCTATAAATTGGCTACATCACTCTGTTCTCCTTCCCACTAATACCTGATGTGTGGTGAGCAGACTGGCGCCGTATGGCTGCCATCACATCATCCAGGTGGGGCTGCACACTGGTGGTGGAGGAGGGGAGTCCCCGTTACCTGTAAAGCGCTTTGACTGGAGTGTCCAGAAAAGCGCTATATAGGTGTGAGCAATTACTATTTACAAAATGGAGCCATGAAGCACATTTGTAGGTACAGTGGGCATCTCTTCTATAGGGTGTTTCTTGCTACAATAAGCAAGAAACTGGAAAAAAGGAGCCCGATTTCAGTTAAAAAGGTCAGAATGGACTGTAATCGACAAATAGAAAACAAACACGGCTCGAATCTAATTATTGCCGACTATTTTTAAAGCGTGGAGCTTTACTGATGACAGTACAGTAGACTGATTCAAGAGTGAAAACCTAAAGCTAAGCGAATTGCCAGACAATTTAAGGCCACAACGTGTCAACGCTCCCATTAAAAGTGAAAAGCTAATAAATGAGGCAAATTAGGAGAAATGAAAGTGGTTATAGCGGCACATAGCGAAGAAATGGACGATTTGGAAAAAAATACTAGGTGTAGTGACAGGAGTGACAGTCTTTTTTTCATCGGTGGTTACAGTATCATTAGTAATAAAATGCTTTCCAGCAAACTGTAATGTCCAGAAAACGTTTTAACTACAAATGCAAAAACATCAGCAGTGTGAGGCTTGCTATACATGCAAGTGGAAACGGATCAAAGTTCAGATTTGCAGGGTTTTTTTCACATGAAGTTGCGCTTGTTCTTTGTAAGGGAATGCTTCACTCCTAGTTAAGATGACACGACTAATAGGGGAACTTAAGATGTGAAAGTACGTGCATCAAAGCCGCCCCTCTTTTTATTTTGAACAGCTCAAGCCAGTTTAGAGATCGGAAACGCAGCTGGAAAACGGTGTTGAACACAAACCTGCCCTAACGCACGATTTTGCTTGAAATCAAGCGCAGGTTTGCATGCAGTGGTCTCTGCACGCTGCAGACGTGAGCTCAGACCTACAATACCCAACCCAGGTAGCGCCGCTCTGTTTTGAAAGGTACATGTTGAAGCAGCGCAGAGCTGAGGATCAAGCTCGTACACTCCCCTCGCATGTGTTTTCAAAACAACGTGATTGGCATGGACAGCAACAGTCTGTAACTTGGACTTTAAAAATGTCTCGGGGCTACCCATCTGCACCGATCGTACCTATTTTTGTTATGTTTGCAATAGTTATTTTTAAGGCTGAATTTGGTGGTAATGATAAAAAATATATACTAGGGTGAGAAAAGTTTTGCATTCCTGCTTGGTGTGACGGCTAGCATACAGCGAGGCGTGTAGTTCAGCAAATACGATCTCTCTGCAAACTTTTTTTTTGTTTTGCTCGTCAACACGAGTGTCAGACTTCGCAGGGAGAATCTTTTTTAAAAACTTTCCGCCGCTATTTCGCTCACCGAACTGCCAGAGTTGTCCCCGTGATCGCACTGCTGCTCGGCCGTCATGGCAATGGACCAGATCCTCCTCTTTTTTCGGTAATTTTCAATGAAACCTTCTCCCCCTGCTTCAGACTCTCGCCTCCTCCATCCGTCACCCACACGCCAGGCGCGCCCCCGCGGCTCGTCTGCCCAGGATGAAGAACGAGCGCGCTTGCGACGTGCATGCCCACGTACTGCGTGGGGAGGTGACAATAACGTCCCCGTCGCGTGCATCGTGCGCAGTAGCTGAGCAGGCAGGTTAACTTAGAGGGTGTGGTGGTTTCTGGAATTCGTAGTAGGTAAACTATGTTAGTGAACTGGATGCCCCTGCAACTTTATTTGCAATTGTTGCTTAAAGTGATCCAACTATTATGCATCTGTTGAAATAAAAAAAATTGATATGATGGGGAAATACTGAAAAAACACTCTCGATTTTCTTCAGATACTGTATTATATTAAGTCTTGCACCTTCTTTTTCTAAGATTAACCAGTAAATGACGCTGTTACTGTCTGCATAGTTTTCACCTTTTTGGGGAGAGATTTGCATCACCCATTTCACATACATGAGTAAAAAAAAACACATTCGGCAAGTGAAAAACTTGGGTGCAGAAATGCCCCCTTTCGTTTTTTACCTTTACTGTTTCCTGGAGAACTTGCATGTGATTTGTACGGTAAAGTGCACCCCATACACATTCCGATATGACAATAATATTAGGTGAGCACCAATTTGGTGACAGCATACAATATGAAGGTAGAGGGTTGAAAAATCACAACATTGGATTCTCTTCCGCCTATTTGGAATATAATTGTTAATTGACCCAATCATTTCAGCCATCTGCAGGGGGAGAGCCTCCAAAAGCAAGGCTGGGTAGGTTTTTTATATATATTACAAAATTGCTATTGTATTTCAAAAGAATAAATGTAAATATAATGATCTGATTTGCTTTGACATATAACTTGGGTGACATCAGCTCCTGAGGTCCAAGATATTGTGGCTGGGTTAACGTGTATCTAAAATGCTCTATGTTTGTTCGTGTGTGAAATCTTTGCTGTCCATCTTGCTGTATTTTAAGTCGATATTATTGACCCAAGGGGAAAGGTCTGGTCCTTGTTTCAAGAGAACTGGAAATACTAACGGAATAATTCCATATATTTAATTTATTCTTTAATAATAGATTGTAATTGATGCTAATTGTGCTTTGTTTAGTTTGAAATAAAACCTGGACTTCCATGCTCAGTATTTATAGTATAAAAAGTATGAAAATCAGATGTCTGACTATTGCACTTTGAACACGTCGAAAGACTTCAAAAAGACAGCACCTGTCAAAAAGACAGTTTTTTAAATGTTCCTCCAATAGAATTGAATAAGGACCTGCCTTCATTTATTTGTCCGAATTGATGCATTTTAAATGGACAAAGTCTTGTAAAAGTAGTAGGACTCTATCAATGTAACGTACACTGCCAGTTCTTATTGTGTTAGTTTAAAAAAAAAATCCCAAGAGCACTGCCCTTCCTGCATTATTCCATTATCCACTTAGCATCAGTGTATTGGCATAATGAAAATTCAATCCACTGGAGGACACCAAAGTTTAATGATGCCGTCCTTCAGTGACGTGGGCAAGTAAGAGCCTCTTCTTTGGCAAACTCAGGCTTTAGGATCTTACCCCGACATTAAGTGACAAATTGATTAAAAAAGGAATAAGAAAAAACATTACACGAGAACAGACAGATGCCTCTGAGCGCTGCAGACCTGAATTAGGGAGCTAAGCGAGATTTCAGAGCAGCGTCAAGAAACCAGGAGCACCATCTCAGACTAGAAGGAAGGCCATGGCACCTGTAACTCTCCTGCTGCTTTTCCTCTCAGGTAGGACACGTAGTTTATCTCAGATAGGTCTATAGAAGAAGCACTGTATACTGGATTTAACTGGTAAATTGATGGTGAGATTAGAAATAAATCAATTAGGGGTTATTTATTGGGGGTGGGGGGGGGGGAGGATACTGCTACTGCTACGTTAAAAAATACAAAGATTGACACCAACCAAGCAAATTGAAACCGTTACAGTGATTGGGGGAAAAAAAAGAGGACGCTTCTTTATAATGAATGCATGGAGTCTAGTGGGCTAGGGATGAATTAAACCTGAGTCCGCGACGAGGGTCTTTCTGTGCTTTCTTCAGTTTTACCTGAAACAACGTCACAGATGTGCGTGGAAAGAGTGACGCACCGCTTCAAAACAACTTGGCATAACTGCGTTTTGTCGTGCTGCTTTTTCTTTCAAAATATTTTCTGTCAACATTTAAAATATATTTCCGGGGCCCATGTCCTGTCCAGCCTCAGTAAAACCAAACAGCTATAAAACGCTACTTAATCACAGAGAGAAAAATGTACTGCACAGGTTTTCTATACTCATAGAATATACTTAATATTTAGACATTTTAATTAATAATTATTTCATTTATTAATATTATTGCTTTCTTCTCATATTGCCCTTTAACACTTTCTGATTGGTCTGTCATACCTGTTACCAATTTTTAACATAATCTGAATGTAGGAAATGTGTCCACTCCATACAAAAATCAGTGAAGTTTATTAACTTAACAGCTGTGTGCAAGTTTCAGAAGTGTGGATTAAATTAATATGGTCTTGTTCAGTTGTATATTGTTCTGTTGTTTTGGCATCTACCCCCAAATACGTGTTCTGCAACAATTAAGATTAATGAAGTGTTAGAAATCACAGAGAAAGATAAAGTATATTGAAAATATGATATCAAGGGAGAAATGTATTTCATAGCAGCCGAGCACTATAACAGGAAAAAAAAATCTTTCTGTATGGCCTAATGTTTCTCTTTATTGAATTATATCTGTTACTAAGGGCAATTTCTCTTACAATGTGAACCAACAACACATACTTTAGAAAAAAAATTGAATTGCTTCAGGCTTGAAAAAATGCTGTCTAATGTAACAGGTGCTCTTATTGACCTTAGTAGGTTTTAAGCCAGTTTAAACCACCTGTGTCTATATTGGGGAGCTCTGAATTCTTCTGGGTTGAAAGAACACAAAAAAAATTGCACAAAATACTACAATCAAAAATGGCATATATGGAACAGAATTGATCATAAATATATTCCATACAGAGTTCAGGAAGTGAATGAGCATTGTAATTTTCTTGCCCAACAATACTGTATCTTTGTAGACCTCAAGATAAATCAACTCAGTTTACATTGCATATAAAATTAATTTAAAAAGCACAGATCACCCTCTCGCCTTTCCATTGGGACACCTGGCTCTTTTAATTTGGCAGCTTAGTGTAAAAAAGAAAACAAATCTAAAATTAACATGTCAAAGATACTCTTTTAACTAAAGGATATTTCTTTTAACTCATTTTTGGTTCCTATAAAATGAGATCATCACAAGAAGAATGGTAATAAGAGCTACCGTAGCGTCATTTAAGCTATAATGAAGTGGTGAGTAAAACATCTGTATCACCTAAAGAATTAAAATTAGACAGTACTATAGGCATGAAAAAACTGTACTATTTCATCATTTCCACGTTGAAAATAATGCATCATTATGGTGTGTAGAGTATGCATTACTTTTCCGTCAGGTCGCTCCGAAAGCACCAGTTTCTGAATGGTTTTCTCCTCTTTGTGAAAAGGAGCTGTTGCTGCTTTTTAGAGAAGCAAGCCTGACCTTCTCTCATAACTTTTAGAATTTCTGAACTTCTACTGGCATTATCATGCGCAGATCTCCCCACCTTGTGGAAGAAGTCAGTACTGCGATTACATCCATTCTGCAAAAAGGTTTAGAATCTGCATTCTACACACACCATCAAATTTCTATATATTTACATCTAAAACAGCAGTTGCAAGAAATGGAATAAATCTTCATACAAATTCATCTTGTAATTTTAACTGCTGTTTTTAATTTAATTACTGAGTCACCTAAATGATATAAAACAGGTTTCAGATATTCACAATGGTTATGAATGTATACAAATATTACATGCACCTGTAAAGCACGTTTAATCAAATCAGTTATAGTTTGTATGTGTTGGTAGAGCACACAATCATTAACTAAAACCATTCAGTTAAATTTAGAAATTAGATTCCAAATTAAATGGTACTACAAAATCAGACAAACATAATTTAACCTATTTTTAGCCATTTGCTGAACAGGCAGTTTTGGCATTAAGCATCATTTGTTCTGCATGAGATAAACACATGCAGTTGACACCTAGATGTTTCCAAAATGGGCAGCTGTACTGCACTTATTCTTGAGTTACATTTTCAATGCAATTCAATTTTTTATATAGCGCCTTTCACAACAAGGTTGCCCCAAGGCGCTTAACAGTGCAAGTGACCATACATTTTGCAACACTATCATCAATCGACAAGTCTAGTTTTACATTATTGTGCAACACAATTACATATTGCACACTTGCACAACTGTTTTATACTTGAGATGCTTATAAATGCAAAACATGCAGATTGCTGTGTTGTTGCTGCTTGAAAACAGCTGTCAGGGCCTCCACTTAATATCCTGACAAAAAATACATCTGATTTGAATTTGGACCACTGCCTCTTCAGCTTAGTTTTTGTGACATGTATAGATTGTTAATCAATGCAGTTTTTCACCACAAACTCTTCTAGCTCCGGTAACTGTGACTTTTAGAGAGAAGCCCAGGAGGTCAGCTCTGAATCAGCTGACCAGAACGCTTCTTCGGAACTACAGCAGTGGAGTTCGGCCAGTGAGCAACTGGACCACGCCTACCATTGTCTACATTGACTTCATCCTTCAGGCTGTACTTGATGTTGTAAGGACTGCTCCCTCACTGTACAGTCTATGCTTACTGTATTATTCTGTTCTATGAAAAATAAATCATTTAAATACGTAAATCAAATGGACCGTTTAGACAACAGAAAAAAACTAATCAGTATTAGTGCACACTGTAATGACTTCTTACTGAAAACCCTGCATTAGAAATTCAACAATCCAGTGCCCTTTTCTTAAAATATTGTTGTCTGGAAGGAATCTTAAAGTACATTTAGTTACTGGTTTACTATCTTATTGTCAGGCTTCAAAACCGAGAGGTTTATATGCTAATTCAATAGATGGTAATCTTTTTGCAGTCAGAGACTGAAACTACCACAAGACTTTCTCTATTAAAAAAAAACAAACTAATGATGCTCATGTAAAAAGCTTTGATAACTAGGAGAGTAAACACCCAGAAATACGATCTATGGTAGCCCATCAAAAATACTTTCTTAAATTAATTTTTTTTAATCAATACTTCATGCTCCAGAATCCCCTTAAAACATGAAATGGGTTTTGTAACTACTTTGAGTAAGTGATTTCCTGGAAAACTATTTAAGAAAAATCCATTCCATTAAACCAGCTGATTCCATATCACAGATTCTTATGTGCTTTATTGATAAATATGCATTGCCTTACTGCTTAAGTAACTACAATAAATCACCATTATCTTTTTGTCTAAGGATGGGCAAAACCAGAAAGTAACCACAAGCATCTGGTATCGGCAGGTCAGTAAATTCAAAGTCAATTTCCCTCATTTTGATACCAACATCTACATTACAGTACATCACAGTGGTATTCTTTTACATAAACTGGCACTAACATTATCTTTTCATACATTATGTATACTGAGAAAAAATACATTATACTGATGATATTAAAAGCATCTAAAAAGTGCACCATTGTATACCATCCTGTTTTTGGTGGGATAATTTTACACAAAGATGAAATATTAATAAGAACTTCTAATCAGTTGGAACCATGAATAAAAATGATAAATTATTATATAGAAAAATGTTTTTGTGTTGACTCTTGACATAGGTTTTAATACAACAAAAATAAAAATAATAATTTTTAGAATATGGCATCCAACTGCATTTATAAAGCCTTATATGGTTTCTTGGGAATTACTATAGATTTTTGTAAAAATGTTTAAATATTATTAACATAATAGTTTCTTTCTTTGAAAGCATTCATAATGAAATCAGGTTTATATGTACAATATACTAATTTACATGCAAAAAGAATAATTACACATGAGCATTTGACCATTTCCAAGAACTCAAATGTAGAGAAATTTGGGAAATTGTTCATAGGCTTTTGCACTTTGGATTATTTTATTTTTCTTTTCTAATTTGATATCTCTTGCAGTTCTTGTTCAAGTTTCACAATCAGGCATATCTAAATACAGACCATGTTTTACAATATGCAAACATTTCTTCACCATCAGTTCTGTGAGAAGTTATCGCTCTTTAAACCGTATATGAATCTGTCACAAAAATGTCATTATGACATAATCTAGACTCTAGTCCATAACGTCTGCTATTCAGGCAGCAGAAATCCTCCAGAAATTAAATTAACACAGCATTCTGTTTTTACATTCTGTTTGTGTTTACTTTTTAGATCTGGAATGACGAATTCCTAGTGTGGGACCCAGAGGCTTTTGATGGAATTAATGAGATCTCTTTATCTTCAGATGCCATCTGGGTTCCTGACATAATCATTAGCGAATTGTAAGGTTCACATTCATCATTGACTTTTACAGTATTTCCATCTTGCACATGCTGTGTTTGTTTCCTAATTCCTTTGCTTTCAAAACAATCTCCCCCTTTTTTAGGGTCAAGGAAAAACAAAATCTGTACCCAAAGCCCTTTGTCTCGTTTTGCAGTTTACATTAGCAAAGCACGATTAATAATGGTGGTAAAAGCTGTACTCTCATAACAGATATTGCAAGAAGAGAATCATCTGCCCAGATAAGCACTGCTCAGGCAAAGAAAGGGGGAGGGATATGATACAGAGACAGTCTGTAATATGGAAAGGTTGTTAAGAAAATATGTTTTTTTCTATAACCTAAAAGTAGCAATATACTGAGTCACAATAATAAGGAAACAGATTATAACAATTTTTCTGCTATTTTCAGCAAAAACAAAGTTGATTTGCTTGAATGCAGGCAAAAGAGAATGAACATTTATCAGGAGGCTTTTGGGGGATTTAAATGATTAATACAGTCCTTTCTTTTTTTTTCCAATTTCTTTCAAGCGTGGATGTTGGCAGATCTCCAGAGCTCCCCTACATTTATGTGAATGCCTCTGGGACCATCAAGAACTACAAGCCCATCCAAGTAGTGTCTGCCTGCCACTTAGAAATGTACGCTTTTCCCTTTGATAAACAGAACTGCACTTTGACCTTTCGAAGCTGGCTCCACACAGGTACAGTAACGTAACAGCAGGACCTCATAAATAAAGACAGAGATTAGAAAGATGGATTGATAGACGTATAAATAGACAGACCTGTGATGCATTCTGCCTTGTGCCCAGTGCTTGCCAGGATAGGCTCCCCCATGACCCTGTATTACAGTAGATAAAGCAGTTAGAAATAGGATGGATGGCTGGATAAATAGACAGACATTGGCCACAAGCAGCCTTTTAAAGTTACTGTTGCTGTTTCAATTGAATTCTGTCTGACTTTTTCTTATGCACATAATGTTATTATGTATTCCCACTTTATGTGACTAAATCCTTCAGGGGGATGATAAGCAATCAATCAATGCCTGAATAATACAGTGCAATATTCCAGCATATAGCAGTCTACAGTGCAGTTTGAATGGCAGTGTTCATTGACGCTGTCAAGAACAGTCTCATTAATGCAGTGAGCAGATATTTATGTAATCTGTTTTGTCTGAGTAAAGTGAATGAAGTGGATTTGGTGTTATGGAGAAGTTCTGAAGAAATTGCAACTGACAAGAGGACCTTCATGAATGATGGAGAATGGGAGCTCATCTCTATTCCTTCTAGATATGAACAGCTGTATATGGAAAACAAGGAGTATGCACAAATTCAGTTTAATGTGAGTACAAGTACTCTGCATGTAGACATATTTAATCTATGCTCCAAATCGTTGTGTTTTCTTTCTTCTCTTTTCAGCATGGAACAAAACTTTATATCACCTATTACTTATTCTGAAAAATAATGACAATGCAGCAGTCTAACTTTTAAGTCAATAGGTCAAATAAAAATGCTATTTACTCTATAGTGATAAGGTGGGGTTTTTGGATTGCATGAGCAGTAATATTCATTGAGACAACACAATACTGAGCTTTCATAAACACGTCTGGTGCTAAGTGCCTTTTACTTTTTTCACATTAAAATTTAAAATAAAATTGAGTTCAGTTTTAGAAACACTATACACTTGGGGCAGTGGAAGTGTGATGTTGGAGATAGGAAATGTCCTTTAACACAAGAAGGCTTTGGTATAGATTTAGGGCAGCCTTAATCTGGCACATTGATGAAGTCCTTGAACCAAAGGACTTGAGACAATACAAAAGTGTGGATTTTCCAGTGAGACAATGCAAGACCACACAGTCCTAGGACTACAATGACATCACTTCAATAAAACAGTGTCAAGAACGTGTGAGCGGCCAGTATGAGAGAATATCTGCAGAACCAACTCACAACTACCTACAGTAAAAGACAACTGTGATTGTCCAGCTTTCTCTATCTTGCTACACAGGAATAATAGAAATATAGCCAGCAGCCATATCACCCTGAAGGTCACAACTGGCAACTCACTGAAGCAAAGCAGGTGTGAGCCTGGTCAGTACCTGGATGGGAGACCTGGGAAAAACTATGGTTGTTGCTGGAAGTGGTGTTAGTGGGGCCAGCACGGGTCGCTCTAACACTGTTATCTGTGTGGGTCCTAATGCCCCAGTAAAGTGACAGGGACACTATATTGTAAAAAAGTTGCCGTCCTTCAGATGAGACTTAAGACTGAGGTCCTGACTCTCTGAGGTCATTAAAATCCCCCACCCCCCACCCCCGCCCTTGTTAATCATGGCCTCCTAATAATCCCCATCTCTGAACTGGCTTCATCATTCTGTTCTCATCCCCACTGATAGCTGATGTGTGGTGAGCGTACTGGTACACTATGGCTGTGGGCACATCATCCAGGTGGGGGCTGTACACTGGTGGTGGTGGAGGGGATCCCCATTACCTGTAAAGTGCTTTGAGTGGAGTGTCCAGAAAAGTGCTATATAAGTGTAAGGTATTATTATTAATAATGATAATTAGTATTATTATTAACATTCCACAGCTGTCTTTTCAGATGCTGATCTGGTGCCACAGCACTGCCAGGATTCTGTAAATCCTCAGGCTGGAAGGTCATACCCAATACCAACTCTCTCTGTTTTCACTTGGATAGTGTGGCTTGTTTTTTATACCCCATTACTAAAGTATTTTGCATATATATAAAATATATATATATATTTTAATTATGCCTCTAGAGCTTTCTACGTAGGTTGCCCTTGTATCCAGAATTCGGCAGGATAGTGACAATAACTATGCTTTTGAACATCAGTTTTAGAATACTTTTAGTCCTGTAAAAATGAAAAAGGAAAGTTTAAGTGTGGCAGAAGAACACTGAATATTGTCTAGATGATCAACATTCGTTTGTTCACAGGAACAGTACTGTGATAAGGTGATTATAACTTCACTTTCACTTTAACAAACGCGCACTGTTACATATCCAGACTGCCAATATAATGACAATGTAAGACTCATTAAACAGATTATTTCTACACTGCATGCACGTTTCAGTCCAGTAAACAAATTATGCATCAAGCTTTAGTCATTAAGCCAAACTGCAATCACATACTGCCGGGTCAATTTTAGAAGCCAGGAGCCTATTTTCTGCTGCAATGCATCAAAAAAGGGTAAGACTGCACAACATAATCTATCATGTTAAAGGCAGACCCCATTAACACAATAGTTTCCAGAAACCATCGGAGGTTTCTTGATAAATTGTGCTCTTGATTGAGTAACCTTCACTGCGCGAGTTAGCCTAGTGCATCAGAGTGGAGGTTGCAGGTCGCAGTGCTGGCAAGGAAGTGCGATTTTTAAAAATGCAAATCTAAGGATTTAAATAAGCAAACACACACATCCATGTATGCTTAAGAATAAAGATGATAATGGACAATTGCTCTCTGTGGTTACACTGTGCAGCGTGTTGTGTAAAGTTAACGTTCCAGATGACCAGTTTCCCTTGCTGCCTGGTGCCCCATGTGGTAACGCTATTGCGAGAAACTCTGGAGGAGAAATCAGTTGTCTTATCACCATGATGGTTTCAGGAGAACACATTGTTACCTGCATCATACTGAAGAAAACTGGGCCAGATAATGATACTAGTCATGAACTTAATAGCTTAAATATAATCACAACAAAAAGAGTTACGAAATAACAAATTTGACTGAAGGTAATGAGTGTTCTCAGAAATGGTACCTTTTAAATACTTTTTCTTCTTTGTAAACTTGGACCCAGTTCATATCCTGCAATATCCTGTTTAGCACATCACAGTGTACAACGTACAACATCTACAGTACAGTTTACAGAATGAGCAAGTCCAAATACATTGTATAATTGTTCAATCCAATTAACTGGCAAAATGGAGAGATATCCACGTGCAGCCTTTTTGTATTTCATTCCTTCATAGAAGAAAAAGATGTTTTGCCTAGCTGCTGCGTAACTTGTCATTAGTTCTGCTTGAGGCCGTCTGAAGAAGAGATGACAGGGGAGGTGAAATAACCTCTAGTCCACGGGTCATTCCCTGAGCCTTGCAGATCTAGACAAGTAAAGTTGGCACTGGCTGTAAGAGCATTATCTAACAACCTCCTTTTGTGCATAACACAAAGAGAGACCAGGGTAACTACAGCCTCGGCCATAACTCACTGCTGTAAAACCGATAATACTCTTCCTCTTCTTCTTCTACAGGTAGTAATCCGCAGACGCCCCTTGCTGTACGTGGTCAGCTTACTTATCCCCAGCATTTTCCTGATGGTTGTAGACGTGATAAGCTTCTACTTGCCCCCAAACAGTGGCATGAGAATCACCTTCAAGTCCAGCATCCTGCTGGGCTACACGGTGTTCCGAGTCAACATGTCTGATGAACTTCCAGCAACGGCTACTAAAACACCACTCATTAGTAAGTAAAGCAGCTGCCAAATTCAAAACTCAGAACACTTTCAATAAGTGTCAATCATGCCCACGGTGGAGGACTGATATAAAATTCGGCTTGGGCCACCAGTGAAATGGCACGATCCTTCCTCACAAGGCAAACAAATTCACATCAACAAGACAGATGGAAATTCAAACTGAACTATTTTGTCAGACCAGTATGACAAAGCACTGTGTCAAAGCTACTGCTGCTGTCCTCATCTAATTCATTTCTTCAGATGCAAAGAAAATCGTCATTTCTTGTCAGTATGCTGTGCGATGCATATTTCAAGGGAGACAGAAGCAAAGACACATGGTAAAACATGGAATTTACTTTGGAGAATGCACTGAATAGATGTTTTTGTGCGACTGGGGTACAATTGCACAATATCAAGCCTTTTGGATGGAATTCTCTTCCTGATTATTAGTTTGAAGCTAATATGCCAGCTCTGTGTAAAGATTAAAAGTGTGGCAATGTCGTTGTTATTGCAGGTATATTCTTTGCTGTCTGCATGGTCCTTCTGGTTCTCAGCCTGGCGAAGTCCATCTTAGTTGTCAAATTGCTGCATCACAATGATGAAACCATGAAAGAGATGTCAGTGTCTGCTTGCCTACTGGACAAGTTTGGATCCTCCAGCCAGAGCGTTCTTGAGAGCTCCTTCACTTCTGTGAAAACGCTAGATGATGTAGATCAGTGTGGAGGTAAATATGGGTTTCTACGAACTCAAATGCAAGGCTGGTTATTAGGTAATCTCTTGCAAGCTTGCACAGTAGTAACATATATCGAGTGTGAAGCAATGCATGGATACCTCTGTTATTAAAAACATTTTGTCATGATGTACAGATCAAGGATATCGTGCTACATTGTGTAAACAATAAGGAAAAGGAACAATTAACTGCAATGAGGTTACAAGTGTCTGCAGAGCCATAAATGAAGAGATCAACAAGAGATAACACTAGATTGACTGAAAACGGCAGAGAATCCTTTTTATTTTAAAGACAAATTCTAAAATTCCTTAAAAACTAAAAATGATAACTGGGGGAGTTTTGGAAGGTTTTCACTCCAAAGGTAAATTTTATCTTGCTTAGGACATAGCTGTGACCATCAAAATAAAAAAAAATAAAAGGCTGGTTTTCTACTATTAGAGCTTAGATATATTTTAGCCTGTTTTCAAGGTTAAACTGAGGATCATTTTCATCTTTTAAAGGTGTAGTTATTGTACCCAAGTTAGAAACCTTAGGAAGGTTTCCTGATTTAGCTTTTCTCCCTCTGTTCTTTATACACTAGAACTGTGATATCTAAAGGATGTACTGTATTTCTACAGGCCCTGTCACAGTGTTTCAGGAAGTCAATTTATTTTGTTTCAGGCTACGACTTTGACTTTTCCCCAGAGGAAGAAGAGGAAATCTCCTTCCACAGAGCGCGAGACAGCTGTCCTATGTTAGAGAAGGTCCTGCAGGAGATCATTTCCCTCAAGTATTACCTGTACCAAGAGGACGAAGCTGGGAACATGAAGTCGGAGTGGTTGGGCCTGTGTTACAAAGTGGACAAGATCCTGTTCCGTCTGTATCTGTTCATCCTTGGCATCTACACCAGCACTCTAGTTTTCCTTTGGATAGCATGGAGCTCCCCCTAAAGGCAAAAGAAAATATTTCATGTGTAGGTATCTGGATAAAGGTTCCTACGTCTTTTAAGTCATGCAAATTCAAAATGTAAAGAGAATGTGCTTCTCAGCTGGAAGAAAAGCCCCACATGAAATCCTCTAGGGGACAGTATAATTTTGCCCCTGTCGAGTAAAGGTTATTTTGTTGTTGTTTTTTTTACTTTTTTATTAAAACAAAGCTGCCTTCAAAAAAGACTTAGGCTTTTACATAAAAGGGATGAAATCATTCAAAATGCTTTGTTATGTAGGCTCATTGAATGCAATATTCATTAGCTAATCACAGACTTTACTCATTAGAGATGAATCAGACTGGCAAGGGATAATTTCTTCAGTATGTGAAACCTGTACAATTGTTAATATCTTCAAATAAAATCCAGCTTCTCACAAAAAAAAATAAGACATACTGTATTGTTTTCTGTTCAGCCTTGTTTCCCTATAAATAAAACTTATTTAATAAATTAAGTTCTATCTTCATTTAATTTGTAAAAATATCCTCTCTAGTAAATATTTTTGTACGAATAGTATTAACCACTAGTGGACTGTTTACATTTGGATTAGAATTGCAGTTGGATTTCACTAATGAATAAATAAATACTCCACATCAAGCTTCTGTTTATATGTTTTCTTTGAGCATTTTGAGGAGTTATCACATGTTGTAAGCTGTAAGCTCCAATTCAGCATCAATTAAAAGGGAAGGTTTATACAGTATTTGAACTTCAGTGAAAATTCTACGGGAGGTAGAATCCTAGGTGTGACTGTTCACAGACAGTGGATGTCTTTAGAACTAACAGGGAAACATGAACCAGAGGACATGAATGACACTAACTACGTGGAAGTGCATTTAAAACTGAGAACAGAAAGCCATGCATTACACAAATGGCTTTGGGAGGCTGGAACAAGTTACCCAGTCATGTTGCTGATCCAGAGATCTCACCCAGTTCACTACCAACTAGGCTAGATGGGTTGAATGGCCTTCTCTCTTCTGTCACCGTATGTTCCATTGTTTCTTTCACACCTACAATTACAATTAAACTGCAATTTTGCTATACTTCTGACACTTTTCACACCACCTGATTGTTTTTACTCTGAAAACAACAAACAAAGCTATTTCATTTCAGTCCTCGTTTTTGCATTGGAGCCATTTTTTAAAATGTAATTAGTTGACTTCATAAACTAGCCACGCGCTTCACTGAAGGGGCACCTGGGCGAATCACTTCTATTAATTTAATAAAAAAGTTATTACGGCAAGTCAATGATGCATCAAATTGCAAACGATCAATAGAAACTTATTTTTTCCTGAATGCAAATCATATCAAGTAATCTAATTACGACAGCTCGGATGGTCTGTTTATCTTTCTGTTGGTTTGACATAAGTTTAAATGAATCTGTCAGGAATTGAGGCTAATGGGACAATAAGCAGCAAGTCAGAGGGTTCACAATACCAGTGTTGGTTTCAGAGAGCTTTTAGTAACACTATCTCTTCAGAAAAGGCAGCTGTTCCATCATTTGATTGAAAACAAAACACTGCTTTTGATTTTTTTTTTAAAACAAAAAAGATTAGGTATATCTGTTGATACCATCTGTCAAATCCCTACTAAAAAACATTATCTTTTATTTTCAAGATCAATGTCAGGATGCCATTCATACTTTGCAAAGGAAGACAAAAACAATTCACTTTATCCAGTCAGTTCCATTCCCATTACTTTTCATAGTGTAATGTTTCACTGGAATGAGAGAATTACACTATTATGCCATTTTTCACCTATCAACCCTAATTATGCAAAAATACATTCCTGATTCCTTGCATTCACCTACAAGAGAGACTTGTTTTCTGTTAAAGATGTGACATATTTAAAAATGCATACAAGTAAAAAAAAAACTAAGCTAAAAGTAGAAATTAATAATTTCCTCAGCAGAAGAAAAAATACTCTTAAAGTCAAACAATCCCCTCAAGTTTTTTACAGAATTTGTGAAGATATATCCTCAGTAACTAGTCATCATGAGTTAGTGATGCATACAAGACTGTGTTCACAACAGATTGTGTTCCTCATAATATTTACAACAGATACATCTACCAGTGAGTCACGGGCTTGCTGACTGTCTGTAAAATGAAATCCAAGAAAATGTACTTCATTTTACATTAATATATTCCTTAAATTATAAGAAATAATAACTCAGTGAAAAAATATCTTCAACAGGAGTTCAAAATAATAAGTTAAAAGGTAAATGAAGGAGTTACATACAGTATGTGTATTTTTATTTGTATTTTTGTTTTGGATTTGGCGTGGATAAACTAGATAGTAACAATAATTAGTTAAATGGTGTCAACACCATGCCTACAGGTTAAAATGAGAATTCTTCCTGGTTCTATCACAGATTAAAGAAGTAACAGGTACATACCAGCACTTTTCTGAAATACAAATTAAGACCGTGCTTTCAAATATAACTGGCATTTTTTTGTCAGTGGGTCCCAAACTGTTGTTTCTGAACAAGCATTCCCCATTTATTGTGTACTTTTAGTCATGTGTGCTTTTTCTCAAAGCTCTGACTTCTACTAGAAAATCTATACTATACTCTATACTATGAGGCTGTATACTCTTTTTTTAACTTTGTTCTTATGGAAAGAAGCATAAACCAATTATATTCCCTGTATGTTGTTCCAGACATACAGTATATGTCCTCTCGTGCCACAAGCCCATAGTAATACCAAGTACACAATCACTCATAAAAGCTACAGAAAGTAAACTGTAGTATATCCATTTGCAAACCACAATATAACAATTTCCACTTAGCAATTACCACTGGGAGTTTTATTTTTATCCACCATTTTTCAGATTCTGTGCAAAGCGACTACAAGTCTCCAAAAAAAAAGCATTAAACACATGACAGTGCAAACGACGCTTTTTAAAGTGTCAAAAAACAATACTTTCCAAAGACAAGAGGAGCAAATTAATTGCATAACAACTTCAAAGGCAGACTTATAAGCATTGTTGACACCTAATGATCCTGTATCACTGATCCACATTTCAAACTGAATGTGAAAACTGTATTTGTCATTATCGCCTTGGCATTCTCAACGATAAGTGTTTTAAAAGACAACCGTTAATTGGTCTGTCAATCCCAGTGCCATAATTCATAGTGAATGTTCTTCCTCACATTGGGAGTGACATAACTGAATAAAAAGAAGTCGTGTGTGTGATATGGAGGTGGTTTGTTGTGTTTCAGATCTGGAGCGAGATTCAGAACATTTATTCATTTGTTTTTAACAGTGCCCATTGTGGCCAAGGGACAAATCACTTCTGGTAAGTTGTCCACCATGGCAAGGAACCTTATGAAAATTTATAGCAGCTCTGAGAAGTCATCACATCATTGTAAATTTAACTATAAAGGAAGATATAGTCCAGAGTCACTTTGTCTCATTATGTGGAAAGTTGATTTGAGTTCAAGAAGTCACAGAATGTCTTGGGCCATTTAATTGTTCAACTACGATTTATTATACCTTATCGCTCAATAATTATTATACTTTATCAGCTTTGCATTTTGCTTTGAAGTACCATTGTTCAGGAGCTTATCGAAATGGATTGCTTTTTCTCTGTGCTTTGTTTTTCTCCTGTAATCACAAATATACCCTAACAACCCTAAAAGCGACACCAGACATACACAGGCTCATGAATCTTATCTTGTACTTATGAGAGTTACATCCGAAGGATTATACAATTTAGTCCATGTTTTATCTTTGAGATATAATAAACTAATTAAAAGTTTTGCTATCAGAATTAAGCAGGCTTAATTTTCATTGAAAGTTTCACATTCAAAGCCTTGAAGTCCTGACAAATACCTCAATTTTAAACCATCTTTTTTTCTATTTTTTTAATAACACCCCATTTTTTCAGATATTCAAATCCTCATAATTAGAATACTAGATCTTGTAACCACTAATTATCATTTAAATTGAACTGTGAGTTTTGTCAAGGAAGTTAGGATGTTGTTTCTTAACCCACCTGCCTGTTGTGCTGTTGTGTGATCACCACAAGCACAATTTCTGTAAACGACTTTGCTAATCAATACCCTGGAGGGTTGTGCTAAATATTTTAAGAAATCACCTGAGCTGATTTTGTTAATAAAAATATGTTTAGATTTCTCCTTAATTAAGATCTTATTAAAACTCATTCAACTTACTTTCACCCAACCTCAACTGCAGAATATGTAATCTGTGAACAATAAAATGAATTTCTTTTATCTATTTAAGGTTTGAGGGGTTTTGAAACAAACTCTCCAGTCTTACTGCTGAATCAGATTCCTCAGGATCCTTCAACTGATGACTGGATGAGGTCCTTGAATCTATAAGTTACTACAAACCATTTGACATCCTTAAATGTGTATTGTGTTTTTATATTTCTCTCTAACAACTGAAGTGAAAAACAATCCCATATACTGTAAACTATCAACAGCGTATAGCACTCACTAAGGTTTACCACAGAGCACTCTATCCACTTTCTAACTGCTTTATTGAAGAAGTATAAAGTCTATGCCATCTACGCTATCCAAAGGAGTTTATCCTGTCTCCTTCCTTATGCCCGGCAAAAATGGGCATAGGTTAGGAGACACCATGGGCAGTATGCCAGTCCACTGCCTGGCACACACAGACACAGACACACATGCTCACAGTCTTTGGACTGTGAGAGGAAACCAGAGCACCTGGAGGAAATCATGTGAACACAGAGACAACATACAAACTCCACACAGATAGCACCTGCGAGGTAACAATACTAACCACTGCACCAGCATGCTGCTTCATTTAGCAGCCCCTGCTTAGGACTTTAAAAAGTTTGAAAATTAAAAAGAGCTTGGCAGAGGCTGCGCATCTAACATTTAAGCTGAACATTCCCAGATCCTCATTTTCCCGCTAGGTCACCCATTCAGATGATTTTACATATCAAACGTACGTGCATAAAAGTCTTTCAAAATACCACCAATGAAAACAAAAATATGTGGCAGCGGGTTCAACAAACCATCACCTTCTAAAAATTCCTCTATTTTGTTTTTACCAGGCAAGTCAACTGGGTACTGACTTGTACTTACAGTAACCCAGAGATGGGATTGGGTTCCCTGGAGGAAACTTTCTTGTCATTGAAATCAAATTCACTTGTCTTAACCATTAGGGGAACAGCAAAGGTATGATTGATTGATACAGCTGTCTGACAACGTTACACCATATTACTGTTTATCAGTGGGTTAGATATTCTTTACAAGGAAACAGCTGAATGTTTCCATTTTTTTTCCACACTGAAACGTAAAACAAACAGAAGAACTCAAAGTTTGGCTGTGGAGTCTTCTTCAGGTGAAAGACATACTTCCCTGGGAATTCGTCTCCCTGATTTCTATACTGTATGCTTAGAACTCCTTTCTCATTTTCCCCATCCGTTCTCAAACTTTCTTTTTTTGTCTTTGATCCACAAATTCCTGTTTTTTTCCCCATTCCCCATACCTGAAGAAGGTTCCACAGATCAATATACAATATAAATACTGAGCACATACACATTTCAACTGTATCCAGAAAACTTTAGAACACGAACAATGTGGTATTGTATAATTTAATCTTAGGCAATTAGGTCTACCATACTGTGTCATTATCTACTGTAGGGTATTATTACTTATATTAAATACTTATTATCATAAAATAAAAGCAGAAAACTGCAACTATGCATGTTGAGTTACTTTTTTTTATCTAGCTATTACTATTATTAAAGCATCTTTTCAAGACATATTACAAAAAACAATAAAAATTGCAGACATACTGTACAAGAGCTAATCACCTCTCACTACAGAAACGCTTTTGCTATTGCAAGTCATATAAACAATATTTTTCTTTGCTTCTCCCTTATAGCCAAGGAGACTTCCAGTCGACCAGTAAACTCCAAAAACTGGTTAATAATTTGCAGTCCTCGATCAACTTAATCAAGAGACAGGCTAACTCCCACAGAACTCCACTGGCGCACACCGGATGTTCTGCCAGTTAATTTTATTAGAGATCATAGGAAATAAACCGGGCTTCAGTTATTGGGGTTTTCAATTGCGTCAACATTTGTAAGAATGGTCCTAAAGCTCCATAGACGAAGGGAAAACTATGTGATTAATATTTCCCATGTACAAACAGGCTCTTTAAATCTCATCATTGGTCTCTATTGTGACTAGAAGGGAAAATATTTATGTTGAATGACCCATTCTCAACAGACAAGAGATGGTACCAGTACCAGACATGTAACTTTGCCCGTAAAAATCAGATTATTTTTTCTTTTAAAATGTGTTTAAGTATATAATGGATGTATGCTTTATACATCTGTATAAATGTCCCTGTGTTCCAGATAATACTACCACTCGAGGAAAAACAACAACAAAAATTATATAGGATGCAACAAACAAAGAGGGAATTTCAGTACTTGAGCCATTTCTGAATCAAAGGCATTTTATACTAAAAAGGTTTTTCTATTGCTCATAATTGCAGTCATCTAAACATTCTGCCTACATAGGCACAATCATAGAATTCAGACTCACTCCAAAGGCATGCACTCTCTGCCAGTTTACATAATAAATCCAAACAAAATTTTGTTCAGATGGGAAATTCATGAATAAAATTGAAAATCCAATAACGTATGCATTCTGTCTGCCTTTTCTGGGGGGTGGCATAAAAAATATATATATTTGCACTGATTTAACATAAATTAATCCTAAAACGTTTGTAGGTTTTAGCAATTTATTGCCTTTTGGTTGCAGACTGTGAATGTTGCACTTGGTTAAACAAGCCATACCCTCACTTAGTCTCTCCAGCACCGATAGAAGATAAACAAAATGAGGAAACCCAGACAATTTAGCTATGAAGAAGCAGTGTTATCTGCAGTCACATCTATAAATTACATTACTGCCCAAGTGACCGCTAACGTTCTTCCTGTTGACATCTTCACTACTTTACAGCTATCATTCAAGCAAACAAGCATCGGATTTTTCCCATAAGCAAAGTGCACACTAGATCAATAGATGACAGGACACTGGCCTGAGCAAACCATACACCTACAGTGTTCAACGTGACATCAGCCTCCTGGCTTGAAACATGAGACTAACAAGGCCTGATTACGAGATTGATTAATTGTTTTAAAACTGTAAACTGCGAGACGAGCGGAGCCTAAAGAGTAGTGTTGTTTTGGGGCACTTTAATGAAGACAGTCGGGCGGAGACAGGCTGTTGAGCTTACTGCACAACAGAATGCGTTAACATGAGCCAGGACTTTGGACGTATCCTGCTCGCAAAAATCCTCCAATGCAAAATGAGATATCCTGCATTATGGACAACACTTGCTCTGCTTCTGCTCTGCGCACAGTCAGCTCGCTCAGGTAATTCATGGCAAGTTCACTACTTGGAATTAAAGAAAAAAAAATATTTTAATCGAGTAAATCAAATAAAAAAAAACGTAAATCTGAAATCATTTTGACGATAGTTCACAAAATATATTCAATTAAACCAAAAGTACTTAGATGAATGCTGGGTCAGTAAATATAGACCGAACGATATCAGATTACGGTATCATATATTGTCTTTATTTTACTTTCAGGGCGTTTCCCTTTTACTTTTTGATATCCATTTGAAAGAATCATTGCTATTTTGTAAGCGTCGTTGTTTCAGTTGTCGTGATAACCATTACATTACAAGGACAAGGCATGTTAAGAGAAAATGTTAAAACAAAAATAAAAGCGCAAGTTACTTTACAGTTATTGTAGTCACACAGTATAAACTGCTGAGACTTTCCCGCATCACATCTGGTCGAGCGCAAGAATTGTAAATGAAAATTCAACGTTTTCTATTATCTCTTTTCATTAGATTAATATATTAAAAGAAACATTTTTGTCGATTTTTGTTAGAAGGACGCAAGATTGATTTTATGTTAAAGAAATACAGTATTTGCTGCAGCAACGTGCCTTCCCTTCAATACAAGCAGAAGATAAACTTCTGCAGCTTTTCTTTACGGTTTTCTAAAAATGGAACAGAATATTGCATTCGACTTGGTTGTGTAATATTAATATACCACTAATACGATTGTTTTATTATTTCAGCGAATAAAAACTGTGAGTGTGGGATTCCATTATGGGACTGTAGCTCAAAACACATTTCCTAGAACTGATTTAAGTTGATACTATAATAAATGTTTTCATCTTGCAACAGAAAGAAGTAACCGAGAGCAATTGCATTTGCGCAGGGATAAAATCAATACTATGTTACTAATCTAAAGGACTTGGCTTTTACTAAAGACGGCGAAAACTTCAGCAGGAGGGACTGTTAAACTGGAAAAAGCAGAGGAGACTGAGCTGTGCGAGATCAAAGCACATTTGTAATCATAGCAATTTTTCAGTGAAAAACGTGGTCAAGTCAGTAAAGAATGTATTATTGCTGCTTGAGAAATGTATTTGTGAGCTTACCATAACGACAGGAAAAAATGTTACCTATAGTGAGCATGTGCATCAATGGGCTTAAAACACTTTTATTATTTGCTTTTCATCGCCAACTACTGCCAATACCACCCGCAATACTACCATTGTAACTACTAGGAGTAGCTAATTGACATAAAAGCGGGTCATTTAATGCATCTCAAATTGAGCAAAACACTACAGGAACAAATACTGTTTTACATGTAGCACAACTGTTGTTTGTTGTGTGCATCCTTACCTTAGGGAGACGAATAGGCAACAACCCGGGGCGATTTGCCAACGCAACCTTAGTTCGACTCTCTGACTATCTGATGACCGGCTACAAGAAAGGTGTCCGTCCTGTGAGAGACTGGCGCAACTCCACGATGGTGGCCATTGACTTCATGGTGTACGCCATTCTGAGCGTGGTGGGTGGAATAATACTTTGTTTTTTTCGTTGCTTGATTCCTAAAGACAGAATGGACATGGAGAGGAAGGAGATGGTGAAAAGATTTTTCTTGTCTCTGAAATGTGCTTTCAAATCACAGCAAAGGAAGCCCAGCTTCCACAAAAATGCACATTCCTGTACAAATACCCTTATGTATACCCTTACGATTATATAAAGAATAATCATAATAATCGTTTCCTGAGATTATTTTTCACAATAATTTTTAGCATCAAAAGATTAACTCATCATAATGCTAGAAAAAATATGCAAACCTGCAAACATACTTGCTATACAAAATGCCTTAGTTGGATATAGCGTACTTGAAAACAAGAATTGAATGAAGAAAACAGTTTTTATGAATGTAAGAAGCAGCAAAAGCTGTAGATTTTAAGAATACAGCATGTTGCATTCATGAAACTATAGTATATAGTCACATAAAATGAGTATTCACTGTACACATACTGTACAAACTAAATTAGGAAATACAAGTATTCATTCATTTTTTAGGTTATGATTTATAGGTCTTAAATCTGAATTGCAGACTGTGGTTTAATATGTTCGGAGAGAATGTAATTGGCCAAAAAAATCCAGGAACCTTACTTTGTTGTGGACAACTTTGTTGTAATACAAAAGTATATACACACATACTGTATCTGCTAACACAAGTATATACCTTCACCCCTTCCCACCCTCCCTTACAGGATGAGAAGAACCAGGTTTTAACCACGTACATCTGGTACAGACAGGTAAGGGAGACATCAGTGGGGGTTTCAGACTTGAACTTGAACTGTATAGGATTTCTGCCTCTTCACATGATCCGATTTGGTTGACAAATAATTGCTTTATGCAGTTGTGGTAAAGGCTTCCTCTCTGCAGCACTTGCAGATACCTTACTGGCTTCTGCAATAAAGACAGACTGCGGCTGCTGTGAAAGTCCTTGCAGAGTGGGAAAGTACAGTAGCTTGTAATATATATTTGTATAATCAATGTGTGTATGTACTGTATATGTACATATTTCTGCATGTGTTATTATCGCCTTTTAATAATCATTGACAAGGAAAAGTAATCAGGCAAGATTATTATTCATTTAAAAACAAAAGATGTTTGCCTTTTCATTTGACCCTGCCTTAAAAACGTCTTGTATCTCTTTACTGCAAAGAAATGGGTGGATGAATTCCTTGTATGGAATCCCGAGGATTTTGACGATATCAAGCAAGTCTCCATCCCTACAAGCAATATTTGGGTGCCAGACATTCTCATCAATGAGTTGTAAGTGCACTGGCTCAAAATACTAAGGGGGCTTAAACTAACAAAATATGCAGATTGTTACGGAAAAATGAAACCAGGTTAATTGGGGAGCAATTAGTATCAGAGACGTACCAATGCTATTTTTTTTTAAGATTGCCTATCTCTGAGACTAGTCTGGTAGCAGGAATTGGCAGCTGGATTGAGAATCTCTAACCCCAATGCCTGTTTCCGCAGCGTGGATGTGGGAAAATCCCCAGATATCCCTTATGTGTATGTGGGTTATGACGGAAAAGTGCAAAACTACAAACCCATCCAGGTGGTGACAGCATGCAGCCTGGATATCTACAACTTCCCCTTCGATATCCAGAATTGCACCCTGACCTTCACCAGCTGGCTTCACACGAGTAAGCAACCATTGTTGTTTCATACGTCTGTCAAGCAACTGTCTTGTTAGACTCCCTTTGTTACGTCAAGTTTAAATCTTATAAACATATTTCTAATTTGTAATGTGCAACTACTGGAATATGCTGAGCTGCTGATTGTGAATTAGGATCAATTTATTGGCCATGTAAAATTTCATGTATTAGGGATATTTGACTTTTTCCCACACCCCAGCTTGCTCTCCATGAGACACACAGACAGGGAGAGAAGCTTGGGGTCACAGCCCAGGGTCAGCCATTTATATGGCGCCCCTGGAGCAGTTGGGGTTAAGGGCCATGCTCAGGGGCCCAATGAAGTAGGATTCCTCTGCCGGCTGAGGGATACGAACGGGCAACCTTCCAGCTACAGGCGCAGATCCTTATCCACTGAGCCACCGCACCGCCCCAAACCAAGAGTAAAAGAACTATTACAATAGTTCTTCACATTTATATAGTCCTTTTCATCCTGAAAAGCACCAAAGTGCTTCAAATGTTGAAGGAGACCCCCTCTTTACACTGCTGATTAGCAACCCCTCTGCACAGCGGAGCTGGTGAAGAAGCAAGAAATCACTTCAAACACTGACTTGGGGTGGGGGGGGTGCTTTAGGTAGACCATATTATGAACGCACAGGGCAGAATTTAGCCAGCACATACCCAGCCTCAAAAACAGTGTCACAGTATTTGGAAAAATCAGGAAATCAGAACTTCGGCTTATCATCTCATCTGCAGAACAGCACCACCTAAACAACAGTCTTCTCTGGCAGCATACTGGGGCAACGACCGGAAATTCGGGACAAGAGGAAAGAGCACAGCTTACTCAACCAAAAACCACTTGCAGCAACAATTTGGTTTTGCTCAGTGGTCTTCCATTCCAGGACTGACCAGGCTCAGCCTTGTTAAGCTTCTGAGATCTCGTGATATTAGGCTATTCGGTGGTGGTATGGCTGCTTCATTTCTGGGTGTCAGCTGTTCTTCTTCAAATGTTAGATTTTTGGTTCATGATAAACTCTTGTGCATAATGTCTAGATTTTTATGTGCGGTAAAAAATGAAAAGCACTGAAAAAGCATTTTCGTGTCATTTGACTGTTGGCTGTCCTGGACAGAAAGCCTTACTGCTAGCTTGATAGAACGAGACCGATAATATGATCCTCCCTAACTGTTTTGCCAGGATGTGACACAGGCTGAACTGAGATAACAACTCTAGCTGCATAGTCTGAAGTAATGCAAGATTATGATTAATTATGAGAAAGGCAGGACTAAAGCTTAACTTTTATGCTCTGCAGCTGCTGACATTAACATCTCCTTGATGAGAACCCCTGAAGAGGTGATGTCTGACAAGAATGTCTTCATGAACCAGGGGGAATGGGAGCTGCTTAATGTCCCGTCTCAGTACATAGACTTCAGCATTGACGGTACCGACCACTATGCCGAAATGAAGTTCTTTGTAAGCAACCCTACTCCTTTACATTTGTGTTACCCAAGCCCAAGAACTGTACTGTATACACCAGGTAGAGCAGGAATCAAGTGACAGACTAAGTTTTAAATAACCTTCAGTAACTGCAACTTAAATCTTAGGTCACTATGAACTGATGAGTCAAAAGAAAGGAATTTCAGTTGCTGAGGAGGCAAAAATATCTAATTTAAATGATTACATCAAAATGTCTCTTAGAAAGTGGAATTCTCAAAAAAAGTGAGGCACATTTAGAATAGTGCCATTGGGGATAGGACTGGGATTAAGAATCCAAGGCTGTCTCAGTTCACAGTTAAACATTCTTGAGAGAAATACCTCTCCAACAAACAGCACTGCATCTCCTGAGTGTCACGTCAGTGCTTCTGCATCTCTGTGAGCCAGCCTGTACAGACACAGCTTGTGATTCCAAGTAAAGTGTTTACAGGATGAAGAAAAATGGGCAATTCTAAATTTAAAATTATCACAACTGAATAATCTTTGGATCTGTGTTTTGGGAGTTTTGAAAACACAACAGCGCTCATCCAATATTCAGTGCACACAAGAAGAAGCAAATCTTCCCCGTTTAATCTGCACCTGTGCTGAAAAACGGCGAGAATGCTCATGGCAGGACTCCACCCACAGGTCAGAATAATTCTGGTCCAGACCCAGGGCTAACGACCCCCATGTCTTCCAGGTTGTGATCCGACGAAGGCCCTTGTTCTATACTGTCAGCCTCCTGCTGCCCAGCGTGTTCCTGATGTTGATGGACATTGTGGGATTTTATCTGCCGCCTGATAGCGGAGAGCGGGTGTCCTTTAAGATCACCCTGCTGCTGGGATATTCTGTCTTTCTCATCATTGTGTCCGACACTTTGCCTGCTACTGCCATCGGGACGCCACTGATAGGTAGGGGGAAAGGGCGGGAGTCATCTGGGACACGATTAGGAGCTTTAGATCATGAGATTAAGTTTCCTGCCGCAGTGCTGCGCTCTATTATTGAGCTTCTCTAGCCCTTCGTCTGAGGAACAGGCGGCTCCAAATGAAATCCAAGGCAGGCGTTGAAAAAGCTTTCTCTGCTTATTTTATTTCAGTTTTACCTTTCCGCATGCTTACTTAATAAACCAAATTAAAATATAAAGCTCTGGAAGAATTTACTAAAGGGCTAATATTTGTGTACATTCCGAACAGCTTTAAGGTGCCATCACTTACATTTTGAAATCTCTTTTTTGTTTCTGCATTTAAAAGGTATTTGAAATATGCACTGCGTATATACCGGGACTTTAAGAAAGGGCAGATCATTTTGTTCCTGTTGTCATATCCACAGCACTGTGTAAAGGTGATACCTTCTGGTGCACAAATATTTATTTAGCAAAAAAGTCACCCCATGAAGTTTTTGGAAGCTAAAAAAGTAGCTGAAGTAAAATAATCCATCTTTTTTCTTGAAAACTCTGTGTATGCAAAAAGCTGATGCAATTAAAGTACTGAGAATATTTTAGTTCAGCAAGTCAGTGTTCTAATAATGGATCTGTGCCTTAACAAAGGTGAATTTTGGGCCAATACTTTTGTTTTTTGGACTACAGGTGTCTACTTTGTGGTGTGCATGGCCCTCCTGGTGATTAGTCTTACAGAGACCATCCTGATCGTACGCTTGGTGCACAAACAGGACCTCCAGTCCCATGTCCCAGAGTGGGTGAAGCACCTTGTGTTAGAGAAAGCCACTGTGCTTCTCTGCATTCGCAACAAGGAAAAATTTGGCCCCATTCCTTCAAGGGGATGTGACATGTCCCGATTCAAGGAGAACAACATGAATACAGGTGGGTTCTCGAGCGGCGCGTTTTTTTTTTTTTTTAGAGGTGCCAAACCTCTTCAGCTTTTTTTCGGTGCCAGCTCTATTGCAGCAGAGAAATACTTCCTGCTGACATTCTTATTAATTGTGGATGTAGGGTGCATCCCAGATATGTAGGATGCATGCTAGATAATGTTGTTGTAACATATTAATAAAAGACAGCATGCTTTTGCTGGACATTGCGTTTGTTAGGTTGACAAAGGCTTTTATCACCGTTAAACCTTGCAGGCAAATTCAATCACCGCACTTGTGAGAATACCAGAGACTGTGAGAAGTCCATAGGCATGGCCCCACCTCTGAGAGACAATGCCCCAGTGGTGGACAACATCCTCCAGGAGATTTCGTCCATCCGCCACTTCCTGGAGAGGCGAGAGCAGTACAGAGAAATTGCCAAGGAGTGGCTGCAGGTGGGGTATGTTCTGGATGTGCTGCTGTTCCGCGTTTATTTAGTGGCTGTGCTGGCATACAGCATCACACTCGGGACTCTCTGGTCAGTGTGGCAATATGCCTGAGCTTGAGAGCTTTGGAAAAACCAGCGTGTGGGCCTCACGTAAAGATAACCAATCTGATTTTGCTGAGGGTGGCCTTGAAAACCTCCATGCTTACCTTAATAAGGGCCGCCCCCCCCCCCACTCCCTCTTCACAGGAAGTGAAAAAAATTCCTCCGTCTTTCGTCTACCACTGATAGAGGTCTCACACAACGCACTGTAAGGAGGGGAAAACAAGCGTTTAATTTTTCACTCCACAACGTTGGCTAATAAACCCACAAGGTCAACAAAAAAACAAACTGTGACTGTTTTAGAGAAGGGCTTTACTGCTAAAAACCGGACAAGACTGTCGAGGAGCCGACATTAGATTTTCCTTTGCGCCGCGCAACAGCTGCTCTCCACGGGGTTAGCCTGCTCTTCATTTAGACATTTCTTGTGAAAGAACACAACGAGAATCAAATCGGATTAAAACAATAAAACGAATACTTGTACATGCAAAAAAAGAGAGGTGGCTTGTGCTTTTGTATAGACAATGGTAGTGTGCTTTGGTGTAGATTTTCACGGGAAAGCCTTTATAAAATAAACCTCAGTAGCTGTGTAGTGAGAATGGCCCATCTCTACAACAAAAGCTTCTAGTCATATTCATATTCTGGTTTGTGACATTTGGAAAACATGTGAATGTACTGTATGTGGGACAATCTTTGTCTTCTGCCTTTTCTCTGTGTTATGTTAGACTGTAGTTGTGATTTTCTACAATAACAAAAAATTGATTCCAAACACTTCCATGGCTTTAGAAATTTAGACACAACCTAAGTAAGAATATAAAGTTGTCCTGAACGGCTATTTTAGTTAATTGGACAAAATCATTAAATCATTTCATACAATAGTGCATCTCATTTACTGTTTTAATAAGGAAAGGGAGAATGTACTTTATGGAAGTCAATTATTTATCATTTGCAAACCCTGTAAAGCATCTGAGCAATCACAAGAGAAAAGAAAAACACACTTTTGGAATGTTATAAAAGCCAGCTGAAAATAAAAGTGCAGGTGTGTCAACATGTGTTGACAAGATGTCAATATATAATTTAATGGCTGTGTGTGGAATTAATTTTACTGGTGGATGTCCACACAGTGGACTTTAAAAATATTGTATTGTTTTCTCCTGTGGAATCTCCCATGTATATGCAGGGTATTAATGTATTCACCATGCAAAAAGTCTTTTTATTCTTGAAAATGCCTTCTACAGGCAAATGTTATTAGGAAGTGTATTGAATTTATAGCTTTTACATTCAGCTTGTATATACAGTTGTAACTTCAGGCAATGTACTCCAGACTTGATAATCTGTATTCTTCTGAACCAGTTAGCTTTGCATTACACATCTGTGCTGCATTACTAACACTGCCACAGATACAATGGAAAAATTGAAGCAATTAATGGCCTCTGACCTGAAATAATCTGAGTTAAATTATGACAGTTTTATTTTTAGGACCATTGTATATGTCATATAACACTGTTTCTTAGTATATGGAAATAAAATTTCATTTTACTCTAAGCCTTCAGTTGTGTTGTTTTTATTCTTCAGTTTCAGCAATAGAAACATTTGTGAACATCCTCATTATTCCTGTCCATGTGGACCAAAAAAGCATAATACACACCTTTTTTTAACAAAAAGGTTAATGCTACCTTCAGCAGCACATTAGATTGTTCTGCTACAGAATACAGGAAACCGATACTGTACACACTGTTTTTACACAAAAAAATGAACTGCTTTGTAAACATGACTGAACTCAATTAAACTACACAAGACTCAATTAAACTAAAAAAAATCAGTTGCACATAGACCAACTTCATACAGTATATCAATTTAACGCTAACCTACTGACAGAACAGCTCTTTGTTATTTAATAGAAAACTTTTTAAAATAAAGAATATCATTTAAGGATCTGGATTACTGTCTGGCTCTTGTTCAAAATAGCTTTTAAACACTTTGAAACTGTGTCAAGTAAATTAAGGAATGATGGACAGATTAAAACACATACTTTTGAAGAACTGTTTTCCCCTTACAAAATGAACAAAGTGAATGAGGTAGGATTTATCATGTTTACGAGAGAGAAAAGGAGTTAATTGTTCAGCACAACGAACCACGCACCTGGCAAATTCAGCCTAATATACTACACTCTGCAGAACGTGCAAACACCAGCAAGGTATTTATCACTGCTTTGATTGTTCTTGTTTCATGATTGACACTAATGTACTACTTGTAATGATTTTAGCTTGCTGAAAATGCACTCAGTGGGCATGCAATGATTAAATAAATGCTATTGACAATGTGCATAATTAAAAAAAAATCGGTAAGACAGTAAATGGGACCATTGATTCCAGTTCAATCAATGCAACTTCACACTCAGATCCTTTCCAAAAGCTGGAAAGACCTGAAAACGCCCATTTCTTGTCATTTCAAGTAACTCCCAAACTAGACTATATTAATTGATCTAAGAATATGACTTAGTCCCTCTTTGATAAATATGAAGTGTTCTTCACAATACAGTTAAAAGAATAATAACAACCAACACCGTCAACAGAGCTGCAGGTGCTGAAATTTACCAGGTAATTTTAATGTACAGTATGCAACCGCTAACTGAATGTACCAGTATCACACTTTGAAGTTTCACCTATTAGCTGTATAGATTGTTCAGTGAAATCAACTGTGTATACTACTTTTGCATACATGTACGTTGATTTCCTTAAAGCGGCCATAGACAAGCTTGTAAAATTTACTTAAAAAAGTTTTTTCTGGATTGCTTTGCAATGTGCTGTATCTATTTTCCCCTCAAATTAGACAACCAAAGAAAAGCATGATCAAAATCAAGTAAATATGTGTCAGTAGGAGATTATGTTTTTATTTGAATACAATAAATAAACAACTGTATTTTGCTCAAAATACTTGAAAGAGTAAACTAACACTTTAAATGCTGCCACAGTATATTTAGAAAAGCGGGCAATACATTTTTAAATATTTTCCAAAGCTCTGCTGCACTGATAAAACTATATATTATACACATATAAAAAAACTAACTACAAGAAACATTGAAATAAACTGGAAAAACAGGAAGCTGACAGAAGTTAAAGGAACGAGACATCAAAGATCACTAACCTAAAGTGGCTAGGCTGTTGTTTTTGGACAACTGTAGTGATGCCTTTAAGTTAAGTCTTCAGTTAAATGGAGTTTATAATGAAAGTTCGGGAGGGATGACAACAACCAAATTCAATCAGACACAGTTGTCAGTAATTAGCAATCACTCCTGACGTCACTTCCACTCCTAAAACATTATATATACTGAACCAATTCCCTCCTTTCCCTCGCACACATCTTTCTGTATCCCATCTCCACCTCTGCAGGTGCCCCGGGTCACTCCTCACTCTGCAGGGGGTCCCAAGCTCCTCGTCCTCTGGCCAGGAGGTCAGCCCTCAGCCGAGCGGGTTAAGACAAATGTTAATTAAACCCTCCATCTTTTCATTACACTTAATTCTTGGGTGCTGTTATACCTAGTGAACAGAAAATATCACTAAGCAAATATCATGTGCAGACTTTGATATTTTTACATTTCACCGGGCATTGAAATCCAGTTTTGTTTTAAAGCATTCTTGAGAGTGATCCTATACAATGTGCCTGTTGAATCTAATGCTACAGGCCAAAAAATGAGCATCTGACCTCAGCCACACTTAACACTTTGGTCTGTGAAAGAGGTGGGGAGCAGTAATCCCTTTCCATGTTTCAAATGCTCATTTAAATGTATTAATTCATAGAGCGACAGAGATTATCTTAATTAGTAATGTCCTCATTTCAGATACAGATACTGTCTTTTCTTCAAGATAAAAGATGCAAATTGCAGTATTACTATGCCAACAGTGTCTCAAGCAGATAACGGAAAATTAATGGTTTGTTGCTGCTTTTTTCAAGCTTCTTTTTTTGTCTCAGTGGCATATACGAACACATAACATGCCTGCCTTTTAGTACAGTAACCCTTTCTTATCCATAAGCCTTTCCTATTGACACGAGCTCATAGTGCAGTATGCCTGGAATGTCCTTAAGAAGTTTCAGAGAGGAGTTCAAAGTGCAGATCTAACACAAGCTTGGTTTTTACTACACGTTGACAAATTCCAGAAGGAACTTTCAAATAAATATTTTTTATTTGATTTATGTTACAGTGACTTGTTTTAATCTCGTTTGTGGCTATGTAGTCTTTGAATTCTTGCAGTCGCTAGACACCTGGACAGGGGCTCTGAAATTCACACCATTCTGCAGTTGTAAGCAGAAGCACTACATTACTGGAAATCCATTGTAGGAATTTACAGAACATTTAGCATCTACCATGAACATAAACCATTAGATGCTTTAGAACAGGTCAAGTGTCTTAGAATTTGTATGTACGTCAGCAAAATCTGATTTTCGTTCATCAAGTAAGAACCTTCCTTATACAGTAGCTACTTTGACATTTTAGAGACGTTAAGCACTCTTGATAGCAAACTGGTGTACCCAAAGCATAGTACATCAACATAATATGACAGCAATACTGCACTAACATGCCTACAGATCAGACTGTCCTTTCCTGCAATGGACTAAATACATAAATGTATACAGTATATAAAATACAAGACACACCCAAAGAAGGCTCCACAACCAAAACGTTGTGTTTCTTTTTCTTTTCTTCTCTTTTCAGCATGGAACAAACCTTTACTTGTTCCTTTGCAGTCTATGAATACTGATGCAGCTACCTACTTGAACTATTTAAAATTTAACATATACAGTACATGGGCAAAATATCAAATTAACATTGTTTAAATATGCCCTTGCTTCCTGCAGTGACAGAAATGTTCTGAAAGTATACAGTATATTTATTCTCAACCAGCTTGTGACAAGTTAAATCTAGAAGAATGTTATCCTCACTTTGAAAAAAAAAACTAATCCTTCCTCCCTCCCCAGAAAGCCAACACCCAAAGTAACACCCATCCTATCACAGGATGGGACCCCCGTCCACTGCACTCCGCACATACCCCCTGTATATTCAAGTGCACAGGAGCACACAAATGCCAGTTAACAGTCCCAGCATGCCTTTGGAAGCTGGGAAGAAGCCAGACCATCCTTTGGAAATGTCAGGATTTCCATCTGACACGTTTCAGCCAGTTCCATTTCTGGTTTCAAACTGTATTGCTAATTTAACCTCACTTTAGTGTCATCCACCCATCCGTGTTCTCACCTCTTCTCCAGTTCAGGGTCACAGTGGTCTGGATCCTACCCTCTAGCAACGGGCGCAAGGCAGGATACACCCTGGACGGGACACCAGTCCATCGCAGGGCAGACACACACACAGACTCACACCAGGCCCAGGCTTTTTCCCAAAAGCCACCTGATCTACCAGTATGTATGAGAGGAAACTGTAGCACCTGGAGGAAACCCACATGAACATGGGGAGAACATACAACCTACATGTAGATAGCACCATAGAAATTAAACCCAGGGCCCCTGCTCTATTGTGCCAACATGTCCCACCACCTTAGATTAAAAGCATATTTTTCTCTTCCTTTGGAAAGGGATGCGGAGCAATCTAGTCACTAATCTACTCCAACCTCAGTCCACATCACTCAACTAATACTTTAAAAAATGTAACATCATTCCCACTTTGGTACAGAAAATGTTACAGTACCTCCTTTCGGTGAGTGTTTCTTGAAGTCTGTATCTATTTTTTTTTTACACAGTTGTCCTTCATTTACTTTCCTCCTCCAAATCCAATAAAATGAAATGAGCTTTACCATTCACAGACCACAAGGGGGAAACATTTCTCTCGGAAACCGAGAAAAGCCAGTGTGTCAATCAAAAATCTACCTAAGAGAAAGAGAGTCTTGTTTTGTTTACCTGCTTGGCTCACATTCTGCCTTTTATGCAACTCCTAACATCACATGTTTATTTAAGATGCAGATTCTATTAATGATTTCTTTCTTGATGGATTTTGTCATTTTTTGCAACGGTCACCACCTGTATTATATTCAGATCTGACGTTTTCCAACAAAAAAGGATTATCGGTAACTTATCTGCTGTAGTGTATTTGTGTATTCATCATATCAGTGAAAGGCTCCATCAATTTAATAGACTAATTCTTTGTTAAAAAAGGACTATTTTTAGATGCAACAGTTTGGAAGGGTAAAAACAGAATTTTGTCTTTTTTAATTCCTGTCCAAAGCTTTAGCTGGCATTGGGAACTTCATAGAAGCAACATAGATCAGCTAAAACTCACAAAAGAAAGGGATCTGCTGAGAGCTACAGCCCCTGCCCATGTGTAGTGCCACAATTCAGTACAAACAAGGTCATCTATAAAATAACATTGCTTTGATTAATTGATATGTAGAACTATGTATGTGTGTGCTTGTGTCACTAACTGATTTTGAGGTAGTAATTTCTTAGGATAGCATATCAGGGCACGGTACAATGATAAACAAGCTAAGAGAAGTGCTATGTTGCTAACAAATAAACAACAAGGACAGTTTAATTTGTGCACTTATTGATTTCATATTTTCATAACATGAAAAGCTAAAACCTTTTTTGATCAAAGGAGCTTACACTAATCACCACTGACAGCCTAGGGATGTACATTAATATACTTTATGTTCAGAGATGTTTGTTAGCATTTGTTTATGCTTTGGTCTTATAGTTGGGGATGGTCGGATCACATCCAGACTTTTATTGTTACTGTTTATTTTGATGTGTGAGACACTCTAAGCACTGAGCACATCTAACATATTTATCTGATTTTCAATACAGGAAATGAGAGTAGCAGCACCTGTGATGATCCCACACCCCAGTAGGAGGTGCAGATTGTCGTTTGGTACCAGGTTCGTATTGTTGACACAACACAATGCATTCCTAATTATCACCTCACCTTACATTCATTCCTGGGATATCAGTCATTAACAATATTCAATGAAAGTGGCTTTGTGATTAAAAAATCAACTTTGAGAAATACCAGAATATGCTGCATGGGCACCAACCCCCGATAGTTGGGTTTTAAACAAGTGGGAAATTAAGGGACACAAGCTGCGATAATAGAGGCTGAGGTACAGTATAAGCATTGCTGTCTACTGTAGTATTTTAACTACCATAGACTGTAGTTATTTTAAGAACCAAACATCACATTTTGTAGAGGGGAAAAGACGAGGCATGCGTTAATACGCAGAAGTCTGTTATTGTTAACCGTTTGGAAGAGTTCTGTTGTCTAATGAGTTAAACACTAAACTCACAGACTGCCTCTCTCGTTTCCTAAAATATCTGTTCTTAAAAACACAAAGGCCACATGAAACTTTCTTAGCAGTCTTGAGAATCGGATTTTCACGGTTAAGACTGAAATATAAAAACACATTTTTGAGTTTGAAAAACCACAAACACCCGGTGTTAATTAAAAAAAAACCGTTCCCCTACCTTTCCAGACGAGCCCAATCGATCGCTCATCAATTATGCAGACGGCAAAATTCCTCCTTTCCAGCGGTCACGTGAGGGAAGCACTGCAATGTGAAAGCATGAAACTGCTTTTTTGAAAGCGTTCGGCCCAAACAATATAATATTGAGAATGCTTTTTCCGCATTGAAATTAACACGGCTGAGTGGTGCATTAACGCCATCACCATAGAGCTTTACGCACGTTTGCGCACCTGCTTTAAAGCTCTTGGGTCCTAGGTTATGTTGCTGCCTGGGGACCCTTATGTGTGGAGACTGCATGTTTTCCCCATGTGGTCACACGGATTTTTGTTTTCCCCTCTCACAATCCAATGACACGCTGTCAAGGTTAATTAATGTATCTAAAGCAAGACGTCCCCCTACAACAGTGGTGATCCACAACTCTGCTCCATGAAAGCTGATTATTAAATCAAAGGCCCAGGCAGAAGGGGAACCAGAAGGCACTCTGACCATCAGGAACAGGTGCTGTCAACCTCTAAACAAACTTTAAGATAAACTAGCTTTTATTTTTATGGAAACATACTGACGGACGTTCTTGGAGAATTCTGAACTTCAGTGCCCAGAGCTACAGCCCGTATAAGGAAAGCTTTGTGGAATAATTGAATGAATACAATGACTGAAACTGAAGAAACAGTATGCGATACATTAAAACATGAAATACAAATTTCACTATGGAGCAAAACACATAACCCCATGACATGAGGCCATTCAGTATCAGATGCTCAGATGAGGTGCCCAAAACGAGTGCTGTAAAAAAACTGAAAGTGTAACAAAAACATGCAGTGTGTACATATTGTATACACAATAAGAAATGCCTGCTTTCTTGCAGAACATCACAAAAGGAAAGGCTGGGTTGTGTCTAGGTAAAGTAACATATGTTACATCACTTGGAGGGACATGGCAAAAATGTTCAGGGTCAGTTCTTCAGGCGTGATAAGCTCCACAATCAATGCTTGGCAGCGCATACAATTGCAGGGATTTGGAGAAGACCGTTTCTCTATTCACGGCGCCATTGTCAGAGCCCTTTCCTATCCATTAGATCATATCTGGGTCAAAGAGCACATAAAGATGGGACCCCCGGCTGTCACACAAAGCCTATTCAGGGCCAGTCACCATTCACCCACCTCCTCTCATCCATCGCCAGGGAGTCACATGATCCACGCAGAGCTGGAGCGCCTAAGTCCACCATTTGAAGTTTTCAATAAAAGAACAAACCTTAAGATGTCCGAAGGGGGCAAAACCAGTGCCGTTCATTTTTTTCCTCTCTCTCCCCATGTCCTCCCATCTCATTCAGGTCTTTTTTTTCCGCCACTCACAGCTGTCAACAACACCCTAAGAAAAAGAGAGAGAAAAAAAACAAATAAGCTTCCCCTCATCTTCACACCGACAGTACATTTTAGGGTCACCTACTGTATAAAATGTGGAACTGTTTTTTTTTTCCAGAGTCTTGATTTGATGTTATATGTAAGGCAGATGATCAATTCTTGCCCCCGAAAGCTGACACTGTTCATCTTTCATCTTGTGGTGCAGAAATGTAAAGTAAAGGCAACCTAACTGCTGAGTGAAATGTCCCCATAGACCCATGTTCCTAAACTGAACAAGTTCTGGTCTTGCCTTTTTCTAGAGGCATGTGTTACCTGGAAATAAAATTTCTTGCAAAAGAGCACTTCTCAGTCTTCAGTAATGACAATGCAGACATACTGTACAGTGCATGTTATAAAAAAGATTTATTTAAGTGCTGTGCCAGACAGTGCCCTATTCAAGAACAGAACACAGAACACAGGAATGGAAGATTATTTGCAAGAATTGTGCTTCTTGTGTCTCTGATGGCGCATGGGGGAACGCTGAGCTCAGTTAGCTATTTGTTATGTACTGCTGTATATGTGCTCATGTGTGTGTCTTTATACAGTATATATTATTACTATTAATATTTGAAAGCTTAACCATTAATTCTAAGGATTTTTTTCACTGTCCTAACAGCCTTTCACTTCTTAGGAAGCTATTTTTGAGGATTTTTGTAGCCAAACCACATATTTGTGTTTAAATTGCAATTGTACTGAACTTGGAAAACCAAAGAATATTAAGGTCAGTCATACAAGAGAGCTGAACTGGAAGGCTTTTTGTTTGCGGAAAGCAGACAGGTATATTTTAAAATTTACTTTAAACTAACAATAGACAGGATTAATTTCAATGAATAAATCTGCTTAGGCTTATTTAAAAAGGCTTAGATGAAAAAGCTTACCTGTCTGATTTAGAAATGCAACTGGCTCTTGTTGTGAATGTGCTACACCTTTTTATTCTTATTTTCTCTAAAGAAAAAGAGCTCCTTAAATTGTTTTGACAGATTCAGTGAAGTTGCCTTGAGATTAAACAACAATTTACTTGGCTGGCGAACAGAATGAAAGAATTCAGATGAGGGTCAAAGGTTAAGCCCCAGAGTAGGATACAGCTGTAGTTTGACACTGGAGTTTGCAAACTTACTTATCTCTGAGCTGTGCAGCACAATGGGCCTCAAAGCATAACCTGCCTTTCAGCGTATTCTTCTCAGGACAGTAATTTTACTTTACATACGCATGCCAGAATGTCATACAAGGTTTGTCTGGCAAAATTATATTTTTATTGCCTCAGCATTTTGAATGTAAGATATTACTCAATACTGAATTGACAAAATCCATATTCAACTCCCTGTGTCCACACTGATTTCCACTGCAAAAAAAAATAAGAACCTGCATTCAAACCTTTTTCCCTTTAATTTCCTTTAAAAAAATATTTTTTCTTTTAATTTGACAGTTAAAACCAGTCTAAACCAGTGTTCCACTGAAAGCCATCATATTCAATGGTGTCTCCAAAGATGTGAAACTCCTATGTGATTTCAACTCAGTTCTGAAGAATACTGATAACATGGTGTAATATTTCAGTCATCTTTACTTGTCTTGCAATCTAAACAGTACATTTAAATAACCATTGAGCCCTCACAGAATCTGTCAAACGTCCTACAGGAGAAGGCACACTTGTATTTACTTACCTTTTTCAACTATTGCTTTACAGACTACACAAAAAACATAAATATTTTTCTTCTTCCGGATATAGATGCCTCATGCAGTCCACACCTCTGAATTTGCACATAAGAGAACTCATCTCCAAACAGCAGGTGGTGCTAAGTGTCAACACACTGTGTTCACAGGACAGTGCTGTGCTCTTATCTGTGATGGCTTTTTAAAAAATATGCACAAGCTGTGTGATTCATAGACATTGTTTTGCAACATTGCACCACACACAGATGAATTTCTCTATTTTTTTAGCATGATTGGCAATCTGTGCTGTTTAAGTCAATAATTCATGTCTTTTCGTTCCTTCCGATAGCTGTTTCAAAATTTATGAATGTCACACTGCTGCAAAGCTACCTTGCAACATTTTATCTTTCCTAACCCTCAGAAAAGGAATGGGATTTTATGCACATTCTAGAAATTACTTTTTTTTTTAGTTTTTGAGGACTCAGCCTTGAAAAATGAGGAAATTCAGAAACCGACCGTACTTGAAAAAGACAAAAGAACATATCCAAGGAGTTCAGTATTCGATTGACCAGTGTTAAAAGGAGTAGAAGATAATGGACTTGCAGAGCTATTGCAACTCGTAAAATAACTGGGGCCATAAAAATTCAATTATTAAAACACGGAACACTGAGTAGACACGATTTGGACAATAAACTCTTATAGCTCTAGATTTATTCATAAAACCCTGTTTCATGTTTTACAGAAAATCATCCACAATGGGCAGAAACTGGGAGAAGTCCTAAATGTATGTCAGTGTCTTTGATGATTTTTTTTTTCAGATGAAAGGAGGAGAGGAGGCACATTTGATTAAGAAAATGGTGAGCGCTCGATTACTGTGACGTTGAAAAGGAATTTAGGTCCGAGTGTAGAACAGTGCAAAGAACTAAACTTGGGGCAGGCCAGGTTCAGTTGAGGCAAGAAACTTGCAAGCTGTGAGGGATTTGATATCGTGAAGGATGCACTCTATGTATCTTCATTTACCAGCCTGAAGACCTATCCTTAGAGCAACTTCATGGTTGTTACCTTTAGTTACAGACTTGGTTTTTGAAGATGACACCCCAGGTACTCACTGCAGTTCAAAAGGAAAAAAAACCCACAATTCTTTCACTGCAGGACAATTTAACCACTTTAAAAAATAAGGGGAGCTGACACTCTTGGCTGGGATTGGTATTTAAGAGAATTAAGTGACTAAGCTGTAGAACAGACGTGTGCACGTATTTTATATAGAAACCTGAAAACATTTACAGATAACAAGCCCCTGTTTGTCAAGCCTGAATCCTTAAACCTTATAAATATTAAAGAAACAGGAAAAAGAAATAGAAAAAGTCAGACAAACTTCAGTCCATTTTGTTTATTTTTTTTCTAACTGCAGATTTAAGGTATACAACTGAACATTGTTATTTCTTTATGAGACTTATAAATAAAAATACAAAAAATGTCCACTACAAAACAATCTACTGTTAGTAGGATGTAAAAAATATTCTCTTTCGCTATTGAAGGCACAAACTTCACTTAGTGACAACATGGAGAAGAAAACCTGCAGCATTAAATCTCTTTTATTTATTTATTTTCCACACTCCATCAGAGAACACTGAAAAGTTACAAAGAGATGTGTCTGAACCTACACTGAAAGAAAAAAAAAATTAAAGAAACCAATGCTGGTATCTGCAGCCACTATGTAAAACAGCGCCTCAAAAACAGCATGTCTTTTATTTTTTCTTTACTGGAAAAGACAAAGGACCTTGCAAAGCACTAATGCAAATAAAGTTTATACAAATGACAAAAAGAAGAAAAAAAAATAATAATCGGGCACCTTCTAAGATTAGGCTAAGAAGAGGTGCTGAGGTAGACGTAACTATAACATCAATTCAAAATAATAATAAAAAAAACACTATTGTTTTTAATACAGAGCAAATTGACTGGCACTTGTGCTGTCACAAAAAAAGAGAAAAAAAAATCACAGACAAGCCCAAAAAAGAAAGGAAAAAAAAAAGCTTTGTTACACTTGGTCCGACAGGGCAATTGGTCCTCAGTGCTTTTATATAAAAAAGACAATGTCTTGGTGCTTCATTACTTGAGCAGTTAGGTAAATGGCACGTGCAATGACATCACTGTGTGAAATGGCTACTCATTCTAGAACACCACACTGGAACACAGTGATTGAAGAGTTGGGATGGCATGATATTCTGAGCAGAATTTTTTCCCCAAAATAATCTTGATATAGTATAAAGTATATTTCCTGTGGACGTCTGAACCACAAAACTGAAAGTATCCCATTATCATAAACCTGGAAGTTCAGTTTATGAGCAAAGAGTGCTTTCCATATTCACCGGTCACTCTGAAACTTAAGGCTGGATAAAAATCCATATAGTATATTTGACAACGTTGCCACAGTGCTTAAAATGACTGAAATATAGCATACTCCATCAATCATTCTCACCCCACCCTCCTCCCATTTTGGGCTGAGTTTAATTTGAATAAACTGTAGCATTTCCTTCCTTTTAGATCCTGTACCAGTGAATGCATGTCTTCATTTTGACTGTTTCTACAAGGTATGGCACAATTTCGTTCCGTTGTAGTCATTTAGTAAGTAAGGTAACAACTTCCTCTCAAAGAGTCATACCATGACATTCATGTCATTTTAACTGACGTTCATGATATGGCAGTTGGAAGATGTGTTTTTGAACAGCTGTCGGATTTGAAACAGAAGACACACAAAATCTAACACGGCCTTCTCCCAGAACTGCGTAACAAATTTCGTTCCCTCAATAGTAACAAAAAACAAAATACCTCAAAAAAATCCTGTCATCCTATCATGACATCCCCAGTAGGTTAAACACTTTTTTTTTTGAAAGTACAAAAACTAAGCAGATATAAACGGACATTTCGTTGAACATTTTCATTTTAGGCACAAAGATTACAGAAACAGCTAAAGCCAATTCCAGAGTTACATTTGTGGGAAGAACTAAATCAATGCCAAATCCTTTTGAAAAATGCATTTTGATAAAAGGGGCTTAGAATGGAGCTTGTGTTTGTGTCCATTTAGTGCACTTATAATTGACACGGACATTCTCTCTCACACACACAACCACACACACATAAATGTCCGTAACCTTTCAGAAATGTGTTGCCAGGATCTTGATCTTGTCTTGGTTTTTAGTGTGACTCTCCTAATGTACAGATCTGTAGCAGGTATGCAAACCAGAGGAATACTTTTGCCAGGTTCTCTTAGAAATCACCTTTCAACTTATTTACCAATTATCAAGATTTTAGGAATAAACCCCTTAGTTCACAGTGTTTGGAAGAATTTGAAAACCTAAAAGGTAAAGTACTGCACTTTTTACTGCTATAGAAATGCTTCGTAACGAAACTCATTCTCTCCCTTTCGGTCATTTCAAGTAATAATAAAAATACAAGCGAATAAAGCATAAAAATTCCTAAGAATCGGCAGCGCTCGACTCCAATTTGTTAGGTCTGTTATAATGAGTGGCTTTGTGGCAGTTAGATTTAGTACTTCTCCAACAATTCAGTGACATCCAGAAAGCAACACTTAATACTACATTGTCACACACATTTATGTTCAACATTACAGAAGAGGCGTAGGGCAAGGAAAAAAAAATTAACCCAAGAAAAGTTGAAACCCAAGTTGAAAAAATAAAAACATTTGCCCTACTGAAAGCCTGACAAATGGAAAGGGACTTAACACTTAATACAAAAATATCACAATTTTATATATCAAACCAGCTCTGTTGGTTCTTATTCAGGAACATACTCGCCTCAGTTCTTTAAAGGTCTGTCGACCAACAGTATTTCTTTTTTTCTTTCTTTTTTTCTGTTCTTTGATTACCACTTGCAGTCCCAATTGTCCAACGCACACTGCATCAATGCATATTTGACCTGCTCTTAGTGGTTCAGGATCAATGAACCCCTCTTTTTTCACATTATTACAAAACTACAATTCTATTCACATATTTCAAGTTTAACACTTTTTTTAACTCACTTTAAAGTACTATGCTTTTACTAATCCAGAAATGCTTCCCACTTCAAACTCTTACCCATTCTTAAGGCTTCAAAAATCTTTTTTTCCACCAAGAAATTGAAGGAGTGGAGGGGACAAATGGGGGGGAGGGAAGCCTTTTCCCTTTATCCCTATCCACAACTATCTTTCTAACCCTTTATGTAATGTTGCTAAGGTACACATATTGACACAAAAAAAACACTTGAAGATAAAGCATGAGATGAAGTATCAACGATGTCACAATGCAAAACACAAGTACTACAAAATGTGCTGTTTGCAACTGAATAAACAACAACAAAACAACAACTTAAGAGGTAGCTTTTATGACCAAAAAAAGAAACCCTCAAACCCAGCTCTCTTAATAAGATGGGCTAATAAAAAATACCAATTTTGGTAACAATAATACACAAAATACAATAAAAAGTAAAATAATTGCTATTTTCACTGCGGCACTTAAGTACTCCTTAATTCCCAAGTATACACCTCTTTTCCACGTCACTTTACTGTGACACAGCTTTCAAACACACAAAAAAAGAAGAGTAATTAAAAAAATAATAAAATAAAAATACAAGCTTATGAGGTCACAAAAACGAGGTAATTCAAGTACAATGTGCTGAAATACACCATGGTAAAAAAAAGAAGACAAAGCAAAACAAAATATATATATAGTTTCCTTTTTTTTTTCCTTCTTAAATGACAAGCCACCAGGGCTGGGCAATTATACTATTCAGGCTGATGCCTTACATCACAGCTGTGAGACTTTTACTAACAGTGTTTATTTAGATATGCTCTCAAACATACTGCATTTTTAAGGACCAAAATGTTACTTGGCAAATGTGATACAACCACATTTGTCCTTTTGGTCTCTACTGTATTGGCATAAGGATAATAGTAGTGTGCAGCACTGTTCAGGTACTGTATATGTAATTGTGTGTGCCAAGGAATAACCAAATGCATATACTGATGATCGTTTTCTGGAAATACTATTCAATGGGTAATTGAGCAGGGCTCCTGCCTGAAAGAATCCAAGGCTATTTCAGAAATCAGGGTTTCAGAAGCTGAAACACACTGTCAATGCGATATGGCTGAGCTGTGCATCTGACCAAAGCTTGCAAAGATATGATTTTGACATGGCAGTTGCAGATTCAGTACAGATTTTGTCACGACACGCAGAACTGCACCAGCCCCTGGTTAAATTGCTTTCTTGATAAGCCCTTAAGAAGGTAGGTTTAGGTGCGGAAATCAACTGATAATGTCAGCCTAGGAGGGCTACTCTTTGAATTCCCATGTGAGCACATCCCTTAAACATCACATCTTACTCACAAAAGGCCAGGACATCTGAGTAAATGAACGGATAATGACAGAATAACATGAAAACCACATTCATTTTACTCTATGCTGCAATACTGGACCTGCCACTAATGTCTTGGGCCACACTTGCTACAAATCAGATTCATAGCTGAAGGAACACCAGCATTGAAAATTTAAGTGCTCTATGTATTTATCTACATCAGGTACAGTATGGCGAGCCTCATTCAAGGCGACACCACAGTGCATTGACCAGAGCCTGGGCAGACAGAGAAGAAATCAAATTCTGCCAAAAGGCGAAGAAAGATGATTCAGTTATCAGAGGGAGCAGTCAAAAAGAAACTGCCCTTCAAATCTGAGCTTTGCTCTGTCAGTCATGGAAGAGTGGAAGGCACACTGCTTTTCCTTTGCCAAAAAAGTAAGAAAGTAAAGTAAATCAAAATTTCTTAAAAATTCTTACTGTCACAGCCAATAATAAGGCATAAAAAGGTCTTCCTCTCTTAGCAGCAAGTGGAACTTTGCAAACTAGAGCTAAGCTTCTGCTAAGGGTGTCGGTTTGCAAGTTCGACAGACAGGAGGATCAGAGGGCTGATGGATTGGGACCCAGGCTCTGGGAAAAAGGAGAAAAGCAACGGAACCCGGTAGAACATAGAGATGGATCTGTCTGAGCTTCTTGTGGCCTCTAAGGATGTGACAAGAGATGTGACAGAGCAGCTGTCTCAAGAGTGTGGGAAAGCATTTGCTTTTTATTTTTTACATTTTATATATGGTGATCTGCCCGGAGACAAAAAGCTACACGTGCTTCAGAGCAGGCAGCCCTAACCTTTTTCTCTGAAAACCTCGCTCCCCTCCTTCCTCCTTTCTCTCGCCATGCCCAGCCCTTTCACTTGTACTGTATAATTCTGTTCCCCATCTTCTTTAGTTTCTTTCATTCTGACTGTGTGTAATTGTGTTCCTTTTTAAACGGCTTAACTATTTTTTTTGTTTTCCACGCTCAGACATAGCACAGATACAAATAGGTCTTCTCTATCCTCCAGTCTGGTGGAATGTCCTCTGGCTTGTGGCCCTTCATGTGTTTCTGCATGGCGGACAGGCTTGGGCAGTACTCCAGGCAGATGGTACATTGGTAGGGAGAAGCCCCATTATGGGTCCGCAGGTGCTTGATCATCGCTGAATAATCCCTAGACCGCTGGTGGCACAGCTTGCATTCGAAGGGCTTCTCACCTGTGAAAAGAAAAAAAAGAAGCACAATGCACACAATGCAGATGAGAAGGATTTTTTATTTCAAAAAGGGTCCTTCAGCATCTGACCACTCTGTTCCATTTTTTGTAACGTATAACTTCTAACCTCTAACAGCTTTTACACCATGTTAAACTGTACTAAGAACCTAAGAAATACACCAGCAAGTAAGGACAGGTATGGAAGTATTCTTTATCTATTTGTCAGCATATTTTTATTCCGGAATTTTGTTCATTAGCCTTATGGATTGGTGGTTGGAAATAACGTTAGTGTGTTTTTACACAATGCAACAGACGGACTATAAAACTGTGAATTAGTCACCTACTCTTCTAGCGTCCAACTATTATGATCCACACCTTGAGTACATTCAAGCTGGTTCTTCATGGCCAAGCAAAATTTTCGCTTTAAAAATAAATCAAATAATTTACGGGGGCACAGATTACAAAATTTAATTTAAGATGCTGGATTTGAAGCTTAAAAGAATGGATTTGAAACAAAGTCAAACTAATTCTGCCTCCCATTGTCGTTTCACAAAAATGAAGCTAGTCATTGTAAAGCTCCTTTTCAGACAGGCACAAACTAATACACTAAGGGGGAAAGACATTTCTGTTTTCCTGAGCAGATGATCCCCTCTGTATCTTGCTGTGAGGATCTGATCAGACAAGGAAGAACATCCTGGATGTGTTGCATCTCCTAGTTCCCTGGCATTAGACAGGAAACACTACAAGGTGCAAACCAGGTGCTACATTAATACTCCATCTGTTTTGAGTCATGTTTAAGCTGCAAATTCCCTCATTAGTTTGCAGACAGATACAAATATATTGGTTGGCTTGCTTATGATAAACCTCCTGGCAGACACCATTATTATTGGTCCAGTATGTGTCAGCAGTCTTAAGTTTTTTTTAATTTCAGAGACCTCCACCTCTAGAAATGAATATGACTGTGTGAATGCTTCTCTTTTACTGTATGCTAAGTATTTACAGCTATTAAGAGAAAGAGGGAGGATGTTCCTAAGAGAAACAGGGTTAAGTGAAGAGAAATATGGAGTTTATTGCACCCTTCAGTCCAGATATTGCCTGTTTGAACTTGGCTCTGTCATAAGCCATATGTCACTAGGAGTCCTCATGCAGTAATATGGGCAAATAGCACTGAATCTGGGTGCCCATAAATTTGTGCAGGGCACCTTCACTTGCAAAGCAGCAGCAGATCCTGGGACTTGCTGGATATCTCTGAATCTGCAGTAATGTCAGTAAGATGATCCTCCAGTGAGAGATAGCTCTGCTGTACGGCACTGTCAAGCTTACATTGACGGTATTCAATTTGAGCAAGGTATAAAATAAATGCTTAATAATTTGAAATAAACAAAATGATATACATGTATCTGGTGCAATAGTGATCATAGGCTATATAGGCAAAATGTAAAATTCAAGAGAATTAAAAAAAAATCAAATTTAAAAGGGCTTCATGCTGTTTCTTCTCCCCCCCAAAAAACAGAGAAAAAATACTGTAAAAAATTCCTATGTACTTCCCCTGCCTGCCTTGTAAAGCTGGGGCTGCCTCCGTTTCCAATCAGCTCTGCCTTCTAGGTCCATGCTGTGTGAACATCGTGTTTACCCTTGCATGCAAATCCTGGCTATACTCACAATGGCTCCCCTCCGCCTACTATCCATCATTCTAGCAGCACTGCCCAAGCAGCACAGACAATAAACACACAATAACTTCACTGTAAACAGGAGGTGCAGATAACGAAGCAATAATGAATTGCAAATGCAACCCAAATATTGATCCAGCATTGACAGTGGGCTGCTGATGTCAATGATTCATCAGCTTGCTCCTTTACTCTGAGGTGGCCTTTGACTGCAACCTTGTCACTGTACTTGTTATCTACATGCAGTCAGCTCACCACAGAGGCCCGTGCAACAAAAAGGAGCCAATTATTTGACAGACTTCCTTGACAGCATGGCTTAACAGCTGCTTTATGGAATTGACAGGTGTGCAACATCCACCACAGGTGATTTTTATACACAGCATTCATCAACTGGCACTTACAACCTTATTTATAAAATACAGTACATTTATGGATGTACTTATACTTACTTTTGAACATACATATACTTAGTACTGTACATGTAGACTAAGAGAGTAAATTTGGAAAACACCTCTCCACACATAACCACAGAAAGATAAGACTCTATTAAACAAAACGAGCAATTCTTCACCCAGAGGAGCTCGAGCGGAGTCCATTTTAGATTCAGGCATGGGTTCTGACCATTAACCCTCGAAAACAAAATTGAAAGATCCCAGAGCTCAGAGCTTTTACACAGTTTTTATTCAGAGCCTCCCGAAAGACTTTTCTGGCGGGACAAATTAGGCAGATGAAATCACACTTATAAAGAAATAAGAAACCTGGAACTTTACGTGCATGTGATTCACGGCCACCCTAAAGATTTGGAAATCAGAATCACAAAAAAAAACAACATTGTGGATCTATGGAGGAACCGGTTTCTACTCCATCACTCATTGCCTTCTCTTGCATCCTCAGATTTCACCTGCTCCAAATGCACTTTGCACAGACTAATCTGCTCCTCACACACTTGCCATTTGGCTGCTATGTTGCTCTACCATACTGCTGTCCCATTTTGCAGTACCCTGATTATATGTTTCACTTGTTGAGAGGGTCTCTGTGAACTTTGTACACACCTTTCCTGCAGAAGATGCAATATTTTATAAGGTGGACATTCAGAACTGGTTTAAACTGAATGGGAAGAATGCTGGACACAAGGGGTACTGTGTAATTCTATACTGTGCTATATAGGAATGAGTGCAATGAATGTAGGTAACCAACTGTATTAAAAGAAGTTATCTTTAGCAAAAAGGGAGATAGGAAGATATGCATGATTTTGGAACACTTGTAAGCACAGGGGAGTGAGATGGATAACAGAAAAATATTTAAGGACTGTTCTTGTTAAAGTTACTGGAGAAAAACACACCGAACATTTCTGTGTGTTTCACTCCCATGCACATGAAATAAAAACGTCTTTTAACTACTGAGATGGACTGCTGACTGTCTTTTAAGGGGAAGAGGGGAAAAATGTCTCCAACGCACTTCATTTGGTTTCTCCTACACTGCATCAACTGCATTGTGTGAACTGCTGAAACGTTGTTACTCATTACACTTGTGGGACTTGAAAGTGCATTGGCAATGCGCTTACAGGCTGAGGGGACTGAACCTTTTTATTCTGGAACAGAAAAGACAACTGGCCAGACAGACACAATCAAAATCCTCAAAGGCACTAATAAAGTCAACCTAGGCGATTTCTTCCCAGCTGAACAGTGAAACGCGAAGATGGGCACAGGTGGTGCTTCTTTAGCCAAAGGGTGGTGGGAGGAAAAAATAAACTGCCGAGCCATGTTCTTAAAGCCGATACCCTGGTTCCTTTCAGGAAATGGCTGGAACAGATCCTTGACAACAAGCTACTAAATATCAATTGGCCTAGATGGGCTGAATAACCTCCTCTTGTTTACAGCTGCTCTTATGTTCTTTCTGGATTCCTTCCTACTGTCGCATCGGAATGTAGGAAGGGTTCCCGAAAACAAGTCACTTGGCTCATTTTGTTCAACTGCCAGGCAGGGCTGCATGTCTGGCTCTCACCTGTGTGTACGCGGTAGTGAGTCTCCAGCTGGTGCTTGAGGCTGAACTTCTTCCCACAACCGTTGCACTCGTACGGCTTCTCGCCTGTGTGGATCCGCTTGTGGCCCTTCAGCGTGCTCTCATCCCGGAAGCAGCTCCCGCAGAACTCGCATTCAAAGGGGTGATCACCTGCAGGGATGGGGGGCACACACATCAGTATCAGGACATGGCTAAGAAACATCTCCACGAACGAATACAAGATTCTGTGTTTCCGCCTCACCAGCAACTGTTTTAAGTCAACAGCGATAAGTGGCAGTGGTCTGTACTGTTTTTGAAATGAGTAGTGTGAAACACAAAATGAGTAGTGTGTCCCAGTGTTTAAGGGCAACATTATGTGTGATGCACAGAAAAAGACGTTCTTTTCTGTTGTGAAAAGTGAAAAAGACCTTGATTAAAAGAGATAGAAGGTGTGTCCCTGGAACCGTATGCGATAGGTGTAACACAAATTTGCTAAAATCAGCATTTGGATTTGTAAATCTGATGCTTGAAATATAATGCTTAGATGACAACCCCCTCTCCCTCCTGCTCTCAGCAACTTGCATTTCTTTATTGCTCTGCTGTCACATAATGGGTACTTTTGCAGTGCTTTTTGTCATAAGTGAAATTTATTCTAACCCCTGGTGGGAAAAGTAGATGGAGACTGTGTATATCAATGTTTTGCCTCTGCCGGGTTGAACTATTCAATCTCCAATGACAGAACCAAGGTTAATTTCTGTCGTAAACCAACGTATTCACTCACCATGGTAGTTAAGCCCACTGACCTCAGAATCAACCTTTTTATTCCTCACCGACGCAGTGAAGTAACACAGCAAAAACAGAAAATGAACTGAACAAATCATGCTTTTTTCTGTCTTTTTTATGACAGAAGAGCAGACAGTCAGAGTCACAGTCCCACAACTGTCTGACATCCAATTAACAGCCCTGCACTCTCGGTACAAATTACTCAGGAAGGCATCAATACTAGTCTTTTCTATCAGAAAATCAGTACATTTAATCATTCAAAAACCCAAATGTACACAGACAAATGAGTACTACGGGGTCAGTCAATTTTAAGAATAGGAGCAAAAACTGAGATCAAAGAATCTTTTGAAAGAATATGAACCCAGGTTTCATTTTCACAGCTGTAATATGAATTGCAGGCAACTGTTGCACTGCAGAACAGCTCCTCTGGCCTTTGGAAGTGGCAAGGTTACCTATCACTGCTAAAGGTAATAGATCATTGTGAAGCTCCTTTTTTGAGGTTTTGTATGAACAACATCCACTGCTATGCAGGTCAAGTAGGAATACTGCACTCTTACAGACCTGGAAGGCAAGTAATGGATATTCAAATGTCAATAATCTGTGATATTATGATATGTGGATCTTCTCTCTTGTGCCTGCTCCTAATTGCTTTCCTGTGTCTGACTGAAGCTGCCCATATATCATTTTCTCCCTGTACAGATGTGAGACGCTGCCAGGCGTGTAATGTTCTCGATATTTAATGCATTTTACTCCGGTGCTGAAGGTTTAAGTCATCAGCAATGACCTACGCGTTTCATTATCCCGCTGTCCAAACTGCATTCGTGCTTGGGAATAAATTGCATTTCTCGTTATGTACTGTCATGCTCAGACTCCCACTTTCCCTGTAAAGAGACAGTGTCAATTTCCTTGGGCACATTTATAGATGCACCTAAATGTTGTTCACATTTAAATGTACAGCTGGCTTGCGACAACAGTGATTTGGCTTCTTCGGGTGGAAGTGAGTCGGAGAAAAAAAAATAAGAAAGAAAAAGCAGGGAAAAATCAATAAAACTGACAGTCTTTATTTGTCAGCATGAAGTTATCAGCAGCTCCTCCTGTAAGAGATCCTACACTTTCTACATCTTCCCCAACTGCCCAGATCACAATCCATCACGAACTGCGCCGTGCCACTGTACACCAGGGGAATAATAATCTTACAAACTTCACCTGCCTAAAATTAGGAAAAGGCAATTAAAATACCTTTAGAAGACAGAGAAGATAAATACTGCAAACATGTCAAGCTATGTAACAAAGACTGCCTTATTGTTAAGGCCAGAAATATGCAAGGTATTAGTATCATTTAGGTTATTTGTCATAGTATTTTGCAGTGATAGCAAAATTATTCTTTGTATATATAGTCTAAAGGTTTCCTGTCAGTGTTTTACTGTCATACGTAAATCAATTTTGGATATAAAGTCATATACTTAATGGCACAGTCACACTTCACTTTTATTAACTGAACCCAAGATTTTTGATACTGTGCAAGCCTCCTTTGCAGTTTCAATGTGGTGTCTGACATTTATGAAGGGAAGAGTGTTTTGACATGAAAGGGATCCCCATATTCAAATGACATTTTGAATGAGCTCTTTTTGTAAAAAAAAGAAAAGATTTACACTTTAAAGTCAGAAGATGCGTTTCATTAAATAAGATACAATTCTAGAAACACAAGGACTGTCAGCAAATCTGCCCGCCACCCCAACAGAACGCTTCTTATCTGCATGAATAGATAAACAGCCTCCCTAGAGCATGTTAATTGTCGCACTGAACAGATAAAGAACCCCGACACAAAATAAAAGATTTCAATGAGACGGTCCAACTGGATGTCTCCCCCTTCTCCTCACGGGCTGGGCACTCCCACCTGTGCTTTCCTCCCTCCCTGCCTGGCGGGTTTTTTTTACCTGTCGTGGCGTCTGTAAAACCATGGGCAGCTGACACAGGGTGGGCTTTAAAAAAAAAAAAGCCCTTTTGCGCACAGTGGAGGGGTTCATTATGCGATAAGCAGTGTAAATCAGGGATCCATCACTGCCAAAGCCTCGGCTGGCCTGTGCTATCAAACACAGCTGCGAACACAAAACACCCGCCACAGACGGCAAATAGGCTCCGAATAAAACACAAGGAGGGAACAACAACGGAATATTAACGAGGCGACGCTCCGTCTGTAGAATGGAGAATGGGGAAACTGACGGGCATCAACGATTATGAGAACCTAATGTATGCCTGTGTTTGTGCTGATGCGCGGCCGTCTTGGTTTTGCGTGCCCCTGTGTCTGTGTGTGGATGTGTCAGTCCTCCCTTTCGAAAATGTTTAAAACAAAAGACTTTAAGGGGGGGGGATAGGGTGAAAAATGGAAAAGCCTACAAAATGTAAGGGTGAGTAAAGCACGCCCTATCCTCTTGAAAATAACATCACGAACTGCTGTGTGAACATTGGCAGAATAGAAGGATGGCGCTGGAGGGGGAAATTTGTTCCATATTAATGGTGTGGGTGCTAACATGGGGTGTTGGGGTGAGAGAGACAAAAAAATACAAGTGGTGCCTCTCAAAAAATATTAAAGCTTAGATCTGAAAACTGGACGTACAGTATAATGTAATTTGGTTAAGTACTCACATAGAGGAGAAGAGAGTTAAGCAGTACGGACAGAATGTGGCTGTACTACATGGGCTGGGAGAAATCTCAGTTGCTGTTCAATAAACCTACCTGGTGACAGCTTTGTATTCTTTCAGTGGAGCATCTCGTACTCCTTTAAGATATTTAGGCATGCAGCTAAGAACAGTGGACTATTCTCATGCTCTGACTGCTGTGTACAGTATGGTTTCTTTCCTCAACAGACGCACAACAATATCCTGTCTCTCTCTGTAACTGGGGACCCACGGTTCATGCAAATCAGCGCTTCAAATATTTATGTTCTGAGCTGGGATCGAAACCGGCTTTGACTAACTACGTGTTATTTAAGGTCACAGACAGGAAAAGTAGTATCCCTAAATATGAGGGTGATTCTTTCAGAAGTATTCTAGTTTTACTTCACTGTGAAAAAACAGTTTTCTTTTTTGCCTTTATTACTGTTTTTAATAATTACCCTCTATACGCCAACATGACGTCTCAGAAAACGCAGAAAACGCAGACTACTACTACAGAAGGTATTGACAGAAGTAGATATGCAACTTTTCTACTGTTTTTAATATTTAATAAATCTATCCCACAGTTCAAATGATGGGATGAGGTGGTTAAGCACGTCTTTGAAGAAATAACACATTTTTAAAACTTATTTGAATTCACTTTTTGCAAAGATTTTTTGCTATTATCTTCTCTCATGCTTTCTTCTTTTAGTGCAGTGTTTTAGAACACATAACACCTGTATGGATTTATATAATTAAAAAAGTATGATATGGAGACATTTAGTTATAAACCTGAGCCTTGTTCAGTCTTTTTAAAAGTATTTCTCTCCCATCATTTGTGGGAGGTCATACTGAAGTTTTCTAAAGCTGAAATTTGCAGCTTATGAGACACACATAGTCGGGTAGCAACAGCTCTAGTCACAAGTGTCACAGGACTCCTGCAATTGTTTCCTCTCTTAGCTCTGTAAGCAAAACTTGGTCCTGACCTGAATACCTTCTGCCATTTAGCCCTGGGTCTCTGCCAAAGTTAGAAAGCTGAATTGTGTCAAACTGAACAGAAAGGCATAGTGTTTTTGTGATGCAGACCAGCACCCAGTAGGGGATAACCTCAGCTCATTTCAGCTGTGACCTGATTTGGGTTTAAACTTTACCAGTAAAGGTGAAAAGCCAGATTACTGGCCAAGTTCCGGGCTATTATAATGCTTCATTATAATATGGTTATTTCAGGGTGCTAAGAGACATGTACATACTGTTTCGATTCCACATGGTTCACATGATAAAAAGCAAAAGATAAAATCCAAAGACACTTTTGAGAACATTTGGGGTTCAGTTTTGGTCTGGGGCACTTTCTCTGTGAAGTTCAGATGATTCCCCACATCTGTGGAGATATACTCTAATGTGTTCGCCACCTTGTCATTTCCCAAAGACATGGTGAGGAGTCGGGTGGCTCTCTTACACTTTTCTTTCACCTGAGGAGGAGTACTTTTCTACTGTGTTCCTTAACTGGACGGTGTCTACCTTGTCTTTAATCCCATTTTAGCAGGGATAAGGCACAAGTGAAGATATGGTACAAAGGGTTTTAGAGAAACAGAAGGCTCAGGAAATGGCCACTTACAGTAGCTCTCTGAAGCCACTGTTTAGAAAAAGGCGAGGCCATTTGTGTGAAGAGCACCTGGGCCCTACCTGTATGTGAACGCAGGTGGCGCTTGAGTGCAGTGTGGCTCGGGAAGGTGCGATTGCATTCGCTGCAGATGTAGCTCCGAACCCCAGCGTGGACTTCCATGTGCTGCTGCAGAGCTGTCTGGGTCTGGAATCGCTTGCCACACAGCAGGCAGAAGATGGCCATGTCTGCACCTGAGGAAGGAACACAGAGAGGGAGGTCAGAAAGCTGCCTGGGAAGATGGGACCTGACCAACCCCATGTTCATGTCACTGCTGTTGAGCAGTTTCTGCTACTAACTTGAGATGATCAGATTCCACGGGAATAAATGCTGCTAAAACATCCTAATAATAATACTTCTGTTTTCGTACCACCACCTCAACATTCAGAGTTGAATGCAGTAAAAAAGTTCTAAAAGTCCGTTCCTCTACGATTTCCACATAACATCTATGAAATGGAAACATGCAACCCCCATTATTTTGCGAACAAGCAAGTGTTACTAATGCGCACACCGTATTTGAAGACCCATAAGTAGAGTTTAAGACAAGCATTTTTTAACCTCATGGCTCTCACAGTCCTCATACATAACTGAGATAGGTGCGGCATAATTAAAAATGCTTTCAGATTTTCAACAATTTCTGCAGCATTTGCAGGGCTCTGGAAGAGTCCAACTTCACTTAAAACGTAAAAAAAAACAATAAGACATTCTCAAAAACACAAAATATTCTGACACTGACTACACAGCGCTGTGTAGTAGGCTTTTGTTCCTACATTTGCATAGTGCTCTAAAATTGTACATTATCAAGATACAATGATTAGCAAAGCGTATGATAGAGTGGCATTAGGTTATGTATGAGAAGTGTTCATTAAAGGCACAAAAAGCATATTCCACTTATTTTACGTCATGCCTTTTGTGAGCCTGTTCAGGTAACCACAGCAATATATGTCGATAGTAATAAAACAGAACAATGTGGAAATTAAATGTCTCAGCACAATCAACTGCGAGAAATGACTGCAAATACAGTGGAGCCTGGAATGAAAACAACATTGTTTTAATAAGTCTCCAAATTATTGGCCCTGTTTCAGAGCTGAAAATGTACACACCGACACCATATTTGTAAACTGCACAGTTTATCAGATTACATTGTTTGAAGCCCATGCTGTATACATGCAAAAAGGATTACGTTTATGGGCTGTAGTTGCTAATTCATTCCACAGGGCGACAGCAACCAGATCAAATCCATCACAAAGGACAAATTAAGAAATCAAATTTTCAATTATCAAAGCGAAACTTATAATTTTATGAAAAACAGCAAAAAGACCTTGAGAAACCTTGAGAGACCTTGTAATTATTTCCTGCGGAAAGCTCTTGTCGTTTTCCTTCCAATAAATGCCCTGAAAGCATAGGACATCATAGGACCTTTTCCTACACTCACAGAGAGACAAACACACATGGATTCACACTTTTTCAATTACATCTCTGTGGAAAACTCAGGGGAAACCTGAGTGTTTAGAATCCAGCTTCTATTTCACTAGTCAATAACGCATCTTTCTAGCAAAGCTGCCACTAATTTAAAAATCTATGAAGAGCCCTGGCTGCATGTTCATAAACCGGCTTCCCTCCAAATCAATCAGCATCTGACTAAAGTGCAGAAAAGGGGGAAAAACATGCAAAAACAAACAAACAAACAAACAACAACAAACAACCAAACAGACCTGGCTTGAAATCACAGACTGTGAGTCAGTAATGTGCAAATACATATTGACAACACTCTCTTTTGATTTCTCATCGCAGGTCTTTTTTTCCCTGCTTCTTTTATATCAATGAAAAGGGGGCATTGATTCAACCAATTGTTCCAGGATTCCCCCAAGGAACTGAGGTATTTAACTGGTTTTGAGTGACAGGCCCATGGTGTTTTGATGTAATACTGGATAGTGCGGCGCTTAAGGTTTTAAACTGATGATCGCTCATCCTCTTCAAAGCTGTCCACCACAGTAAAAAAAAAATAGAATGAGGGGAGAAACAAGGCAAACAAAAAACAAAACCAGCCATCAGCCTGCTTCAGGGTTGAAAATTCTTGGGGGATCCAGGCTTACGGGGGTCCCCAGAGTAGGACACCTCCAATCGAGGATAAACTTTCATCTTCTGGCAAACTTGTGTCACATGTGGTAACTTACATTTGATCTTTTCCCATTTTCATGAAAACAGCTGTCCTTTCATGACGTCCTAACACATATCTGCGGTGGTTTTCCTTTGTAGTTTTGGTTTATTTCAACATACCAGTAAAGTTGCTTTTTCAAGAGTGTAACTTGGCGGCTCTTAACTCTTTGAGAAGTGCAAACAATAAGTCTTAAACTTGGGGCTTAGAGAGCACTGTTAAAGGCTTTTATCCCCCTTTTAACTCATGGATTTGTGCTGTTTTTTTTCTCTGTGATTGTAAAACAATCCAGTAATAAACGCAATAACTATTTGTCCTACTCAGCCTTACCTTGAATTAAAAGAAAGGCTAATTAATATCTTGATTCTCCATTACCTACATAAGCAGCATTTATACTTTAATAATACCTAAGGAAGACAAAGAGTTATTTTGGTAAGTGCAAACATGGGGAGAAGGACAGCTTCAGAACTTTGAAAATGGAAAATTACTGGAATGCAGTTAACTAGTCTGAGAAATCAGAGGTCTGCCCACAGTGAAACATTTAAAATTAATGACACTCATGTCTAGTTTGAAGTAGTACCTGTTGATAAATTCAGTTTACAGAGTTAAGTAGAGCTAAGTTGGCTAAGTATGGTTTGATAACCTGCACATTTGAACTACATTATTATTGCACAGAGACAGTTTTTCATGTATTCATTAGCAGGAAACCACTTCTTTCATGCTAGGGTTGAGGCAACACAGGAATTGCTCTGGAAGCACAGGTCAAAGGCTGAGTCTACACCCTGGATGGGACACCAGTCCATCACAAGGCAAACACTAGTAGAACTACTACAGTAGTTCAGAGACACCAACTTATCTGCCCAGTACGTCTTTGGAAAGAGAGAGCAAACCAGGGCACCCATGGAAAACCCAAACAAACAGGCAAAATCTGCGCTGATAGCACTGCAGTCTGTAACTGGACCCAGGATCCAAGAGCTAAAAGGCAGCACAGCTTTGTGCAACACCACTACACCACCCAGGGACCCGTCTTGTCAAGTTCAGTTTTAAACCAATGAATCATGTTTTTTAGCATCCCAACTTAAATTAACATGACATGAATACATCTACAGATCAAAGAAATTATCAAACCTCATATTAAGTCTATAAATGCTATATCTACATGAAGTTCTGCTAAACGACAAAACTACAAAAGGCAGGTAATACTACAGCAGATTTCCTCTTCAGCAACGTGACTTGAAATAGAAGTAAAGGAGTTCATATTAATGATTTCTGACAGCCTAGATGGTGTCAGTAGCTACCACACTGACCTTTCACCTTCAGAACCTTTACACATCCTACAATAAACCATTTATTCTTTCAGTGCATGTAGTTTGCATTGATGTGGTTCAGATATCTGAGAAATGTGCAGCCTTTCATATTATTTTGAAAACCATTATGCACTTCTTAAAGATTGAACGGAGAAATATGTTTTAGAAAGAACAGTTAAATGTCCCGCACAAGCAGGTTGGCAATATCTACATTTTCATACTGTTAATAATAGCTGCAGTGATGTAGATTACAGAATATTAATTTGGAGAAACTGGACAAGTATAAAATAACAAGCTTTTATTAAAAGTCTGAAAGGTATGAGAGCTGACTTCCAAGCTGCATCTTTCTTCTTGGAAAATTGTGAAATTTGTAGTTCATTAAAGGGGTTATTAATCAAGTGCATTCTACACCCTGGATAATAACACAGGAATATGAACTCTTTAGTGTTAGTTTTCTGAAGGGGTTTTTGACCTAAGTGAAAGTTCAAGCTATGATAGGTTTGTGTGGATACTGCTTTAAGATTCAACTGCCTATGAAAAACAAACCCCAGAGGGTGTGAACTGTTCTGCATGAATGACTATTTACAAGAAGGAATATACAATCTTTTTCACTTCTGCAGTCAAATACAAAACCCAGCAGGAAATGTTACCAAAAAAACCCTGTGCTTACAAACACAAATGCTAAAAAAGTACACCTGTATATAAATGTATTTGGTCGCGCAAATACACCTTGAGTATGAGGTAGAAGCAGGGAGGTTTAAACAGAACATGCAGAACAGAGTTGATAAGCGTTCTTCCATTGAGAAGTACAAAGCCAAGTGTCACGCGCACTGTACAGCAGACTGCTTGTTCCAAGGACCAATGGCTATAAGATATACAATGATGAAATGAGAGGGGTAAAACAGATGTCCTGGGTAGATACAAGTGTTAAATAAAATCAAAATAAATTAAAAATAAAGGGCAAAAAGAACTGTTTAGCCTCACTCCCACTCCTGTCTTTTAGGATGATTTACCTCTGCTCTTCCATCTATTTACAACGTCATCTGCAAGCACCAAGCCTCTCCTTTATACCTACAGCATTCATTTAATGGTATTGAAGTGGCTGCCAGTGGTATTTAACAGTGCTGAATAGGGGGGTTAATGGAAATAACTTCTTTCAAGGAGGAAGTGACAGTGCTGCACAATCCTTTACTTTCATCTGCCTGAAATCTTCAGCATAATAACTTGGAGCTGAACTCAAGGTACCAGTGCTAAAGGAAAGGGCTAGGTTCCATCTTACAGGCCATCTTATCAAGTGCCTTTTTTTTCCCTTTCGTAACACAGAATTACACAGTTATATAATTTCCATTTAAACTATTGCCTACAATTGTGTCTATACCTCAGCATGGGGTGTATTAATTTTTTAACTCTGTGGAAACAAAGAGCTCTATTTCTCTGTTCTGAAAACAAAATTAACGCTCGTTAACAACACTATAAAAACAGACTTTTTCTAGATTCTCTAGAAAGTCAGACTTCATAAACCTCACAAACGAATCATTTCCTCAAGTCAGCTACTAACTTTAGACAATGGAAAGATCAAGCAAAAAGCATGTTCTATTTATAATTCAAGCAGTGCAAAACATCATTTAATTAAAATACAGCCTTCAAGCAAAGAAAACACGAACCGGAATTGGTTTTACTGGTAAATGATGACAAATTTGAAAATAATAATATTGTTTGGCCACGAACAACAAGAGCATCTTTGAATTAAGTTTCTACTCCATATGAAATAACAAAGAACCTCATTGTTATTAGTCTTTTACCCGATACGCACCTGCTGACAAAAAGCAAACGCCTCTAAACAGTGAGAACAGCCATTTTTCAAAGTTTGGCTTTTATTTGTTGCTTTGTTTTTAGAACCCACGGTGGCCAAGTCCATCAGTTCAGCCTGTGGCAGTAGTGGTCAGAACCATAAACTGGGATTCAACTTATGTCTGGTCTGAGAATGCATAACCCACAATGGAAACCTGTACAATAGCACCTGTGGTCATTCGACAGTATCAGTCTCACAAACACGTGCTCTCTAGGGTACTCTACTCCTATGCAAACACTTTGTCCTTTTTTATGATGTCACTGATCTAGTCTGAAAAGGACATGTGTATTCTTGCAAGAAAATAGTGGTGGAAAAAATAGACACCCCAATACCTGCACACGCCTTTCAAACTTCTCCTCCAGACTCCAGAGCAAGCTCAGTAGCTGAACCACCACTGGTCTTACTGAAACTGTACCTTGTGGTTTTCCTTATCTTTTAAGATTTTGAATACAGTAATTAGAGTCTTGTAATTATGTTATTTCACAAAAAAACATTGTCATGTGTTTAAGATTAGAGAAATTCATATTTCTTCATAGCAGTGAATTGAAAGCATACAGAATTGATACTGTATGTACAATAGGCAGCTGTTACCAAAGAGCAATAGCAGTAGCTGCTGAAGTGAATCTGTGACATTTTTACATCACTCATATCTAGCAAATAGTGTACCACATTTTAGGTGTTTACTTTTTTGTCATGTGAGATCCTATTACTGATTAAGATTCACAGTTAAAATAATTAAACCTCTGCTAAATATGAAACAAGTCGAGGTAATTTTCATGTTGCATCTGAGGTGCTGAATGTTATCAATCCCTCAAGCAGAGTTTACAGGTGATATGAATTCACTAATCCTCGAGGCTGTATAGCTCACATTTCAGTCCTATGGCCACTGTTCAAAAAGAGCACACCAATTATTCAGTTTACAAAGACAATTTGGTCCTCCAAAACTGTTTGCAACGCAAAATTTCACTTAAGGTAAATTTAATTCCCACTAACGTATTGTACATGTAAAAGCTTTCAATGCTGTAATGGGACGAGCTTGTTCAACTGCTCACCTTTCTCCCAATGCTTTAACTTCAAGTACTATATCCAGGAGAAATACTTTCCTTTTTTGATTTGGTTTTGGAACACCTGAAGCACTGGCTTCATACTTTGCAGACATAACCTCAAAAACAAGTATTGAAATACTGAATGTGTTATGGTCAGATGGGATGAACCCAATTCATCTGCACATAGAAGAAGAATGACTTGAGGTTTATTTGGCCTTTTTGTGGATCGGTGCTCCAATCCACATTACTATTATAATACTCACACCTGAAGTAGGCTCCACGGCTGAAATGTTGCGTTTTCTTTCTTCCCTTTTCAGCATGGAATAAACCTATTACTTGTTCCTTTGCAGCTTACGCCTGCTGACGCAGCTCCCCACCTGAACTACTTATTATTACTACTGTATGTCAGAGTTTGCTTTATTTCCCACCCTGGATTCCAACAAAAAAAAAAACAATATACTTACTGTGAGACAGAAATAACCAAAACTGGGAAGAGTAATCTACACTGTATTAGAGTCAATGGAAATTCTTTATCAGGCTAGGAACCTACAGTACGCGTAGAAGCGGGAGAGAAGAAAATCACTTAGAACCTCTGATTTCAATCATGAACTCAAGCTGCCTGTGCAGGAATCGGGGAGGAGCTTTAAAAAGTCTGACCTAGTCAGTCCTTGTTATGTTCCACACATGGTGACACACACTGATTTGTTTGCAGAAGTGTTTATAGTGTAACACCAGCTCCATCACACCAGTAGTTCTGTTGCTGCAGTGTGTTTAACAGCATGGCGACCATTTAAGAGTCTGGTTTATAAGTCGATTATTTCTTTTAAGAGATTCAGATCGCCTTCAAACAGGAGCTACGGTTTAGGGAATAACGTTTCAAGCTCCACTTACAGTCTTCTGCGGACTGGGTTGTAAATCAAAACTGCTCACGTTTTAGAGAGCAGCTGCTAAACCAGACAGGCAGGTTTTAGGATGAGGCTTTACAAATTCCCCTTTAGAATGTAACATGTTTGGAAATTAGCAGGCTAGATCATAAAGACCCAACTGCAACAATTGCACAATCAGATGCGCAAGTATATAGAGGAATCACTGCAGTGGCCCAGCTCAAGAGGCACTCTGAGACACAAGAGTACTGGGAAATGTCTGCTGTGGTAGAATGAAGTCTGGTTAAATAGATTCCAACTAGGTAATGAACTATGCAAGTCCACTGTAACAACTTATGAAAATGAATGGGTGATGATGCAGAGAGCTCTGAATTCTGATAAAACTAGCCATTTATTTATTCGACATCATTGGGATATTTAGTATCTATATCAGCACACACGCTCCCACACAGAATACGGACTCCTTTTTCATGGTTTTAAATGTTGTACTTCAACTCCTCATTTCTCCTTTTGCACACATTCTTTTTCTCTTTCAAAGAAATAACTAGTTCCCAGCTGTCAATCAATCACTCACGCCCTATTCACAGCAAAAGGCTTTCTAATTATTATGATAGCTGTAGCACTGATAATAACGAAAACAGTTCTTACTGCAAGAAAACTAATTTGTCTCCTAACATCTGCCAATTATTAAAATGAATAAAGCTACGATGCAAATTAAGAAGCAGCGATAAACCGTAAATCCTGCGAGGTATGTGCCCCCGTTGAAGGAGGGCTTGTGGAGCGACAGCAGGAAGGGGTGAGAGGTCAGCGAAGCCGGGGGCCCTCAGCCCCTCAGGCAGCTGTGGAGCGGGGGTGAGGAGCCGGCGAGATGGAAGGCTGGCAGAGGGGGACAGAGGCCGCCCCTGCTGGGCCAAGGGACAGTGCAGCCAAGCAGGGGAGCGGGAGGGAGGGACGATGCAGTCTGGCCCCCTTTCCTCACTGGATACGACTTGCAACGAGTTGCCCCTTGCACACCAGGGGCTTCGTTGTTGGGAGGAAAGAAATAGGTGCTCATGCAGACAAATGAAAAGGCATCCACACATACCTAAATGCACCTAAATCTGACTGATGCCTTCCAATGTATGCAGTGATACCACTACGATAGTAGTAAACTGTAGTATGGACTTCGGCAGAGTTAAAACATTCAATGGACATTAATACAATAAAATCACAAGACACCCAGTAAAGCAAACAAAGAAGAGAGGGAGACTGGATGTACAGTAGGTAGTTTAATTCATAAGGTCAAGAGATCCAGCCATCAAAACAGTGTAAACACATAGAGTGTTAAAAAAAGTGATTTCATGGCGCTCTCTTTGAAGGTAGTGTAATTTGCCCACTTTACGTTATTGGCTTGTAAACAGACATCATCAAACGGAGCCCTTGCGCGTTCAAAGAAACTTTCACGAATCAGAAGAGAAGAGAACGCTTTTGTGTCAAAAAGGAAAAAAGAAATTACACTGTATCAAGTCCGTTTACCAGAAAATTGTATGTTGCACATAAAAACATCTTATCCCTCACCACAAACATGACTCATAAGGTACTAAACAGCATTTATAAATTAACTGGGGCTCTCGCCTCTTCTCTTTCTACATTGTAAGCAATTTTAAGGGCACAGTTGCGGCTATCCAAAAGCAGTGCAAGACTATTCATTTCCACGGTAACCAGGCTATAGAAGAAAAGAAAACACCAAGGGGTCCTTCCTGTACTGTACCTCACTCAATGAGAAAGAAAGAAGAGGAAAAAAACAACCACCACTATGCCATTAATTTTGCAGGACGTGCAAAAGCAAATTAAAATATAAAAGCTCATGCCGCATAGATAGAGACCTAGATAGAGGGCAGGACAGGTCAAGCCTGTGGAATTAAAGTCTTTGCAACAGTGGGGGTTTAAGCACAGTTCCATTACTTGGTGCTCAATATCCACCTTCCCTCTCTTTCTTCACGGCCCAAGGCAGTCAGCAATTAAGAATGCAGCGCAAATCGGTGAGATGTAGGAGAAAGAAGAAGGGTTAGTTCTTGGAGTTAGATAAGAATTGGAGGCTAATTCTCGCCTGCCCCCTCAACCTCATTTTGTGCGACACAGTGCCATGTAGCTACATCTAGCTCAATTCCAAGTTTAAATTATACTTTATCCAAGCATGCTACCATTCATGGAAGCTCTTTACATCCACATGCTGATAGATAGAATATAGAATATTTAGTCAGCATGTATTTATTCTGAGCAGTGCAACAACGCCAGTCGCATTTTCATTAGCATATACTCAGTTTCTGTATCAAGGTCAAGACCTAAAAAGCACAGCCTCTTACTCCCTAGCAAACACTTCCATTACAGTACCACATGCTTTCAATTTTAAATGGAAAAGATGGAAAAACAGTCCATAAAAGCTGGCAGTCCATTCAAAATAAATGCTTTAAAGTCAATAAATGCATACATTAAATTCATGTCCAGCACAGAGGTGAGGTAACATCTGCATGTATAAAAGCCTATGGTTTGGTCCAACTGTCTGTAATGTACCGCACTGTCCATCATGGAAGACTCAATTACGGTCTTCATATAATTCAAAGCTGCTAGCACCCACATCTTGAGACCCGTTTTCTACCCACTGTTTCAGCTGCACCTGCATCAATGCAGCCTCTTAACCTTTCCACAAGCATGTGGCGAGAGTCACTCGAGCCTTTCCTCTTCTGTCGACATCATGCATTGGCACCAGATCCGAGCATGCATGGGGCGGGTTTGGTAGACGTGCAGGTCAGCATCCAACACAAGCTGGTGATGTTGCTAAAGGAGCAAGAAACCTTGCCCTGCATGGGCAACATCTCTGCAAGTCAACGTCTGACCGTGCTCACAATGTGTGAATAGCATGGCTGACTGCTAGAGTGTGGTGCCAGTATTGACTGGATATCTGGACAACTTGACCAACACTGCACAGGACACTTGACCTTTCCTCGTCCAGAATGTATTCGCAAATGAAAAACCCATTCCACATCCAAAACGTGCTATAGTCAATTCAATCTTGAATCTCAGCTTGCACTTCAGTAATGTTTCAGTGATATTTATATCTACTGCATCTTCATGTATATGTCAAATGCATCTACATTCTGTTTAGGAGCATTGCTTATTTGGACCACAGTAATTCAAAGAGTGGAACTACTTCCATTACTACACAGAGTGAGATGTGGCCTCATAAATGCTGTGTAGCTGAATTTTGCTACATTAAGCATCTGCTCTCATATCAGCTCAATCAGTAGTAATTCTAGTTGCATGATAATAAAGTTGTGTAAAAATTGGCTGGTGGCCTGGGAAGCATGCACTCCACAATCGCAAGACTGCAGAGCTTATTTAGTATATAATAATAATGTTCCATCCTCATGTCTATTACTGGAGGAATGCATATCTTCCTGCAGTTCCATTTCAAAGTTTAATTGCGGTCTGTCGTGCCTCAGCACTGCTGTTCTGTAGGACCAACTCACACACACACATAAAATAAACAACTGTTACTTTATCAGTGTGGAGATGGTTATGTCCAAAAGGCTGATAGGCCCCTGTCAAGACCAATGCCTATCTGTGCCTTTAGATTTAATTAAATTTAGGTTTGTAATCCCCCTCTCCAAAAAAACAAACAAAGCGCAAAACTCCACAATTCTGGTGTAGATATTACAAGATGTATTGTTTTCAAATAGATTGATGCTGCCAGCTGCCCATGAAGTTGCCCTGTTAATTACTCCAGAGTGATGTAATGGAACCATATGGTTCTCCTCTGTGTATAAACTGCACTGTGAAATGTTTTAATAATCTCTTCTATTTTCAGCATGGAATAGCTATATTCTTAACACACCGGTTTATAGGACTGAGAGAGAAGCCTTCTCTCTAAGGTATGAGTATGATCCCTGTTTAGTTTTGCTGTCTTAACAAAATAATGGCATTCAGATTAGTATTAAAGGTATAAACATCTCAAACACTCCAGTTCAAGTTTCGTGAGGATGGCACCAGAACCAAGCTAACATTTGATTATATAATGTCATCAGTACATTTCGAATTTCTCCTCTCCTTAGATCAAAGGACTTTTATTTACACCTGGTCTAAGAGGAGGAAAAACACAATTCAAAGTGATGGGTTCCTAATGCATTGTTTTCAACCCGAGCCATCTTTGCGACCCAAAGGGGTTATTTTAAAAAAAGTGAATTATCCAGATAGAAAACGGAAAACAAAAACAACCAAAATTAAAAAAAAACATGCTGCTGGGCTTAGGATAACATGCAATTTCATTACTATTTATCAGTAACACACGAAATAAAATGATGTGATGTGCCTTTAAGAGAATATAATTTACAGTGTGCAGCCAGCCAGCCAGAGTTTGAGATCATTTACAATGGAGAAACCCTACTTGCTGTGCCCTATCCCACAAATCCGATTTAATCAGACAACTCTACCAGTGTGGCTCAGAGTAAAAAAAAGGATAATTAGTAAACAGAGAGCTACTTCAGTGCTTCATTGGCATTCGAGCGGGGTTAGTGTGTCGCATTTAAAATGCAGTCTGATGAAGTCTACAAAATCAAACCATTTGTTACTCCTATTGAAGAGGCTTTAGGCCACTGGCAATTAAATTGGAATTAGTGCACAGAATGAGATACGGAGGATTCATACCAAGGAGGAAAACTGTCTGGAAGACGACGTGAAGTTCAATCAAGTTTACAGTTTCTAATATTTAATTTGTGAATAATTCCGTTCTCTTGCTAACCTCCACCTTTTCTTCTGCTTTTATTTGGCTCTCTTTCCATTAACAAGGTACAGCATCTTCTCCTATGGTTAAGGAATGTGCATGTGAAGCTCTTACCACTTGCATCTTCCTTTTGCTAATGTAAATTCCTTTTATTTCACTCCACTGTGTTGAACCTCTGAACTTTCATGGGAAATATATATTTATACTGTATAGCACACTGGGGACCCAAAACTAATGGAAAAGCTCTTGGAGTCAATGACAGATGTGATTTTACATTTCAAGAAAACCTACTAAAAAGTGAGAGAAGTGTAACAGAGATTGGAAATACTGGACTACAGCAGGCAGGAAGACAAATATTTAATTCTGATGCAAACAATTTGCCATTTTCAAGTGGTGTGGTTGTACAAGCTCACTCGGGTATTTGGCAAAGGCAGTTAAACAGAAAACTCACTAGCATCAAACAAGGGGACTTCAGCTAAGAAATATTTTTTTCACTTTCAGATAATATTTATTGTGTGTGTGATCATGCTATGCTACATACTGTAGACTCTGCATCTGTGCTACACATACACGTAGCAAGACAAAAGTTCAGTTTACTTGTTTGTTATAGGGTAGATGCTTTCATTCAGAACAGACAGGGAAAAAAATGAATTCAAACATGTTTCTGAAACCTAACACTTCATTTGCCTTGCACGTACGGTTAATCGACTTTTAGTTGTTGAAAATCAAATACATTTTCAAAGATTTGTATTTCAAAATGCATTTCTGATGTTTTTTTCTTTTCTACCATAGAACCTTTTACAAATGAAACACTGAAAGAAAGGTAGAAATAAAACGTGTAACTGTATTTGTGATTTATTTTAAAAAGAAAACAGTGGAGACACGCAAGTGATAAGATGCAGGAGGATCACTGTGGTGCACAGTATACTACCAAATCTTCAAATAGAGCTTTAATGAAAAAAGAAAAGAAACTGAAATATACACTTTTGCTTCCTAGAAATAAAGTGGTATTTCTCCATTCTAAGAGCCTTGTTTCAAAAGAGAGAGAATGAAAGAACTGAAAATATACAGTACAGTACCTAAGCCAAGTTAATAAATAACCCGATAAAAATCTATTAAAGCACACTAATAAGAGTATTAGAACCAATAGCATTTGTTTAGAACCCATTTCAGCTCATTAAAATTCACTTTCACACATACAGATGAGATTGATTTGTCTTTTTAAAACAAATATTGATATAATTTCAGTTTAATAAAAAGGAGCTGGCCAAAAATGTGTATCCCAACGCAAGAATAAAAATGAACATGTTTATACAGGTCATGCTACTGTATATAGGTACATTATAAATGAGAACCAAATAATTTGTGATGAGCTACACAGCTTACCACCCATGTATACAGGGAATTCCAAAGCTTTAAATTAGCTTAATGTTTTTTAGCTGGCTGGTGCACCTATCCATTATCTCCAAGTTTCTTATTCCTGATGAGGGTCACAGCAACCCTAAGCCTATTATGGAGGCATACAGAATAAAGTAGGACTACGTACACCTTGGTCAGGACACTTGTCCACAGACAATATAGATACCCCTGGACGGTATTTCTTTGGGAGGGAGGAAAGCAGAGCACCCACAGAAAACCTAGAAACTCCACACAGAAGGTGCCACATGAACCCAGCACCCACAACCTGTGAGGCATCTGCGCTAACTACCACATCACTACACTGTTTAAGCATTAATAAATAAACAGGTTTTAGATTTCAAACAGGGACATGAGCAGAAATAAACAAAGCAGAAACCACAATCTACTGGGGAAGGACAAATACCAGCATATGTCCAGGTACAAGAACCAAGTCAAAGATATCGTTCATTGTGCACAGATATAATTACTGTATCATATTCCAGGCTGCCAGAATAACAGGCTGTACCGTATATGCAATGTACTGTAGCAGGTGGAAAATGTGAAAAAAATTCAGTTGCTTTCTTGTTAAATACTTTAGTTTTTTATGACAAATGTTATTCTGTTTGCATTTACACACTATAATATCATTCTGTGTTTTTTTTTTAGTTTTTCCCTGTTCTCTTATGAGAATATGCAGAAGTGCTCTCCAAGCAAGCTCATTATTGAAAAAAACATTACGAAAATGAAAATAAATTGTGCTGTTTCCCCAAATGACAAACTGCCACAATGAAAAAGATTTTCGCTGAAAAGTAATTTGCTGAGTCTAGTTGACTTCAAAACACAGCACTGTTTGTTTACAGATGATGCTTCAAGATATTTCTTGTTTTTTACATCCATTTAATCTTTTAAAATGGTTATGGGGCCTATTTAATCAATCGGAATTGCTGCAGATCTTATTTGCTTGTATTTAGCTAGCTAAACCTTGGCCTTTGTACTAGGATTATGAAAGGCGTTTATTCTAATAGCACTAAAATCTTTATTTACTGCATATACATGATGCATATTTCCAAGACCAAAAGAAGAACATTCACATACTTAAAATAATTTTTAATTAATTATTTCAGTAACATTATCATTTTGTTTACATAAGATTTGATGCAATACTGATTGACTTAGGTCATGTTTCAATTATTTTTTTGGGAAAAAAAAACAAATTCTAGCAAATAATTTAAAAATTAGCAATGGATTTGTAACCATGTGGGGTTGGTCCTTGTTTTGAGATGCATTTTTTTCTTCAGGTACAGTACAGTATCCTCCACAGGATAAATGTATATTAAATATATAAATAAATATATTAAAACATGTTTAATCTTTTCATGTGCTAGAACTACTGCACTGTTCCCATTTAAAACTTCATAATTTAAAGATAAAACAAATTCAGAAAATATTTGTTGCTCTCCATAGCTAAATGAAAATGATTTAATTTTCTAATGGTGAATGGCATTATTGTTGAGAATGTCATAACATCAGAAAATTCCCAGGAAGGTAAAAATCTCTATTATCTAATTTGAAAATCAAAACACTACGTGCTTTGAGAAAAGAATAGGATATAAGTTGGACCTAATACTCCCTTGAAGCAGTATTAATGGAAAAACATGACTACAATTATTTTTCTGTAAAACAGTGTTTCTGATTTACGCTTGGCAGAGGTAGAAAAAAAAATCCCATTGTGCGTAACTTAATCAGAAACAAAACTTGATTTCAAACAATACGAAGTTTGACTGAGAAGCATTTCTAATCTCTGTTCATTATTTTACACGGCCTCAAAGGCCTCTTCCAAAATACTTGATGTTCAGTTTCACAAAGTGGTAAAAAAAGAGGGTCACAGAATGGTCCATATTTCAGCACCTTTCAATAGCCCACTCAGATAACAAGAATAAGATATCACATACTTAACAGCAGGCGACAGATTTATCACTTCAGTTCAAGCGCTACTGACTTTGTCCGGTTCTGTACATGAAAGTGTGAGGTTCTGCTACACCACCTCACTGAGAAACATCACACATACTTATGTCAAAGCACGGCTCACTGTCTCAGACATTCTCCTATTCTTTCCTGAGCCCCTGTGTCACCCCACCTACGTGCAGTTTTAATGACCCTTGTTTGCAAGCAGTAGATAGATAGATAAGACTTTATTGATCCCGAAGGGAAATTGAGGTGTTACAGCGGCCCAGTCCAATGCGCGCAAAAACGGACATCAGAATAGACTAAAAATTAAAATAAGTACAGCAATACAAAGTAAAATAAATAGAGTTAGGGGTGAGTAAAATATGCTAAGAGTCACTGTAAAACAATAAAGTATGTGCAAGTAAGTGCATAGTGCACATGCAGTAGGTATATACTGTGCCTAATCGCACTGTCTTCAGAAGCACGCCAATCTTGCCCTTAAGATGGTACATTGTGGATTGCCAAGGACTGTTTAAAACTAGGGTCAAAAAACCTGTCAATGCTTCAAGAACAGAAATGCAAAAAATATATAATCTTTGCATTGTGTCCTTGCTTCAGACGAAATTATAATTAGCAAATATCTTGTCAGATGTGCAAGTTCAGTTTTAACTGAATCACTTGGGACCCTTATTCTAGCGCAATAGTGCAATTTGGTGAACTAAAATAAATAAGGTGTTTGCACCTAATTTGACAAAGAAAATGACAAAGAATTGAAATGTCTAAATGTCTTCCATAACTCATGCTGCCATCATGTTTTTTTCTATTTTTTTCCAAACAGATCCTATAATCAACATCAGAATATCTTTCACAGGTCCGGGTTTCAGACAGCAAAAATGGTTTCATGGCTAAAATGGATTTATATGAAGATGAAAATAGCAAAATCGAGAAAACGTCCTATAAGTAATTATTTTCAAATGCAATTCTGAGGACAGTTCAAGTCCTTTTGCGCAGATTAAAAAGAGGTGCTGACACACTATAATCTGGCTAAAGTTCCAGTGCTGGAATTCATTGTACCCTCGCAATGATTTATTTGAGTGGCCATCTGGACAGTTGAGAGACAATGTGGCTTCGTCTCTGAATGACCGGGCACATTAGTCATAGCCTCTTAGTTCGACCCCTTACGTCCCTAATCTTTACACTTTTGGTCTTTTACTGCGGCCAAATGACCGGACCTTTTCTCACTCTGCGCTGACACGGTTTTTTTCCCAGCTTACAAAAGGCTTTCAGAGCCTCTCTGCTGTCCCCCCAGTCACATCTGACAGGATCTGCAGTTTGTATTGTTTTCTGAGACTGTGAGACTGCTCAGAGATTCTAAAGCTGCCTGGCTGTAAAAACACGGGGCTTGATCCGGGCCAAAAAGTAAAGCTAATCATATCTGAATGCATAAAAAAAGCATAGCCAAATTACGTACAAATAAAAGGTATTAACTATAATGGGTATGGCATGCCTTTTTCCAGCTTATTGTGTGCTTTTGTGGAGCTACTAGAGGAAATGATGGTAAAGAACAAGCTTGCAGCCTACAGAATCAGTTTTCTGAAACACTGTTACAAGTTTGCTTTGTTGTATGCTGTTAAGGAGATGCACATTTTTAGCTCTGGATTCAAGGAATGGACCTGCACAAAGAGTACAACAGCAGAAGTCAAACTTCTGCCGTGACAGGGGAAAAAAAAAGATTTATGGAAATGCTAACCTTCATGTGCAACCAGCATAATGGACCTATTAAACAAACCAGTCATTTACAGTACAGCAGAACATTCTGTTCTTCACAGTAACATTTTAGAAGCAAACAAAATCAAAAACAATACAGGATAAAATGGCCGTTAAGTTTCAAGAATGCACTGTTTAATTGAAAACAAGGCACCGTTTTAATCTGTTAGGATGGTTTGATGTAGTAAATGCTCAAACAGTCCGCACTTCAGTGCAGATAAATCCATAGCTAATGTGCAGAAGAGGGTCAGTTCATGCTGAAATTGTTTTGCACTGTTGTTCAAACAAAAAAAATAAAAAATAAAAAAAAGCTCTTTTAAGATATAGAGCAAGTAGGTGAACACAGCTACATTTTCCTCTCTTCATTAAAACCAACCATTGGTGACATTTTCTTATGGTCACTAAGCACCAACAGATGTTACAGCCGCAGGCCAAAATACTAAAATCCAATGTGGTTATAACTTAGCCCCGAAATAGAAAAAAAACAAACCTTTAACTCCCAATAGTTGACAGAAGTTACTGTCTCAATTTAACTGTGTCATTTTCCTAATGATCTTTAATACATGTTTATTTAGGAAGGTCTGCTTGTGACCTTGAAGGCAAACAGTAAACCACAAAGTCTTTATGAGGGAAGAAAAGACTTTATTTATAGATCGGCTGTATGTCAATCACAGCAGCATCTGAGCCCAAGAGGGAAGCCTAAGGGAGCTGTTTCTAAGCAGCTAATGTACAGTTCCTCTTCAATCACTCCAACCTAGTTTAATTCCATTATAAGGGGTATTGATTTAACTTTGCAACAACAGAACAGTAACGCAATGTATATACTTCTAAAAAAAATACACACCTCAACCCATATATGAGTATCTGTACACACACATAGCAAGAGTTCTACACTGAAACTCAAAGGAAGAAGAAAACACTTTCAGCACTGCCTCTTACACATGGCTTGGAGCACCTAGCCTACATCTGAAATATAGCATTACAGCAGTTTAGCATTCCGGGTTAGAAAGAAGCTCTTTTGACTTTTCAACAAATACACTTAAATAACGTGTATTAACTTAATATCATCCTTTATATATATTTATACTGAAACGGGACTGTACTGTATGTCAAAATTAAAATAAAAATATTTATCCAGCATGCACTTGGGTCAGGCACTGAAAAAGAGAGAAAAATGCATTTAATGGTCTACATAAATTATATTTATTTTGACACTTTATTTGTTGATACACTAATTCCTTGAAAATGTATGTCAGTAACTTGTACGCTATGGGTCTTGTGCCTGTTATTAATATTAGATATTAATGCAGCACATTTTTCTTCTTTACTATAGTTAGTTGAGAAAGGGGATTTCTCAAAAGGCCAATCCATAATCAATGGATTAATAAAAATATTGTGCACCCTTCGGAGCTGCTTTCTAAGAATGTTATGTATGCTATACATATAAAATATATTGCAGCGACAGGCATTCAGCCTGAAATGAATCCATGACTCCCAAGACAAGATCTCATCTACACCCTCCTATACCATCCTTTCAGCTGAATTGACTCAAACGTTTAGGATTGATTCTGAAGTTTGGCCCTTTTTTCCCCCACTGTTGATAAAGACACAAAAAAAGAAATCCCAGTGAAGTCAGCGATTTCAAATATGACCCAAGATAACATTCTGCCTGTCTAGAGCATTTGGTTGGTAGATGTTGGCTGATCCAACGTTCTCATCCAGCTGCTACTTGAAAAAAGGTCAAGGAATTGACAACAGACTGTACTATAGGTAGGTGGCTCATTCCAGACTCCCGCAAACTGCTGTGTAAAAACAATGCCTGTTCTCCATTTTGAATGCATTTCCCTCTTGTTTGTGCTTCATTGTTGATTCTCAGGAAGTCTACTGGAAGTGACTTTGTCAGTATCTTTGGGAACTCACAATACTTGAATCAGGTCCCCTATCAATTTTCACTGTTGAACCCCTTACACCCAAAGTAAAATGAAACACAGGATTTTTTTTAGGATCCTATTCTTACATTGCAAATATATGTTTTTTCCAATTAAAAAAAATCATTCTCCTTGCTGAAAGGCTTTGTCTTTTGTGCTAATGTTTTTGATGCATTAAGTTTTGACTGGGTATGCAAGCATGTACCTTATCTGATGTCACTGAAAAAATACAGATGTGTGTAAGCCCAAAAAATATGTATTAAACAACAAAGAAATAGATTCATGAAGAGTGTGTTTTGCGTGGTTGACAGAAAGTACAGTTTAAGAAAGAGAAAAGCTTCCATGTTCTGTAAAAAAAAAGGAATTAATCAGTTTTATCAGTTTGGGTGAGAGGGTTCTCAGCTGTCAAAAAAGCGTTAAAACAGACATGAATGAATACATTTCAGTGTGAAATGAAAGAATTATGTTGAACCTGCTCAGTCTCTGTAATAATCTTTTGCATTCAATCCAATTCACTAGTTTACTATAAACTGTTTTCAAAGGCCTTTGGTGAAGTTCTGTTAACTGCACAGTACTGCTTCCACAAGGGATTAAAATTAAGCTGCTACTGATACATTTATGTACTTATTAACACCAATTAAAATCCTTTATTTCAGGGCATTTGGAACAGCTTTTGCTAAGCAATTTAATTGTTCTACTTAATCAGGAGATTATAAAACAAACAAAATCAACAGGAATATTTCTATTTCGTGGTAATTGGTAGAGCCATGAGATAAGATAATCTTATGGGTTTTTTTTTTGCTCATAAAGACTGATATTTTTCAGTGATAGGGAATCGCAATTGTCTAGACTGTAACTGACGAGTGATTCCTTGTAAATATTAATTGAGTAATTTCTTATTTGTATTAATTAATCTACAATCCATACAAACGTGTCTTGAATTCCTCATCTTTATACTTACTGTACATTTAAAAGAAGTAATAAATTACGTTAGATCTATGAACACATTTGATTCATATGACATGTCTCTAAGCTAGAGACACAACGTTAAGAACACGTTCACAAAAAATATGATTTTCCACACAAAAAACATTTTTTGGCTTGCAATCCAGATCACTTTCATCATGGTACTGGATTTTAATAAGCCCCCAAACCAGAAATAATTCTAAAACTCTAAAAATCGTGCACTGGAAATGAACGGGGAACAATGCCTGTCACATGAGAAACATTAATTCCTAGCTGTAGATATTGCTGGGGTGTTTACGACATTTTGAAACAATCCTTTTGATGCTGAAGAAGTCATTGGGGAAGCCCACGAGGAGAAGACAATGTTGTCTAAATCCCTACAGTTTTGGACCGGCAGTGAGAGAGGGAAAAAATGAAACAGGAAAGGATGGCGAAGGTCAAGACAGGGCAGGGATGATCTGTTGTGAGGCTCCATGTGGTAGTTGGGCTTTTATAAAAGAGGGGGGAAAGCAGCAAGGAGATGGAACAAAGAAACTTAACTGAAATGTTTCATGCTGGCATCCAGCAATCCACTGCCAGTAACTCCTTTATCCTTAGATGGTCATGGCGAGATGGCACTTAACCCAGAGACACATGGCACAAGGCAGGACTTTCACCCTGAGCAGGTTGCCAGGTACACACACACTTTCGAAGGTCAATTCAAGGACACCAATTAGCCCAGACAGCCTTTTTTTGGACTTGGAGGAAATTGAAGCACCTGTTAAAAGTCCGTTTTGGGCTTGGGAAGAAACTCCACACAGCAGGTCCCCTGTTTCAGAATCGAACCCAGGATGCAAGACCCTTGAGACAGCAGCACAATTTTCCATGCCTTTCGACAAATAATTTTAGAATACATTTTTTTGCAGTAGAAAGGTATACAAATTATAATGCAGTCCTGTCAATACCCATACTACTGTTTTAAACTGCATTTGGATCATTCCTGTTATCGGACATGTGGGAGCAGCATACAAACACTATAATTAAGTCTAGTAACAGTCTTTAGTATAAACGTTGCAGTAACATAGCTGTCATTCAACAAAATGGAAAAATCTGAAAAAAGGTGTTATCGGATGGGTTGTAGATATATAGGAGCTGTCTCTTACGAGAAAAATGACAAATATTAAAGATGTATGGTGTAATATTTTTTCTATTTGCAAATTATTTTATCTCATAGCACACTCACAACTTGCTTCCTCATGCACGAATGTATAAGAACAAAATTACTTTTGCAGTATATACTTGAATAAAAAAGTAGGTTATCAATTTTAAACAAATATTGTTTCTTCTGACCATGATCCAAATAAAAGAAAACAAACTACAGAAACAATTACACTACAAATTAAAATAATGAACTTAATTGCATGTTTTACAGCAAAGAAACTGTTTTTTCTCCTAAATGCCTGCTTTTAAACGTCTAATAAATAATTCAAGTTTATTGGATTAAGCTACTGTTGGGTTAGATTTCTACTTTCTATGATTATTTTAACAGACAATAAGTGGAATGTAATCTTGTACAAGGACAGTTAATAAGGATGCATCTTTAACAATTTTATTTTAAAAAGTATTGCAAGTATTGGAAGTTTTCAATGAGTTATTAGTAAACGGGTACTAAGAGTGAGCCCACATTTTGAATGCTTGTTTTAAAGGCTTATCTAAGCAGCATTTGTCTTGATTTAACGTTGTTTAGTTTTGTATTGTATTTGGAAATTTGTGGGATTCAAAATTTCAATTGAAAATGCAGTTTTTTTGAGCGCATACATTTTTAGTCCGCACACTGAATTTCTTCCAGACAAACCATCAAACCAGAGGACAAGAGTGGAAATTACAGGAACACTAACCAAATATAAAATAGAAAACAGAAAGAATGTTTTAGGAAAAGGCTTATGGGAGCATGGAACAAGTCACCCAGTCATGCTGTTTAAACCGATACTCTAACATCAAGAAACGGATATCCTAGGATCAATAAGCTACTGCTACTGTACATAAGCTAGATGGGCTGAACGCCCTCCTGTCATTGGAAACCATTCTTATGTGCGTATGTGTATTTTAGAAGAAGTAAAATGCTTATGTAAGTGATTTTTTATCAATATGGCATCTTCAGGTTTGATATGGTGATAAAACAGTGCTGTGGCAGGAGAAGGCAGGCCAAGTCATATTTATGCCTCTTGAGCGAGGATAACAAAAAGCTACCTTTCGCATTTCCAAATATAACATTTTTGGTGATAACTACAGGTAAAAACACAGGTTAAAAAAAACATGATTCAAAACTTTCTTTAAAAAAATCTCCCTGGCAGTTGTTTTATAATACCTGACCATTCACACTTTAACTACAGCCGATGTTAAACTCTATTTGTGTTAGCTTCTGACATCACTTCTCACTAAAGACTTCCTTGTTCAACTTGTTCATGACAAGACATTTTTGCAGTGCTACTCTTAGCAGCATTTTTAATTGTAAAGGAACAAGTAATACGTTTCGGCCGTGGAGCCTTCTTCAGGTGTGAGAAAGACACCCACGCTGCTACAAACCTGAATTTTTAATTGTATCTTTGTTACGGTTAAAGTCCACAACTACAAATCCCTGATCAATTTAATGGTATTATAATTACTGAAATAAGGTCAGGTGCAATTTTAACTTACAGTACTAGCACAATGGCCTTGTAATATTTGTCCAAAATATGTGTCACAACACGGAAAAAAATATAAATGAATGGAAATGTGAGGATTAAAGGCAACACAAGTGTATATACAAATATGACACACAAAGGTTTTTTGATAGGAATCATATATAAAATGCATTTACGGTGAAGCTATTTTCAAACAGGATGACGAGTACTTACCTAAATGCATATTAATCTATTGGGAAATAAATCATAATTCTTTTTTTTTTAATCCGATACAGTTTAATTAGTGATTTTCAATAAAAAAAGGCAGAGAGTGCTGAATTCACTGACAAGCCACAGGGAAATTAAATGGAAATCTACTAATCAAGTGATTTCCGAACTGTAAATCCCCTGCGAGGGTTACAACAGGCCTCATGTCTCAAAAACTAAATTGGAAAAAAATAAATAAATGTGAGCACTTTATGTAATTAAAAACACTAGATGCATTTTATTACATGCTTATGAACATTCTTTGTTCTAAACCCTAAGCTGATGTAAAAGACACCTTGAATGACATTTACGCCTGACCCTAACTGACGCACAATCTTCTAAGTCTATGAACTGCCAAGGCGGTTTCTCTTTTTGTCCCTCAATTTCACGTTTGAGCCCAAGCTAATGAAGATGCTGCAATAAATCATTTCTTATTAAAGTTCATGTCGTGCACTGTATTTGTTTATTGTGTTGTGCCTGCATACTGCTGACAGAGCAAAGCGAATATAAAAGCCAAAGGTTGCGGGCGGAATGAATTCTGCATTGTCTTTGTAAATAAGCATGGGCTCATCAACCCACTACAACCGCCAGCAGAGGGAGTGGTCCCAACTTTCACAAACCTTACAATTTCTAAGGCATGGAGGTGAATGTTTCTATTTCCAAGGAAACAATGAATTCTGTTAAAAGGTATACACCACACCTAGAGCATGTAACTTTTAATAGGCAATGCTGTAGGACTGTTGAAGACTGACTAAAAGTATAAAATTACTTCTCCTTTAACTACAGTTTCTCAAGCACTAATGCATATGGGCACTGCTACATGGCTCTGTACCACAGGGCCACACCCTGGGCAATTCTAAACACATGACTGCAAACCATTGAAAATATTATTTTCAAAACAGCCTTAGCTCATTCTGTAACGGCAGCAGTGAGCTATGGAGTAAACAGGAAAGGATTCATATACTTTCGAAATCCAACAGAAAAAAACAACAACTGCATTTCCAATTCCTGACCACGCTGAACAAAATTAAAAATCGATTTGTGTCTCACACAGTTGAAGACAAGCTCCTCTTTAGGCGGCTCATTATTAACAACAGATCTGAAGGTAAGCTTTCAGGCTTAAGCTTTTTGCTTTTGAGTTAGTTATAAAACATTTCTGGAGTTGAGCGAATTGGTGGGAAATGTCAGTATCCACGCTGGAAGGGCTGTGCCGATCTGTGCAGTTGTTTTTTTTACTTACCACGTTAGTATACTGGATTAAATTTAAAAAAAGTCAGTGAACCTCAGTGGATCAGAACACAGGCAAAAGTTTTAGTAAATATCTGAAACACAGAGGAGAAGCAAACAGAACACCTTTTCTGTTGGCCAGACAAAAAGCACAAGACCTTTTACAAATATTTACCTTATTTCTCTCAAAGGAGATTCTGGTCTTTCATAAAATAATTTGCAATGGTGTGAAATCACATCTATTTTTTCTTCAGTATTTCCGTTAAGTTCCTTCTGCTATATTGTACACTACAGGAAACACTGGGGACAGATAAACACCTAACTGCTTGTCCAGCTCCACAGCCTTCCAAGGCCAGACACACTCGAGGCTGCTATCTGTGCACCTTCCCTGCAGCTTGCTCTTTTCCCTTTCCCATATATCAATCTCGACAGACCCCAGGAAATTAAAGCGTGGAGAAGAGGGAGTCTGGTATCACTGTACAAAGTGCACTATAAATTGTGACATCTGGCGAGCCTGCTTGTTACAATTCTTGTGGTCATTTTGTTAGTTTCTCTCCCTCCTTGCACTCACACAACACACACACCCTCCCCAGCCTGGCTAGTGGCAGTAATTCTAAAGGCCCTTATCAGTATGTCAGGTTGGAATTAACAAGGCTTGAGCTGCTCTTATTCAGATGCAGAATGTGCTCAAGCAAGACATTACAATGTTTTAATGAGGACACACACATGTGAAAAAAAACAACAATATCTTATATTAGCTTTTCAAACCTCACAGAGTGTTGTAATTAAATCTTTCATCATTACACTTTTAACCAACTTACGGTCCAGCTACAGATGTTGGTTTTATTGCGCTTACTTTAGGATTCTTATTACTTTTGAACTTCTGTTTTATTTTGTTCCAGTTACAAGGTTAATCAGTAATGACTTGAACTTTGTGGGTGACACTGGGCCATAGATGTCTAAAAGCAGTGAAATAATTCCGTTTCAGAATGTAGTTTTTAGCATGATATGTTTAGACGATAAAACCTAGAAGTAATCAAGAAGAAAAAATGCCCTTTCACCCAGGCCAACAAGGACCCCCTTGAGGTTAAAACATAATCCAGGTCCTATGACCAGGAACACAGTGTCCTAAACCCCTGAGGGCAAAGGCTTGGCACATTTTTTGAATTGCACTGTCGTTTCGAGCGCAGGCTACACATCAAAGGATTATGTCTAGAATGGTAAATTCATTTCACTTAGGAAGAGAGAGAAGCTGAAAGCTGTGAGTGAATTTCTGGTCTTGATAGAGCAGTTGCCATTTCAAACACAAGGGCCTGATTGCAATATAACAAAAAAAAAGTCTGATCGTGACCCTGGCAGGCACGTTTTTCATGTACATGCAGCCTCTTTAGAGATTTTAAATTCCTTCACTTATTCGGTCTAAAAAAAGTCATTCCTAAAACTGCCATGAATCTAAATCTGAGCCGCAAATTAAGGTTTTTATTTGCGTGTCAGTGAACGGCAAGCACTTCAATGGAAAAATAAATTAAAAACAATCAAGAAATAAGTTGCAACCGTTTCTGCCAACAAACCATGTAATGCTCAGAAACCGCTGGCTTGCGTGAAACGTTCTTAACTTTTTCCTTCTTTTGTTTCTAATTAAAAGATCTTTTGCATTAAAAGCCACTCAGTACAGAGGGGGGGAAAAGGAGAGGAGAGAAGGGAAAGGGGAGAGAGAGAAAAAAGTTTTTTTTTAATTGACATCCCCCCCCTCCCCCATTTTTCCCAGGGTAAAGAGAAAAAGCTGTTTTTGTGTGTCTCCTCTCCAGGCCCTCACTGTACAAAAGGAAGCGGATTTGCAGTTAAGACACATGAGATGACCCCCTGACCCCAAGCTGCTGAAAAGTCCTCAATGGCATAAATACCACATAATCAATCACATTCCATGAGGGCTGGTCCACTGGCCCAGTGTCCGAGGCTCGTAGAGGTACACTGTAAATGGACACCAGGATCTTAAAGGGGGGCCCCTCATCCCCTTCAGCATTCCAGGATCACGGAGGGAATTTTACTGCTGACCAAGGCCAGAGTGGACATCTACTTATCACTAAAGCTCACTGAATATAAAAACCTGCCTTGCACTTTTCTCCAAGCACGAATCTCACATGAATGTACACTGGGCTAGTATTTAACAGCTGGGCTTCAAAAATAATAAATAAAAAAAAATCAATGTACTGTATTCCACATTATACTGGTGTCTGTGCACCTTCCAGTAGAGGACGGGGGTGACCTGGGTTTCTTGTGTCTTTAATTAGAGGATAAGCACACTTCAAGCAAGACGAAAACTTAACATGTTGCTGTACAGTTTACACTCAAAATCTTACACACAAGAATTGCCCGGGAAATGTGCACACCATTATGAGAAATATAAAAAAAAGATTCATTCCATATACAGTAGTTGCTTGGACATCAGTTTAATATGAATGTGTATTACACTGCTGAATGACAGACAGCTTACACCATGTAAGCACTGAATGGTCAGAAAGCACAACACCATATGAAAAACCAGCTATAGCCAAGCATAAAGCAGGCAATATTTAAGATGACCTCAGGGAAACGTGAATTTCATCCTACCCTCTGTCATATTTGGAGGTCATTTACTAGTAACACCAAGAGAAGGGGGGAAATATTCAAGTCCTCACACTGTACAGATGTATTTTTTTTATTAAAGAGATACCTTATCTGATTAATTTCATTTCTGTATTTATTGTATTTCCTTTTATGTTTTGACAAAAAAATGGCCAGGTGCCTTCTATCAGAATAATCTGGCTCCTTCAAAACCTGCTATTAACTGATAAGAGCCCAAGCTGTAATAGGTTCCACCTGGGTTTTGCAGTTCTTAAAAGTCGTTATCTGTTGCTGAAAGAAAGTCAGCCTTCCCTGGAGGAGGCAGAAAACTTGAACAGACTGCTCCTTGTTTTGGAACTAGGCAGTGCTATTATGGCCAGTGTTCAATCCTACAAGTCCACACTTTCAAATCTCTGTCTTCAAACTTACTTGAGTAAGGTCTTCCTGCACAATTAACTAGTTAATACAATTTATAGCACAAAAGTACAGTCATCAAATACTTGCAAACACCAGATCTCAGACAGCAGCTCTATTGTTACACAAACTAAAGGACTGCAGAGATACAGAAGATAACTGCTTGATGAGTGCTTTCTATTCCAGGTACAGGAATGTTTTACCAGCTGTGAAGTCATAAACAGAACCTAATTTTCCAAATTATCACTGATTCCATGACTACAATTTTCCATTCACTTCTAATTGTTTTATTATCATTTTGATTGTATGTATCTTGTTGTTATCAACAGAGATGAGTGCACTGTTAAAGAAGGAGCTGTTGGATATTCAATTTCTTTTCAAGAGTATGGGAATTTGTCTCTCACAGGAGAGAATCTGACCAGTTTTGGCTTGGTCCTGTGGAATCGTGATTCTCTTGAAAAGCCCAACTCCAAATTTAGAGATAAAATAGTTTTTTTAAACTAATATAATATAAACTAATAACATCTTCTTAAAAAAAGAAGACTTCTTCAGAAGTCGCTTTTCATTATAAAATGTAATACTGTATCTTATAGTACTGCCAATGAAAAAAATAGTTTAGATACTAGCACAGAAGACCTAACTGTATAGTATAGTTCCAAAATAATAAATTACACATACAGTACCATGAAAATATTACATGATGTCAAGATAAAAACCCTAGCTCCTGTATAGTAACTTCCAGTGTCATTTGCATGATTTAGCTGTTTCTTGCAAACCTCCTGAGCTACTTAATCTTGGCATTGGAGAGTACTAAAAGAAGGATAAGAGGATCTTGTTCCTGAAAAACATGGAGGAAGACAGATCTAGGAACATTTTGAACTCTCCCTTTTACCATAGGTTAGTTTGGCCTATCAAAAATAAGTCCATAGTGACAGACTGAAGTATTTTTTGAATAATCTTTTTAGTACATTGCCACTTCATGCTTCTGTTCATATCACGTGGACATAACATTCCTCTCACTGGGCCAAGAAAATGAGTTTTGAATGATGGTCGCCATATTTTTTGTGAAGGTTTAACTTTAAAATTACTGCAGCGATATTCCCTGAGTACCTGATTCCAACAATAACTGATTCTGAAGACTGAAATATAGTTTCGCAGGTCTATGATACACCAATAAAGACTCACTGCATTTTTATTTCTTCTGTAAAAATAATATTCTGAAACATTTATGTACAAAAACACAGCACATGCATACAAAGACGGCGGGGAGGAAGGAGGTTGTGCCACACTATTTAAGTACGCAGTTCTTGACAGCTGAATAAAACCTTGCAACTGAAATCTTACGGTATGTAAGATTTTTAAAACATCATTCATTCACACACCACATATAAAGGCAGCCAGTTAACAATTCTGCTAAATTGGCAAGGGCTAAAAGCGTGTCACTAGGCAACCAGATTTGATAATGCCTTTGTTTGGGGTGAAAGGTCAGAAGCGTTCACGCTAATCCCTGCGTTCACAATTAAGTTACAAGAAAGATTTTTCCCCCCTTTTCTGCAGCCAAACAAAAAGGGCTCCATCATTACAAATCAAAAAGTGTTTGCACTGTAAATTAAAGAAGGGACACGCAATCTATGTTTCATACCGATCTCTTTTAAGATCTAGGCAAACAACTCAGAAATCTAATTACTGAGGGTGATTTACTTCACTTGCTTTTGGACAAAGGGACCTCTTCCATTGCAGAGCTTTTCTATTTGACATGCTGCAATGTGGTTTTTTTTCTTCATCACACCCTCAAGGTTAATGTATTGGGGGGTTGTCTTCCAGGAGGCTGTGTGAAGTTATCAAATCAAAAAAGCATTTCACAAGGTAATATAATTTTAACATAGGAGGATGTTGGTGAAGTGAAGGTAGTTTCCCTTTATTTTCTTCTTATTCCTGATGCAAACCACAGGGCTTGCATGCCGAGAACTCCTAAGAGATTTAAACCTGGTAGCTAATGCTTGTTAACACTAGACTGGTAGTACGCAATGCATTGTAAAGGATCAAGCAACACATTTTGGAGAGAGTTTTGTGGCCAAATTCTAAGATTCCTGCTGGCCTCTTCATAGGACATGAATAACATGGTCTACAGGAGTCCATAATCTCGCCACAAAACTTTTTTCCCTGACATGTGTTGCTGTCTCCTTTATAATAGGCTTCAAAGCGAGCCGCACTGCTAGATTCTCACCAACTGGTGTTCAAAATGGATTTAGATTTAATAATTTAGAGTGAGACCTGGCAAAAAAGAAATGAAATCTGTTGTAATTGGACACAACCTTCTGCTGTATTTTTTTTTATCAGAGATATTTTTACTGCACCAACATGGAATTTACAAAACACCTGAAATGCTGCAGGCGCTTAATTAACCTCATAAAAACTTATAATATAGGAAACTAAAGAACACAAATAGAAGTGTTACTTTTACTAATAGAGGTAAAAGTGTGGACTTGTAATTATAACTAAAAAGTCCTAAAATTAAAAGCTCATATTTTTCTGTTGTCCAGTCAAATGCCTGTTTATTGCGGGACTCATTCACTCGTGCTGTGAAAAAAAAAGAAATGAATCTGTACTCCGCTCCAGTCAGATTAGGCCACAGATATGGATTCCATCAACTTGAATACTGCGCATTCTTGACATCACAGGTTTAGGTGAAATTAACGTGGCAATTCTGTTATGGGGGGACTTCAAAGCTTAAATTTGTCCAAAGTCTTACACTTTAAGGGTTCAGGGGTCAAATCAGGCAATAAAAAAAATCCCAATGAAACCACTGACTCCTGAATTGAACTTGAGATGTTCACATGCCACCTATGCCAAATGTTAATTACAGAGACACACTAGGCTATTTTAACTGGGGAAGAGAGGGGTTCAATTTCAAAGACAAGCTAATACCACCTGTTAAGCTCTGCCTTATAAACCCCAAAAGTGTTATATCAAATGGTCATAGCATGTGTCACTTACCAAAACAATCTCAGAAACAATGCCTGTGAACCACAAATGCTTGTATAACAAAGAAAACAAAACTTGAAAGGGCTCCCTTGAAATTCATACACTTTTACACATTGTGAAATAAATTTCTTGTGAGTGAAAGTCAGTCAGCGGAATTTAACTATGAATCTTTACAGTGACATACACCAGAACTCAAAATATAATCCAGAATACGACAATTCCATAGTTTCTGTGCTGTAAACATTAATATGTTTCAGCAGTTTCTGCATTTAAAGTGTCTGCATAATGTTATTGTACTTGGACATGCTTAGATCTTCTAAGTCAAAGAATCTGGCTCTCTAGAAGAACAGAACACACATTTTAATGGTGTGAAACTACTGTTAGGGTTTTTAACTGCATTGAAGAAAAAATATCAAAGATTTTGCTTGTTCACCTTGTTACCTTTAGTCATTTGCACATTTTAAGGCAGGCATAAGAGAACAATCAGAACACGCGACATCATTAACTTTCCAGTCTTGTTAAAGGTGTATCCCCAACAACCCAATTAAAAAAAATCAATTTTTCACTCTCCTTCACATGTGGGATTATACAATGGTCTTGCTCTGACTAAAACAGATTTTTTTCCAAGAAAATAAAAATGTTTTCTGAAGCGATGCCTCCCTACGAGAACTAATGCTTCAATAAGAAAAAGAAAAACCTTAGAATGCATATGTTTTGTTTGTGCCTTTCTCCATGCTGTGCTTTTTGAACTGTAAACCATCTGGGTTTTTGCAGGAAACTTTTGCAGGGGGGTGGTGTTGGTGGGACACACACTGACCTGGCTTAAGCAAAGACTGTTGCCAAGGAACAAGAGTCTTAGAATATTTGCAATGTATTCACAGATATCTGTCCTGCACCTGTGGGACTCCAGCCTGACACACTGATTGACTGATTGACTTCAAAGGCCTGCAGACAGCCAGAACCTGTTTATCCTGCAGACAGTTGAGCCATCAAGCAACAGCACTCACAGAGACACACTGGTACTGTACCGCATGTAATGAAATGCACTAATTACTTCTCTTTACTTAGTAACCTGAAAACATGCTATTCATCTGCAGGATCTGCCATCTGAGTAAAGGATGGCAAGGTAAATAATAAACACAGAAAGAGATAAGCTACCCACATTTGACAATACAATTCATCAATTTAATGGTTTGAAACCTGCAGTTCTTTCTTCTTTTGCATTCCAGAAGTGTACACGATCTTTTGTAGACCTAAACTTCAACCCATGAAGGCTACAAAACTCTGACTACTGTAATTCAAGATGAACACAGAGCATCTTTGTACAGTATAATATAATAACCTTAATAAAAGTATTCTTCTCTATATATAAGCCATGTGCAGACAAAGCAAAAAGGCAGTATTTATTTGAAAACGTTCCTTCTTTTGACTCATTATAACACACACAACAAACTGAAGTTTAGTCATTCATACACTTAAGATACAATTCAAAAGCAGAAAACAAACACCAAGGACAAACTGATATTCTGCCTGACACACCTTCACATTTTGTTTGCAAGCTTTGAAAATTTGAGACAGCTTAATGATGCCACAATTAATGAAATGTCTAACAGATGCTTTCAGTGCAGCTAATGTGATTGAAATAACCAACACTTCTGACATTAGCCATGTGTACTGGCAGTGCCTTCATTGAGAGGAAGAGGGGAAAAAACACAAGCAAAATTAACCTGAAACCAGCAATCTGAAATGTTCAGAATGTGGCAGAGCAAGCCTCAGGGTTTTCTTTTTTTTTGCCCTCTCAACAGTACAGTTTTGTACTCCCCTTATCTCACTGTCAAAACTATTTCTGGGTCAAGAAAACAACTGTTTACAACCTGGTTAGCTGGAGTTACGCTGTGTTCCCAGCAAGAAAATCCAGTGTTCCATTTCCAAAATCTTTGGCATATTTTGTCTCCAGCAGAAGGCTCTGTCTTTTCATTGAGACATTTAAGAAGGCAAACTTCATTCTTCGCTCATTTACATTACTTTCCTTACTGAAGTTACAGTATTTTGTTGGTAGGCAAACCAGCTACAATGATGTACAGTGTTATAGTCCAGACTGACTTTATTTCATATAATCATAGACTTCAAATCACCAGCCTAGCATGTGCTTATTAGGAAAACACTGAGTGGAGAAGTGTTATTCGTTTTACAAAAGAAGCACCACTGTCTTATTTTTTCACTAGAAAGATGTTGAATCACTCAATTGAATAACTGATGAATGCAAGTATTAATATAATACTGGCATTTAAAATTCAGTCACAAAAACATGTAACTTGAGTCTTTTCTTTCTTGATCCATTACACTAAATGCAATACAGTGCAAGACGCATTGCAGCAAATCAGTCTTCATACAGCTGTCACCTCTGCATTTACTGTGTCTTCCAGCACTGCAACATCTAAGACAGTTAGACACCACTGATTTTATTAACAGATCCAAAAAAATAATAACAAACAAAAGAATTAATTTAGCAAGTATTTTGACGGCAGCAACTGTTAGAATATGTGTTTTGATTTTAGACTACTGCCTTGTTTTTTGTGCTAAGCCATTATTTTTTGCATTTTGTTGATCCTATGCCGTTGAGGGCCAGGACAGACACTTAGCATGTTCAGGCAATTGCGAACTGTGTACACACACACAGAAGGCTCTGGAATTGAGGAGCTAACAAAGGGAATGCAGATAGTTACCCCAGTAAATGCCTTTGTAATCTCATGCGTGGGTCTCTTCTCTTTGAAAATTCATCTCTGGGTGGGCTTTTCTCATTGAGTCATTTTTACAGGCAGAAAGGGCCTGATGGTCAACCTTCTTTCCTCTGCTTCATTATAGCATTGTCAACAGTGATTTCAGGGAGACCAAAACAATTTATAATGTCCTGACAAGAGCACCTATCTTGTGGAAAGCGATATGTACATTTCATTTCTATTAAATCCTCTCGGTTCTTTGTGATTCTATACAGCTGGGAAAACTACAGCTACTTTCCTTTTGACACATGGCTTGATTATAGCTTGCGGACAGTTTATGGCTGCGATTCAGAACCAGAGCTCTACAGTACATGTCATGGGGTAAATGTAACTCTTCATTGCAACATGTAGTGCAGTGCAATACGCGGAGATATTTATGTATGGTTATGCTTGTATTTGTATATGTATATGCTGTGAATACAATAATACATGCACCATTTAATCTTGCAGCATGCTCCAACACCTGAGAGTCTAATATTACAATGCACAAACACATAAAAAGCCTTCCTTTAATTACAGATACCTACATTGAAAGATGTGATCCAGAAACATTTATATCCTTTCAATTTGTTGCCCTTAAACTAGGTCAGAGCCAAGGCTATGACAGCACACTGTAGCAGTGGATAAACAACAGCACATGATGTTGTTTTTCTGAAAATCCTGGCACCAAATGCTACCAACCAGTCCCATGCCCTAACAAAACTCTCTCTTCTCTTTATGTCAATACCTTGACTGCAATATTATACAATTCACCTTTGACATTTTTTCCCAGCCAAATATGATTATATTATAGGATGATTGCTGTAATTACAGTCTGCTTATAATGTAAGAACATCTTTCTCATGTGGGATAATTTGCTTCTCAAACTTGGACAGACCTGATGGCTTCAAACTGGCTGCTCGGGATTATTAATACAGCACAATCGAATGTTGATGTCTGCCAAAGGAGAATTACATTGGCTTCTAGTCATATTTCATGGCGATAAAAATGTATGGTGACTATGTTCACTCAGTAAATTTAATTATTTAAAATTGCTTAGGCTCAGTGACCCAATCCCATAAAATTTTCCATGATAAAACAGAAAAATAATTAATGAAAAAGTAAAAGAGTGATTGCAAACCTTGCACTACAATTCCCCCAAATTATAATTTCAAAGGCTACAGCTAAACTGCTAATTTCCACTACTCCTATTGTCGCAGATTGAGCTAGCTGTCTCAACAATGGGCATTTAAGTTTCTGAATTGCACAGTTAAAAAGTAGGGCAGGACATACAGGCAATGCACTATATACTTGTGGGCATCCATTAGTGGACTAAAGAACAGCTTAATGGGTTTGTGAAAAGCGTTTGTTCAGTCCAGATTCCTTAAGATTTGCATTAGACCTTCATTTGCAACCATTATTCTTAAAATTCAATGCTTTGGCTGGCATATCTGACCCACCAAAGTGCAAAATCATAAACATATCTGGAGTGTATCTGTCAAAACACCTGAGAGTCAAACTGTGTCCTTTGTACAGATACAGTAAGTCTGGACATCACAAGAAGACTATTACAAAATAACCTAATCATCAATTATCTAAGGGGGGGAGATAAAATAATATCCAAGGTGAGTGTAATCCTTGTATTTTTGTGGCTGCAAATTATAAGCGTTGCACTTCCCAGACTCCTTCTTGAGGAATTTCTGGAAGTCTTCAGTTACCGTAAAATATTTATGCTACTGAAGGCAAGATTTGATATCTGCAGAAGAACAGGAAGCAACCAGTACTTTCCACCCTCCTGTACCCTTTCGCTGAACACCCTGCCAAAGGGAAACTGAGAACTGGATGTTTACAACTCCAGGAGACAAGGTCGAAAATTCTGGGCATTATAAACACCACCTCCATGTCGACAGGCATTAACTATTTATGTTGTGTGTGCCACACAGAGTTGCAGCTCCATTTGATGACAGTTCCTGTCCCGAGTATCCTGTTTCTTATTCTGTGAAATTCACCGTACAGGGAAAGACACTGCATCTCTCTGAACGTTTTTTTTTAATAATGAATAGGTTAAAAAAAAAAACATCTCATGACCGAACTGTGAAAGGTACATAAAACATTATCACACTTTTGAATGCTGTGGTTTTCTAAAAAAAAAAATGTTTAGTAAAAATGCTCCAATGGCATTACTACTGTAGAAGGAAAAAAAATACATGCATACTTACTAATATGTTTTAGGAACATATAATTTAACCCAAATCGAAGGAAGTTGAAGTGATCAAATAAGGGGCCTTCAACAGAGTGACCAGTCAAATATAGTGTGTTCTATGCACAATTGCTCAAATGGAGCTGAAGCTGAAAGCTAACTGAAAGGATTTCAGAACTGTGAGTGTATTCTGAAGAACCGCCTTGCTCAGTCTTGCCCAGATCGTCCTGACTGACAAGACAGTGGGCTGTCCTCGCCTGGTATCCGAGACGTGTTTGAATGTGTACTTGCTGCCACTCCCCAGGAGATCTTGATCAGGTTTTTTAACCCCTTATTTCTGGACCCACTCTTTTGCAACGTGTACAGTTTATTTGCATCTTTGATGTAAGGATGAGGGTCATGCCATCCTTTCAGCCACCAACCACCAACTCTGAGATACAGAAATATATGCTGTATGTGATATATATACAGTATAAGACCATCTACAAATCCAGTTTTGCTTGGAAAGTTCAGCATTTGGGCGGCCACAGTGAAGAAAATCTAGCATATTTACCAACCATGCATTAGGGCGTATTTAAAAAAATAAGCTTGACAGCCACGGGGGCAGCTGGTATCTGCTGCTTAAGCCCCTGGAAGGAAGACAAGAACCTCGCTGCTTTGGACTTCTAAATTTAGCCAGCGTTTCGACTGCCGCACGTTGATGTTCATTAGCATTCTAAGAGCGCGTCTCAGATTGTTCTAGGCCTTGTAAATTCATCTATTACCTGTGTTTCATTGCCTTTGTAAAGGACTGACAACAAAACTACTGTCTTAGTTCAGGTGGGGAGCTGCATCAGCAGGTGTCGGCTGCAAAGGAACAAGTAATACAGTAGGTTTATTCCATGCTGAAAAGAGAAGAGAGAAAACGCAACATTTCGGCCGCGGAGCCTTCTGTCGGGTCTTCTTTCTTCTCTTTTCAGCACGGAATAAACCTATTACTTTTTCCTTTGAAAACTACCGTCTTTTGCTTTTGCTTATTATCTGTGTATACTTGTTATCTGTGTATAACTAGTGCATAGCTAGTTAGAAAATAGTCAAAAGTAGGAAATCTGGGTCCAGCAATAACCTGCAATTTGGCCACACATGGCATATCTTTTACAATATAATGGACAGGCTGTAACATGGCAAACTTCCTAATGTATTAAAAGCTATAACGGTGACGTACCCTAACGAGTGTGATGGGATGCCTTGCAACTTTATCCGACGTAATCTGAGAACTCCCCTCTCACCTCCCTTCTAAATTAAGAAGGGGTTTCTTGCGTACATGGCTTTTAAAATGAGGTGAAGTTTGCACTCCCGGTAACGCCACTCTTACACCACAAATGCTGGTAAACAACCAGGCCTCTCCAGGTCAGGTCTTGTTATAGCCATTACCCTCCTCAGCTTCTACTCAAATATGTCAAAGCATCTGAATGGCTCATCTGCACTTTCCCTCCCCACTCACTCCATTTCCAATCACGTGCCGGTCAGAAGATTATTTGTTATTTTTGCGCAGATTTGCTCTTTGCTTTTGTTCTGCCACGCCTTTGTGCTATTCCAGCCAAAACAGCTTCTGAAAGCACCTTTCAACCGCGGTGTTGGCAACAACCTGCGAGGGTGATTTATTTTACTGCACTGGAGGACCCCTGAATGTGATGTGCAATGCTAAACTTACTCATCTTGTGCCTTTTCTCACAGGCATTTTAGAGGCGTCTGTTGGCACTCTTATTTTATTTTTTATTTTTTTACAAGTATAAGAGCAAAAAACGGCCTACAAACTGCATGCAAAACAGTAGGGATGAAGACAAAGGGACTTAAAAGTCTTCTTTTCTTGGACCAGGTCTCAACATAGAGTGGTCAAGAACTGCCACAGAACATCATTCTTCAAGCAAAGGTTTTACAACTGAAACCCAGAACATGGCTGGCTTTGTACTCCGGAGTAGGTGCAGATAATATACACTTTCATGGCGTGAAACTACATAGTGCACGAGCGAGTGTAGAAAGAGGCACAGACTCCTGCAGAGGTTCAGTATACCCTCGCACATATCTGTATCTGTATCAATGTATTTCTTATTTATCCTTTTGAAATGGTGATACAAACTCTGATCTTCAAGGCATATGAGGAAAGAAAGTGTGGTTTTGCAGGTCCCAGTCCACATTAGTGGTGCCAAGACTATCTTACCTGTGTGCGTCTGTCTGTGTGCTTCGAGGGCGTCCTCTGTTGAAAACTGTGCTCCACACTGATCGCAAACAAAGACTTTAGCCCCCGCTAGAAAAAGAATACAGAAAAAGAAATTGGCTTGGAACCCTTTTCATACTCGTCCTAACTCGCACAATGGAAATATTGTGCAAAATGAAAAGAAACATATCTAAATCAATTAAAGTTAATGCATAGAACAAAAAAGTTTAACCAGAAAATGCAATTCTGCATTACAATGAGCTTGAAATATGGCACATTCTGATTTTTTCATAGTGTTTGCAGAAGATCCTTAAATCAAGTTGTTCGATAACTAACTTCAGCAGCTGTTTCAAGGTAATCATCCACAGAAATGAGCTCACATTATTCTCACAATTGATTTTTTCCCCCAGTATTTATTAAGTTTTCATATGTTTTCCAAAGCAACACCCTCACTGACCTGTAATTAAACAAAATATATATATATATTTTGTGGGAAGGTCAGAAGTATTTTTTTTTATACACAATTGCTAAAATTGTATCTAAAAGAAATAAACAAAACTGGTGATTTTTCATGGAACATTTTTGATGTGAAAGAAAATAAAGAAAAAGAATAATCTTAAGTTAAGCATGTGAATGTTAAGTAACAAATGTTAATGATACATATAAACCATAATTATTTAAGGACAGGAGGAAACCACTTTAAAATACTGAATATTACTCAAATTGAAATAGTACTGTTCATGTACATACAAACATTTAATTACCAAGTGAAATACACTTTCAGACTAAAAAAAAAGATAAAAAACTTTCATATAAAAGTGTGTTAAGGCATACCTAGAAGCTATTGTCAGTACAGTACTACAGGAAACAGGAACAGACAATGGCTCAAGTGTGATGACTACAACTCCACACATACAAAGTCACTTTACTACCTCAATATCAAACAGGTGTGGTATTTGTAGATGTTCTTTGAAAACCAATCTTGACGTGTTCTCAGTATTGTTTCTAAAGACTCCAATACCTTAGCAAGCAAAACAGGAAGTTGTCTATCTGATAAAAGCCATAGATCAAGCAGAACGGAACCGATGTCGCAATGACTGTCAGATTGAAAAAGAATATGCAAAACTAAAATGACATGCAAGTTTACCATGAATGTCCTAGTCTTAACTGGTTTTACTTAAAACAAAAGCACAGGAAAAAGCCAATCTAAAAAAATATGCACCTTTTTCCAGAAGAAGAATGTTTTGAATAATTTTCACTATTCAAATTTTTATATCAATTAATTCATGCTCATTTTTTCCTGTTTCTCTGTGGTCCCAAAGCCAGTACTGGTCGTAATGGGAAAAGCACACCCCTGGTATTAATTTAATCCCTTCTTCATGATCAAACTTGTTTTTAATTTGTTCAAATAAACCACCAATTCCCAATTAATGCTGTAGCAAAGATTCAAACAATAGGCACAGAAAATTGTGTGCTGTTTCTTATTTGATATGACAGGCAAAAAATGTTTTCCTCACAGAGTTATGGATGTGTTTGTTAAAATATTTAATAGATCATATCTGGAGATGGCTGCAATCAAAATGTGAGTTTTAAATGCTATCAAATGTTCTGCAACTTAACCAACTCAAACAAGTTCTTTCAACTATCATTTTATGTTGGTTATTAAAAAGTTTCAACAAAACTCTGTAAATTGAACACAAGGTGTATCATAATGTCCCCCTCCCTGGATATCAAAATGCAACTTTTAAGTTTTAAAATAATTAACAGTTTTAGTTTTGCTAAACATTTCTCTCCTTAAAGACCATACTCAAGTAATAGTTGAGATTCTATCTAATCACTATGAAGTGGTGTAAAAGGATTTAATAATTGCAACTTGAAATAAATATGCTTTACATTACCTCTTTAAAACAAGAATCTGTCTGGTATAATAGATACTGTGGTACCTTTTTAGATAAAACACAGGAGGTCAGGAGAAACTTCAAAACCAGTCAATAAAACATTAGTAAAGATGTACTAAATCAAGTCTAGGCAATTTGTCACTCCTTGGTTTCAAAGGACATTCTTTCTTTACCACTTGTGTCTACTTCTGAATAATTTTTAGTCAAGAAGAAGACCATCAATTATTCACAAGTTCAAAGTCAGAATCTCACTCAAAACTTCGAACCAAAACACAAGAGTCAACTTGCTCATTTAGTAAGCAATTTACTCTTTTTCAAGGACAGTGGTGAGCCAGAGTGTAGCCTCAGAGGCACAGAGTGAAAGGCAGGAGGGCACACACAAATATGTGTTTACTCATAGATGCATACAGAGGGCAATTCAGAGATTTTCAGCTAGCATGGACAGCAGGTCATCGGACTGTGGGATGAAACAGGAGTAAAACCCATGAGCATGTGAAGAAACTCCACAAACACAAACAAGGGACCTTAGACCTGTAAAACGACAGTGCTACCCACTGCGCTACGGTGCCACTGGGGCACCTTCGACATACTCATGTCTTACCTCACATGAACAGACCCCTTTCCAGGTATTCCTCCACACCCCAAATCCAGAACTAAAACAGCCTGAGCTGGAGCAGATTGGAGCAATAAACTCAGATCATAAAAGGCCAAGAGGATTTTTGTTTTTACCACACAAACTGCATCTTGTTCCTTATTCAATATCCGTAGGAGTGACAACCATCTCCCCAGCAGGGAAGTTTTTCTGATGCAGCTAGAGTAATGAATTAAAAGTGATACAACCATATCAGTTTGACGAAAGAGAAAATACAGGAAAAGCAAAAAGCACTGCTTTCCTTTGAGATGAACATGCTGGCAAGAGGAACCTTACACAACCATCACTTCAAACAAGCGAAGAGAGCTGCCACGTGCCATTCAGAAAGGTTCCGTTTTCACTTCCTTTTTGCGCAACCAAGGGGTGATTTTTCAAGAACTTACAGTTTCTAACTACAGCGAGCGTTCAAATTGACAACTTACAGTAACGGTGTTTAATTTAGAACCACTAAACTTGCATTTGTGGAATCCCAAAGGAAACCACAATGGTGGGTAACATTCTAATTATTGTACAGTATATGACCACACAAATGGTCCACTATCGTTGTTCCAGGGAAAAGGGAATCACATATATCCTGATACCCAGGGGTTCCTGCTAGTTTAGCTGACAAAAAGCTTCAAAACGTTGCAGTGCACCAAATGGAGCAATTTTATTTTAAGAACAACATGACATCAAGTTACGCACAAAGTGTGCACGAATTTGTATTAGGGGCTTCAACTGTCTTCTTTGCAAAGATGCCTTGAGGATGGAAAAAATGCATCCTTACTCTTTGTGGGGCTACACAGAAGAATGAGTTATATAAGAAAGTACGCGTAGTACCAAAAACAGAAAAATCCATAAAAACAGTGCCGTCAGAACAATGAGTACAGACATCACACTTTTTTTTCTCTTTTAGCAATAACGAGCTGTGCTGTACAGTTTTATTTACAGTACCCTCTTATCAGTCAGAGAACAGTACGCAGACTGCCAATTTCAAAGGCCAGCCCAGTACTGTGTGTTCTCTCTCAAGTAGATGTGTACCACAGGCAGCAAATTTTTTTTTATCAACCAAAACAAAAAAAAAAACCTGGAAAGCTGCCAGCATTCCTTTAACAAACACATTCACACAGAGAAATACAGTGATTGAATATGTAAATAGATAACAAGGTTATTTTTACTATAAAAGCCAGCCAGGAAATGTCAACGAACAAATTTACATTGATATTACAAACTATGTAATATGGCAAGCTAAGGTAAAATAAATATATACATTTACCCTTATGAGACTCTCCAAGAGGTAAGGAAGGAGAGAGGGGATTGTTTAAGGACAGAAAAACCATCCATAATAAGTTAGCAAAAAGAGCATTTTATAGGCATTTTCTTTTGGTTTTGTTTTCTCAAGGAAAATTCTTGAAATGAACACGTTGAAAACTCGATTGTTCTTCGGTCTGTTCCCCCCACTGTGCTTAATCCATTTGCCTGCAATCCACTTTCTCTATCCACCACAGCAGAAGGAATAGTTTCCCCACACAATGGCTCTGATTCATTAGTTCTGCCCTGGGTAGATTCGGAAAAATGGAGCAGGGGGCAGTTTGGTCTCCTTGCTCATTCAGGCTTTGGAGTCTGCACCACTGCCAAAGCTGCAAGATGGAGTTGACAGCAATAGCTGTTTGGCAACAAGGACATCTGCCTTCTAAATCCTTAACTTACCATTACACAATTTAGCATCCTTACAAAAAAAAAAGGCACGCACACACAAAAGGAGCTAAAAAAAAATCTTTCAATCTATGTCCAGCAGAGATGGGTGCAAACACCCTCTTGAAAGGTGAAAGGTTCCTTGTGCTATCCTGCTCCATTTCCAACCTTTTTTCCTTGATGTTTCACTCATAACATGCAATGAGCTTCCTCTGGTCGGTTCAGCTTTATTTGTATAATGGTTTGAATACACTGGGGAAACAGGAGCTCGAGCAGCTCCTCTGAGGAAGTCCTGGGAAGCTCTGGTTCAAATACGGCAGGAAATTAGGACTGAGCTATAGCCGAAAACTGTGCGTTAAACCTCTCAAACAACCCCTTTGCTTTAAGAGATATAAATGATATTACAAGTAGGTAGCTGCATCAGCATGTGTATGCTGCAAAGAACAAGTAAAGGTTTATTCCGTGCTGAAAAGAGAAGAAAATAAACACAACGTTTCAGCTGTGGAGCCTTCTTCGGGTGTCTCCACAACTGAAACGTTGTGTTTATTTTCTTCTCTTTTTAAGCATGAAAAAATCTTTACTTGTTCCTTTAAATTATATTACTAATGATATTTCAAATTCTTTCAACTTCAAACTCCCTATTGTCTCAAACACCAGCTGGTTTAGCGTGTGACTAAAAGGATGAAAAATAGTAAGAAAAACATTTGGCTGGCCACTGCATTAGTTCAGAAATGCAGGCAATCGAGAAGCCTAAGAAATATTTGACTTTACCCGGAGTAAGCATATCGGTTGTTGTACACATGTTGTTGAACTCAATATAAACATTCATACAGAATAAATCTTTTATTTTTTTGTGTGAGGAAACAGCCCTTTCTGATATAACAAAGGGCAGTTTATTTGCCAGACCTGGATATTTGGAGGTCACGAAGGATGAACTGAGCCAAAGGGGGACTTCCTGATAGATCTGACTCCATAAAACATTCAAAAAGTGGCATCAGCCCCAGCTAATTCACAGCCAACTGTGACGGACAGGGGAATCACAGTTACAAGTGGTAAAGTGGGCCACAGACTGTACTTGAATATCAACATCTCTTCCAACACCCGCACTGGATCAATTACTGATGGGGTTGTCATATAGTGACCAAAATAGCTTCTTCTAACAACCTGAGGACTCCTAAACCTAGCATTGTTCCCTTCCACAACATGCCACAGAAATGACAACTGACAATTCTTTACTGTGCTGTAAACGGCTTTATGGCTGACAAGGGAGGGTGAGAGAGTTGCTTTCCTTTTTGATGCTGCAGTTCTTAAGGGGTTATGCACTAGAGAAAGACGGCAGTTTAATTTTATGCTGTCCACCCCCTAAGGTGTTTGTTGACTGTCTGGAGCCAAGGGCCAATAATGAGCAACTTTCAGCACTGTACTGTATGATGGCCCTTTAAGGGACTTGTGCTAGTTCAAAATTTGGCAGGATATTTATAGCACCCGTAGTATAGCAATCGGCGTGTGTGTTTTAGAAAAGCTCCACAGGGCTTGAAATATGAGCTCCCGCGAACTGTATACCGAGAGGCGATCAAAAAGCTTGTCTTATAAAGCCAATATAAACGCAGAATCCTCGTTTTCAGCAAGAGACCACTACACAAATTATACTGAGGCCTGCACGTATACTTTCTTCTCCACAAGTCAATAACCTGTAAAGATTTAGTATTTAGGGCCCATTATTCCCCGTTTTAAAATCACACATTGTCAAAGACACTTCCTGGTTTACTAAGCATCAGCTCTATAAGCCACGGGAAGGGAAATGAGTTAAAAGACTGACCTCTAAGACAAACAAACAAAAATCGAGAGGATCCTTTCCAATAAAATAACATCTTAAAAAAATGAGCTCACAAGCATTATTATTGTGCCCACTGCAATGTTTCTTTCATGGTACAATATCCTGTCAGGTTCTCACATCTGTTGGCGATTCTCAATTAGTCTTACTAACTTTTCCACAAAAAAAAGCCTATACAAGCAGAGGCGGAAGAGATGTTGAAGGATCAGCTATCTAGATGCGCACGACAAGGCAATTTTTGAAGTACTAGTTTCTGAAGTTGGAGCATCATCATATTTCTCTGCCATCTCTCCTCACTGGAGATATCAATTTAGAAACTGAAATATTGAGTTACTTGGAGAAATAAATAATAGGATAAGAGGAAATTCAGACGTCAAATAATACAGTTAAGATGAACTAAGGTGCTGTGATTTATTATTGTTACTAATGCAGTTGGTAAAAGGCAACACAAATAAATTGAAATACTGGAGCTGCATCCAATCAGATATCAACACTTACACAAGCCTTTCTCTTCAACTGTGAGTGACAAAGTCTGCCAGAAAATGGAAGGCAAAAACGCATGGAATCTGCCAGATGACACAAACTCCATCCGCCTTGTTTTTTTCCATTATGTCATGTGTTGTTCAGAGAAAGGTAGTTTTCTCTTTCTTTACTCCAGCTCTTTAAAACACAAAAAAGAAGGAGATAGAGGCGAGGTGGGGGTGGGGGGGGGGGGGGACAGAAAGTTACTTCCATAAACTTCCTTTCCTTACAAAAGTGGACAGTGCAATGGCTCATTAACTTCGCCACTAACACATTTAACAATGATCTGACACATTCCAGTCTAGCCTGTACTCCTGGTCTCTCCTTCGCCTCTCCTCTGTTACTCTCCCGAGATAAGATGCTGCTTTAATTTTTTCGGGCATCCCAGGAAAATCCCATTGACACAATTCACACTTTTTCTTAAAGCCCAGGGCTTGGCAGGAGTTGTCCATTAAGCTTTAATTACGCTCTCCATTAGGATCCTGTGAATATCCAAGACTAACATTCTGAGCAATAAAAAGGCGCTCACTACTCTGCGAAATAAACATTCTGAAGCACTTTACTTGTTCACCAGGGTAATGCCACAATGCCCACTGATTCTCTCACTCCTCACATCCCTATGGCATTGCTAGTATAACAGCTATCCTGCATGCACTGGTTATTTCCAAATAGAATTAGGACTTGCTTTCATCTTTTTTTATCCTCACATTAAAACGCCACTAGCCAGTCTTTGCATAGCATTTCCTGTATCGTACATAAAATATACAGCAAGGAGATGTAGAAAATCTGAGGGGCATCTGGAAAAGGGGGGTCTTCCATAACGGCTTTCGAGCTCGATAATCTGTGAGAGGACATTGTTCTAAAACCTCCTAAAACTCAACGAGTCTGCGTCTTGTGGAACAAAATGCCTTGGTTTAAAAACTAAACATCATTTGTTCACTGCTCTAAAAAACATGAATACTTCACTGCTTACTGCAGTCTTAGCTGTGAAGAAATACAAGGTGTAGGGGGCGTAAATTATTATTATTATTATTATTATTATTATTGTTATTATTACTATTATTATTAATTATGCAACATTGGGAGTACAAACACATACAGTATATGGATAGAGTAACATATACACAATACAGCTTTCCTGCTTTCCCAGATGACAGACAGTACAGAAGAGTACCTCATTCTACCCCAGGAAACCCCATATTGGACTAAAAATGGCTGACATTGATATTTTTGGCAAGAAAACAGACAATTCAAATTCAACTTTCAGTTTGTTTTAAAAAACGGGCTCCTTTGCAAGTTTAACTCAAATGCCAACAACGGCATTAAATTAATATATTTTTCTTCCCATAATTCACAGGAAATATCCTTGAGGTTTTCTGAGTATATAAAGTACAGTATGTATTACATAGTTGGCAGATCTGACGAAACGTTTTTGTCAGATGATTATAATACTAGAATATAGCCTATTTTTGACATGTAGTAGAGACTCCTGGTTAAGGATTTTCATTTAAATTCCTGTATATTTGCACAGTAGGTGGTTCCCATTAAATTGCTATAAAAATGATTCGTAAAACACACTTCCAGAAAAAGATGTGGCAAATACAGTAACTTCTGGTGAATGCTGATCTTCCTGTTACATTTGGTCTACAGTAAAGGTGCAGTACATTGATTTCCTATGGGTGGGATAACCATCTTGCAAGTCCACTCAATTTTCTTACACTATCTCCTCAATTATATTGTTTATTGCACAAACAACTTATATTCACAAGGAAGAAAAGAGAAAAAAAACATTCAGGCAATTTGGTATTTTAATGAGAAATAAGGTTCCAAATCTCACTTTTATTATCTTTTCTATCTGAAGTTCAATGTATCACTCACCTTTCTGAAAATGAAAAACTTGAGATGTAGCTAGTTTTAAGTGCTCTTTTTGGAATTGTGTTCCGAGTTTCTGTTTGCACTGCATAATCGTATGTGTTTTTACTTCACCTCCTTCTCTTCATATTGTTCCCACATGAACTGCTGAGATTGGTAGTGCAATTGTAGTGAGGCCTTATCCCAAGAAAATGCATGGAAATGGGGGCAGGACTCTACCAGGACTGTGCAATCTGGCTATATTGTTCTTCTTGTGAATTCCCGAAGTATGTCTTGACACCTTTACATTTGATAAAGGTCCTCCACTAGCACCTTCTGTGTACTTCAAAATTAATCGAAAATTGCAAAACAAAAACTTTAGATATTGTTCAGAAATCAATGGATATCCTTTATGGGGGGGAGGGATATTTTACAGTGGTTTATACTGTAGCTGTTTTTCAACAGAGAGCCACACACTTCTAGGAGTGCATGTTTATACAAGGAAAGAAAGATTTGAGGTCCTCGGAGTTTGCTTTCAACTTGCCTACAAAATCCCAGCTAGGACCTTTCAAAAAGACAAAAAAAGCACAATCTGAAGGCCGGTGGCAAATGTTACTTGATTACTTCATCAGTCTGCTTTTCTCTTAAACCTCAGTTTGACACTACAAGTTGGATGCATTTAAAAGAACAATACCAAACTCTTGCTAAAAATAATACCTTCGAGAAAAGCAACAGAAACGGCAGTCAGGAGATAGTGGAGGTTTCCGGGTGAGATCTCTTTTCAGCAGCCCACCGACGGGCTGAGGGAAAGCTGCACGGCCCCTGTGTAAATGTGGCTTCCTGGCCGCCAAAAAAGAGTGGGCTTGTCAAAGAAACAAATCCATACTGGCCCGGGGCTCCTCTCCAATCTATTTTCTGCTCAGCTGGTTTTAAATGAAGTTATTATGACTCATTAAAACGCCCGCAAGCCTGTGGAAGTCGGCCAATTACAATTTAAATTTAGCCTCTTTCACCCCCCCCTTCTCTCCACGCTTTTTATTGCTGCCCCCTCTTCCTTTCCCCTTCCACCACCGCAAAACACCACAGAGCCAAAACACCACAGAGCCGTCTGACGGCAAACTCAAAGCTGCTTTTCATTTCAGACCTCCCCCCCCACCGTGTAAACAAACACGCACCAACAAACAAAGCAAAACTCTTCGGGTATGTGGGTCTTCGTCTGGAATTTCATTTCAAAATGAGGGTTAATTAACAGTAATTACCTCATTTAAAAAAAAAACCCATAAGAACAGAATTTTATCTTATTTTACACTATGTGGTTTGGTGACCAATTCTGATTTCAAACGAAAACCCAACGCCCATACGAAGCCTCTTGAAAAAACCCTCAGTTTTATGACACATTTTCCTTTTAAACATCCATATATTCATTAACTTACCAAGTCTACATCCGGGACTGGGCCTTTTGGCTAATCCACGGAGACAGAGTGATTCAGGATATATTCAACCCCCACTGTGTTTCTAAATATTATCTCAGAAGTACGCCTTTTCAATCATCAGCAGAAAACTTTACCTCTTCTGTAAAAGTTTCTCACTGGGGTGTGGGGTGGGGTTGAGCTGTTATCTTTGGTTTTGTTTTGGGAAGGAAAGAAACGAATGAATGATACTGTACATTTTAACAATGCAGGACTAGCCCAAACATTTAACATTGCCTTTATAATACCGAAACCAATCTGCTATTTGTCTTCTGCTTTCCAGACCACTTCAGCAGAAGGAAACGCACAACAGAAAGGATCCCTGAAGAAAGATACAGCTCTTCCAAATCAAAACAATTCTGACATGCATTTCCATGCTGACAACCTCCTCAATCTTGCCAACATTTACATTGAACTTGACAACAGATGGAGAGAGGGACAAGAAAGCATTTCTTGCAGGGTAACAAAAACCTGGAGGCAGGAAAAGGGGGCAACTTACTGTACATGCAACTTAACAGGTGATCGGATTCACCGAAAAACAAGCGATTTTTACCAGTCTCACCATATACCCAAAAGGAGACATGTACCCGTTTTTTTACAGTGGCATTTCGTCAAGTTGATAAATACCATGCTTGTTTGTTCCCTTCAGCACCTTGAAAAATTCACAAACAGATGTGCCACATGTGATGAAGCTGATAAATTGTGGACTGCTTTAAATTCATTTTTGAAAAGCAGTTATGAGATTTGATTGGGATATTTTAATATTCCGGGACAAAGAACTCAGGCTTTATTGCAATGATCTGGGATATTAAATTGTATTTATATACTTCCAGTCCAGCTATTTTAAACAGTCTAGGCTTATGTGATTATCCAAACATCAATTTCAAATAGGAATAATTATAAACATAAGAATTCTTATTAAAAGGATGATAAAGACTGAATCATTAATAAACTATTCTATGTTTTCTAATACAAAGTCTCAAATATGGTCCTTGTACTGTGTTTGATACTCCAGTATCTTTATTATGAAATTAAAGCATACACTAAATGATATAGAGCAGTAACTCTTCAGGCTCACAGTAGTCAGTGCTACTTTACAGTCATGCATCAATTGGCTCGGGTTGGAGTCTTTTCAGCAGGTTTTCTGACAAAATAGTCTAAAATATCTTGATTGTTTATGCAGTCTGTAAGGACCAGGCAACGCATTTCAACATTTTGACAACTGTTAAATAGATATAAATATCTATCTAGATATAACTATCTGTGTAGAAACATTTAAACTGACATTAAAAATAAAAAAGGAAACTGTATCATGAATTGCTTTGCGTCAATAAGGTCTTAATTTCAGCAGAGGTTCCGAGACACAAATACATCTAAGAATTTGTGATGTGGGATGTTTACTTAAAGTACCATATGAAAGATGTGGTTTGAAGTATGAGAATATTTGCATATTTTCAGTAGGTTCACAATCTGTTTTTGTTTTTACACCTTACCTTGCCTTTTGGTCAGGGGATCAGACTAAGAAATATTCGAAAGAAATTAGCTCAATCCATTGAGCATGTTTTTTTTTTTTCTAAATTATGATTCTATTCAGCAGGGTAAACACACAAGCTAATAACAGGCTTTAAAATGTGTTTCCCAAATATGCATGGCATGATCCCTGCCTTCACTATGATATAATCAATTGTCATTCTAATCCCTATCAAATTCTAAATACCTATGAGACAAATATTGTAACTATCTTGGAGTCCTGCTGTGAGCTCTGAAATACCTTTAACTCATAAGTGCCAAAAAATGCATTGTGGATACACAGTACATTTCTCCAGGTCCTTATATAACCTCTTAAATGTTTACCATTGCTGAAAAGGAAAGCTGCATTTTTTTCTAACAAAATAAATCTGGACTCCTCTTTAGGTGTGCTTTCTGTGCTATTTCATTATTTTGCATGGAAGTTATGTTTTGATGTATCGCTTTTATTTCCAGCAGAACAAATTAATCCGCACCCTTCCAGCAACGCTCCCTTTTGACAGGATCTGCTCAGAGGAGAAAAATGATGAAGTAAATCCAAAATTCAATCGCCTGTGTTCTGTTTTAGAAAGCACACAGTGTACTGTACAGCCCATAAAACTCCAAAACAGCCTCCAGACGCTGCTGCAATCACCCTCCATCAAAACACTTTGTCTCGCATACAAAAATAAGATCCAGCGTTGAGCTGAATACCAAATCAGCCCATTAGAGCACAGGGCACTTGCTACTTAGCAACGAAAGGGATTTAAAGCCGCAATACCCAACGACAAAGAAATAAGATCAAGATCTTTTACAGGGTATTATGGCTGGCTTTAGCTTTTTGTTTTAATTGAAAACAGTAGCAAGATGATGTTAAAAAAAATGAAACAATTAGGTTGGTGTCCCAAAATAACCCCTCTTTCAGACTGTGCTCAATGCGTTATTTCTGAAGTGAAAGCAGGAATCATAAATCATTAAAAATCAATCCGCTGGAACCTGACTTAGGTGTCCTCCATTTCATGATTTAGGGCTATAACGAAACGTACTTTAAACAGGACAAGATTTTATTTATGTGTGCATTGATGTGAAATTTAAAAGCTTAAAGTGTTGATAAATACATAATGTGTAAGTCAACAACAATTACACACTGCATTTTGTAGATTCCATACACATATTGAACTAAGTACTAGCAATTTTATGAGAAACAAGGTTGTTCCGTATATTTATGCAGCGCAATTAATACTGAATGGGTGTTTTTTCCAAAAATTTTGAACACTCGTTCATTCAAGCATGTTGTAATTAGAAAAATGTAGTGAATTAACTTCATTTAAGGAACAAGACTCTCATGCTTACATCTTAAGACATCTATAGAGACCCAGGTCATAAAACTGTAATTTAGTTCCACTGTGACAGGGAGAGGTGTTCAAAAAGGCTCCAAATGTGAATGGAGGGGAGTAAACGGCTTTAAAATACTGCCAGCTATGCCTTTATCAGCAAAGAGAAACCATAATTGAGGGTGGCTGTTAGTTTATAGGGTCTGAAGAAAAGGAAGCCTTAGGTTAATACACAAGGTCACCATTGCAGGATCTGAGCTTTGTGGAAAAAAAAAACACAAGGAAAGGAGTTGCTTTTTGCCTTGCTTTTCTTATTCCTTATAGTTCTTATCTGATATGTTTGGCTAATAATGTTTCAGACGAAAGAAGATCAGAAGCTTTATAAATAAATCTGCACTGAAAAAAAGTAACCTACTGTAAATACATGGTGAAAAGCATGCACATTTCTAAATTGCTGTGAGTTGCCTACAGCCATCCACTGTATATCCTACTGTATGTGAAAATGGTTCAAAACAGCACCTTTGCAATAATCCTCGAAAGTTCTCTGTACATTCAGATCACATCATTTCCTTTGCAAAGGAAATGCTGTCCTGCCTTTCTTATTCCTTATCTGATATGTTTGGCTAATAATATTCCACACGAAAGGAGATCAGGCACTTTAGTGCAGAGATTATTCTGCACTAAAAAAAGCAATCTAAATACAAGATTGTTGAAAGCATGGGCATTTTTAAGAAAATTGAACTTAATGTACGTTGCATGCAGCTGTCAACCTCATATCTCATGTGAAATGTTTCAAAATGCCATTTTTGCAATAATCCACCAAAATGATCTGAAACTGCTGACGGTACATGCAGATCATACCAACACAACGTAAAATCAAGATTTCAAATTCTTTGCAAGGAAATGCTGCAGTGGCTGCGATGGCACGAAATCTTCATTAACAATCGTGACTTACAACTCGTGATGGCGGCCAGGCTGAAAAATCACAAAGGCAATGAGTACGTTTTGTCAACACATTTTTTTTCCACACAGATAATTGAATGTCAAAAATCTGATGATAATTGGAAGATGTATTCATGTATATGCCATGTCTAACCTATAACTTTACACAAAAAACATTTAGCTTAGCAATGCACATGCTGCGATCAATGAACTACTGCAATCAATGAAGTACAGTGCACCTTTTTTTCCCCAGTCAAACTCTTATTGACTGGCAAAAACTGTAACTCTTGCCATAACCTGGAAGGTTACTGGCTGCAGTTCACAGCTCTTAAATTGAAAGAACACTGGATGTTTTTTATTTTCACTTTAAATTTCCACTCTAATTGCCAAGATTGAGTAACTTTAGTTTATCAAGAGTAGCACTTGATCATTTTTCCAGTCCAAATATTATGCATCAAAGCCAAAAGAATTCGGACCCTCGGTTGTCCTAGTTTCAGGAGATGCATTCCTTATTTCTGAAGGAATGATGACATTCGGCTGCCAAATACAATCTTGACTGCAGTCTGAGCTCCCACGAGTAATGGTGGCTCACAAGTCAGGTGCTGCTCAAAATTTCTTGGTTCATGTCCAGTTATTTCAAACTTATTGTTCCAAAAATTAAAAGCGCAACTACTATGCCAGCTATTAATCATGTGCTTCTGTCTTTAATGGAAATGTTTGAGAGTATGATTCATATCTAGCAAATAGGGTCATCAAAAGGACGTAAAATGTGCCATTAAATTATCAGCTTGATTCAGAAAATGGATCTTATACCCAGATACAGTTAAGCATCAATTAATACCACCATATTGTCTGGATTTCCACAGATCTTTGAAAGATGTGCCAGAGTGATGTTATTAAAACATTAAAGCCACTTTAACAAGTCGACTCTCATTCCAGAATTAGCATACCGTAACCCTCACAGAGGAGTGAAAAAAGTGATAGCCGTTTGATGACAAGAAAATGCACTGGTCAATTACAAAGCCATTTCCAATGGCCTAATCATCCCTTCTGCACCTTATTAATGAGAAGATTTATGCCTGGCATAATTTTAAATGTTGTTTTAAACAAGAGCTTAATGTACATCAACAGGTCAGAGAAAGTATTATGGGTTTAAGTCAGAGGAGAGAAGTTAGGGCATGCCGCCAAACAGAAGCTCAGGGCCGATTTATATCCTCTGTCCATCATCCTCGGCTAATGCTCTTGAGGGAGGAAAGAAGACGAGGGGGGGGGGGGGGAGGTCTGAGGGAAGAGATGCATTTTTCATCAGCTGGTGTAAAATTTATAAATGGCACTGCAGAAATGTTTTTCTTTTTCAGTGCCGTTCTGGTTTCATTTAGAGCCCTCCATCCACACGCTCTCTCTCCCCAGTTCCCGTCCTCCTCCTTTTTCGCTCTCTGCCTCTCTTTTGCTCGCTATTTCAGAATATGCGGCTTGGAAAGCAGTCAAGTTTCATTAATTTCTGGTTTGGGTACAGTATGTTCCTGGACGCACATCTGCGAGCGATCATAAACGCTCTGGAATGCTGGCAGAACATCCAGACCTGCCGGCAGCCGATGATGTCATCACTCTAAGGGAAGAGCTGGACGATCGCCAAGCTGTAAGAACACAGCGCGCAACTAAAGAGATGGATAACAAGTGAGAGGATTAAGCTCCTTGCTTTTAAATGTTTCCCACTTTCCACAGCGGTACAGTACAACCCACCATATACTGTACATGCACTTTTACCATCTATAGTTACAGCAGCCGGCGTTTCTGAAATTGGAATAAGTCATGGGTAAACTTTTTTTTTTTTAAATCAGCTCGGGCCCTGCGACAAAAAATGTTAACATCTGAACTGCGGCCTAATAAGGGTAATCGGGTCTTAAAAGACTTGTACACAGCTGAGTACTTTGGAAAGCACTTTAGATTGAAATTCATTCAAGTCGATTTACTTACACAATATCTGAATGCTGTACTTTGACTTTGTTCTTGTACCAATGAGCAACGCTGCACGAGATCAAAGGCAGGACTGTTTGTACTTTTAAAGTTACAGCACAGGGGATAGATGCGTAAGATGTTCCCTAGACTACAGGACTGCATGATGGTGTAGAAAAAAAATGGATCAAATACAAGTACAACTCCTTAAAAAGTCAGCTACACATAATTAGGCATCCACAACTCCTTCCTGACATAGAAACAAGCAACATTTTATTGCCTACATGTAACTTGACTTAAAGAGTCAAAGGGTCTTTGTACTGTAAGCCTGGTTTATTGCACAACTCATTCCCTTCATCACTAACAAAAGTGCAACTTGGAGCTTTTTCACAGTACTGGAAACAGCTCACGGCAATTCTCTTTCCCACAGAGACCTGTCAAAGTCTGCAACATCACCAAAGCTACAAAAACTATATCTACATCTACAGATACACTGTTTCATGGAACAAAACAGTACTAAAAAAAAAGTGATCAGAAGATCAGAAGCACTAACTGATATTTAAGATGGTGGTAACAGAGAAATATTTCTGTGCTGATCAACTTGCAGTTCAAAGCATGAGCATTTGTTTTTAAAGCCATCATTTAAATATTGAAGATTAAAGTGCTGCCCGCTATCTCCCTGCGTGGAACATCCCAAATTTAACGACATGATTCAGTCAACTTCAGAGGTGCGCTTTCACCACTGAGCTCGTGAATCCAAGAAAGGTCTATTTCCTTGCTACTCCTGAAAACAGTTCACAGACTTAATCATACAGGATAGAACTCTGACTCAGAATGTTTAATGAAAGCATTCTTAACTGGGGGCTTCTGTGCCACGCTGTTTGCCTTAAGCGATGCACAATACACCATGGGCAGGCCTTTTCCATGGGTGACGGGGGGGGACATAAGAACGACTGGTCGGATGTTTTGTTTGCTGTCCAAATTGAGATGTTTCTCACCTGGAAGCAGCACTGGTTTTCACTGTAAAACGTTACTTTAATGACCAGCAGCTCTTGTGAAATGTAGTCATTGCACAACCCTCTGATATTCATAAAGAGTTCTGGAAGCAATATTAAGAGGACAAAATATGATAGCACTATTTGAGTTTTAGGAATAATATACTGGCAAAATTCTGTCCTTTTCTGGTTCACCACAGGTTTATTATCGGAAAACTAAACAAACTCGGTGTAACTCAGTATAACTGAGATTTGTATGCTGCCTTGTGTTTATACAGGGCATTGGCATGGCAAAATAAATGCCTTTTCAAGTAAGTTGATGGTTTCTGGAGAACCTCCATTGTATGTTCACTTCTTTTCAAATGATTATTTCCTTAGAAACATTCATCTATGCTGTGAAACTAAAATATGATTGTGAGTGGTAAACTGTTAGGAGAAGACCTCTAGTACTCTAGTAACTTTTCACTTTCCAAGCTGTCCTCAAGGTTTTATAATGACAGAAAAACTGGTTAGTTTCGAAAAACAATTCACGATTGGCTTTCATTTGTCATTTGTCTTCTTGCCATAGTAGTGAATCCACATTTAACAGTTCATAAAATACATTAAACAGTATTTATGAGCATTGTCTGTAGAATTTCGAAACTAGTTTGGGTTGTGTCACTACACAGGACCCAGGTGTGACTATTGCGACACGGTGGCTGTGTGTCTTAATTTATGTTGATGGGTCCTTACAGCCAACAGGAGGATTTACCTGTAATAAGAATTCAGACCTGGGCTGAGTCAGTCCAGTCTGGTACATTGCCAAAGGAAATCAACCTACTATACTGTTGAGCTTGCCAGCTGCAACACTCTTCACAAAGCCGAGGAGAAAAAGAAAACGTCTACTCAAACCCCGAACGGTAATCCGCTCCCTTTTTCATGCTTTTGTTTACACCAGCAGACACGTACTAACTCCACCTTCCTGTGAACGGGCCCCCCCCCGCCCGCTACGAAAACCTCTACCCCCAGACAATGCAAAAAAAACTGGCGCAAGACTCACTGTACATACTGTACCCATAGCACTGGCAGTCAGCCCAGACTGGCCAGCTGCCAATTCCACAATAAAATAAACACAGTGACTGCCGGCAGAAGCAGGGGGGGGGGGGGGGGGGGCGGAGGAGAGGAGCACTGAAATGGTACACCGCAATACACACTGCATACCAAAGTGCATTCTTCTCTCGCCTTCTGCCTTTCTTTCTTCAGCGGCGAGGTGGAGAGGTACCTCAGTCGCAAACATGCTGCTGGAACTACAAACTGTGATTAGAATCAAACATATCAGCAGCACAGAACGGAGGGGGGAAACAAAGGAAAGTGTGCAATATCGCCAAAGTGAAGAGAGAACGATAACGTCAATTTCTGCTCTGCTCTTCAGTGTGCAGAGCTGGACCTGAAACAGTCAGATCTCATAACGCACCTCTTTGGAACGTTGAGCACGATCAACCACTTCCCTGTCTGATTTGTATGCTAGCTGCTAGATGTAAAACTCTATATATTACATCATCTGAACTGGATACTTCTGATACTTGCGAAAAATGCATTCTTATGCACAGCCCTTTGATAAAGCACTACAAGTCAAGGTGCATCTAGTAATTTAGAAAATTGAAAGCAAAGCAATTTTTGTCGGCTAATCTTTCAAAATGAACAACCACAGGTCTTCGACAAGTACCCCCTATGAAGAGGGAAATGATCCTTCATGGTTACATTAAGTACAGATCCTAAAAACGAGATAATACCACCAAATCCTGATCTGTTATTCACAGCTAAGCCACCAACAAAGTGTAAACCAACCAACACTATACAAGAAATAAACACAGAACAAACCTTATATGGGGTTTGAAACTGAATAAGTGCAAATCGCTTCATCTTGATGAGCAACCCACCATTGCTGTCCCCGCAAGAAACGCTCTTCAAACAAACAGCTGCTAACGCTGAAGATGAAAAATGGCAAAGAAGATCCAGAGCACGACTGACCTCAAACCTGTCTGAGGCTGCAAAGAGTGATGAGAAGCTAAATGAAGACAGGTCAGGCTCCTGATCTACAGTACCTATGTCTGATCGATTTCAAAAGACCAGAATGCTAAGGGAGCTGTATGAAAGTCTGCCGAGGCCTTGTCTCATTTTCCTCACGCTGAAGACGCACTGGCCCGTTGGGTTTCCTTACTGCATGGTGACTCATTCCTTGGTCTGGCTTTGATTGCGTGAAGAATCCTCTTGGCAGGTCTTAGTTGAGCACAAAAAAAAGTCCCCTCACAGCCCCAGCGGCCTCGCTTGACCGAGGCCTTCGATAAATGTCAATAAACATGTCTCTTCTTTCCTGAAGACCACAATGACCTTGAAAGGGCAGAGGCCCATCATGGTGGACATCCGGAATATACTGTCGGGTCTGGCAGTTCCTTAAGGTGAGCAAAGCAACCCTAATACTTCAAACATCAGTTAACAAAGATTTTTTTTAGCCTGTTAATAAAGGTAAATGTCCTAAAAGGACGTGAGATTGATTTATTTGTGTATATTGTTTTATGTTGGCTTAGCTGCAATTGACGTTTTGTGGTGCATGTTTACCTTGGCAGTTTTATATTTGCTTAGACTACTACAGAAACTGCATGTATCAAAAGCTCAAAACAGTCAGGACAAAAACGTCTCTAAACTCAAACTGTCGTAAAACAAACGACTTCAAATAAGCTTTGATTTGAAAACCTTGCATCTTACAAACATATATTCAACAGCACAGTTTGAAACACTTTTAATCACTCCACCACAATCATTACAATAACAGCTAAGAATGTTATACCCCTAAATAACACATAAATCTTGTAGTGCTTATGAGTAATGCAAGCTGAATTTGCTACAAGTCTCAAATGCACACAATGACTCATATCACTCACTGTATTGTAGAAAAAAATACACTAGCATTAATTGAATAAAAATATTCATGAATGATTTTTTATTTTCATACTGCACTTTTCATCCTAAAGGCTCCCTACTTTCTTCATATTGTATACATAAGAGAACCACTTCACCCACCACTGGAGTGCTGCACTCACCTGAATAACGAATGGCAGCCATTATGTGCCTGCAGACCAACTACACAGCAGGATCAGGTGCTGAAGTGATAAATTGCTTCAGCAATTAAATTAAGGGGGAACTCTAAAATGGGCAGGTTGTGGAAGCCCAGAGAGGAATTAAGCCAGAACAACGGCCTACTCTCAAGAACAGTGCCAGAGGTTCTGTAATCATCAAGTAATCAAGAACTTGGTTAAATGTCACATCTGAAGGACAATGCTGTCCATACTGGGAAATTAGACTTGAAAATAGACAAGAGGAAAGAGTGCCACCTACTGGTCCACCAGCACCATTATAGCATTGCCTTTGTTTTTCCTTGGAGGTCTCCTATCACAGTACTGACTAGGTCAAGCCTAGCTTAAACTTCCAAAACCTGATGAAATCAGATTGCAGAATGGAACCACCAAGTACACTATATCAGAATGCACAATCCAAGTCAAATCTGTAACTTAAGTCTTGAGGCATTTCCTCTTTGCAACCATTCCTTCACATTACTTCTAATGGCTGAAAGGGTGCTCTAAAGCCTTTGACAGCTAATCCTTAACTTTATAACCTGCATGCAATTGCATTGAATCCAGAATGAAGCATTTACAGCACACTGGTCTCAGAGAGTATGTTCAGAATTCACAGCACAGGATTTGGATAGGACCTAGGATTTGCAATATAGAAACATTTTATCTCAAGCACATGGAGGCAGAAAATGTGAAACATTTTTACTCTATATTTAAGACCTTAACAGCCAAAAACAATGGCGGACCGAGCAACATCACCATAGCCATAACCCAGAGTGACTCTTCCCGTTACCTGAGTGAGACAGCAAATGCATCCTAAGCCGTAAACTATCGAGGAAACGCTTTCCACAGAGCTCACAGCCATAGATTTTCATTCCGCTGTGCAGGTTCCTGGAAGAAATGAAAAGAAACAATGGAAGACATTCAGTATCGTGGACTCCACAATATTGGACTCTACAACTCTATGCAGGCCTTTCAATGCCAGTACTTTGAAACAGATGCTAACTTCCTCAGTGCCACACAAAGTAAACCAAAACTATTACACAAATAAAATAAAAACATAATTATTTTTTCCATCAGAATACTTGGCAACAGGCTGTTCTCAACAGTTCGTAATTAGCAAGTAACAGTAAATCACACAAGTGTTAAGTGACTTTCAGACAAATGTATGTGCACTAGTCTCTATCAGATATGTAGAAAACTGGGCAATTGTTGTGCTCTTCTCAAACTGAAAAATTAATTTTGTTTTTGTTCAGTTGTGATACTGACACTGCTTTGCTGGACATTTGTAGTGATCTTCATTTAGCCCAAGACATCCATTCTTGGGGTGTTAGATCTCTATTTTGGAACCACAGGTCACTGCTGAAATATCTGCAGTCCTAAGCTGCTTGCGAGGGAAAAGTTTAGCTAGGTTTGCTTCCAATCTCTTCCAATTCCTTTCAATGGTTTCAGCATGCTCTAATAAATAAAGTTAAATCTGCACTGTGAGCTCTGTTCCAGAAAGTTTTGCCATGGAACCTTCATGTTGAGTGCACATATGTTACCATTTGGCGATATCAACAGTAATTCTACTTTATCCACTGTCTTCAAGTGTTAAGAAGTTGGTGTCATCCTATGCCAAACAACAAAGTACAGTTTATCCAGTTTAGATCTGAATTTTGCTCAATTTCATTGGACGTTTAAGAATAATATAGAGATGTTAATGTCCGCCAAGCTAGACCTTGCTAGACCTTTTAGTCTCATAAATGTGTAACTCCTAGAGGTTTTATAATAATTATTATTAAGATGTGGTTTGGAATAATAATACAAATGCATCCCCATAACAAAAACCCTTGAAAAAGTTTCAAAATTATCAAAATATGCAACAATGCATGCAGTTAAAATAAGTTGTTCTGGCATAATGGTGTGTATCCCAATAACTTCAAAAACATACAATTTTAAGAAAAAGCACACCAGCATTACTACATATGAAGAGCTGGATTCAATATACTCAATAACAATTCACACAGAAAAAAATAGAATGTAAAAGTTGCATTGACACCACCAGATTAGATACCTTTGGTATTTCACCAGAGCTCTGTCGATTTCGTCACAAAGAAGTTGTTCTTGATTCCACTAGCTGAAAATCACAAGATTTCATAACTCACTCTAGTCCTGTTTACACTGGTTACATACCCAAAAGGTTTATGTCCCAAGGGCGAAAGGCAATCCTGAGACCTGCACTCTACTTTTGCTCTGCATCAACTTTCAGTATCCAGAAACAGAAACCTTTGTTGCTTTACATATGACCTGCTAGTCATCATTTACTATGACTCTGTCCGAGGGTTACAAATCTGTCCAAACATCCAGTGAATGGGCTCTAATAATTTACAATGAGGGGCAAGTACACAGGACAGTAATATCTTAAGTGCCAACATACAACAATTACACATTTGAAATGTCACCTAACAATTTGCAAATGGTTATTTTTAATCTTTTTGTCAAAACAGAACTGAAAATGTCAAAATATTTCACTTAGTAAGGTGAATGTTCTCTTGCTGACATGATTAAAATCAAAATACAGTATAAATGTCACAGGGGTGTTAGGAGATAAGAATGTACTTTTTCAAAATCTGCACGTGTACAGTAACTATGCTTTTTGAAATTTCTCTGAAGAAGTCAATACTGTTTCAATCAAAGTTAATACAAAGTAAATCATTAGAACACACCAATCCCTCAAAACTTTTAATCAGCCAAATGCCATGCTTAACTGATGATGTCTGAATTGATATGCTACCGTAACTTTTAAAATAATGATGTCTTATTTATGACTGCAGTATGTTTTTTTTACAGGTCAGCTAATACGCAAAAAGGGATTCATTACATGACTGTCAAACTTTTTTCTTTAGAGGTTAAGTACATGTTAATGTATATGTTTGTGTATGCATTAGTTGTCAGGACAAATTACATGTTTATTTATTTTTATCCTTTGGGAAGTTAACTATTTGTCCGATTAAATAAACAGACAGCAGAAACATAGAAATACTTAATAAAGACAGTTTCCAGCTGTGATCAGAGTGTTTACATGATGGAAGTTTAGCAAGCCTACAGTCTCATTCAACCATTGTAAAGCAGCAGGTTTTGACCTGAGTAACAAAAACTAGCAACGGAAATACGAGTTACTGTTTTAAAATGATAAGATGAATGATTTAATAGCTTTCCTTTTAAAATGTAATAAACGTATTGTACCAACAGAACCAGTGGGTTTTCAGCTCAGTTATTTAACAAAACACCCTCCAAGATGAGACTGCTCTTTCTGTCCTGTGCTGAATCTAACCTTATATACTTTAACACACAGACTCCTAATTTTCGCCAAAGAGAAGTGTGATGATCAGTCTATGGCCTTTGCCGTCAAACCCAATTACCCAAGTCTACTGATCCACTGAACTCAGTCACATGGCATGAATGAGGGCACTGATCTCTACCATTCTCGCCCAGTTTCCAAGGCTGATTGAGGAAACATGGTTCAATTTTACCTCCTCACTACAGACATACATAATATTGGACACTGGTTGAGCTCCTGTTGGTCTTTCACCACCACAAAACTGGCATGTGGCAATTGCAATATTCACACAATGAGATGTGCAATCTAGTACAATATACATCTTCAAAAATGGTTAGAAATTTAAGTCTCTTTGAATAAAAGCATCAGCCAAATAAATAAGCAAAAGTCATTTTCTTTGACTTCCATTTCCATCTTTACTACAACTGGCATTTTCTCCTTACCATAGCTGCTTTATACAATTTTATGAAGTAAAATAGCTGTGGTTCTACGATTAATATTGGCAAATGAAAAATCCAGGTTGTTTCAACTGTAACCTCTTTTGCATTTCACTGGTATAAGTTGACAGTCTATATAGTGCGTTCTGGCTAAACCTCAGAACTATCTAATCCCACACAAAGTGGTACACATGAAAGCCTTAAGCTTTTCACCTTTTAAAAAGAGTGCATCTAGTTCTCATGCCCTGGTTGATGGTGGTAAAACCATCACAGAACTGCTTTACTTTATTCTTGCAGTGTCTAGTGCTTACTTTTATACTCCAAATTATCACCAAGTCTTCAAGGGACAGATAAGCAGCCTGTGAATGAATTACTACAATGTATTGCAACAACTCATACAGAGGACTTCAGACAACACACTGATTAAGAGTTAAAACCATGTTTGTGATAATCCTAACCTACTGACCACCATAAAGACCCGTCTAACATTAAATCTCAGCAGGTAAACCCTTTTTATTATTTTATGGGTTTCTTTGCTTTGCTGGAGCTTATCAAGCAATGCAATGGCAAACAAGAAATGCTAGTAATTTGTTTAAAGCTGTAAACTAAATTTCCTTTTATTAGCTGGCTTACAGAATTTTGTACTTTTCCTTGAAAACTTTTTTAGCCCATTGTTCCAAGTGTTTAAATGTCTTAAGAGAAGTAGTTTCTTGTTAAGATGCATGGTTTTATATCCCAGTACATACACAGACATATTTATTTGCTGTATAATGTGAAAATCTGCTACTAAAAAAAAATAATTTTAAAAAGCATGACAATAGTCTTATGAGTACAATTTTGAATAGACATTCAAAAGAGTTTTTCTCTTGTCAAAAGACCATTTCAACTAGAGTGTTGGCATGTCAACCAAGGAACACATTACACACAGGAGGTTGGACATCCCAAACGTGAAAGTGATAATCATAAAGATAATAGAAAATGATACTGTGTTGGTATTAAAATGGAGAAAAAAACTACATCTCACAGGCTTGGCTTCGGCATACCTAATAATATTACTGGCGGGTTTTCTTGCTGGGATTTGCAGAGAACAAACAAGATGAAGACTGAAGAAGTGGAGCCCTTTGGCAAGCTGTAAGTCATTAGAATGACCCCGTAAACGCCACACTAAATAAAAGCCACTTCAAAAGGACACCAACAGCCAAGCTGGAGACTGGCAGAGGAATACACACCTCTGGGACAATGACTGTTACAATATGCAACAAACGGCAAAGCAAAGCTCTTTTCATTTTCCAGAGAAACAGAAACTTCAACAATAATTTCAAGAACAGCACATACTGCTGGTAAGTTTTCAGAGTGCAAAAAGCAACATGCCAAAAGGCAGTATATATTTAAAAATTAAAAAAAACAAAGAAAGAAAAAGGAAAGACAATGGTATAAAGGGAACCTTTTAAATCCTCATACAGCATGAGGTCAAAATGACAACACATCAGCCCAGTCTCAGCTTGCCTCCTCAGAAGTCATTTCCAAACAAAGTTTACAGCACTATGAGATCCCTGATCAACATCTGGACCTAGAAGGTTTGAGTTGAAAAGCTGACAAATATTTACGAAACTGAAAGCCCCTTTATAACTTCAAACATTTAGTCACAGTCGGTAATGAGGAAAACTCGAATGTCGGTATTGTGTAAGTTATAAGGAACATTTCATTCTGCCAGAGAATTTGTTTACTTCTGTAATGTAACCCAGTCATACCGGATTAAGGAAATACATAACAGAAGCCTCCATTAAAAATATTTTGACATCTGTGTCATCGCCATTACAGTAAAACACTTCTTAGAAACCAGTGAATAATAATAATAGGCCACAATATTTAACTTCACTGTAACGCAATGCTGTAGAGCCTTACTACAAAAAACAAAAGTGACTGCTAAAAAAAGTATTTGGTTTCTTTCAGTAATTGAAAATCAATTAACATATCCATGCTCCAGAAGTACTTTGTAATAAAAAACAATACCATTCATATTAATTACAATAGTAAAAAACATTTTAGTGCGATACAAAACATGACCGCACTTTTTCAAAAGTGTAAATCTTTCCGCTTGTATATACATACTGTACAAAACACAAACAGGCAATATTTTCAAAGTAATCTAGTTGAGGTGAATCTACTCAGCACAGAACTTATATCGTTGATCTCTGCTCTGAGTGTGGCTTTTAGATTTTTTAGTATGCTAGTGACAGGCCTATTTCACTGGATAAAGAGTTGGACAACCTGGGAGGAAAACCGATACAGCCAAGTAATCATTACTGGGAATATTTTCTGACCAAATAGCGGTGACCTCTCCCAGATGTAATTGCAAATAAGACTCTCATTTGTGTGAACTGTGGCAGCCCCTATTTTTTTCACTTCTTTCGCCAGCTTGCTTTGCTGCTGAAACAGTAGATAGGCTACTCACTTTAAGCAGACTGACTGTAGTCATTAAGGAAGCTGACATAAAACTCTCTCGAGCCATTTACTCAGTTAATAAGCGACTTTGTCCAACAGTCAGTTTTGACAACAGCAATAAATTTCAAATTTATGTCAACAAAGCATATGTTGAACACCTCATTTCAGAGCTGGAGTGGCGCAGTGCCTCGTAAATCAGGCCTCTGTTTGAAATGAGAGTAGATTACAGGCCTGCGTTATTGAGCTGTTACAGCTAGGGCCATATAAATCTGAACTTTTTAACTTCAGACAGGACCTTCTGCAATACATCATATTGGAGGAGTTTCCCTGTCATTACAGGCTATGTACATGTTTTCATCAAGACACCCAAACTTTTTCATGTCCTTTGCCAAAACTAAAAACCTAGTAATTTGTTTCTAAGAAAATAGATATGTAATTGCAGTATTTTTTCAGAACCGCTGAATTTCGATTTTTTAATGAACAGCACTTTTAAAGAGCTTTGAAAAGTCGTATAGAACCTTATTAACAAAAGTCTAACTCACTTGTCTTTCAAGTGTATTCATCAAAAGATTAAATTTTACACATGAGCAAATCATGTAACAAAAAAGGAGTCAGATTTACTACCAGAGACAAGGTAATATTTTCAATTGGAGAGTATCTGTTGTTGATATCACCGAAATTATGCATTATCTGTGATTAGTGCATTTTTAATAAACATCCAACACATTTAACAAATAAACACCTAACGAAAGCTGTTGCTTGATTGAAGTGATTTAAAGTATTTTTGCAACATCCATACATTTTCTAATACCTTTATCCAATACAGGGTCGCAGGTTAGCCAAAGCCTATCCCAGCAAGCAATAGGTGCAAGGTAGAAAACACCCTAGACAGGACGCCAGTCCATCACAGTGTTCACAACATATTTTTATTAAAAAATACATCAGCAGTACTGCATAATGACAGAATGCCAGAAATTAGGACGAAAAAATATGCAAGACTATTTGTTTTTATCTTTTTCACACTACTGTATAAAACCTTCTCTATAGTCAAACTGGAGTTGAGTCCTCTTTTTCTCACTTTAAAACAAATCAAGACAAATTTCTATCCTTCATTTGTCAAATCATGTCTAACTGCTGCAATTTAAGGCGATCATGCGCATGACATCAACAAATTCACCCCTTTTTCCTAAAATAAGACACTCTCTCTCCGAGTGTGAAAGTATGGTTTAAGTCATTTTCCTGTCCTTAACAGACCTGCTGAAACATCCATTAAAAAAAACAGTGAAATGCAAAGGTGTAGCTGATCTCCAATTAAGACAGGAACAAGGAGGTATGTACACATTACCACCATTTACATAAAATAAAATCTACTTGAAGATAGCAAGTTGAATGTGCTTGGGAATTAAACTACTGAAAAGCACTGTGGTGCATGCCCCATTAATTTGCCTTTGGTAGGTTCCAAACAGTGCTTTCAAATCATCATGTCCCATGTGCATAGTTAGATTAAGGTATTTGTCAAAAATACCCAACAACAGGGAAGAGATCAGAGGCAAGGAAAACAATCCATCTCTCTATCTATTCTGAAGCCCAGCATAAATATTTCAGTCATGATTCAAAATTGCATTCATACTTATGGTTTTCTAGTTTATTTGGCTAATGGACACTAGATTTCTAGAAATGTGCAAAGTGTTTTAAATTCATGAAATAGTTTTCCAGTGAAGTAAAAAAACACATTCATTTCATTTCTGTTTCACTGAAGCAGAATTCCCTTTAAATCACGTTGAATAAACTCAGAAATCACTTTCCTTTTCAATAACGGCAAGCTCCTTAGAAGATACTTATAATAAACACCTATGTTGTAAATTTAGTCTACAACTGCTTAGTAATGCACCTAGACTCTTGATACAGACGTGGTCAATTGCACTAACAATCAATTCAAGACATTCAATATCATGTTTAATTTTTGGAACCTCTAAAATGCTTTGTGTGGTGGGATCAGGAAAGCATATTTATTTATTAGATTTACAGTTCTCACACTATTTCATAATTTGGCATTTCACAGTTCTGACTACAAGAGCTACCCTCTGTGCTCCCTCTTATTTTTTCAGTTATATGCTTGATTGTGAATGATTATTCCTGATTGCTGTTCTATGCTGTTTTATCTGATCAATTGAATCTTCGTGCAGGTCTTAAAGCAGTGTCAGCGGAGTTAGTGAACCTACAGTGGATTAGATTTTATTAAATGAGGTCTTCCAAGCCAGTGTCCCTCTCTCAACCTAAAACTCACCAGGGATTCCAAAAATTCCACAGTCCTCAGTTTCTGAAAGACCAAGGAAGAAAGGCTACTCTAAACAAAATCCACCCTTTTTTTATTTACAGTCGTCAAACATCCCCTCTTAACTGAAAAGTGCCAAATGTTTGTTTTTATATTACCTTCACAGAGCAATGTGGAATCTCTTAAAGAGCAGGTTCCTGTCCGCTAAAAGCCAGAGGGCTTAAGAACAGTAAATCAGATAGCACAAACAGAAATAAAAATGGAGACAAAAAAAGGCACACAAAATGGATTTCCCATCTTTCAGGCACTGTGTGCTGCAACCCATCAACTGGCATTCATAAAAACCCATTTAATGGACACACTCTTATCATGCCTATTACAAATTCGCCATCCACACTGACAGTGAGACAAGGGGTTAAGGACGAGGCAGCATCACAAACAGAGCATTTTATTAAAGCACAGGCACGTATTAGGAATTAAGAAAGTGAGATAGATACAGTGTGCCGACAGACACATGCCTTTTTCCCCCCATCCCTTTCCTGTACACCTGCTTCAGCCTCTTCGTCACAGAGGCAGAGCTTGCTTCTGCAGGAAAAGAGATAATGCAGAGAAAATCATCTCTGTCCATTTTGTCCAAGCCCCGTGTTTTCCTATCCTTTTGTTCCTGATAATTTTTTTAATTAAAATGTAGAAAATGCTCCTGAAATTCCTCGCAGCGGCAGCGCAGGCTGTTTATCAGAGTGTCATCCAGCACATATCAATGACTCGCCCCTTTCCCCCTGCAGCAAAGCATTTCATATGAATTCTAGCCACATGCTCACAAATGCTGCAAGCTCGTGCTAAGCATATATGAGTAGCAGGGAGGAAAGAGCTTTAACCTTTATTCTGCAATGTAGCTGTTATTTATTATATTGAAAAATTACCACCTCAATTTGCCTGAAGGCATACAGATAAGCCAAGATGCAGACAGCCACAAAAAAAAATCTAAATCCAAATGTACTTTTAAAACAGCTTTGCTTTAGACCGTGTTCTTCGGCAGTAATTTTCTATTTGAGTCATCGTTTCTGCTTTTTTTAAGCAGAAACAATACCTTTCTATTATTAGTATTAGAATTATTAAGAACTCTCCAAGGTGCTCCTTATTTTTTTTAAATCTCATGCCAAGGTGTGCCCAGACAGTGAACAGTGTATTTTCCTTTTAAGTGCTGTAATAACCTGTAAAGTTTTCGTGTCACAATTCCAATCTACGTTTCATTTTTATTGAAAGTGTTTATCAGTCACCAGAATTTCTTCCAATCCCATTGCAAAACTAAAAATCAGGAGCTGCAGTGTGTAATATAGCCCAATTACGTTGTCGTGAGAAATGACATAGCACTCTCTTTATTATGTTTCCCAAAGTCTCTTTTATTTGGAGTCAGCAAGCCGAATTGGTGCATATTAGTGTCTTGCATGCAGCTTGTCAGGATCATGTCTTGAGTCAGGACTCCTAATTGTGATACTTAAGCATAGGACCCCTTCCCTAACCTACTGTACGTACATAAAGGTTTCAAGAGAGCTAAGCCAATGTCTTCAGCAATGTGAAATATTTAACATTACATATACAGTACATGTGAGAAATTTAGGGGTTTCACAGTTTCAAACATTATCAGATTGAAGGAGAGGAATCATCTTTAAATCAATAGCTCAGTAACTCTGGAAATTATCAGTAATGTGACTGCAATCTATATTACAATTTTAAAATCTCAAACCAAGCACCTTTGACTTACAGGTCTCTGTATAAATGACAGTATCAGCCACCATTAGCCTCAGAACATTTCTGCCTTTAAGAGTGTCCTGCTGATTTAAAACGAATATTAAATCATATGTCAAAAGGCTGAGCTAATTTCATTAGAGCTTCCAAATTCAACAGCATGCAAAAATCATCCCTGCTGTCTGAGTGTTTGGACCCTCCACTATTAAAAACACAAAAGTAAAAATAAGAAAAAACCACCAGAATTTATAATACAGGTTAGAAGATACTGCACTGTGATCTGTACATCCCCTTCGGCACAGTTTCCTCTCTCTACGTACATATCAGAAAGCAAGCTGTTTCTGGATCCAGAAACAATATTCATTTTCATTCGGCTTCCATTTTTTCTGTTCATATGGATTTTCTATCCTCAGATCAGGAAGGTTACCACATTTATGAGTGGTTGCACTATAAAAAGGTAGAGACAAGTGCTTTCTATCCTATAAATTATTCACGCTCATCACCTTTAGCCAAGCAACAAAACATCAAGGATACAGTATCTTACCTTAGAGTGCTATTTGGAAAAAAAAACTGCACTACTCCTCTGTGTCTTGTATAATTTCATCACATTTCAGATGCGACAAACTAGAAACAGTGATTTTTGGTGGAAGTTTGTACGAGAACAAGGAACAGGAGAGATGTCCTTCACTAGCAATGCAATACTTACTTTATTTCACAACAAATGTCATTTGATAATAACTGTAGAGAAGTGAAAACAATAAATTGAGTAGCAGAGTCTTAACAGAATTGTTTCTGCAAAGAAAATAGAACTTTCAAGGGGTTTTGTCTTTTAAAGTCAGGCATCTGTCACCCAGAGCCTTATCACAAAATCATAACAAGCAAGCAGCTCAACATACAGTATTGTAGGGTGAAAAAAATGCCTTTTAGTTTGCTCAGCAATACAGCTTAACTTTACAACTTGGCTGAGCCTTGGTGTGGTTTCATCAAGGATTTTTTTTTCCCGCTGCACAGCAAAGAGTGTTAAAAGAAAGAAATCTTCATACTTCAGGAACACTCTTTATATTTCTTCTTTGCAACTTCTGGCACAAGACATGTCAAGAAAGGGCAGGCCGTAGATTTAGGGGGGATATATCAATATAGAAGGAATTCATTCTCAAACACACAGAGTAGCACACAGCTTTACTGCAAAGCATTAAGTGGACCAGGGACATGCAGATTTCGAAGATAGTATTGAGATGCTTGTGTTTTTTAATAAATGATGGATTTTTTGTTCACCAGCAATATAAATGTATATAAATACAGAATATAAATAAATATATAGTCAAAGGCTGGGCTGCATTAAACAATCTTTGAGCTCATAAAACGTCAAGATATATTAAAACGTCAACTATATTGCTTCAAAAGAACAATATAGGCATTTTACAGCACAGAGCATTGACATTCTCAAAAATCCCATTCAATACAGTACAGCTCAAAGCACAAAAAAGCTCGAACAATAATGGTTTTGATGTATTTTCAACATAAAAATAAAAACGGGGAAAACAAAATCACATTAATCTCTTATCAGTGCCCCAGTGCATAAGAAGATGTTTTGCACTTGTTACTGTGACCACTAGTCATGGGGTTCTGCTTTAGATTCAGCTTGCAAATGCAAAGCATCTGCAGAGTCATCCCCCCCAGTACTTCCCTCCAAAACAGAGCAGTTTAAAATAGCCTGGCTGTAGTGCACCGTCTCATATAAACAAGGCTATTACCAGCCTCTCTCCACTGGCACAAACACGCCCTGCCAGATAACTAGAATAGAACAGTGGATGACTGCTATATGCAGAGTCATTCTAAACATGTTTCTCTCAAAGTTCACTGTCAGTGCTATTATTGGACCTGGAAGTTTACCATGAGAAAGACAGGCAGTTAGTAAGATCTCTCTTTTTCTTCACCTGACGATTGTAGTTACTGGCCACTACTCGGTGGAGTATGGGCTGTTGGTATTTTTTTTCTTTATTTGCATTGGCTTGGGGCCCTTCGGTTCATATGCTAGTCTGTACGTTTAAAAAAAGAAACACCAACTGATGTTTAAACAGGCAGAAAAAGACATGCTCTCGTTTAGCATGAGGTAACGCTACTGACAGGACATGGAACATTTCTGTCACGGAGACAAAACACTAGATTTTTGCCCTGAGGAATGGGGCAATGCCAAGGATCATGTTGTAGTCGTGATACCAAGGCCAAGATTCTGGCAATGTCTTGCCAGGGGCCAAAAAATATCTTTAACAGAGGAAAATTGCAGACAGATTTGACTGAACAGTTATGCTTTTTTTTTCTGTGTAGAGTGTTTTTGGTTTCGTAATGCCAAATACTTTTTTGATTTTTGGTTGAATTCACTGCTAACTTTCCATTGATTATATTTTTTTAAATTATCTATCCAGTTTTCTGCAACTCCTTCCCAGAATTGTTCACAATCCAGGTACTACGCATCAGTTTTGGCTGCCAAATAAAGGAACTATTACGACTATTGCTTCTCAGCTCATCCTGCCAAACAGTTTTAATTCATTTGGTCCTTCTTGTTTACCATTAATTTGCTGGAAAACAAATTGTGTCCCTCCTACTCCATCAGTACAATCCCGAGACTAGTTTAGACCAGTTAAACTGTGTAAATAAAATAATATTACACTAGTTTGAGGAACTGAAATGGGAATACGGTTACCAGCGTTACACTGAGCCACCTACTGTATATCACAAGTTTAACTGCAAAACGTAATATGGCCACATTAACTGTCATTGCATCTACACACAATACAAGTGAGAAATTCCATGCTGCAGTCCTCCACAACTGTGCTGAAAAACTCATTCCGAAAATGGAAAACATGCTCAACTAACAGAAACATAGGGACGTACTCAAAAATAAAACAAAGGTTCAGATTCGAAAAATGTAGTTTTTTTGTGAGATTTTACATGAATACTTTTCGCGCAGACAGGTACCGAAGGAAAAACAATAGTGGTTGGGCAACAAAGCCTTTTTATCAAGAGTGCTGAATGTAAACTGTGAACTTAAGACACCAAGTTATTTAAATTTACACTGAACAACACATTATGAGGTTCATAAAGAGAGACTGACTTTTTAGATCAAGCTTTTGTTTGGTGTATGTTTTCTGGGGGAAGAACAACGAGAATACCTAAAGTACACCATTTTGCGTCTTTGCTAGAAATGTATCTGATGCATTTGGAATCGTGGACAATTGCAATTCATTTCTTGGTTTAATATACTTTTTACTCAAATGAGCAGAATATTAAACAGAGAAATGAAGAGTGGGAAGCAATTCGACATCCATTTCTTTCGGCATTTTATTTGTTGCATGAAATCTGTATTTTACTTAAAGTGCATTTAAATTCCAAAATGTATATGTCTGAGTTTTTTTTTCATAAAGTGGTTTTACGCACAGATAAGAGGAGCCAATGTAGTTACTGTACTTATGGCCTATAATTTCAAAGGAATCAGCCTATTATTGCAATAAAAAATGGACAGGGATAAAGGAGATACAGTCCCTTCATTTTTAATAGTTAAATAGATAAAAAGATAAGAAAATGTAAAGTACTGAATACTTTGTGGCTCAGCCTATTTTTTTTTTGGCTAGACCTACTGTATGTCTGTTTCTTTTATCTCTCTCACACACACACACTCAGGGGATGCTTCATTTAGTCCTGTAAAGGATAATACAGCCAGCTGGAAGACTTTTGCACCATTGCCATTGTAAGGTTCTGTTCATAGCTTGAATCAATCATATATGCAATGGATCCAATAAGTGGGAAAGGAGAACACACCTGGGGTCTAAGAAGAGTACTGCTGAGGCCAATTCAATTTGGAGCTCTGCCCCTAATAAGTGTCATGTTTTTTAGCAGATGCCACACCACAAAAAAGATTAATTAATAGCATACGGGCAAGCACATGGATCTCTCGCACCCAGACTTCAATATGTCTTCATTTTACCCTTCGGTTTTTCATACAGTGCAGCATGATCAGGTTTCTGCAGGCGATGTTTTTCTAATTACGAGAATCAAACAAGCAGCTTTTATACATCGTTCACAAACAGTGCAGGTCAACAGCACAGGAGGCTATATATTTGTTTTTTTAATCCAGCGCAAGTCCAATGATGCAGCCTAATAGGAACCATAAGCATACTGTTAAAAAATAGTAAATTAACCACTTAACTCAGATTTACAGTCACATCCTGCTTGTTCATTTCATAACATTTTAAACTTGTACTTTTGAACTTTTTTCTTTACCCTGATCCTGTATTTATCCAGTTACATGAAATTTGTCATATTTCGTGAACAGCGTCTTTTGGGAACATCATTTGTTTTTCACCATGTGAACAGCAAATACTTCTCTTATAAAAGTTAAGAACGGGCTTCTTTTAAAAACTACATTGCACACACATTTTAAATGGCTGCCTTCTTATTACTTAGCACAGCCAGATATTTTGTTGCTGAAACTGGCTACCCGCAGGTACTTCATGATAACCGATGCATTCCGCATGGGTTTATCTTACCTCTAATAATAAATATCAAACAAATAAGAAGCTTACACAAAGTTTGCAGTTTTTTTAAACGCAAGATACTTCAGTAGAAAAGCAATCCAGGGACATTTTAAATTGGTGTCCTATCAATTTTTATAAGATAGCCAACTATTAAAGGACGTCCTTCCTTGTTCTAGGTAAACTTTAATTCATGGAACATGACAAAGGCTGTGGAAGCTTTCATTACAGCGGCTAACTACAACCACATTTAAATAAGCAAACAATTTACCAAACACTTCAGTGTATTATTCCCCAACGAAATATCCCCCCCTGTAGCTCTTCAGACATGTAATTTGCCTTTTTTTGTGTGTTTGCTTGACCTAGAAAAAACAATTTTAAAAGGGTCTTCCTGTAGTTTAAACATCTCTGTGGAACAGGTAGGCTCTAGTACCCTTTTTCTCCAGAAGATGAATTGGTAAGCTGTCTGCTAGAGACAGGGCGAGTAGTTGTGTTTCTGTAATGGGACACTGGAAGTGTCTTTGATTAATGGAATAGCGATACTGAGCTGTTAGGGAACCTTCCTACTGAAAGACCGATTGAAGAGAAGATGCTCGCAGACAGATGTGAGACCAGAGCCAAATTAAGGAGAAAAGAACAAATCCAAAGATATTTACCTGCCATTGTGCAAAGGTAAATGAATCAGTAGTTTAAAAATACAGCAAAGGTACAGCTTGTCATGCATTGCCTAAATGCTAAATGCCATCTTGAAAACTTTTTCACAGTTGTCTGTAACTTACTACAAAAAAGCTAAGTGCTTTCTAACTGAGCTAAGGGACCAATGTATAAAAACAAATACTTGTTTTGGGGACATCGCACTGAATTTAATAAATAACGGTACTGGTGTCACAACTACTAAATTAAACATTTGCCAGCACTTTTTTAACATTGAGTCAAGTTATTCATAACTCAAGACTACTCACTTGAGAGTGATAAAAGGTAAGTTCTGTGTGTCTTTTTCATTCTGGATTTGTATACTCTGTAAGGGGTAAATATCTAACAACAACCTTAAAACCCCATATTAAATAAAGACTTTAATGTTTCATTAATATACCTCTTCTGCAGGCCCCTTCATTACAAGTCGCCTTGGATCTTTATTGGAGCCCTAAAGGTGTTAACACTACACCCTCCTAATGGGGAGTTAATACAACAGGAGGCATGTAAGATCCAACAAAATTAACAAGGGTTGTTTTGCTCTTAAAATGCAAATAATAAAAAATGTCACGCTAAAGTGATGAAATACAGCAAGTTAATCTCATTAAATATTGTTTTTATACATGGCTATAGTCACACTTGCAATGCTAATTAACCCAACTTACTGCTCTTCTAAGAAATTCAAAATGCCTCGCGAACAGTTTCTTTGTGGAACTGTAAAGGAATTTTGGGATTGATTTCTGATGTGTTTATAAATAAAAAAAGTGGTTTAGGTAAGGTACTGTACAACTTGGATCCTACAGTTATTTCTGTTGAACCATGGCTAATTTGAATATATTTCACTTATTTTTTTGTATATCTACATCCATTTGCTCTCGATCTCTTTTCAAAGGTTTGGCTTGGCGGAAGGCCCTAACCTCAAAAAACATTCTGTGCAGAACCAAACAAGCCTGTTCATTCAAAACATTCTGGAAAAAGTTGTTGTTTACCCAGTGCTAAAAACATGCCCAACAATACTAAGGTTAGAATGGAAGAACACTGTGTTAAGTTGTTCAACTGCCAAGTGTTAGCCTCTCCATTTGGAAATGGATCGAGATAAGCAAAGATTAAAATCTGTTTTGCTGCTCAAATGTCAACAAGTTTCAAAATGGAATTTGTTTAATATTTCGCTTATTAGTAATACATTAACAAAAACTCTATTTAGGTTATGCAAAATTGTGTTACTCTTTAATTACACACAAAACAATGGAAAGTCACAGTAAGTCTACAAAAACTGCAGCAGATTTTAAAATCATATTTAATTGTCTACCTTATCTAATAAATGCAGCTTAGTTCTTCAGATGGGCAATGGCAGACTAATATTTGCATAATGCTTGAATTTGCTATGTGGTTTTCTTAGCACAGTTTTCAACATAATGAGAAATTTGAACTTTTTCAGTGAGCCAAGGTTTGTAAAGAAACACAGGTGACAAACGCGGTCATTAGGCTATGATGAAAAAACAAACAGTAACTGATCTCTGTTTGAACAGAAATCCCTGTGTTAGTCAGCTTCTCCTTTATGGTCACAACGTACTACAAAAAAATCAGACTGGATCTGTATATTATTTCACCATTTGTTAAATGGTGTCCTTTTAAATCTGACTGTTTCAGATTTAAAAGCAAAAGAGCTTGAGTCTACAAATCAAGAGAATAAACAAAATAACCAAATGGTACTGTAAAAGAAGCTGTTACATCTTACTTAAAAGCATGGTTGAAGTCTGCACTGAATTAATCAAATCTGTGACCCCTGATATAAGCATTTTTATGTAGCAAATTGTGGTTTCGCAGCACAGCAGTGCTGTGTAAGTTGCCTTGATGTACAGTGTCTAGAAAGTAATGAAGTGAACTAAAAATAAAACTCTTAAATTTCAACAAAAGGCCTTCGTTGCACAAACCATGCAACCACACCATTGTACTTCTATTTCCTATTCACTAAAATATCACTCTAAAAGAAGCGACAGATTCTTATCTCCCAAAAGAAAGTGCAAGTGATAATTTCCATGTGTGTGCGCGTGGAATGCCCACAAGGGATTTCAAAAGCCCGACGAGGAGGCTTGACGATGTGCGCGACCCACAGAAGCTCTTCATCGGTGTTGTCGCCTTGTACTTTTCGAGAAGAAAATAAGAAATACACAGGCTGAAAAATAAGGTTAAACAGCTCAGCCACAGACACACAGCCAGAAGGGAGGAATGGGAAATGTTACAGAGGTCTACATTTACGACAACTAATGCAAGCAAGAGCAAAATAAAAGGTATTCAAAGACCTCCATGCACACCTTTGAATGTCTTGAACCTTTTTGTAGAATTAACTTTTTTTTTTTGGCGCTTGCTGCACCTCGATTAGATTATTGGGAGGGTTAGGATGGGGGGACACGGAAGAAAGGATGTTTATGTTAGACTCATTTCCAGGCTGTAACCCTTCCTAAGGGAATGCATTCCTGACCAAAGTGATGGCAAAAGGTATGCAAACCATCTGGACAAAGCGACTGACCACAATGCCCCTATACACTGAGCAGATTGTTGGCAGTTCTTTCCTCACTGAACGCTTTCATTCAATACCCCAGGCCTTGATAGCCATCTACTCAGAGGGGTCATCGATAATTTTCAACTTTACCCAAGCTCCCTCCCCCCTCTTCACAGTGTATTCCCTGTTTATTCCTTATTTGCTGTGCCCTGGAGCCTCTTTTAGAGGTAGGTGACCCCTTCCAGAATAATGTATACCCAAAGAACAAAAATGTTTCTCCTATTAATACACTGCTAAAATACAAGAAGTAATGTCAGTCACTTTTAATTCATTCTCTAGTATTCAGTGTCACTCGCATTACAAATAAACCCCCCACAAAAACAATTGTGAAAAATGCCAAAGCACACTAAACATAAAGTGACGAAAAAGAATGTATATTCTGTATTTATTTACTAATTCCAAATTGTTTGCATTGCATCAGAACAACTGCTTTGGACAGTAAGAAAAATCCATTGCTGAAATAAACTTCATAAATGGTCAATTGAAGTTTTAACGAGGCATCTTGAAAACTAAATCTTTAAGTTAATCTGAGAAAGCACTCTCATGTCTTGCAACTATAGCTTTTTCACAAACACAAGATTGCCTGATGGACTGAAGGTGGTCAAATGAATTCAATACACAGAAATAAGCTGATAATTTAAAAGCCTAACAGCTCAGCAAAGTAGAGCTCACATAAGGCAGAGTATTCAAAATTTCTATTTGAATCACTGAGAAAAAAATATCACACTGAGGTTCACCATCTGAGTAGTTTTTTGGCAGTACTAAGGGATAAAACTCAGACATTTCTGTTTACTTATTATTTACAGCCGAATCATAAAGTTTGTACGTATGACGAAGTATTTGAACAGTAACAAACCATACAGCAGTCTCTTTACACATTTATGAACAATGTCTCAGCAGACTCAGGTTAGTAGTGTCTGGAGATGTAGTGTTAGTGTTCGGGGATGTCATGAGAATCCAGGAAGGAACTCAATTTAATTTAATGCCCTCTTGACTAGGCAAACTCATCAACTAGGCTTGCACTCCAGTAACTTATAGTATTGATACTACTGTATTCATGCTGCTGAATATCAAACAGTTACAATTCAAAGATTTTCATTGATTGTACTGTACTTGGAAGAGGAAACCTAAACTCGGGAGAACTGAAAAGCCACAGAACAGAACTGGATGATCTCGAATGAAGAAGCTGAATTTGATAATCAGCCCTGACACTCAATTTGCTAATTAGGGGGATCCTAATTAATTAATCAATGTGCATTTCAAAGACAGAACTGTCAAGCGCAGTCAAGTGTAGTTTTTTTTCCCCCACTGTTGTTATTCCCTCCCCTTGCCGCAAATCTGAAACGCTCCCCCCCCAGCGGACACCCCCTCTTCCCGGTCCTCATCATACTACCAACACGCTCTCACAGATGAACACACACCTCTCCATTCCTCTCTGTCAAAATGTGCAGCCAACCAGCTGAAGCCTGCTCCTATTTTCAAGCAGTCACTACTGCAGGATGAATGAATAATGAAGTCATAGGCTTCTGGAATGCCTCCTACACTCTACGCTTGCATTTCCATTTTTATTTCACCCCATCAAGAATTATTATTTCAGTTTGCTGTTGAAAAGACATTATTTCCTATTAAGTGAACTAATAGGAAACCTTCCATGAGAGGGGTCATTCATCTCCTCGTGGGTGTTGCAGAACCACTACTGTTGATAAAAGACGATATTCTGATGACATCTGCCTTCTTGCACTTTCTCAGAGTATGTCGCACAACTTTATCGGCGTTTCACCTTATCTGCAGCAAGGTCTAAAAGGATCTCTTGATTTTTCAGTGCATCAATGTAAAAAGAACCCAAAAAAAATCAAAGAAAGGGGATTACCGTTTTTTCCCAATTTGTGTTTTTCAGAAACTAATAACCTTTTACAGGAAACGCCCACGGATTCTGAGATGGTATTATGAAGATTTTATGAGGGAAAATGACTTCCTCAAGAACAGCCTGTACAGGCTATTTTGCACCTGACCCGAGACTGCATGAGTTTGAATTCTCTTTTATTTGCAACGGTATACTTCTCCTGTAAGTGTTTCTGATATCAAGCTGCCAAAGAAGGTACAGTACTTCTTCAACGTAAGCCATAACCCACAATGAGACTAAAAGAACATAAAAACATGAGAAAGGCCACGAGCAAGGACACTATTTGCCTCTTTTGGTACTGTAGCTGGCGATATTGATATCAGTAAGCAAGTTTATTTTGGAGAGGCAGTATCCATATTTATATAAAATGTCTACTGAGAACATTGGTTTTTGAAGTTACAATTACACGAAATATACCATTCCCATGGCCAGTTTCAAGAAATTTGGAAAAAAGGATAAATACGTTATCATACACAGACTGAAAAAACACAAAACTTCCCAAACTACCCTGGTGCCTGTGACTGTGTCTGGTTAAATCCCAGTCCCATAATTACAAGTGGTCTGTGACAACGTCAACAAGCTGATAACTGAAGGGAAGCACACATGGTGAAAGAGTGCATCTTTAAATGTACCCTCCAGCCAGGCACCACTTTACCTACTACTGTAGTGCACTGCGAAAGTACTAAGAAGATGATAGCCTGTCATGTTATCATATGAAGAGGCTAACAGCCATAGCAGTTGCAAAATAATCAGGAGGTTCCATACTGGACATGCTTCGAAAATCTGAGAGAAAAAAGGTTAATTGTGAGGAGACTGCCAGGTCATTTGCTTCTGGCTTGAGTGAGATATTAACTAGTGTGGGACTGCCATTCGTTTGAACACTAATTGAAATGTCACTAATTTGGACAATAACAGTTAAACTCGCTACTTAGCGGGCACATGGCCCACAGATGTTTCCATGACATATTGCAACTATGGGTAGTTTTGCATAGATGAATATCCTGACATTTAACTTTTTTCTCACACACTCGCATCTATGAAATTAAAAATCCAGCACTGGAAAAACCTTTTTTGAAAACATTAACAGCATTTTCCTAAACTGTGGGTTAAGGTTTAATAGTCAGAAATCAGGCTAAGCACCATTTGAACCCATAATGCATTAGCCAAACCTCTGACAGCCAGAGGGACAGTGAAGGCCTTATAAGCGCACAGTGCAAAATAAAAAGTATTCTCTTATTAGTGACCGCTAACACATAACACACATTGCAATTTGCAAAAATAATTTAAAATACATCATTAAAATTTACTTCAAATGATAACAACTGACGAAACAATCAGGCAGTTAAGAATATATATGTACTTTCGCAAACCTGAAGAGGAATATTTTTTATTAACTTCTGCACAGTAATTCAGTTGAGTATTTAGGCAAACGTTTCCTGCACATAATCTGAACACCGGTGAGAGAATAGTGTGATGTTCATATTGCTTGGGACAGTGACCAACGTATTTGGAAAATTCAGCCTCCATAGAGCCTGAAAGCTTCTATTAATGACTTTCATTACTAACATTTAATTTTATTTCTACATTCTTGGATTTCTATACAATACCATGAAACTCATTGTTCTAATAGCAGAGAGGGAGGTGCAGTCTCAGACTAGCTCTGATCTAGTACAGTTAAAGAATTACAGAGAGTTAAGAAGATATAAGAAATGAGAATGAGGTATGGAGCTAGCACAAAGTAACATGGAAAGTTATATTTATTGAAGTAAATCAAACAAAGTGAGTTTCACCACAAACAAAATGCACCCAATTTTCAGTCATCGGAACCACCACTTTGAGCACTTCCAATCTGAAGTGGCTACAGTTTGACAAGACAAATACCTTGAAATACATATGCAGAAGCACCTTTGCTTTTCCAAAGACTTTTCTTATCTGTTCCAAGGTGAATGAGATTTGAGCAGTCTAGTATGGTTTCAATATGTAATGAAATATGTAACCTGTAAATAAGAAAATAAACTTTCTAGGAACAGAAATGCAGAGAGAATACTAAAGTACTGAAAATCTATTCATTTTCAGTACAATTGCATCTCTAATAAGCTTGGACACAGAAGAGTGGTTTCAGCAGAGAAGCACAAGAAAGGATTCACAAAAGGAAAAGGGTCAGAGGTCAGAACTAGTACTCAACAGTTTGCTTTAAAAGCACTGATAAGCCCAGAAAACATCCTGAATGGAACACATACAAGGCCTTGGGCAAACAGATACTGTAAGCTTTTGGCCAACTGGAATCCTGAACTTTTCAGCACACCTGAGACATCCCCAGCTAGAGGAAGGGTAGAGACTGCCGAAATGACAGGGTCAGAGAGCACTCACTCAGGTATAGGATAATAATTAATCATTGTTAATTGTTTTTTGTAAGTACCTATTAAATGACCTTTGCAACAAAATAACAGCTTGACAATGCAACTTTTTTTTTCAGGCACATCAATTCTAGAAATGTCAATTATATCTCAATAAAGGGTCAATGGGTTGTTTCGTCACACACCAGTAAAAGAAAGGTGCTTAAACCTACTGTTTGTCTATTGACTGAGTGATTGCTTCACAGAAATATACCAAGGGCACAATATAAATCAGTCCTGCTCTAGTTTGTCAACGATATACACATACACATATACATACACAAATACAGAAGATGTCTATAGGAACCATTAGCATATGTTGCAATTTAAGGTTTCTATGAGTACATGAAATAAAAAGTACCTAGGAAGTTTTGCTAGCCGTGCTAAATAAAGCAATGATCTTTTTAAAAATGCCTTTACACAACTACGCACACCCAAAAGCCAAGCAAAACCCACAACTTTTCAACACATTTTCCCCCATCCAGACACAGAAAATACTCTGTGCTGTGCCCATTTTGTTTCATTTTGAAATGTGTAAACATTTAGTTATTGGGGGCCTTTTTCTTCTCCTTTGTTGGAAATCAATATTGTCACTTAGCAATTATGCAAGTTATTATTTAAACTTCCTTATTATAAACAGGCGAGAGCAGAGCTTCAACGCTGTCACAATCACCGTTCCAGTTTGCCTTCCTTTCTTTCAGTACCCTTCCCTATTTTTATCTTGATGTAAAAGCATGTCAGCAGTTACTCTTACATTCTGTACTGCCCTTTCTCCACTGGCGAAGGAAGTGGTTAGTCACACGAACCGGCACACACAACCACACATGTGCGCACACTAGGGTTTTTATTTTAGAAGTTGTTCCTTCCTGTGCTCTGGCTTTTTCTCTGCTTTTTTTATTTCAATTTTCTAAAGCAAAGGGGGTGGGGGAGAGGATGGGGGGGTGCTACATTGACTTTTCTGTCAAACGAAACAAAAGGTAAAAGTAATAAGCCAGTTCTTTGCACACAAATCCAACAAGACCTGTGAAAGAATATTCTTTTAACTTGACATGAAGTACTTCCTTGGTCTACACGTGCAGTTTCCGAAGGTATGAAATCCATAAAATACAGTACCAGGGAGCTGGTCCAAGACTGATTTTTTAATGAATTCTGACAGTCTTCCATTCTTTTACCCATTCATTATAAATCATTTGAAGCACAAAACGCATAATTTGGGTGTATTATTATTATTCATATCAATATAAAGGGACGCAGCCTAAATGAATCACAAAGAGCATTCCATAATTTTTAATTCTATTTGCTGTTCAGTTGCCTCTATGTTATAATGACACATGCAGCAATAATTATTCCGACATCTTTAGAGCCATGAAAATGGGATTCTTTCAAGACTGCTGGCAGAGGGTCCTTTTGGCATCATCTAGAGCTGCTAACAAAAGCATTTGAAGGCATAATCACAGCTGGTATTTTAAAATTAAAACAATACCCAAATTTCGCTTGCTTTAGTCCTAATTGTGGCTTTTTGTTGTTGTTGTTAAGGTAGGGGTTTAATGGTCCATAATAGCCTGTCATCAACATTCTCCCTCATGCACATTTCCAAACCCTCCATTCTAAAGCATAAGCAATGGAGAAAGAAATTAAATTCTATAAACAAACAACATCTGAACAAACAGCCTCCTTTCCTTTAATGGTGACAACTCAAAGGAGTATGTGGAGAAAAAAAATGTTTTATCTCAACAAAAGCACGAGAAAGCCGTTTTACTTGCCGTGCATGAAGTCTCATGGCTATGCTAGCAAACCTCTGCCTTCTTTTCATATTGCAATGTTCAATCTTCTACAGTACATGCAGCGCCGTCAGTCCCATTAAAAAGACAATAAGACTCTACTTTAATTTCCTTAGTAAAACTGTTTGCAGACAGCAGATTTATCCCTGCCGATCGAAACAGAGGACCTAAATGCCACTATCATTAAAATATGACCCTTTCTGGAACTATAAATGATTTTAAACAGGAAAATACACCAAAGAGTCCAGAATATACAATGAGACGTTCATTTTCATTATACTGGCACACAAGAGACCCCACTTTAATTACTAAAACACTGGAGGTATTCTGACCTACTACTATTCAGATCTATGGAATCGACCCCAGGATCTGGCATTTCCATTTGAAATGCATTTTATAGCATTTAAAGATGCCACTCAACTGCTTTAAAACTTTAAAGAAAATTACCCAGAGATACACATTATGGTTGTCAGATCCATGGTAAGCCATGACCAAACACTATAAAAACAGATTTTACTGAAAAAAATGTGATCTCAGTGCTTTTTTTCCTGACTTCTGGCTTGCTTGTCTTTTATTATTCCCGTTTGAGACCGATCATTAGTGACCAGACAGGTGAGAGACTTGTCACAGGGAAAGGTTTCAGTTTTTTAAAAGCATCACCGTGGTGGTTGAAAGCAGTATTTCGAGGAGGGCGGCGCTTGATCCGATTCATTTCTGTGTTCGACAGAACCCCTGCACGTGGACCACATTCACGATCGGGAAAAACTCTTGGCCACAACTATGAGCCGATAGTGAAACAAAACACACGGCAACACAAACACACATTTGGATCCACAGCCCTGTCACAATCATAAGCTTTCAGAGCCCGTTTGCTTCAGAAGAGTGAGCCTCCATAAGCAGCCAGCAGCCGTGTGGCAAATATATTGATTTTCTGGGCCTATCACTCAGCAACCAATACTCAGTTACCAGGCTACTGAAATATGTAATTTACTGCAAGGCAGGGATCCGGACTAGTGTGTCACACATTTACAGTGTTAATAAAGGTAGCAGATGCAGCTTTTTTGGAAATCCTAGCTACAGTAGAGTACAATCAAGCTCTGACGGAAATACAATTGAGAAGAGCTATTTACTATTCAATGTCAAATTACAATTAGCAGAACTGTAACGTGTCTGTAAACGAGACCCTCATGTGTAGGAAACTTGTTCTGGAATGCATATTAAGGTTTACAAAAAAAAATCAAAAACAATTTTAATGAGATAATCTTCCCCACGTTATCATTTTAATTTTGGAAAAAATAAAACATTGTTTCAACCTGAGAGAAAACATTTGTACAAGGCCGATATGTTTGTCTTTTGCAAACTGAACTAAAATCAGATCTGTATTTCTCAAAAAGTTTGTACAGATCCGTAAAATCTTTTTAATGGCTTTAGGAAATCACTGATTTCAACATATTTCAGCTCCGAGGGAACAGCCAAGCCAGTCAGATCAAAATGGTTCACACAAACACAAGGCTGAGCACAGTGACAGATTCTTGAGCAAGAACTTGGTTCAGATTTTTAACACCTACGTATGACAGGCATTCAATTGAGTTCAACTGCGATGCAAATCATTCCTGTGTACCAACATGTCGGTTAAAGTATCACTGAGTGTTAACAGCATGGTTAGCATACATTAATAAAATTAAATTTGGGTCCCCTAAATTAAATTGGTACAATTATGTGCACACTAGGCCAGACTGTTCAATGAGTGAAACAAATGATAAAACTCTTTCACACACATGCCAAAATTTTCTGTTTTGAAAACCAGAGCACAGTCTACAGTATATCAACTGTGCTTTAAAAACATTGAAGTTGGTTTGTTATTTTCAGACCGGAATGCAAATTCACTAATATATATGACTAACACAGAGATGACAATAACAGGCCATCTACTTCATACTATAAAGTAGCTGTATTGTAATTTTCTCTTTTACACTCCACAAGGTTTCATAGTGTAAGGATGCCAAAGGAAAGAAATTGTTATGCTGATGATTCGGGACCTTTTCGACTCTGTAGATGAGCTCTTATAGAATGACAGTATATGAAAAACGCAAACGTTTCAAGGCAACAGAGGAACATTTCAGATCGGTTTTCATCCATGATCGTCTGTTTTTAATAAGAGAAAACTCTTTGTTAATATTCTTGTGACATAAACAAGTAATACTTGTTTGATTTCTCATTGAAGGGGGAAGAGGCAATTTTACCAGCTTAATCTCAGCACCTTCCAAAGAGAAACCTTATAAAAAACCTTACCTCGAGTCCACATGTGCATTCATCTGCACTTCGCACCTGACTAAACTTAGAAGCCAGGGATAATGTATTTAAATTACTTCCAGACTTAAGATTACCTGCCCAGTGTAATTTCAGCATTCTTTGTTCCCATAATTACAGCAAAATAAAAAACAGCAACAGTGTAGCCAATTAATATAAGGTGTAGAGGGGGATCATCTGTGATATGTTAAGCACACAAAGCATATTTTAAGAGGTACGGGGGTAGTCAAGTCTTTTCTATGTGGATGAGCACAAGGGGAGGATTAAATTTATGGAAACTGCTAAAGCAAACCTATAAAAGACTAACGTTAAAAAAAAAAGCCGTGGAGCAACACAACACAAAGCTTTTCAATAAATGAAATCCCAACTGCAGATGTTATCTTTGGTGCATTGCCCAAGCACTCACTACATATCAGAATTTTTATACTGCCAATTTCATGGCTTCAATTTTCAGAAACAGGGTCGGTGATAGGGTGGAGTTGTTCACTAAGTCACAAGCCTTTTGCAATTTTTTTCTCAACTGCGCTTAGCTAAAATGTTTTTGAAAAATATTGGCTGCTTTAAGATGCAACAGGTTTTTTTTAAGAGGCAATTATAACACATATAGTCAGTGAATGACAACAGTTCTTTTGATGTATTGTGATTGTGTGAATACTTGGGATTGCGTTCTTGGATTTGGGAAAAACAAGGCTTCTTTTCCTGTTAAATAATTTAAAAAAGGGAAGGGGAATATGCCTTCAAAGGATCTGATTTTATACTGAGATACAAGAAACTCCATGAACAGATCCACTGAGTATTTTTCTTATTCTTGTTGCAAGGAGGTTATCAAAAAGGAACAATGCTATTTTTTAATAAAACTAAATTACAATGAAGTGCCGCAGAAGTGATGTATGTCCAGGTTCCATGATGTCTAAAGGTGCTTTTCCCCCTTAATGACATTATACAATTAATTAATGGTGAAAAAATGTTTTTCAATTCTGGTCACTAAACATTGAACTCCTTTTAAGACTGTACCTAAGACAAAAACAGTCTAGAAAACACAGAGGAACTTCTATCTGACATAAACTTCAAACTCCAAGACGAGAAAACAGATTTGGCATAAGATTGGAATATATTGCGGCTATTACTTTTCCTTTCCATAGAAGTCTCATAGAATCTCATAGAAGATTAATGACTAATCAGTTCCTGGTGATATTAATTTCCATTCACTCCACTCTCGCAGGTATCCCAGTACAGAATAAAGACTCTCAAAGGACAGCAGTTATTGACGTTTCTGGTCACAACCAGTACTCTTCTATCATAAAATGATAATTTTATATTTACATCATTTTATGATTTTATTTTTTCATCCCTCCATAACTTGTTAACTGAACGATGGCCAAGATGTTGGGTGATTTGGTCATATTCCTGAAATAACAATGATTATAATTCATTGTAATCTGCTCATCCAAACATTTGGTATTTTGGGGTTAATCCTCTAGATTAAATCTTTTATTTGCTGCAAATCTGTTCTTGCACATATCCTGACTTTATAAGGATGCATTTGCAAATGATGAATAACACACACTGTGGTGATCAAGCGATCTCATGTCATGAACGTGGGCTTGAAATACTCTTCCCTATGGATCAGAGATTCTGAATATCTTGTCTGTTTTCCAATGTCACCTTACCACTTGTACTTAGTGTACAGACTAGCATTCCTACACATATCGGATGCTTATTGTGTACTATACACGGACAGATATTTTTTTGTTACAAAAAGCAATTTATAAATTATGATCACAGTAAATTTTTAATGAAACGTTAAATGAAATGAAACCACGAAAATGTGTCTTACCCTAATTCACCTGACAATCGGACAAGCTGTAGTAACCTGCACCCACTATAGTTACTGAATTCAATACATAATGTAACAATCATTTTCAATCCAATCAGATAGCACATGGATAATGCTGGCATTTGAATTTAATCATGTCATTAAATAAAATGAAACGTTTAATGTTAATCAACCTTTTATATTATTCATCACTAACAAAACAAAGGCTTTCTAAAAGAGATTCTTTGCATCCTGAAACCTAAGATAAGAAACATGTTATTTTCTAGAATTTACGTCATAAACGTTTACCGTTTACGAGCATAACCGAGATGTTAGGTAATAACCTATACACCCTTTGAAGAGCACTGCATAATCTTTCAAAATACAAATCTTAAATGCCATATTCTGCCAAATACCAGACTCGTCAGAACTGTAATTTCATCACATAGGTGTAATGGGATCTAAAAAAGCAAAACAAGACGAATTCTAGTTTTATACTGTATCTAGACTATATTACTGCACATTTCCAACTCCACGTGTGAACGTCCTTTTGAACAATTGAGTCTGGATGCACTAAAACATTTGCCCCTGTTATTGTACATGGGGCTTTTGTCATAAGTAAAACACAGATGAAAAAGGTTTTCAATAAGTGGTTGGCAAATTTCTGTCATGATTTTCTAAGTAAACCTATGACTGCCGTAGGCGAAAAATAGAAAGTAACTAGTCAAAGAAGGACCCCATTCAATACTTTATGAATGAATACAAACACCTCATTTCACACAATCCTAGCGGGACTTTTGAGACCTATTTCCACTTTGAGTAAAAAAACAGAGAACTCTGGAGTGACAGACAATGATGAATCACACTGCTCATACTGCGTTGTTAAGAGTTTTTAGTGATGAGTAGAGACTAGTCAGCCACAGATTGTAACAGCGGCACGAATGGATGTTGATATAAAGGCTTGATCAGGCAATCCAATTGAAGCAAACATTCTAGTCACTTGATGGAAAAGAAATGCTCAAACCAATTCACTATTTCCAAAGCAAACAAAAGAAAGTTTTAATATGAGAACAGTGCTGTTTATTTTTCTCCTTGTGCTTTTTAACTAAATGAATTTCATTTGCTCGTCTGAATTGAATACTTTTTTTTTTGTTCTTCTGCATGTTGACTGTGCCCTACACTATTAAATGAAGAGATGGGGCCACTGGGAGGGTTCATAATCATAATTCAAGTGGCACACCCTAACCCTAACCTTCTGATGCGGAGATCAGTTTAAAATAAAGTCTGGTTTCTGTTGCCCCCTGGCACACCTTGCTACATTTTTGCTTTTCATCATAAACTGCACGCACAGTGTCCCTGCCCACACCGTGATTGGAATTTGATCTGTTCAAAGAGGTTCGCTGTAAATTTTTGACAGTTGACAAAATTACAGAAACCATATTGATTCAGCCACTTGCTTTTTAGGGTCAAGGTCCAATGACCATGTCGTCAGTGACAAAACTGCCACTGTATGTAGATTCAAACAGGTTAAAATAAATTATAGTAAAACAACAAATAAAATGAGAACTTCCCCTCATTTTTAATTGTTATATCCATTCCACTTCATCTGTTATAAGATATTTCAGTGTACAGCTGTCTATTTTTCTTACAAAGAAATCACGTAACACACTATTTTGAAACAATAAAGGATGATATTAATGCTAAATGAATTAAGCAAATGCTAAGGAGCAGCAAGGGCATCACGTTAAGCATAACTGGTATGTACAATTAAACTCAATAATATTATTATTCTGTTGTCGATTGCTTCTAAACCTGCACCCTTGCACAGCTGCTTTAAAAAAAATCAATCTTTTATCCCTCACAGTTAAATAAATCCCTTCAAATTCACAAGATAAATACTAGTAATTTGATTCTTATCTTATTTAAATCCAATCCCAAGCCAATTCAAAGCAAGACACTAATTAAAGCCTGAGGAAGGAAAGTACCCCTTTGCATTGGTGATAAAACTATCCAAAATTTTACAGGACAACATTAAGGACAGCGATACATATACTGCCCACAGTAAATGTGAATTACCCCCACATGCACACCTTTTTTTTTGTACAGATGTAGACACATCTGAGTGTGGTTCTTGTGAGCATTTATTTTTAGCGAAACTGAACAGAAGTAAGCCCTCCAGATAGATTCTCCAAATGGTTCAGGAGTGGTAAATCTAATATTGACCTCCTCTCTCAACACATTTTGTCTACAGATGCTGCATTTTTAATTTCACCCTTTGGGCATGTGAAACGCAGAACTTTTGCTGCCTAGACTACATAGTTTATTCACACCAAATGCTAACAGAAACATGCTAACTTCAGAGGAAGCACGAGTTTTTCTTCTAATGTCTCCAATCATGCATGTTGTTAAAAACGGATTCCAGATATTTACTCCTATCCCACTGCAAACTTACACTGATAAGCAGTTACGTATGTCTATATACAGTACATATGCATGCAAACCATGTCCAAGCAGGTCAGGCAGCCTTGTCTATTTGAATTACACACTGCTGTAGTCATAAATGTAGTCTTTTTGCTTTGCAACTTCATACCATTTCCAAATAAATGGTACCAAACACGAAGTTTTGAGAAAGACCTCAAAGTTTAATGCACACAGAAGTATCCCCAAAACCATAAAAGAGAAACAAGACTTTGTTCCCCAGATTGTAAGGCAAGCACCACTGATCCCATAAAATAATAAAACTCTAACCCCCACCCCAGTTTGCATCGGGATGTCTGAGAGAGTCAAAGAAGAATCAAAGAGTTTTAGAACAATACTAAAGAGTACCTTACTAACAGCCAGTGGGCTCTGCATCTTTGCACATATCTTTACTGTGCAACATAGTACAACAAGCTGTCCGCCTGTCACTTAAAACAAACTTTACAGGCCCGTGGAAATGGAGAGGTTTGTGAAGACAACACAACGAAGACGGCAATGCAATGCAGCTCTGAAGCAGTTCTGTGTGCAATATCTGTACTGTGCTTAAGACAAGCAGATGAGGAACCACATACAGTAACACACCAGATCCTCTTAGAAACTACTTCCTAGGACTTTGGAATGCACTTGCATATCACCACCCCCTTTAAAAGTAATGAATCCTGATAATGTTTCATTTTTGCTCTTTTTGCAAGAGAGGCGGGGCACGCAGTAAATTGCTGGGATTTGATGAAAGATAAAATAATATCATATCGTTAACTGGTTCTGTCCGAGGAGGTGAAATTGAACATACTCACAAAAATCAAGCTTAGAAGACATAAGGAATTCGCATGATGCACACACACTTATTAGCCACATAAATACGGAGCACACATCTCCAGATTTGCTTTATTTAGGGAGACAATCTTGGTCTCAAAACATCTAAGGTTTACAATTAGTTCCAGTGCCACTATAAATGTCCTGAAGTGGAAGGCACAGAAGGGGGTAAGGGCACTCAATGGCTCCTCTTCTTCATAAGGAAAAGCGAACACATTTAACAAAGGATGAGGTCAAGACCTTGAAGCCTGGGGAAGAATCTGGCCATGTGAATGCCGCCCTGTCTTGCTTTAAAGTTTCAATAGTTTTGCAGCCTTAGTGTTACTAGCCTTTGGCTGCAGAGGCCATCCTTTCTGCCTTTGTTATGGTTCTGTTGTATGAAAATGTCAGTATATCGAATTGCATGGAATCCCAAACAGTAACAAATACAGAACAGCGTCACGACAATCCCTCTGCTTTTTGTTTTCCGCCTGTGGCTCTTTTCAGCCTTGTTTGAACAATTTCAGAGAGACAGGGCTCAGGACACAGAAATCGTGTTCCACGCTCAGAGAAGCAGGACATACGTGCTCGGCTAAATCTGACGTTCATCTGCGTTTCAGCCTGGAGATGCAGTGATTGTGCTGGAAAGACTCCATTCATGACCATTCTTTGGTGCATTCCAAGCATTTACGCCAGTAACGACTTCAATAAAGACTAAAAAATAGTTTTGTCCTTGTACCTACGGTTTGTAAATAATAAACTAATTAATTTATGAGCATACGCCAGGAAAAGAAGAAAAATGCCCTTTTTTCCAAGCCATATGACGATACACATACTTGGGTTTCATTTCTAAAGCAGGTTTACTTCCCTGGGGTTTATTTACAGTACGTCACTATATTCCCTCCATCTGCATGTTTTCATAAGAAAGTACTCACACAATGTAACTAGTTAGGCTGGCTCAGCCTTTTTCATTCCGGTTCTGCTCACTGTGCGCATCAATGAAACGGCAGAAAATGTGCAGTTTTAATCTACCTTATGTACAAAGACATGACTGAAGTAGAACTCATAAGTCTAAATGTACACTGGAGTTTGTTGTCGGGATAAAACACATCATCACGACCATCACGTATTGTAGAGATGTCAGTTCAGTATATAGAAACTTATTTGGACATCCTCTCTGTACATCCAGATCATGAACACGTACTGTACTGCATGACTTTCTACTTTTGTCTTTTCCTTTTTTACTCAATGTATTTCGTTTTTGCCTGATTTCTGTTAAAGTGTTAATCACTAACTTACACAGATGATGTAAGCACTTGCCATGTGCTCCCCCAAGTGTACATGAAGGTTTATTTTTAACCATTCTATACATTCAATGACAGAACAAAGGTGACAGCTCTTGAATGAAAGACATACTAATCCATCACAAGTAGGATAAGGGAAGAAGAGGAAGAAAAAACACAAGCCGTGTGCTACAAAAGCACAGGGTTTGCCTTTGATAATTTGTGAGAACAGGAGGCACTTCATTACCCAAAGGGTTGTGGGAGTATGGAACAAGCTATCCAGCCATGTTGTTGAAACTGGCACCCTGATTTCTTTTAAGAAACGGATGGATGAGATCCTAAATGAAGTACCAAGTAAGCTCGATAGGCCAAATGGGGTTCACTGTAAGTTGCTCCTCTGCCCCAGGAAAGCCTGAACACTGCATTTTGTGTAGATGTTGTGACTGATGTACTCCACTCAATAAAACTGGGTGTCTATTCCTACACAAGAAAGTGGCAGATCATTGCAAAAATACCACCTCAAACCTATATTTGCAAAAGTGCTAAAATTCACAATGCAATGTTTGCTTTTATTTTTACATTGACTCTAAACAGCTGCAGTACAAGAAACAGAAGAATTGGATGCTTTTACCCTTGAAATTGACCGTCTCTTTTTATAATATTAATGGCGTACGCAATGATTTATGACCGGCTGTATCTATTTCTGCATCTCCCAACCACTGAGATAATACAAATGCATTGCCTAAATCTGAAGAGCGGACTAAAATCTGAAAGGCACATCAATTTCCCTTACTGATACAATTTGCAGCAGAACACAGAGAAATGTGGATGCAGAGAGAAATCTATAGAATTCCAAATGATTTTTTTTCCATGTGCAAGGTTTTAATTCTTACCTTTTCTCGAAGATAAAACTACTCTTGTTCTATTGACAACAAAAACTAAAATGCTAACAATCAACAATACTAATATTATCGCTAGGCTGTCAGAAAAATTGAAAAACTCTGTCAAACACAGTCCACCAGAGGCCTGGTGTGAGGATGCCCAAGTCTTTGTGTGAAAGGGGAGAATAGTCCAAGAGGTTAGGGTCACACTGGACCCCAGGACTGCCTCCTTCAGAGCAGGGCTCTCTTCAATGTGAACTTTGACACTGAGATCTTTGTTTTCAATATGAATAAAAACTGTTACGCTGGGCTATTGAGACATTCATAGTGCATGTAGGCCCTTTCTTTCTCCTGTGGCCATTCCCATACCCAGCGTTTATAGCTAGATTACTTTAAGATTATGCAGGATTCCCATGGCAGATGGAGCTGTTTTGAACTGTGCTCTCTTGGTTTCACTGCTGCCTTTTCTTCCTTCATTTTCTTTAATGAAAGAAAACAAACAGACCTGATTTTTAAAGGCTCCTCTAATTGGAGCCAAAGAAGTAGCAAATAATGTAGATATCTTGAGCCGCAATTAAATAAGTATGTATATACGCGCATATGTTCACAGGACAGGAAAAGAAGGCAAGCATTTGGTAGCCAAATGTTACTGGAACAGATTCATCTTTGATGCTCTTTCTACATTTTATTTCTAGCTACCTCTTTGGAAAAAACAAAAGGGGATTCTGTGCTAAGTTAAAGATTGATTTCAGATGTCATTCAACATGGGGATCATGCGCAACATTAAACAATGTCATAATCGGTATAACTATGTAAATCAAAGTAAATTTAGATAGGCAGGTATATTATACCACATTTCTAGTGCATCTAAGTTTCATAACATAGAGGCTCTTTTTCTGAGCATCTATTAAGAATCAGTCAGGTCAAGTTTTTCGATCAATAATTTTCTTAAGACTCCTTTCGCTTTTTAAGAGCAGGTCAGGGTGGAACAACTGGTTTAAAATTATGTTTTTTTAATTGCAGGAATCTGAGCTTCTAATAAGATCAGAACAAAAAAATAACAAAGGCTCAAGTCTTCTTCAATCAAATCTGAGTTTTTTTTAGATTGTTTTGGCAAAACAGAAAAGAAGGACCTGTATTAACCCAAAGCAACATATCTGATGATGCCCAGCGTAATTTCCAGAAGTGCCAAGTGTTTCTTTTGCTTTGTAGTTACTTTTAGAGAATGTTTTATTTTATTTTTTTAAGTTTACTCATGTAACACAATTCTTTGCGGACCAAGAAAATAAAAAGGCCATGAAGCCTGATTAAGTCCACTGCATCCCCTCCTCCCACTGCACTCTTTGACCTTTCTAAAGGCCTGACTGAGCAAAATCCTTCCCATGAGGCTCCTGGAGGCTCCTGTTTCACTCGGGCAATGAAAGGGACTACTGTAAATAATGGGGGCCTGTTTGACCCTGCCTTTGTCTGTGGCAAGACCCCTGCATCCACTCTACTGTAACAGAGCCGGCTTTCCACAATGGAGGCTCTCATGGCTCCCCTAACCTCTGTCTCTTAAGCGCTACACCCACTGAGGCAGGATTAAAAAACCACTGTCAGATTCTCAACCCTGACTCTGAGGGGGGTAGGCCTGTTTTAAAGAGACACTCTCCTCTTTTCTGTTGTCTTCGCTCAAACTGCGAAGTCGGGCTGAAAAGCACATGTCTAACAGACTCTGTGCTTTAAAAAGTTGAATCTCTGATATGCCGTCAGCAATACTAAGGAACCCTCGATCTCCAGCAATATGGTGGAGTGCAGTTGGCCAAGCTAAGCCTTTAAATACAGAGGTTCACGTGGGCACCTCTATTTCACCTCTACTTGTTCCTTAAAATACAGATATATTACTATGGAAATAAAAGACGCTATTGGGTTTTCCTCTTCTATTTTTGTGCAAAACAGAAAATTCACAGAACAAGAGCATGGTGTCAACATTTAGGGCACAGAGTCCATAGGTTTTTCCATAGCAAAAAAATAAATAAAGCCATTTCTCCTGTTCTAAAGACTGTCCGAAGTGCAGAAGGGGTCAGAGGCTAAGTGAAATATTTCCCCACCATGAAGCTTTTGCAAGGATGCAGGAAGCTGAACTTAAAAGATAAGCCAAAGTGCAGTGATAAGAACACAAACACCTGTTGGGAACTCCAGTCTCTGTAATGTTTGTAACGGGAGTACTAGAAGAACAAAATGAAAAACCTTAATGAAATTACATGCTGGACACCCAAGCCGCCTTAAAAAAAACAACAGTTGTGTTGCCGTGTTCAAGAAGGCCATGTTGCAAACCTACTTGCTAAAATCATAAGCCTCCCCTTGGGGGGAAAAAATGCAATCCCACATTTGTAATTTCCATTTTGCTCAATGATCTACAACTGATCTTGACACTGTCATCAGTATCCTGTTGCTATGGGAAGGAACAGCAGACATGAAGTGGCTATTTGACTCATGAGTGTCAGGATAGCAAGAAATGGCTCCTTCATCTTCAAAAATGTATAATGACATTTAAGATATTTACGATGTCATGGTTAAAGCGTATCTGTATACTGTACATACACAGTATACATGCATCTACATATCCAGATCAAAATCACAAAATAAAGAAAGGTATATTGAGAAAACCATGTTATTTTTCATTTAAGCCATAATGAAAAATGCCAGATATTTTTTTTCTGATCATCAGGCTGCAACTGAAATTGCAGCTAACAATAATCTACCATGAAAAATAATACTAAAATGTTTTTTTTTCCAATTCCAGATGGTAAGGCAACACAAACAGCAAAAATACAATTTGGAATTACCTCTAAATGCTTCTTTGGAAATAAGAGTATATGATTGAAATGACTATTCCTTCTTTGGCTGTAAAAAGGAGTTTACAACAATATAATGTGCCAACAAAAGACATGCATCTTCAGGTTTGAAACACATAACTGTGGCAGTACAGTTTATTGCAAGGCTGTGTTGTCAGTAGTACACTATCATTCATCCCAAGCAACTGTTAATCCCTTTGGGGTTTTTTTGTCAACAAATACATAAATCAATTACGGTTTTAAGCTTTATTCCAAGATTTACCCAACTGATCCCACAGGATTACAACATAGCTTAGAAAGTGCAGGTCTAGCACAACTGTCCGACAGTAATTCCTCTAAAAAAAACATCCCATCTAAATGGCAATGATCTGTTTCGCAAAAAATTTACTGCAGGAAAAATTAGAAACAGGCACTGCCAACTCATAGGGACTACAAAGCAATGTTCAACATCATGCCGGCTTGGAGGAATACAGCACAACAAGCGACAAGCCAGCTTTGAAACAGCAGACTTGCCCAGTTGGCAACAAGCCACAAAACTCCCAAATTGTTCCTCAGGGCCCTTCAAGATTAATAAAGGATTTTGCACTTAAATGTAATTTGTTCAATTTTTCCCATCAGGAACTTAAAAGAAGTCTGCTGATGCTACAGTATACAACTAAGCAAATTGATTTCAGAAGCACAGATTTCAGTTTATTAATTTTTTTTATAGAATAGCCAGGCACTGCTGAATATCAGTTTCAGCTGGATTTTTTGTGTGTGTGTCTGTGAATGACTTACAGGTAAAAGAAATCAACTGCCCATGTGAGCACTCCGATCAAGACAGGCTTTTTTCTCAGACTTTTAGCTTTAACCCTTTAGTTTAAATTCTGACATATCAGAAACAGCGAGCAAAGAAGCTTTGGTGAAATAGAAAAGCAGGCAAAACCAGAAGCAGAAACCTTTTGCATTCAATATAAATTACTTTAGCGAGAAAAGGCGCATTACTGTGCCGTGCCCAGTCAGGCTGGATTAAAGTAATCGCCCAAAACCCAGATAACTGCACCCTTTCCGTATCACTGTTTGGGAACAGTGCTTATCAAACCAAATTATTGCCTGAAACCGAAACCGAATTCTTGCTCCCAGGAAAAAGGAATTAAGGGGGAAACAAAAGGGCTGGCCTTTTAGGCCTCGTCCTTGGCCCTACAGCTACCTGGCATTTGCAGTGTAGTTAAGTAAACACAAGTTTCCCAGCTCAACTAGTACAGTCATACCTGCAGACTGCACAAAAAGGGGTTGTGATTGCTATTTTTTTGACCCCTTCTTTGCACATATGTATCACTCCAACAGGGCCCCTGCCACTCACTCACAACCTATTCACCCTGCAACAAAAGGACTAATTAGAACCCCACACTCTTAGAAGCCCAGAGAAGGTCCTGATTTGATACTTCCCTGTATTCCAAGGCTGTGGTTTCTATTCAGACAGCACCCACTCCCCCCCTCCACACGCTTGGCTTGGCACTTTGCTCCGGCCCATTATCATGTAAGCACATCGGCAGTGTGTTAAAGCCGATGATGGGGAACGTACACATCTTCTTTCATGCCGCTCGGCAAGAAATAAGATGCTAATGGGATAGCAGCAGGATTAAAATCGTGGATCTGGGATAAATAAAAAAAAAGGCAAATAAACGCGTTATGTTTTGGAAGTGACATGTTGGGAGCCGATTTTTTTACCTGTGTTCTAAATGAGCTTTAAAGCCAAACAATACCAAAAAGGAAAGGTTCTGTCTCTGCGGTACTGGTTCTGCAGTCCACATGTACTGGTATAACACTTACACGATACTGAGCTGCAGGAAGCGACGTCTGAAAGGGGTTCTTGCCGTTTATGTCGATTATTCAATGTCCTCATCAAGACAATGTGGGGAAGCAATAAAAAAAAACCTAACTGAATGCTTGGGAACATAGCACAATGTGTGGGACTTAAATCAAGTGGACTGCACAACTCGACGTTTTACAATACAGTAGTAAGACCTCCTCTACAACAGTCGGTTCAGTTTTGGTCTCAATACTACAAAAAGGATATTACAGCCCTTAGAAAGTGCTCCAAGAACAACATGAATGATCCCTGGTCTCGGAGGATAGTCGTATAGAGGCAGGTTGAAGGAGCAAAATCTATTCAGTTTACATCAAAGGAGACTGAGATTTGAGAATATAAAATCCTGATAGGGCCGACAGGATTAATTCAGGGGACTTCTTTTAACTCAATAGTAAAACGAAAAAACAGGCTCATAACCGGAAACCAATAGGGTCAAAGGAACACTTTTTACACAAAGAGTTGTACTGTAGGTATCTGGAACGTGACCAGATATATTGTGGTATATCCTTCTAGAACACGTACACTATTTCGTATGAAACATTTATTTTAACGTATTCTAAAGTGCTAATGATACAGACTGCCAAGATTGTGAAATGAGGATGAGTTATGAAATCTTTTTTTTTTTGCGTTGGAAAGATAATACATGCCTAGGATGAAATGAAACCAGAACTGAGAGACTGGTGAACAAAGAAAAGCTCTGTACAGGCTGGGTGCTAAACAAAAACAAAAATGACCTTTTTTTTGTACCTGTTTTTTACCACACTGGGCCAATAATTCAACAACAAAAGGGGGAAATAAACTAAAAAAAGTTGGGTAACAAATGTCTTATCATATTTTCTCAGTGTGTGATAACATCACCTCTAGGTGTTAGGGTTGTAACCGGTAAAGCATTGAAAATTTCCAAACCACTTGATTACTGGTCACAACTGATGTCCACTGGCTTTTTTTCCGCCACCTGAAAGTTTAACAGATGTTCATCTGCTGTTTCTGCTCGAGCGCAGATCTACCTCCAGCTTCCTTCTCCTGCCCACAACTCTTCAAGCAGAGTGCAGAAAGGGCCTCTGAGAGCACATTTCATAACAGCCTGTAAGTCAACAAGAAACCAGTCCTTCACTTGAGGTCAACAACCACTGTCCAAGGCTACAGAAAGAGGAGGGGGTTTTCAGTTGCTTCACTAAACAAGGAACAGGTATTACACAATGGCCCCGAGCTTATCTCTCCCACTTAAAGTCAGTTTACATGTATTGCATAGGGCTTGGAAGCCACATCTACCTAATTTTAGATGGCTTTGAAAATAAAAAGGGCCTCAGTTCTTTGACAGTAGATAGCGAGCCAGCTGTGCACTAAACAGACTATTCCCTCATCTCCACCTGTAATCTAGCCACCTAAAGATTCTGACAGCGTCCACCTGAAGATTGTTCAGTTTATTGTCAGCCTTGCACATAAAGCCGGCTAGAAATAAAACCGACTGATAAAAAAAAAATCCAACTGTGGGTTTACTTAACACTTTCTGTCTGTTTTATACCCGTTAAAAAAAAGTGCAGCTACATTGAAAATACTTCAGAATCATAACTTACATTTTTGCTATGCTCTACTTCACTCAGGCTGCAAAGGAGTAAGAGTAAGATTAATATTGTCAAATAAGCCAAAAATGTTCACAAATTGATTCTCCAGATCCACCTTAAATCAGGTGTTCAGTTATTCTATGGCATTTAGGTAGAAATGTTTTGACAATAATCTGGCAGCTTAGTCAAGGTATTGAGTTCTTTTCAAAATGTGTAACCTGGTGTCAAGTATTTAATCAATATGTCTTGGCTCTGACAGTGGAGAGGTAGTGCAAATCTATGATCAGAGGCATGGTGTTGTAAATCTTTATCATTCAGCAAGGGGTTTTAATGGTTGTCTACAACAAGGACCTTTTGCACAACTGGGATTCAAATAGATCCTGCCCCTTTTATACTTCCATAAATGAAACCCACAAAAAACATACACAAGCATTACAAACATACTGAAAAGAAGCCCTTTGCTAACAGGAATGCTCTTTAGCTATTTGCAACAGAAGTCCTGCAGAGTTTTTCTATTTTAGAAAAGAACATGCAGTTAATGTTGAAGCCTACATTTTGTAGCCAACATTATTGTAGGCTGGAGAAAAGCTAAGTGGTAGAGTATATCAAATAAAGCACTAGACTTAAACTTCTGGTTCACAGCTAACCTGTTTTATACCCTCGTTATACTAGGTAAATCAATTGACAATAAATTCCATGTGCAATGATGAGCAGCAAGTAACATCCTGGAGCAAATGAAGTGAAGTAACCAGCTCAGGAAAAACAGTACTGTCCCATGACCCACTTGTCCGCAGTCCACAGCCCTGACCACTACTTCATTTTGCTTCCTAACTGTGACACAATGGTAATATGTCTTCAGCTCTCAAAGAACCAAGTGTTTGCAGGAAAAAGGGATTTTTATCAAACTGGTTCTGGTCTGAACAGAATCCTGCTCACACTTTCCATGAGAAAAACACTATAGCATAACAGAAATCTCATGCAAACGAATTGAGTTATTGAGAATGAGTTATTTCATATAATTTAACTACTATTTCCACGATAAAAGCATTCAAAATCAAAAATGCTTTTCAAACTGAGATACCAACGCTGAAAACAATTCTCGCACAGCAACATACTGCACTTTACGGTTTTCCAGGAAGGGGAAAATATCCCATTAATTACCAGACAATACTAGCAACACCTCATCATGTCTGTTACCAAGCAGGTACCACTGTTCCAGCATAGAAAAGCCGAGATAAAATCTGGGCTTAACTTCTGTAAGCCAATTAAATGCAACAGTTTACATTTCAGCTGTCTGTCACTGAAGCCGTTATTATGCTGTATACACGAAAAGTCCAATTATAGAACAGAAATTTAGCAGGACCTCTACTTTTGCAACAAACTGAATGCCATTATGCATCTCTGAATATTCTAACATATCACCTTTACATTAAGGACTACTACAGCATTCAAACACTTTGAGAGAAGTGTGTTTTTTTAAATTAAAAAAAAAATAAAAAAATCACAATGATGCATTCTAATGGAAAAAACACACTTATATTTGACAAAGCATTTTATACAGTATGCTTTAACCACAGTATGTCTTTGACAGTGTTTTAAATGTATTATTTAGCTTCTTGTTTTTTTGCCTTCCTTTAACTTACCACACATTGTGGCAGTGAAAACAGGCTCTTGGTTGGTTTATTTATTGAAAATGTGCTCAGAGTTGGTTAGACAACAGCTACGAAATTATTTGGCCATTTCTTCTCGTGAAATGAAGCTTTTGCAAACCTAGAAAAGGAAAACGTTTCACTTATCATCTTTTTTACCAGACTGCGCGCAAGTCTTCCCCCCCGTAAAGATCAAACTCTGGACTGGCTGCAAGCAACATGATGGAAATTTTCTTGGTCTTCCCCAAAACATTGAAAACTTTACAGACTGCCAAATGACTAAGCAGCGACATCTTTTATAGGTGCTTGAGACTTCAAGGCGCATTTTACACAGCGGTAATACTGCCTGTTAAGTTTAATCGTGTATAGCTGGTGGAGGAAGGGTGAGAGTGAACAAGTGCCCCAGTGGTCACACAAAACACAATGAAGAGGTAGTCCAGGCATGTTGAACAGTATGGCACTAACTATCACGCAGCTATGAGGTGCTGAGGTTAATGCGCTGCTTGGGTTACTTCAGCTCATGGGAGCTTCATATTAGATCAGGAGTTAAATACACCAGAGCAAACTTCTATGGGCTTTTTTCACACGTTGCCAACAATAGGCAGTGTTACCACAAATGTAGAGTGTAACACGAGACTACAGTCAGCATGTGAGACATGCCTTAGGTTTCCAAATCTCCCATGTCTTGTAGTTGTGTCGAACAATCTCAGGGTGGGTCTGACAATTAACAAACCAATTCTGAAACGCATTGATCACGTCACCGTGTAAAAAATAAATAAATCAACAAAACGCTGCAGCCTGGACAGAGGGCAGTGATAAGTTAGATAACTGAAATCAATACAAAATGACGAATGACTAAGTAAAGTGGAAAATTACCATGTGCTGAAGTATCCGTCTCAGAAAAAAAAACGGCTCGCTGAAGAGCAAAGCATGACGGAAGTCTTCGATTTGGTGAAAGATGTTGAAAATCGAGCTTGCACAAATACCATCACCTGTTTTTTAAAAAGTGCCAAGTTCGCTAACTGCCTTGAGTTTCTCTACCTTTTGCTGATCACTGATAACCATACCTCCCTGATAACCTCACCACATACCTGCAGGAGTCAGACAGGGGGTGGGGCTTTCAATGTAGGCACTCATCTGCACTGGGTGAACCGTTAGAGTTAGGGTTTTGTACCTACAGCAAGAATCTGTTGCTTCAGACATCAGGTGTGCTTTACCTTGTTGGCAACTTAAAAGCTCCTTTCACCTCACTGCTCAGGCACTTTATCTTCTACCCCACAGGAGAATATGCAGCATTATCAGCAAATCTGCTCTTCATATACTGAAGAAAAGACCACAGGGTTATCAGTTATACTGATATGCAGAGATAACAGAGTACCTCCTGTTTAAACACAAGAACTCAGGTATTAACTCCTGGCTCCTACAAGCTGACACTTCCCTACTCCAGCACTGGCTTGCTCTTGCTGTTGGGAAATAAATGCACAACAACTGTCTTAATTAAAATAAGGGCACAACGATTGTCCTACCTAAAACTGACCTTGCATCATATTCTGCAGTATACAGTATGTCTTTAAAAATCTGTGTCCTGTAGAATCAAAAATATGAACAAAGTGCAACTTTCACAAGTGGTCATTACCCAAGACAGTCTATGAAAATAATATGTACCTGTACATTCATACTACTGCATTACAGTTGGTACTTTATACGGTCACTCGAAAACAAATACGTATCACTTTTTTTTTCTCCAAATTTGAGTACATACTGTAGGCTTTTCCAAAACAAATCACAAGACTGAGTATTCAACTACCACATTATCCAAATATTGTTTTACTAATAAAGAAAATAAATCATAAATATTTGAAGAATTGATTAGAAATGTTTGTACCTGCTATATATACAGACTTTAAGTAAATTCTAAAATATAAAGAATAACAAAAAGTAAGAAATAATAATCTGGAAATGTGACTGGAACAATAATCAAGAGGCCATACAATATATAATCACAGGAGCATCCCTTATTTATCACTAATTGGTCTCTTTTGCCAACTGATTATTTTCCTGTTAAGGGGTTACTAAAACATCACTTTAATCCCACCTCCCTGAAGTCACTCTGCTGGAATAGAAACTTCCTTAAAGAAATAAATCTAAGCTTGTTCCCAAACATGTCTTAAGTTAAGAGTAGCTGTTCGGGTGAGATAGAGCTTTGATTTAAACTCTCCTGGAAACCTTGGGCAATCAGAAAACAAACAAACCCTTTCATTTATGAATATCTCAATAATAAATCTCCTGGAGTTATCAATATATTATTCTCGGGGGCAACATCAAGGGAGAGCTCCCCTCCTCCAGAGCCAATCCACAACCAATTGAGCTGCTCGGAGCTTTATGACATAACCCAGGGCACAGTGGAATGAATGGAATAGGCTAAATTTACACAGGAAGCAGGCACTTACCAATGCATTCATTCTAACACAAAAAAACCTGTGCCATTTCTGGAAGCAATTACAGACAGTTAACCTGATCTGCCTGCCACCAAAATTAACTCCAAACAGAAATATTTTTCACATTTGTAACAGGAGATGGCAAGGCCTCATGTATGGCTGCCGGGAAATATTTAGTAATTAGTCACAAGAAACATCTCCCTATGTTGCTATGAGCTGTCAAAGGTAGAGTTCAGAGAAGTCTATAAAACCACCAAATTGGGTTTCCAGAGTCCTGCAATTTGCAGTTTTTCTTCACTACCACCATTGCTATTAAGATCATTAAGATGTATAAATGCTGACGTTAAAATGTAAAATGTAATATACGTATGCACACATAAGAAATAACCTAAGAGATTTAAGTCTCAGAAACAGCATGGAAATAAAAAAGCCTACAATGAACACAATTTACAAATAAAAGGAAATCCTATGCTCTACATTGCTAAAAAGATTTCCAGTACTGCTTGATTTTTTATTCGCACCAAAAATTCATTTTTTAAACCTTCTGTCATTAATGCTCTTTTCTCACAAAAAATAAACATTTTGCTCCACATAGCCGAAGCAAACACCAAAACAGTGAAATGTGTCTTTAACACAGAAAATAAAATAAAAACAGACAAGCTGGCGATAAACTTCATTCCTACATGCACATTTTGATAAAGTGTGCATTCTATTTGCTCAACATTACACTCAACGTTATCTATAGAGCAAAACAACCTTAAGAAAGACGAGAATGGTGATAGCCAAAGATTAGTACAACAGGCCTAAAGCAACTGAAAATCAATTTTGAGGAGATTCTCTGACTTACTAACCCCATTAAATATGCATAATTAAGGCTCTCATCAGCATGAAACAGTCTTTAAGACAACATTTTTGAAGTTTTTAGACACTGTTGCCATAAATGTGAATCAAATCTCTCATGGAAATCATACTGCAAGCCAAATTTTCAAATTTAATATCATTTATGGGCAATAAAGAACACAATGAAGTCCATAATAAAAAGGTTGCGTCATCAAGGGTCTACATCAATATCATGCCTAAATGGAATTTCATAGGTCTACAGTATGTATATACTGTACAGTATGTAGAGGTTAATTCTACATATTAGATGAAAAATAAAAAATTTTAATAACACAACATTTCAACTACAGAGTCTCTTTCAGACCCTTAGCTGAAACAACGAAACAGTTCTTTATATATTTCTGCTTTCCAGTGCGGAATGGATTTATGTGCTTGCACATTGACACTGCTCTACGCTGCAACCTCTTCAATATATACAGTAACTCAGCAGACTGATCAGCTCTCAAAGTCATTGACCCCACTGTAAATTCACTTCAGTTTTATTCCTTTGAATCTCAACATACAGTAAATGGATATAAAAAAAAGGAGACTGACCTCATTGTCCTTATCACTGCAAACAGGCCATTCTTGGGGGTCAAAAGTGTTGTGTGGTAAACTATAGACCAAAGTTGTGTTGCCTTTCTTGGCCAAATTCTTGCTGATTATCTGTGATAGTCCACTTTCTACTTTCATTCAATCCCTTTATTAGTTCAATACAGTGAGATTTCACCAAGAAGGCACTATTCAAGATGACCTTATTAAGCTTTATTTATCCATCCATTTTCTACCCACTTAATCCATTACAAAGGCACCAGATCCAGTGTGACCATGCCAGCAAGCAACAGGCGCAAGGCAGGTAACACCCTGGATGGGGTACTAGTCCATCACAGGGGCACACAGACACACACAAACACGCAGCAGGATTAATTTTCCCAGTAGCCACATAACCTAATGGTATGTATTTGGCCTGTGAGAGGAAAACAAAATACCTGGAGGAAACCCACGCAAAGACAGGGAGAACATGCAAACTCCACACAGACAGCATCCCAGGAATTGAACCCAGGGCGCTGGCACTGTGAGGCCACAATGCTAAGCACTGCCACCCTATTAAGAGGTGTCACTCAGTTTGTATGTTGTGTACCTGGCAGAAATGTCATTGAAGTACTTGCTGCAAAACTCTAGTTTAAATCCAGTAGCAGAAATTCCCTGACATGCCTCTAAGAAAGAACTCTAGTATATCCACATGATGCATTTTAAGGGGAGTTCCCAAATCCCACTGACGATTTAATAAAGACTTAAAAAAACAGTCCAAACATTACTTAGGAAAAGATCATCAGTTTCCAGATGTAACCAGTGAGTCTCCTTCACAATGGGAAATCACTGTAAACCATAAATAATAAATTAGAAAAATACAAAAATGATTTCTTTAAAACATTCTGCAATACACATTAAATCATAACACATGCCATATACATAAAGACTGCAATTGCAATAATAATCTTAACTCTAAAATGAAAGGAAATGCCACACAAAGGTCTCATTGAAAGACATTTTAAAGCCATACTGCTCAAGAATAAACCTAAGCACATTTTGAAAATGAGCAAGTTACAGTCACTCTGTTCTTTCTTTTGAAGTGCTTAAATATGTTTAAAGAAAATAGAGTACAAATGGAGACAGTCACTCTGCTTCAACCTTTAAATTAGGATACGTTTATTAAATCAGCTTCTTCCTACACACTGCAGTGACAGTTGGAGAGCAAATCAAATGAATCCTGATATGAACTTTAACCGTTGTGCATTCCTGCAGATTAGGACAAATGAAACGCTAAATGTCAAAACGCCAAAGGCTATGAACCTATAATCAGTGGGACTCTATACCATTTAGGGTTTCAGCAATTTGTGAAAGTAACCAGGCTATGCAAAACTTTATGGGGTGGTCACTATAGGAAAACAGCTTGCAGAGGTGGAGACTGCATCTGCAGAAATCTTTCAAAACGTGGCAACTCAACTGACTTAAAACAAACAGCAAAAATTTTCTGTCACATTTAACTTTTTGCTCACTTATTTTGACATTTCAAATTATAAGCTATAACGCCATTAAAGCAAACTAATTTTAAAATGGGCAGACTCACAGCCCCTCCGGACGTCCTCCTTTAACTAAATGTTTTAAGCAGCAGAACCACCATGTACAATTTGGAGTGGTTTATGAATTTAGCATTTTAATCAAAACAAGAAGCTTTTCAGTGCCTTGAATGACAGCCCACAGTGACTACATCGTGTTTATCGGGGCATATGGGACCGCGGCAGTCATTTAGATCTCTTTAGAATGATTAATCATTGCCACTTTCTCTTCCCCACAGCTTGAAAATTTTGAAATTAAAACGGTTTACAACTCCATATTGTGACCTCCTGTTTTCATTCACCAGGACCCTCTTTGTTTGGCCTGTTATTTGTTACCAATGAGAAATAAAGTTGTCAATCATTCTGACTGGCAGCTCTTTAGGGGCCTAGTAAAAGCCTAGTTTCCCCCCTGTTTTTCACTGGCTTACTCAGTTTTATTGGGCATTAGGGATTAATGTGGGGGTCTAACTTAAGAAGCAATTTAAATAAAAAAAGAACAAGCGTTTTTGTTTATTGTATTCATTCGGAGACATGAGTCCAGTGTTCCCCCGTACCTACGGAATTCCTGACTTGGCTATGCAGCTTTTAACACTTGGCTTTTTGTTAGTCGCCGTGATATCCAAACTTTAAAGGACCCGGGGCTGCACACCGAGGAGAGGAAGAAACAGTCGCCTCCGCTCGCTGAACGGCAAACTCCCGGAGGAGTGAATTAAGAGAGTTCAAGGGCTCCCATCAGCCCGGGGTGTATTTATTCACCCTGTGCTCATGACAAGAACCAGAGGAGAGTGGCCAGCACGGTGCACGCTGACAGAGGTCTTCTCCAGCGCCCAGAGGTTACACGATCGAGGTCAGGGCTTGGGTCCTCTCTCCAGCTCTCATTTCCTGAGGAGGGCAGCCTCTTCTGCTCATAAAGCTAATAAGGACTTCCTTGCACTAGACTGCTGGGGCCCTGTCAGGACAGCTCGTCACGGGCCACGCAGTGGGGGAGGAAGAGCTGCTTTCTATTAGCCAGCCCCTTCTCCAGGTGCCACTAATGGGGTCCGCCACGCCAGCAACAGAGGGGACCGCTCAGAAGCTATTGCGGTAGATCTGGAAATGATCATCTTTGGAGGCTCTTGTACCACGAGATGGCGAGAAGTCGTAAGTTAGGTCACACCTCTCTGCAAAGCAAATTTTGTCAATTGGTCGTTTCATGTGCTGAAACGCCAAAGCCCAGAAAAAAACCCATCATCCCGACTCTCATTGATGAAGCTACTGAGCAACCTAGAGCTGCCTCCTGCCTGATTTGAAATTTTAATAAAAGGGAGTCAAAAGATCTAGTTACACATCATTTATTTGCATAGCATGTCAATACTATATAAGCTTCTGAGAATTTACATATAAATGTTAATTTTTCTTTCAGCTACTGTACTTATCTAGGGGGAGGGTGGGATTCGGCTGTGCTTTAGGGAAATAAATTATTGCAGGATTTGTCAGTACCATGAAATGGACAGCAAACACTGTTGGCTATAACAACCATCTCAAATTTCAAATTTATAGTCCAGCTATTGGGCATGTAGCCACTTAATTTAACATAAATACTTCAGCTTGGAATTAAAAATCATAAACTGTATTCAAACATGATTAGAATTATATACAGGTTTTCATTACTCAATGGAAAGAGTAAGTCTTATCTGGATGCCGATATTTATATGGTCTCCACACACTTGAGTGTTTCTCTATCTCCCCTTATTCTAATAAACAGTGCTCTAATCCAAGTCCAGGTCCCTAAAACTACTTACCATGAAAACATCATACTTTAACTTATCTGGTTTTAAATTAACGGCTTGTGGATTCTTAATGCACTATGCAATACATCAGAAAACACACCAAAGAGAAATTAACTAAGAAATGGGCACGTCTCTTTTTCATCATGGACTCTGGAAGTGTTCTGTTGGCTCACAGACATTATGAACCTATATCATTGTTAATTATGCATATTATTGACACAGAAATAAGAGTTCATTACGTTAAATTATCTGTAAAACTCTGAAATGTAAGACACAGGAAAATGAACTCCAAACTCTACAGACTTCAAGACCATGAAAGATATTATGGACTATTGTCTGTAAAATATAACAATAAAAATGTCCCAAAAGAAGCTGAGCTTGCTTTACCGGTGCTAAAATGTTGGCAATCGATAAGAGTATATAGTAAGCTAGCCAAACACCACAGTTACTGTAATGCAGTGCTCCAGACCTACTTAAAACAAAGTTTTGCAGCACTGAACATCAGGAGATATGGACTACTGCAGGACTGAGGACACTCGGAGAATTACTTTGGCTTTTAACCTGCTTGGATATAGACCCAGCCTTATGGAAAAGGTAGATCCAACCTCCCCTGTGTAAGATGACCAAAAGGGCTGTTGCAAGGGCAGTGCAGATGGAGTGGTAGAGAGTTCTTGAGCATAGCACACAAATGAAGTAAACACTGGTCAGACAGGTGTTCACATTAATACATCATTCAAATTCCCTCAAAAATGTAAGGAAGAGATATCAGGATAGGTGGTTAAAAACACTGATTTTTTTTTAAATTTCTACAATATGCCGGCAAGATCTTATTTAGAATATTCTGTACAATTTTGGTCACCATGTTACACAAAATAATATCTGGATATCACTCCAGAGAGTAGCAATAACATGCTCTGCTTACAGGAAAGATCTACCTTACTAGGTTTGAAAACAGAAAACTAGGAGGGGGAGGAGGGGGCAGATTCAAGTAATAACAATCTTCAAAAGGTATAAACAAAATCGATGCAGTGCACTTCAACAAAATCAACAGTGAACCACAAGCCAGGGGCACAGGTGGAAACTATACAGAAGTGCTTCTAAAATGGAGAACAGGTTCTGCACTTCACACAAAGGGTTGTGAGAGTATGGAACAAGCTTTCCAGCCACATTGCTGCAGCCAATAGCCTGTCTTCTTTCAAGAAACAGCCTGAAGGCTCCCCAGATCAATTAGCTACTAGCAACCAAACAGGCTCGATTAGGCTAGACTGGCCGAATGTTCTTTTATAATTTGCCACCGTTTTTATGTTCTGATTTATATGGAGGAGGGAGCAGGTGATTGAATATATTGAAAAGTTTGCCTGCTCTTGAACATGAACTGGAAACTCCCTTAAAACATTCAATGACATTTGTTGTGGTACTATAGCTTAAATCCCTAGGGGTTTTTATACTGTCAATAAATTTCAGGCTGTCAGCTACAAAACATAAGATATTCATCTTGGTAGGGAAAACGTTTGGTGTGAGGTTTTACTTGTGTGACTATTCTTGTCTGAAACAAGGAAACCCTAAATTCTCTCAGAACAATGATGGAAGAAAGACATGAACAGTACTGCTGTAATTAAATGCAGCCTTTCCAAATTTCTATTTTATACTGCAATTGCTTTGCTTTTGGTTGCTGCGGCACAATATTACCCAAAGCCCATAGCCCATCCATTCATAACATCCGTTAGAAACAACTAACAGCTTCAACTGCCTTGATAAATTGGGATTTTTTATATTTATTAAGAACTAGAGAGAAATCGACGGCTCTTTCTTTTATGGTTATACTAGAACTTTGTGATGTCTGCACAGTGACATCTCTCGTTCACTTGCAAGAAGGGGCAGAACTTGAGTGAATCTGTACCCAACCAACCCCTATATCGATGCACCTGACTGCGATGATATTACCTGTGTTGCTCCACAGCGTCATTGTCAGGCAGCTCGGCACCACACACATTGCACCGCTCATTCTGGCTTCGGTTTTCGGTCTTAATGCCAGCAGCGAGCTCCCCCAGCTTGTTGAAGAACTCCCTCTGGATGAAGCTCTGGGGAAGCAGCCCCCCATACGCACTGAAGTCCATGGACATAGCCAGGGCTGGCTGCATGTGCAGGGCAGACGCGACAGAGGCTGGCATAGACAGCAGAGTCTCGTTTTTATGGTTAGGAGGCACAGAGTACAAAGAAGCAAGTTGCTTCTCGGTTAGGGAAGCCATGCTTTCCAACGCTGCGTGGCTCCCGTCGCCCGGCTGATCAGAGATACTTTCTTCACGGACGTAGTGCAGTTCACGGGCGCTCGTGATCACGCTGCTCCGGGTCGGAGTTCCCGGGCCTTCCCTGCTCTTGTCCGACTCTCCGCTCTTCTCCCCACCGCTTGACGAGCTGGATTCTGCCGTCCTGGGGCTCTCGTGCCCCGAGGCCTCATCCACCTGCATCATCTCTGTCTTCACCTCGGTCTTCACCTGGGGCGAGCCGCTCAGGCCCATCATCTGCTCGCCATGGTTCTGCTGCATGGAGCCCTGCAATAGGGACTGCCCAATGCTCATCAAACTGTCCACGGCAGCCTTGGTGGGGCTCATGGTAGAGAGACCAAAAGAGGTTGAAACCGAGGGACTCTGGTCGACCATCGTGCCGACGGTCAGACCTTGAAGGGTAGAGGAGGCGTAGCCACTTTCCTCCATGGAATGCTTCTTTGAGATCAACATGTTCTTGACATGCCTCGCCTTGCGGTCTTCGTCGTCCTCGGCGCCGCCTTCAGCCATGTTGACCTCTGTGTCGTTCTCATCCGAGGACTGGATGGTTTCCAGGATCTTTAGGCATTGCTCTTCTAAGTATTCTATCTCTAAGATCTCTGCCGCGTACAGCAGGTCATCCAAATCTTCCACTCTTGCTTGGAGTGTGGCGGTGTAGGCATACTCCAGAATCTGCTGGAAGGTCTTTGGTGAGAGGAAGTCCAACGTGTAATGCTGGCTGTTGCGGTGGAATAGGATCTCGAACATTTTGCTAGTGCAAGCCAACACTGTCCGATGGGCATGAAATTCCTGGCTGTCTACCATGATAACCACATCACACAATGTCCCAGCCAAGCGCATCTGGTTGGCTTTCTGCAGTAGTGCTGTGGGATGGCTGGGGTTCTGCAGTTGTATCATACCCATTTTAGTCAAATCCATAACGTCCCTGACATCCACTGGACCAACTCATGAGTCTGTCTTTACCCCCCGTTGTCTTCTTCAGTTATCTTTGTAAACAAGATGCGGTAAATCTGTGGAGAGAGAAAGCACATAAACCGACTATTAAACAGTGGAGATGGATCATTTTTAGGGGAAAAAACACACAGCATTCATCTTCATTAAAACTCAGCTTGGACTGCCATTTGAAAAGCTTGCTTTTATCCTTGGAGTCTTAATTTGTATTAATTGCACCTTCGATTACCATTACTGAACTCGGGCTGACTGCAAAATTAACAGTCTTTTTAGATTCACAGCGATTGGATATCTGTTTATCGACTGATGATGTTTAACAGCATAAAAAAAAAACAATTCATACTTACAAAGATAATGAATGTAAAAAAAAGTGTTCCAGACTGGAGTTCATTGACTTGGTGTTGTAAACTTAGCCCATGGCAAATGAATTACATTATGTAAGACAGATTGATATATGAATGTCCTGGACTACTTCCAAGTACATGAAAATACCAACAGAGAAATCCAGTTCACACTGGCACGTAGTTTTTCACAGCAGTAATGTTGGGTGGAGTGTACAAGCACTGATGTGAATGGCAAAACTTAAACCCCATTAGATGACATGCAGTAACCAGTGACAGCTATAAGAACACGAGACTCTTAAAATTTCTCTATCTCATTCTCCAAATGTGAATATCCATCCATCCATTTTCTAACCGTTTTATCCAGTACAGGGGTGCGGATGAGCATGGAGCCCATCCCAGCAAGCAACGGGCACAAGGCAGGATACACGCTGGATCGGACACCAGTCCACAAGACACAGACACAAAACACACACACTCACACCAGGGACAACTTTCCCAGAAGCCAATGGACCAATCAGTATGCTTTTAGACTAAAAGAGGAAACCAGAGCACCACAGAACAAAACAGGCTGACATGGGGAGGACATACAAACTCCACACAGATAGCAACCCCAGGAATTTAACCCAGAGTCTCAGCTCTGCGAAGCAACAATGCTAACCACTGCACCACCCTGCCACCCTAACATGTGTGATAAAGGAAAAAAGGCCAATAGAAATCCATTCAAGAAAGAAAGCAGTTGAAAAAAAAAAGACTGCATGCCACATTAGAGCTCTGCATGGACTGCACAATTTAGGACCAAAACACACCACAGCACATTGAGGTTCTTAATAAAATAACCCATTTTGGGGACAACAGTCTAGACACCGGAAAGAAAGCCACTGTAAACTCTAAAACCTGCCCCTCTTCACCAGTGCCAATGAAAAACCTGGCAGTTCTGTTGGCTTTGTTAGAACATGTGGCAGTGCTCTGTTCACAAAGACCATCAACACCCATTTTGAAATGAAATGGCATCTTATTCAGTATTCTCATCACAGAGAGGAATAAAGAACAGAGCATGGAGAATAAAGCAAACATAGCAGCAGGAATAGTGCTGGAGACTAAAAGTGAGGTTACAGTGAAGGCTGGGAGATTTCTGCATTCAAAAGGGACGCTTAGCTAGAAAAGATGATCACCAAATAAAACTGAGTGTTCAGAAAAGCAGTATTTGTTAGCATCTTTATAATATCAGAGAAACTGTCATTTCTTTACCCATACAATAATGTGTGCGGTTTGCAAATTTTAATAATCCCTGTTCTGAATAAAATGTTTGTGATGTTAATAATAAATGGCCTAATAATAACACTCCAATCAACAACAGCCAGATTTACGTTAGGACTACGGTAATTACATTTAGTTCTGCTGGTATTTGGCAATCCACCTAAGCAGGAAAATATTTTTTTTCTTGCAAGAAATAAATTTAAGGATGAATCTATTTCTAATGGTTTAGACCTCTGTGAACTCACAAAAAGAAAACTTAAATCACGAATGTGCACATTTGTAGACGCAAAAAATCCTTTACATTTTTTTAAACAAAAAGAGCAGCATTAGACGAAATCTATCAAGCCAAGGTCTAACTTTGATCGAGATTCCATATTTCCATTTTCATATCAACAAAAACTTTTGCGCATTTAAAAGAAAGACGTTTTACTTTTTATCGATCCTACCAGGCATTACAAGCGTAGCAAACGAATAGTTTACACATTAATGGTGAGTAAAGTGCATTACCTAATAAAAATAAATACAGCATCTTTCTGGTCCATAATACTTTCATCGAAAAAGGGTTATAAGTGCATTCAAAACACAGATTAAACCTAATCATTGCTAGTAAATCAGCAGACTGTACAGATACAAGGGAATGTGACTGGTTAATCAAACGGCTGCATTCACAACAGGGAGGGGATTTCAACACGAAGCATTCTTGTAGTAAGCATTCAGTACTGTACATAAACTGGAGTTTTCTTTAAATTGTGAAAATACATGTTAAGAGTTACTTGCCTACTTTGGGTTTTGAGCAAATGTAACACCACATATTATGTAAACAAACACCACAAAGGTACATGAATGTGTGTACACAAACATCTTTAATATTTTATCATCTTTATCATCTGAGGCTTCACTTCACTTTAGACTGGGAATTTTCTTAAAGCCTACCAGAAAACATTTTTCAAACTCTTAAGTGTAATGCAACTCATCCAACGCACGAAATAAGACAGTCCAGTTGCTACTGCAGAAAAAAAAAACTTATTTTTGTTTCATAGTTTTATTTTAAACGTCTTAACACGACGTTCATCTATAAATCGAGGGAAAAGATTTAACACGTTATGGACCTTCGCGCATTATAAGCAAAAATAAATTACATGGCACATAATATCCCCTGAGTATTTTAAACATGCAAAACTTCTTGGGAGCACCTTTTACATCGCTTTTTCAGAATAAAATCAGAAATAGCCCATTTTGTGCTTTCTTGCCAAACATAATACAATTCGTAACGCTTTCAATGATACGTTTAAATCTGTAACGCATTCTGTAACGATATAATTAAAACTAAATCGATATACAATATACTGTATGACATCTGAATGTGGGGTTAGGGTCATCATGCGAAAGAAGCACGTCTACTGCACATATACTGACTTGATTTACATGCTATTGGACGTCGGATTACGACTTCAATTGAATTTCCACTTACTGTGTTATTTATAAGACATGAAACGTCATTATTAACCGTTGCGCGAAAAAATTAAAAAGTATTAGCAGAATAGTAAAACACATGGGAGAAAAGCACAAACTTCTGAACGTATTAAGTAGTTTATAAAATATTCCACAAAAATATCAACTGTCTTAATATACAAAGCGCACAAGATTTACTATCATGGCACTTTCCAGAGCGCAAAAGCAAAAGTGCTTCGTGTTTTAGCTAATATTTCTTAAGGAGTAAACAGTTATAGCAGGCTATATTTTACTATAAATGTTTTGAAGCACGGTTTTATATTACCCACAAAAAGTCGATACATTGTGGTTTCAAGAAACAAAACACCGCACTTTTACAACAGCAATTTTTAATTAATGCTACCCCTGCCTAATTATCCACTGTACTCCGGGCTTCAACGTAGACTGTATCGTTAAACACAGAATGCGTACCGAGAAACAGACCAAAATAACGCATTTCCCGAAAAAGAAAACATGTTATGGAAACGCTAATACATATTTATAACAGTAACAGAACAACACCGTCACAATGACTTACTGAACATCGCTGCTTCTCCGAGATTTCGGAAAAAAATAATCCACTACCCGAAAAAAATCTCTCCCAACTACAATTGATTGAATCACGCTTTTAATTGGTGACTTCAGAGAAGCCACTGATTAACCCACGTGAATCGCCTATAGTAATTTCTCATAATGCTAAAATAAGAAACATTTGACATGTTAATTCCATGCTGGATTATTTGATTCTTTTAAAAGGCACCTAAGTAGTAAAATCCTACCTTGCACGTTCACTGTTACAGAAGACCTTAAAAATAATTTTCTTTGCCCGCAAAGGCTTGCCTGCAGAAAATTGGTGGCTTCAAAAATCTAGCGATTTATTAGCCCTTAGCTACCAATCCAACACTTTCTCGTCTGTATGATGTGCAGTATCATTCCGTCTGATCTCTGTGCCCAATAAATGTTCAGCTTCCTAACCCACACCGGTGTTGGTAATAATTTCACACCACGGCTCCCGCGACCACTGTCTGTAAACGCATCAAGTGCATGAAGCCACTGCATTTGTTACAGCTACTTCACAAATATTTACACATAAAATGACCCTGTACAATGGTTGTGATGATAATATGTTTGTATACAGTCTTCCGCAGATTCAGAACATGGGTATCTCCTCATATGATAAAGCTATTCACAAGGTAGGCACTGTCTGCTGAGCAGTCAACTGTACAGTCAGACCACACGTTTCTCTTGTTGCGATCTCCAGAATACTAAAACAGCGAGCAGCGTCAACATCAGAATTCGTTTATATATATATATGATTATAAATCTCTCAAATGGAAACAACTTTGGATTTCCAAATATCATACAGTAATGTCTCATTACTTTTGCAGTGTATTTCGCAAAATGCGAAAACATCCTCCCCCTCCTGAAAGCGATCATGAAGACCTCGATTTAGCGACACGGTATTGGAGACAGTGTAACTTCTGGGGGTTTGTTAAGCGTAACATTACCGACGAGTTGGTCCTTTACACTTTTACTGTACCAACAGCAGAGCAAAAACAAATAAGCATGCAGAGTGACGGGACTGTTTGCTATGCATTTGTGTAGAAGCTGCTAGCCCGTAAGATATGTGTACTTACCTAGGTTGCACGTTAAATTTCCGAATGTGTTGTTATTGGGGCAGCAGCATAGTAACGCAACAGTTCACAGTACCCGCTCTCACACGCACTAGCTCCTCTCTGCTTTAGGGTTAGCAAATCAACACAGTGGTGACGTCACCGCACTGACTCACTCTTTTTCTTTCTTTAGCACCACAAAACGCTGCGAAAGTGAGACACCTAGGGGGCTGCCATCTTTAATGCTGGCTTTAAAAAAACTACGGAGAAAGTATTTTCGAGCGTGTGTAGATACAGTAAATTACAGAAGCGCCATGATTAGTTTTGGTGTGCTTCGCCTTTTGTTTTTTGTTTTTCAACCGGAGTTTTAAATCTGGCACGTGTGGAAATGCTCTTTTAAATAACATGCGCTACAAATGACGGATTACGGGGCTGTAAAAGAGTAATGTAACAGGCTAAAATCATTTTACTGACAGAAAAATGATGGAAAGGAATTGCGTACTAAATTTGGAGGGACGTGTTTAGGAACTAATTATGCCATACAGTAAAATGCCATCAGCCTCAGGTTTTTTTAAAATAGCACTGTCTAGACGGTGAAATAACGTTTAATGGAAAATGTTTGTGAGACTTGAATACAAAAACGTGTAAACTGTCGTCCTGAAATGATACATTTTTAAAAATATATGAATGACTATAGACTTTTAAGTACAAAATGCATGGGGCCGCGTTATGCATAACACTCAATTTGTTAAAACATAACGTGTAAGAAGCCTATAAATAAATAATTCTCACTGACGCCAAATAAACAGGTGAACAATGTTTGTTTTTGCAGATCATTAACAGGCATTACAACTGCCATGTATATAACACACACGCTGCAAAAAAAAAACCCGATTTATTAGCAATATTTAAGTCATATGTTGCGCGTGTTAGATTCAGTGCAGCACATTTAGCGGACCTTAATCAGATGTTTCAAATGATGTACAGATCCCGTCAATAGAAGTCAATACTCCGTGCGTCGTGGTGAGCAAAAACTGTATTTCAACATCACGCATGTGATCCGCAACTTCATAATTGTAAGTGAATTCCTGACAGTACCCCGCTGTCACGGACACGGTCTTTTGCTCGATCAGTTGCGTTTTGCAGGTCACTTGTAGCGCCTAGATTTAATTTAATTAGGCATCACTGTAACATGTAACAATGTAACTATGGGTAGTATCTGATTAACCAGGTCTAAAAACAAGTGCTGGACAGCGCTAAAGCATCGCTTCTGCCAGCATCAAATATGGAGTCGATGATCTACACATTTTAAAGATACAGCGCACATGCAAAGCCCCGATTGACATACTGTATTCAATAGTATCCTCGCTGAGTTATCAGATTTTCTGAAGCTACAAGTATTGTTCCACAAGTACTATAGCAGTTTGCTCTACACTGTATCCCGTGACAGACACGGGAAGACGCAACTGCTTAGTTGTACATCAGATTCCTCCAATGCACTGAACGTTTTGTACTTGAAAGATGAAACAATACACTGCGCCGTCCTCATAATTCCTAAAAAAAAAGTGACATAATTAGTCTTTAAATTTGACCTGCAGGTACCCGTCATTAAAAAATAGTAGAGTATGAGAATGCATAAAAAACACACCACTTTTGCAGGTTATTTTTATGGATAATAAAAATGTTCCCACCAGTAGGTTAAATGTTATTCTTAACACTTCTTTAAGTTACAAAATTACACTTAGAGAAAAGGACCCATTGTGCCAATGACTTTTTAAAATAACCAGTCTATTCATATGACTAGTGTGTTCTTCAAGCTATGAATATTCCATGAAAGTAACAGCTGATAGACTCATGTTATAGACATTGTTTTAACAATTTGAAATGCTTTCCTGGGGTGGTTTTCCCTATCTAAAATAGCTACACAGTTAAGGCTGGTGTATAAGCTGTTAGTTCTGCTTCCTTGTACAGTAAGTCTCTGTTTTAAAGCACATATACTGTATACGGTATTTACCATTAAACTTTCTACATTGCGGCATTACCCACGACTCAATTGTTTTTCCTTTGAATGATATACATGCACTGTACCCATAAATGTACTCTTGAAATGTAAAGGCTGAAGTGCAGGATACTGGCCTTAATAATGAAGCAATATTACTATCATCATCATAATTATTTGAAGTAGTAATAGCGATAGTACACCTAAAGTACAGTATGGTATTTAGATTTTAACATACTGTATAGTTTGCATTTGTATTAGTTTAACAGTCTGTTAATTGCTTTTCTAAATGATTTCCTTTAGCTAGCTGCATTACTGCATGAAGTTAAGTTTTGAACTGTGTTATTTGGGTGTTCAAAAAGGTGGTAAAGATGAAGGTGCTCTGTGTATTGTGTAAAATCTGTTTCGATAATCACAAGATAAATAACCCCGTATGCATTTTTAAACACACACAATATGCACTGTTGTGATAGAAAATCATAACCTTTTCAAGGATTCCAAAAATATACATAAGATATCAGATTGGAAATGATGGCACTGAGCAAGTGTTAGTGATGGAAAAATGCGCCTTTCATTCAATGGAACTTTAGATGTGAATATAAAGTGAGCAGCAGAGCAGTTTCTTCATAGGGTACAGATTTTTGTAAGAAAGAACACTATTTTATTGACCTATGAAGATACAGTGGCATATTATTATTATTATCATTATTGAACTATATGAACTAACTTATTTCTGGTCACACCTTTATTAGTACTTGAATACAGATTTGTGTGCAGCAGGTCTTCCTTAATTTACTGTATGTGCAGGCATTGGCCTAAAAAACATCAACTCAAGAGTATATTGTCTTCAGAGCTTCAAAACCCAGAACCACAATGCTCATAAAAAAATAAACTGTGGACTCAGACTGAAAGCCTTGTTGCTTGCTTCAAGAGCGTGACTATTAATTAATCCATACAGTGAATAAAATACTAACCAGTATTCTATATGTTCCAAATACCCATTGTTGATTATTTATGACTACCACAGATTGTAAAAAGAAATATTTAATATACATATGGCATTGACGAAAATATTATAATCTTTATTCTCCAAATAAAAAGGCAAAAAGTACTCCACCACGATTAAAATTTCAGGGTCATTCAGATTGTGGTCACAAGGTACTTTTTAACCTCTGTGCTTTGGTTTCCTGAGACTTACTTCTGGATACAGAAAAAAGGAAAGGCCTTAATCTTCAATTAATCCCTGTTTCACTGAGAGAAAGGGGATTGGTGTCTTGAAACAACACTCGGCAGCGAGGAACAACCACAAATATTCATTGTGAAGAAATCTTCCTTTCTGTTTTCTCAGGCCCTGCTTTGAAGCCTGGGGGTGGTTAATGCCGTTAAAGTGAGATTAATGCCTGAGTTTAGGACGAGTAAGGTGAGAGAGGGAGGCTGGGCTTTTTCGGCAGTTTGCCAGCCTTTGACACAGACTATGGGCCACTCTGATTCAGAGTCAGAACGAGGAGCTGCAAGATAACACCTGCTGTACACAGCTGAAGCCACTGATCTGAAAGCAAGTGCTCTGATAACACTGTAAAACATTTATCCATCTATTAATGACAATGAGGTGCAGGATTGCAAAGTAAAAGTTATGGGAGATGGTATTGGGACTCGTATTACACACAGAGAAGAAAATCTGTACTGTACATATTCCAGCTTTCAGTTATTTTGTATTATGCCGAAACTCTGCTTTCCACAATCCATTACAAACTGAGACTGGTAAGCACTTGCATAGAAAATCAATTTACCTATACAACTGTGGATTGCTGACTAATACATGTGATCCCCAGACCAAATGGTGAGATGGTAACAGGGAAAGCTTTGATCAGACCCCGACTCTCACCTTGACTACAGTGGACACCTTGAGTCTAAAGTACTTATCTATAGTCTATAGTCTGGTATGTACTTTAACTCTATATACCTTTGTATATACTGTACAGTACAAAGCAATAGGAACAAACAGCATCATATAAAATAGTTTTGAATTTGACACTGTAATCAATATAAATCAACTATACAGAGACCTCTGAAGTTTTTCTGCTTCCCTAGAGTTTAAAAGGAGGTAATACCTGGAAAACAGTCAGTAGTAGCGTGCATCATGGTGGTTAAGATCAGAGAGCTCTCTGATATCTGCAGACAATTGATCATTGAATTCCACAAGCTGGGGAACAACTATAAAAGAATTTAAAGAAAGCAATCTCTTTCCATGTAGCATCCATTATAAAAAATAAAAAACTTAAGGCTAGCATCATTGGATCAGAGGGAATCGTGAACACCAGCACATACCAGGACAGTTTAGACAAACACATAACTTCCTCTGCCACAAAGCTCAAACTTAGCCAAAAACAGAACAGCATAACAATGCCAAAGCATACAGTACATCCAGATCTACAAAGAAATTGTAAGTGCACACGAGAATGAATGTTCTTGACTGTCTATTTCACACTCCTGAAGGCAGTTCAGAAATGGAAAGCAAAGGGTCTGAAGTACCTAGAGCAATACTGCCTGGAGGAATGATCACAAATCCCTTCAGAAATGCCAAAACCTCTTCTGAATCACATTACAGAAGGCATTGTGTCAATATAAGCTATGCCAGAGGATTTATTTAATACTAACTAGTGATGTGTGAATAAATATGAATCTAAATAATTTATGATAAATATGACTTTGCTCTGTGCAGTGCTATTAAGATCACACATTACACATTGTCCAATCCATAGATCATTCTGTTATGTGATGTCTCTATTTTAGCAGACTATAAATAAATCAGAAGGGTGCTGTATAGTAATTATAAAGTTGTTTAATACAGCGGTTTGTAGCCTTTATCAACCTACCTATTCACTAAAAAAACAGAGGCTTTTTCATAGTGTCACTTACAGTCTTAAATACTTAATACTATTGAAAGGGAAACAATGGCTTTTCACACCAGACTTCCAACCTTTAATTTTTAAAACAAAGTAAAGCATCAGGGCACTGCACCTTTCAAATGAATAAAACCCCCCATCTTTTCACGAAATATTTACAATAAACATGTGTGTTTTCATGTATGGGTTCTATAAACTGGAACCAATATCTTTTTGCAGTATGCAATGGTCTGTAAAAACCCTGGCTTGTTGTCTTTTATCTCTTCCAGAGTCCTGTTCAGTCTCAGGTGAATAGCAACATGATGAGCATTCTTGTCTCCGCTTTCAGATGGGTGTGTAATAAGGGACTCGGGTATGCGGGAGCCAGCAGCACAACTGTGTGAATATCCTTTTCGGAGCTGGGCTGAACGGGGCCTTTTCACCTGTTATGCTCCTTGGGGCATCTTGTGTGACAGGTTGCTGTTATCGCACTCTCACCCCTACCTTTGACCTTGAGTGGATTCTGTCCTGCAAACAACACAACCCTCTGTTAACTAACAAAGCTTTTCTTTAACTTTTATGTCCTTAATTGGTCATACTGCTCTGGTTTCCTGGTACAATAAATCTATTATTTTGACCTCCATTGCCAGGCATGTACTACAGTCACGGAATTAAGTCATACAGCAGGAATACATGGTAGTTTTCTTAATAAAATAGACAAATCTGACCAATTTATTGAAATAATCTTACAGTACATAATGGTCCTTAAAAACCTGTGTTTAGATAGACAGTGCATTACAATACATTAATGTGTGTACAGGGTTCAATGCTTCGAATTGCTAGAAAATATTGTCACTCAATTTCAGCACTGGAAGACCATGATAGTTGGTTAGATGATACGGCTTGTTAAAAAGCATTTTAAACCTCGAGCTATTGAATGTCAAAATTCAAACCTCGATCAAAACCTACTACCAAGTAGCTATAATTTAAGATCAAACAGCACCTCAAGACTGGGCACAACTGCCAAAAGAGGCAGACTGAAATGGCAGACTATTTACTCCCTAGGAGAACCTACCAGGACTGTGAGAGGATTCACAGATTCTAGAGGGATTTCCACTACGCCGTGGAACTGGTTGGCAACTGGCCAGGTTATACTATATGTCACATACTCTTCCAAGGAAATGTGCTAAAATTACAGTCAGACTTTATAATATACAGTACTTCGCACATACAACAGTCTTCACTGAGTATCACACTGCAGTGTCAACTGACAAAATGGAAATGAATGGACCTTACAAACCTCAGTTCAGAACTAACCATACTGAGCATTCTCTTTATATTTTGCTGATTTCTGAGAGAAGTTTTTGCGCTTTACATTTTGAGGAAATTCATTTTCACTCTCTGGAAAAGTGCCAGCTCCTGGAGTTTCTATGAAGGAAGTCCTGCAATGTTTTTGTTTACAGTGTGGTAATCATTCTCAAGGGAAAGTGCGAGGGAAACCTTTTTTTATCTCAGAGACAGAAAAGAAAAACACACAAATATAGTTCTTGCCAGAGAACTTTTGTTGTTATCTTTGTTCTATTTTTACATCTTGTATCAACCTTATGATCTGAAACTGAATGTTTATTACAGGGATCCCTCAGTCTTTAGTCTTGGGCTGCAATATACATACTCCTATTATTTGAAAGCTGTTCCAAATAGTTCCTTGGGATTTTAAATAGGATCTTAGCTCAGTGTTGGTTACCAAAAAAAACATTTTGTTTTTCCTGTGGGGATACTGTTTTTTTCCTGGACACAGCTGGTAATTAAGATAGAAAAAGTCACATTTGATAGAATGAATTGTAATTTAAACTTTGCAGTGTTTAAAATTTAGAATTTACAGAGGCAGAAGCAGACAATACACATAATAATGCTTTTGGGTACTCCTCCAAAAGCCTAAAAGGTCAGCTTTATGAGAAACCAGCAGTATATTCTAGCTATGGGAATGCTACTCAGGCTAAACATGCTGAATGGCCTACTCTCATTTGGAACACTTCTGCTTTATCAATTGCTTAGTCCATAATAATATGAAGTGTAGCTTCTGTGGAGAGAAGAGAAGGATAGTCTCTTGGAATAAAAAATCAGATGGGAAGCCCAGAGGAATTGTCACAATTCAACAATTCAACAACAATTGTCAGAAATTCTTAACAAGCACTATGAACAATGGTATTTTTTGTCAAGGACAATCTGGATTGTGTTGTGTCACAGGTCACGACAGTTGACCACGATAGTTGATTTTATGCTAACTGGGATACTTATACTCTTCTGTATGCTAAAATATCCTTCCCTGGATTAACTGTCTTTTTTAATGAATGGGTTTCTGTTGTAGGAAAATGAGGGGATAGTGGAAGGTATGTTTTTCCCAAAAAGCCCAGGGCACACACCTGTTGAGGCAGGTGACAGAATGATCCTGTTGGCATGCTGTTTTAATCAATGCAAGTGTTGCTTTCTTTGACCAATGAATGGTAACTGTGCCAGCTCTGTTGTGGGTTTTAGGTTACATGTAACTCCACCACAAGGAATGTCATGGAAACCACTGAAACCCTTTTTTAATGGAATGTCGAAACTGGTAATTTGCCCCCTTTGTCATTTACTGTCAGTTTCACGTTTTATGCTCTATCACATTTTTATCTGAACATGTTAAATGATCCTCGCTTCCCACAGTATGTGAAATTATTATAATTGAAAAATATTTCCTGAGACTTGTTTTCATTTGACAGCTTTGACTTCTGGCTAAACTTTACTACAGTTTTATTGCTCATGTATATCAGTATTATAACAGCAAATCTACTTTTCAAAAGAAAAAACTGCTCCAAGCTAAGGCATGATATTTCTTGTAATTACAATATAAGTACATCACCTTCAAATTTGAAAAGTGAGACACTGCTTTTAAAATTTGCGACATCTTGCACCTACACTGTGTAAGTCAGGTATTACATTTCTCAACAGTGGTAAGGCTTCATTTCCTGTGAACTGTACCTCCAATTCCTTCCAGGTGATGAGAATTAGGTCTTTTATCAGGAAATAATCTTTCTGCTTCAGCTTTTCAGCATCTCTTTGAAATCACGCTGAAATTAAATCTTATTATCCTGGATATGTTGTATCACTGTATGGTATGACAATATGAAAAGGAAGTGTAGACCAGTTACAATATCTGGTATCTTCTATCCAGCATATCATGGAATATCTGACCAACATAAAGATTTTGATTTAATTATTACTCCATTTATCATGAATAAGGTCATAAAGGTTCATTAAAGCTAAACTCTGCTTTATTAGCCTATTCATCGACTAGACTAACTTTCATCGACTAAGAAAACATATTCTCTTTTCTCTGGGTTACAAATAAGGTCATTTACCTTACCAAAATAAGCAGAGCTTAGATTAAAGAAAATGCTAAAATCAATTATGTCATAATGATTACATCTAATACAACATCAATCAATGGATGACAGAATGTTCAGTTGCAATATCATCATATATACCAATATAAATTATAATATTAAAGAACACATATTGTCTTGTACTGACAGCTGAAGAGGAGAGTTTTTTTATGCATTTATGCCAGTTATACCTTCTGGATTTTAGGTGTGATGAATTATGGTCTAGAGAGTAAAAAGAATTCTGAGGTGGCCCCAGGCTGCCTATCGACTCAGAGCACAATAATGGTTGTTATTATTCCAGTTTCATTATCACTGAATGGTGAACTTTAATTTGATTACCGAATCAATGTCGCATTAAAGTCAGTCAGATATTGTATGCAGACTTACAATCCTTACAAATGTCTAAAAACTGGACAAACGGATCATGTACGGAAATGCTGTGACAAAGAATCAAACTCTGATGTACATATTAAAGGAAAAAATCTGCAGGGGGTACAGAAAAAAGGGTATGGAAAAGGAAGGGTACAGAAAAATATGCAGATGCCACATTTTTAATTACCCTTATAAATAACACCGTAACAAAAAATAATAATATGTTAATTATTGCAAACCATTTTGATCCTGACTTTATGAAACAAAGGTATTTACTATTAAAAAACAACTAACAAATGAAGAAGGCCAAGTAAGCATTGCCCTAAGAAATATCATTTTCAGTACACTGAAAAAACAACAACCTTGGCTCTGAGAATAAAGCTGTAACAGCTAACGGAAGAAGCAGAAAATCAGCAGTCAGATGCTCAAAATTATGCCTCTATTAATTCCATGAAGATGGCAGATATAAGGAAAGATGACATCAAAACACTTCTCATCTTTAAATAGTTCACGCAAGGAGTACGGTTTCAAGAAACAAAGTTCAAGTACACCCTGTTTCCCATTTGATATCTCGACAAAGACATCCACTAAAAGTGTTAGTCACAGTAACTTAAAGACTTGTCTGGAACTTCCTTACAGGGAACACTGAGATCCACCACTGTGCTAATAAAGCCTTCTGATTCTGCTATGCCTGTGGGCAGCAATCGCACAGATTCCAAGCATGCCCGCCGGGACTTGTATTGTAACAACAAATGCAATGTTTTGTTTGCCGAGTCCCTGCAAACTAGCTGCAAGACACAGAAAACAATGCAGCCAATACTGACAGAGCTGAAGTGAAGTGAGAGATCTGAAACACAGCGCAGGAAAAAATTCACGTGACTCCATTTTCCTTTTGACAGGCATTCCAATTCTATTTGGTTGTCTTTTCTGAAAGAACTGCCATTAGAAATTGTATTCGCGGTGCTTACAAAAATTAAAACTGAGAAAACGATCATCCTGAAGGACAAGCTTTGTGAATAAGAACCATTGTTTTATTTAAAAAATGACCAGGAGATACTTTAGAATGACAAAATAATGTGATGGCCAGAAGACACAGAGATACAGTACATGCAGACCTTTCTGTGAGTACAGTAAGTGCATTGTCATAGCCCTACTACTGATAATAAACATTAACAGAGACAGGGCACATGGTAAAGAAATGATTCTGGTAAATCCTTATATAGAACAGAGGAAGCCTCACTTTACAGACATTCATGAAGTGACTTACAGACTTGTCTTAAACAGTTTCAGCACTGTTTCCCAGTGTAATGCCGAGGGGGTTTCTACTTACTTGCTTAACCCATAAAAATGTTTATCATGCTGTTAACCTCTTGTGAATAAATAGAACATGCTGTAGAAACCACATCAAAACAGAGCTTCAAAAGAATGCAATATGTGCCTTAATAATACATGCCTCTAAGTTATCTGATAGATTTTCATGCCCTAAATGTTCTTCTGAACCTGCTCAGTTGAGTACAGACCTCAAGCATAAGACCAACAAATCGTTTTGGACTGGCATTTTCAAACCGTCGTGATTCTCGATGCTGGAGTTTAAATGAAGACCCTAACCATGAGGATAAACAAAAGCTCCCCTGAGCTTTATAACCCACACTTTCACACACACACATACAACTCAATCAGATCTAGTGATTCCATAAAAGCATTCCTACCTGTTATATGGAGTGTGTGCAGGCGGGGTGGCAACAAGTGTTGCAGTTAGGAGTGATTTTCTATGTTATCATAAAAAACAGCAGGTGCTCTGCAGAAAGCTCTCTCTCTCGCCGTAGGGGCATCCGTTTCATTTCACCACAACTGAGGAGACTCAGCTGACAGCCTGCCAAAGTCGACAGCTCCACCACGCAAGAGAACTGTTTCATTGGGTTTCAATAAAAGTCCATCTTCCCCGGCGCTGATGAGCCAGTGCGCTTGCAGTCCGCGGGGCATCGGTGCGGCTGTGAAAGAGTAGGGGGGGGGGAGAGAGCGATCACCTTGAGTCGGTGCACGTCCTGGGGGCTTGACCCAGCTTCTCTCTACAGCGGATACACAGGCACACGAGAGAAGTGATGAATTCAGAAGCTTTAAGGTCACTGCTTCCTTGTGAAACAGCAGAGAGTTTACAATACCACCAGCTCCTCTTGTGTCTTATTCTATCCTTGATCAACAAGATACAGTATAAAGCCTAAACCCTGTTTTCTGTCCTTGTAAATTACTCAAGACTTACACAAGCCATTTTTCCATTTGTGTTTTACAGTGCTTCGGAGAAAAAAGAAAATTGCACTTTACCTTTCAAATACATGTAGTACATAAGCTTTGGAAGACGAGCAGGTCATACTGTACCATTTGTCATGCTGAATCAAACGGTGGTGGAAACATTTCACAACAGCCTGCAGCTGGGCATATGCCTGTTAAAATGAGAAAACATTTGAAGGCAGAGCCAGTGTGACACTTGGAGCAGTCTGCTTGTCTTGTATCAGAATTGCGTTGTTCTGATATAAGGTGCTCTTGTATCAGTGAGTGTAAGAAAGGGAGGTGTTTTTCTGAAGGTGTGATTCTGGATAGTATAAAAACAACAAAAGCACAGTAAGAGTACGGTTCAAGCCCATATTTACAGATAAAACATCCATCCGAGTTCTCAGGGATTCAAAATTAATCTGGAGGGACAAAAGGGCTCAGTAGTGTGTCCTTTTTACTTATTGCTCAGGACGGAAAACACAATGTTGGGGACCTACTGAGTACCTCAACCAGTAAAGGTATTTTCCCAAGTGCAGGCTGATCTCTATGATCACTGGTTCGAGACTGGGTCGTGTCACTAACTGACTGTGACTGAGATTCTTCCAATAGTACTACACAATTAGCCAAGTGCCACCAAGGGTAGGGAGGAATCAAGTGGGCAAGGTTTTCTCGGCTCTCGACGAAAGAGTGATCCCTCCTGCCTCCTGGGTGTTTGCCATACATGTTGTCAGTGACAGTGGAGTTCGGGCTGGCACAGTTTGTGAGGCTAGATGAAAGCTTGAAGGTGGGTGGGTGAGAGGAGTCTAAATACACTGCCTCATTCTCCCCTGTGTGCGGTCACAGGGTTCTTAGCTGCAAGTAAGTAGCTGCTAGGAAGTGAAATGGGAAAAAGGTTAATATTTTTTGTTGATAAAAGCTGCATCAAGAACCTATTTGTTTGTCCACATTTGCTCAAATAATATAATTATCTGTAATTACTGTGAAGCCATAACACAACCTTAATAATTGCCATAGGGCTACGAATAATTCAACATTGTAAATTTTCAACTTATCAAAAAAAATTGTAATATGATTCATTATCCATTCTACATTTAGCCAAATACAAAAGTAAATAGAACATATACTTTTAAAGCTTAGAACAGATGCTTGCATATACTATACTGTACTGTATATACTGTATATTTGTAGAAATAAGGAACATGTCCAGACAGTAAAATAGTACATATCTTCTACAACAGCCTTGTTCATAGAAATCAGAAAACTGGTTCCTGTGCAGTCAACTGTAAATAGAAGAAAAAAAAAACCCTCAAACCAGAAGAAAGAAAGACGTCTCTTTAATAATTCTGTACTTTTCTGGGGAGTGTGAGGCCAAAAGATTTTCACAAAACATAATTACAATTTTTTTTAATCCAGCAGGGTAAGACTTTTAGATGCAGAAATTTCGCTACAGTGCTAGAATCACTGATTTAAACTGAAGGAAATAAACAGAAGGAAATAAAGCTTAGACTACAGTACGGCATGTTTCAGAAGAAGAGGTGAACTCATTTTCAGAGAAGCCTTCTCAATGTGCCAAGGGGCTTTCACAAACACTTTTTCACTCCACTCTGTCACAGGTATTGCATTGCCGTCCATAAACATTAACTTACACCCACCAAAACCCCTGGCTCCCAGCAAAGTCATGAATTCATCTCTAGGCGCATCATCGACTAATGAGGCAGCTTTGGTCCTGCGATTTGGAAGGTTGGCTGCTTTTCAAAAAGCACTGCAGGTCTGTGGGCTGGAGAGGTTTATAATGAATACTAAACCTTTTAGGCCAGCACCCTGCTGCTCCCATTGAGGCAAAATTTTATAAACTTTCTTTCACGTGTTCCCAGCTTGAAGTGGCCATTGTTCCCTTAGTGAACAGGGTCTAGATTATTCAATACAGTAAAAACAATAGCAATGATGATAAACAACAGGGTAATCACATTAGTGCTGTTGAGTGCATTTCTTTAACTTGAGCTCCTGCACTTCAAGAACAACATTTGGACAAACAAAGGCTACAAGCCCTATAAAGCTTACAGGAGGCAGGTTAAATATGTTGTTTTCATGTCTACACGAGTAAAAATTGAGGTTTTGGAGTACAGCAAAGAATAACACAAAATACTCAAGAACTTTCTGCACAAATACAAAAAGCTCTCAATAGTGTTGCTTTATTTAGTGTCCCAACTTGCCAAACCTTTTCAGACAAAACAGACTTTCTAAACCCTAGTTACACGAAAAAAATCCAAAAAGCTTGAGTGTATAAAGAAAACACAGCCAGTGCATACCACAGGTTGAGTAGTGTAAAATAGTATTGGTTATACGGTACTATACTTTTCTGTTATTTACAGTTATTTCATATTTAGACATAGATATAACAAGATGTAAAGAAAACTAAGTTTGTTTTTTTTCTAACGCATCTTTAATATGGTGGCTTTACTCTTGAATCTAATGTCCCTGGAGCTAGGGACATTGCAAACAAACTGTACAAACTTTGGAACCACTGAAATAAAGCATGTCTTAGAAAGCAGATAGGAACTAATATTTAATTTCATTTCAAAATAACATAAATAAGCCTCACTCCAGAGGAAAACAATATTATGGAACAGGCAATCACAAACAAATTCGATGAAAGCAAACCCTGCTAATAGAAATAAGCAATATTCAGTTTGGGTGGAATCTTTCAATACGTTAACTTTTGCACATCAAGTGACGTTTACATACACTGGCCCACTGAAATTCGAGATTAATGCACCATCTTGTTTTCCAACCTGTACCATACCTATTGTGTTACAATGCACAGCTGGGATCTTTTGAGACATGAGAAAGAAAATGAATAGTTTTTTTTAAGTGTTAAGATTCCAGCTGTCCTCACTGGAGCAGAATTCCAAAATTCCCTCTGAATTTCTTTCTAACTATTGTTCACCTTGGAAGGAGACAAGCCCACTTCCCCATAGTGTTTAACCAGTGGACTGATCACAAACAACAGAGTAATCATATTACAGTGTCTCTGAGAAAAGGGACAGATATCCACAGGCTATCTCCTGCGTAAATCCTTCAGAGACCTTGGAATGTTTTTGTTTGTTTTTTTCTTTACTGAGGTGCAAAGTGATTATAAAAATGAACAGGAAACGAAGGTTGGTTTTTATTTTTGGTACTTCAAAGTTCAGAGCTATTGCATTTAAATCTACAGAACAGTAACATCTGCAAATAAAGGCTGTAGCTGATATTTCATGTCATACGTGAGAAAATAAGGGCCGTCACAATGTGGATGTAAACGATATATTGCAACTTTCTTTCTCCAGTTAGAATCACACAAAGTGGAAATTACTGTATTTAGTGAGACATGGAGCATAGTAGAAGAAATATTGAGTGTAGTTCCACAAGGAAAGCTGTCCTTTAAGTACATTTATTTTCTGTCTTTTTACTATCACTATCACGTACCATGGATTCTCATTTTCCTTATTCCTTCAGCAGCAAATGCAATTGCATTTTTATAAATAATTCAAAAGCGGTGATAAATCAACCCCTAATTAAAGACATTAGTCGGGCAAGCGTGTAGATTTACCACGCCTGAACCTTGTCCACTGGTATTAAAATGAGCTTGTTGCTTATCAAATATACATGAAGAATCTTCCTCTTTCCCCTCACAAAGCCAGTAAAATCTATAGTGTCCATTTTACAGTATCTATCAATTTTAATAGAGGACTGTCTGCCTCTCTAGCCTCTCTTTGCAAAAGGCAGAGTGCTTGACACAGGCTGGTTATAAACCAATATATTCCAAGCTCTTCTTAACATTCAGATGCATGTCTAATTAAAGTATCAGTGTCTGTAATATAAAAACCTACCATTAGCCCAACAGTGCTAAAGTGTTTTTTGAAGTTTGTTGTATCGTTTATTTTTTGTTTGTTGCTGTTGCTTTAGCTTATGCAAATTTAAATCTTTCACAATGACAAATTCAAAGATAGATACACAGATACATGTACACTGGGATATTGATTACTTCCCCTCCACAAATATTAAGGGTTTTTGTTCTGAAATGTACTTCATGCATGAGTGACTATGTAAAGCTCTGCTGTTGGGCTTTGAAGTTATTCTTGTTAATGGATCAAACAAAAATGTCTTTTTCTTACCAGAAGGAGAACATTTTAATGAGAAAAAAAACATTTTCCATTGCATTTCATTGGTTTCATGTACCTGTTCATTGTATGTTTTCTTGTTTTGTTGTATACAGTGCTATGGGTAAATAAAAAATATTTACAGCCCATAGATCTCCCTTTGGATGTTACAACATTGTGAATATTGCATGGACAAAAACAGTACCTCCAATTTACATCTCAGTATATTTAACTTTATTTAATATAGCTAATTTATTATAATATATTTTAACTAGGAGCAGGCCCTTGGGATTTTTTCCCCAAAAAATTGCAATTGTTTTAATAAAAGGAAATTATTAAGTAATCACTATTAGACAAACTAACTAAAGCAGGGACTGAGATATAGAAATATATCTGTTGTTCAAAAACAGCTGAAAGGATCTATAGTGTATTGAAAATGTTGTGTAACTGACAATGCCATTGGACAGAAAATGGATGCAGAACTGCTGTGTATCAGCCTCCAGATCATCAAATTTTATTTCAAACAAATGAGCTTTTTCCAACACAAAGGAATCAGAAATCTCTGCCTTCTATCATGTTACCCATATCACAAGCTCTCTTGTTGCAGGATGCAATACGCTGTCTATTGATTAGTGAGAGCAATCTTCCACTCTCTGCTGAATAGGATTTATTCATTTGTATGTATAACATCCTCGATAATCCGCACCCTGTAAGAAGCACTCTTAAATACCCTGAAGTGTTTCCAGCAAGGCTCCAATTTTTGGCTTCCAGAGACACGTTGTTTTTCATTGAAGCAGATTACTGTATTTCTTATTGCAGAATTCACTTAAACTATCCTTCAGCTTTCTTTGTTTCAATAATATTTATAAATTACAGTCTTGTGACTGAAATTTGTGTAGTTGACCATTGAATCCAGTTGAATTTGTTTAATCTGAATCCTGGAATAGCTAAACATTTATTATCTTATTGTCTACTGTGGGCATGAAAAACTCAACATTAAAATGAGCCAAGACACTGAGAAGTAATTCTTAATGCAAGGTTTTGTGTTCAAGCAAATGTGTTGTTTGCTCTTAAGAGATCTCTGAATGCATGGAACAACATGGCATGTACAAAAAGTAGCATTATGTCTTCATGGTTTTCAAAAACCACAAGTTTAGGACATTGCACGCTAACTGGACCACTTTCCAGTTTTTCCTGAGAAGACCACTTTTCATTCAACCTGTAAATGCACTCATTACATATTAATACGGAAATTATTCCGTCTCATTACATATAGTCAACCAATAGCCACCATTCATTCAACACTTCAGTGAGCAATATAGTGGGTTACAGTCTGTCCTCAAACACCCTCAAATGTGTCTCCGGTACACACCACAATTTTAAGAGTTACTGTACATTTGTGTATTTTATTTAAGAATAATTAAGTTTTTTTTTTCCCAGAGGCTACCCTACAGTTGATAACAAGAGTGTGTCACAACTCTTTAAGTTGCCATGGACAACCAGGGCTCATGACAGTTTTGACCTCGCCTTAAAGAAATAACTTCGCCTTCCAGAAATGCAATGCAAATCCACCGAGGGACAATGCAACAAGCCCTGGCAGACTAAGCACCGGCCAGGTTAACCATTTCTGTCCTGGTGACCACCATGTGCACTCCCCTTCTCCTTTGAAGTTTCAACAGCAGGCCTCAGCTGTATAACAGTGGGGAGCCATTAGATGACGCCCTTGTGCGCCATTTTGTATACCACCAGCAGTTGTAAAAGCCGGCTTTTTTGCAAGAGTCTTTTATTGTTTTTTTTTTAACTCTTCACACGGCATCAAAGGTTTCAAGAAAAGAAAGGAAAAATATACAACAGGACTACAGTAGGCCAAACTCTGTTGGAACAATACACCAGTGCCTAGGTTGTACTGTAAATATTTTTGCCAAGTAAAATGCTCTTCTTTTTCAAATAAAGACATAATAAATGGCACAATCATTTCTGGAGCATGATCATACTGATGGTGGCCGCAGTTATGATTTAAAACTACGTAAACCAAGAACTGAAAAAATAGTATCTGAAGAATTACCAGAGTTAAGATAAAAAACACCTTGATAAATGTCTTTAACATGTGTTTAATTACGCGTACCATGATGTGATTTGGTAATGGTGTTGTACTAAATCAATGTGACGTACTGTAGATCTCTTCTAGATACATTACCCACTAATTCACAGTAAGCCCTTCTGTGGTGTATACTAATTGTGAGCAGGAGCTTCCCAAATACCAATGTGCAAAGGGCACTGCTTTAGCCTGGTTGCATTGTTTAGCAGATTTACGTGAGAGAAAACACGAGAGAACAATGGGGTTTGAAAACAGCGGTGTGATGATTTTTCACTTCACAATTCAGCTAGTGACAGATATGCCTTTGTACTTTTCTATTCCTGCTTGAAAGTCAATGAATGGGTTCCCGCTTCTTAGCCCATCCTCTTCCTACACCAGCCACCTTTGAGTTTCTGTACAAGAAGCTGGAAGAAGGACATCCTGTGAGGAAGAGATCATAAGCCCCTCCAGGGGAACCAGCTGAAATCCAGTCCAAATATTAGACATATCGTCTAAGGATCGTTTAGCAAAATATGAGACCAAAATCATGGAAAATTAACAAATATAAAATAATAAGCATAATGAATCAGTTATTGTGCTTTTGTGATACCTTTTTTTAATTACCATTATCATATTTTATCTCACAGAATCTGGTAGCAGATGGTGTACTTTGCATACCCTTTGATTAGTGATTTTCTTGTTTCAAATTTCTCTTTGAGACCTACAAGGGTCGACGACAAGATTTCTCTTTTTTCGTAAACTCCAAGATCTGGCTGACTAATGATTTGGCATTACTAAACAAACAGTTCTGTCAGGAATGTTGTGATGCCAGCACAATGTGTACCCTGTTTCTCAGGAATATTGTACCACTGGGGAGCCTGTGTCTGGTGTCTGATTTGTCACTCAATCGGTGCATACAGTATGAGCACAAAATATACTGGGTCTCTCTCACCAGACACATTCCCTTACAACCAATGTGGAATTGTAGTGCAACATTGATTCAAATAACCACAGTACAAACATGGAATATACACAGACAGAAAAAGCAATAGCACATCTGCTGTGGTTGTAAAAGGAGTATACTCAAGAAAGCGTTGCAGTTTTCAGAATGACTGCACTCTAAACTGTGGATATTCAGGGTGAATTAAAAATCACAGTATTGTAGGAGTCTTTATGAATCACTGCACGCATATCTTCCCTCATACATCAGCCCACACAAGAAATAGTGTAAATATAATGACTGACTTCTAGAATCATGTTTAGATATCGTTATGTAAATGCTAGATCTGCTAAGCTTGTGAAAGTAAACAAGATTTTGATTCTACTAAGCAAATGAATCCCATGCAGCAGTTTTCCACAGGAATTGGAATGCTGACAAGTGTCTTCTGAACTTTCTGGAGGGATTTGGAAGAAAAACAAACAGGCAGCCAAGCAAACGCACAGTAAAAGAAAGACCACAATGCATGTTTAGAGACAGTTCTATGATTTCATACTCTGTTAAGAACAGTACTTTTTTTATTACTCCTTATTGTATTTTTTTGCCATTTTCTTTATCACGTATACAAGATTATTATTATTATTATTATTATTATTATTACCCGCATCATGAAGAAGAAGGTTCAGTGTTGTTCCATTTAAGGCTGCCGGAGAGGCTTCTGAATTTTTCTTTCTTTTAAAGAAAGCACAAGGAACAACACTACACTGTAACTGAGATAAAGTGCTATATAAATCAAGTGTTTCCCTGACAAATGTTTTTAGCCACTTCTTCGAACTCATTCAACGTCTTAAAGGGGCATACAGACAGTGCGCATATTATTCAGTTTATCTTATTTATGCTAATTTTGGAGGGAAAAAAATAAAGGAAGCAAGCACTTCTGCTGATCTCACTGACAGCTGCCAAAGCTCCTTGACTTTCTGCTGAGGACAGTTGTAAATATTACATTCTACAGGTCTGGAAGCCATTTTCCCCATCTCTCCCTATACCCTGACTTGTCAAGTCTGCCTCTGTGCGTTGTTGCGGCTTAGGGCTGGGGTGTGGTAGGGAGAAAGACTCTAATCTGCTGGTATGTGTTTGTTGTTTTTTCTTGTTGGCGGAACTTGACAGCAGAGGTGACAGAAATGCCTGTCTGAGGCTCACACGGATTTACTGGATTTAGGGGAGCTTGTGGGCCTTCTGAAAAGATTAAGGAAGAAACAGCTGGACCGTTGTCCTTCTCCAAAGTCCATCACTGAGCCAAGCAACTTGGAACCTAAAAATATTCTTCCAAACCCTCTCTTATTCTATGCCCCTTAAAAGAGTGTCTAGTCTCACATGGCGTTTAAAACCACAAAGCCACCTGATCAAATAGTGCATTATTTGTTTCAGACTCATGTTCAACAATGCTCTGAAAATCATTAAGTTGGAATAAATAGGAATCAAGGCAACTGAGAAGTCCCGTTGTGTTGTAACTGTGTCTTGATAGTCACCGCTTCCCGATTTTTCATTTTGCTGGAATTCTTTCCTAAAAAACTTCCGATCCAGATTCAGAGCCCAGATTTTTTTTTAAAGAGGATTTTGTCAAAATTTGATGGGACAAGATTTATGCAGTAAGGCAAAATGCTGAATCAGAATCAAAATACAATCTTGACAAATAGGGCATCTGCTTACTCTCTGGCAACATGGATGGATAAAAGGAACATTTGAGAGTGGGAACATCTTGAACTTCCAAGACACGTTCCTGGCTAGGTCTATGAATTAATGGGTTTTCCACACTTGCTAGCAAATATCAATCTAATACAGCGCAGAACAAAGTAGTCACAATAAGTTTGCAATTTAATGGGAGGAAGTTAATAATTAAAACAGACATCCTCTGAAAAAAGCAGACATAACCTAAAAAAATTATTGAATGGAATTTCATGAGAATAAAAGAACAGTTACAGTACTTATAAGCCGAAGTTATTTGTCCCATCTACCCATTTGGTAGCTTGTATCTAATTGATCCAAGGATCTCATTCGGCTGTTTCTTCAAAGAAGCCAAGGTATTGGCTTCAACAACAGGACTGGGTAGCTTGTACCATAATGCCACACTACTTTGTGTCAAGAAGTGCCTTCTGTTCTCAATTTTAAATGCATTTCCATTTACTTTCCTCGTTTCTTCTGGTTCGTGTGTCACTGCTGATTCAAGAGAAGTATGTTAGTTTAACTTTGTCAGTGCTTCAGTAATGTCCCTCCTAGTCTACTATGTTCAAGACTAAAAAAGGTTCTTTCAGCATGTCAGCCTGGGCCGTTAAGCCCAGGAATGTATCTGATCGCTCCTCTCTAGACTGATTCCAGAGCTGCATCTCTTATCTTTTACTTGTTATCACCGTTCGGGAAATAATCCTTCATAAATCTATCCCAAGAGTGCTTTGGATTGTGGGAATCAAAATATCCGATAATGAGATTAAAATGTTTGCCTGACTGGTAAATAAACCGTGATGCTTTCTGAAATCGGGTCTTTTAAATAAGAACTGCGGCGAATTTTAAACTGTGTTAATTTGCACAAACTTCTCCTTGTTTTCATGTAGGCAGGTGGATTCTGATAGTACCAGTGGACATATTGAATGATGTGCTTTGAAAAAAATCTTATTTATATTTATGATAGGAAATGTTTAAATTGTCAAGATGATGCTTGTGTCCACCTTGTTGTTCATTTAAATTTTATTGAAGAGAACTAAAGCTTCAATTAAATTGTGTCACTCTGATTATTTATACCTATGAGATGTAATATATACAGTAATGACACAGCCAACAGTAAAAATGACAAAATCCAGCTGGAACATACTGTTTTACCTTCATAATGTAGTACTGTGCTGCTATTTAAAAATCACCTACAGTATGTGCAACAAAAGGTAATTTCTTAATAAAAAATACAGTAAGTTATTAAAGTTATTAAAAACAGGGTTTTCATTCTTTCCATCCTGAGCACTGAGAGGTTAGAGTCAAGTGTGCAGCATTTATCAATAAAATTATTCAACAAAAATGAAATGAAAACAGATGAACATTTATCAAGATTTGTTAAACTAAATGACTTAAAAATGTACTGCTGCAGTAAATGTCACCTGTATATAATACAGCACTTCTATAATTTTATACTTTCTGAACCATGAAAGTTTGTAATGGGGACAGTGCCACCTAAGGGCCCACTGAAGTCCTGAAGTGCAGATTTTTATTAAAACAAAACCTGGTGTTTTCAAGAAACAAGAAGCTGCTGCTGCTGTGTGTTACAGGTTCTTACACATTAGTCTGCACATAGAGACTACCTTATAAAGCAATTAAACAAAACGATTTCTGGGCAATGCACTGTATAGTACTTCACATCCACCATCGGAGGGTGTTGTGTGTGAGCTGAATCCATTCTAGTGATGCAGATCCAGTCCGGATACTTAGCCTGCACCCAATGTAGAGCAGGCGTACAGATGACACTCAAAGCATTGATGACATGGAGCAGCAGGGATACACAGGTACCTGTAGTTTTTCCTCAAAAGCTCTGTGCGTGCATGCAGAGTGCAGCTATTAGCTACAAATTATATTTTTAAAATAAAAACCCTTCAAAAATAAAACCCCATCGTGACCAGCTTGAAGGATCAAAACAAGCAGCAGAATGACTCTACAAAAAATAAACAAAAAATATAATGGTAAAAAATATCATGATTTTGTTTCCTTTTTTGGGGGTAAAGGATTAGTTTTCACCTCTTACACCAAGGTTTTTGTGGGTGGCAGGTCTGTAGAAAAAATAAAACTGGAAAACTGGACTGAAACGTGAACTACAAACTTCAGGAACATCACTTCATGTTACGGTATCACCATGCCCTCTAACAGATCTGATATGGCTACTCACGCAACGATACCTATATATTTAAATTTCCGACTAACCAGAATGCATATGTTCCGCTTCAGGAATGGAGAGACCAGTCCATTCAGGTACAACACATTGATTTAAGTTTCTGCAAATCTGTAAATGTGTAAATATTGACCATTTAAGCAGCTGTACTTCACCAGAGTACACTATCTGCTGTTCTGCCCAGTTTTAAACTCAATATTCTCATTACTTCCTCATGTAGAACTTTTCACTATGTCAATCTGTATTCCACCATCACTAGTACTTCTTAGCCTCATGCTAAGCTGAATAAAACAGTCACTGAACTAATCAATATTAACCAATCAAGTATTTAGATGAATACTGCTTCAATGTGTATGAGGCTCCTGAGTGAAATTGAGCTCCTTTGCATCCTGAAAGTTACTGTACATATTTATGATATAACCCAAATCAAAATAGAAAATATAACATATTCTCTAACACTGTGTTACTCTTAACATTTTCCATTTTACATATGTACTGTAATAACACGATTTACTCAATGAAGCATGGTTGTTCATTACTGTATATTGTGAGACTTTTATTAAGTAAATTAACTAAAAAGAAAGGTTACCAAAGCAATTCTAATGTATTTACACATTTTATGTGACATTTAGACTGTAAATAGACAGCTTACGTGTAAATTGCAAAATTAACTTAATTAAAGCTGCTGTGCTTGGGTGAAAAGCATCATCGCTCATGCCACCTTGTGGAAGCTAACTAAAACAGCAGTCAATTCACACAAATAGAGAAATGTTAAAGGAAACTGGGTGCTATAATTGAAAACAAAATGCATTTGAGCAGTATGCATTACAAATGTACCTCCAATAAACTCTATAGCAGTCACTTTTGTATTTGCTTGAGATCATTTTACTATATTCTTCAGATACTGACCATTCACACGTTAATGGTGTTAACTGTTGTTGTTCAAAATGAAATTTAAAACCACTGCAGACTGGCTTGTCTCTAGAGAGACAAGCAAACTGTAGGTAAGATCTGAATGCATTTTTTTCATAACTTGCAAAATACAAAAGTAAAAGGGAAACCGACTCGCCTTCCACTATTCCACTTCTGTTGACAACATTTCCTGAACATTATACTGCACATTATGGGGAGATGTGCCTCCTGTTTAAATGTTGCTACAGTAAGTCAGAACCCTAAGTGCCTGCATTACTGCAATACCTGTGATAGTTAAATGGTAATGATGAATTTTTATTTTAATAAAGCTTTACAGTTTGGTTAGGTTAAATTACAAAATCCTCCCTTCATTGTTTTTTTTCCCAATGTTTAACAGAATAAAAGATTAAAAAAACATTCAGTCTCCAGAATTGTAATTGAAAGTGGTCAATGGAAGTTCATCTCATGTTTGAATGTCCAGAAAATGACCTGACACCTAATTGAATACCTTATCTTGCTTCCGACAGATTTATAAACGACTTAACAATACAGTATATACTCTTACCTTACATCCTACATATACAAGATATTGGCATCGGCATCGAAGTTCACTGCTCTGTGATGTGACTGCAGGGGTGGCCTTAGGGTGGTCTTATTTTCACAGAACCTACAGTTTTAGGATTGGGGCTCTTGTACTGATCAGCTGTATCAAGAGGAGCAAAGGAATAAACAACAATAAAATAAATTGTGAAAATGAAAAAAGGCTACGTTGTCTAACTTACAGAAGTTCTAACTGAGCTTAGTGCATACCTGGAGTGGAAATATTTATTGGAGGCACATATGGAGACTACAGCTAGATGTTTTCTTTCATGTTTTATGACTGCACGGGAGCATGAATGTAGTGCCCTACCTGTGCTTAACTGCAGAAAAAGTGATGTTAAGTCCCTTTTCACCGTTAATGCTTTTCAGCCTCACCATCCTCACCCTTAAGAATTTATTTGCGTGCGAATTTATTCATTTCGGAGCTGTATAGTATGACAGTTTAAAACGGTTTAAAACGGACAGTTTAAGAACAGGACAATGTGGAGGTATGCCTGTTAACAATAATACGGTGCTTTAAATGAGAAAGTCTAATTAATTTCAAATTAAAGAAATACACAAGTTGGAGTTGAAAATCATTACTATATTTTCTGTTTCAGATACAAAAACTAAAATGTCGCAGCTCCGTCAAAGTCGTTTTCTCAGCTGACCCATCAATTTTCTGCAGTGAAATGCCATATTTTCCCACAGGCATTCATACAACATACAGAACAGCACTCTTCTGCCATCTTGTGGTATTTTATAAACTGAACAAACAGGTGAAGGCAGTAACAGAAACCAGACAGCAGCTGGGTTACACACTGTGTCAACAGAGTCTCAAGATATGGCTATGAAGGACGCAACATGTCTAGGTGTGACTTTGAAAACAGTTAGCTGTTTCTTAGCACATAATACAGGACCATACGTTTTTTAACAGTGAAAAAGTATGCTAGTTATCATCTACTGGGACATTATGCATATGATATCATCTGGGCTTTTTCAGAAATTGGACCAGGTAACCTGTAGAGTAATATAATTGGCTCCACAGGTACAAGTTTCTATATGCACAACTGGTAGAAATAAAATGTGGTCCTTAATAATGCTGATGTTCCAGCAAAGGGAGTGCAGTTCATTCCCAGGGGTATCACTACTGACAAAGGTAAAAGGGGCTACCTGTGCTGCATACTGTAGATTTCCACTGCAGCATTTTCCCCATGATATAATTTGTTCATGAAGTGCTACTTTCCCTCAAGGCACAGTTTTCATATTATAAATTCAAATGTCAAACATCAGTTAACTGTTTGCATGAATGGGTATTTCGCTTATAAACTGCAGAAGGGTCAAGACTGTTTGTCTATTAGAAAAACATTTAATTATTATTTTTTTATTAATATTGACCAACAGTGTCAAAAATATTAAGAGTGACCAAAATCTACCATGCAGTATCATGATACCACCAGAGACTGGTTAAATAAAGGCAAAAAATAAACTGATCCAAACTTTTACCTGTTTATACCTTCATTTACATAGTAGATTTTTGTCTAAGCAAGACACAGTACCATGATTTCTAATTGCTGCCCTCTAGTGGACCCATGTGTATAGACACTTTTTAAAAGTACTGCATCATCTCACATTAAAAGTTTAGACCAGGATAAATAAAAAATGCATCATATTAATTACAGTAATTGCATTTAGTAAAATTACTATATAATAATTAAGAATAATTAGACTTCAGGAACATTATTTATAATTATACTAATAAAATGTGAGTGGCAGAGACATACTCTATATACGGATACTTTCTATATGGCACCAGGAGACTTAGCAAGTATGGAAATTTCACTTTATCAGTTTTTTAACATCCTGTAAGATTACTCGAAGTTAAAATACCATCCTCAATCAGTAAAGAGCTGGAAACATCAGCCATAAAAGCCAGTGATGGTAATTGACGAACTAAACAACAATTTGTTCAAATCAAGTCATTAAGAGGAGGTGAAGGAGGACTGAAATTGTGAAAGATGCAGTCACCCTGCATTGCCCAGGTGGAAATACGAGTCTAGTACAAACTCCAGCAGAGGACCCCAAGTTAATACAGCCACAATTCAGTCTTAGGCCTCCTCTCCTGTCTTCACGACTGTCCTACCCTGAGTCTGCCGGCATGTGATCTCAGATTGTTTCCCAGCCCAGGATGACGCAAAACCTCTTAGCCCTTCAGGCGCAGTGTAATTCCTTTTAGATAAGAGGACATTGAGGGGAAAAAGGGTTGAAGACCAAAGGCTCCTCCCTTAAAGCGAAGTTTGTGCCTATCATGTCATACTCTGCAGTTTGAGTGCTCTCGTATGAAAGTGCACCTTCCTCACAGCTTCCCTTTGATTCCTTGGGAGACAGTGTGATCAAGGTAGTTACTTTGCCTTTTAAACTATTTATTAAAAAGTAATTTAAAATAAATTTTAGGTATTGGACTGGGAGGTCTGTGCAATCTAACTAAATTAATAATCGAAGTGTTATTTCATGAGGGACAACAACATCCAAGGACTGAATGCTTTGTGGCTCCTGGCCACAGGACAAGAAGGCTCACCCCCCATTAAGACTGAGCGAACCCAAGGGCAGCTCCATGGTGGAGACGGGGTGGAGGAGAGATTCTCGAGACAAATGAGAAGGGAGGAGTCCGAGTTCAGTTTATGTAGGTGGGTTCATAATGCTGGTGATTAGGTGCAGTTGTGTGAGACTGACTTGTCATTGTTATCCCTCCCCAACTTAATAAGTTAATAACCATTTAATAACCCATTTAATAACCATTTTGTAACTCAATTTGTTGAATAAACTACATGAGGTACTTCACCAGGTGGTTGATACTGAAGAACGGCTTCCTATTTTCTGCTTCTCTTCAGTTTTGCACAATACTCAATTCTAAAAATTAAAAATCGGGGCTCAAACATGGGGCAGACATGGAGAGTCGTGCCACATGCATATTCATATCCAGCTTTGTGTACAGACATTTTTTAACATAAGATCTCTTTTAAATATAGCATTTATGCTTTCCGTATAAAGAAATGGAACACCATAGTCATTTACTGCAATGCCTTTACTCTTTTGGTTTAGAGTAATTATACTTGCATACTCTAAGGAATAGAGTTATGTGTAGAATTTCTAAAGATGTTAGGGTTACCATGTACAGTACAGCCGCAGCATGATAAAAATAATTTGGAAGAGTTCAAAGAACAGCTATATGTTTCTAAAAATTGTATACAAGACTAAGGGGGCTAAATATGTTAAGTGGTCATCAAATATGTTTGATCACATTGTGTTCTTAAACCTGCAATTGTTGTTGACAAAGTAAACTCGTCAATCCTTCTTACTCGGTAGGAAAACCAGGATATAACAGACGGTTACTAAGGTAGAGCATTTAGGATCGAGAACAGGAGTTGTTTTTTACACAGATGGCATGGAACAAGCTGCCAGGATCCGTCAAGGCAAATTCCCTGGAAACGTGTGAGAAACTGCTGTATCCCTTCCTCAGCACAATAAGTTATTCGCAACCAGCTGAGTGTGAAGTTTTTGCTGGTTTGCGGAGGAATCCAATTGGGTAGAGCCATATGGTTTTCTGTCTCTGCGGTCAATTTAATGTTTGGATGGTTGGGGAGGCAGAAAACACCTAAGACCTATTGGGTCTAAGATCATCTTTTTACAAGTAACCAGAGGAAGCAGCCTGAATCTCAGTGATTTTAATATGAACAAATTGATCAAAAGATCAAAAGGTCCAGCCTTTTGTTTAATGATAGCAGGGAACTGATTGCAGCAACACAGGTATATGCTTGGAACTACCTGCTCAAAACTCTGGGACTTTAAATACGTGCATCGAGCTGCCTGAAATGTCTCCTATAGAGGTTGGAGTGTCTCATCTGTTCCTTTTTAAATGTGTAGGCTCGTGGCCATTTTAAATTGGGAAACTGAACTTTTGTAAGCCCAGGGTTTGTTCCCTAATCTTGCATTAATTTACTGGTTTACAGACAATGTAATTTCTAATATAAGCTATATCTATATAACATGAGCACTCAGGCAAGGAGCACTGCATTATTCATGAAATAATCACTTTTGCATTATCTATTAGACTGTTAGATTAATGTAATGGTTTGTGTGGCCAAAATCTTTCCATCCAGAGCATTACTTGATAGGCATTACTACACCCCAACTTAGAGCTGCCAATTAGCATTTCCTCTGTGTCTTACAACTGCAGGAGAGATCCTGGTGCTCAGGTTAATGAAAGGAATGCTAACCCATGGGGTGTGGAAGAAAATGCTAGCTCCCCACTGAAGCCACTCCACTCTGGTACCAATCTCATAGGTGTAAGCATCAAATCCTAATTATTTCTTTATTTCAAATTAATCCTAATTTATTTCATTGCATGCTCGTTAGGAAGAGCACATCACAAACTGTTTTCTCATGTCAAGAATCAGGACTCTTGTACATTACCAGCAAGCCAAAATCTCGGGCTGTTCTTATTGTTCCACAACGTAGTAGTGGACATATTTTGAATCCCCTACATTATCACAAAGCCCCTATTCCTAGCAAGCCTATCCCAGAAGCATAAGCACTATGCTCTGAATGGCATTTCAGTGCATCACAGAGTGTGTACACACACAGGGGCAATAATGACACAGCAGTTAACCAACCCAGCCTGTCTCATCTAGGTGAGAGGAAAGCAGAAGATCCAGAGAAAGCAAAAGTGAGCCCAGCAAGAACTTGACAAACTCTATGCAGAAGGCATGCTTCTGTATCTGGCCCATTTAAAGATCACCTACACAGATTCATATAAATTGCAGGAACAATTAAAATCTGTTAAATACTGTACATTAATAACTCTTTAAAAGCAGATTTGTTTCTGCCAGATACCAAGACTTCAAGCAGCAAATAACTGTAAAAGTGGTGATACAATACAAATTCTTTACAACATTTAAGTCCCCCAAAAGTGACCCAATAATTCTTTCAATTGGCAATGAATAAAAAGCTTTTGAGACTGTATGAAAACATATTCATTTACTGTGAAATAAACTAATAGGTAATAATAATACATAAATCCCTCAAAATGGTGTCAAGTTGTTATTTAAACCTTACATTCAATGAGCTATCATTAGCTTCATACTGCAAAAAGTATCAAGAATAAAAAAATGGGAGTTTGGGGGAAATAATGTACAGTTTTTTATAAGGTTTCCTTGTGCTTTTCACAGAGTGGGCTCTGAAAACTAGATGTATTTACAGCAACTACTTTCTTGATTGTCACAGATTTTGATGACTTCATCCTTTTGGATAACTGCTTTACAAAGGTAACAGTAGGGGTAAAAGCTTTGCATTTAAAATATACACTTAACTGTGAAACTGTGAGCATAATAGCAGTCTGGTACCCTGAGTGTTTTGTTTCATTTTTTTGTTAGCTAGTTTTTAAGGACCCTTTCAAGCACCCAAATTAACCAACTTTAACTTTTCTTTATATTAAAGTTTAAAATGAATTATACCTCAGTTTTGGGGAAACTGATCTTAATTTGAATAATAACGTGTTCAAATAAGTCTTACATTTTATCCAATTGATCAAGATGTATTTGTTGTAACCTAATTTCTTCATACATTTATTTACATTTACTTATCTGATTCCTACTGTACTTATGAGGAATTCAACCAGTGTTACATTAACATTTAACACTTGTTTAAGTAAAAATACATCTCTAAAAATTTAATAATGGAATAACAGCCTAATGCATGTAGCAGACAGTAAATACAGTGCAAATCAATAGGTACTCAGTACAGAGTCAGGGGGGTGAAATGTAGCATTTTACAAGCACACTTTGAGAGGGTGAGAACAGCAGTATTCTTTAGCATTCTGTATCCCTCTCAAGCTGTAATTGTAATTGATTGTTTTTATTTCCAATTATTGTCAGGATAGAAAAAAGGATACTGGTGAAATTACTCAAAAACACAAGTCGAATTTAAAACAAAATAATCTTTAAAAAGGGAGAAATGATCCATCAGGGAAAAGAAGGGAGGACCAGGACCAGGAACTGAAGATTACTGACCATAGTATAACTGGTTTCTCTCTTGATCTCGCTCATCTGCTGTTTGCTTGGATCTATTTCATTGTATACCTTCTGTTGCACCACAGAGCTCATAGTGCCTACACATTTCTCAGATGCTTTTATGTCTATGCAATGTGTAGGTAGTGTCATGGGACAGCTTATCATCTGGCTCTTCTATTTCCATTGTGGATATCCAAAATGCAACATGCCAGAGGAGGTGGAGAGAATCAGTTGTAACAGCTGTGAAGGCCAGGTAATCATTCGAGGAGTGGATGTTTGCAAATTGCCAGTAATGCACATGGAAGGTTTTTTATTTAAATCAGAGTTTTGGCACGAGGCTACTGAAATCCCTCAAATGTTTTTGTTCAGCCAGCACCAGATCACTTACATCTTACAAAATGAGCTCTAGTTTATGTCGATTCTAGGTAAGGTCAAGTTCCTCAAATGCACTGGTACTATCCAGTTATTCTATACAACATCCATACTCATGTGGAACACTGGGACAAAAAATAACAACACAGAGCACACCACAATAAAATTAAGATGACAAAACTACACATGAAAGCAAAGCAAACACAAGATAATCATATACAGTATGTGGTACTGTATGGTGTTTCAGTGCCACTGAACTCAATGTAAACACACAATAAACAAGCTTTCTACTAACTGCTATGAAAAGAATTTCAACTCATAGCCCCTGAAATCCATTATACCTTGCAAAACACAACATTTTACTCATGGCTGACGACATTATCCTTGTGATGTTTGTCTCAAGACTATAGGAACAAACTGCTGAAGAAAATCAATGCCTTAAACTTGTTGATATGGGGGAAAAAGAGATACAACCGTGGCAAAAAGCAATGTAGGAAAATGTCCTCAGGCACTACACATTCACCATTTTCAAACAACACAGTATTCATGAATTAACGAATGTTACCCTTGAATAATAAGGCTGCATAATGTACCCCTCTTTGTCTCTCTATCTCAGTATTTTTTTATTTTTAAGAAGGAAAGTGCCTTATTATAAGAATCTAAGCTGTACACTGTCTTGCTAGAACTAAGAGTTGTGTAAAAACTGGATTTCCTAATGAAAGCTTAACGTTAGAAATATTACACTCAAACTGCAGCACTGGTTGTTTTCAGCACCCTGGACAGCTCCTCCTCTCCAACCGGAACAAGGAGATGGTGTAAGTGTTCTTAGCTCATTTTCCTGTCATAAAGCAATGATGATAAATGCATGTCCACTTTAGGTAGAAAAAAAGCAGCCTGTGGAATTGGATTCTTGGGTAAGGTCTTGTGCAGTATGTGAGGCTGTTGCTGTGAGGATTCCCTGTATAGTTTTCAGCATACTTCACAACCTAATGTGCAAAAAAGACCAAATGCCTTTTTGAACTATAACTTTTCCTATGTTATTATGTTCTTTAAAAATGAGAAAGTTTTCTCTAAAACCTTGTAGTCCGCAGTGCAGCTTATTGAGAAGGCACTATAAAAAATAAAGTTTATTATTATTACTACTACTGTTACGATCATGAGCCACTTGTTTTTTCTTGTATGATGTGTTTCATGGATCATTTTCACCTACCTTTTCACCTACTGTAAATCTGCATGAAAGAACCTTGCTACGATATGTACATACAGTATGTGACATATAATTAGGAAGGTAAATCTCGATTTCCATGTATGCTCTACTGTATATATAAATGTCATAAAGTATAAGTAATATTTCTCAAGGCCTTGATACACAGAATTAGACTGTGCTTTAATTAGAATGAAAAATTCCTAAAAATGTCTGTTTTTCCAGACACTTTAGTTGAAACCTTTAAATATTTTTACAGAGGTAAAGGTTTAAATAAGTGCTAAACACATCTTCCTTTATACGGTGCCTTGAAAATGTATTCAGATCCTTACCACGTTTTCACATTTTGCTGCTTTAAAGTTTGCTGACGTCCACAAATTCAAAGCAAAAAATAAAAAGACAGAAGTACAGTAATATAAAAAAGGGAAAAGTCAACAGTTACATCAGCATTCAAACCCTTTGCTGTGGCAAATCTAAATTACCTTAATGAGCCACCAAAAAAGCTACAGGTATGTGGCCCCTGTTTGTGTTTGTGTGCAATAACAGTGGTTCACACTGTGTCTGTAAGGTTTCACAGTCAGGTAGTCTTCTCCTCTATACTCCATTTTCTGTTTACTAAATGTATTGCACTTGTTTCAATCATTTATTCTCATCCTCTTGTCTTTTCCAGGTTTTCTATATTCAACAGAATGGACTGTATCCAGACTGGTCACTACAGCACATTAACATTTACTGAGGAAGAGGTTAATACAGACACTCACTGGCCACGGCTGGATGTCCATACTGCACTAGAACAGATGGGTTAATGCAGATACAATGACTGGACACTGCATAACATCATTCAACAGACTGGACTGCATCCAAACTGTACACTACAGCATATACTGTAAATGAAAAAATAAATATTAATTTTAATACAGTATACACTGATTGGGTGCAGCAGTAGATGAACATGACACTCAATGACAGGGGTGAGAGAGACAAACTGACTACATTACATTAACACAGCACTGAGAGAAGATTTAATGACAGATTGGTTACTGCCAGGTTAATGTCAGGTAGTGTTAGCATAAACCGTCAGGATGTACAGTATTGGTTTACTGTAGTGAAGGGTTCACAAAGTAAAATTCTGAAATCTTGCCAGCAAGGTGAAGTTTTAAGATGTATAGCACAATGCAGTGTTTGCAACAAGGGAAGGAGGCATTGATCTGTTTCATTTAACACTATGACTCTAGGTTACACAGACTGAAATACATTATATCCATACAGTATATTCAGGATGTTAGTTTCCACTGTTAGCCAATACTTCATATTTAGTTTGTTTCAATGTATTAGTTCCGCAATAGTTCGTTAAACATCTATTATGAGGGGGAAAATGAAAAAAATAGATAATAGGCCGACAGCATATGAGTGTTTTTGTTAGAGAACAATAATAACTCCCCATAGGTCTAAAGCTAATGTGTCTAATTGCTTTCTGTTAAAACTGCCTGGTATATTTCAAATCAAGGATAACAGAAACTACTGATGGCTGCTTAAAGGCAAACAATACTCTTCCTCCTACAGTACATTACAACTCCATCCATCCATTATCTAACTGCTTTAACCAATAGAGGGTTCTGGGGAGATGGAGCCTAACACAGCAAGCAGCAGATGCAAGGCCAGATACACCCTGTTTGAGATGCCAGTCCACTGCAGGACACACTCACACACAAGTTTCCCAGGAGCTGATTAACCTACCAGTATGTCTTTAGACTGAGAGGAAACTGGAGCACCCGGAGGAAACCCAAGCAAACACAGGGAGAACATACTGTACAAACTCCACACAGACTGCACTCCCAGGCCCAGAATTGAACCCAGGACCGCAGAGCTATGGGGCAGCAATGCTAACCACTGTTACACCGATATACCCTTAACGTATTTCATATTCTACCATAATTATTACTTCTGTCTGCTCATCTATGTACAATTCCCATTTAAATAAATTGCATTTAAAACAAGGAAGAAAATCTGACCTATATTTTTATATTTGTGTTACAGGCTCCTGATTACTGGAAAAGCTCAGAGATGGGCACACTGGCACAGCATACTCCAGCAGGACCCAGCCAGGCCGCACCTCAAGTGACAGGAGTAGTCATTTTGCATGTCTGCTTCCTAGAACATTGGATATCTCTTTAAACAAAAACACAGAACAATAATTTGGAATGTAAAGGTGAAGGCAATATGTTAGAATACAGTAATTGCAGGCAGCAGGAGGGAATTCAAAAGAAACTCCCTGGCACCGCTGGGTAATGACCAGGGTGGGTGGATTATTTTAGTTGATTATCCTGAACTATGAGGCACTATGATTTTTTTAGAGTACTGTACATTACAGCATTCAGACCTACTGTATGGCTAGCACCAGATGTATTTTACTCTCGGTTTTGAGTGCATTTCCTGATGTAAAAAACGCTTTAGCTGACAAAAAATGAAATATTAAAGGATATACAGTATAATATAAAGCACACAATGCAGGCTAGCCAAGGAAACATATTACTCTTTGCATTGATAAATGTTTTTTTAAGGACCAAGATCTTGGAAATTAATGTTCCCAGCACTGTTTTGACAAATACATTTTCTTCTGATTAATTAGATTAATAGATTATGAACAGAAAATAGAAAGAAAAATACAGTGTCCCTCTTATTAAGAGAACACCTTTGTGGCAGTGGTGTGTTGGAGGAAGGAACGAGGTGGGCTCAACGGCTGAGAAGCAAGGTCTTTTTGAGCAATGGATCATGTTTTTGTGCAGACCAGCCCGCTGGATATCGGCAAGTGTGGCACAGGCGTGCAGAAAGAACTATTTGTTGTTTACAAGAGATCAATCCATGTGAAGCAGAAGCATGATGCTCCGTCTGGGCAGGAATGTCTTGTCGCTACAACACTGCCCGGTGCTGCATTGATCTAGTACTGGACCTCACTACCCTCCCTATGGGTTCATCCTGACCTGACAACATTGCAGCCCATAAACACAATGTCAGGACACCTGAAAAGACATTTTTCTGAAAATGACTTAATTTGTTGCAGTTATGAGTTTCTTTTGATGCTTACTATACATACTTACAATTGTATAAACATTGAATTGAAAAATAATCGTATAAACTATGTACCTTTCTGAAAGTTGTTGTTAGGGATTCTATGTGCCTTTACCCTCACATTTAATAGACCTGTAGTTAAACAAACACAGTAACGACTTTTGTTATCACCTGAGGTGAAACGTTCGATATTCTAAATCAAATTATGCATTATATGTTAAGTACAAAGTATTATATTTGAAATCAACTTATATAAACGTTTATACAAAAGAAAACCATGCAATAATAAAATGTTTAAAAGATAATAGATATTTCGGACGGTATTTAAATGTATATTTACAGCTAATTAAAGCTTGGCTATCACTTTAGGAATAATATTCCATTCACAGACAATATACAGGAGTTTTTTGTTTTGCTTTAAACCAATACAGAAACAACATTAACGTGTTATCGTTTTGTCATTTTACAAAATAAAAAAGTAATCTCATGGTTTAATTGAAATAACGTGCGTTTGTGCGTCCCACAGATAATACATGATTTGTTAATAACCAAGCTGCGAGCAGTTTTTCGTTGCCATGGAAAAATGGAATAAATGCAATAATTCACCATTTTAACCTTTAAAATCGAATCACGTGAACACATTTCCTGTTAACATATTGCACTCAAAGCACTTACTGTAAGTTCCACGTCTCCGCTGTGCTCTCCACCGTCTTCAAGTGTCTTTTCAGACAAGCGGAAAGTCACCGCCTACTGGTAAAACGTATTAATGCATCTCCATTGATAATACAATGCATTAGGGGTATACTAGAATAGGATAAGATTCATAAGACTCATATTGCATGGTTCGTTCGGTACACTGATTTGATAACTCTTAACTTCAGGTTATATTTAGAAAATTATTTGTCGTGCTGTGTGTAATACCTTTAAAAAAATCTAAGGGCAACTGCGTGGAGTATTGATTAGAACTCTAGGTTCAAATTTCTATTTCTCTCTGACTGCTTAAGTAAATGCACTGCTGTATAAATAGGTATTTACTGCCTACATTGTTGCTGTAAATAAGAATCATTGCTGTAATTAAGAGCCTTTGTGCTTAATCCACTTATCTGGTTAAACAAAGGATAAAATCAAATAATCTTGTACCGATTCAATTAGAATACCTATAGATAAACCATTTTCACAGATCTAAACATTTTAACATTAAGGATTTTCTATGCAAAACAAATTTGTATTTATTAATCTAATGCATTGCAATGATGGACCACAATCTCACAGTAACTGCGCATCTTAATAAACACAATGGCAGCAACATTTTCCTTGGCTGTTTCCCTCCCAGTAATGGGGAAAACTCAAATTTGTTGTCTTGGAAAGGTGACACGTTCCGGCAGCAGCTCTGGGGCCCTGGGTTCAATTCCCGGGGTGCTACTGTATCTGGGTGGAGTTTGTATGCTCTCCATGTGTTCACATGGGTTTCCTCCCACAGTCCAGACATACTGATAGGTTGCAAAGGAACAAGCAATAGGTTTATTCCGTGCTGAAAAGATCTGCTGAATGTGCTGCCACCCATCCACTCCCTAATCACTACATCCAATTCAGGGTCGTGGAGGAGCAGCAATCCCAGCAGGCAACGGGGCACAAGACAGGATAGAATCTGAATGGGAATCCAGTCCATTACAGAGCACACACAGACGGACACGCATGCTCTCACACTAGCACAAGAGCCACTTTTCTTGGAAGCCACCTAACCTACCAGTAAAACAAATGTGTATTTATCAAACTAATGCATTTCAACCGTTGGCCACAATCTCACAGTGACTGATAAGAGTATATGGACTGACTGATCAGAATAAAGATCCAAGGTAAAGGGATTATATAGTTTTATTGGCCTTAATCAGGCCAAGAATGACATCACTTTCTAGAAATCCACAGTATTACCCGCCCTTCTGTACGACTGAATAACTTTCATTCAGCTTTGAAACTTTGAGAAAATGTTTTGACTGGAGTGTCTGATCAAAGATAACTTTTCTTCCCTGCAGAGTCTCTCTCCTTTTGCTTGCTAGATTAGGCTCTTCAGGGGAATTCCAAGCCCTAACAATCAGTTGCAAACTAAATTAGCATTTATATTGAGAATGAATACTTTTTTTTAATTCCTACAATATCTGGAAGGTCATGCTCCAAGAAATGTTTGTAATTTCAGACTTCGCAACTCATGATACTCTAAAACAGGTCTTTTAAATGTGCAATCCTACAGTTGTTCTGAAATTCATACTAGATTTAACCAAAATACTGCAGTATCTCTAGAATACAGTACTGCTAAATAGGTAAAAGAAAACACTTAAACCTTTTTTTATTTTGTAACTTTTATTGAACACAAGTATTTCTGACAGAATGCAAAGTCAAAATTTTTCGGTTAGTACTCAGTATTTACACCAGTGACAGTGGAAAGAAAGGTGGTACCAATGTTTCACTCAGTAAAAAGTTGTATACAAGAGAGAAGGCCCCCAAAGCAGGGAATGCTGGGTAGGAATGACAATGGAGGTTTCTTGGAAATTTGACATGGTCCTCTTAAAGGGATGAGGCACCTGTCCTTTTCTATATATTTATACATAAAAAAGACTCACTTAGACTAATTGTTAAGACTAACATTTGGCTTTCCATTATGAGATTAAGATTTTATTCCTTCAAATTCATAGACTTCAATTTTGTCAGTCAACAAATTCATGGCACAATATGCAAGTTCAAAGGCTTGTGTAAACTCGCAAAAACTTGGTCCCATATTAATGGCATTTGAACAAAACATGAGAAATAACTTCTGGCTCATATGAATACGGAACTTAACTGATGTAATGATATACGCTTGTATATATACAGTATATAGAGAGATTTGGATTTTGCATTGTTAGGAATGGTATGGAATCATATCAAAAGAAATCATAAGACCTTTCCTCACCGTCGCCCATTTTATAGCAAAGTAAGCCTGCATTGCTGAGCTGAAGTGCATGATGCCTCTTATGTAAAAATGTATGCAAGAGGCTACAGCAAGTAACATTTAAAAAAACTGACTAACAAGACAAGCTTCAAAGGCCTTTTTATCTTGGAGCATTATAAAGTCTCAATCTCAACAAAGTGCTGCAGATTTTAATCCAGGACTCAGACCCCAGTCATATAGTTGAGTCAGTAAGAGCACAAATTCTTAACAGATCTTCTTACGAGGACTGGTCTAGGTGATCTACTGTATAATCACTATCCTCTGCAGTACTCCAGAGATGTAAGAGCATATACTGTAGCTGCCAGAAAATTAGTTCAAGCACAACGGGTTAAACAGAATAAGCACTCCAATTCACCATGGTGTTAAGTCTTTTTCAACTCTTAATTTCTCCAAGTGCAGCTCTATCCAGATCTAGCTTTTCCGAATGCTTTTACTTGTGACTTCTCACAAATTTAACTAATTAACAGCAAGCCGGAGATGACCTCTCTAGACCTTGGAAATGTTACTCTGTGAAAAAGCTTCAGTCTGTGTGACAAGTAGGCATAGACAGCAAGCCCTTTTAATGAAAAGAACAAGTTACTGAAGACGATTACCTCCATTTTCATCCCCAGAGCCTAATATATGCAAAAACACATTGAGCAAAATGACAAGACCAGTATTTTCACAGTTTGAACTTACAAACTAGCGACACCATCAGTTATCGTTACCTTGACTGCACACATAGACACTGAAGTGAAAAGGCCCTACACAGGTCAATATATCAGAACATTGGGCTGCAGTCTTGGACCATCTGTTTCTCCATTACAGGCAAACACTGAAGAAAGTGGAATGCATGCCGCAACAAGAACAATTTCGAAGGCATTTTCTTCCTCGTTTCCCCCTTTTAGTGTTTTTGATGTCTTTTGTTTTCTTAAGGAACAATTTTTTTTCTTAACTATTCTCTAAACCTTTCACAACCAAACTATGTCGATTTTTTTTTCTTTTTTAAATACTATGACAGAGAACACATTTTATTCACACTAGGATATTCACGCATTCACAGTGCACAAGCTTGCAGTCTAAATGAAGAAAAAAAGTTCTCAGAAGTGTACTGTACAAAACAAAATAGGGTTGGTCTACAATTTTAACATGGAAACCCCTATTCCACAGTAGAATGTTATGGTTTAAATAATGAATTAAATCTGGTATTCTTTCTCATATGTATAAAAAGAGACAAAAAATGTCTATTTTCAGATTGCATCTTTGATTGAGTTAAACAATAGCAGATAAAGCTGTAATTATGGATTTTCAGCAAGATTAAAATGGGCACTATTTTCTTTTAATAAATAAGCTTTTCAAATATCAGATCAACTTGTTTTTTTTTAAACAGGCCTTAATGGTGTATTTTTACCCTTACTGTAAACAAAGGCAACCTGTGTTTTTCCTTTCCTCAATCATTGTAAGGGGTCTATTCTCTGCAAAGTTTAAAGCCTGGCTTGATATTATTTTTTTGGATCCTACCTGCATCTCACTGACAGCAAAGCTACTGCCATTAAAGATAACGGACACTAATACCTTGAAGGTTTGTACTGTACCAATACTGCTCCTGACTACAGCACTAAGATGGAAACAGAAGTGTGAAAGCATCCCCTTTCACTTTTTCAGTTGACTTTTCTGTCACAGCTGTTATACTTAGTGTCCTTCTGCTCTTTGAGAGCATTTTTATGGTAGGCTGATTACATGTAAAACCTCCTTGGACCCTCCTGAATTACAGGCAAAATATCAGCATAAGACACAAAATGGAAAGACATGGAGAGAGATGGACAAATGGCAGAATATATATATAATGACACCTGTCTAAATGCAGCCTAATGGTCTGTTTTTAAGTAATTTTTAATTGTTTAAAATGAACCCCTTTCCCCTATTTCTTCTTGACAACTTGTCTATCCCTTTTTTACATAAGAGCCTAGCAAGGTGTTCATAAATGGGAGCTAGCAGAGAATAAAACTGTAAACATACTGTATTTCAAAACTAAAAATAAAACCCTTTGCAAAGCAAGCATGCTAATGATCTAAGCTCTAATGCTAAACCCAAAAACATTATGATAAAAAAATAATAAAATAGAAGGCAGTTACTTTTACACATTTTTAAACACAAGAAAAAAGGGTTAAAACAAACATACCCATAACCCATTAACATTGGAAATAAAAAAATGGCAAAAAAAACCTGCATGAAAAAATGAACACTGCAAATTGATACACACATATATATGTATGTATACAGTATGTAATATATAACAAACCAAACTTTCTCCAATCCTTCATTTAATGATCATCAGAAACAATGAGTAACAATAAAATTCTACGCCTAGAGTAATGGAGTCTGTGCACAACAAGTAAGGACTGTTTCTTTATAAACCAGAATTTCCCATAGTTATCTGATCCAGCTAATGAGGTGACATACTGTACGTTTTCATTTGAAAGACTATCATTCCAGTGCTTTTCCTTCTTAAGCGAAAATTCTACCAAAAGCACTGTTTAAAACCAAGCCATTTGTACCATCTCAGTACCCTACAGCTACACAGTGTACAGTACCAGTTGAAGGATAAGTCTCTTTTCCTTTCTTTCTAAACTTGGGAGAATGAGTGGGGGGAAAAAAGAAATTGCAAGTGCACGAGTTGATTTCTTTCTACAATTCTACGAACAGGAGCATGTTTCTTGTTCTGAAAAATAATAAAAGACACTGAAGAAAAACTTTTTTTTAATTTTTGTTGGATGCTCTTGTGACATTTTGTAGGTCTGTGACTGTGGCGTTTTCCTGTTTATTAGATCATGCTTTACTCTCATTTGCATTCGTTTGCGTGGCTTCGTTAGGCACCGTCTTCACTTCTGACCCAGTTTTCTTCACCTCTGTTTCCTCCGGTTTACTTTTATCATCTACAGGGACCTTCCTGTGAAGAGACAAATTCATACAGAAACAAGGGTTTTTAAGCAGTTTGAATCCTGAATACTGTGACAGTCCTGTAACACATCTTAAAGTGTATGCTGAATGCATGTTGCATCCCCAAAAAAAAACAATCTCTACCACAAGATTCAACACTCTGCAGAGAAATGTTTGCCTATAATTGTTCACCAAGAAATTAAAAGCAAATCAGGATGTAAAAAAACAACACTCACACAAGTAATGGATTTATGTTAAATGACATAAAAGTAAAGTACATCCAAGACACGCCTTTACTGACATCCTACACCTAATCTACGCTGATAGGCTTGGACAGAGAAGACTATGAGAGGACCTGCAAATTTCAAAAAAATAAACAATAATATACCAATCTGGGCATAAGTGGAAGCTATAATACATGGAAGTACTTGTAAAAATTAGAACAACAGGCATTTCATGCTCCAAAGCATTGTGGAAATAGGGAACAAGACACCCAGCAATGTTACTGAAACTAATATCCTTGTTTCTTTAAAAAAAATGTCTGCTTGAGACCCTTGGATCAATTAACTACTACTAAATGGGTTAGATGGGCCTAAAAGCCTCCATTCATTTGTAAAGAGTATTAGATTCTTATATAGATGGTAGCTGCAATGTCCGATGGAGGGCCGTCTGAGCAAAGAATGCTAGGAGGGAAAACAGTTGTTTTTATACCTAAGTGGGCAAGTGATTTGTAGAAGCTGGGGTACTACCCCTCTCCTGACCTTTTGTTATTAAAATCAAAAATGATAAAATTGCTGCCTGCCCATTTCTAGACCTTTTCAGGGGTCTGAGTTGTTCTTAAAGGGCAGACTATGTTCACAGAGTTCTACAGTAGCAGAGGAAGGACTGTAGTGTGTTGTGCATTGAAACACACACAAACTGCAGTACATAACGCATCCATTCGGTCTTAAAGTAACAAAAGCATTTTTTACTTTAAATATTACACCTCTTTGTAAACAAAGATCTAAAGACTTAAGGCATGGTAATCAGATGGAACAGTTTTGACTGATGAAACTGGTAAATGATAATACTTGTGTGGCACCCTATATTTAGTTCACACTTATTTGAGAGTCTGAGGCATTTATTTTCTGTGATTAAAAAATAGAGGTAAAGGCAATACCTGGATCACTAACCATAGCTGAGGATGGGTAGCACTTTTAGACTATACTTTTTAAACCCATTTCCAAAAAATCTGAAATAGTGTAACTGATGTAGAAATATCTCATTAGAGATCCTACTTTCTTGTGTATCCACGTCCATGTTCCGATGTGAGATTTTAGGATATCCATAAACACAGCTCTAAAAGCTGTACGCTGCAAGTCATTTTGCAACCCTGCAGTGCTCCTTCAGAGAGATGCGGATTTTCCTAACCACAAATCCTATGAAGAACCAAAAGACGTCATGTGCTCAGAAAGGCCACGTTTTGTTTCTGCTCTGCACACCACAATACTTGCACAATCAGGTTTTTTTCTCATTAGTAGCATCTTGGAAGTGTCTGGCTCCATGCTCACAGTTTTCATTCGATTCATCCTTCTATCATTCCATTTTATGAGACACTTCAACTCGTTTACTGCATGACCATAGCCGAGGCTTTCTGAATTTAAGACCTGAGGAAATGGTGGAAAAGTGCCATGGAACCTGAGCACCTGTGTTTTATGAGGACATGCTTAATAAAAACCTGCTTACTTCACAGGTAATCACTATGGCAGATAGTAATCACAACAGTAGGGAGTCTATCAAAGATAAAGGATAAGCACATCAGTAAAATGCTGACCTTGATCCTCTGCAGAAAAATGTTATGTCTTAGTGATCTCTGCATCGCCTGTTCTTATGCCTGAATTTCAGAGATCTAAATTGCTTGGCTGATGAAGGATGCTGATATGGAAGCAAACAGCTGATAAGCTGAAGCGGTGCCATACAGTACAAATGTCTTACAATACATCTCACATGAGACAGCTTGTTCAATTCTGCTTTGGTGGCATGCTGGGGGATCCCCCCCTTCATCTTATTTGAATTACTTTTCGGGTGAAGAAGAAGCGGTCTTCTTTATTTCCTAACGAGATTCTCACTTTTGTCATACTGATCATTAGCGGAATCTCCTCAACGTGGCCAAACAGCATTACTTCTTCAATGAAACAGGTTATACTATTCAGAAAAGCTGGCTGTCGTGTCTAAAAAACATACCCGACAATCAACGCTACACACCTCTTTTAGTTCTCCTATCTGTTAGTGCGACCTCATAAAATCTGTCCACAGTGAACTTTATAAAGCTGTCGAGTACTCATTTTAGCCATTATGTAATTATCCTTTTGGAGGCTCTATCATGGTGTCTTCTGCTGGCAGAAATAAAATGGAAACAAAAGCACTAGACAAAGAAAAGGGCTGTTGCCTTGGTGTCAATGATTAAAGGGGATGCAGCACAGTACTTCACCAGGATCCCATTCTCTTGGTGATAGGATTCACTTTCCACGCAGGGAAAGAGGCACAAGAGCCAAGGTGCTTGATGTGAGACGTGACAGGAAGACAATGACTGCAGAAAAAGAGGCACTGCAGTACAATCCATTTACTTGCAGAAAAGAGAGGGAAACAATACATCTTTTGCAAATACAAAAAGAAGGCCTTGTTCTTCCATTGAAAGCTGAACTAAAATGTCCTAGGGCCTGATAAAACTGGCTCTAGTAATTACCAGTCCTCACCAACACAGTCATCAGTGCCTGGTAGAGACACTTACAGTAAATGTATCAAGCTTATGCAACATTTCAAAGCTGATTTACTTCCCTTCAGAATCATCTTTGATTTCCTTTCTCGTCTTCTCTATATTTTTACTTCCAATGTTTTACAAGCCTTTCCTGCCTAATCAGCAATAAATGGCAATATTATGCCTCCCCAAAACATTTTGACTGCTGTCCCTTTGTTCCCCTGAAAAAAATAAATAGAATCCCTGCAAATAATCCTTATTTCACTGTACGTGACTGTAGTAAATCCTGTGTATCTAGTATTTTGTGCATTTTGTTTACATAAAGTGTAAGCCACAGCATGTTGGCAAAGTATGAAACATGTCAGGAGGGTAGAATACCTACAGTATATGTGCAGAAGGTTGTTCTGTGTGGTGTGGTTGATTCTTACAAACAGCACTTTGAAATAAACGTCAAATTATATTTTCTGCAAAAAATACTAGGATAGGTTACTGTCACATTTTTCTTCCCCACCCCCCCAAGTCAGTTCTGCTCTGCTTTAACACTGGCACTATTGCAAAGCTGGTCGATAAATATTTTTATCATGTTTTTTTGGTGGGTGTTAAAAAACGGGGAACACACACGGCTTATACTTTCATTTATATTTGAATGCTGATGAAATTTAATTACTATTTTGCAAAAATATTTTTACAGTATAAAAAATAAAAATTACTTATTGTTTCCCTGGGTTTCAGAGAACGGTAACAAAGGGTAGCTAAATGGCTGAATGCTAAGATCAATCATAAAGGAATTCATCAAAGCTGTAAATCCTTAGCACAGTCCTTGTCAGAACTGTCAAGTTCTACTGCACTCTCTGCCAGGAATCTCTGTATCCAATACTGTTTTGCCAAGTAATATTAATAATGTCACATTATCATCCTCTGAAATCTGGTCACGTCCAAAGGCGTGTTCATTTCCTCTTTCTGTTTGGATCATTTCTGAATGTGCCAACTTTACATTGCAAGACAGAGAACATAATTTGATTCATTAAGCACGGATGTGCGTGAGGAAATCCCTTTTATAATGTTTTCTATCAGTCTCGGGGCGGTGTCAGTATCTGTGATAACACTTCAAAAATCCATTTGATGCTTCTTAGAATACATTTCAGTAAAAAGGATTTCTAATGCCTTGATATTTTATTTAGTCATGCTGAGAAAATATTTATCTGGTTGAATGAAAACATTATACGGTAATGCCTGCTTCCAGGCATATCTTCTATCTAAATCTCTGTTTTTATTGGGAAAAAAAGTAACTTGGAAACAAGTCTGAATGAATAGTAGCTCAAGGGATACAACACTTAGAAAAAATGGGAAAAATGAACATTTACAGACAAATGTGATTGTTTAGACACACACCAATTAAAAATTAAAGATAATCTTGTTATAAGAGCATTCTGGGAAACTTTAAAGTTGCATTACAAGAAGAGCAACCTAATTAATTCTAGTCCTCAAGGTTAAAGGAGCTCTTTAGTCTGAGCAAAGAAAACTGTAAAAAAAAATGTTTCAAATATGTTTTAAAAATACTAGATAACTCAATGGACTTCTTACACATCGACAGCGTGACTAGTGGTTCTTAAAACTAAGGGGAAGTGAATTTTAAATTGAGAAAAAAAGCACATCTTTACACATAGGGTTGTAGGAGCCACTTGACTAACTCTGGGGGGCAATGTTAACCTGTGAGATGCCAAGAAATACTGTAAGCTTAATTCCCAGATAAAAAAATAAAAGAAAATTAGGAAAATGATAAACATTTAAGGAGTGGAGTTTTCTTCTCACGGATGCACACACCCCTGTTCAGAGGCTTCATAACTGAAATGCCTTATTTCTAATTCCATTTTACTTTTCAGCTTGAAACTAACTGGTGCTTGTTTCTTTGCGGCTGTACCCCAGGCTGCGTTGCTGTGATCTGGATGGCTTTTCTGTGAGCACAAAGCTATTGGTAAGCTATCACTAGCCACTACATTTTGCACCGCTACCTACAGAGAAATACATTTGTAAATATCTAAGATTTATATGGTGGGGTGCCAAGTTATTCACTTTTTAAATGCGATATTTTGGATAGAAAAAATAAAGGGCAACTAAGAAGTGCAAACCACAAACTTCCTTTGGCAGATCTGCCACAAAAAAAAAAATCCCGCGGCACTTTCAAAGTGGAAAAAACGTACAGAATGTAGTCTGGAATAACATATTTCATCTCTGTGATTTTTGGTCATCAGGAATAGAGGATGTTTAGGATGTAGTTATTACTTAAGTATCAGGGGAAACAAACAGCTGCTGGTGTGTCGCATTGCCGTTACTCGAGTATTAGAGACTCCCTCGGCCCTGGGACTAGTTTTCATGCTCAAGCAGAGGTGTTAGTGGAAGAAAGCGCGGTCACAACCTAGGACACACACACACACCAGAGTGGACAAGACACCAGGCAAGGCAACACAAACAACGCCACAAAAGGCACAACCCACACACAACGAAAGTCTAGGAGAAGCCATACTCGTCCTGGGCCGGAGCAGGCGGTACAGCGGAGTCTGCAGGGGCTGCAGCAGGCTCAGCAGTCTGCTTGCCAGCCACAGCGGGAGGAGAAGCAGAGCCCAGAGCAGCGAAAACATCCTTCGCAAGATCAATGCCCGAGGTCTTGAAGGGTCCTCCGTCAATTTGAAAGTCCTGGTTTGCCGCGCTGTCCGTGACAGCGGGACTCTTCGGGCTCGCGGGGTTTGCGACGGCCTCGGCGGGGCTCTTCGCCACGCTGGTCTGCGCCCCCTCGTTCCCGGGGCCCTTTGCGGCTTCGGGCTGCGGAGGCTCAGAGGCGGGGGGCGGGGCAGCCGGGGCGGTGGGCACGCTGGGAGCTTTAGGAGCGTCCGCAGCGCTGCCAGGGCCGCCCGGCGCGGGGGCGTCACTGAGGTCGACCAGAGGGGCCACCTGGGGGGCAGCATCGGAGGCGGCGGCGGCGGGGGGCGGGGCGGGGGTGGCGACGCCTGCTTTGGGCGTGCTTGCCTGCTGGATGGGGGCAGGTTTGGGGTCTGCGGCTGGGGCAGTTGTGCTGGAGGTGAGGGTGGTGGTCTCACTAGTGGGGCTGTTTTGGGCCGTGGCGAAGGTTTCAGTGACAGTGTCAGAGTTAGTGGCAACAGAAGGGAGCATGTCCTCGACAGTAGCTGTGGTATCAGCGGGGTGCCTGTGAGGATAAGGAGTAAAAGAGAAAAAAAAAAGACAATATAGCAGCAGTGACAGGAGGAAATAAAAAGAGAAGGAGTGTTTCAAAGGCACGAGCATACATGGTGAGGGAGTGCAGCATGCAGTTATAAAAGCACAGAAGTAAAGCCCGAGAAGGTGAGCCAACCGAGTTTTCAGTCAACGGCTGTAGAAATAAAATGATCGCAAAGGCAGAGCAAGGGGGTTTTGCTTGCTTAGATCCAGGGAGCAGAAATAAACAGGGTTAGGTGCAGCCACAAACAAACTGCCAACGCAAACTGGGCATTTCTCTTTCTTTTACGGCAAACGTAGCAATCCTTATGTTGCTACTTCACTAAATATCTCTTGTGTATGATTATTGACAAAGCAATTCCTTGCTACGATTCGCAATGCTTCCAACAGAATGAAGAAGTGAAATTGCATCCTGGAACTGAAGAGGAATCTTTCTTCCTTTAGATATCGTGGCTTAAGGGACCTTTCTCACTTCTCCAGGAGGAAATAAAAGACTAATTTAACTCTCAAAACTCCCAGTCTATTTTGCTGTTTCTCATTATATACTTGTTTTTGAAAAATAAGATGGAATGAGATTCCTGTAATGGAATGTTATATTTAGATTTCTGTTGTTTGATGGAAGCTGCTATTCTCTTTCTGTAAAAAAAGGGTGATATTTCTCCTTCCTACTAAGACAGCATCACAAGTTGAGGTTTTTGAATTCATGTGTCTGTTGACAGTCTATATGTCTGTGACTGTTAACTTCCGTGATGACAGTTGCTCTGTGGGCTACACACTGATAGGTATGTTGATAAGGGACAAGGGTGGGTGACACTCATGATATTATAGCTGCTTCACAAAGATTCACAACCCACAAATGAACAGCAAACGAAAACGAGGAACTACAGGTGCCAAGGCACTCGGTAGTAACACAGGTAACTCAGTTTTACTGCTAACATTCAGCTGTAATTTCCTGGTATGGCTTTCACCTGGTGGAACAGAATATTAACCCCTCTTCAGTTTCACTTACCAGCAGTTTTTGCTTTAATTTAGCATCTCTAATCATAATATTTTGTTCAGTTTGCTCAATTTAGAATTAACAACTGTGTATTTCTTCAGTCTTAGTTCACGGCTAAGATCCCTGCCATCCAGGGGAGCACAGCAGACGTGCCCACTTTCAAGACGTTTTTTTTCTTAGACGCGCCACAAGTAACACAGCCCCACCCTGGGGGCTCGTTGTCAGCCGGAGGAGAGGTGCGTCTTTCAGCAACAGCGCTCTGTGCCTGGAAAGGGGTGTTCGCTAAGAGCTGAGAGAGCGCTGGGTTATTTATCGCACCCATCCCTCGACAACACCACCTTGGGGGAATCCCAGTCACAGTCAGTGACGAGACGCAGAATTGAGCCTGTGATTTTACAGCTCCACCTGTGCTCACACAAGTGCCTTTACTGGCTGAGCCCCTCAAGAGGGGTTTTTGATATCACTCTGTCCTTATTAATGGGCTCACATTAACAGGACTGAGCATTCGACTGGCCTATTACCCCCTGCACCCATAAATTCTATCTCGTCTTCCCTAATTCTGGATGAAAAAGACGATCTTACACTTTCATTTGAAACCTACAAATTAAATCTGATTATATTGCAGTGGGCAGGTTAAACCTCGTGATGATGTGCAGAATGCCAATAGGGTCCAGTGGTTGTGAGCCACTTGACTGACTCCACGGGAAATCACAAGATTTCCAGGAACAACAAGACCACAAGAACAACAACCTCTTTGGAAGCCGTCCGGTTTTTCTCTAGCTGTTCTAATAGCCCTTTTCCACTGGCACTCCCAAGTCACGCAAGCCCGCTGTGGTACAGCTCCAGATGAGTTTTCCACTGGCTGTTTTGGTGTCAGCCAAGTGTGTACCAGCCTCTAAAACTCCAGCCCAGCCACCTGAGTACTGCTGAGTCGCAAGGCCAGGGGGCAGTGATGAAGCATGTTGCTTCTAGAAAAAAAGAGGGGAGGTACCGGGTGGAGTTGAGGAATAGTCCTGGGCTGCTGAAGAACTGCAGGCTCTTCATCCAGAAGGTTTCGGAACTCAGAAAACGGTGTATGAGCGAATGCATTTGGATTTCACAAGTAAAGGGCACATTTCTGCCACTTCTGAGAAGATGGAAGCTGGTGCTCTTTCCTACTTTTCTCTCCTATAACTCTCCACATGCTCTGCATGTGACATCAGGCCTTGCACTTTGGTCCCAACCTGCACTGGACATCTGCGGAGAGTTACAAGTTTGGTACTGGCTTGGGTTGGGTACGCCAGTGGCAAAGGTGTATAAGAGATGATCCCTGGAAGGTACTGTCGAGTAACTGAGGTAGCGAAGAGCAAGGTATGGTGCTTACTCAGGTTCAGTCAGTGGGGTGGTCTCATTGGGCTCTGTCTGTCCCCCGCCATCATGGTTTGGGGTGCGCTCTTCCTCTGTTCGCACCTCCACAATAGGCTCCTTGGATTCATCTTTCCTGCAAGCAAACAGTGTACAGTATGTGTAGGAATTTTGCTTTTTTAAACACATTCACTAAAAGCTCCAGGGTACAAGAAACATTTATAATTAGGAGAAACAAACAGTCACGGGGTCAGTAATTTAGGAATTTAGCTTTACTAGTTCAACTGATAAAGAATCACCTCAAAAACACAGTAAATAAAATTGACTATTATGCAGAACATAAGATAGCATATAAGATTCCCTTTGATTTCGATAAACCATTAGTTACGGTCACAATGGGGGTTTCATATATTCAAACTCTGAAATGTACTGTATCTTTGCACACAAGAGGAAAAAGGGATTTGCGCCAGGAAAGGAGATAAAAGAGGAAAACACCTGTTAACATTATCTTTCCCCTGGCTGAGATTTGAAGGATGGCAGTGCTTCCTGTTGAGTGCTCAGAACGAAAGTTTGATGCTGTCTCTGCAACGTTTCTTTTGTGGCACGCAAAAAGCGCGATTTTCCCAAAGATGGCGAAAAAACACATGGAGCCGGTAACTCACGAGAAAGCCGCCTTCCCTTCCTCTATGTCCTTGCCCTTAGCTCCGGGTCCCGACTTCCCACAGAAGTTGACAGCGATGCACATGAGCAGGCCGCACTTGTTCAGGAAGTAGCAGGTGACGTCCACGACCACCAACAAGATGACAAACACGACAATTAGGATTCCCACGATGGCTCCTGTGCTCAGCCCTGACCCACTAGCCACAGAATCTTCAGGGTGAAAGAAAAAAAAAACAGAGAAACATGATTTTCAGTAAGCAACAACAAATCCCGTAATCCCGTCTGAGATAAACTCTTCAAATGTTAATTAATCTAACCAAACCAGATCTGGAGACATGCAAGTCCATACACAAAATATTAACTTGGTAACAAATGAGGCTTGCTTCCTTAGAAATATACAAGAATAGATACAATATTTTGAGTCTGCCTCTGATACTTGTTACTCAATATGTGAAAATCAGGCAAGATTCTATATGCTACTGTCTATACCAGTTTAATTAACTGTAACATTACACAATTAAATATTTTAGTTTAGAATTTAGCAACCCTCTGTAACCAACTAGATTGCAAACAACTGAAACAGATTTGTGATTTTCAAACTGAGCGTCTTGTCTTTTGCATCTGCATTTGACTTGAATGTGTTTTTTTTTCTGTACTATTGAACATTCCTGTTATAAAGAAAGAACACTGATGTGTTATAACCTCTTGGAAGAATATGTGCTAGAACAATCTGCAAGTGACAGTAACTTAGCAAGAAACATAAAAAGGTGTTCATGTTTTAAGTGAAGGAAAATACAAAATACTTACCGCAAATGAATACCAAAAGTTTAATTAATGCTTGATAAAAAAACCTTGCTACAATACATGCATTTAATGCTCATAAGTAATGCACACAACAGTGTGCATTTGCATTCCTGAGAAATGCATGTTTGTTTAAAAAACAATAGTATAATCACTAGGTGAGAAAGAACCACTCTTACTATCTAACAGTAGGTACGAACTTGAAAAAAAAACATTTTCATTTTGATATTATAGGGATCCAATAATATTTAGATTTTTGTGATTTTAATGTTACCCTTAATTACTTTTAATGCAGGACTTGCTATCCATGTGGGCAAAGAATTACAGTATGTAAGGATTATATAACCAAACAACTGAGCAGTTTTAACAAGTTACTGAAGAGGTTTCGCACCATTTCCAGCCAGAAGTGTGCTTAAAGAATGTGTCTGTTACACATAGTGTGATACTGAAACATCAAGCATATTCCACTTGGTGTAACTACTCAGTGCAAATCCATTCAATTTTGTTGGTGTCCTTTCATATCCCAAAGAAACACTATCAAAAATTACAAGACTATTATTAGTTATAGCCTGCAAAGGTCCCACAGTGTGAATTAATTTTTATGTTTTCAACATCAGAAACAAAAAAATACAAGGAAGACAAGAGTAAGGTGAAAACCCCAGACAAAATAAACACAAAGTGTCATCCAAGTCGAACTTTCTCCTTTTTTTATTAATCTTTTTTTAACCCAAAATCATTTTGGGTTATTAAATTTCTAACAGTTTTTTGTGTGTTTCTCGAATACACAATATTGAATTTCGGCATTCCCTGTTCAGACACATGCATCTGCCTCAGCACGGAGCCACAGAGTTCTAATCACCAGGATGTGGAGTGAGATAAGGTTGGGAATTGAAAAAACTGACTTACTGCATTTTGAAGATTCTTGTACATGACACTTAAGTGTGCATATTAGATATCCCGTCTGAACAAAATATATCCACAGCAAAATGATGATACAATCGCCTTTTGTGGCCAATTTGTATTATTCTTTGCTTTTATTGAAGTGTGATTCTGCATGAATATTTCAACCAGAGGAACTTTTCCTCCTATTTTAGGACCATACGTTCTCACATGCTACACTTAAGGAACGTTTATGAAAGACATCACAAGGTTCCCCTTGCAGTTGTGCTAAAAAGACCCACTTCAGTTCTCATCTCAGTCTCCTGAAGAAAACAACGTACAGTACAAGCTCTTGTTCAAAGACAGGTAAGCAGAATATATTTTAAAAACCACAAATCTACTCATTACTGCTATTAAAGTGCTTTGCACTGTCCATGTTTGTCTAATCCAATTAACAAAACTGTAACTTGGCATAAAAGAACAAAAAGTCAATTAGAATGATGTTTTTATAAGTAATTTCAACTAGTAAAATACTGTAGTTAATTGTGCGCAAACTATTTCTTGGGTGTTACAGCTCTTAAATGTTGTATCAAGCTCCATTTGTATCAAGATTTAATCATCTAATTGCCTAAAATTAGAAGGGAAGCACTTCTTTTATTCTAGTTAATCTACATGTTACAAAAATAATTCAACAGTTTATATTTCATCAGGTGAATGTGAATCATGACATGTTTCTCATCCATTGTTGCAGTGTGCATTAGCAACGTGTGAACATCATACATTCAAGTCTCATTTTCAATTCATTGTTGAACACAGTATCAGGGCCTTTTGTTCTGGCTGAATTTAGTAAAACATAAAGGTGCTTACGAAAGACAGAATATGCAAATGTTGCTAATAAACGGTCCACTGAGCCTACAGGCAACGGTATTCTGTCTGTACAAGCTACCCATACAATTATTTTAATGCAATTGCTGCTAAACAGTTAAGTTGATCTTCAAGAATGCCTTCCAGCAACTACATTTTCTCATCTTGAGTCAGTAAAACACTTAATTATTCATAGGTTCTCCTTCCTTTTTTTGTAAAGGGCTAGAGATGGTAAAAGCCCATTTGATCAGTAGTTTGCATTTAATATGAACATTAAGGGGAAATCTGAGAACATATCAGTGAGACTTGCACCTAAGGGGTATGACTACTTCAGTTACAGTACAGTACATGCACACAAACCACAAAACAAAATTCTGTATCTGTCAGTTCTTACAGGTGCAAATCTTATCAACTGTTAGACACAATGCCTTTTACTGAGCCTGTAAATACCCTCAAAAAGACTAAGGCTTTCATTCACACATTTTCTGAAATAAAATGACATATGTATCCTACAAAATGAGGCTTCAATAAATGTTGATGCAGCCAAGAATCAAGTGTTCATATAGTGCAAAGATGAATAATTTGTTGATTAGTGACTTCCAAGCAGTATTCTTGTGCAGAGAGTGATTATAGCTCATACCGTACACAGTAAACAACAATGGATCTTTAGTAATGGAATTAACTTTCAGGAAAAAAGTATGGATCTCTTTTAAGATTAACCTTACAATCTACTGTAGCACAGGACCTTCAACATAAATCTAAACTTTAACAATTCATTGAGGCTATTGTTTTACACTGATTCAGCAGTGATCACATACAACTTCAAAGTCTGCTAACCTTCCAGGTGGTGCTCCACTACAGGAAAAGCAGAGCCACAGTGATCCTTTGCACATATGAAAAAAATGATAGCCAAGGCCTGTTATTTATTCTGAATCACAGAAAAACATTAACAGACGCCCTGTGTTAAAATGAAACCCAAAAAATAAATCAAACACTTATGCAACTGAACCACAGAACACAGTTAACACACCCATTGTGTCCCTAAAAGTGCAGTTTTTAGAGCAAAACAGTCGACAGAAAATTTATTTTTTAAACACTCTTCAGCCCTTTTACAGTACTCTTTGTCGTTTTCATATTTGTCACCATTTTGGACAAGGGAAATATCCCCCCACTTGTGCAAAAAACACACTGAGAGTCATGAATAAGAAAATCAAACAGTACGATTGGCACACAAATTCCATTTACTGTACCTCACCTCTGTACCATTTTGGGGTGACTGAGGTGTGGAGCAAAATGTATGAAAATATTTGCCTCAGTCTGAGCTTGATTACAACTATTATTTGTAGTCCATAAGGTCTTGATCCAGAACCTACAGAATGGTTACACTTACTGCACTACACATCCCTGCCTTAAAACAATTTTCCTCAAAATTCGAAATCATATTATACAATCACATACATTTTCCGAACAATGAAAGAGAGAAATAACCACTGTATCTGCTTTTTGGCTCTCTTCGATAAATAATTCATTTTTAGCCATCTAAAGTTTTCTATAGCCATAAAACAGGAAATCATCCTAGATCCAAACACACTTCTCTCTGCTGGGCAGCTGGAAAAGCTCAAATGAAAGCATAATCTAATCCATACAAAACTGCAACACAAAACACTTGCTTTCAAGCACTTCAATGCATAACGTAAATATTCAGAATGATTCTAGCCATTCCTCCAAAAGCAATGTACAGTATATGTAAGTTAAAAAACACACATTTACTACATGGATGCACATCAGTTTCATGTATTAAAAAGGAGAGTTAACTAGGAACAAATCACAATCTATGAATATCAATGGAAAAAAAGGAAAACTTTACAGTTTATGGGTTCAAATCTCAGGTCAGACACAGCAGTTGTGCCCTTGAGCAAGGTACTTCAATCAGACTGTTCTAGTCCCATGCCCAACTGTATAAAAGGGTTTAAAATGTAGGTTGTTTTGGATACAAGCATCAGCCATATTAGTTAATACAACATATGAGTTCTAGTAATCAATTTTTGATAAATCCTAGATAATTCCGGTAAACCTAGAAAAATCTTTCAAAACAAGAAATCATTTCATGGGCACCATTTGTTCAAATCTGAAAAGGGGTATATTTTATCTTTTAAATTCTTATGGAAATTGGTGTCTTCTGCTTCTCACCATAAAGAAGTTTTATGATGACAGACGTGTGACAAATTCATGGATTAGGAACCATATCAGACAGTGACAGACGGGAACGGATTTGAAAATGATTCACTTATTGTGCCCATTTCAATGTTTTTTTTTTATTAATGTTACTTTTTTAAATGTACACAGAATGACCACTAGAGCATGTGTCTGCACAGTCAGGCACAGCGTTTGCGGTGGCGTTTCCACGCATTCTTAAATGGGATAATGGAAAGGAAAAAGGGACATTGGGTTATTGTTAACTTGAAGATAGAGTCTGTTGCCTTACTGAACTTTTTTGTTCTACTTTACGTAACAAAGGGGGGAGGGGGGAAGGAAAGCTTTTGAATAACAGAAGTACCAAGGAACGACCTCTTCCTGCTGCCCACCGCCATCCTCAACATTAAGCTGATATTTCGCTCTTTTTCAGCGCAAGGATTGAAAAGGCATACAAAACAATCAGCCAGCCTTGATATGAAATGGCAGGCAGTCTTCAACTTTACTGAGACAAAGTCTATGAGAGTAAGAACACAGTCAGTACGGAGGAGACGAGTGAGATCAGTGTATAGGTCACTGAAGAACAGCCCAAGGTTGCTGATGACACAAAGTAACAAGACAAACCCCCCCCCCCCCATAGTTTCCAGAGAGCAAGAATTATACAGTGAAATATTTGCATAAAAAAAGTGTAGGAAAAAATTAAACAAATCCGTGCACATGATAATGTGATGATCCATAGGTGTCCACGACCACATATGAAGACAGACAAGGAAAGGGAGATAAAAAGGGGAGAGGGAGAAAAACAGGGGGAGAGGGAGGGGGAAAAAAGAGAGAAAAAGAGAAAGATAGAAAAATAGGTCATAAATACAGAAACGTAAGATTGGAAGGTAAATTGAAACAAACTAAAGTAAAAAAAAAATCCACACAAGTTAAGAGAAAAGGTATATTTTTTTAAGAAAAAGACAAAAAGAAAACACAGCAAGTAAGAAAGCTCAGCAGATGACACGGGGCAGTAAAGCAGGCCGAATGTCAAAGTTAGAAGGTCAGGAAAAAGGTGAAGATGCAGAGGAGTTATGAACCATACAGGAAGTGGTAGACAAGTGACAAAAAAATCTAATAACAAGAACAGGACAACCTCCCTGACAGCGAGCAATTTACTGTACATTAACACTGTATAAGAGTCTAGGTATGATATCCAAATACTGAGCCACAGGTACTAAAGCAGTTTGCATTTAAATAAGAAAATAATTAAGCATGAATTAAAACAACAATCAAACCAAATATAAGGTAAAAACTAATGAGGAAGAACGGATACTATAAACCATCCTGATATCTTAACCATCTTATTCATGGTGATTAACTTTTTAAAGTAGACAGTTAATGTATAAAAAGTCTCACACAGGGAAGGCTGTCCATGAAAAACAAAGAAGTAATGGCAAAACATGTTAAAATAATGAGGGTGTTCTTATGATCATCATCAATGTGTTATTGTTGGTGTTAAAAACTCTGCTTCAAGTGGCAAATTTTTAGAAGGAGCACCTGTAGCGTCTGTTCTTAGTCAGCCTAAGCTTGGGAGATTTGGATGATGCAACTGAGTTTTAGTTTCACCATCAGTACAGTTCAGCGCCGCTCTCCTAAGTGGACTTTACAAATGGTGAACACCATTCCTTTTTGGTGTTAGAAGAAATAGCTTATTTTCATAAAGCATCGGCACTCTCAAGACGTACGCACCTGTGTCACCTACATGTGCTTACTTGTTCGTACATGCTTTATGAAAATCTCAAACTTTCTTTTAAATATCTCATCCAGCCACCCATTCCCTGTTTAACAAACTGCGGATTAAACAAAACTTCGTTTAAGCTGTGAAAACTGACAAAGCAGATATGCTAAACATCTGGGCAGGGTTTACAAAGCCCAAACATGGTGCTTTTTCCCCAATTTGCCAACGCTTGTTAAACTGTTTACTTGTGAAGTCAAATGATATCAGTGAAATACAGCAGTCAAGACGTGGACAAGAAAGTAGAAAGCAAAACAGATACACGGTCATCCAAGTAAACCTGGGGTGTTACTAGTGGGATGTCACTATCCAAACCTCCCATCGGTAAGTGGTGGGACCAACCCAAGCACAAGACAAAGCAAGTCCCTGTGCCATGCTTTGGCAACTGCCAGTTAACAACTCAGTTAAGCAATTTCATATTAATCCCATTAATGCATCACCATGCAAGGTCAAAGGGCTGCATCCCCAGTGAGAAACAAACATCCCAAGAATCAAGCTGATGTTCGTCTTCAATAAACTCGGTCTACCTGAATGACTTATAAATCAAAACAGATTTCAATACTCTCTTTAAAGTTTCAAGCCTTTTGTATGATCAATTACTTGCCATCACATACTTACTACCACAAAACACAGAAAGGGGCCATAATCTTCTAGTGATATTTACAAACACTCATTCTACTTTTTTTAAATGACAATATTGAAAAGGAATTTTGGATATTGTTTACATCACTGCACACATTTATTACGCCAAGCAAGACTTAACCTGATTTTGTGTTGGAGGATAATTATGTTTTAATAACTGAATGGTCCTTGTACATATAGGCCTTGTTAGAAGGGGCTTTCTGTGTTATATGATCAAAGTCTTTGATGATTTTTTACAAGTAGTCTCAACCATAAATATGATCTCAAAGAAATGTTGAGTTTCACTAACTTATTATTTCGTAATCTTTCCTTAGTCTTAATCACAATCAAAGATGTAAATTCACGGGTTTCTGATGTATCAAGAGTGACAAACAGTAGATCCAAGACTGGCAAAACCTGAGAGAATTATAAGAGAGAAGCAGTAGACAGAAAGGCCTAGTCTATTTCAAAGGGGAGGCAGCCCAGTCAAAAGTGCGAAAATGCAAAGTCTGAGAAGAGCACAGTCAATTCAGTACAGGGCAACCGTGACAATTTGAAATGGGAAGAATGGGGGCGACAAGGCCTGGAGTCCCATCAGATGAGACATACTAGTCAAGCAGAAATTATGAGAGAAAAAGATGTCAGCTGCAAGCTATGTTCTGCTCTTTTTTTGAAATGGAGATAAATCATTCACACCTCGACCTGTTAATTCTCCAGTGCCTCTAATGAAGTTTAGCCGTGACTAAGCTCACGGGGGTGTGGGGGGGGGGGGGGGGGATAAAGTTTCCCCTGTGTTGCTGAAGGCATGTTTCCACATAAATCAGCACAACAGGGCGGCGAGTATTTTCTGTCCGCTTTTGTAACGTTTCGGGTTTTTAGGATTTCAATTGCTTGGCAGCCAGCCCTCTTTTGCTAACGAGGCACTCGCACTAAATGTGCGCTAACTGGAGGTGGTTTTACTGTAGGCTTCATGAAGCATGTTCAGCTAGAGGCGGAAAACAACTGTATGGAAGCACTGGGACAACTCAGGCCCGGGAAAGCGACTAACAGTTTACAACAGGAAAACTGCGGCTCAAACAGGTCTAAAGGGGCAGCGGAAGGGGGGAGAAAAAAGAGAGCAGACAATGCGTGCGGACAGATGGTGTTAAATTCACACAGAAAGGGAATACCCTTGATTTAAAGGCAAACGAGGCATGACACTGTGAACCAGCATCAACTGGCAGTGGCTTCGTCCAGTAAGCAATGTTTCTGGTACCTGGGATAGCAGTGGGCTCTGGGGGGGTTCTGAAGTAGTAGATGCCAGGCTGTGATTTTCCTTGCTGGTTCTCTGCCACCACGTATACTTCGTATTCGGTATTCCAGTCCAGGGCCGAGAGGACGGCATACTCACTGTCAGACGGCAGTCTGATCTCAGGCTTCCAGTCTGGCATGTGCTTCTAAAAACCGTAAGGTAGAAGAAAGCCAGACAAACACTGTCAAGGGGCTCATTTACTACAGTAAAAACCGCTGACATGGGAGAGTTAATTCTACTAGTTCTTTCCATTTTTCGAATTTTACCATACCCTCTTTAAAAATATGAAACACAACCCTCCATTTCATTTTACTCTTATCCCTTCGAATTCTGCTGTATTTTGTACCTGTCAATGTTACTGCAGTAACGTTTTTTTTTTTCCTAAAATAAAGTTTCCTTAATGGTTTAGTGAAAAAACCAAAGCGCTGTGCCAGGGAAAAAGGGGGACATTGTGTGCCTCCAGAAAGAATAATGAATATTATGTTCAATATTTAAAACAAAAACATTGAAAACGTTTAGGCGATACTCTATTTTTTTTGCAGGTTTAAGGAATGAAGTCTGAAACTATTCAGAATGCTTTATGACAGCACAGAAATTAAGGTTAATCTAAAACTCTGTCATACAGAGTTAGGGGTGGAGCGGTGGCTCTGTGGCTCAGGATCTGCGCCTGTGGCTGGATGGTTGCCGGCAGAGGAATCCTACTTCGTCGGGCTCCTGAGCAAGGCCCTTAACCCCAACTGCTCCATGGGTGCCATATAAATGGCTGCGCTCTGACCTTAAGCTTCTCTCCCTGTCTGTGTGTCTCATGGAGAGCAAGCTGGGGTATGCGAAAAGACAAATTCCTAATGCAAGAAATTGTATATGGCCAATAAAGTAATCTTATCTCATCTTTTAGTTGCAATATTTATCTTGTATTACAGTATTTTCTTTTACGTTTGACTGATTATTGATTATTTCAGTCATTCTTAAACTCTTGGTTCCAAAAATGTTTATACTTTTTGTACCCTGGTTTTGATCTTTATCTTACGTTGTTATTAGGGGCAATGCGTTTTGTCTGATAATTTTGATACGCGTCATATACAAGAAATTGTCTATGGCCAGTAAAGTGACCCAATCTTATCTTATACTCACAGGTTTGTATCTCACTAAGTAGTGTCGGATTGGGGAGCCGCCATCGTCCTGCTTGATCCAGTTGACTTTCATACTGTTCCCTGTTTCCATCACTCTACCGTCCAGTTTCGGAGGGCTGGGTTCCCCTAGGGAGGACATACCAGTGACAGTGCAGTTAGTGACTGTACAGACCTTTACCACTGTCTGGAGCTCAGAACAGCACAGTGACAACATTCCTTCCAGCCCTTGTGAATTATGTATTACCTACCGGTCCCATGTGTCTGGTCTACTCTATTTGGACACCTGAGCTTATGTATTTCTCCCCTATGTTGTCCCTAAAGTATATCTGGGGACAATATTCTTATTTTTATCTGCTTTTCCTCAGGAGGCCTGGTTCAAAACCTTGCATTCGGAAATATTTTGGAAATGGTAACGTAATTAGTCAAATAAACTCTGCCCGAAGAAGTCTGATATTTTGATTTGATTTCACTTTCATGTTTTCTGCAGTGCTTAACCCAGGAGAACACAAAACCCTGGAAGGAACTAAATATCAATAACAATCTAACTTTCAAGAAAGTGGAAAAAAAAATGTATTCATATTTGCTGAGCGCTACGCGTTTCTGAACAGCGAGACTGTATGGGCATTCAAACAGTATTCTCAGAAAGCAGCCCTAGCAAAGGGACTACAAAACCTCCCAGGGCTTTTATTTTAGATTCTAGCAGTCCACTGACAAGACATATAGCAACCTTACTTAGCTACAACATATAGTTCATAATTATGTTATCTAGGGTGAGGAGGGCCATGTGCATGTTAGGTGCACAGTTAATACATTCATGGCTACATAAAGAATTTGCATTATAATTAAGCACTTCCTTTCTCTTACAGCCATTTATTGTGATGACTCGCCACTGGACTTTTCCTTTCATTCCCTGGAAGAATATAAGACCTTGACTGATGACAACTCAGCTGGTGTAATTCAGGCAATTCTTTCTAAACAATGTGGCCAATTTGCCCAGTTCTGTACTTTTTCTGCAGCTGACCTGACGCTGAGGCACAGCTACGCTATGAGTTCAGTGTTTTGTCATACAAACACACACGATGCAGGTCTCATGGCTCTACTTAAGTGTTTGTCTTTTCTCCTTGTTTAAAAAGGCCGGCAATTAACCATGTTACTGAACGATTCCCCTTCTAAAGAAAAAAATGTCTGAAAAAAAAGTACTGGAAACCCCCTATAACAGGTAAGCTGTTCATATAAATCTCAAGTACTGCTCAAATACATATTTACATTAATATATTGAATGAATACTTAAGTGTTCTTCACTTAATAGTAATAATATTTTAACAGTATTTATTATTTTTAATCTCAAAACACTTATAAATTACTATTCTATCACAATCGTTATTGTGGACAGGTACTTTATTGTTCAAGAAAGACTAAGTTAACATATATATTATTTTAAAGATCTCCTCTTTAGATACTACTCCTATTCCTACTAATAAATGCTGGAAATAAAACAAAAATAGTTAGTGACAGAGAAGGCAAATTATTAAATAAAGGTGACAATATTGTTTTAGTCCAGTACAACGCATCATTTCCACAGTTAGGTGAAGGTTTCTCAGATGCTAAGAGGGAGAAAAAGCCATTAGGGTTATACATAAATGAGTAACACTAACAAAAACCATGCAAAAACCATGCACCCACAGTAATTATTCAAAATGTAATGATATTGCCTATTTTCACACTCCTTGTGTGTAAGTAAAGATCAACCGAATCTTTGGTATTGGCTGCTGAGTCCCATTTATACCCAATTAGCCTGCCCTGTAAGACCATGTGTGCAGTAGGGGTCAGGACTGGAAGTGACCACTTCCTGGATCCTGACCCAAATCTTGGGTAGAACACTCTACAGCAAGGTACTTCAAACTGTGGAATTAAAACACCCAGCTGTATACATTGATATTATTATTATTATTATTATTATTATTATTCATACCTTGATGTAGAACCCTAAATGTCAAATACATCACCATGAGATTCGTGTTGAAGTACTTCAGTTCTTGAAGTACTAAAGCCACACTGAAAATTTTGCATAAATATTATGGCAGCATGGCAGAAGGGGCAAAATAAAGGCCACTGCCTCGCCTACATCTCCCAGAAGACTGCGGTAAAGTCCTGCCACCTTTTCAGAGGAAACCAACTGGATGGGTGAATGAAGAAGCATCCTGTGCCCTAGAACTGCTATCTGGAGATGGAGGGCAGATCCACTAGACTACACAGCAGCTGGGCGAGAAGAAGTGACAGAGTAGGCAATCTCTGACTGTTGGTAGAATGAGCTGAACAAGGATTCAAAAGCAGACACCTTTTAAGATGGTGCTGTTCTATCCGCACTATTTTGACTGATACCCATTTCTGTGTGTGTCTGCGGCAGGAGATATTTCTATTTTAAGGATCAGTGCTACAGAAAACTCCCCATGAGTTGTCACACCATATTTACACCGAAAAGGTCAAGTTGTCCTTATGAAACTCACTGTTTTTTTTTTAAAACTCTTGAACTCATTATTTTGGGAAGGGAACTTCTTACTTTATATAACAAGGATAGGATCAACACTTTACTGCAGAAATGAACAGTAACACTTTGCAACACACTTAAATTTTTTGGCCCATTAGGTTTAACTACTTCTGCACTAGAAGCTAGGTTAGACCCTGTAAGAAGTGTAAATGGGACTCCACTTCGAGAACAGCACGCTTTGGCCGGATTTGAAGCACAGATCAATACATGTGAATAACACACAGGGTGAGGAAAAAGTACATTCGCAGGACAACACAAAACTGACATGCAGAAAGAAGCAAACGTTTCAGTCCAGACAGAGCTGGAAAAGGTATCTATAAACAGGAGAGGAAGGAATAAGAGAAACAAAGGAACTCTAACTTGCATGCATGCAGCAATGTTTGGTGATTGTCGTTGTTAGTTCATTTTGAACAGTGGCCAGGAACACTGTAATAATGTGTTTTCTTAAAAAAAACAGGTGACACTAAAACATAAGACTGTAAAACAAAAATAAAATCATAAAGTGCAATGCTTTTTGGCGGGTCAGTGGCTTCACAAGGCTTGTCAATTGTTATAGTTTTGGAAATGTTAGGGTAGCAGGGATTAATGAAAAGCAATGCTCAGAACTAACAGGCAAACTGTGGCTGGGTTAGGTGTTAAAGGTGAAGAATTTGGCTCAAATGGATTCTCTTGAAAAAAATGAGAAAAAGAAAATCTGATGTTCAGGTCAACCATTTGCTTCTTTTGCAATGCTGCTTTTTTTAATGTCTTCCCCATTACAGCTCAGTTACTTGCTAACCTGCCTTTTATCTTATCCTGTAGCAGTGAAGCTTGCACCTCCAAGCCAGTGTTTGGAGACAGAAATCAACAGCAGCTAATTAAGCAGACAATATAATTAATTTTACTTTGTAAAAACGCAGACTAAACAAGCACTTCTGGGCATAGGAATGACTTGCAGACGTCATTGAACATGCTGTTGAAAAATCTGCTTGTGCTCAAGAAGGTTAAGCTAGTCTATTGATGTGAAACTTTGCATTTATCTCCTTTTTCATGACTGTTACAATTTAACTTCAACTGCTTAAATGTTTCATTTTTACAAACAAATTAAAAACAAATACAGGCAAAATGGTTGATCTTAAAATTATTGTTTATTTCTCCGATTATTCTATTTTAAAATAAACAAGGATGTTTTTTTTTACATGATATATCCAACATGCAATGACAGTAAGCTAGGTAAACCAGCAACAAAATAATAATTGATGGTTTGGTGACGTGTGTTTTCATGTAAAAAATGAAAAACTCTACTAAAGGTTGATCTGTTAAAAAAATGCTTCTCTATTGTGAACTGGACCAATCAGAACAAAGATTTTACCTTCTGCTCACCAGCGTGGACGACATCATCAGCACCATGCAAGCCACATGACAAAGTCACATGATACGCACGCACATGATTGGTTAAAAGGAAAGTGGAGGAGGTCACATGGAAAACACAAAAAATTAAAAAAATTATGTAAACATGGGCAAGGAGAACATAAGAAGTTAAGACCAAATTATACAAAAAACAAAGGGAATAAAAACAAAATGAAAAGCAATTTCACAACATAAAAAATTAAACATTTAAAACATATGAAACAACAGGGACACTGAAACAGCATTTCCTCTGGCTGAAATCGATAAGAATATCAAAGTGTTACAAGCAAGTTTTTGTTACAAGCACACAGAGATGACCAAAATAAAAGCTCTTTCGACAATATATTTTGCATTATGTGTATATTTGTAACAGTCTGCAATGAAACAGAAGGGAAAAAAAAACAAAAATCAGAGGAAACTCTGCAGTATTAAAAAATACTGATTGATGACAACTCAACTACAATAATCACACATGCGCAAGTACTTAACATGGCATGTAAAAAGTCCTTCGGTGTGTGAAACAGGCAAGTCTGTGATGAAAGAAGGCTGAAATGAAACTGAATTTTAAATAGCAGGTACTAAATGTTTTTGTTTCTTTAAAATGCTATGTATGTCACATACTGTGTGGGCATACTGTAACCCATTAAAATGATCAGCGACTGGAATGTTTCCAAACAGGACTGGATTTTTATCTGCGGTGCTTAGTAACTGTCCCAGTATCATCCTGTTTCAGCTACTTGTATGCGATCATTTTCAGGAACAGGGGAGTAAAAGGACACATATGGGATTTCACTTGGGGGAAATTCATTTCAAACGTGGCATTAGATCTGTGTCTGCATGGAGTTTAAAAGTTTGTGAGCTGTGGAACATTTTGTGCATAGTTAATGCTCTTTTGATAGCAAAGGGTAAAAATATCAGGGATTGTCAGGGTTAATTTAAGAGACTAGCACATCTGTAACGGTTGCGTGAGCATGGAATGAATGTCTACTGATTTCATTACATACAGTATCGCTAAAGATCACCCATTGCAATACACGTTTATACAATTGTTTTCCCTTGCCTTTTCATTCAAGATTTATCTTTTTAATTTTTAAATTTCCACCTACAGTACCTGCCATGCGCTAATGACATCCAATTAAAAAAAAAGTATATATATCAGCATAATATATGTACTCCAATCTGCAGCGATATATAGTAAATCATTTTAATTTCTATACAGCAGCAGTTTCCATCAAGCCTACTTTCATGAAATTCTTGCCATGACAAATTGAAGAAAGTCAAAAATTTAAATGGTAAAAAGACACTTCTTAACACTGTCTGCAACATATAATCTTCAGGGTCAGTTACTGCATGCAGCTAATAAATACAGTCCTCTCTGAAAGCACAAGAGTACGAAGATGTGATTATCATTTCTACATGCCATGTTGGTAAAAAATGAGGAAAAATCATACTTACTCCTTTTTTCACTGCAAAAAGGAAAACATTAAGTGTTTGTATAAAACTGTATGTACAGTACATTGTGTATACTGTAGTGCATACACAAATAAGTTTTTCGTATAAGCAGGAATTAAGCTGTGACTGTTACAATACATGAAAATGTTCTGCACACTCTGCTAAAAAGGATTAAATACAAATACAGAAGGGAATGGTATTCCTCTTCTGTAAAAGGACTTTGAAGAGTTCTACAGCAAAATGTCTTTTATTGCTACAGTATTTTTCCAAGATTCCAGAAACTGAGGTAAGTGCCAAGACAGTGTATAATAATATATGACTGCACAGTATATACCCCCCGAATACAGTTTTGTATTTCACAATGTCCACCACAAAATATACTAAAAACCTTATTCTAAAATGTCTTGAGATGATGAGTCATGCAAAGTGCTGTATACAAATATTTCTAAATTGTTTCTTCAAAACATTTTATGCACTGGACATCAGGCAAGTGCAAGAGATTTGAATCTTTCCAAAGACTTGGAGTTTAAGAAGCCCACACTTGTAAAACTGACCAAACATACGGGTAAAAGTGATTTTAATATTAATAGCAGCCAGACAATCCTAAACAGAAGCCAAGAAGAAATCAAGACACTATAGTGAGCAGAATATTAATTTTTTTGTAAAGCCTTTTATAGATGCTTCAGAACACGCTTTTAAAAAAAGTACCCCTTTCTAGCAGGAGTTGGGCAGTGGTTTCAATTAAGGAAAAGGGTTAATGGCTTCTAATTAGCTTCTGAGGTATGGGGTCTACTTTCCATTCATTTTCTTGTAATATCCTGTTCTTTATGAACAGCAAATTGAAAGAAAAAGGAAAGACAATGAGCCTTTATGGCCACATGCTCTCAGCTTGGATATTTCCTGACTGTGGCTATGCTGTGCTCACACTGTGTCTCAGCCAGCTCTGACTGCTCTGGAATCCATTAGCTCACACTTTGTGGCAGTTTTTTTTTAATTAGTCACAATTAGTGTTAAACCTTAACAACAGTCTTTCTCTTCAAAGGTGTGAGCCAGAAACAATGGCGTTTCCCATAATAGCAATCCAGGCACTCAATCGATAATTTGCTATTCTGCTACAGGAGGATTATTATTTAAAACAACAGCACTCACAACACACACTCACTTATCCGGATTTAATCACTGGAGAATGAGGAGGAACTAAATTATAAGGGATGACTCTGAAACAGTCTAGATTTCTGTTCATTCACACAGTGAGTAGATTTTGCTTGTGAACATAAAACCTCTATAACACTTTTAACTAAAATCTGTACATTAGAAACAAATGCCATGTATCTATTTCTACACCAACAAACAAAATGAAACTCTTGTATATATGATTAATTGTGGAAAAAAAACAACATACAAAGCTTATTAATGCAAACTCTCCACACTAAGCATGCTCATCCAAGCTTTGAAAACAAGGAAATTGCAGTTATTTGTTCCTTCTGCTAAACTCAGTGAGAGGACCTATATATTTAAACGGACACCCTGAATCAGCAGAACAGACACACTTAACACTGCTAGAGCTCAACCTTGACAGATATAGTTAAGGAGTTATTAGACAATATAGCTGTTTTCCGACCCCATTACTAAAGCTATGGCTGTAAACCATTTAGAGGTCTTTCTCACAGTGTCATCAGTTCTCAAGGAAACACCTCGCCGGATCTTTGCTAAAGCAGAACTGACAACACCTCTGAAGTGAAATATCTATTATTTTAAGCTTCATAGGCTTCTGGGTTGTTATTTATTCTTGCCCAAATGAAAATGAAGCTCTCAATCTATCACCAGAGCCATGCCTAGAGCTCCCCCCACAGCTAATATCAATTATAATGTAAAATTATTAAGCAGAATATTTTTTTCTTGGCAGTCTATAAATACTTCAATTTGTATGATTATTTAGGGCCCGCCTTGCCTTAAAAGATTGCTAAGCAGCTGAAAAAGAGATTAGAATTTGCTGACACCGTCATCTTGTTTTTATTTTTAAAAAAGGAGCAGATATCTTTGCGTTCAGTAGCTGGGTGGAAAAACTCCTCCCAGCCTCCTGATATGAAGACGCACACAAGGCAGTTACCTCTGTCACAGAAGTGCAGGGGAATCAGTGTTGCTATGGTAACCAAATGAACAGAGAGTAAAGGTAACTAAGATCAAGGGATGAAAAACAAGACAGGAAAGGAAGGCCAGAAGATAAACGGTAGAGAACATGAGACAATTTTTTTCCCTACTGTAGGTAAAACCATTGCTGAAAAATATGACCAGTTTAACAGGTGTTAAAAAAACAGCCAGAAGCCTAAATACTATCATTAATGAGTCTACTTTTTTATCACTACAGAAAAAAACCAACCACAAACCAATAAGATGTTCTGTGGGTTTTATTATCTGAAGTAATCCTGTAAGTGAAGCTCTCTTAAAAACTGATGGCTCAAAGCAAAACAGGCCACTGTGTTAATGTCATTTATTTAGAGTTAGTGCTCATGGCAAACTCTGCTTCGGATTTTCACAGGCCATGCTATAAGAATAATGAAAGCCTTAGAGGGTGAGGAATTGAAGTTGCAGTGCAGCCCTGGTAAAAACATTTCTGTTCAAATCATCCATACTTACAGAGTATTTTGTGCTCTTAAACATTAACGTACATAGCATCGAATTGGTCTAAAACAGATATATATATATATTTTCTGTCATTAATATCTGCTATATTTTGTTCATTATTAATAATAACAGGACTAATCAGATATTGTCACCAAGAAGGAAGAAGCCAAACGTGGAAGATGAAGACACAAATTAAGAGAAAGGTTTACTGCCTGATGACCTTTGTTTAGTTCTGTGCATCTCACGGAACGCCTTTATTACGGCTTAACGTCATGCCAGGTGATGGCAACGCACCCAACAAAAGCATGGTCTGTCGGAGTATGCAGCAAAGCAGGGTGGGATCATGGGAAAGGAAGGGTCTCTGTGCCTCAATCTCCCACCCTCAAATGAGCCAAAGCAGGTTTGCGAACTTTCGATTTCGTTTCTGAAATTGGCGGCCAGTGTTAGGGAACAACGTCAAGCACGAATCAGCTCTGTGTTGTAAAGCAGGCAAGCGCAGCAAGAACACGCCACACGCCACACGCCAACCACGCCAAAGGCATACTCACTATCTGCGCTAACGACAGTGCTGCTTGGAGGAATGGGGGTTGGTGTCACTGAAGGAACTGGAAGATGGTAAAGACATGATTATGAAAGAAATGGGAACTCAGTTATGGAAATTGAACCACAGCAAAACACTCACTGTAAGCAATGCTTTAGCCCACTGAGCTGTGATAGATGGAAACCTGAACATTATTAATACTGGGTTAAAACCGCATTCATGGTAGAAGCTGCATGCAAAGCAGGTTTTTAAAAAATACTGTAAACAGACAGTAATATTTCCAAGTGCTTTCCCTTATTGAAGTGCAGAACTTCATTAACTCATGAAATGCAGATTTCGCAAGATGGGCTTTTTTTCTGCTTCATCTTCAAAACCGATAAATTGTTTAGATGGCATACTAGACACTTCATGCTGCTCATTTTACATTAGAGGGCTGCAAAACTACCACATCGGCTAACATAAATCTGTCAACAGAAGAAAATATAAGCGAAGCAAGTATGTAAAAACGTTTGGCTATTATACTGGACAAACACTCAATGTCACAGATGGGCAGAAGAGTTGGTGCACCTTTGACAATCAAGCGTATGTTTTTGAAAACGTAAATTACTTCTGTTACTTCACAGGAAGCCCCACAGAGGCAACAGATGAAAACTCGGTTTTTATCACGTCATCCTCCAAATTACAGAAGCTGAAAAGGCTGAACATAAGGTAAGATTTTTTTTCCTTCCCAAAAGTTCAGATACTGCCATAACCATTTACCACCTACAGTGTGTTCCATACAAAAAAAGCAACAGCAGGCTCTGCAATTTTTTTTTAACATTTCCAAAGAATTGGGTAATGCACCCTGCTGTCTTTACTGACATGTTAAATAACAACACAGCATCTGCTTTAATGAAAGAAATGCTCTCCTACATTTTGTCTCTGTGTTCTTTCAGTCAGCAGATATGAGGCCAATTGGACAGCTGTTACCTTACCTGGCTATGGAGAATGTAATGTCTATCATTTGTTCCTGGCAAGCAGTAAAATGTCTACATGATTTAAATGCATTCCTATTTTTTAATTTTTATTTTACACAGCATATGGGAGCTGAAGAATTCCTAAAAAGAAAAGCAATATGGAGCTTGAAATTAAAGGACTGTGGAATCTGAGAAGTACTGTCAAGGAATTTCAGGATCTAGTTCTTAATGTCTATCCTTGTTGAAGTTTTCTCACTCCACTCTCATGAATCTTACAACGTAGTCTCCTGTGGACTCTTAACATGCAGGTGCATGCAAAATGCCCATGAAAAAGGTGGTGGCTGAAATATTCGGTCTCACAATACTCAGGCCTACCCATAAAATAGTGCCCCAAAGCAACTCAAACACAGGACTGGAAATGTGAAAGAACTGTCAGACTCGGATAATTAAGCAAACAACAACACAAACCAGCAACGCCAACCACAGAGGAAAACAAAGAACTCGGAATCACTCATAAAAAAAATTCAATTTCAAAATTTAAAATTGAATTGTTTTATTAATAAAATTAGGTATTGAAAATAATAACAGCAACTCTATTCATGGCTGCAATTATAGACAACACAACATACTGATTAGCTGCACCTATAGTACAGTACTTCAATCTGTAGAGGCTGCTAATTAATCATAAGGAAATGGGAAGCAAAGCAAAGCTAACTTACCAGGTTCTATATGTGTTTTAGTGACAGCATCACTAAATGAGGAGTCAGTTTCTGGAAGCACTGAGTTTGTTAAAAGAATTTCAGTGGTCATGGATGCTGCTGCTGAGAGGTAAAGTAAATTAACAACACAACAGGGATATTTTGTAAGAAAAAAGGCACACAACACTTTGGCAAAGCTGTCGATACCAACTCCAATGATGTGCAGTGCTTCAATGTCACGGCCAGCCTCAACACAGCAATAACAGCCGAGAAAAGGGTCAGTTTGTATTTTTAACTTCGCCAAACAATACAAGCAAACTGTGCCAACTCTGCTGAAGTCCTCCACAATTATACAACCAACGTCCTGTGGGAACCTTGATTCTAAAACGTGATTCGACAGGAACAATGTGCCTTAAAGCCATTCATAAAGCATAAAAAGCATTCAGAACTTGGTATGGCAAAAAAGCAGATGGTTTGCTTTTTGTAGCCATAGCATGTTCTAAAAACAGAAGCTGAATGATAAAACTTTAGTAAGTTTTATCTTGATATGAAGCTTCCATATATGCATTCTGATCTGTTATTGTTTGAAAGGAATGCATATTTTTTAAAAAGTGCAATTAAGTCACTTGCAGGTGACAGTACCTGTAAGTCTCGTTTTGCCTAAAACAAAAGCTTAGAAAAACATTTTATCTTCCTTGTCGATCACAAGCTGTGTTAATGGCATCCTAGGGAAATTATTACTTTTTATAATGAGCCCTGGGGTGGACCCTTTGTGCTGATGGAGGAAAGACAGTCATTGAAAAAAATCTCATCTATCTTCCCAAAAGTACATCGAAACTCGGTGCTAACAGTCATCCATAGAAGATGTGCTGTTTTGCTTAGAATATGTGACTTAACGTAAGCTCTCTGGCAATGCAGGATAAGCTCTCTGAGCTGTTGCTGTTTCTGTTCAGCTCTGCTTGGCAGATCATCACATCATTAATGCAAAGAACCTCAACAGTTTCCCATCACACTTGCAAATACTCAGTGCAAAGCAAACACTGCCTGTTTCTAAAACGCAAATGTATTTTCTTATTTTTTGCAAGCAGTGACAAAGACATTCATGTTGGTGTAGCAGTGTTGCTTTGCTGTATGTATTTGTAAAAACAACATAAAACGCCACCCATTAAAAAAAGCAAACCATACTTTCGGAAATATCATCATTCCTGCAAATCCTTACTCACTGTCTACATTCTCAAAGCCAGGAACTGTGGGGGTGGCAACTGTGGTCTCATCAGTGGTCGCAGTCTCTTTTGACTGGGGTTTGATGTCTACTGAGATGACCTCCGGCAGTGTTGCTGGCTGACTAGTTGGATACATTGTGGCCTCCTGCATGGCAAAATTCAATAACCCCGATTCCTTCTGAGAAATAAATTCCTGAGATAAAGTTGTATGCAATTCCCCTTTTTCCTGGGATGGTGTCAATATCTCAATGACTCCTTCTACAGCTTGAGTGGATGCCTTCTCATATCCTACTTTATCTCCTATTTCTGTTGCTTCGGTAATATACTCCACTCCTAGGGGTCCAAGTGTAGCTATGTCATTCTCCTCATCTAAAACAAGTGGCTCAACATCTTCTTCTTCCTCCTTGAGAGGCACTACAACCACTGAAGTCAGATTATCTTGGTCATCATCAAAAACCACGTCACCATCTTCAGTGGTCTCCTCTTGGCCGTCAAATAAAGGAATGATTGTGACCAAATCAAAGATGTTGTTGGCTACCTCTGTGCTGTGCATTGTCTGAATTCCTCCAGTTGCGGTCTGGTGTTCTGTAGTTTCAGTTTCGTACAGTGCTCCTGTGGTTAGGGTTGAGCCTGTGGCCCCTTCAACAGGAGCACCTGTCTCTTCTGTACCCACTGCATGTGCTGCCATGGTTGTTCTATTCTCAGCCATCATTGTTGGTGCTGCAGCAAGAGGCTCCTCAGTAACTTCATGTGATTGCTCGGGTTCCGAAAAAACAGTTGCTCCTTTGACAGTGCCATCACTGGGTGCTTCAGTTGTTTCTCCTTCTTCTACAAATTCAGCAACGGAAATGTCCTCGGCAGGAAGAACCGTAAGGAACGCAGTCGTCGAACGGATCTCCTCTAAAGCATCTCTTTCAGACGGTGGTTCGGAAGGTTCCGATTCACCACCTGCTTCATCAGCTGCTGTAGGTACAGGTGTGGTTGGGAAATCTTCCGTCGTCAACAGAATTGAGAAGTGAGAATTGCTTGGCATCTCTTCAGGTGTCCCAGCGAGGTCTACAGAGCCATCGTATGTCTCTGATGCCGTCTCTTCAGATGAATCTGCAGCAGTCATTCCGTCATTCTCAACGGTACTTGGCGTTTGAACTGAGCTGGCTGTTGGACTGCGAAATCCATCATGCAGGTCTTCTTCACTTTCTTCGCCGTTGACTGACAGTAACAGTCGGGCACCAAAGACAGCGCGGTCTCTACTCAAGTACGTCAGGTGATGGGCTTTGGATTTCTTTCTAAACTGCCTGGCTTTAGGGTAGTTATACTTCAAAAGAAAGACATGTCCTCTCTCCTCAATCAACGGTGATTCAGCGGTCACTGTATAGGACAACAGCATGACATGAAGATGTTTTTAAACATTTGCAGGCAGCTCTATTCTCAGCTGCCACTGTGAGCCACGTCTTCCTTCAATCTGCTTTCAAGACTGTGATGCCCTCTTTCACCCCCGGTTTCGATCATATTTAATCATTTAAAAAATAAACAAAACGTGATTTGAAAGTCTCCACCTGATGTTTGGCATGTTTTCTTTGACTTTACGTGCTCTCACCGAGCTATTTTTGGCTGGCCACTTAAAAGAAAGAAACAAGCCTAAAAGATGTAAATGAAAGCAGACTTCACTGATTCTGTCAGCAGTTCCTTTCAAGAATCTGAAAACATTCAGCTTGGAATCTCGAACTAAAAAAAAAAATGTCAGAAACAATCTAAATCTAAATTATTTTTGCCCAAAATAAAAACACTCTAAAGCTGTAATGTACTGTATGTCCTGAGTGCTCCTATACATAAAATCTTAATCCCTGGCATTTCCACATCTTCCCAAAAAACTTTAAGTGAGTTTTCCATAATTAATGTTTGAACACTCTGGATCATTGTTCTCCCAATCATCGGCCTCATTTGTACCAACAACCTCTGGATGAATAATATAACGTGTAATTTGCAGTCTGTCTCTTCAAGGAAATGTCCCTTCTCTGATATTTAAGTATAATTATAACAAAGGACATCTTGCACTTGAGTAGGCTTTCTGGATTTGCCTTTTGTTCTAAGAAGGAGCATCTTTTACTGTAATTGTTTTGGCAATGGAAGGGAGTTGCAGAGCACATTTTGTTGATGTCAGAAATAAATGTGATAAGTTACTGAGTAAAAAAGAAGGCAGCTTTGCAAATTAGGAGCTGCTATATCACCTCAAACAGTAAAGCTTAAACACCTAGCTCATTTCAATGTGCCCAGCATTTTTATGTTTTTGATGGCCTTCTGTAAGTCAGAGGGGTACTGTAACATTCTGTTCAAGTAAAGACATAGACTAGAGATTGATTACTCATTAACAGAAAAAAGAGCTATCACATTTACTGTTTTGATAAATTCCTGTGCTACATTCCCATCCCTTAGGAGTTTTTAGTCCAGTATATTGTTAAACAACCAGCATAATAATAGTAACAATATCAAGTAGAACATTATAACTATAACATGGCTATAGAGTACACAAGCCGCATCAGTATCTTGGATGAGATTCATTATAGTCTCAGCTATATTTAGACAACACCTTCTAAATGCACACAGACACAGCCAAATAGTTCACTGTGCTTTCAAAACTGTTAGGTTTTATACTAAATTATACATTATACCACATTATAGTGTATTAAGAGACATTCACAATCACCGGAAACCATATTTACAGTAAGTAGGTACTAACATCCAGGGTCAGCTACAGCAAAACTCACATCTGAAATCTGTTCTACCATTGGCAATGATCTAAAAATATAGCTTTAACCAACCTGTATATTCCAAAAGATTGTGAAAAATGTCAGCTAGAAGACACATGAGAAAGGAAATACTAAAAATGCAGTTAATTATTTCTTTCTTCATTTTCTTATTGAGAAAACTACTCTGTATCCTGATCTTCTGACCAATCTGGGACTTTGGCTTACCAGCTAATTGCAAATTAGAAACCAACTGTGTTATGACAAATTTCCTTTTAACAGAAGAAAGGTGCTTCTTGCAAAATTAAAAAAAGAGCTGACATATAAAACACTAGGTGGTTTCATTTTAAAATAAGATGAAAGCTTAAAAGTATAGATCTACTTTATTATAACTTAAGGTTTGACTCGAGCAACAGTTTTTACTGCAAAGTTCCTTGAAGTATATATCCTTTTAGTTTAATAAAGCATTTTTTTCAGAATGGAATCCAACAGTTTGAGTCATGTGCAAATCACTAAAGAAATTAAAATAGAAGACTAAAAGCAATTTAAAGTACTTTTCAGTCAGGAAATACAGCCTTGAAAGTCAGAAAGCTCCAAAGGTGCTTTGGAAATTAGTTCTCATCTCTAGACTAGTACAAGTTAATAGATTTCATGAAGGGCAAGTTAACAGAATTCATGGAAATGTTTGAGAAAATGTTAATAGGATGAATGAAATTAACAAAAACAGACAGGGTACAAGGAGGCACTTACTTGAATAAGGATAGTCTGAGTTGTCCAATGGAACAAAGACAGATGGGGGGAAAAGTAAAAACAGAAAAGAAAAAACAGAAAAGGTGAGAACGGAAATGCAGAAATGAGAGAAAAGAAAGAAAGGACGGGTTTCAAATAAACATGTAGTAAATTTCTTTTTAAAGCAGTACAGATGGATGGGTGCTAGCCTGCTGATCTTTCATCAGTGAGATCTCAAACCTAAATGCCCAGTCTTAAGACTGACGCTTGGAGTATTTTAAGAGGGAGAAAGGAGGAAAAAAAGTGGAAACATCCTGATAGCACAACAAATGTGTTGCACGCCTTTATGGACCTGGGCAATCCTAGTTGGCACACCTCTCAGAAGTTTTGGATGAAATGCTACAAAAAAAAAAGCAGCATTTCTGCAGGTGCTTCAGATTTTTCTGCGTGACTTACAGTATCTTCTTTGAAAGATCACTCACAAAACACCCTGAGAGAGAGGATCTAAACAGCAGCACACACAGGCTCATAATTAGCATGCTAAAAGAGAAGTAATGACAGGTTTCTCTATAATAGTTACTTCTCCACCGGCTGTGTTGGTGGGGGCACAGATTCAAATGAGATCGGCTGCGCTCCCCACACTCCCTCACTCTTCATACAGCTTAAATTAAAAGCCCCGCTGTAGGCAGTTTTATCGAGGGTGGCTGATCTGTCCCACAAGCACCATGTGGTTATTGCCCTCCAGGACTTCAAGGACAGCATTCCACAGTCAATGTTTTTTTTAACATCCAATCTTTAGGAGAAAGTCTGTAAACTGTAATAAATACTACAGTATGTGGTCATGCCAATACAGTGCAATAAAGTCACGTATGCAGCCTTTCTGAAAGGTTTAAATGTAGAAGCTCCTGCCACCACCTAGGGAAATCACAGTACTGTAATAAGCACAAAAGCCCTTGTCATTACAATACCAGCTGTGGCATCTTTGCCCTTTAGAGTTTAAAGAAAGCCATGGCATTATGAATTGAAACACTCAGCTAAAAGAAAAAAACTAAATTTAGGTGAAGTCAGGCAATGTACAGTATATTTGACTCTCTGAGTGAAATAAAAGTGTTTTTATTATAGTGCAGCTTCAGGCTAGCACAGAATAAACTTTAAAGTATACACTAGGTGGAAATGCTGTCCATGAGCCCACTGTTGAATAACCCATCTTGTAATGCAGTGACAAGATACAGATAATTATAGCTTGTAAAAAGTACAGGTTTTATTATACCCTGGAAATTCACAGCGCAAAACAAGCCTTGCGTGGAATTTCCAGTGCTCACACACTGCAAAAAGATCCCCTGCTGCATAAGACGAAACCCTGCCCCCAGCCTTACACAACTTCAGAGCTAAAAAAAACATGGGAGGTTTTCCTAGTTCTTAGTCTTTGACCTGTCAGCCTTCATAATCCAATTTCAAGCAGCCAAAAAACACCACACCGGAGACCACATCATTTAAACTACCTCGGAAAGCCACATGTGCCCTTACTGTCACGTTCCCTTGTACTTGCATGGACCTCGCAGAGAAGCAGTTAAGAGTGGAAGTGCTGACAGAGATAAAACCGTTGTTTGGAACAGCCAATCGAATGCGATCCACTCCCAAGGATATGCAAAGGGTCCTGCACGGCCACCTTAGGAGGCTGATTTGCCTCGCTGTCCAGCTACAAAGCAAACTATTAGCATTAATGCAGAAGACGAAAGGGACATTTACCCAGCGTGTATTTCACATCAAAGGGGCTTCAAAACCACCTGTGGGGAAGATTTTTTTTAACCAGTCCCAGCTGCCAAAACCCCTTTCCACCCGGAAGGGTTCCAGCAATCAGAACACGCCCTCCCAACCAGCCCTCGCTTCGTCATGTTGATCCGCACACAGGGACACTTCAATGCGTTTCGCAAGTCGGCTGACGCACCAGGGGATGCGTTCTCAGCACTGAAGGTTGGGCTGCTGTGCTGCAGGGAGGGCATCTTAATCTGCCTGGGGTGTCCGAGGCAGCAGTGAGACTCTGGAGATTGCGCTGTACTTACGGACTGGCTGAGTCTTGAAGATGGTGGGTTGGCTCTTGTCGCCCTCTCCCTTGCCGTTGATCGCTGACATCCTCACTTCGTAGCTCGTTTCGGGTTTGAGCCCCGAGATGACGATCGTGTTGTCATTGTAACCTGCGGAAGACGAAAGGAGTCTTCAGCAGACAAATCACGGAGGCGAAAAAGTCCAAATTGAATTCATGTTGAACTTCAAAAGTGGATGGTCCTGAATAATTAATACAAACTTAAATCGACGGGAGCTCACAAGGCACTTGCATAGACACAAAGCTCAAAAAAGGCCTTTTTTCTTTCTTTTTTATAAAATTGGATTTTGTGACAACATTAGTTTTTGTCTGCCTTTTTGATTAAAACTGGTCATAGTGGTAAAGTGAGCTGGGAGCAAAAGTATGAATTATGACTTAACCCAGCCTTAGAACACGTGAAAGATTACAAATATGCCCATAAAGCCTGTTTAACGGTGAGTAGATAATTTATCTGAGGATCTCATCCAGCTGTTTCCTGATAGAAGCCAACACATGCATACAAAACTTTCCAGCACAATGAATGTCCTTCAGTAAATGGATGCTCACATTGAGAGCCGTTAGCTTTTTTTAGGATCTGTAACACTTACTGTACAAGTATAGATCTACAATCCTCTAAACAAAGTTCTGCTGTGTTGACAGCCTGGCTAGTAATGCCAGTAATCCTTTTCTTGCTTGCCCCCATGATAACAATTCCAGCTTGATCTCGAGATCCAGCATCTCTCCATGTGAATCCACAGCATCAATTGCACTCAGTGGTGCAGAACTGTAAAATAACTTTTATCTGCTCCAACTCTTCTTTGATGGAAAAGTGGAGCATGCAAACCGCTCTTTGAGAAAGATGTTGACGTACAGTAGCTGGGGGCGGAAACAGCAGATGAGAGCTGCCTATTATTTTGATTACATCGCAGACAAAGCAGATATTTTGGGACCCTTTCTGACAGGCAGGCAGATGATACGATTTGAGATTACAGACCCCACTGTAGTAGGCTGCTGCAAAATGCTCTTCTCTGAAACACAGCCTTGGGGCACAGAGTGACACACACTCCTGTCAATCTGACAGGGCCAAGTGTCAGAATTACAGTGACGTGAGACACACAGTACTTGGAGCAAGGCAGTAACTGAAGACCTGTTAATTATTTTCAAGTCTTTTTATTTAGTAGAGAAGTAATGAAACTTCATTTTGTTCACATCATTAATCACTATATTCAATTACTTCCCCCCAACCAACACTCTCTATTAGTCCAACAACTCTATGATTTTATATGAAAAATATCTGGAATTTACAAGATTTCTATAATGCCAACAGTTGTATTTACTTTTGAAAGTTGGATTTTTTTTATTTTCTAAATGTTTAATGTTGACAGTCACAGGATCTCTGATGGATTTAGGCAATGTCTTACATAGATTAAGGAAGGAGGGTACAGAGCACTTACTGTAACTGCTCATTTTCTTATTGGGCTGTGATTGATTAAATTCAACCATCGACTCAAGGACATACTTTTGTCTGAGTAAACATACAGGAATAAGGAATAAGGATGTTTTGAGTAAACATACAGGAATAAGGACCAACAGTACAAAATAAGTACAAAATTCCTCGAAAGTGTACAATTCTGAAGAGAGAAATCACACCACAAAAGCACTCTCATGGTTATGCAATCGTATTACAGCATTCTGTTAACCTGCTAAGCTGAGGCGCGGCAATCAGGCCATGAAGACAAGCAGTTACATAAACTCCCCTGCGGAGTGGAGTGCAAGAGGGCCTCAGTGTAATTAAGACCAGGAAGGATCAATGATCTATCTAGCTGTACAGCAGGTTTTAGGTTGGTTTATCTCCCGAAAGTATATTAAACTTCAATTTGACTGTAAAATAAAACATTCAAGAAAGAACAAGCATGAAATCGCAATTCAGCCCAGCATTCCAGTTCTCAGCCGATCCAACAACAGATAACGTGACCCTACCTGTATTTCCCACAATCCCACCTTGAAGGAACTCACCATCTTTGACTTCGTACTCTTTATGCATCCACTCGCTCAGGCCCACCACTCTCCATTCGGCCTTGTACTTGAGAATGGGGACGCCACCACTGGCGTCAGGCTCGTCAAAATCTATATGCGCTGAGCTGGAGTAAGGGTCTACTTCATTGATCACGGGGGCGGACGGAACCTCTAAAAGGGAAAAATGTTGTGGAGAAGGCTTGGCAGGCAGAACAGACCCTTGAAAACATTTACAGTGTAATACCACGGCAAGTGCAACATTAAGGTAATTAGTCTGATTGGCATCAGAGTAAAGTAAAAACAGAATGATGTAGTGAAGCAAAATGAAAACTTGGTCAAAGCGGAGACATTTTTACTAGTAAAGTAGAAGTAGTTTTTGTTAGGAATGTAGTAGATTTTGTAGTACATTCTACAAATCCCATTGCTAACAAACTCTACTACAAACGTAGTAGTAGTAATAGTAGTAGTAGTAAAGACTAGTGAAATCACAGTAAAGCATGGTGAAGCAAAAAGAGGCTGTGAAAACAGCATGAACGAAACAGTGAGACACCATTGCAAAGCAAAGCAAGCACAGGATACAAGCATGTGAAAACCACAGAAATCCAATTACAGTGCAAAAATGCTCATAAGGGAATGCGCAAAAAAATTAGGCAACATAATATGCCAATACAATCAATATGAACACTAAATGCAGTTGACAGCAATGGAGAGCTGATTGACATCATCGGAATGAACCCAGACAGCATTTGTAAATATGAAGGACGAAAGCACAATTGATTCTGGGAATTTGTTAGGAATGGGAATTGTTGACTGGGAACTTAATGCAATTTGTGGACAGAATCACACGGATTGGAATAGACAGACATCCTCAAAATATGTATAACTTGTGTCAGACCTGTCTGTCTTAGTAAGACACTGAATTTGATCCCTTCACATTTATTTCTCCTTTCTTATTTGATTTCATTTTAAACTCAATTACTAAAGACCTACAACTCTTTACGTGGGATTCTATGCTAAGTAAGAATGGAGTCTCTCAACAACATTAATGTGAATCTTCAACATCACCAATGTATACTTTAATTGCTCACACACACTTGATAATTTATAAATGTCTTCGGATTTGACACAAAATTGAGGTTTGCTTACTGCTGCGAAATTTGAAGACAAAAAAACCATTTCAAAAGAACACACAAATACTGTATATTAATTCATGTTTAATATGTTTTGCTGGTGTTATGATTCACCCTAATTAGGAAAGACTTTATACTACATTAAAAGTTAACACCATATAAATAGTGCAGTTCTTACATTATCTAGCAAGTGTCAAGAATTTCAATTTCAAATTAAGGTTGTGCAGTCCGTGTAACAATATCAAGTAATGAGCACTGCAAATATGATATGTCAATTACTTACACTTTATTCTAGCCTGCCTTTGTTAATAAAGCAAAAGAATCATTATATTTTCTTTTAATAACTGCAATTTCTTATTGAATGCAATTTATTCAAAACTGCAACACACTGTGAGAAAACTGCAAGGTTGTTCCTATGGCTACTTCACTGTGCCTTACTACAGTTTCCCGACTGCTTAAACTTTACAGGTATATAGACATAATCTCATTGAATGTTTGGGTAACCTCTTATTTACAGTGTCCTCAAATGTCAATCATACCCCTCGTGAAGTAGGAACAATAAAAGGCTTTTCAGAGAACAATATAATATAAAGGAAGTCATATTTCTCATACAGTATATATAATCATAAAAGATTCACTTAGGTCCAGAAACTCATGGGTCACATTTATTTACACCCCCTTGTCTTCAAAACTACTTTGTTTTATGGTCGGCCTTCAGATGACGCTGCCTCCTTTCAGCCCAGCTGTGAAAACCACACCAGTGCAAGCGAATCTGAACAGCATACGACTCTTTGCACCCTGAAGACGCCAGTGTGAGCTGGAGATCTCCAGTCGCCTTTGGCTTTCCAGTGGTCTCCCACGCCCCCTGTCTCACAGCCCACAGTAACAGGAGGCACTTGCCTCCTCTTCCTGGCAGAGTGGCCACTGTATTAGCCGGCTTTAATTATCCTAGTAATGCACACTACAGTGCAAAGTGCTCGATTCAGACTTTAGTGTATTCTTTTATTCCCACCTCCATTACTTGCAGAGAACAAGGATCTTTTACTTACAGTCTCCAATAGGCTATCTGACCATAACCACTATAACCATGACCATCACAATGCATGCTACTACTAATGTTTTCCATGCATTATCATCCTTTATAACCCAGAGGAAACAGTTAATTTTTGGAGGCCTCAATACAGGTCTGAAGGCATCCTCTGCACTTCCAAAGAAAGCAATGTAACTGCAGATTTGTTTTTGCTGAATTGTAATTGAAGGAATGATAGAGGTGTGAATAAATTAATGGCATGATAAATAAGAACAGCAGCAGTGATGATTTTGCACCGTGTGCCGCCCTGTCATCCCATACACCCGGCGGCACTGGTACTGACCTGCTTGAATGAGGAGGAATTCTCTTGACTCGGTGCCAATACGGTTGGTGGCTGTGCAATTGTAGCTGCCAAAGTCACTCTGAGACTCTGGAGTAACCTTCAATAAAACAGAGGCAAAAAGAGTTGTAAATTACAACTCGACTCTTCTTTGATTACAATTACAATAGTTTCAGTGCAAACTTACTGTAGGTACCTTAACCAAACTGGAGTTGTAATGTCTATATACTATGACAATGAAGTTAAAGCGTTTTCTATTATTGTAATAACCTTGTCCTTGATTACCACATCTCATTTTGGGCCATAAGAAACTCAGTTTGCCATGTAGTAATCTTTCATTCATACTGTTCATTTTCTTCAAAAACTTTGATTATAACAGCAACTGGTGAAAACAGCCACTATGAAGTGGTGTAGTAGCTAATCCTTCACAATTACCAGTCAAATCGAATTGACTCTTTATCGGGGGTTTGTCATTAAAATCATTTGTTCCACTCTACACATCCATTAAGCTAAAAATGCTAGTTTTCCTACAACAAAAGAGAGACACGTCAGAATTAACTGGTCACTTACAACCAAAATGGCTAAAAGTTCAGTATAAGATTACCAAGGAATTGTGCTCTTGCGAAAAGAAGTAAAAACACTTTGTGAAAAGAGTATAATAATGCAAAATGTCTATGACATTTGCACTGCAGTGTTAATAAAACATATGCACATAAGCATTTTTTTTAAAGTTTAAATATATTTGTTTTATTATTGAACCATCTAGTTTTGTCCTTCCACCAGTCTGGAAGAAACAAGGATGCTTCCCTGGAGACATCAAAGCTAAGTGCTCATTCCTCTCCTTAGTCACCAAACTGCCTGTCACTGCAAATCCCAATAGGCAAGACTGAGCTTAAATGACAACAAGGGAAAAGATAAGGCTTGCATTCGCACCATAAAGCCCTGGATATGACTGGCAAGACAAGTGTTCCCTAGCAGAGTCCAGTTTAGTATTGCTGTAGGGTGTCTCTGTTAAAGCTGGGGAGTTATAGTGCACGGCCTGAATGGGTACCAGTGGACAAATTAAAATGAACTCCTCTTGACATTTAGCCTTTTCCACCTGCCGGCCTGCAACTGCTAATCCACGGCTGGACCTTCGGACCGTCAGAAATATAATGTTTCGTAAAAAGCCACTCTCCAATGCAATTCGCACAACGAGGCAACTTGACATTTTGTTTCCTGTCAAAATAAGAGCTGTTCATGACCTTCGGCCAGTCACACTGCCTTTGAGGCAAAGGACAAAAAATGAACAATAATACTTTGCTAGTGTCGGGGATAACAGGTGCTTTTGGGAAAAACACAGAAAACAAAAACTGCATTTTAAAATGACATTTGGACATGTTGGCTTATTTTATTTAAACAGTAGGTACTTGGGACTTGGTGCTGAAAGGCAGCACTCTTAAAAATATCACTCTGATACTTCCAGGATGAGATAAGCTGTAGACTGCGGTCTGAACACTTAAGAAACACTTAGCAACTGTGATATAAGTGCACATCAGAACAATGCTCTTGGTCTTTCAAGAAGCAACAGCTGGAGGTCTTTCAGCATTGTGGCCATTAAAAGCAGTTTATGGAGGTTTATATCAAAGAAATGCAATAACAGAGTACACATATACAGTTTAAAGGAACAGAGGTCCAAATTATTTCTCCAACTCCAAAATCTTGCAGCATTTGATATAAAAACTTTTTAGGGAACTTTTTTTTATATACCTAGAGTAATAGAGTTGGTCATGTACAGTAAATGGTTAAACATGACCAAAATCCTGTAAATCATAGGTACAGTCAGAAGTTACCACAGTATATGAGTGTCAGCAACTTACCAAAGTTCCCCACTACTGCTTTCTACTACACTAATAACCTTGACAATAATTAGTGTTTGGAAAAGAAGAAACTCAACTTGTTATTTGTGTCACTGTGAAGATTTAGCCATCTTTAATTCACATTAATCATAGCTCGAACACAACAACTCATGGTAAACTATAAATGGAGAGCCCATATGAAGTGTTGCAGTAGCTAATCCGTCACATTTACCAATAACTCGCTCTCTATATTAGCAACATTATTTGTTACTTTCTACAACCCCAAGATGCCAAAAGACTATGTTTAGGAAGACAAAGTACAGATCTAATTGGGATTAGCCTATCAATATTAAACTGGCTAAAAGTTCAATTAAATTGCCACAGAATTGTTTCCACGAAAGGAATAAAAATGTTTTGGCCACTGGGTCTGAACGGAAATGTACAACTGTATCCTTTGCAAAGGGCGAGAGTGAAACAAATACTGTACCTCCAGGAAGCTGGTGGAGGGGGTGTTGTAGATCTTGATGTTGCTTGCGTTAGAACTGGGGAGCTGCTGTCCATCTCTGAACCACACAACTGAGGCACTGGGGTGGGCGATGACATCACAGGTGATGTTGGCGGGATTCCCCTCCCACGTGTACGAGGTGACAGGGCCTTGGATCTTCGGCGCATCTGTGAATCACACGCACGCGTGCACCGTGTAATTTAATTTCCCTGTACCGCCACGGCGTGTGTCTTTCCAAGCCCCTGTCGTTTCTTATTAGCACGTTAGACACTAAGTATAGCGTAGCATTGATTTTTCTTTTAAACCGCGTCAGCATTCCTTCTAAAACAGACTATTCTTCTATGCAGAGAGATAATAGAAATCTGAAGAAAAAAAAAGAAACATTTCATTTCCTTGATGCCGGCAATACAGTTTTGAACAAAAAGCAATGTTATTTTATCAGCAGTTTTTCCTTTGTCATCTTTGTTTTTCTTTTTTTTTCTCTCCTCGGCTTCGAGTACAGGCTGCTTTTTAATGAAATTACAATATTAAAAGAAAATGGTAAAAACTACAAAACATAATTCTCCATAAGGCCTTTTCCTCTCTATTTGCTTTCGACTCTAGCACAGCTGAATTGATGGGAGGAGACCTTTCAGCGTGTTTTGCATTTTTTTTCCCATGTGGACATTTTTCCTCTCGACATTTAGAATCCAGCATTTCCAGATATTCACATACAGTACTAAATAACAAGTATTACTATCTAATGAAGATATCATTTACAATTGTTTTTTTTAGTTGAGCTACAGTTGAGCTTCTCGAATGATCCAAGTGCGGAGGAGACTAGATTGTTGTAGTCAGCATGTACAATGAGCCTGTTGTACAATGAGACATCTAGTTCTTTGAATCAGATTTAAAATTGATATTCTGTCAGTTCTGGGAAAGTGGACAGACTATGCTTCTAGTAGATTTAGTTTCTTGGAACTTATCCTATGAAGCAAACAGTTGCTTTCTGAGTGAAGCAAACATTTACAAAAAATGTGATATGTAATTAGCTGTAAGACAGAGGAACAGTTCAATAGTGCATAGAGCTCTATCAGCTATAAGACAAAACAGTTCAATAGTAACCTACATGTTTTACCATTCCCAGAAATACACAGCTATTGTCAAAAATGTTCAGCAGTGCCATCTATTCACAAAGAAATCCATAGTCAATTTGTTTCTCTATCTCTCAGAACAAAACAAGCTTAAATGCTGCCTCTAATCTACAAGCAGCATAACAGAATGATTTCATCTGTCAATTGTGGACCTTCAGTTTCAATTGTAACAAAACACCTTTTATCACTAATTACTCACTCTTTCCAAAACTAGATTACTGTGATCTTTAACATGGTCTAATTACAGCTCAAAACAATTTTGGGAATTACGTATTATGATGCTATCAAGTACAACAGCAAAGATTACTTTTGTTTCAGGGCTAAGGAAGTTAATCCAATTACACATTCATTGCTGGGAATATTTTTATTAATTCTTTCACTTATTTAAAATTTTCTAATAAGATCAAATGAAATCTATAAGCTCTAAAAATGCCATATGTCTATATTAATGCAAATTAAAAAAAATATATCTGCTTGCCCTTGACTACCACATGGTAAAACAGTTTTCAGATGAATCTGGGTTTTTCATCATCTATTGTATTGTATTCTGTCACTTAGAAAATGAAATCCATTTTCTATTTAAGAGCCAGGAAAGGGTAGCTAATAAAAAGACAAAAAATAAATCAGTTTGTAGCCCAATAATCAGATCTTTGCTTTCTTGCCATCTGAAAGATCTGAATATTGGGCCACAACCTGATGCTCTGTGGAGGTGTTTATGAATTAAAGTACCTGCTGAGTTTTTTTTTCCTTTGTATGATCTTACAGAATTTAAAAATAAAAGATGACTGAACAGGATGCCTTGATGGTGGGATATGTTTGTTATCTTTTAATCACACCTGAAGAAGGCTTCACAGCCAAAATGTTGTGTTTTTCTCTCTTCTCTTTTCAGCATGGAATAAGCCTACTGTATTACTTGTTCCTTTGCAGACTACGCATGTTGATGCAGCTACCCACCTGAACTATCTTTTAATCTCTACAACAAACATAAGCACTGGACACGGTACTACTTTTTGTGAGTGCAGATCTTGAAAGTCTTAGTTTATTTGAGCAGTTCTGTAGTTCGCACAGCTAAAAAAAACATCTGCTGCACTGTAGCGAAGTAGGTTTTAACTAGCATGCCAATGTTGGAAAAAAAATGATGGTAACAAAACTACAAGAAAAGCTTTGGCTCAAAACAACAACAAAAAAAACTCAGGCAGCTGATATGAAGACAAATCCGTGTGCAGCAATGATGGCAGCAGCCTAAATCCGCGGAAACACAGCCCCAAACCCCAAGAGGCTACAGACCTTATCCGTGTCTGAGCTAAATCTACATCAACGATCGAGAAACTTAGAAAAAACAAACCAAAAAACCAAACCAGCAGTCTTACAGTGAACTTCGAGGTACATGAACTGGGAATCTTGGCCAATGGAGTTCCTGGCTGTGCACAGGTACTGTCCCGCGTCTGTGAACTGGACGTACTTCAGGGTGAGGGAAGACACCCTGGCATCACTCCGCACCTCTATATTTCGATCCAAACTCTGCCAGGAAAGAGGAAGAGAATAAAAGGAGTTCAGCAGTTGTCCAGTCTCTTAGCTCAGTCAGCTCTTGTTATCTAGCGGGTTAAAAAAAAACATGACCATTTACACTTTAAAATAAGATTACATTCCTGATTCTTTGCCCCTAAAATACAATTATATCCTTCAGTCTGTTTCCCAGAGATCTAAACGGTTGTGAGGTTACACTGCACTGGTGTGAGGTTAAATAAAGCTATGTCTCAGTTTTAGAAAACAAAACTCCCTCTTTACCAATTTTAATTGAGATTTAACGGTTTCACAGAATTCAGCTGCTGTATTCAATGAACAAAAAACAAGAATGTTTTCAAGAAACAAATAAAAACACTGTCACAATATACAATGTTGTTAACTGTAGCTTCAAGTTGATAAAAATTCCTACCACACAAGATACTTTTTTATTTTTTTCAGATGCAAAAAGCATTTTCTATTTCCTGCTTTTTAAAAAAAAATCTTTCTGATCTCCCTGTATTATAACCATGTCCCTCTATTGAGGCTGCATTTAAACTGATGTTCCTGGGTTGGGAAGCTGGAAAATGTACCTCTACACAAAAGCAAGTTTCATTTACTGATTTGCGAGGTTAGAATTTTTCTTTGAAATCATGAAAAGCTTTTACTATGTTTGATTGAGATATCCTATTCTATTTGACACACTCCTTCAACCTGTAGTACTTCGCTTTGACACAGATGTGTAGCTCAAAGCAATGATTCTACAAAAAGCAACATTATGCGCCACAATGAGCATTTCTGTGATGAAGTCTAAGAGCTGTTGTGACATGAATTAAAGTCTGAATCAGCTTTTAGGTGAACAGCACAAAATGGACGGGACCTTTATTGGGGGCAACAAAATGGATTTTTACAATGTATTCCATCCAGCTGCAAATGCGATCAGTTCAACTCAGCACAATTGTGTTTTTGTACAGCTCTAATCTGGTTTGTGAGCAGAATACTACATGCCTTTCTTGCAATTTAAGAAACCTAATGCTCAGCATTCACATGATCTGCAGAGATAAAAGGGCATTTTTATTAATTCAGCATCTCACTTGGTCATATTTTAACACAGCATAACTATACATTACGCCACGTATGGACACAAATTGGAACAGTACACCAGCTGCATTCCAGCTCTAAGAGTTGTACTATCTGATGCACTTACTCAAGAAAGACCTACTCTGTCTTTCAAAAGGATGCTTCAGAGGCTGTGTTCTTGATATGTAGTGTGAGAACCTACACAAGAGTTTTGGGATTGTAAAATGCTTCGAAGAAGAGAGGTAGAACTTTAATCTTGACTCAGTTCAAAAGCTAATGTGTCAACAAAAAGAAGTCATTTTTAAGTGCACATTCTATTTTCACATTAAACGCAGAAACAGTAAGCTCACAAATATGCCCCCTACCAAGACAAAAAGAACTCTACATTTTTTAGCTCCTTTTTGGCATCTTTATTTTTGGTTTTGTCATATGAACAATTAAACTATAATTACTATAATAACCAACAGCACAGTAAACACTGTCATGAATAACATGCAAATGCGCAGCTGAATTGTTTCTCAATTCTGGTTATATTTATAAACACAATAGTATCTTGAAAGCGAATATATATATATTCAAATACAATTTAGTCTTAATTAAAGTTTTTGTCTCGCAAACAGATGGGATGGTATAATAAACAGAATTTTAATGAGTACTGGTTCTACGAATAGCCATATGATTTTTCCAATAAATATACCTTTAATATGTTTTGAAGAAAAAAATAGAAAAAATACTTTCCATTTTAAAATGTTACTGGGCTCTAGACCTAACTTAACTCTTTTTATTTTCATTCTGTACCTTTTCACTCAAATCTTTGTATTGGATTTGATCCAAACAAAAACCTGTGGTTTCCATAAACCGCAGACTTCATATAATTCTCCTCTATACTTCTGCCCCAGGTTAAGTAATCAAAGTAGCTCCAAATTAGTTCATCAAGCAGAACTGAAGGCCTGTCTTACAGTGGATGAACACTTTGATACTTCAAAGGGTTTCTTCAAACAATTCATCATACAGTAACTGCCCACATATTTCAGCTTGCTTTTCTAGTATCTATGTTTTTTTTCACTAGCATTTTAAATCCTTTGTGTACAACAGAGGATTAAAAAACTTTGGAAACCTATGACAAAAGGTTTTATTCTGTTTTTATTCAATTATTTCTGTTTTACATTGTTTACAGCAGTCATGTACTTACTCTCTGCCACAATACTTTCTACTTCCAAAAAGAGTAGAAAAGGATTTACAGTTTTGTGAAAGAAATTAATTGATGTTAACACAGGCGTTAAAAACAGCAGAAGAGGATATCGCTGATACTCAGTAACTGCAAAACAACAAAATAAATGAAGCGATTCAGTCAGTTCTTTCACTTGGGAATCTGAAAATGCACAAAACTATAAAATCCATGCTGTTGACGAGGGAAAGAGAGAAAACGCCTTGAGCAATAGTATGAGAGGTGGTGTCGGCTTTGTGGAGTACATTTCTGAGAACACTCCATGCCTGAGACAACACCCTGATTGTGAGAGCTGCGGGGAAGAGAGAAGTGAAAAAGGGAAAGACCTGGAGAAGGAAGGTTATCTGGAGATCTTCCCTGGAAGGAGACTAATAGAAGATCTAAGATCTGTAATCCTGGAGGATGTCACAGGTGTCAGGTGGGTATCAGGCCAGTTTGAATGCCGACAAGGTCACAGGATATTGTCCATCCCTGTATTCTTTGTTTTATCCCTTCCTTCTTTTCTATTCCTTTTGTTTTCAATTTAGTAAAATCCCGTTTGTTGGCAGTCCTCGTTATGAAGCCTGGGTGTCAGGTCTGTGGGTGTGGGTTGGACCCATGCAGACCTCAGGGTGAGCGCCCCCTACTTGCCCCACTAACACCTCTTACAACAGCAACCTCAGTTTTTCCCAGCAGGACTCCCATCCAGGAACTGGCCAGGCTCACACCTGCTGAGCTTCACTTGGGTTGCCAATTATGAGTAGCAGGGTGATATGGCTCCCATTTGTTATATGTGACCTAACTCTGTCTTCTACCCTCTCCTTCTCATTCAAATATGTTTAAGTGCATTCAGGATACATTTAGGGTTTGTAGTGACACATCTAACACATCTTCAACTATAATTTTCATCTACAGTATGCTTTCTGTCTGTGTCCTGAAAATCATTCATGATGACTAAAGACTTGTTTTTCAGTAGATGAATAAAATCTCCAGTTTTCTACATCACTGTGAAAAGAATGCAAAATACATAAAAGCACCGACTACTAAAAAAGTGGCATGTATTGGCACTTTACACTGCTTGCGCTAAGAATCTATGCGAAACCACACAGATGGTTCCAGATGGAGAGTGCTCCTGACTCTGTTACAGACATCCTCAGGGAGCCTCTACATGTGTTTGTGCCCTGCAGTGGAGTCTTTTTTGGTATACATGACTGAAGTGAAACTATACAAAGACGCCTTAGACAGCTCCCACTCAATAAGTATTCCCTGATTTCTGTCAATTATCATTTGCGTTTTTTACATGGGGATCTTACGGCAGCTAAAAAAAGTCAATTTTGCGGGGCTGAAGGGAGAACTGATTTTTTTTTTAAATCTCAGCTGGATATGTGCGAATGAATTAATCACACTTACACAAAGATTTACACCCAAAAGCTGTGTGCGAAAGCTCTCAGCTTGGAAATAACTTTTTTTTACACTTATTTACATAATTTTTATAGCTCCCTTATTTGTTTTGCTTTTTGCTGCTTCCTCGTACTTTTCCTGATAAAGCACTATACTTCACATTGTGACGGGTTTCTAATAATTCAGGAAAAATACTCTCCCTAAGACATACTGTATACAGTATGTATAAAACCACACATACAAACAAAATTAGCACATCAACAGAAAATAGTTAATGAGACAGTTAAACTGTCACCAAACTGCTCTCCATTACAAATATGCTGTGGTCTGCTTTTCAGAGCCTGCAAACAAGGAGATGTGGAGGATTGCTTCTAAATGACTTTTCGGGTTAAAAACAATTAATTCAAGTATGAAATGACCATAACCAAGCTGCACTGCACCCAGAAAGGCCAAACAGAGAGGAACAGTGGTCTCCTCTGAGAATTTGCTAGTTATTTCATGCAATAAATCATTCCCTTGACTAAAAACAAAAGATCTGACCTGCTGAGCACACAGAGAAGACAAACATGCTTACCCACTAAAAACATTGTTAAGCAAACACAGTGTCACACACTGCTATCTTCAGTAAATGTTTACTTTGGGATGTTTACCAGTTAGTCTATACTACATTACAGTAATAATTAAAAAAGAGTAAAGAAGAATATGATGGACCTACACACAGGAACCCTTAGTTAGCAGTTTCCATCCCTCGGTGGCAAGCCGTAAATTTAGAAAAGTACAGAACGTATGGTAGAGCAAAATAAAACCCTTTTAAGTCCATAAAGCGAAACGGCCATCTCAGGTGACAAATGTTTACAGTGTTCACGGCACAAGAAATAAATTTAGAAGAAAAGAGTGTTAGTGAAGCAGCAACCTGCGAGTCAGAGCTTATTCTGCTTTAACGCCCTACCATTTGCCGTGTTATGGTTTCCAGCAGTACGAGCCATAAAAAAAAACTGGAAAATGGAGTCATTTTAGACAGCATTCGCTCAATCAATCAATCGATCGATCAATCAATCGCTCGGTGGAATAACACCAGCCCTTGCCAGCTCTCTGCTACTGCTCTGAAAAACGGGCCGATCTTCTGAACTCCCGCTTTACTCACTGAGCTCCATCCCATACGCTACAGTGACCCCACCCCTTCGTTTGTCCTGTGCTGGTTTTTCATGCCTCTCAGCAGCGGGGTTTGACCCGGCTGTGCCTCTCTGTACTCCTCAAGAGACATGACTTCCACCTACACTGACCATCACTTCCTCAAGTTCTTGAGGTGAAGCTACCACAAAAACAACAGACGGCAACCTGAAAATATGTTTTTAATGACACCGTGTGGGACTGCACTCTTGCTTCTTTTCCTTTTAATCAGTATTTTAGAAACTCTCAACCTTCTCAACTTGACAAGGCTGGCATCTTTTAACAGGTTCTGATGGTGCGGATCGATTATGGAAGTCCCTGAGGAGATATTGATTTGTGTGATGGTACGACCAGATTCAAGAACAAATTAGTCTACAACTTCTCTTGCCTAAAGTGCTATGGAAATGAACTCCAATGTTCCTCTCTAGCATTATAAGCAAGCAGTCGAACATCAACCATCAACACTGTTATTAATGCCATTCATGTTCACAGTGCACCACTTTTCTAAGACACAGCCCATGAATCCTTCCACGGTTACTCTCATTATTTTATATTTGAATTAAATCACAAGCTGTGTTCTTAAAACATTATGCCTGAAGCAAAACAGAAATGGCAGCTATGAAGAAGTTAACAGACTAGAGTTGAATTCTAATTACATAACTCCACATATACTAAGCCATGGTGTCTTATACTAAATAGTGTTTATGGACTTCAGAGTAAAAAAAAAATGTTCTCCATTTCAACTCTTCAGAGAAAGAACAAACATTGCAGTTAGAAGGAAACAAATGGACTGGATTATAACAAAAAATATTATTTTCCATATAATTAAAAGTAGAAGCATCAGAACACTTTGGTGCTACAGCAATGAAAAAACACAGAACTACCATTTCTAGTATATTATAGACAGGAACGGTCCACCTCAATCCCCTAGCTTACTAACATTATCAATAAAGTCAAATTATCTTCAGGAAATAGAGGGTTAATGTTCTTACGATCACGGCTACAGTATCACCTTTTGAGGTATAAAAAAAATCAAAGCCTTTTGTTGAGTGTTCACTACTACAAATGTATTAATAAAATACGATAAAGACTAATGGTGCCATGAGATACAGCTATTTTAAAAATGGCCCTCTGCCATGACATTTAAATAATCAGAAAATATATATGTAGTGTGTAAGGCCAGATATTCATCGCTTCCGAATCCTAAATATCGTTGGCACACTGTATTCCTATTTGACAAAGCACAATCTGTTGAAATGACCGTCATTCATTTACTTCTGTGACAACACTGAAATTACATCTTTTTTTTTTTCATTTGGTATAGCTGCCAGCCTTCTCTTATTGTCTAGTGTTATGCACAAATCAATTTCTTCATCAGAGCCAGCTGCGAAACTGACCTTCACTCTACACTACAACAGTTCCCAGTTTTAAGAGGTTGACTCTACAGCTTTTCTCAAATGACCAGAAAATGACCCCCTGATCATGTAAATATAAAGCCATAACTTGGAAGCATTCTCAGCTTGTAAAAAGGGATCTGTGTTGAGGCTAAGCATTCTAGTTCTCTCTCAAAACTACGTTGGTCAAATGGAACCCTGTTTATTGAAAAGAAGAATATAGTGAATGCTTGACACAAAATCAATTCAATTTTTTAACTTAGTTTAAGCAGAGTCACAACCTACTGAACTGTGGGAAGTAACACTGTCAGGGGGTTTGGACCATAAATCACCACATAACTGAGAAATTTCAATCTACAAACATGTCGGTATGTCACAAAGCAGTCTCTGCCACATGCTTTCATACACGGATTGCTAACAAGTGAAAATAAAAATATCAGGAAGGCCACAGATAAGATGAAGTCATTTGGCCCATCGAGCTCAGTTCTGTTTCTCTCTAATCCTGTTGCCCATTAGTACAGTAGATATAAGGACCAATCCCCACTCCCCATTCCTCTTGAAAACTAAGAACATGCAAATGTCACATAAATTGAGTATTTGCCTTTTAATGATACAAAATAAAAAAACTAAAGAGCAAGTGTGGCCACACACACACAAATAAGCTCATTCTACAGCAGGGCTTTTTAAAGTTGCAAGTTTAAATAAGAAACAGCTGATTCCTCTTCTGACACCTTTTTCTAATTTGTCCTCATTACTAGGAAGGAAGGATTCACTGAGTTGGAGAAAAGAACAAAAACATTGCATGATTCCAGTGTCAAATGGAAAGATGAATAATGCCTTCCTATTACAGGCAGACCGTTCCCTTTCAACAGGTCCACGTTATAGAATCAAGGATTAAATGGTGTGGGATTATACCATCAGTTAAACCTATGGAAATCCTGTCACTGGACTACAGAGTTTCAGCGCATATATGTACAAAACCACATGCTAGATCCCATTCCTAGAGGCTCAGTGTCATGAATTATGTCACAGCTATATTCGTTATGTAAATCAAGTTAAGTCACAACATTACAAATTGGAAGAGACTAATACCTATCTAAAAGGTTTGCTTAGCAGAACAATATGACAAAACTCTTTTGGCAACAATCCAATTTGTAATTAAAAATTAGGCATGTTCATCTCAGAGTTGTACAGGAGCTTTTTCAATGATCGTATGGCAAAGAAAAAAAAAACCTGGGATACATTTTATGCCATTTAAGTTCTTTGGCACTGAATTTGGGTTTACTTTACAGTTTGACACAAGTTCTGAATATTTTTGTTTCAAAGTAACTTGGATGTCTTCATTCAAAATTTTGCTAACATTTTGTTTGTTCCTCCATTATCCTCACACCTAGTGAATCCAATCAAACATTTTCAGTATGAACATTTTGCTCATAAAAAGCCTAAGGAAATAATACATTAGGCTATCCATATAAGATTTAGCCATGTAAGAAAACTTTATAGTTTATATTTTAACACACAATCTCAGTGACACATCCTATCATTTCCACAGGTTGTCCAACACCCTTTGAAAAGGCAATGTCCAGTAATGTTACACAAGTCAGGGTACTCTGGATCCAATTGCACTAACAGTCAGCAGTGATGTGCATTAGTGAGGGAGCTTAGATTAAAAGCCATTACACAAAATGAAGTAAGATTATGGTGTCAGTTTGGAAAAACAGCAATTATGCCATTATGGAGCAAAAACGCAACCTATTTTGTTAAGTCCATTATTTTCCTGAAGGGGAGAAAATCCATTTTTCACAAAGTGCAGCATGGCAACAAAAAGATATACTTGTAAACCTACCCCACTTAAATAACCCTTCCCTCCTTTCTTGCCTTAAACACCCACCATTCATTACACTGTTGGAATTTACTCAAAAACAAAATGATGTGAGTTAATTTTGTGAGTTACGAGAAATGGTGAAATACGAAAAAAAAAAAACATCTGCTGAAAACCTGCCTTCGTCCTTGCTGTATCGACAACAATACAGTACATGCTTTCGTGAAATCACAGAATTTCCACTCAGGAAAAATTTTAAGGCTTTTATTTTTTGCATGAGATCATCCATTTGCGACTGATATATGTCGACTTTTTTTGAACTGTGAATGATAACCTGGGAAGACTGCAGCTGTAAAAATTCTCTGCTCGACTGAAATGTTCTTTATTTCCGAGCTATTTTCACATTTCCTTTCATCGCAATTGATATGCAAACCTAGCAATCAACAGAGGACAAAAACAACACATAAATTAAGATTCAGCATTACACTTATGCAATTACTGTTGAATTGCTGCAGCCTTCAGAATGTTAAGAAATCCGAAGTCACTACTTCTACGGCTATTGTAAGATTTATCACCTAGGAATAAAAGCTAGTGCAGTCCCCCCACATTCCTTTAATTTAATGTTTTAATGTTTTATCAGAGGCCATCACTAGGGAAAAAGCTTTTTTCAGTTGCTTTTTTTAACACAAATAGAGCAATTTTCTCACATCAGTTTCTCCTTGCTAATCTACAGTATCTTCAAAAAGTACAATAATGAATGTCTCAGAAAAATACTGAAAAGCAGTGCAGAACTAGTGAGCTAGGTGGCATTTTACTGAACCCCAAAGCAAATAATAAGTAGTAAAGCATTTTAAGATTTATCATCCTTGAAAAGACTTCTTTTTCATCCATATTTTGGCTTCCCACTGACACGCAGGTGAGACCCTGAATATGTAATGTCTTTGTGAATCCCAGACAAGAGTGAAGCAATGCAATCAAAGCTTTATGTTTAAGAAGTACTGCTTAATTAATTGGATGCCTTTTCTTTTAATCTGTTTCTGGCAATATGAGCAAAAGAAACAAAAAAGAAAAAAATGAAGGAGAAAAAACTATCTTTATTAATGTGAACTCAATGGGATGTTGCTGAACTACAAAGTAAAATAGATAATAATACAAAAGAATAATTAATACAAAAGCAAATTACATTAGCTTACTAGCCCTTGGTGAGCAAAAGCAGCTCAATAAATAAAACCCTCAATCTCAATGGTTTATGTGACTACAAAATGTAAAAAATCCATATCTTCCCATTTCAAATGCATTGAAAAAAAAGAACAAGAACATCCAGAAATCAGTACCTACAGTACTGAAGATCTGAACCCAGTTTCTCAATTGATCTTTGTATTCTTCTGGTAAGAAAAAAAAACAATATTCCCTACCTAGCATACAGTATGTAGTTTAAAACAGAGCAGTTCCAATCTGCTTTGAGAACAGACAGTTATACAGTACTGTTATACTCCAAAACATGTGTAGCAACAATTGTCTGCTGTTGCACATATCTCTTAGGTATTGAAAAATTATGGAAGAAAGAACTGTTCCTCAAAAAAGATCATGTGCTCCCTAATTGTAAAAGCCTTATGATTTTCACGTGTTGTACATTTTTGCCTTTAAATGCAATTTGTTTTAAAAGAAAACCTCATTTGCTCCTCTTCGCAAAAAATAAAACTTGTTAATGGAGTTTGTTGTTGTTACTACTAAAAAAAAAAGTTCCATCAACAACTTCCCAGAAGTGTAATGTCGAGCTGGTTAATTCAGTTAGTCCTTAGCTAAGCAGTTCTAGAGCGCTGTGGCCATAGTTACAGCAGAATGAAGTGGTGGCTTGCTCCTGTTAAACAGGTGAGGGGTGTTCCCAGCACCATAGCCAGAAAAAGGACAGAGAGTGACCCTGTTTTTTCCTACAGTCAACTGGGACTCACCCTAGAGTGACAAGGTCTGAAGCAAATAACAAAAAACACGAGTTACAGTTAAGGAATATAAGGCAGAAATGGGGGAGGTAATCTAAAATGTTGCCCCTTCTGTTTTATTTATTACTGCTGAACTTGGCCAGTCCTAAGTATTGCACAGCAGTCCTCCAGAAGCCAACACCATATTCCATTGTAACAGAGGCCCCTCTCCATTCTAACATTAGTATCTACTGTATAGAGTCTGGCTACGTGTTTAGTAGCCATACCTCGTGTTTCTCGAGCCGAGTCCATGAAGCCTGGGAAAACAGACACAGAAACAAAACACAAAAGAAAAAAGGCAAAAAAAAAAAGAATCCTTAAGAAAACAAATCCTCGGTCAAACAGTTTAAAGTCATGCATTGCAACAGGATGCACATGCACAATTCTGCACTTACAATTTACGTTTTACCTGTTCTAGTCCAGTGAAATGAGCTTATGTTAAAAAAGATGCATGTGTTTTAATTACAAAAAGAAACATGTTAATTAGCATACTCAAACATTTACATTTTAAATTACATTAAAAGTGTTACATTTTGACAAGGTCTCATTCAGATTAAATATATATGCTCCATGTACTGTATATGCTGTTCATAGCAACAGTAGCCATCTGCTTGCATTTTACACTGACATTTCACATAGTGGAAAACACTTTGGTATGCATGAGTCCAGGTCATCACAGCAATAGCAAATTTTACGAACCTGAATGCATTCTTTACGAAACATCAAATGTGTAAACTACAGATATGCAGCTGTGATTGCTCCAGTACAATTCAGTTAAAGGGTGCTTTGCTGTATTTCGGAGATCAGTGTGCATTACTTTTACTAAACATTTTAGTTTGACTTTTTTTGATTTACAGATTTATTTCTTCATTATGCTGATGCACCAATGATAATAGCTGATTAGATATCCAATTATGTAAATATATGGTAATCCCTTGCCAATTGTAGCTCCAGAAAACCCTTGGGGGTGATATATTTGTGGTTGGTAAACTTAAAACCTTATGGGGGAAAAATAGGGTTAGGGGCACCGAAGTCACGATTTAACCCATTAACAAAATTTAATCATTTTTTCACCTATAATATATTTTTTACCCACAATATATTTTGGAAATAATAGTGGATGGTTTTTAAATAACTTTCTAACATAATTCTTAGCATTACCACTCAAACTTAGATCAGGTCACTTGGCGTGTACGAGGCCTTGCGGAACAGCGACATTGCTGTTCCAATTTTTACACTCACTCTCATAACTTCCCTGCTATCCTTTATTGCATGAACTGTGGATTCATATACCCTAAACAACAGCACTACTACTTAGCCCCTCACGCAACTGATCAAGCCTTTGTAAGCACTGCTCAAAACCGGAGTTGAGCAGTAAGCCAGGGCCACGAAAAGAACCTAAATGCAGGTGGACAAGGAGGCAAGCAAGCAAGCAGACAGGCAGGCTGGGGTGGTTAGCAAGCAGACAGGCAGGCTGGCGTGGTAAGCAAGCAGACAGGCAGGAGAGGGAAGTAAGTGGTAGTAAGTCAAAGCCAAGCAAGGTCAAATCTGGAAGTAAAACAGGCTTGAGAAAGGCACTCTTAGACTGAGGGGCAACATGATGCAAAACCTAATCTCAAAGAACCAGCTCCCCATGAGACAGGTTATTTAAGGTGGAGGTTAATAGTGTGTAGGTGGAAGGGATCTCATGCCAGAGCACATAGTCATAGCAACCGTCTGATTGACAGGTCTAGTTGAATGGCTGGCAGCTGACCTGGGGTGATTTCAGTTGCAGCTACTGTAAGAGGAGTTGGGATGCCCTCTTCATGGCAAGCAGGACTCCAAGTGGTGAGTTTTTTTAAAGTCAATGTTCTAGTCAATGCGAGTGTGGCTTCACAACAGCCAATGAAACCCCAGGACCAATGGGCAAAGAGCAGAACTCCCACACAAGAGGGAGATGATTCAAGATGACATGACTGTTGGTGAAGCAGAAAGAAATGGTCAGTTTTTTTTAATTACTCCAGCGCTGATAGGCTGGCTGTCTAGGGCTTGCACGTTAGAATGATTAGGACACAAGTCCAATGGTGTTCCCAACTGGTTTGCTAATCCAATGTCAACGAAATTCCCAGCTTCTCCAGACTCCACAAAAGCATGTACGTGAATTCCAGGACAAAACGACCAGGACAATAAAGTGCTCAGGAGAAAGTGGAGAGGATGCAACCCCCTCCTTTCCAAGCTCTGGGCAGTTGTTGCAGAGGTGTGCCTTGCCTCCATCATAGATGCACAACCCCAGGGAGTGACTGGAGAGTCTGTCTGGAAAGTGAGTCTGGCCTGGCCAGTCTGCATTGGGTCCTTCTCACCAAAGAATTGGGTCTTTCTCACCTTCTCATGACAGTCATAGGCTCAACGGAGGTGTTGTGACGTTTCTCACACCATCTCTCACAGAGACAAACGTGCAGTCCAGTGGCAAGACTGATCGGTGACTTCAAATCTCTGCAGGCCTCTTCATTTTTCCACCCACATGTCCAAAACTGAACCCAGGTCAAGGCTTCCCCACTAAGTGGGACCGGAAAGTGAAGGAGTGGCTGACATGCAGAGTGTAGGAAAAGCCTGCAGCACCTGTGCCATGGCGTAACCTGCAGTTTTGCACTGCAATTTGCAGTTGCAATTTCCATTGAGCAAACACAATGGGGAAATTTAAACTCTTAAAGAGAAGTGTGGTCAAATCCAGAGGTAAAACAAAGTTGAGAACACAAAGGTTTGAGAATGGAACAGTAAGACTGAGCACTAGTGTGATGCGAAGCCTGATCTTAAATAACCTGCTCCCCATGAGGCAGGTGTGGAGGTTAATAGTGTGTAGGTGGAACAGATCTCCAGCTAGAGCACGTAGTCACAGCAACCGTTTGATTGACAGGCCAAGCTGAAGCTCTGCCGGTTGCTGTGACAACTCTAGCATGACCTCCAGCTCTGGTGGGAGTGGGTCTGACAACATTCTCAGAAGCGTCCAGTGTTGCTAAGCGATCTAGATCTGTGATGAGCTTAGAAGAAAAAAGTGTTTGATAAGCTGCGTATCTGTTGCATACAATAGTTAAATAAGCAGTTAAAATGGCTCCTAAGCTTATGAGAAAAGGTGAAGAACCTGGCATTGCTAAGTGCGCAAGATCAGCAATATCTCTATATGAAATAAAAGGATAAATTACAAGTCTTGATACGTGGTGAGAAGGACAAAGCAATAGCACTGTTTGCAGATTTATTGTTAATGAACACACAGTTCGCACAGTTAAGAAAAAGAAGGCAACTATCAGAACCATGTTGTTTTGTACCACGTGATCTGAACATTGCAAAAATACCTCTGAGTATCACATGTGATAGGGATAAAAAAATTTACAAGCATTGTGTGGAAAGTCCAGGACAGGGAGACTGAAAAGCTTGTTGCCACCAAAGGGTGGTTTGATGACTTTAAAAAGCATTACAGACTACCTAAGTTGAAGTTAGCAGGGGAGGCAGCATCCAAGTTTCCTGCCAAACTGAAGAAGCTGATTGATGAAAAAGGCTATTTAACTGATCAGGTCTTCAGTGCTAATGAAACTGGCTAATGGCCTATTTAAGAAGCGTAAGCCTGATTGATAAGAATATTAAAAATATCTGTCTTTCTTTTTTGTCAGAATTTATTTTTAGGATATGACATTGATAGAATGTGTGTGTGTGTGTGTTTTCCTGTTGAGATCCATTGTATGTTATTTTAGTGTGGTGTTTTTGTATTCAATTATGGAAGGTGGGAAAAAAAAGATCTTTCATACTGTAGGTTAATTTGGGACTTCGGTTCCAGTTTCCGTTTTTAAGTTAACCAACCTCAAATCTACCTGCTGTGAGGGTTTCAGGAATGTATACCTTGTGGTTGTCAAAGGATTACTGTATTATTATACATAAAAGTACATCTAGCAATGGTCCGAAATTCAGGTACTGAACTACATTAATGCTTGTAGGAGCCTGGGACACTTCACTGGGCTGATGTCAGTTTTAGAGATGTTGTTTCCACAATGTATGTGTGCAGTCAGGGAGGTGTGGCAGTTCCCAAACAGATTAATGCCGAAGTCCTCGACAGCAGCATTGGAAAGTCTGAGAGATCTCCAGTAATGTGGGGACTAGATATTGAGAGAACATAGATAATAGCATACAGTATATTCTTAAGCGCTTTCATAAAGTGAGTGCTATTAAATGTAAGATGTAGCATGACATATTTAAAGATGGATAGGAGGTGATTAATTAAAATGAGAAGAAAAGCAAAAGCTGGAGTTCATTTCCAGCTTTTTAGAGGATGAGTTAAAATGAGGTAGGTGACTTTCCAAACATAGCTGCCTTACAGACGTCAGCCCATCACAATGATAAATGATCTGCCACCCAGACTAAAATGCAAGCTGACAACTGATCAAAACATTCAAATGTCTTTTCATTTTTTATGTATGGTGGGAACAATTTAATAATTTAGCATTAAAGATTAGATGCCTTTTATGTAAGAACAGCAGCCTCTGCGTGTTGTTTCTTACAAAAAAGTGCCTTTCAGCTAATTATAAATTATTCAATTACACTTAACCTTAAGGAAGCCAACAAATCACTGACTCATATAATGCTCTCAGCAATCTCGATAAGCATTAAAAATCTGTACTCTTAATATAGATCACATTTTAAATTGTGGTTTAAATTACTACTCATCTCAATTTAATTTCAATGGCAAAATGCTTATTATTTGTTTAACAACTCACCTGCTCCTAAAAATCATTCTGTAAAAATGGTAACTTCCATTAAAATTGAATTGTCTTACTTTCCATTTTATTTGTTTAGTTGATTCCGATGCAGTACCATGGTCTATTCCTACCATTATCTGATTGGCATGTCTGTGCTCCCCATTTTTCCAATCAATTATTTTAAAATAGGATGGTTAAAATGATAGGGGGATAGCAATAACACTAATGGGTTGTTACATTCATGGCTCATTTTCTTTAAATATTAAATAATATTGCCTAATATTGAAATATTGAATAATATTGAAAGTCTTTTCCAGGTATCATGAATATACATGTTAATGTGCATGATTAAATTAAATATACTGCTGACATTAAAAATACCCACAACACTGATAAATAAGAAAGACATAAAAAGCAGATGAAAATGTGCCAGTGATAAACGATGCTATGAATATGGAACATATACAGTACTGTGACATTTTTTTCTGCAATGCCAAAACAGATGATTTCAAATTCATATGGTAAATACTTTTCTGCAGCCATTTTCACACTATTATGCCTATACCTAACAGAAATAAATAACATTTATCAATGCTATGAAACAACACCCTGTTGCACTATCAGCATCTTAATAATATCCAGGTTCACAGAAAGTGAAGTTAGTATCTGTGAGAATGTTAGTAAGACTGTAGTTGTTCAAACTCCTAAACTTCACTTCTCAAAATAATGCAACCATTTCCACAGAAGGGGCTAGTTTTCACCATACAGTATTTACTGAAAAGTTAGTTATTTAAGTGTGTTAAAGTTGCAGTTACTGTGATTGATTTGCAAAACAAGTGGCAAAAATCAGTCTCCTTAAACTGTTTTTAGGGAAATTAAAGCAATATATCCAAGCCTAATACATCATAGTTAAAAGCAATTCCTAGTCTTTCACTGAAATTTGTCTGTCAATTATTTTTTCTCTTTAATCAATTAAATGGAATTTGACCAAAACGACTACCCATTACAATTGATACGTAACTAATTATATATTGAGTGTTAATTTAATCAAAACTTCATTCTGGCTGCTAGCTGGCAATTCCAACCCAACGCTCTGTAGCAAGGTGAATGAAGACATCCATACTGCAGAAACAGCCCAAGCACCAAGTCAGTAATTTACCACTGAATTTTAATGCTGATCTGGGCGGGAATCCAGCTATTCCAGACACTGCATTATTTTTTAGCTGGATAGGCCACGGTCGGATGATGAATGAACAAAACGTGTGATACGGAACACGGGAACTCACGTGAGATACTGTCAGAGAAAGTATTTTATCCTCTATGAGAAAAAAAGTATCTATCATTTCAAGATGGATTACTTGTAGAGCAAAACAATAGGGTCAATTTTTTTCTTTCCATTTTCTCTCTCCATTTTGCTCTTGGCATCTGAAAGAACTTACTCTTTTGTCTGTCAACTGTAGAGAAATGTCTGCCACTGGTCAAGAAATATGTCAGCTTCACAAAAATGCAAGGTCCAGTAAAAGACCAGTAGTTTAGCTCAGAGATTTCATGGAAGTAAATGAGCAGTCTTAAATAAACATATCTCACTCCAAAGAGACTTTCAGTGTGTTAAAGACAAGATATTTTTGGTGTATGTCAGACAAGTGAGGCTTCTAGACAAGCACAACAGAATTATTTTACAGGCCAGATTACACCACTACAGGGAAAATGCAGTACACAGTACTGCAAAACACAAGACTGTTATTGTAAACTAGCAAAAGCTAAACTCTTTAAAGAATGTGTAGGCTACTATGCATACACTTTTGTTAGAATTATTATGTTTTTCTTTCAGATGAAAATGTACTCGTCTGATTAGTGTATGAGGCACCAGTGGCTTAACTGCTGAAACACACACATCCGTTATTTTATAAATATATACGCATGCCTTCATTTCTCTTCAACTTTGTCCAACTCAGAATTTCTATTTTCTTTGTCAGTTTGGTTTGACGTTATTATTGCCTTGATTTTTGAGAAAAGGATAGTTCTTATGCCAAGTTCCTGTAGTCTCCCCACCTCCATCCTGAATTCATTCCAAACCTGATTTAGTTTTTTTCTGTACACTGTCACAGAGATCCATAAAAACTAAATTAACAGGAACAACAAAAACACAAAAAACAAACAAAATATGAGGGCATGTACAGTTGCGGTATAGCAGGCATGAATGATTTTGATTCATCTTGTGTAATGAATTTTCAGTGGGGAAAAAAAGACAAGCAACTTTGGAGAGAGATCAGCTTTCAAGTATTTTTTTTCAGAATGTGACGCTTAAGAAGTAAGTTTCAACACAAATTAAAAGAGATCGCATTCTCTGTTGCTGCTTTAAGCTGCCTTGGTGCCTACTCACAGATGGAGACGCTACTCAATTGTAATGCCATTTTGTATCTATCCATCCCCATATACAAGGCTAAAACAGTGCAACTTTTAGGCACTAAGGTATAAATGATTGTCACACAGTGAGCAATACTGTAGGTTTCATTTGCTTGGGGACAACGCTAACCTGAACTGGTCAATTAGGCAAAAGAGTTTTTCTCACTTCAGCAGTTTGCGTCTGCATTCTGGCATATAAAAAATGTTTCATAGCTGTGGTTCTGCCAGCATGTTCTGCTGTGCACATACTGTATTTTTTAAATTCCACTTCTTTACTCTGAACAGGGCGCTGCGGTAGTGCTGCCCAAATCCTCAATTTCAATGTGGAAAAAAAGCCTATATAGCATCAGTGAGCAGTAGCGTTTAGGGCTCTGAACTCCAGAGATCTGGACCGGTTTGGCAGGAGTTCAAATCCCGAGTGGGCACTATCAAAATGCCCTTGAGCAAGGCGCTCCAATAAGATGCCACACTGTATACATGGGTAACTCTCCAGGTTGTTATCGCAAATGAAAATGTATTCCCAATTGGCACACAGTATAAAGGATAAAACAATAAAAAAAATGTGGAGCTGTATGCACACATGATGTACCAGAGACATAGAAACAACAACACCAAAAGGTGACAATGAAATAAACTCCCCCCCAAAAAAGAACAATGATAACGAAAAGACGTAATTTCCATTGATTGCAAGCCCTTTAGTCAGCAGTAATTTAGACAACCATTTTCTCACAATCTCCACGCTAAAAACGAAGTATGACATGCCCTGGCCTATCAGAGACAGAAGGGTCATGGTAGGGGGGCTTCTTGTAGAGCACAACGAAAGAATAAAAAAAAAATCAGAACTTGACCATTTCTCTCTGCCATCAGACCACTCTCCATAGCAACTCATCTCGAAATAAATATCTTGTTTCCCATACTAATTTTGTCCTGTGCTAACTGAAGACAGTCTGCCATTCACTTGCTGGTGTCTTTGGAGGCACAAATGAATCTGGAGGTCTGGCACTGATCCACCGGAAGCTCATGAACACAGTGGAGCTCTGTGAGGCACAGGAGGACAGAGCTCTCTCCCACTGCCTGAGAGCCTGAGACGAAAAAAAAACACAGCTTCCAACAAATAAGGCAAAAGTTTAGGTCTGGGTCTTAATTATACTGCTTTCTTACATCACCCTCCCCAGCTCAGGCAGCCCTTATCTCCTTTCGTTTTTACTTCAGCAAGTGCTGCTACTGTAGTTTTCAACCTTTCCGAAAGGCATACTCCAGTAGCCCCTGTTTGGTGTTTTGTTTAATATTCCCCTGATATGCAGTGCTGAAGGTCAATATGTGTGACACAAGATTAGACAAGCCCTCTTCTTCTCCAGCCCCATTTACCTCAACAAATGAATTATTTGATTAATAAAAACTGTACAAAAAAGCTTAATATTTAAAATAAAGAAGGATTTTTTTCATCCATACAGGCTGCATTGCTGCCTAAGGTCTATTCATTGCTGATGTATCAGACTGACTTATTGTTGGAAAAAATGTTTTTACCAATTTAAACACATCCTCTAACTAATTCCTTGCAGCGAGACTCTTCCATACTGTATATCATGTACAGAAATCTCTAAAGGGGCCGCATGCATCCAGCCATTATTTTTTGTTGACTGTATAAAGATTTCCTTTACAGGAACTGTGCTGTCCAAACCTTATTCCTGGGATTTACGAAAAGCAGCTCTGCATTAAACATGTGCTGGATTTCAAGGACAAGTTGAAAAAGAAGAGGACTGCAGCTGCACCGCATAAAAATGCTGAATCTGTATTAAAGTGAATGAAACTTGGAAGTTTCATTCTCTGAAAATGTATGAATCTATAGCATGCATTATATAGTATCTCTGTCTCTGGAAGAATTCTTAACAACATGGTTGGTCCTATTATGATGATAACATTGGGGAAACTGAATGGATCAGTAGAACAGGATTTCTGTCTCATATTAAACTGACCTCAGTTAAAGTCACTTCTCCAGGGAGGTAATGTAAATACTAGTGTCTTACTCCTACAGCACTAACTTAATGTCATATTCTCCAGATATACTCATTGCCCTATTGGTCCTGATGGCAGATATACAGTAGTTCCAGACAACCAGGTGGGGAACAAGGGAATTAAAAGGGAAAAATACTAAAAAAAAGACATCTGTTTAAATCATCATGCAAGGTATGTATTCAGTACACAAAGATTATGAGCAAAGGACTATGGTTTTTACCCTCCTAATTTTACTCTTTGTTTTGCAAACTGTTGCTGTAGACCAGAAATCTGTTTTGAATTGCACCATTCAGCAATATGGATTTTCCATGCACTGGTTCATGCCGGTGTGATAAATCTTAAAGAAAATAAAAAAAGCAAGGAGAGAATTGGAAAAAAAAACATAACCATATGGGAGACAGGGTCAGAAGGGCAAACTAGTAAAAACAGGGAACTGACTATGATAGAAAAAAGTATACCTTAAATTTCACAGATTTGTAAAACTCAAAAAATACATATTTTTAAAGAGAGTTGCTGGTTACATCAGTTACTTAGTCCCTTTCCTTCTCCCCTCCTCTACCCAATTTCAGCCCAAACTGTGGGGATTAGCACACGTTCTGTTAGCAAGACACTGAGACCAAACAAAAAATGAAAGATGTAAAAATAATTAGCAGTGGTTAATGTTTCTTCTTTGTAACTGCCTGTTAATGAAAGAAGCAGCTTCTCTTTTGCTGACATAACCCTAACCAGCGCTCTTAAGGACTGCAGTAGGTGGCACAATGTAGAAAGCTCTTAAACAGTTGCTGCCTGTGCTCTTTTGCTTGGCTTTTCCTGATGAGGTGGCAATGAAACCAAGCGGCTCCTTAACTGCTAATTATTTTTGTCTGAATAAGGGTGAACAACTCAGGCATGCATAATAATGCAGAATGCAAATGCTGTTGTTATCTTTTTTAACACATACAGTATGGTGTGATGACCAATTTCAGAGCAATGGGACATTACATTTCAGTGATTTCTGCATCCCAAGGGCTATTCCAGTCTCCTGAATTAGCCTTCAGTTGGAAACGTACAATGATCATGGTATGATAATCTAAAGCATGACAAACCCTTCTGATGCATTTGTAGCTTCTTTTATCCCCTATTATGGATGCAAAGAAAACTCAAAGTTTGTTTTTTAATATGTAATTTCCCATCCACATGTAAACTAGGGGGTTGGAGGGATCTACAGCTACATAGTGATCATGCAACATTTCTGCCGTATATTCCATCAAACCCATGAACCCTGATAAGATCCTGAATTTTGGAAAAGTTCAGAGACATTTGTACATGACTAAGCTTAGAGACGATGGTCATTTTTCCCCATCAGCACATCTAGCTTCCAAAAAAGCAATGCATCGATAAATCGACGTTCGAAAAGGCAAGAATTACTAAAGGACAACAAACTTTCACCAATTTTTTGATTATACTGTATAGGCTAAATACAGACTTAACCTCCTGCTGCATTAATTTACATCTGTGTAAATCTGTACTCATTTGTATTAGGTAGAAAACCTACTTAAAAACTGCAAGTAAATTTTAAATCAATAATAGTGGTAAATAATAATTCACAATGGAATGCTTAAGGGATGCTTTCACTTGCATGAAAATGATTCACGTGCACATCAAAGTTCTGAAGTTGTCCAAGGCCTGTCTTGTACATTAAAAATAGTTTGTATACTTTTCTTTTGCGATTCTTAGATACAATGTGTGCTGTGATGCCAGTACAATCATTCACTGGCCATAGGCATCTTAACAACCAATAGCTCAGGACATTTGAAGCCACTTTGCTGCAGCAAAAGAGTGAAAAGGCACAGCTGATGTACTGTGTGCTCACACAGCTAATGCAACAGTATGATCTGTAATTTTAGAAGAACAAAGGGAAGAACCTGGAAAATAAGAAAACTCAATCTACAATACATCTTTGGACAAAAGTCCCTTTCTTACAAGCTTTACAAAGAAAAAAAACTACCTCCTCACATTTCCGACAGCTGAATGTCATTAAACAAACAAAAAACATCAATGGATCGATGCATTGAATCAACCTAGGAATAATATCAAATTTTCTTTTTGATTTGTTTTTGAAAAAACATTTCTATTGGGTATATAATGCAATTAAAACACTGTCAATTATTTTTCTGATCCATCAGGGTTTTAAGTCATTAATTGATTGGTTTTATTACAGTACCTGCCAGTACGATTTCATACCTGATATATCCTGTTAATGGGCTCCTGCAGAGGGAGAAACCAAGGTTTGAAATAACGAGAGTAAATCCACCCTCACTGTTTTGGTAAAGGCATTCTGCTGGCTAGCATGCTGAGCGCTTATTGGCACAGTCTCCTCAAACTTTCAAGGGCAAATACTTATAGAACGGAAGTTGGCAGACTGGCTTTGAGTCTTACACACACACGCATATAAACGTCGAGAGGCTCTCAAGCAATTTCTGTCATACCTGCTGTCTACTGTAGCTCACATCCTCTTCCAGCACTGAGCACATACCTGCTCTCCTTCTGTGAAAACCCGCCTGCCGAAACTCCAGACAATATTAGGTGTGGGATCTCCGCTGGCTTCGCAGGTGAGACTGATCTGTTCTTCTAGTTCCAAAGCTGTCTTATTCTCAGTGTAGGTGATTTTGGGTTTCACTATTGGAAGAATGCAAAACATGCACTGCATAAAAAAATATGTCCCATTAACATAGAGGACGTGGCATGTGGTGAAAACAATTCCAGTGCGTTTGAGACCGGGCCTCATCTCACTATGCTCCTTTCTGCATGAAAGTACCCTTTGTGCTTTTTCCCATCCCTTTACTTTTGGAAAACATTTTGAAAAATACAGAAAGAGCAGTTATATAAAGCGGGGGCATTTAAAAACAGAAAGGCGTGACAATAAAAATACTGTACAGACTAGTGTCTTAGGAATGGATATTTAGGCTTTCTTGTGATTTGCTGGGGTGCCATTAGTACTAATTAGTCATATTCTTTGGGTTATAAAAATATAATTACTCTAATACTTTCATCATTCCTACAATGTTACGCTGGAAATATTCATTTTTAATTTGCCTAACTTTAAAAAGAATAAAACAATCATAACTAAAGGAGAATTAAAAGTTAAAACTCTAGAATGCAGTTTTATGACAACCAGGATTGGGTTTTTAATTTTTTTTACCAAAAACATTCAGGCTAATCTCCTGTTCCTTCTCCCCAGCCTTGTTCCTGGCAATGCACTTGTAATCTCCCTGATCCACTTTCTTCACATCCTTTATTGTCATCTCAGATCCGTCTTCGTTGAAGCTGTACTTACTGCCCGCTTCCAGAATGATATTATCCCTGGTAAAAGAGAGAGGCAAAGAAAGACAAATTACACTTCTTCCCTAACCTTTTAAAAAGTAATTCCTTTTTGTTTTGCCTCTCTGGACCTTTGATATAATCTTCTTTTAAACGCTTAAATCACACAAAACATCCTTTTTATCTATATCCAATGATAACACAGGAAATTAGAAGATCTAAGAAACAAATAAAAACTTACAGGGCTCATATGAGAACAGGAGGCATAGAAGTCCCATGAAGAAGATCTGATCTTTAAAATTAAAAAGACTCACTAAATGAAGTGTGAAGAAACTGTGACTAACAAGAGTGAAGAATGAGGAAATTAGGTTAACAACATGCAGTCGTCAATGTAAGGAACTGAGCAGTAAATGAGAACACCAAGCCAACATATTTTATAAGTTCCTTCAGCATTCCAGATTCCTCTGATTAAGTGAAATTCATTAAGCAGTTGCGCCCATGAAGCAGAACTTTCATAAGGTAGCTTAAGCACTGATTTTATTAAAATAAAAATAAAAGATATTGCTCATCCTCCTACATTTAAAAGATGAAGGACCCAAAATGAACACATATAAAACCCACACAATAAGAAGGACCAGGTGTGCAATTAAAAAAAAAAAGATTAAATGAAATCTTAATTTACAAACCTTTTGAAGTGTAAGAAAGCTGACTGTAGTAAACTCAATGCGGCAAATATAAAGGAAAATAAATTAAAACCAAGAAAGTGGGCTGCGTAAATGCACCGAATCCATCCATACATTAATTTTGCCTGGTACTAGCCCGGCAGACAATAAGGAAGAACACAACATAGATAGGATACCAGTCCATTGCAAGACATGCACACAGGACACCAAGACAGTATGGCAGTCACAGGGGGAACATGCAAACTCCTTACTGAAAGTAACCTAAGACAGAAACAAACCCAGGATCTAAGTGCTAGCAGGCAATAGTTCTTACAACCCAATTACCATGTCACCCATAATTAAGAACAGTAATAAAACCAAATTTATTTCACTTCCAGCATAGTTCAGGCCAGTTTTTGTTTCTGAAAACACCATATTATCTGAACTATGCATTTCAGTTTTACCTGGGCAAACGTAACTCCCTTGAGGCTCATTTAAGTCTGTGTAAATAAATGGTTCATAATTTGCCTTCGTAGTTTATGCCAGGTTTTATTCCGAAGGGGACACAGCAGATAGGTTTGTGCTGCAAACCCAAAGCTCCAAAAGAAACCTGTTTGCCTCTTGTGGGAATTCTGCACAGAGAAGTCTGATAACATTTCACCTCCAGGCAATGTGCTCTGTGAAGACTCCTGACAGCAGAGTGACTCAGCTACCCCAGCACTTTAACTTTAGAGGTACAAAGAGGGTGGTGCTTATCTTATACTGGCACTGAAGGTATATTCACACCATTGACAGCGAGAGCTAGGAAGTGTGACAGAGCTGTCTCTGACCCTAAAGACAAATGATAAATTGGTGAGTGGGACTGCCTTCTGCTTCCTTGGCCCTAAGCCATGATGGAGACACCTTCTGATCTCCTTGTAATCCCGGTCTTAAACTGAGAAAGGTCCTCCTCCCTCTCAGAGCAAAAGTCATATCACAACCTCTTTGTCAATACCGAGCTCAAAACAGCACTCAGTGCTGTCAGTGTACAGGCTCTTAAGGTGGGAAGAGAGCAGGAAGAATCTCAATGCATCTGCAAACGATTTGAGATTTAATTCCATTAGCTTTAGTATCTCATTCTATTCCAACTCAATGTTATCAGCACCAGAAAAAAAAAAACAGGAATGTTAAATATGCAAGGAAACAGACCCAAAAAACTGGTGACAATACCTAAATTCAATGTTTTTTTTCCTTTTATACTGTAATTTATCTTTCCTCTCTTGAAAACAACAGATCAGTAGTACAGTCTTTATAGATTTATGACTGATTGTTTAATTATAAAGTAAGGTCATTTCCTTTATAGTTTCACCAGATGAGAAACTAGTTTCATAATAAGGCGCTTGGAAAAGGATGTTTTAACTCTTTGCAGATAATGACTGGGCACTTGTAAAAACACTGAAGCACAAATACACTCAGTCTCCATATATGTGGTTTTCTATCTGATCTGTTAAGGGCAAAATGGCAATTCATTCTTTGGTGAATTGGTGGTGCTTTGTCTGTATCTCTACTGTGTCCTCATCTGTTCTCTGGCCCTCAGAAAGGGGCTGCGATTCAGAAAGCCCTCAAAATAGCTCCCTCAGCAGGGCAAACTGCACATACAGTAGTCAGTGTAGTGATAATAATATCCCCCCACCAGGTCCAGGTCAGGTAACTGAAGCACAGAACACCAGATAAAGAAAAGCAAAAGAGCAACTGCCATTGGGGTTGTGTATCACCAGCTCACAGGCGATCCCCTACTCTTTATACCCCATTTTCTGTCTTTCTGAACCTGCGACCTTCACCAGGCCCACAGAAGACTGCGGCACAAGGGCAGCTGAAACAGAAAGAGGTCCGTGCTCAGCGCCACTACTCTCAGCAGCAGGGTGCCAGGCCTGGGGCCCACACGACAGCCTGTCCGGTTTGTACAGCAACCACTGGATGGACAACAAGCAGACGGCAGCAGCTTGGCCAGGAATGTGAATCGCTGCCTGGAACACTGGGACTGCACGCACTGAGGCAGCCAGAGCCACCCGTCTCAGGAAGTGCAGAGTCACTGGTGGCGCTAAACACGCCAGCTTACTGTATGTAACAGTGCTGGAGCCCCCAGATTATTGGTGATGCAGGTCCTTGCCTGCTGGGACAGCAGAGTAAACAGCTGCTGCCAGTGGTCCAACTGCTCTCTCACGCCCTTCAATTCTCCGTCCAGGTTCAGGGCAAGTTCTTGCAATCACTGGCCTGGCCTGGTGCATCCACTGCGGTCCAGCAGGTCCAGCACCGCCCCTCTTCCCTCACCCATTAGGAAAAAAGCACAGCCTTCGGCCCACTTGTGGCTAAAGACAGTGTTGTAACACTTCCCAGAGCTGATGCACATCAAGTACAACTAATCTGAGTGCGCCATCTGCCCCACCCCTAGTTTCTCTGCAAGAGGCATAGGAAGGATCTTCTAATCGATGCAGAGCAATGCCACAATGCTATTTAATTCTGCTCTCACGCTGACTGGTGCCCTAAGGGCCTGGATGGATACTGCAGCGGCAGGAAAGACACTTCACACAGCACTTCTGAAAGCCCAGCTCCAGCAGCCCCCCGACAAGCCACAGAGAAGCAGAGTGGGGGCGAGGAAGGATTTGTAGCCTGCCGGAGATCCCTGTGCAAAACACCATCGAACAAAAGAGCTGGAGATCTGCAGTGGAGGCTGCTGTTTTCACAGTGAATTCTTTTGTGTCTGGTTTAAATCCCACATTGACTGACAAATGCCCTTCCTGTCCTTTTAGAGAAACTGTTTATCGCTGTTTCACTGAATGGTAACCCACTTCTTTCTGTGCTGACTGATACTTATGCAGTGTACTGTACATACTTAATACAAGCTATATATGTATTTTAACATGACTTTTAAAGCAGTATTGTTTTTTTATGCACAAAGGGACAGAGCATTGTTTATACTTTGCAGCAGTTCAGTTTTTTCTTGGAAAGACAACAGTGATGATTTACTGTATATCAGGAAGTTAAGAACACTGCCAACTGTTTTCAAATCCCAGGTGAAATACAGGATGAATGCTGAGTACTATTACTGTGACAGACGTGTAAATTCCAGAGAGATTTCGGACCTGTTATGTTGTAAGAAGTACTGTATGTGATTTGTTTATTGCAGGAAGAGAATCTTGTCTTTATCCTGTGAAATTATTGTTTTGATCTGGCGGGGTTTGGGAAGGGATTAGGTTTCTTTTCCATTTCGATATCAAAGTACCCATTTCATTTAGTTTCTTTTGCATTATTGTTAATACGTGTGGTCTGCAGGTAATGGAGATATCATCTCTTGGAACTCTTGGAATTTCTCTTTTGATTGCTAGAAGCGGAACAACTCATTCACCGTACAAGAAAAGCTGCTGTTCATCATGCTCAACTGGGGTATGGTCTTAACTTTTGCTATTTTCCCACTGATTAAAAACCATGTCATTTTTAATAGATTCTTACTGAACTCATTTTGGGAATTTTGGCCATCTACGAAAGCCTATTGTTGCAAACATCAGGAAAACAGGCCTATCCCATATAGAAGACACCCCCAGTCCTGGACTGAAGCCAGGACCCCCGCTCAGGTGTATAACTATAAATGTTAAACACCGCACACCTTGCGTTAAATCATCGTCAATCCAAAAACCTTCTCTTCTTCTCAGTATTTAACAAATGAATGATCGGACTGTTCCCAATGTGCTAACGATGCAAAGCATCGCACTGCAAACATCACAGACTGCTGCTTCCCCACTGTATGTGTGAAGTTTGGGATTCCTCATGCTTTAGTTTACCTTGCCCAAGTAACGGTAGGTTCTGGGTAGCCATCAGCATCGCAGGCCAGCACCACAGACTGTCCAATGTCAGCTGTAGCATTAAGTTCAGGCTGCCTGGTTCTGATCGTAGGGAGAACTGGAAAAAAACAACAACACTATCATGATGAAGGGCAAGCTACTGTGAGATCAAATTCACAAACATGAGTAATACTCAGAGCACAGTAGGCAACAAACAATACAGCACAAAGACAGCAACTACAGTAGCTGTGGGAGTGATGGCTGGGAATGAACACAGCTACAGATGACTTCGTAGTAGTGCAAAAATGGGGTATTCTTTTTTCCAGTGCATTTATGAGAAATTGTGTTAACTGAGCATTTGGAAAAAAGGAGCCGAAAACTCAGATATAGATTTGCCTCCTACAGCACAGCAAACATGTACCGTACAAAATTAGCACGGTCAAGCAATCACATTCAGTGAAAACTAACAGTGACAGCTTTCTTTCCGATCAGTCAAAGTTTGTATTTGTCAGAAGTCACATTCCACCCCTTCAGTGATCATGACTAAAAACAACGCATAGATTTCCAGTTACTAAAAAAGCAGATAATCTCATCAAGTTTTGTTTTTTATTAGGTTTCATTGCTAGCTTCCAGTTCAAAATGAGTTAAGAGGGAAAATTTATTTGGAAATCCCCTTGGACACCGTGTCGCGCCTTGTGAACTGCCAGTTATCTGCGGATGTGGTGGACACTGAAGATGCCACGTGCCCAGAATGAAAGAGGCACTCCACTGCGTTGAACATGAAAGAAACAAAGGGGCATGATTCACAGTGCTCACCATTGACAATAACCCGGATGATCCTGAAGTCAATCTCGCCGCGGGCCATGATCCGAGCCTCACAAGTGTACGACCCCTCGTCCGTTTTCTTGATTCCCCGGATCTGTAGGTGGTTGTTGCCCAGGATTCTGAAACGAACTTAGTGAGGAAGGGAGAATCCCGTCTTGAAAGGGAATTTAGAACAACACGCACGCTATCACGAGTGGAGTGTGCCTCACCAAGTTCAAATGTTGAGGTAAAAGTTGAGAGTTAAAGTTGGAGAACCTTAGAACAGTTATAAATTAAAGGAGGCCACTTGACTCATCTCTCTCATCAGAAAGCTAAACAATCTGAGGGACCTGATCCAACTGTTTCTTGAGAGATGGAAATGTACCTTCAAATCCTTCATATATCTAACTACAGAGAGACAGTGACAACCAGAATACTGCCTACAGGAAAAATAAGAACCAATACTGCCTGTCAGTTTCAAGATTCCTTTTAGTCTTTGCCAACTAAAACACTGGTAATTCTGAAGGACCACTCTCCAGCAGTTTGCATGTCTTTAAATCTTTCCTTAAAAAAGACATTCAATACACTACTGAATGTTAACAATTAGTTCAACTGTCTAACTGAGAGCTAAGATGGAATACAAACCAGAATGCCCCTGTAGTTCCCTATGACTGGAGTTATCTATGTTCTAGTCACAATATGCTGATGCTAGCGGAAACGTCTGCTTTTTTTTCATTTGTATAGTTGTACTCAAGTTCAGCAAACTGTTTTTAAAAGCTGTGTCAAAAATGGACTTTTACATAAACAGCCTTTGGTTTAAGACACTGCTATAATTTGGGGTTTTGCTGGTAAATCTTGTTTTCCAGTGAAAAATGCATCTACAGAGGGAGTGTCCATACATCCCACACTCCAGCACAGCGTAGTGATTTTGTATTTTCCAATGGTCAAGAAACCACCAGTGTATAAGAATAAAGGCTTTAAAGTCAGAATAGTACAGACCACATTATTTCATTTTTTTAGAGAACAAGTGCCAAAAATGTTGAGTCATCAGACGGACATTATAAGACAAATAAAATACGGCCAAGAATTACACACCCCTAAAACAATATCAGAAAATGATCCATTTGGAGAAAAAAACCAACAAGACTGCAAAAGACCCACATCATACAATGAGGTGAAAAAAGAAGTACACCCCCTTAAGATTTTATAATTTAACATATTTGATCTTCACCTAGTCCTCACCCAGTCCCAATAATAGATAAAACTAACCTCAACTGACAAATAACATACAAAAGTCTACTTTGTCATTATTTTTTCAAATCAGCCAGCATTTAATAACTTTATGTGAAAAGTAAGTGAACCCTTATCTCTCCATATCAGTTAAGGGGTACTATTATTTTTTCACACGATTTCACAAGACATTGCATGCCTGTTGATTTTTTTAAATATAATGACAAAGTAGAATGTTTGTTACCTGTCAAATTAGGCAAACATGTTATACCATAAAATGTTAAGGAAGTCTACTTACTGTACATTTTCACCACTCTAGTTTCTTGTTCAAACACCCATTGCATTGCAGGTTGCATCGAAACCTTTAAATTACTGGATTATGTGACCATGCTTTAAGATACCTTGGGAGACTTGCTTGAAATGACAGACTGCAAACAAACAAGAAGCTGACATGAACTAATTAAAGAGATGATGTCTTGCACAGCTCAGGAGAATCACCTTAAAGTTCACCCTTTACTCTGGGATCCAGGTTTTGATGTCTTACCATCTTTCTCAACCTGAATCTTCACACCTTTGTGCTTCCAGATTATAGTGGGAGGAGGCGAGCTGACAACATCACAAACGATAATCGCATCGTCTCCTTCTTTGAACTCCTGGGGGGATGGTGAGTTTTTGAAGGTTAGCTTTTCTGAAAGAAAAAAAAACAAGCATTGTTTTTTTCAGACAAAATAATACAAAAGTGAACTCCCCCCCATTCTTCCTTTATTTATTTCCACGCAGGTGTCCTTGCTACCTAAAACTCCTCATTCCGCTATTTGCATCCCTGACAGGTTCTTAATAACATATTCAAGGTCTGTAATTGTTCAGAAAGCATAAAGGGATATTAAAAAAGAACTCATTATCTCCAAAAACAGAAGGGTTCATTAGGCACTGTTGGGCTGCTATGCATTTGTAAATTCAAGGACTTGATCATAAATCTTCACAGACATATAGTGTAAAAAAATCTCACAATGGCAAACACAAGATGACAAAATTCATCAACTGGCATGCTAAAGACATAAGGTTCTCTCAACCACAAACACCGATACGGAAAAATCTGGTTAATTCAGTTACCATGCAATGTTTGTATGTCTGACAAGAAACTCTCATGCAATGTTGCGCCAGTGAGAGATATTTTGGGAATACGGTGAATACAGTATTACTGTATATGTTAGAATCTAGCAAAGAGATGGTTCTCTTATATCAGCATTCAGAAACTGTAGCTAATATTTTATATTTTTTTGACAAAAATTGTATTTCTGTTGCACAAGAAAGAGTTTTAGATTCTTAGAGTTTTAGAAACTGGAAAGAATCAGAGACTACTCTGGGGTTTTTATCAAGAATCTCTAGGTAAATGGCTGACAAGTATTAAACAGACTCCTCTTAATCACCGAAACAGATTTTTCTCTGCGCGCCACAGAAGCTGCGAGTCACAACGGTAGATTTAATTTGGGTCTTAAAACGAGGAAAAGGGACAGCTTTCAACAGCCTTTGTTCTCGTGTAAAATACTTTTTTATCGTTTTCAGATGGAACGCTCATGCAATTAGAAAGATGCGTTTTCTTAAACTTAGTATTTCTAAACCTACGCTAACTGGTTTAGGCTTTGCAAACTAATACAATTCGGGAAAATTGGTAACGATCCCTGCTTCCGGCCCAGAAACCCACCAACGGCAGACCCCGGCAGAAGTGTTAGTGGGGCCAGCAGGGGGCGCTCATCCTGCGATCCATGTGGCTCCTAATGCCCCAGTATAGTGACTGGGACACTATACTGTAAACAGGCGCCGTCCTTCGGATGAGACGTAAAACCGAGGTCCTGACTCTCTGTGGTCATTAAAAATCCCAGGGCGTTTCTCGTAAAGCGTAGGGATGTAACCCCGGCGTCCTGGCCAAATTTCCCATTGGCCCTTACCAATCACGGCCTCCTAATAATCCCCATCTATAAATTGGTTTCATTACTCTGCTCTCCTCCCCACGCCTTCTGGCATTCTGGCGCACTATGGCTGCCGTCACATCATCCAGGTGGGGCTGCACACTGGTGGTGGTGGTGGAGGGGACTCCCCATTAACTGTAAAGTGCTTTGAGTGGAGTGTCCAGAAAACCGCTATATAAATGTAAGCAATAATTATTATTATTATAACATTAACCGGAACAGCGTGCCCCACGAACACTTACGGAAGATTTTCATGTTGACGGTGGCCTCGGCCTCGGTTTCACCATGGCTCGCCACACACTTGTAGACTCCGGCGTCGTCGATGTCGGCGTTGTAGAGCGTGAGGGTGGACGAGGCCTCATCGTTGCGAGACACTGAGATATCCTGTCTGTTTGGTAGAATCTTTTCCCCGCTGGGTGCGTACCAGTCGATATTTGTTACCTCACCAGTGACTGAAAAACAACAACAGGGGAGGGACAAGTGGGATTGACAGGCAAGATGAAAGTAGGACACTTGACGACATCAGGCGGCTGTTTTATCTGGAAGAGTAGAATTTGACAAATGATTCTGCTGCTAATTATAATATGTCAAAACTTTTACAACTGCAGCACAATACCCTTTTTGTGTTTAAAGGCAAACATGAGAGAAATGGATGGGTGATGAAATTTCTCCTTGTGTCTTTGGTAATCCTCTGGACTTTCTCTAAAGAGATCTAGAAGTCATGTCAAATGCTCTTTTAGGTTCTGAACCGATATACGGTATAACAGCACACAGTATGTATGGAAACATATGTGCTTTTTTTATTTAGAATATGTGTCCTTTCCAATGATAAAACAAAACAGCATAACTAGTATATTTTTTTGCTCACGCTATAGACCACAAATGTTAATGCGCCTAATAACTCCTAGAACACAGAGGTAGATATTTTGTCTGCATGGGAACAGTACATTTGTTACAACACTACTGACAAGAGTGCAGTGCTTCTCCATGCATCAGTAATATTCTTCTACATTCCAATATACTTATACATTCCTTTCCTTTTTTTAATCAAATATTTTATCATAACACCGCTAGACTTAAACTCCCTCCGGGTACATTGCAAGCTGAAAAAGAAAGTTTTGGTGCCTTAGAAATGATTTATAACAACTCAGTTAAACATTAGCTTCCAAGAGCAAGTCCATATTGCATTTCAATATGTTTCACTGGGAAGCTTACACATCCTATGAGAACAAAGCCCTCCTTTTACGGCAAGATTTTAAAACGGCCTAGGGGCAAATTTTTCATACTGTATGTCTCTTAGTAAGTACCACAGTTTGTGAATACTGGGAACATAAATCCCTTTGTGATCTATTTAAATAACGTGCGTGCTACCAAACTATCTTTTTAAAGATAGATGGTTAGACAATTTAATATGTTATTTTTTTAAGTTAAAATAAATTACTGTCATTTTTTTCAAGACTGTCCAATAATACCCAATGCCATGTTAGGCCATTGAGAAAATGGACTCAACAATACATTGAGTCACAGATCTGTAATAGTCTTTAAGAACTATGCCATACTCCTTTGCTCCTGGCTTCACGAGTTAATCCAAATCTTTTTCTTATACTACTGTATTTATCACTACCGTATGTTTGCATAGACCTAAACACTAAATACAAACACAACAGAAAAAAGAATACAGTAGTCATTTTCTGCTCTTTTGGGAGGAAAGACTATTTTTTTCCTAATGTCTTTTAAAACATCTAACTGAACCCTGAAGGTTATATTTCCAAGCATCCAGATATTTGTACCATGTGCTGACTTTGAGAGATAAGAAAGGTAAGAAAGTGGTGTTTCAGAAACATTTTTCTTGAGCTGTCAGATGTGAAAAATACTGTACATTTGTGTTTACAAAAAGGCTTTAAATAGCAGGCTCCTTTATGGTTTTTATAATGTTATAGCAAAGCCATTTATATTGATATCATTATGGCTGAAAGCCTCCCCGTCTTCATAGTAAAATAAAAACAATATTCAAAAAAATAAAATGATAAGAACTGAATTGCACATTAACTTTATGGAGGCTTTTCGTGGCTTTTTTGTTGGGTGTTTTATTTTTGAAGAGAATCGGGGTTTTGTAAGCAGGCTTGGCTCCTTTGGATGTCTACAAAGCTGCAGGCATTATCACTTTAATTTTAAAGGCTTTCTAAACTCAGCTGAAAACCCACAGAGTGATTTAAGGTAAATTTATCAGAACAAGCTCTTTCCAGCTATATATTGAAGCTTGTTTCCATTTTGATAATGAAATAAATGGTGATTCTTTTTCAGCAGCTTCAGAACACTGAAGAAAGCAAGCACAGCTTACTCGGGCAATAAGAATACAATATCGGGTGCAGTAATGGCATTACCATGGAAATATGTCATTACTGCCATACAGAGCAATACTGAGTAATTTACGTTTATCATTAGGTCTTTTATTGTCATGCTTTTTCATGACTCATCCAAAAAAAAATCTGCAGTGCACTAACAGTCCTGTAATGTGTCTTGCGGAGAATCTAATTAAACCTAGAGCTACAGGTTCTTTTTAAAGCTCTACAAAGTGGAAATTTAGGACATTAGCTATACTGTCAGTTTAAGCAATCGGTGAGTGACCAGCAGTAACTAGGGGAATAAAAAGGACAATTTTTACTCCGAAAGAGCAGATACACTTTAGAAAGACACTTTCCCATGGCCTTTATGAATTGTAAAAATTGAAATCTGAAATCAGTAATTAAATTTATAAGGACTTGAACAGATGGAATATCAAGAGATAAACCTTCCATTTTGGCATTCAAACATGGCCTTTATCGCTACAGAGTGTTTTTTTTTAAATATCCTCCTCTGGTTCTTCTTGGTAGTTATTATTCAAAAAGTAGAAAATGTTCGACAGTTCAAAAACACAGGGAAGATATATGAAAACGTACGCATGACTAAAATATTCAGAAAGCAGCAAAAGTTTCAGTGTTCCTGGGTGGCCAGAGTGTCTGCAGGTCTCTTGAATCCTGAACTGTATATAGTATAGAGATTGCATGCTGGGAGCAGCACCTTCAACAGTGGTTCCAATCCAGGGGCCAAATGCTTTCTTTACAAGCTTTCTTTACTTTGCTGTGACAAGGAGCCTACCTGCACAGAGAAAGAACTTGGATTCTCCCACACTGATCTCTCCTTGTGCCGGAATGATGTTCACTTGCAGAGAAGCTGAAAAACAAAAGAAAGATCGGAGATTAGAGACACATCCATTTGATAGGTATGATTAAGACCTTACCGTTATGTGACTAAACACCAACTGGATTTCTGCACAGTTTTCAGAAAACACAAGCTCTGATTGCAAGTTTACCAGATTGTGAGTCTGACTTTTGACAGAAAAGGTCTGCAATGTTCCATGCCAGATCTCTCTACAGTTTTTTTTCATGCACTTTTAAGGAAAGAAGCAATATTAATAAATTAAGTGGGAAATATGTGACCTTATATTTTAAATGTATACTAGTGTTGTACAGTATGTTTACAATGTGTTATGCCCTCTACATCAGATGTAGGGGCTAAACAATGACCAAGACTGCACAATATTAGGATTGTCAATCTTGTAAATGTTTTAAAAGTTTCTTTCTGACCATCTAATCCTCTGAACTGGGCTGCACCGAATTAAAATGTTTATTTATGAGTATAAAGATGAAGAGAAAAGGCAGAGAGAGCAACTTCTTGACACATTAAGTGGTTTAATTTCCAGCAACTGGCTTCATCATCCACTTGTTTTGCAAACTGTTTAGTCTCTGTACCTTATTTATTTTAAAGCACTCTCTATTTGTGATTAAAGTCAGTGTGAATTTTATGGATAGCACTGGCTGCCCAGGCGCGTGTGCATTCATAATGGTATGCTTGATTTGCATTCATTTTAAACAGCTAATTTAAAAGCAGGAAATTTGTTCCAAATAGAAGATCACTTCTTTTGAATGGTTTAAAAGGTCATTGAGTATTAACAGTGCTACGTAATGAGGTACCCATGCATCCAGATAGACTAACCAAGTATGTCCACAAGAAATTAAGCTGACAAGAGTATCACAATCAAATGCAAACATTTTTTTGGTAAAAAAAGGAATATTACCAAGAGAACTGATGAACAATGTTTACTTGGAGTTACTACTGTTAAGACTACAGTCGGTAACTGGTTTATGAATTGTTTCTATTCAATATGACTTCCTTCATTGCTCTTTTCATATTTTCTTCTCAGTTCCTTCATTTTACTTGTAATATGCAGAAGGAAGTTTGTTATTGTTTCTGTGGTTTAATGAGGGAAAAGGAGACTTTCTTTGAAGGTTATGTCTTTTTCTCTTATTTGAATGAAGAACAATAATTGTTATTTTTACTGCTGACATACCACTTCCTATAATATGTGTCTATAATACAGTCAAGTATGTCGTCTGACGTCCTACAGGTGTTCAAATACTGCCCAACTCTTAAAAGTCCTACTGTACATTTTCAAACCAAGCAACATGGCTTGAATGCGTACGTCATGAAATAACCCTCCCAGGGTACGATGGGTACAGACACATTTCAAAACTCTGAGTCGTGAGATGAGAACCGGTGACGTCCGCCATCTGCATCAAGCGTCCATTTCCTGTGAGGGAGTCTCTCTGAATGCTTGCTCATAAAGAGCCTAAGTAGAGTACGGGGCTTTTAGAAACTCACAAAAAAAAATTTATCACGGATAATGACAGTGTTAATCAGAAGAATAAAACATCCTTGTAAGATAATAAGAAAAAGAAGAAAAACATCAATTGCCGATGAAATAAATAAAGCCTTGAGTCCATCCTGCATGCCAAGTACCAGAGCAACTTGTTGCCATGGAAACCTGTAGTGCAGTCAGAACAACACTTCAGACTACTTAATCCAACAACACTGCAAGGGAAGGTTGCTCCCCTGTCTAAATGTGGCAATTAAGGCTCTACACTTAAAAGATGGGGCACCAATTACCAAACCATCAGCCTCTTGTAAACTTCATTTCCACTAACATTGACCTAAAGGCCTCAGTGTTCAGTGACATTTCATAATTACCTCTCACTTCACTTTTCGAATTACTTTCATGAAACCTACTGTACCTGTGCACGTCGTGACAGTGATAAGCAAGGCGAATTATTATTTTTTCTGCATGTTCAAAATGAACCCCCCAAAAAAGCTCATAACCATAAATCAAGTTAATTTAGTTTTTCCAGACAAATCTCATACGTTTCTGTCCTGACAAAAAAGGGAGAGTGACCGATTTAAATACAGACTGATGTTTTCAATTATTCACTTGCACACTACTGATGGAGTAAAGGAAATCTAACTAACAAAAAAGACTGAGTGTTCTATTTAAGTCATGATTTTGTCATTTATCACCCTGTCATGTGCATTTTCATCATTCAGAAATTATTATTATTTAATAATAAAAATCTTTCTTCTTAATTTAGTATTCAATCAAGTGTTTCTGTTTTCTACCTGGGTTCATGGCTCAAGACGTTCTCAAATGTTTTCTGTTTTGTTATCTACCTATCTAGTTAAAAATGTCTCTGTTTGCTAGTCTTGCCTGCTTTTCATTTCAAGCTTTCATTCCAGTTCTCTTCAGGATCTGCCTATGCTATCACTGCTTGAGAACATAAAACCTTGAAACTCAAAAGTGACTATGGAATCTTTTTTTGCCAGAAAAATGTTTCTCAGCTTCCTACCTGTCAAAAGCCTAAAAGCAAAATGGTACAAGACACCACCATTAAACTGTATACAGAGGTTTTAAGCCACGGTGAACAAGTGGTCAGTTAAACCTACAGGATTTCTCTTTTGTTACCATTTTCCCTAACGCAGATCTAAGGATTTGCGAAACACAGAATTTGAGGCACTAGACAGAGTTAGGTGTGAACAAACTAAATTCCCGAAAATAAGTGGCAGCAGAAGTTCCCTTTCGGCCCATTCTTTCACGGAACTTCGCCAGCTAAGCACAGCCTTGACTTATGCGCTGGATCATAATCTAGTGTCTATCGCTCCTCTGAGGCTCCAGGGTTTTTGGAGAGAAATAAATCCAGTCAGGGTTCTACTCCCACTGATAGAGCTCTGGCCAAACCAAGCATCTGCAAAACTCCCGGAACACTAAATAGACCTTTTTGATCAGCACGCTTTCTGGTAGATTGTGTAAAGCCTAGGCAAATACACAATTCCGGTTACTCAGGTACTTTTTCTTGATCACAGCCATGATAACATACAGCATGCGAAAAGACAAATTCCTAATACAAGAAAATGTTTGTGGTCAATAAAGTGATCTGATCTTCTCTCCTATCTTATCTAACAATCACAGAAAGTTTTTTTTCCCCACCAGTTCAGGAGCATGGCTAGACACCCCCAGAAACTCATCCCAGTTTCCAAAAAAATACATCAATGACACTAATGCTGATTCTTAGGAGGTTTGAATCGCCAGAAGCCAAGAATTCCAGATACGACCCTGAGATAAATATGTAGAGGCTTACTGAAATCTAAGATGTAAGGTATTACAGATTTAAAATAAAAGTAATAAAAAGATGAAAGGAGGATGTGTTCATGGACTCTAAACACTTTGAATTACTACATCTAGGATCAGTAACGGGGAAAGTGATCTATAAAAACCATGGAAACAGCTGTTCAGCACACATCGCTTTCCTGTCTCTTGCAATCTATGTATCCCTGCATCCTCTTTTTCCTCATTTGATTTAATGTCAGTCGTGAAATCAAAGCCAATTTAAATAACAGTATGTTTTTAAATAAATAATCAAACTACAAGGCAGTTTTTTTTTAAAAGAAGAAAGAGAGATATTCTCTAGAGTCTTAACATGGAGCCCAGGAACCTAGCCTCTCTTTGTATTGTATATACTACTGACATATCTTTCTGAAACATGTCTTTAAAAAATGGATGGACAAAGAATCACCTTTTGCTGAAAAGCCATTTGACCTAAAGCAGACTATGCAGATCCTTTTGCTGTCTTGGAAGTCACCATTCCAATTAATCTTGTTTTTTTGCAATCTAATGAGCGCTAACTACGACATTGATCATGAATCTGCTCTTCTGATGAGCAAAAACATTAATGAATATGTGGCACCAGGGATTGCTGTCGGCAGCCGACTCCTCATCGGGGAGGAGACTGCAGAATGTTCTGAGCGGCTGCAGTTTTACTCCATTGTTTACGTGTTTATTGGCAAAAACGTCCACAGGGGAGTTAATACAGTATGAAGTTCTCAACACAGCAAATCTGGAATTTAATCAGTTTTCATCAGTAAACAGTATTTTTCTTCTTCCTTGAAGGAAGAAAACAGAGCACCGATTTCTCTTTTAATCCCTCCTTCCACTGCCCAAAGATTTTGTTTTGTTCTCTGTTCAGTGTGTAAGCAGTTAACACAGAGTTGATTAAACTACATTAGAAACACTATGTTATGTCACTTTGAAATTAACCAAATACTGTACTACAGCTAGCTGATCTTTTTAACCATTTCGTCTCCCAGGTCATACAGAAGGTAGCCAATGCACCTCAAAACAAAATATTCATAATATTTTAGAAAATTACAGAAAATATTTAGCGATATTGTACTATTCTGATCATGGTCCACTTTATTCATTATTGTAATATTGTTGCAACTGAGTGCTAAGAGCATTTACCATTTTAGGAAAATGGGTAATGTATCTCAAAATACTGAAAAGGAAATATGAGTTAAAAAAACAATTAGATACAGTTCACTTTCTGTATTTCACAAAGTGTAGGATGGGCACTGGTGGCGAGACGGAGTTTGTTATAAAGACAGCAGAATGCACAAGTCATAAATACACAGTCCTTACAAAAGGAAAGATAAACATTATGAAAGAACAGCATTAAAAAGGACAGAAAATGTGTTTGTTTGCTTTTCTCAAAATGCTGTTGTCATGGTAAGGATGCAATACTAATACTGTAGTGCTGGGTGAAAGTCTTAATTGAAAATAACGGATTGAAAGAATTGACGGATCTGTAGCAATAAAAAATGTGTCATTTAGTAATATGAGAAACAAATATAAAATGGGATTATATATTAAAATCAACACTGGTGACATCATCAACTGTATTGTGATATTTCCCTGCAAGATATACAGTATATATATCAAGATTAATATATCAAGAAAAACAGGATGATATATGATATTCATCATAACGCCCAAACCCTACTCCCGGTAATTCTCACATGAACAAAACACTTCATTCTTTCTATATGTGATGCATCTTTGTGATAGTTAGAAATTAATCTGCTAATTTTCACAATACACTTACAAGTCTTTTTTTCCATGTTTGTGAAAGATAAATTGATTTTTCAGCATCACATGCAACAAGCATCAGATTTAATTTATACAGCAGCTGCTAGTTCAAAACTATTTTATATTTGATATATGGATTGCATATAATGATGTGTTGAGATTGAATAAAATCTGCCGACGAAATATCCTTGGATCATATGTCTTCTGTAATGTCCCCACATGCACCAGAAGTCCTATTTTTCATTCTAAATGGTCAAATTAATCTCGAAGAGCAAATGAACTGAGGCTGTTTTAGACTTGTGAATTCACTAAACCTGCAAAACTTCCATCAATACATCAACTCTACAACCCATTATCTTCTTTCAGAGCTTGGTTTGGCAACCTACATTTTAAATCTGAATTTCTTAGCTGTGCAAGACAGAAGTACTTTCTGCCACAGAATAAATACACAAATTTAAATTTCAAACTGTTGTTTTCTTAACACCTGGTACTGAGAACACTTTGAAAAAGAAAGAGCTTACACTAGAAATGGGCTGATCCCTCACAAATGTGCAATGCAAATTAATTAAGATTTTTTATACATATGTATGCTTTGTGCAGTATAAAATGGAAATATACAGCTATCCATACCTAAAACAGATACAGTCCAAATGATTCTAAAAATCTAAAAAAAACTTCAGTCAGACTGTTGAAAGTCACACTGTAGGTCATTTGGGGGTACCAGAAGGAGAGATCATGGCACGTACAGCAGCATCTGTGAGCAAATTTGTCTAATCAAGGGGAGGAGCAGAACGTTGCCTACTGTACTTGGAAAATTTGGGATATTTAGCTTGTAATGAGCTACTGAGTCACCAGCACTGGCCTGGCAGTTATCTGACACCTAGTGTTTCACTTTTGGCAGAAGCTTAGATCTTTCAAAGTCAGATTCCAAGTTGACTGCCCCAGATACAAAGTCTCCCCCCCTCCCCGTCACCTTCCTGCATCTTTTTTCAGGATTCTGAGACTTTGTGGAAATGTTCATGTAAGAGCATTAAGTGCTTTGATTCCATCTCTGGACAGAGCTTGCTGGCTGATCAAAGAACCTAAAAGCACTGCGGTTGTGTCAACTCACTCTTAATATATCTCTAAAACACCTGAGCTCCCTTCACCAGCAGTTTATTTTCAGAAAGTAAAGGAGATATACCCGCAACCTTCCCAAGAAACATGTGCCAACATGACTTTTTTATTGAATTCTTACTACTCACACTTCCCCCTAATAGAATCCCGCTGCTCGGCTCTTAACTTGTGCTGGCTGCCGGTGATGTTGGTACAGTAGGTTAGCTAAACTCTGCATAGCTTCTCCCATAAGGCACCCCCCACCAGTCTGATGAGCTTCGATAAAATGGGTGTAAAATTTGCAATAAGATCCTGAAATATGCTAAATCAAACAGATTTTAATTTTACATATCAATATCTCCCTGGAGCACTTGAAATTAAATGGACTGCTGTCGTACTTATCTGAATTGTTAATCTTCATTAATTATGGCTAAACGTTGCTCACTGTCCCCATTAGACCATGAAAAGTGCACTTTCCCCAGACCTAGTTAAAACCCGCATCTTCATACTCGAGAACCTATGGGACATGGCTATTTAATTTTTTTTAACAACTCACGTTTCAAATGTTTTATTCAGCCCCTGTCTAGCTTTCAAGTATGATATCAAAGGCATGACATCAAAGCCATATATCTGCCCTCACAGTATGTTACAGAGATTTACAGAAATGAGATTTTTCCCCATCCCTTATCAGAGTAGCAAATCTCACTGTACCTCAAGGCAACAAATGACATCTTTGCTGCGAAATTCATTTTTGAGGAACCTCGTATTCAAAGCACTTTACTCTAGTGCTTACACAAGTAGTGTTTTTATGTGAGCTAAACTAATATGAAATGTTGTATTTACTATTTTTAATTTTCTTCTTCAAATCTATGCCTATCGGTTTGAAGAATCATTATTAACAGGAATTGTAGTAATTAATAATATAAAACAAAGCTATATGCCGTCTATTCCATAGCCAAAAAAAAAACACACCTCGTAAAGATTTTCTTTAGGCTGATGTTAATTGCAATGCTTTAATCTTAATGTTCTGAGAACATGTATTTATGCTGCTGCTTATAGCTGTGACGCAAATCATGTTTCTTTTTAAAATTAAACGTACAACACATAAGTGACAGGCGGGAGCTGAAAGCAATCATAAAACAACTTTTAAAGAAATGGGAAAAAACACACAAATAAAATGACTGACTGATACTTCAGAGATGCAGATTAAAAAAAATACATTTACTTCCTGAATGCAATATAATAAAAAGTTTAATTACATAAAGCATTACAGGTTAGTCAGAACACAAGCCCACGTTCTTCTTCTGATTGACTCTGCTGAACGCAAACTCCTAGTTAATAAAGGGTTTTATTCCAATGGTTCGGATTATAGTGTTTTTCACCAATCTGCTCTAATGAGGTATAGTAAAACATAATTGCTGTTTTCTTCTCTTTTTTAACTATGAATCTCTCATTTCAGTTACTGTAAATAACATTAATAAGAAGCTTTTTTTTTTAAAAGAAAAAGATTTAAAAAGAATAACAGCAGCGGTTCTGTGTAACCTGCAGCTGAATTTTTCAATCATGTTCCATGGTAGTGGGTCCCACTGTGTGCAAGAGGAGACAACCCGCTAAGCTTGAAAACAATGTAAGAAAAACTGCATCTCATGATGCGAGAGAGCTGGCAAGAGCTTATGAAAACTGAAAAAACAACAACCTTGAGGTAGATTTTATAAAAATTCAAATGAGCTGATAGGCTCTGTCACCCAGAAGGGTGGAAGGGTGAGTATGCCCTCATTAACAGCAGTGCTCTCTCAATCCACTGACTAGATTGATAATGACAGCCGCACAAAGCATCAAGCATCAAGCCATGGAAAAATTCTACATTAAATCAGTTCCTTTGTATGAGGCCAGACAATAACATTTTCATTCTGTTTTTCTTCTCTTTCTCTCAAACCAACCATGTAGGATGCGCCTTTTCTATTGAAACAAGGTCTGCATCCCCAAAGCCCTGGTTTGCCCCCATGAGACAGAGTCTGTTTTTTTTTTTGTAGGAGTGTAAAATGAGTTTTACTGCGTCAAACTTGCAGGAAAAGCTGAAAAAGTCTAAAATCATTCCTAGCTCACTTTATAGCCCTTCCTGCTCCCAATTAGGTGGTGTTACACTTATTACAATGAGCTTATGCTAGGTGAAGCACAGTGAAATACCAAGAAAACTACAGGGGAGTATGGAAAATGCAAGTAAGCAGAAGATCAGAAGAAGATAAAAATAAGGAGAAGATGCAAATAAGCAAAAGGACTGAGTATGCAAAAAGATTTCTGTGTTGTTTAATTATCTCTTCAAAAGTGCAATATGTGTGCCTCTGTCCAACTGGACCACTCCTGGCTCCTCCTGTATCCTTGTAAGGCCCAGCTAATAAGGGAAAGCTGATCGAGATTTTTTGACTAACAATTCCCTTCCAAGACCGAGTGGGTGTGGCCCATGAGGGTAACCACTTCTTGGCTTTTCAGGTACATGGAAGATTTTTCTGCTGTTGCACCACCCAGAAGGGTGAGCAGTCAGACACAATGGTGACAGAGGTCATGCATCCAGCCAGGCTGCAGATTGGAGAATGCCGAACCCCCTAACACACAAGAAGTAGAAGTGGACAACTGCACTGATTGAAGCTGCCAACAAAGGCTCTTTACTGATCAGCCGTTCTCCATCCTGGGCCTGATAATCCACACACCTGTTGGTTTTTTTTATTCCAGCCGAGCCCCAAGTTCTATAATCAAACCCTTCATTGACTTAATAAGAAGAAGATTCATTGTTTGTCCTCAGCTCTTAAACATGTCGGAGCTTTTTCCTATTGTGTCTTATAAGTGACATCAAATGCCAAACTTGGGACTAGAAACAAAACACAAATATTCCAATGAAGCAGCTTCTTAGATCAATTAAGACTTCAATTATCTAATGGAGGTGGAACGGATTGAAAACCAGCAGGTGTGTGGATCACCAGGAGCAGGACTGGGAACCACTGCAGGAAAGAGAGGCCAAAGAGGCAGACACAAGCCTGGCAGAGCCATTAGGTTCCTTGCAGGCTACAATCCAGACACCTGGTAGGCCAAAAGGATGTATTTAATAACCAGTGGGCAATGTAGTCCTCAATAATTACAGTGTGAAGGGTCCCCAGACCAACAAAACCAGTCCAAGAAAGCAGAATGGCACCGTGCAGCGTGAGCAGTCATGTGTGAGGTTAGAGACAAAGCCGGGCAGCGGTTTCACGTTTAGATAACTAAGCATGCAGGCAGTATAAAGATTTTTCTCTGTACAAGCAAAATGGCAAAAAAAACATCACCAAGCAGGGGGAAAGAACATAAAATAAAAAGAGGATAAAAATGAAATAATGTGAGGCAGTAAAGGTTACAGACTAGAAATTTTGAGCAATCGGGTGGGCTGATGACATTTGATAAAGAGAGGAGATATTAAGGTCAGACCCTAAATGAGCTGTGCAGTACCTAATATCTGCCTGCAGGGTAATTGCTAAGCTCAAGCCATGCAGCACACTGGGCTGAACGACAATAAAGGATGGTTACTCGTTTTTCCCCTAATCCAATAGGAATAACGGGCTGCTGTAGCCTTCCACCAGCAAAACGCAAAGTGCCACCCCATCTCTGTGGGTTACCTTAGTACCCTACACACCACTTTCTAATCTATTCCAATGTGATTAATTGCACCAGAGGAGAAGGATGTAAAATACGAAATAAAATATTTATATTAACTTCGATCTGTCAGAACTGCAGGCAGCATAATACAGAGCTGGAAAAACGCATGGAAATCAATGGCGGGAGAGGAGGAAACCGGAACAGACTTTCAAAATTAAACAGAAAATGACAAATGCATTAATCCATCTGTAGGGGACCAGGTGTTCGCTCCACAGAGCAAAGAGGGGGCTACACACTTCATACAGTACAAGCACACATGGCATTTAAAAAGTGAGCTAGCTTTAACAACAGGAGCTCTGCACTGTGTTTTACCTTTGTTACCCTGGCAAAAGAAAATAGTAAAGATATATCCAGCAACAGGATAACCAAATATACTGGCTTGCTGTCGTTTGTGGAACCTGGCTTCCTGCTGCAAAAAACCACAGACCATTCTGACATAGTACTCAATATGATCATTATTTTCAGCTTGAGGAAGTCATACACACACGCCAAGACCAATAACGTATGCGGTACCTACTGCCCATCACCGTGTCGGAAAAACAGAAGTAAAAATGCAGAGGTTTCTCACAGAAGGCTATGGCACACTTGGGGGGTAACTTCAGCTCTGCCAAAACTCCCTCACCACCCTAATTTCTGCCACAGGGCTTCAAACCTCTGGCAAGCTTAAACCTACTGTACTACAGGGGATGTGATTCAGTGGCTATAACATCTTTTCGGATCATAACATTCAGGGAATTGAAGCAGACAATTGTACTGGGTGAAGCTGCAGGTTGTCCATCTTGACTCCATTAAAGGAGCCCAGGAGACAGCACCCTGGTGGAATGAGCTATCATGTCCTTGTTATGGCACATCTTGACGTAAATCCAGCAACAACAAGACCGTCAAACCTTTGCCAAAGGTTCAATCTACTGTGCTACAAGGATGTGGTTAAGTGGTGAAATGTGTTAAATACAGTGTCTTTTTGTACATGTTTTTTGTTCCATATCTCTCCCCGATTACTCTTTACTTCCTTTCAGCTCGCAGGAGTGAGCAGTTTCCCACTTCTCTTCATGAGAAGTGAAATGTCAACCACTAAAGCACTGTTTTCAACATTTTTCAGGCTGATGAAAAAGCATGAAAATTGAAACCTGGGTAATATCATAAAGTTCATTGGCATTCATTGTGCAGCTCAGATTTAAGTAGATAAGGGTGAAGGAAAAGGTATTACAAAAAAAGGTTTCTAAAAAGGTAGCATTTTTTTTCTTTCCATTTATTTTCCATTTCCCATTATTACAGAATCTGATAAGCTCCATTTCAATGTCCCTGTTTATATTTAAATCACTGTTATTATTTAGGATCAAGTATTTGACAGATGAGCTTTCTGTTTTATTAACAAACGTGAGACATTCACACTGGAAAAAGCATGCAATCTAATAAAAGGTAGGTAGAAAGAAGCTCATAAAACTAGTTTTACATCGTGCACCTCAATTAGGTTTTTTAAGGGTGAGAAAAGTGATTCTAAAATGTAAGGCCAAGATTTTTTTCAGTGATAAAATATTGATTTTATTTGTTTTCCATCTGGGAGCTGCAATACACCAGAGACTCCAGACAAATGTGCTTTGCTAACTAAAATACCACACACTAGCCTTAGGGAGCTTGTGCAGGAGATTCTGTATTTGTGCAACAGCAAGCATTAGATTATGCCCTGCAAGTCCAAAACCTCTTCTCACTTGTCGGAGATATGCTTTCTGCCACATTTCAGTTTCACAGAGATAAAGACAACAGAGGTACAGCTCTAAATACAGCCTATTAAGAGAGACCTACAGACATATGGAAGGGATCCACAGAAAAAAAAATCCACAAACAAAACCTAATGAGAAACTTAAAATAGCATCTTAACAGTCTTCTTATTCATCTATCTCAGTCTTAACTATTTTTTCTCCGAACATTTATAATCAGAAGGCAACAATGTAACTTTCAAGTGTCTGTTACCATTTGTTCCACACAAAAAAGGAACACCTACACGTTTTATTTATGTCAACAAGCCACATTTAATTTTTTTTTTGCAATTTAAAGTATGATTTATTTTTCTTTTTTAATAGGCCAATTTTCTGGCTGGGCTCCAGCTGTCGTTCAAACCAACTCACGATCACACCCACTGACTGGTCCCAGAGAACAACAGAAAATACTCTCCACATTGTACTGTTCAGGCCCAGACTGCGAAGGGTAAACTCTTGACACTTGACAGGCTTGTTTTCTCTCAATGGGTCACAAATATCCTCCCATTTTAGATATGCCAAATGCTCAAAGACTTGACTTGCTGGCAGCAACACGCACACCCACTTGGGAGAGAACAAGACACAAGGACACAGCCATCCAGCTCCACTGTGAGCTCCAGTGGAGAGGTAGAACTGACTGGAGGTACTGTCATGGATGGCAAGCCTGCAGGTATCTGGCAGGTACCTGCAGGCATATAGAGGGCTTTACTGAAGACATATCCAACCAGTTGTGCTGGGCCATTCATCTCAATTAGCTCATGTAATAGTAGTTAATTGATCCAAGGACCTCATCAGCCAATTCTTGAAAGAAGCCAGGGTATTGACCTGAAAAGCAAGGCTGGGAAGCTTGTTCCATACTCCCGTAACCATTTGGGTAAAGAAGTGCCTCCTCTTCTTGTTTTTAAATGTAAATCGAAAATGGAAAAGTAAAATGTACGTCATAATGTTAAAATCATCCCACTGTTTGCCTTGGCCAGCAAGTGAAACAAATCAAGGTCGAACCTGCAACACTGGAGAGCTCAACCAGCTCTCTGAGCAAGGACCTTTACTGGCAGTGCCACCTGCGAGCCTCACAACCTGCTAATATCTGCACACGTACTGTATTTGTGCGAAACCCTTGAAACAACCCCACCCCCGGGAAAAAATCATTTTACAGTCTAAAAAAACAGCTTAGACTTTCAAAATCTGTTTTGCCACAAACAAAACAGCCAGTAGAGCTCTCACCCTCCAAATCACCCACCCATATGTAACCTAGGTTAGCTCTCATGAAACAGTGCCTGAACACTGCCCTGTAGTAATTTTATTAAAACAGGAATAAGGCTGCAGTTGCTACTCCTGGCTGATAATTGCATTAGTTATTTTCTTCCTAGGCACTTATTCACATCTATCATTCCCACTTTGAATACAGAAGAATTGTCCTTGAGCTGGCAGCAAATGTTATAGGCTACCAAAACAACATATGCTCTCCAGATTTCAGCATATGCTCCCTCTCTAATTGGGATGTTGTTATATTGTGATGACTTAATGTTATTATTACTACGCTTTTATAATGACAATGCAGCACAGCTTTCTTCCTACTACATACCGTACTTGTTCAGTTAGATGTGAAAGCTTCCTTTAGTTAATCAATGTCACGTGGCTACTGTGTAGTAGTCTGGATGTGGTCATGAAGGCTTAGGAAAAGGGACAACCATAAGTTTTTTGGGAATAGATGCCACGCTAAATAATCTTGCATCCATCCATCTTCTAAGGAGGAAACCAAAGGTGGGGAGAACATACAAACTCCATGCAGACAGCACTCCTGGGCCCAGGGCTGAGAGGCAGCACTGCTAACTATTGTGCCACTCACCAACCAATCTTCATCAAATCTATATAATGGAATACATAGGCTATACGCTGTGAGTCTGGAAGAAAAAGCATGTACTGAAATCTAAAGGAAGAAGTTAGTAGCCACAGAAATGTTGAAATGACACATATGAACTGGAAGGTGTCTTGCTTATCCAGTGCCGGATCTGTCTGTGTGGAAAAGGTATTGAGATGTTCAGGGTTGGAGCGTGGAGAGATGGGTGTAGCTGATTAATGAGGTAGGACCCTGCACCAGAAGGGGCTGTGCACTGCAGGCAAGAAACTAAACTAAACAGGAGTCAACTGACTTGAAATAAGGAGTTTCCAGGACTGGTGCCTGATCTGGGGAAACAGCACAAGGAAGAGGTTCAAAAACTGCTGTACTTGGCCTTCCCTGGAGACACATAAGATAATGTGTTTTTTCCCTGAGCAATTTTAAACTTGTAACGCTTGGCAGTATACATTAGAGCTACTTTGCTCCTTAATCTAAAATGTAATTTAAAAGCTTTCAATGCAAAGTACCCGAGAACAGAAAAGTGTCCCCATTGGAGAATAGGCCTTTGATCTTCACAAGATATAGCTTATTAGCATTGTTCTGGCTGTAAATTAGTTTTTTTTTAATTATTTTAACTAGATATACACAATGGCACAGAGCACTCACATCCCGTTTTTTATATACTGATTTGACTCACAAACTTTGACGCCGGTTGCTAGAAAATAAAACTGAGAAATTAAAAAAAAAAGCAAACTAAAAAAAAATACAAAAATACTTCTGGCCTATACCGCCTTAGACAAAGATTTTCATTAGAAAACTGTAAGTATACATGTACGTCATATAAAAATAGATTGTTTTATAAGACTACGGAGGGGAGAGACTAGATCTGGTTCCTATCTGCTGCTCATGGAACAGTAAATGATACATTTTTGTTTCACTTGTACAGTCAAGACAATTGAAACATCAGCAAGCAGAAATCATATCTTGAGCATTTGTTTTTAACTGAGGCTACAGTATCCTATCTACAAAGAAGTCCAAACTTGGCATTAGTCTGACTCCAAGCGTAGGCCAGATTGTCACTGAATAGAAAGAGCCAATTGAGAGCTACAAAGTCATTAAGCTTGCTTCTTAATTCATGCCCCATCCAGTGAATTATCCTCAGAGAGTCTCTCTGCGTGCTGCCAGTGACAATTTATGGCAGGAGCCAGATGAATTGCACACCTTACAATCCACACAAAGCCCAGTTGGGAACAGCTGAAGGACACAGGAGTTACACTGGCTTATGTCTGAGGTACCACAATCAGCGTGACAAAGAACTGACAGTCTGACAAATAGATGCAGCACTGAACAATGGATGCCCTATGTTTGTTCCAAGACTCTGAAACAACCAACTTTACCTTGGACTAAAGATTTGTTATTAGTAAAAAGAAATAGGAAAACAAAATATAAGACACTTGTTAAAAATAAACAGTATGAGAAATAGTTTCTAAGGACTGTTACTACAGTTAGCATAGTCAACGCCCGTCAGGTTACAGAGTAGATGTAAAGAAGTTCCAACAGCTGTTTAGTGACAAAACCAAGACAAAAAATCATCAGTTCAGATTCATTTTAAATGGAAAGGCACAAAAGCATGATTTATCAAAAAATGTAAAAAGGATGCCGGACAAATTCACTTTTAAATCATTAACCCTTGTCAAAAGGAACATGGGCATGGGAACGGAAAATGCAATTTTTCGTTTTCAGTATGTGTATAGCTTCGAGTTTTGGAAGGACTTGAGCAATGTTCATTGCGTGTTCCACTAAATTAACCATGGGCAGCACGGTGATAAAGTGGGTAGCTTTTCTGCCTCACACCACGGGGGCCGTACAGTAGGTTCAATTTCTAAGGTTCTGTCTGCATGGAGTTTGTATGTTTTTTCTGGGTGCTCTGGTTTTCTCCCACAGTCCAACGACATGGTAAGTTAATTGGCTTCTAGGAAAATTGGTCCTGGTACTGTATTGCCGGTACATCTTTCACTATGATCTTATCTATCAAAAACAAAGGGAAGATAAGAAGAAAACACAATCCCATTTTTATATACAGTGTCATTTCTGCCTATCAGACCATTTGGTCTGTATCTCATTACAAGAGACTTAAGTCTACTGCTGGTGAAAGACTATCACATTATTTTTGTGCACCTACAGCTTCTATTAGCAACAAAGAAAAATAATGTGATTAATGGCTCAGGTTCAAAGACATTACAGCAGTCATTTTTAATAGCTACAGTTAAAGAGCATCAGGTTTGTTTTATGAAACCTTCAAAGCTTCCTGTATAACACACATTGCCTTTTTAAGAACAAGCTCAATGTCTTTAATACTGGTGTCAAGTCCAAGGTCAAAATAATTTCTTCAACTTAGGAGACATCAATGAAGAGATCATAATATTCAACAGTACATTTAACTAGGTACCCATTTTTGCATAAATGCAAGGCTAAAAAACAATAAATTAATATACACACTAGATGAGTTTTTTAAATTAAAAGAAAAAGTAAACCTTAACACTGAAACAACTTCAGGACAATATTATCATTTAGCATGTATTGACAGTAAAACTTACTTGCATAATATTTTCAACACAGCATGGGAATCTTTCAAATATAAAAACACATCAGTGAGCATTTAACAAATTCATTACAGCTTAGTGGCTTAGTATGAATAAAAGAAAGCTACATCAATAATTTATTTTATTTTTTTGGCATCTGTGGGACTTTTTAAGTCTCTAAAAACTCAATTTCACCGCAGTTCATGTTTCATCTACAATGCCCTGATAGAAACCTATCTGATTATCAACTGAAGTTTAATTAACCATTCTAACAAACATTAAGGCCAAGTCTAGGGACTGTGGTAAGGATGCTATACCTTAAGGAATACACTTGTTCCCCACACTGCACAAGATTACGTGTTTTAATATTTAGGCCAGTTTATCACTGCACTACACACAGTACTCTCTGATATCACAAACCACCAAAGGCGCTCAGGAGTATTGATTTTTCTCCCCAAACTTCTCTTAGATGATTCCTTATCAGCAATGCACCTTTCAATCTATCCCATTAAAATGAAGTCACGCATCAATTCGAAACAATTTTAGAGTATAATTTTTTATATTCAATTTGTATTGTCAGTTTTTCCTAAATAAATAAAAGGGCTTCCTACCATACCTGCATGGTGTACAGTCACTTTAGCATAAAAATGCAATGCTTTTGAGCTATTATACGTGCAAATATGTTTAAAATCTTCTTTGCATACCCAGGAAGCACACTACACACTGGAAGCACGCGAATGGCATGCATAAGCTCACAGGAGTTAAAATCTAAAACTTCTTAGCAACGTTAAATTCCACAAACCCCGCACTCCGCCATCTCGTCAGTAAACAAGACATCCATCCTTAGCTGAGACCATGCAGGCAGAATACATCTGAAAGCATCCGCCTGCAGCTATAGTACATACAAATTGATCGTGAAACATATAAAACACTAAAATGAATCTGCCCTTAATACATAAACTTACACCAGATCTTGCACTGTACTGAATGAAGTCTGGCGAGTAGCTAATCCGGTGCCAAACGGTCTCTTTGTCATCTCGCAAGAAAATCACAAGCAGCATGAGGACGTACATCCTCCTGCTGGAATGATGTCATTTCAGAATGAGCCCGCAGGATGGGCAGAAGAGCTTTGAAGTCAGGTTGCCGTTCCATCAGTTAAAGCGGAGATCTGTAGGGAGTGGGCACTCCTGCCGAGACCATCACACCTGCGCCTCTTCGTTTCATCTTGGCAAGGTGTTGGGGACTCATGGTCGCCCAGACCGTGCCCTGCTATTTTTCGACTGTTTGACCGTAATGACCTTCCATGTTTGAAATTGATAGCTGCAAACACCCCGGAGAAGCAATGACTTACTTCAGCCTCAGGCATCCCAACGGCACTAAGGCATCCTTCTCTTGATAACAGAGTACACTGGCTCCTTCCTGTGTTTTCCCTCTTTGCTTTTCGGCAGCCTCATTTTTTCATTCAACAGCCTCATCACCTGTTAATCAGCTCTCTTTCTACTAGAGTGATTTAGTGTTTCTTCAACCACAGCCAGTCTTCTCTGATCAATTAATCAAAATAACTACAAAAACATGCACTCCATGTTCCAAAATATGTATGCTATATGTATTAAAAACATACTGTCCATACAGATGTAGAGTAACAAATTGTTTTGTGCTTTGACGTTTGTATGATCTTACCCTCCCTGCAGAATGCAGCATACATCTTTCATTGCTGAATAAATCTTAAGTACTTAATTTTGTATAAGTAAAGATTGCGAGATACTTTTTTCAAAAAAAGACCCCTAAAGTTTGCTACAAGGAAGACAATATTTCAATGCCATCATTAATTCAAATTTAATGCAGAGTTTTTAATGCAAAGAAAAAAATAAATCAAGGTAGCAACAACTTCTGACAGTCATTACTTTAAATTCAAAACAGAGCCAACAACAAGATTGTCTAAGTCTTTGACAGCTTCCTGCTGTACGTCTTCAAAACAGACAGTCCATAGAAAAATAAAGCATGTCAATCCATATTGAGTGGGGACTGAAAAACTGATCATACTGTAATTCCTTCTTTCACTGGCTTGAGTCTTGATTCATCCCAGAGAGGAAAAGCAACGTCCTGTGTTCAGCAAGGACACGGAGGGAAATGCGAGAATTCAGTGACCTCACAGCTGAAGAGCTGACAGAATACATACAGTATGTAAATTTGCTTCTTAAGTAGGTGGAAAACCTGCAGCCTTCTGGCTTGGAGACAAAAGCTTTTGCAGCTGAGCAAACACAGGCATTGCACAGTTCCCTCACACATCAAAACCTGTCAAAAGGCCAAGCTCAGAATATTCCAAGCAGGTCATATAAGAGTGATTGTCATAGTGTTTTTTTTTTCCAAGTAAGACCTAACGCTGGGAGTGAATGGAATACAACGTGGGGAGCTCTCCTAGTAAACAGCTTGGCAGTACCATCTGCTGCTCACAGGAAGGCCTCATTTTCCTACTCAGCGTGGCACGATCTCTGGCAGGGTATGTAAACGGGAATGCAGCCTGTTGGTTTTATTCCCGTGGCCTATTTTTCACACCGTTTCGTTTCTAAAGCTCAGACATTCAAGCTTGCTTGAACTAAATGCTAATCCCACAAAGGTACTGGATCTAAATCGCTGAAGACAACTGTGAAAGAAGTCATAGGATGTTACCGAAAATAAAATAAAAACGTTTTTTCCCCCTCCATTACAAAAATCAAATTGTCTTAAACGCACCTTGTACTTCAAGATGCTCTGACTGCCAAGCAAGCCCCTAATCTTAAGGAATAAAAAAAATGTCCTCTTGTTGACTAAATCAGAAGATGAGACACTAGATGAACTCTTCAAATCTTTCACCAAAAGGGGTGTAGTATTATTATTTAACACACAAGGAAATATTTATTTGAAATAACTTTTCTTTAGAACATATTCTGATCAATACATAGAAAGCATCAGGTGAGTATACAGTATATCCCACGTCTTGTTTAAATTTGAAACTCAGGCCTATTTTCCAAATCTTCCCTATGCTGTTCTGCCTACAAAAAATATAAGACATTCTGTTTCCCTTTGTTACGGGACTGATTATCTCCTCTTGCATGTGCTATTGACTGATTCTGGCATGTCCTGTTGCTCTCTGAACTCTCACTAGTGTGGCTGCCAGCTTACAGGAAACAGCGTCAGAAACCCAGTGCCTTTTATATAAACTGCACAAACAGACTAAAGGCAAGTTTTGTACCATCCCCAAAATAAGAACTGTAGTAACGCTCTGATAACTTTTTAATTAATTCAACTGTATTAATGATGATAAATTCCTTTATAAACAAAAAATACAGTAGCTATTTAATGATGTATAGTGTATCATATACTGTAGTAAACATTACATGTACACCATTCCAGTTTATGAACAACACCTTCTGAATGAAGATTGCTACTTTAGCATGGTACTGTATATTTTTGCAACACCTCTTTAAAAATTAACATTTAAGACATTAATTATTCAAAATGGGTGTCATTCCATTAGTGGCTAGCATTGCTGCCTCACAGCACTGGGGCTCTGGGCCTGATTCCTGGAGTGCTGTCTGCACTTGGATGCTTCACTTAATATTCAGCTGATTCCCTTTTACATTTCCAAGACGTACTGGTAGATGAAATGGCTTCTGGGAAAAATGGGCCTGGTGTGAGTGTATGTGTATCTCTGTGTGTGCCCTCCGATGGACTGGTGTCCCATCCAGCGTTTATCCCGCCCGGTGCTTCCAGGGATAGACTCCAGGCCACAGCGGCCCTGAATTAGATAAGCGGTTATTGAAAGTGATGTGATATGTGATGATTATTATTCAAAATGGCTGGCTTGACAGTATGAAAACCAGAGCCAGCAGAAAATGAAAAGGAGCAAAGATCTGGCACATTCTTACTCCTCAGTTATTCATTCACAAGTTTCTGAATATGTTTTGTTTCGAGGTTAGACCCTGTTTGCATATCAAAGCAGCTGTCACAGCTTCAGTGATTTCAACCTAAATCAAACATGACAACACAACATTTTCTTTTTTTACTTTCTTAAATAACTAACATAAAAGGGCAAGGCAACTACATTATGACAAATGAAGGCTTTTTCGGTGTGTGGGAGGCCCAAATGTTTTTTAAGCATAAATTATCTACATTGTGTGAAAAGCATCACTGCTTAATAACAAATTCTGCCCCCCCCCCCCCCCCCCAACTGTCTGCTTCTGAAAATAGCACCAACTGAAAAAATCAACTTTAAAAACAAGCTTTGCAATGAACATGGCTTCAAAATATTCATTTAACCACACTAGGGAGTCTCTGTATATGATGTATTCTTACTTCTGTATTGTTTTTCTCATTTGCATGCAGTTATTTTTTTCAGTAACATAAATGTACAGTATTGTATTGTCAAGTGATCGAACAAAACTTCAGATAATCAGATATACCAAAGCATGAGATCTGAAGGCTTTCTTAATATTTTGAACAGCACTAAAATGAAATCAGACAGCAAATATGCTATTTATGAGTAAAAAGCTCTTATGTCCACTATTCACACAGTGAAGGGAAAAAGAGAGAAGTAGATTGCTCTTGAAATATTCATATTTAATAGTGTTTTTTTTGCTGTAAATAAAAAGTTATGATTTTTCAGATACAATATAGTTTTTTTCAGGTTGAAATCTTTTGAAGTGTCCGCTATACAAGACATGCACTCTGAGAGTCAAATACAGTGACTACACCAGCAAAACACGATAAGAAAAAAAGTAGAAACATTTGCATCCATTTAAAGCAGTCTGCCATAAGGTTATTATGATTACTTTTACCAGCCTATTAAAACATATGGAAAGAATCTAGGGATTAAAACATATACAGAAGCGGCAATAAGAATATCAGATTAAAGGAGCACATTGGTTATATTGTAAGACGATATATGTCTCCTGTAAAATGATATATGTCTCTTGTCTGTGAGCTACATATTCACAAAGGCCCATTAAACAAGTAATGACTGGCTAACGCTATGATGAACACAAGATGGTTATAAGAATTTATGAACTTTTGACAGATGTGTCTAGATGTGTCTTTATGGAACATCCCATCTATACATTAATGGTTACATTCAATTCAGCTCATCCCAATTCTATGAAAAAAGGTCACAGTATTTCGTAGGAGCTCCAGAAATGTCATGTCCCGTTGTTTTTTGTTTTTGTTTTACAGTGTTGAGAGGAATTTGGTCAACATTTTTGTAGTTGTGTTTGTCTGCATATTAACATACACTTACAGTATTCTCACGCATGTGTTAAATAGTCATACAGAACAATGCTGGTGCATTGAGAACGTGCAGCATTCTTTTTGTTTTAAGGACACTGAGTGTTTGCGATGGACTGGCGTTCCGTCCAGGCAGTACGCTGCCTTGCGCCCATGACTTGCCAGGAAACGCTCCGGCTCCCTCGCATTTATCCCTGAATTGGATAAAGTGGTTAGAAAATGGATGGAGGGATTGACATTGAGAGTTTATAACATTCCCCTGCGCTGACAGCCAAGGGTTTTCTGATGCAGAAATGCAAAGACAAAGCATTAGCATTCAGTTCAGCCGGCATCAAACAAAGGTCCTGGCTCCCTCACTCTACACTGGCTGCCCACAGCTCAGGACCAATGCTCTTTTGCTGAAGTGGCCACATGCAGTTTAAGCTGATTTCAAATTAGCAAGCAAGCCAGGAGGTAGAAGAAATACCAACCACTAGAAACAAAAGCAAAAGGAGAGCAATTTGGGGACTTACAAAATCAACACCATGAACTTTAGGGAGCTGCAGAGATGCTGAGCATTTACTCTCTGTCAGTGTTTTGCATTCTGCAGTGTGGGATCACCACACTCCCTAAATCCTCTCAAACCTCTCCATCCGCCTGCCTCAGATAACATTCAGCTCTCTTGCGAATCACAGGCCAGGACAGTGGAAGAAATAGTTAGAATCAACAGGAATTTCACATGAAATCACATGCTGGTTCTATTCTAGCACAATGGGACTTCTTGAGGTTACCACGTTTGATTA